>NC_133760.1:63066765-64316765 GCF_036562045.2 Rhinolophus sinicus | reverse complement strand
AATACTTTAAAAAAATATAATTTTAAACATTCACCGTATTTTTTGATTGCACCTCATATACCTCTAATGAAAGCATTCCAAAAATATTTTCAACACATCTATGTCACTTCACATATAAGTGTGTGTGTGTATGTGTGTGTTTTCTCCCCCATATGGAAGGTAGAAACTGGCTACTTCATTATTTAAAGAACAGCATGAAAAGGAAATATCAATCTTCTATAAAATGCTTCTCATTTGTTTGAGATTACATTGTCTTCCCAAGGTTTACACTGCCTATAAAATAGTCTATATTTCTTTGATATTTGCCTTACATTTACTTGATATTTGTTTTTATAATTTAAAACATTCGTGTACATGGTACTCTGGTACCTACATTTCCTTTCTGGTAGGTGTGGTATATTGGCTCTAACCCACCCTAAGAGATCTGATTCTGATGCTGACTGAGAAATAGGGCCCCTGTGGCCCTCTGTCCGTATCGCTTTGACACATCTCTTACTGTGACCTCCTGTCACAAGTGCTTTATATGCTGTCTCCCGGCTGGACTGTGAGCTCCCTAACGGTAAGAACTCTTTCTAATGTTTTCTTTTTTTTGGAAGGGGTTCAACATCATTTAGATTTTATTTGAAAACAAACAAAGAAATTTCTCCTATGGTGCATAGTTTCATAACTTGAGTTGGACATAATAATAAAATAATAATATAACAATATGTATTATCTATATTATATACAATCTAATGAAAATAATAAAATCTCATATTTATTGAGCGTTTAACCTTGTGAAACACCTGTGCTACCTATAATCGTAGAAAATAAGGATTAATACACAACATAATTTTCAGTAAGCTGAGCTATATCCTGATACTAGCACCATATAAACTAGGAACTGGCACCACAAGTTGCTCTATTTAACAGATAATAACAAAGGGTGATAAAGGTGGAAGGAAGTGTTAATAATGATTGTTTTAATTGGATTGGGAACAGGAAAGGTTATCTTTTGAATAAAAACTACATGTGAAAAAATGCTGGATTTACTCAGTTTTATAGCTAAAATTTTAAAGTTATTGTGGGGAAAAAGTTATTGCAGGAAAATAAGCAGCACAAATTCTTTATCTCCAAATTGTTTTATTCCTCTGGAAAAAAAAAGTTAAATAGCAATTTTAATAACTTGGTATTTATTGGGGACGCAATTATCCCATCACAGTAGGATGAGATAACTTAGGATTTTTCAAAAGCTCTATTTTAAAATTCTGTCTTCCTCTAGCTCTCCTCTGATGAACTCCATGCTGGTGAGACGCTACCTGTCTCCTTCGTAGCTGCATATTCACAACTCAGCAGAAGGCATGTTACACAGGGGCTCTACAAACGAACGAGGTATTGATAAAGTAGGAAAAAAATCCCATTAAATCTAATGGTTTAATGGTTTACTGCCAAAACTATAAACTGAGGGACTGAAAAGTCAGTTAATATTTAAGCATCCCTAAAACAATCCCATTAGCTATCATGGCAGGATGCATCCATGCGACCGGACTTCATTATGCGTCGACTCAAAGGCTCTGAGCGTTTTCCCTTTACAGTGATTTCGTGTGACTCCCGAGCAGGTATATAATATCACCTTTAAAATTATCATTTAAAAAGCTTCCACCTCCTGTAACTGAGGTGTACCCAAATGAATCCCTCCACCAGGGGAAAAAAAAAAAGAAATTTAACTAAATCCTTCTCTTAAGTTGTGCAGTGCTCGCTGCCCAAGAGCGACTGCTAGGATCCACTGTCATGCAGTAGAAAGACCTACACTGCCTTGCAAAAGACTGAAGCTGTCATGATTATCTGAGACGGCCAAACTTCTAAGGAGAAAGAAAGTTCCACTAAGTAATCTCTGCCTTCAAAGATGGAAAGCTTCTCTTATAGCCAAAGCACTATCCCTGTCACAGAAACTAATGAACTCACTGCAAATGAAAATACAATATTCTAGGAAGCTTAGTCTAGCAGGTCCTAGTAGCTAGGAAAAAAAAAAAGGATTCTATAATGAAAGCTACTCTCTGAAAAACTAGCTCTTAAAAGTCCTTCACAGTATATAAAGCCTGGGTTTTAGTTTGGACTGGAGTTAGCCAAACTACAAAGTCTGAGGGCAGAGTCCCCAAGACTGTCTTCATTTCTGATATCATTTGGAAGTTCAAAAGGTTCCCCAAGCCACCCTACACTTGGATAATTCGCTAAAAGAACTATTATTTGCTAAAAGCTATTGAAGTCATAGCTATGACTTATTATGGAAAATGATAGAGAATCAGCCAAAGCATATATAGGACAGAGTCTGTCTGGGAGGGTTCCAAATGCAGTTTCCATTGTCCTCAGGATGTGCTGTCCTCCTGGTGTCGATGTGTGACAATAGGCACAGAGTACGATCCACCGGAGAAGCTCATCTAACCTTCAGATTCATTTGGGCCTCATCACATAGGCAGCATAGGCTTGCTTGATTGACTGCCTCTGGTTGTCAATCATAGGCAGTGGTTGAATTGAGTCTCCAGCACCTCTACCCCAGAGGCTGGGCTGATACCACAGGGCCCAAGAGGCCCATCATGTCTAATGAGACACTTCTATCAGTTGAGAAATTCCAAGGGTTTAGAGGTTACCTCCTTAGAAGCTGGGCACAAAGGCCTGACCTCTCTATGGAAAAGGCCAAACTCTTTAGTATACCAAGTGTCGTGTGGGGTCTCTGGTCCCGCTCCCCGCACAAGAACGCAGGATATGGTGAGGCCAAAAAGGAACACCCACGTAGCCATAGATAGGGGAGTCAGACCATTATATTCTCACTGGTGGCTGAGTTGGAGACACCGGAAGCAGACTCCACAATCTGCTGTCAGCTTTTCCGCCAACCAACCCACCCCCTAGAGTAGCCATGGCAGTTATATTAGTGGCCAATGGCTAACCGATAACAGCGGATGGCCAAGTAGTCACAGCCGATGACCATCTAATAACCGAGCCAGCACCTTTCCACGCGAGGCCGAGAGCCTGGAAACTGCTCTCCTGGCTCTGTCCCCACACCAAGTTCTTTATTATACCCTGTAGGATCTAATAAAGAATAACGTCTTATAAAGGTAAGAGAGGTAATGCTGCTGAGGCTCTGCTTGAAAGTAAGTCTAACCTACAGGTTCATGCTGTCTTGGAGAAGGTAAGTGGTCATGACATTTACTTTTGTGCTCCATGTAGCCTCTCCTTCTCCAGGAGGCTAGCCCAGGCTAAATGACATGGCAGCTGGGCAGGGCGTCAGAAGACAGATTCCTCTCAGCTAAAACCAGACTTACCTCTCTCTATAAAATCTAGCTTGCACCAATTTTCCAGTCTGCTAAACTCTGCTCTGACCCTTCTATCCAAGTTTATGGGCTAAATTGTGCCCCCCCCCAAATCATATGTTGAAGTCCTAAGGCATGGTACTTCTGGAAGTATGTTCAAACCTCACATCTGCTGTCAGGTTAATATTCCGAAAGGACCACAGAAATCAGGGTTCTCACCTGGTCAAATACCTTCCACAGATGTCTTGCTAAATGAAGACTAATTTCTTAGCCAAACAGCTAATGAATGACCCTACTGACCTTTCCAACTTTCTCTTGCACTAGTCTCTCTGAGTCAAACCATTGCTCTTTTTTTTCTTTTACATCCTAGTTATTCAACATTTATAGACCTAAAGAAGTGAGCGCCATGGTAAGTCCAGCTACCATCTGACACCGTACCACGTTATCACAATATTATTGACTATATTCCCCATGCTGTACATTACACTCCCATGACTTATTTGTTTTATACCTGCAAATTTGGACTTCTTATTCCCCTTCACCTTGTCCTCTCCCCTTTTAATTTTTCAATTACAGTTGATATTCAATATTATTTTATATTAATTTCAGGTGTACAGCATAGTGGTTAGACATTTGTGTAATTTAAAAAATGATCTTCCTGACTAGTACTCACTTGGCACTATACATAATTATTACCATAGTATTGACTATACTCCCTAGGGTGTACATTACATCCCCATGACTTGTTTTATACCTGGAAATTTTATTCCCTTTCACCTTTTCCCTATTTCCTAAAATTTTTCAATTACAGTTGACATTCAATATGATTTTATAGTAGTTTCATGTGTACAGTATAGTGGTTTGATATTTCACGAAGTGATCCCCCTGACTAGACTAGTACCCACCTGGCACTATACCTAGTTATTACCGTAACTGTGTTATTATTGACTATATTTTCGATGCTTCAGTTTACATTACCATGACTATTTCGTCACCCACTGACTACAGAACATGATTTTTCTTCTGAATAGCTTTCCTTTCCAGCAACACTCTTCAAGCCGTGTCTAAAATATCACTTTCTTTCTGATGATTTCAGTATCAATTTCCTTCAATTTATCTCCAATTTCAGGTATTTGTATAGCTATTCTCTTACAATGAAGAAATACCCACTGTACCAAGTCAAAGATTCTCAAAGTACGGAGACAAAGTTTTAAAAAAATGTTGCTTTCTCCTTAGAGGGAAAGATAAAATCATAAAAATACATGTGCAAAGTATCTTTTAAAATCAAGTCTACATCCAATTCTGTAGCTAAATTCTTAAGATATGTGCCCCATTCTTAGAAGGTCTCTTCCTGCTGCCCCTAAAGAAATAATTCATTAACGAAGACTGGAGGTTTTAAAAATATACCTCAAACCATCTTTAAAAAAAAAACACCACAAAACTTTTTTCAATCAACATTAAAATAACACTAATATTCATTACCACAAAAATTGCACTATAGCAGAAAGTAGTAAGGTTCCACCTTGGGTTTAATCATTTTATCAAATGCTTATAAATGTGCACGAGGAAGGAGGGCAGAGACCAATGAATCTTTCAACTAAATCTGTCACAACACCTTTTTTTTGGCTCGGCTAATTTGCACATGTGCCACTAACAGAGGTTACCCGATAGGGCTATTTATACACTCAGGAAGATTCTGAATGATGTCTTCTTACCTCACGTGAGCACTGGCAGCAAAGGGAAAGGATAGGGCTGTGGGTCATGGAAACTTTGATCCATCAATTACAGAACCTTCATTTAAACATTTCAAGGATTAACAGACACAGCAATTTAACATCACCTTCATAATCAAGGGTCAGGTAAACGCTGAGATTTAAATGCTTTCAAGGTACATGTGAAGAAATGAAAACCGCTTAAACATGAGCAAGGAGGATTCCCCAATTTGGACACGTCCATCATTTTATTACACAAAAGTGAGTGGTTTCTATGTTTCTATTAATAGAGGTAGCAATTTAACATGCCCTTCATAAACAAGGGCCTCCTATCTTACGTACTATTCCAAATGAAAACTCTAGTATTACTGCTTTCAATGTCCCCTTAGTTCATAAAATCGAGTGGGAACAAACTTTCACCAAGTATCTTTGCCTTGCCTTTGACTTCCACTATAGCAGATAACATGGATCCATCTCAACCGATGAAAACTCCTTCCATGCTTTCCAGAGAGCTACGTAACTATCCTCTGTCCAAAATGCAATAAAGTTGTACTTTCATCTTGTCAAGAAGAGTAAATACTGATAATACTATTAAAAACTTACTTGAACTTTGCTTCCACCTCTTCAGCAGCTTTCTGGTACTGTTCAGTGGTGACTTTGTAGAACTCGGAGCTCTGTGGATATAGATCGATGGTAGAGTTTGTTCACTTTCCAAGAGGACAAAACGCATGCAAGATGTACAATGGTAAAAAAAAAACTATGTAAGATTTTGTTTAAGCCACTCAAGCAGGAGAAGAAAGATGTCTTGCATAAGTGGTACGGGTACTTATAAAAATACATGCAGAAGTATCCACTTAAATAATAGTACAGTTGTTGGTTTACAAGTCATAATTATAGAGTAAACTTTCATACTTATAATTCATCATTATCTTATCCTTCTGAGAAAATTCCTCACGTATTTTTTGAAGGATTATTTAGACCTCCTTTATTTGGAATCTACCCCTACAAGATCAAAGGACTGCTTGAGATCAAATAATGAAATTCACACATATCACATTTGCCTATTATTCCAGTGTTCAACCTAGGAAATTAAAGGATCATTTCTCTTTACACCGTATTTTTATCTTCAAGATGGATTCCTTATTGAGTAGAATGTGTTCAATCACCTCCACGTGACCACAAGAGTATCAACATTTATAACCAATTAATCAGTAAGGACAAGGGGATGGATTTACATAATTTTTACAAAAAAAATGTTTCCACTATTACGTGAATGAACACGTAAGCAATATAAATCAAGTTGTAATAGCAGAGTAACGTTTTTCCTCAGGCAGCAAAATTAAAAATTATCCATTCTGGCTGGCTACTTTGACACCTGTCTTACTGCAACAGGTGGCCTCAATGACCAAGCCCAGGTGCCTTCAGACTCAATGAAATATCCTGCAAAATGCGTCCCAGTACAAAAGAACATAATGCAACACAGTGGTCTTTTGTGCACCTTTGTTCCCTAATCACTCAGGTTTCACATGCATGACTTGGGGTGGTTTATTTTTTCATAAATCATTGTTGGTTGGTGAGAAAATGAAAATGAAATCCTCTTCACACCAGTGACCCCTCTGCATTTAACAACCTGGGTTGTCCAGTGACAGTCACATCCAGGTTTGCTGGATGTAGATAAAATCAATAGGTATGTGATTAGACAGCCGACTCAGGGTGGCTGGAGCAATGGACAGGTTACCATTTGAGATGATGAATGGCTCTCTATCAACCTAGAGTTTGCGACGATGCTAACATTTACTATAATCTTATTTGGGCTGCGATTTATCTTTCTTGCACCTGATCAATAAAGATGAACAGAACAGTTGTAGGAATCGATTGTAATTTTTTATCATTTTCAAGCATGAAAGTGCATTTCTGACATGAAGACAATATTCTAAGTGTACTCCTTCTGCATTTTTTAAAATTGCAATTTGAGTGATCAACTGCCCTAGTCTATATACCGAGAGGTTTTAATTCATCTGTAGGTCGCAAGCTGTCAAAAAGTCATTTGTCTTCTCAGATATTTTAACTTTAGGCGGTGTCACCCCGTCCTATCAGTTTCACTTATAAGATTTTCCTTTCCTTTAAAATATACGCCAGTCACGACCTGCTCTTTTGCAATGTTTGCTTTAAGCTTTTCTTTGAATCCTTCTAACAAAGAGAGCACTTACTAATCTACCACTAACACTAATGAGAAACTGCCCATATTACTATGATGAACTGTCAAGTGAGTATTATGTTACTGAATTATCTATTAAAATGCTGGCAAAGCAATAACGTCTTGATTAATACTTTCAATTATTTTCAGCATTGAAACGTTAACGTCCGGACAGAGCCAGCACCAGGTTGAAAGATCTAGTTTCTGGTTCTGTTCTGTGACCTTGAGCAGGCCCTCCAACCTCCCGCAGCTTCCTGTGCAGTGTTCCTAAGCTGTCAAATGTGGGATGTTACTAGCCCTGCTTATATCTGCCTAACTTGTTGTAGAAGTCAAATAAAATAGGCAAGAGCGTTGTGAAACCTGTTAAATAATGTTTTGCATACATAGGAAGTTCAACATCCAAATAAAATAATTTTAAAGAAAAAGCTAATTTGGGCAATTCCATTCTGCGTACAAATACAAAATTTGATCAGAAGCAAATATTAAGTTTCTAATAAGAGTGAGGCACAAAGGCAAGAGTTCTGCTGTAATACAAATTAGTGAGCTCCCTTCTGCTGTGTAAAGCCAAATGCAGGTAAAAATACGACTGATTTTGTCGAACTTTCCCCTGGGATGGTAAACACAAAAATCCTGTACCTGTGTTGCTTGCAAACTTAGCATATAATTTCTCAAAATAAAGCTTTCGGCATTATTTATGTTGCACATTTCCACCTCGGTGGCCACTTGCCCACATTGCATAAATCTTTCTAACAAAGAAAAGTCCCCAGGAGGCAACCCCGTATAACTAAGGGAATACACACAAATACACCCAAGATCTGTATGCAGACAAAGTGTAATTCATTTAAGTATTTACTTATTCACTCAACAAAATGAACTCCTTATTATCCGAGTAATTCACCTTGGGGAACGACCTCCTCAAGTGGCTTTCCATCTCAAAAGAGAGACAAGGAAAAGAGCTACAATGGAAGGGCACAAATGCTACATTAAAAGTTGTAGATAGTGTTACTGGAATTCAGAAAGTGTAGAGATCTCTTTGGTCTCAGAAAATGAACCACCATTAAAACAACCCTGATTTTGTTGAATAAGTAAATACTTAAACGAGTTAAACTCTGTCTACAAAACTACTCTCAATATGCTTGCTAGGAGGAGAATGGATAAATACTGGGTATTCGTACAGTGAAAATCTATACACAGTGATGAAAAAGAGTGAATTAACCATGTATGTGGGGCACAAAAGAAGTTTGTTTTTGATATGGCAGAGTGTAATTTATGTTGAGTGTGGAAAAGTGCGAAATAATAAAACAGGATTACCAACAGTAAATTCCATTGAGCATCTCCAAGTGGTGGCTGTTTGGTGGTGGTGGAAGGGGACAAAAGACCACAAATACCCCTGGAAGAGAGTCACTGCACTGTTCTACTTTGCAAAATGAGGTGTTCATAAAGGGAGACGTACACAGCTAGTTGTTATGTTGGTTATAAATATTTTGGAATACATACAAAAACTGTATTCCTTTCCCCTTCTCCTAAAAGAAGTTAATTAAAAACAGCAGATGATTTAGTATGGCTAGAACAGAAAAGTGTGTGTGGAGAGACACATGCTGAAGAGTTTGGCTCCGTCGAGATTTTATATATATTCTTGAGCGCTAAGCTCTTGCAGAATGTCCACACATGACAAAATGAAAGTCCTTTTTTGTATTGTGAAATCATTTTAGATTTACAGAAAAGGGACAAAAATAGCAGGAGGTTCCTGTACATCCCTCACCCTCTTTGTCCTCATGGGAACATCTGAGATAATCACCATAGAATTATCAAAACCAGTACAAGTTAACAATGTTACCTTACTAACTAGTAGTAAGTCAATTACAGACTTTATTTGGCTTTCTTCAGATCCCCCCCCCCCCCTCGGGTTCTTTGTCTATTCCAGGATTCAGTCCTGGATCCCATGTTGCATTTAGTTGTCATGGCTCCTCTGTGAGAGTTCCTCAGGCTTTCCTTGTCTTTTACGACCTTGACACTTGTGAAGAACACTGCTCAGATACTGTGTAGAGGGACGTGTAATTTGGGCTTGTCTCATGACCAGATTGATGTTATTACACATTACTGGGCCCAATACCACACAAGCAATGTGCCCTTCTCCAAACTGGACCCCAAACTGCACAAGAACTCTAGCTTCACACCCTGCCGACCGACACTGCAATCAACGTTCCCACACTGAACAGGTACTCACAGGTAGTAGAAATTATATAATTTTCAGAAAGGTGGCTTTTATCTGTGTTGTCTTGAGACTGTAATAGGTTGCATACGCTGCTATTCTTGTTTATTAATTATAAATTACTGTTACTTTAAGGTCATCGTGATAGCTAAGTTTCTTCTTACTCGGTCAACCCTACAGTCTGTAGCAGTACATGTTGCATCGATTGTGTTGTTCTCTGATCATTTTCTTATGGCCAGATTTAATGAGTTCCTACTTACAAAAAAGGTGGAAATTACTTATTTATGCACATAAATATGGCCATACACAAAGCAATGATGTGTGATGTGTAGGTGCATCCCTTCCAAACTTTGTTGATATATTAGATGGTATATCATCTCATACTGTATAGGGTGTGAGAGAAACGATCTTGTCAGATGACCTTAAAATCATCATCAACAACAACAAAGTAGAAATGTGCACATGCTCTCACAGGCTGGACTTTCAACGAATCATTGCTTTGTGTATGGCCATATTGTTTCAAGGCCTATAAGGCCCTTTACAACATAAAATTAAAAATTATCTTCATTCATATTCGTTCGGCATAGGTTCCCGCTCCATCAATATCAGGTAAAATATTAGACATGATTTGTCCAGTGGTAGCATGGATTTGTGGCAGGTAAATGCTATTTAAATCAAATATTAGAAGTGTATTTTCTTCCTTTAAAACATAAAATTTTGTTTGATATAAACTCAAGACAAGTTTGCCACCAAGGTTTTCTTTGAGAAGGTAGATCTGATAAATTCAAAGTTGAATGCTAATATCTTTTAGACATTTCAGCACTATCAAAAATCTGATAAAGGCTTGTCTTGTTTTGTCCAAGACAGTAAAACAGGAATTGCTAGGAGGTGAACTATCGCCAAAATAACATAATTCTAGATCTGGGAGATGGTTCCGTCACATATATTAGAGGACAAGGCATCTCCGCCATTTTCATTGTCTGTATTAAAACATGTTCCAATCTAAGGCACTAAGGGACCGTTTACTAGAAACATAGGCCACAGACTGAGTTGGGGCGATTGAACGATCCATCGTACACAATTTTTAATATATGTCAATCAAAACATGAAATAATACATGTTTCACTTAAAACAGAGTGTTGTCCACAGCACTCTGCTTAGATGGGCGATTCTAGAACAGTGTGGGGGTGGACAGCATGGACTGCGGAACCAGACTGCCGAATAATGACTCCCTCCTTGTGGAGTGGAGATGTTTTTGTACCCCAACAGTTGCCTCACATCTCTAAAACGGGAGAAGAACAATAATGACCGAATAGGATTCCTTGCGGGATTAAATATGATAGTTTAGGCAAGGCTCTTTGAACAGTACCTGGGGTTATATATAGTCAGCACTGTAGGAATATTCCTTATTATTAAAAATTGTTTGAACAGTAAAAAAAAAAGGTATATATTGTTTGATAGTTTTTAAAAAGCCATTTTAATAAAAAATTAAAATCTTTAAAAAACAAAAATCTTTGCTTCCATGAAACCAATCATCACGGAATTCTGCTTACCCTGCTCATCTGTCCTATTTTTCTGTTCCTTAAGATACATGGGGAATGTGAACACAATGGCTGGGCAGTTTTGGGAATGTTGATGGCTATGAAAAAATAAAATAAATACATAGTGACACTACTAGCCCATATAAAAATCAAACCGATAATTTTTGACCTTATCACCAATAAAACCCAATTAACGACACTGAATAGCGAAATCACTTTAATGGCAGGACTTCCCAGAGCCTTAATTCGTACTATGCACAGCAAATCTCTAAGAAACACTATTCCTTGTGATTCCCAAACTGACCATCTCACGGCATCTTTTATTCATGGAGCATCTTGAGGGAACAGAAACCCCCGCGAATGGTCCACGAGAAACGCTGGAGGAAAGGAAAGTCCAACCACTATTTCAGTCCTGCACTTTGTGACATGCAACTCTTCCTTCCTTGGAGCAACATTTTCTGATGGGTTATTTTTAAAATGTTCAAAAGATAAGGAAAGAGGAGAAACTGGCAATACTGGCAAATGATTCCAGAACGGATGACGACGGGTGGCGTCACTTTTTAACGAAGTGCCCATGAAAAAGAGCAGGCTGTTACCTTGAATTTGTAAACCTTGCGATGAGCTCCTTTAAGAACAGTGTTGCTGCAGCTCTCCCGTGTTGGCTCATAGCCCTGTGGTAGATGGCAAAACTGGCCCCAATTCTTCACCTTTTTCTGTATTCATGCCCCTTGCTGACATGACCTTGAAAAGCTTCTCTCATCATGAAAGGGTGGAGTCTGTCCCCACCCCTTCGGTCTGGGCTTTGCTGGCGAGTTGCTCTGGTCAATAGAAAGTGACACAAGTGACGATGTGTCGGTTCCAAACGTAAGACTTTCTTTTGGAACGCTGCCCAGGTGCCATGTCAGTAAGCTCAGGCTGAAGTAAGAGAGACTGACTACAAGTCATCCCAGCTGAGGCCATCCTGAGCCCCCAAATCTCAGCCGACTCAGCACGAGGAGCCCAGCCAAGACCAGAAATGCCCAGTTGTTACGTTAGCAGCCCAAAGTGGTGACCTGCGGAATCACGAGGTAAGTGACGGTTGTTTTAAGGCACTAAGCTTGGGGTAGTTTGTAAAAGCTAACTGATTTTCTCTGTTCTCATAGCACCATGGACTTTTATCGAAGCATTTACGACATGCTATCGACAACACACATGTATGTGTGGGCTCCCCTAGTTGTAAGATCCCTAAAAGCAAGGATCTCATCCCATTCATCATTATATTCAGGGCTCTCAGCCAAGTATGTGAACACAAAACTTACTGAAATAATGTTAGAGTGACACCGTTAATTCTGAATGGAATTCCACCTTTTGCTTTTATTTAAAACAGGGTGGGACAGAGACAAGTCTAAAGTAAATAAAATAACACGGAGGATGCAGAATACCACACTTGTTACATGTCTTCTACAAACTGACAAACACTTCCATCTACTCTGCCACATGAAAAGGAAATGGACATTGCTTAAGATGGGGCTCAAGTGCAGAAACAGTACAGTAACAATATAAGCTACAAACAGTAGCTTCAACGGGAAGGGAGTTTCCTTTTCGCACGTAGTGAGAAGTCTGGATGTGGGAAACCCAGAGGTGATGTAAGTGCCAAGGTATCATTAAATAAGTAGGCCCATGTCTGTCTTCCTTCTCAGCCACCCTGACCTCCTGGCTTTTATCCTCATGCTCTCAAGGTAGCTATTGCACTTCTGTGTATCATGCCCATGTTGTAAGGAAGGAAGAAGACGGGGAAGGTACACAAGGGAAGAGAGGCCTCTCCAGAGACTTCCACGCATGTCTCTTTGGCCAGAATTATGTATCATGCACCAATGTGGCTGCAAAAGAGGCTTAGAAATGGAGTATTTTTGTTTTCTCACTTCTAGAGTAAAGAAAGAGAAGGAAGGAATTTGGAATTGGTGTTTATTGAGCCAATTTATCACACCTGCCACAGATAGTTGAAGTGGCAGCACAAAATCATGCACAAAACAGTGTGGTTGATTTTAGATGCAAGTATTCTAATATTTCTTTCCAATCTCCCTTAAACTTCTAATTTGGGGTGTGTGTGTGCCGGGGTGGGGGGGTTTACCCATCTGGTATTCTGATACCTACGACCAAAGTTTCTCGACAGTGAAAGAAGGAAATGGAAATCAACAAGAGTGGGCCTCCATCCCAATTTCTTTGGGCTGGCTGTGTCCCAGATTTCTGAACGTGTGATACACTGCCATTTTCCATTTTCAGAAAGTCTCCCTTTAAAAGCATATTTTAAAATGCACATGCACAGACACATTATTGCTAGATTTGAAAAGTATCTGTTTTCACATTCTAAGTTAGACCACAAGAAAGCACGCACACACAGTAATCCTGCAATCTTTTCTCAGGTGCTGAGTCTTATTTCTGTTCTATTAGAACTAATATGATCATACCTGTAGCGTAGAAGAACAAACCAAAAAGGTCACAAGAAAAATCTGTTAACTAGCTCTTGTCAGTGCTACAAAATGCTACACATGGAGATTTGGGGCGGACTACATGACGCATCATACCGAGGTACAATTTGAATCCTGATGGCCTGACACTATTTCTCAGACAATAATAAGACCCCTAATTCCCTACCCATTCGAGGGCTGTGGCAGCTCTGCCGTTTAGCAAGACTGGGAGGAGGAAGCAGCCTGACCTTGGATGTGAGCAGGCTGGCTGCAAGGGTGACGCGCCTCTGTGTAGGCTGAGCTGTAACAACCACTAACACTGTAGGTCTGCATCCCTCTGACAACCCAAGTAACACATGGGTTACTCTCGGGCTAGCTATTTCAAACAAAGGTCTACCTAGTGTGTACGAACACCAACAAAAGCCTTCCTTTGGACGATTTCAGTAAGAGAATCCCTGTGGCTAAGTAGTTGGATTCACAACAGACTTTGTTACATGTTTGTCGTAACACTTGCCCAGGAAGTAGATTACAACACGTAATCAGCTAGATGCAGGTAAGTACATTTCCCCCAAGATGAAAACTAAGCATTTGGGACCCAATTAAATGCTGCAAGTGCAATATGGATACAAATTCAGGCAGAGAAGCCCTGAAACAGTCATTTACGGAATGGCATTAGGTGGCCAAAAAGAATTCGTGCTTCCTCAACCATCCTGTCTTTGTACAGACAGAGTCAGAGAGAATCAAGAGAGTGACTTGGCAATGTAACTGAATTTCTACCACATCAATATTAAGAGCCATAGAATTAAAAAAAGAAACTACTAATGGTCTGAATTCAGTGGATCTAGTGGTTTCAGTATTTCTCTTGACAAACCCTCTCTCAGAAAGCCTAATGGCTCCTTTGAATTTTACCTTTCCTATGCTCTTGTGTATTCTGAAATGTGGTCCAGGTGGGCAGAAGAGCGGTGGGAGGAATTGGATCATTCTCGGTGAGAAAAGTGGCCCTTGAATAGAGCTGTTGGCATCTTAAAGAACCTTTCATTCTTGGCACTCTTCAAACTCAAGGCTCTGGAGCCTGGACTCTCCTTTTCTCTTGTTACTTTTTCCCCACCTCCCCACCCCTGTCCCCCAAACCAGGAGAATGCTGTCTAGAAGACAGAGAAATCAAAGCTAGTATTTAAATTGCTTGCAAATTTCCAACAATGGCTCAGATTCACGGTATATCAGATTCAGTATTCTGTTTCTAAAAGGTACACCAAGGAATGGTTTGAGAGTTATTTAAACTGAGCCTCACTTTTTAACATCTAAAATGAGGACGTTATCTCTGAGGGCGATTGTATCGATGGGACAATGTGTTCAACACTTGGCACCAAGCCTGGCTTCTCCTTGTGGAAGCCAAAGGGTCCCGGTCACAATGCCACTCGCGCCAACAGCCCTTGGCTCCCTGGCCAGTCCATCCTCAGAGCCTGGCTCTCCAATAATTACCTACACGACGACGCACGCACCTGACCATCAAGAAGACGGATTCAAACCGCATCTCTATTTTTCTAACATTGAGTAATGCTGTTTGTTTTGTGTAAGCAATAAACTCGCGAAGCTAGGTATTTATCCTGAGTAGCCCTGAATTTCTGCTAACAACCGTTTGTGTGCATTCGTAAGTATATCTTAGTTTTTCTCTGCCCTATTTGTTTCAAATCCATGTCACTAGTGATTGATAATAAATGACTAATTTAGCAGATTCCAATGAAATAAAAAATCCTGACTATTTAAAGTTGTACAGTAAAGCCAAATGAAGATTCCCTGTGGAAAAGACTTATCCCAATAGCTTGTCAGTAGCTTATCCCAAACATCTCTCTTTCCTCCCAGTTTTAAGCTAGATACATGGTCAATGAGACCAAAATTCCCACCTTGCTTGTAAATTAGACTTGACTTATAAGCAGAATTGTTGTGTGGGACTTCCAGGTAGGCTTCTGAAATGGAGCTGACCTTGGCAGGCCGGGAATCTTTTTAGCCCTTTTGCCTTTTCTCTTTTTCCCTGGCTGCAATAGAGATGCAATGGCCAGAGCTCCAGCAGCCATCCTGGAACATGAGGTGACCTTAAAGAGAGAAACCCTGTGCTGGGGTGAGGAGTGAAATAGTAGGTGCCTGGGGCTCGGAGGACACCGAAGCCACCATGGCAGCCAGCTCTGGACTATCAACCTCTAGACTCTCATTAAATAAGAAAAAAAAACACAAAAAACTAAACTTCTTTCTAATTTAAGCCATTCTAGTTTGATGCTTTACAGTCAAAGTAATCAGAAATAGAACTTTGTTAAAGCCCTACATGCTTGCTTTTTGTACAGCTCATGGATAACTTTAATAAAGCCAAATGCAGTGTCATACTAGGGATATATTTTTTTCTTTGCGGTAATGCTTTGCTTCCACTAGTCAGAAATCTGTTTCTTTCTGTCCCTCTCCTTTTCTGATAAAGAACAGGAAGAATTACATTTCTAAAGCCATGTTTAACTCTAGGATCAAATATTATCATCTCTAAGAAGCCACATTTCATGAAAACCCCATTGTCTCCTTGGTACCTTGACAAAATTAATAAACTGCTTTTGTAATTACCCTTTCATCCCATCTTTAATATATACATATATATGTATATATCTCAAACAGAGCTATTAGGCCTTCTTCTGGCATTGCTAGTTTTACTCCAGGCACTTTAGTAACTTCACTAATTAGAGTCTCAGGTGTTTTTTTTAATGACTTAAGTTTTCTAATTAGAATAGAAATCCTAGATTCATTGAGAGCCTTACCACCATGCAAGTTACATTAGTTATATGTTAGTCATATTACATCATGCTTCAGTTTCTCCATCCTGGCAATTTAAATCCACTGCACCAAACCCTCATCTGGCATTCTGGTTCCTTTTATTTGTTCACTTCTTCATTCTACAAATACTGAAGTTCTGTGTTAGATACTCGGCCAGGAACTTGGAACGTAATGGTGAGCAAACATGATGCTTGGCCCTTATGGTGTACTAAAGGAGACAGACATAAATTTTGAAACCACACAAATAAATGTATAATTAACAAAGAACGACAGTGCCATACGATCGCTCTACTGAATTTTTTATTTCCAGAAAGTGGTTTTTCTAATGACTCTCGAAAGCTCAATATTTCTCTGAAGTACCTAACTGACCGTCATGTTCAGTTGAGTTAGTTGTGTTTTTATTTCCTTTCAATTTCTCTAACTTTTCCTGTCAGGTATTTCAAGCCTCCTATCAGAGATCTCTTGACTTGTAAAACTTTATTACAACCCCTTTAGAAATAAAGGAAATCTACTTGTACTAATCTGGATGGAAAGAGGTCCAACTAGTATGAAAAACAACGTTGTACAATAATTTGAATAGTATATTTTATAAAATGATTATGTATATATACATGTACACATATGCCCAGAAATGTCCTTCCTGCAAGGAATAGTTGTGAACCCTTGGAAAGGGATGTGAGGACGAGATACTTTTCCTTCTTATTTAATAGCCTTCCGTAACAATTTAAGTTTTTACTATGAGCTTGTATCATCTTTATAGGAAAACGAATAATGCCTTAATTTCCAACAGCCATTATGCCTAAATTTGTATCATTTAAAAAAGAAAACCTGTGCTCGCTTCGGCAGCACATATACTGAAAAAGAAAACTTGTCTAGACATTACTGGGTAAGTGACTCTCTGACCCTTTCCTGCCCACAGTAACCACTAACCATGCTTAGAATGAGATTTCCCATTTACTCTAAATAATTTTTCTCACTAGTACTCACTTCTATAGCAATGTCAATGAAAGGTCTTAAATCTTTCTATTGTTTATAGCTCTTCTACCTGAGATAAAACAGTCTTACCCTCCTACACTCACCTTTTAGACTTCTTTATTACACACCTGAGACCCTCCTGCTCTTGAGACGGTTGTGCGTCTCACTGTTTCGTCTACAACAGTGAGACGAAGCAATTTCACAGTTGTCAGAAGGGTTATCATGAGACTCTACCCTGATGTCTTGTAAGACCTGTATAGCAACTTGAAATTACTGCATTGTTACTAGTGCAGGCGCCTGTTCTCTTGAGGGCTGTGCAATGTGACAGTCATTCTCAAGGTCGTAAATCTTACCTGGGAAATACCCAACGAGGGGATGCTGCCTGCACACCTCACAGCCCATCCGCTGGGCGGCTCCATTCAGGAAGCGTCCCATTTCCAACACATCTCAGGTTTGCACTCCACTTTTCCCCTAGCTGGTTTCCTATCGTTTCCCGTGGAAAGGAACTCTATAAATCTAACAAATTTTCTTGTATTTGCTCAGCACACACGCTGGCTGCACACGCAGCATCCTCTTGAAAACCACGGGCTAAACAGAAAGCTGTAAACACTTCCACTCACAATTTTACACCGATAACATGAAGGATTTACAACAGATGCTCCCTTTGATGATACTAGCTTACTCACTGCATCTCCTTTTCCAGCCCTCTGACAGGCCCACCTATAATTCATTCATTCAAAAGCACTTATTCTTGAAGCGCTAAGCCAGGCCCAGGGGTGGGCCCTAGGGATGGGAGGGTGAGGACAGAAATCTGAACTCACCCATTACAACACACAAAAATAATTGCCATCAGTTGTGCAGTCCTTTCAGACTTCCACAGTCCCTCATCCAATGTGAATGCCATGGGAAGCAGTAAGCTTTGCACCCAACCTCGCATTCCTCAAACTTGTAATGAACATATTACACGAATCATAGAAATAATCACAGAAGTCATAGGATAGAAAACACAAATATCAAAGATTCTTACACAGATTAGAAGACCCCTGAGATTATTTCCTGGGAATCTAGGTTGAGAAACTCTAATCCATTTATGACTCTTTAGCTTATTATCAGTTAACTCCTTAATAGGGACTCATAACCAAACAGGTGGCAGTGGCACTCATGCTTCCTGAGTTAAAAAAGTATGTCGAGTGAAAATTGAATCCGTGGGAGGTAGGAGAAGTGTCAGGGAGGAAAGGGGTCCTGTAAGAAGAGGCTGGAGAGACCAAGACAAAGTTTGTCTTCTTCCCACTTTTGCCCAGCACCTGAATTTTTAAAATATGATGGAGGCCAACACACTAACTCATTCGGATCCAGCAAATCTACTTAAGAGAAACGTTCCTGGAAATTGAGCAAACCTGCGAACCCTTCCACAGACTTGATATGGCTGATTTCTTTGCTCTTTGGCACCACCAGCTGAGCAGCAACCCCAAATGGAATCAAATCTATTTGTTCAGAGGTAATACTTTTCCAACGGTACAGGAAATCAGCAGCTCACAGAAAGGGAATGGGCCACAGACAGCCTCAGAATCCCAAATTGTAGGCATGTCTCCAAGTGAGTGAGATAATGAAAACATTCTGACACCTCAGCAGAATTACGAGCTAAAGCCTTAATGAGGGGTGCTCACTGACTTTGGCTCAGTTGCTTTTCTAGAGAAATATCTGAAATGATTCTGGGTGCATATAAAAATTTCACTAATTTTATTTTTCATCACAGAGTTTATAGTATTGAAAAATGAAAAGCAACATAAATATTCAATCACAGAGGCCAGCTAAAATAAGTAACAGCTCATCCATACAACGGAAGCATAGGAGTTGCTTAGGCTTCCTTTTTTTTTTCTTCTGTTCCTAAAGAAGGAAAAGGCGAGAAGAAATATTTAAAGTCCTTTAAGTGTCAGTCTTTGGTGAATAGATTTAAAAATAAGGACAGTTACACAACCATTTCTTATAATGTTGCAAACTGTACCAGTACACCTCAAAAACAAACAAAAAAACAAAAATAAAAACCTGGCATTTCCACAAGCTACAAATGAATCCACCCACAAGGCCCACACAGATGAGAGGGTGCGGATTAATTGTAAAAGAGGGGGAAAATCGCTTTTAAATCATGAAAGCTAAAAACCCAACTTATTCCGGGTATGTTCTGAAATTCTGCTGCTATTTTTTAAGCAGGTCAATGTTCCATTTTTCATTCACTCAAATACTGACTGACAACGTACAAGCAAGGTACTAATAGCTGAGGGGAATATTCTTTTTATTTTTTTATTTTTTAAAGTAGTTATGGGGTTCCAGTGCCTACAATCTCCAGGGATGTGATATGCAAATGAAAGAGTGTCTCAAATAGAGCTAAAGCTCTGGGGGTTCCAAGCTTTACCCCTGAACACAAGTCCATTGGAACAAGTGCTGAAACCACTGAGGCCAGTGGAGACTTGGCTCCCCCACAGCAAATATGGTAATAAAGCAATCATTTATCTCAGGAGATTTTTTTTGGAAGGGTGGGGGGAACAGGCAAGGAGAAAGTAAGGATACAGGCTACTGTCTTCATTTTAACTCCCAGGAATGGTTTCGCTTAACCCAGGTCCCACATTTGCCTTGATGGCCCCTAGGTAGCAAGGGCCAGAACCGAATGGCCAGGCCTTATGCTCTAAGTCCAGGGCTGTGAAGCCTTAGGTCTTGAGATTATAGACTACTGTCATTTCTTCAATACAAGGCAATACATATTCTATCAGTACTTGATACCCTCATCATGTTCTTGGTGAAATAAATATAATACCTCCGTGGTCAGTCACAGAAGAATGAACCGCAATACCCAAGCAAAATAAGATCCAATGCAGATGAAACACCTATCTCAAGTTTTAATTTCCTTCCATCGATTGTGAGCCCAAACTCAGATGGTAATAATAACTGTGACATGGTTCTCTCAACGGCTGGCAAAATGTGAATAAAGCTGCTCAGGTGAACACAAGAGTCAGTCTTCATTTAAGGGTTAAAAAATCTCCGATATGAAATGGAGCAAGATTTCCACAGTGGCAAAGGGATCACCTATCCATTTCAAAGACATGTTTATCTTTTTGTATTTCAAAGGGAAGGCCTTTTGAAAGATTTGGCATAGAAATATGCATGTGAATAGCAGCACATTGAAAAGTCTTAGCTTTCAGGTATAATGGCTCTCCCACAGATAGCGCTGTGTAGCATTCCTGCATCTCTAAGGCACATTGAAAGCTGCCAAGGGCACCGAGGGCCAGGCAATCCCACCTCTGTCCAGCTTTTTATCTGAGCATTCATTAACATTTTCCTGCATTGTGGCCCTCAACCCTACGACGACTTAAAAGTTTCATTCCTCTGCTGCAGAAATGCATTCATTCATGTGTTACTAAAACATGCCAGAATGTGTCTTATTCGTAAGAAAAAAAATTAAAAAAAATGGGGAGGGGGGAGGGGTTAGAATGGGGAAGAAAAGGTAATTATGGAAGCCCCAGTAAGCAAATCTGATAGTCTTCTTCTAGAAATATTCATGAAAATCTGTCTCTGAAAACTGCTGGTGTTTGGTAGCCAATCTTTTCCACATGGCTTTTCTGAGACTTGTTCTTAGAAAGATCCCACAAAGGGGTGATAATAAAATGCATCTCTCATGCAGTGATCTTTTGGTCTGGCATGGAGTCTCTCTCTCATGTCTTCAATGTGGATTATGACTCCTCGTCCTCCAAGGCCTACCTCATTTACTCCATCTCAATGACCCCGTCCCTTCTGCCCACTCCAAGTCCTTCCACACAGGACCTGGGAGCAAGAATGCAGTCATCCACCAGAGACATAGCACTGGATTCTGCTCCTTTCCACGAAGGCAGACCCCGGGGACTTGAAGAGTTGAGGTCTACACAAGTGCTTTACAGACTAGCATATTCACTCCACAGGAAAGGAGTTCTTGTGAAACCCCTGTGATATGTACACATCTCAAAGGAACAAGACGGGATCTTTCCTTTTGAAAAAGGTCTTTATTGAAAAGACAAATGGGAAATATAAATGCAATCTGGGGCAAGTAATGTGAATGAGGCCCCGAAATGATTCCTTTTGCCTAGCACACATTCACAGAAATTACAGAGCAAGGAAAGTCTGCAATAACCAGGCCGCGCTTCAATCGTGGCTTATTTACTCAGGGTGACCCAAACGCAACCAGACTAAATCCATCAGCGGCTGGATGTAAATGGCCTCGTGACAGGCTTAGTTTCAACAGGCATTCTCCTTGCCTGGTGAAAGCCCACTCACTCTCCAACTAGAGGCCAAGTTATTAAGAAATTGTTTGTCATCTTAGATTGGATGGATCATTTGTTTCCCCCCCGAATTCTTTCTCTCATCATTTACTCATTACACGCCTCCTCTTGACGGAAACAGACATTTATTAGCTTCTGCATTTATTGCATTGGCAAACGGAAACATTCTGCTGCATTTCCTGGGGGTTCATTCATTTATCTATTGGATAAGAGGCTGAAGTTTTCTACGGGGCAGAAAAATTAAAATATCAGTCAGGTTGACAGCGGGAAAATGAGGGTCTCT
Organism: Rhinolophus sinicus; assembly: GCF_036562045.2. Lineage (NCBI taxonomy): Eukaryota > Metazoa > Chordata > Mammalia > Chiroptera > Rhinolophidae > Rhinolophus > Rhinolophus sinicus. The sequence goes on along the minus strand of NC_133760.1, from coordinate 64,294,993 downwards.
GCGACAAGAAGCTTTCCTGAGCTTCTGGTTTAGTGAAGAGCTGCAATGCTATGTCACCAAAACTACCATCACATTTATAACTAAAATGGTGGACTATTAGCTGGTGAACTAATATTCCAAACACATGATACACGTGGTACAGGGCAACATATCTGAGATGCACAGCTAATCGCTATTTTAAAAAGAAAATGTATCAAAATGTTTTTAAAGATCCATTTCTATAAGGAGCTGGGGGAGAACACTGTCTAATTAAACCAATGAAACTGGAACTGGAATCATAGAATTTGAAGTTGTAAGGGACCCTTGCAGGTCCTCAAATACTTTTGCAAGAATCTTTACAGCATCCCTGAGAGTGACACGCTCATCCTGCCTAAAACAATGACGGTGACGGGGAAACTGGCATAGCCCACAAGGCAGCTTCTGTGAGAGCTGAAGGCCTCAGGTTGACAGGGGTTCCTTCCCAAAAGTGGCCTGACTGTGAGCTTCAACACGCCACCCAACCTCTCTAGGTGTCAGTAGGCTACCCCTGCTGGAAGAATCAGAGTCCAAGGAGGGGGAATATCATTTAGAGGCTCAACTGCCTCAGCCCAGCCCAGACACGATCTGGTCCAGAAGGCCATAAACTCACTGTCCTGTGGCAGCGTCCCGCCATAAGCAGAGCGGGCACGCGCGTCTATAATTCTGTGTGCTGAGAGCAAGCCATTCCCTCAGGATGCCGCAGCGCATTTAGAATACAACTGTCTGCAGCTCTTTTCTCCTCTTTGGCTTCACTTCCCTCGAACCCACTTTTCTTACACACCTTTCATTCCTGACAAAAAGCAGAAGCCATAACACAGTGGAAAGTTCCGTTGAGGCTGTCAGCTACTAACATAAACCCTCAAGCAGGTGGCCTAGCGCAGCCCTGCCCCGATTTCCCTAATTCTGACACCAGCTTTCTGGGGACTAGTCCTCAGTGCCACAAAGCATACACAGCCGAGCATCGCGCCAGCATTGGTTATACAAAGAAAAACCGATTTTTAGTTTTCTGCCCCTTTAGATAGACTTTGTGTATTTGAAAACTCCAGCCTTGAGATAAGATTGCTGAAAATATGGCTCATGTCCCATCAAATCATTCTGGGGATAAGAGTGTAAATCTAAGTAACAATATTATGTTTACAAATCAGTAACCCCTTTTAGCTAAGTGTTCATAGACAATTTTTTTCTAAATAGCTTTTAAATCTGATCTGAGAGCACCCTGGGTCGCCAAGGTGTTTTGTGCCCTGATAGTTAGAGTGTAACACTGACCAGTTCACTTGTTACCTGGGAGCCTCAGTTTACATCTAGAAGACAGACACATTAGGAAAGCATCCGTGACAATCAGTGAACTCAGTGGAAGTGACGTAGCAACACACCTGATAACGTCACTAAAAGCCCCCGTCAATGTTCAACCACAGCTGGTGGCTCTCCAAAGATGATTTGTGTTCCACCTCCCAATACAGTTAACATCAACATAAAGCCACAGGACACTTAATTCAAAAGGAAACTATACCTGAGCTATAATGACCCAGCTGCTCGAGTTTCCCTTATTTGTGGTATGTTTTATGCAACCAGCTTAGAGAAAAAGCCATGTTGTTCTTTAGGGGTGGTTCACAGGCTGACAACTCTGACACCACAGATTCTATTATGCGACACAAGATGGATGATAAATAAGATTTTTCAATTTAGGTTCATCACTTATTTTATCCAAGTGAAAGTCTTTCTAAAGACATCCTTACAGAGATAAATTCCTTCCAATGCTTTGCCACGGATAAGGAACTACGGGAGAGAGATGCAAAAATCTGTACCACACAACCTGTGTCCTCACCTCATGTAGAACCTGCCAGGGCATTTTACGTGTATTAACAGTAATATTTAACATCTATTGACACAAACTTCTGTGCCAGGCCCTATACTCTGTACTTGGGATGGATTATCTAATTTAGACCTTACAATACCACCAACAGGTTGGCACGATTATCTCCACGTTGCAGAAGAGGAAACTGAGGCCCAAAGAAGTTGAGTAACGTTTGAGGTTGTCCATGATCCTGCCAGGACCGAGTACAAGCAGTCTGGCTCCAGAGATAATATTCTTAACAGCTACGATTTCCAAATAACTATATTAAAAAAACGCCTTATGAAAAGAGATGCCATGTAGACAGAATGATCAGAAGGGTTCACGTAGAAGGTCCCAGAGCAGTGGGGACACTAGGAACCTAAAAGTGAGGAGGGACATTCCCTCAAAGGTGAGAGGAAGAACACAGAACACTCCCAAACCGGAAACCCGGGACACAGAAGAGAGCTGCAAAGAGTAGTTATCAGGCCTTTCTGTTTTGACAGGGAACGTGAAACCCTGCCCTGAAAGGGACATGGAGGCGGTGAAAATTGATCGGTCAACCTCGAGGACACGCTAGACATTTTCAATCTATAGATGTGTATAGATGGGGAATTTTTACCCAAGTAATATCAAAGCCTACGTGGATAACCCAGGTATTGGTTAGCTTTGGTAGGGGCCTCACAGCCCAAGAGGCCTTCTTAGCTCCTGTGTGTCTGTGGCAATCCCTTCCCGCTCTCAGCTCCCACGAGTCTGTGCAGCGTGCAGGTTGACAGCTGGCCGTGGACTGCCCGGGTCCACACTGTGACTCTACCTCTTCCTTTCTCTCTGACCTCGTGCACCATTATTCTGTCTCACTTTCCTCGTGGTAAAGTCAGGGTAATAGTCCTGCACGGCCAGAAAGGGTAAATGGAACAATGCACATAAAGTGTGTGGCACAGTGCTGGCAAATGGTAAACTCACAGCAAGTGTGGTTTCGAACAGCCAGGTAGGATTATTCACGTGGACTTGGAACGGGGGGGGGGGGGGGCTTGAGGAAAGGAGTGCAAAGTCACAGGGAGGCTCATGAGGAACTGTTGACAAGACTTCAGTATTTGCCTACCGGGTCCAGAGGGCCTATTTACGATTCCTCCAGGACAACAAGGATTAGAATCACTCTTGAAATCAGAGCGCCACTTGAACTCAACATAGAACTGATCTGCTAACAAAGTACAGACCAAAATAAGCACCGTCTGCCAGGCTTGGCAAGACTGATAATGTACTTGAAAAGCAAACCTGGCACTTTCGGAAAAGACAGTGAAGAATACACCAGAGCAATACATGGCATGGAAACAAGGCAAGAGATTGGGGCAACTGGTGCTCAACAGAACCGACCAGAAGGCTCCTCCCCCATCGGCAAGGCTCACGCCTGGCGTCAGGTCCCTTCTTAAATGGCAGCTAATCCAAGGCCTCCCTGAATAAAACAGCCTCTCCATCCATCGCCTGCACCCCAGCCCCCGACTCACACTGTCATGTTTTTCTCCCCTTCTGTTATTTTTCTTCATAGAACTTATCACCACTTGACATAAAATGTATTTGTTAGTGACTGTCTCACAGAGTGTTAACTCAATGGAAACAGGAATTTTTGTCTGTTTTCCTCTCTGCTATAGCCCCAGAGTCTAACATGGAGCCTGCTACACAGTTCCCTCTAGATAAGTATCAAATGAATGACGGAGCCTGGTGAACAGCTTATGGTGGCAAAGAAAGCAAAGGAAATAAAAAGACATTTGGCAAAAGTCCTAAATTATAATAAGGGTGTTAAAGTGCCTGTTTAAGAAAAACTAATGAAAATATGGCCACTTAAAGCAAGAATTGCTTTTCAAAAGTTTATAGAAATCCAAGCAAACTAAACGTACTCTAAATCACAGACGGGACCAAGAAATTGAACAACATACTGATTGAGGAACATACAAGGTCGGTTTATGAGAATGTATACAGAGGGTGCCAAAAACATGTATACACATTTTAACAAAGGAAGAACCTGTATTAAAATTGTAATAATATATACCGATAACAGAAGATGAATACAAGTCATGTGTATACATGTTTTTGGCACCCCCAGTATTTTAGAATTTTTATTTCACTTGTTAAACAGCAAACATTTTGCTCTCTTTTAAAATGTCCATAGAGAAAGTTACTACTAGAAATATGTTAAATGAAAGTCAGTATTTCTATTCCTTAAAATACCGTGAACATATAGTATTTTATTACCACTACTGATTTTAAGATACGTGAATAAGAATTATAAAGCATAAAAGAGTATCTAACCATATCCTATTTTTCTACGGGGATAAACTTTAAGAGCTGTAATTTTCTCAAAATAAAAATGATTTGCTTTGAATAGTGGGAGGATCCAGAAAGTATATTATATGAAATATGCCATGGGAAATTTTTTAAACTGCCGTGTAGGTGTTCAAGGTGGCAAGTTGGCAGTTATTTTACCACATTTTGTACCACAGGGAAAATGAGGGAAAAAAACACAAAAAACGATTTACAAGTTCCTTATACCTTTATCTTTAAACTGTAGCATACTCAAAAAAAAAAAAAAATGTACCCACAATTGAGTACATGAAAGAGTTTAATCCTTATAATGCCCCTAATTTATACTGTTAACAACTGACTACTTCAGTCATTAAAATGTGCTTTGATTCAAGGGATTAAAAAAATACAATACTTGCAAAAAGAAAAGATAATTTAACGGGCCTAACGGACATTAGTTGGTTTTTTGGTTTGTTCATTTTTGAGGCAGAAAAGACAAAAGGAAGTTGTGGGAGAAATACAAAAATGAATTTAAATTATATGAGAAAGATATCAGAGGTTCATACAGATAGATCTTTTTGAAAGGTTATTATTTGGGGATTTTGTTTTTTAGCTTGAAGTATTTAGTCATTTAATTTTATGAAAATTCTCTAATCTCAGAATGCCTTTTGAGGAATCTAGTAAAAAAAGGTACATTCTTAAGAAAGGTAACACAGCATACTGTGATCCCCCCCGCCCCCACCCCAGAGCTTGCCAACAATATGCTGAGACTCTTAGTTTTATAATTAAAAGGACTTGGGTGATTTTGCTCTTTGGTGAGTACTTTTAATAAAAGACTCTTGCATAAACTGTGCAAAATGTGAAATGCCAGGATCAAGTCTGACGTAGTACATGTTTCTGTAGAAACGAAATCTACAATATTGATATCAATATCCCCTTGCCATTTTCCTGATGCCATGCCACCACCAGAAATGTTTTCTGCCTCTCAGGAATACAATCCAAAATAAAATTGTCATTTTTCAAGAAAAGGCCCCTGTCACCAGGAATATTCTTAACTGTAAAATCCATCAATAGATGAGCAGTGTCTGTCTGTCAAGGCATCTCCCCTCCCTTCTGTGATTTTTTTTTTTTTTTACTACATGCCTTTTTGCTCTTGCCCTAACACAACCCTACAATCTGTCCTCACCATGCAATCTCCTCCTTACTTTCCATTCCATTTTAATGGATAATAGAGAAGAGAAAAAAACAAACAAAAAAACTCCTCATTCCTTAAGTCTTACTTGTTAAATAAAAAAACTCTGCATTGATATCCTAAGTCAGAGACTTCCAGTAGATTAAAACAAACATTTAAAGAAGACATCTGCTCACAGCCCATTACTAAAAGGATACCTGTACTTCCTCCGATTCCATGGTCTTCTCTGTCCTTCTGCTCCCCATACCCCAGCACCTTCCTTAAAGCTGGTGCCCATGAACTTCATAACCACACTTCTCTAGCACCTGGTCTCATTTTCTGCGTTTCCAGTCCCTGCTCTTGAAGAACTGGACTCCAGTATTACAATATCTCAAGGTTTAACAAACAAACCAGTCTTTAACCTGGAGAAGTGAACGTTCAACCAGCTGTTTTCTTGTTGTTCGTTAAATTTCCTACCCATCAGCTAGGCTTACATTCATTTAACTAAATGGACGAAGATTCTAACCAGCCTCTGCTCAAAAGATGGAGGATGAAAGCAAGAAATACGCTTCAGTGCTAAAGTGCTCAGATTGCTAACTCTGATATAGTCTGCCAAATTTGATGGGAAATACATTCAAGAGAAATCCCATTTTATCAAATAAAATGAAGTACTCTATAAAGAGCTCTGAAAATCTGAAAGATTATGTAGGTCTCATTGTAGTTTTCTTTCATTATTTCCATATAACAAAAAAACAGTTCTATAATTGAGCCAATGACGCTATTCCTTCTGGCAAAATTCAATATAATAATTCAACATAAAACAATGGATAAATATTTTTTTCTAGGTTATTTTTTTCTTCCCCAAACAAGTTACCTCAAGCAGCATGTAATTATCAAATAGATGCTGGAGACTCAGGTTGGTGAAGATAGCTGATGTTATCCCAACTTAATATCCACCTAAACCCACGTATAATATTTTATTTCAGCTCCACACCCTCAAGAAGTATGTTATGAAAGTCACTTTACAGTTAAGGGCTCTGAATGTGAAACAGGTTACATGGTGTTTCCCAGGACAAATAGCCAATGAGTAGGAGGTCCAATGTTTGAATCCATATCTACTTGTCTTTGATGTCATTAGATTTACTAAGAGGTCCTTTGAGGAAGAGGTCGCAAATATTTGATATATTCTGGAATCATCTAAGCCCATCTCCATAAAATTCTGAGGTCAATATCTGAAGTAATTATGAAATGACCAAGAGAGAAGCATTTGGGAATGACTGCTTTACAACACTGTGGGTATGTAAAAACTACCAATGGGAATAAATCAGCAAGTTAGCTGTCCATTCCTCTGATAGAAGAAATCAGGTGAGTTCTACTGAAAACTTCTCTCATTCGGAATAGCAATTAGTAAAACGCTATTGCATGCCTGCTTTGTATCATGATATCAACAAATACTAGTGAAACTTTATTGTTCATAGGACTGAGTTCCACAAAACCTCATGAATGGCACTCAAATATTCATTCTGTTCCAGTCACCTCTGCAATATTTGGGATGGCCACCCCAACACAAATCAGTTCTAGGAACCTAAATAAAGTGAATACTCACTTAGAACATATTTAACGAGACAGTAATGATGACATGGAAAACACTGCCACCAACTCCATAAAGTTAATTTTAAAACCTCCAGGTTTCTGTTTTCTCGTCTGAAAAAGTATACTTCTGAAACAGATGAATGTTGAAGTTCCAACGAGCCATAAACTTTCATGTGTCTATAAAATATTCCATTTCATTAACGCCGCATCCAGCTTGTTGTATTAATACTGGTTTTAATTGTCAGTCAGCACAGGCTTAAAACATCAGCAATCTTGTTTTGTTGCCTGGCAAGGCATGAAACCCAAATTTCATTATAATCACTGTTTCCATTTGGCTACTTCCGAAGTAATATTCAGTCAAAAACTATCTTTTGCATAATTACTCTTACTAGAGTATAACTGATATTTCTGTGAGTGTAATTACTTTATATAACTTGTGCCTCTATTTAGATTAAAATACTTACCCTTTTGTCTTTCTGGCATTATTCTTTTGGGAACCAAGTTCAGGGTCAAAGCCAAATGATATATATATTTTTAATGTACCCAACAAAAAAACGGCATTCTCTGTCTTTAATTACATACTATTGAATTTTTACAAATAGTTCTAAGGATGTCTGCCAAATTTCTACAATTTAGAGCAACTACATCACGGGAGAATAGACAGTTCACAATTTATTATGCATTATTTTTCTGGATCTACAGAAACACTCATTGTAGTTCTAAGTTACATTTTCATTTTAACAATAGTTAGATAAACAGAAAAATAGATCCTCTTAACACAAGGGTTGTCTACTCGAGGAGATAAGCTAAGGATCTTAACTCTCAGTCCTGAACTAACTACTTGTCTCTCACTTCTATTCTCACTTTAACTCACATCACAGACAGTCCCATCTAGGCAAGGAAGAAACAATCTTACGATTAAGTTCTAGAAATACTAACATTAAGAAGAAGGAAGGAGCAAGGAGGAGTGACAAGATACTAGAAGTAAACTGTCTGGTTTAGACCCTCCGTGTATGCAGGTACCACCCATGCACAACACCTGGGCACATAGTAGGTGTTCAGCACCCCTAATAAGGGCAGAGGAAGGTACAGGCACACACAGCAAGCTTCAGGGTTTCCTAGTGAGCAACACTGAAGGAGAAGATGGAAAACCATCAAAGGAGGTTAAATGTAAGCGTGGCTTAAGGGTAGCAGACGGGAGCGGTGTATTTCTAAGATTAATTATTCAAGTTAATTCCGAAGCAGAGCCTAGGGAAGCCACTGAATTAAAAGTTTAAATAGCTGCAGGACAGGAGACATGTCTCTGGCCTGAAACTACAGAAAGGAAATTGACAGTAAATTCATATGTATGTGATGACAATTTAAACTTGCAGGAAGTTTACGCCCTAAAATTTCATACGCATACATCTAAATGGCAGGTAATTAAGCTGCCTGGGCTGCACACAGTGGTTCAAAGGCCACTTGAGATCTACTAGAATGAGATGATTTTGCAACGTGGGCTATGGCAAAAGAAGACGGTGGGGGCAAAAGCACCCAGGTGGCAGAGGGGGCCAAGGGATGATTGTTCCTGGGCACAACAGCCCCTTTTCTTGTTGCTGCCACCACACCAAGTCTCACCATTATCTTGGCTGATCTTGTAACTTCTCTCCATCCCCTCGGAGAAGGAAGGTCCGATGCACAGATTCTTTCCTGTTGCCTTACTTTCAGCATCTCTCCCATCAATTTAGCCGATGTACTTTACTGTGCTAAATGTATCCATCATCTGATCACGCCCTCTAATGACACGGGTGTAATTTTTCTTTATGGTGGAACACAAGCCACTCTGAATTAAGACTGCTAGTGCTTAGTTTATGAAAGCAGCCAAGTACTCAACTTGCAAAGGGAAACTCAGCTGAGAACCGGTTACTTCACTCTAGTGGTTCTAAACGAAAAATGTCATAACCACTTCCACCAAAAATCTTCTTAAAACAGGTGCAAGTGCGTAATACATGTAAGGCCAGAAAGCCTTACAGGAGTTTTAGAGTCTGCCACAGTGACACAGATGGAGAGGCTGATGGTGGGGAGGGAGACAGAGGCGAGGCTGCACCGGCTGGAAACCTCAGGGTGAGTTAATCGACGTCTCTGAGTCTCAACACAAAACCACCAACTGGGGGGGTGGGTGAAGAGAGTAAATACCCACCCCTAAAGGTTTGTGTTGGGGTTAAAAGGATGGTGTTCCATCACTTCCTACACTGCCTGGCTTGTCATAATCCCTCAATAGATGGTCGCTGATGAAACTGACACTGATATTTCTTGGACAACAGCATTAGAACAGCAAAGACGTCCACAGTGCAAAGCACCCAGGAGCATGTTCACCCAAAGCCAAGTTCAGGGATAATAAGTGAAGCTGGGCATTCTATTTGGGATGGGGCTTGTGGATAAAGTGGATGTCCTCCCCTTCAAAGTCATGTAAAAGTAATGGTTGTCACTTAGAAAGCGAGATTTAATTTACTCCAAAAGTTTACTTAAAAAGTCGTAGCTGCACTGACAGATGTTTAATTTTATGTAAATAACATATGTAGTTGTATGAATATCAGTAGCTGGCATGATGGTAGCTTGAGTCTCTGCAAAAACCTGCATCTGTCCAGTTTTCCCAGTACCATTTATTGAACAGACTGTCTTTACCCCACTGTATGTTCTTGCCTCCTTTGTCATAGATTAAACGGCCATAGATTAAACAGCGTAGATTTATTTCTGGGCTCTCTATTCTGTTCCACTGATCTATGTGTCTGTTTTTATGCCAGTACCATGCTTTGATTACTATAGCCTTGTAATGTAGCCTCAAAAAATGAAAACTAGAACTAGCTATGACCCAGCAATTCCACTTCTGGGTATTTATCCAAAGAAATCCAAAACACTAATTAAAAAAGGTATATGAACCACTATGTTCACTCCAGCACTATTCACAATAGCCAGATATGGAAGCAACCTAAGTGCCCATCAGTAGATGACTGGATAAAGAAGAGGTGGTACATATAGGCAATGGAATATTACTCGGCCATAAAAAATAAAGAAATCTTACCATTTGCGACAACATGGATAGACCTGGAGGGTGTTATACTAAGTGAAATGAGTCAGACTGAGAAAGACAAATACCGTATGATCTCACTTACATGTGTAAGTTAAAGAAAAGAATAAATGAACAACAGAACAGAAACAGACTTACAGATACAAAGAACAAATTGAGGGTCGCCAGAAGGGGGGGATGGAGGGGTTGGGGAGCTGGGTGAAAAAGGTGAAGGATTAAGAGGTACAAATTGACAGTTACCAAAATGGTCACAGGGATGTAAAGCACAGCGTAGAGAATAGTCAATAAAGTTGCAACAACTGTGTATCGTGCCAGGTGGGTATAGACTAATCGGAGGGATCACTGCATAAATTATACAAATGTCTAACCACTACACGTGAAACTAATATAAAATAGAATTAAATGTCAACTGTAACTAAAAGAAATAAAGTTTAAAAACGACAACAAAGCCCATTCCACAGGACCTTCAGAACCTTGACCTTCTTGCTCATCTGTCTACCCTTTTGCAACTCAGTACAAGGGAAGGCAAGTCCAGGATGGTGGCCGGTCCTCAGAGGCCCTCAGATGAGGAACTCTTATCAGTCAAATTCTATGGCTTCTTGACCTCTACATCCTGGGATGCGGATCAGGAAAGACTCAAAAAATGTAGGTCCTGGCGCTATGCAGGGAACAGCAAATCTCAGATGGTGTGTCAAGAAACAAAGTGCATGTTTCTTGAAGAAAGAAAAACGATTCTGTGGTGTGAGCGTCACGCTGAAACACGGCACGCGGTATCTTCATCCTGGAAGCTCTGAATGTATAGAAACTCTCGGAAGGCGTACAGAAATCTGTTCAGCTTAATTAAGCCTAACATTGCTCAGGATTCTTTGGCCATGGAACGCATCCCACTCCCTACCACATTAATTTTTAAAAGTTATCTAGTGCCTATTATATGCCAGGCACCACCATGGTGATCAAAGAGGAAACAGGTCTGTTCTTTATGGAGCTTACGTATTTAATATTTATTTTCAAAGAGAGCTGTTTGAGGCAACCAGTTGAACTGGGTCTTTACCTGAGCATTGAACCGGATGGACTTCTCCAACCCACCAAATTCCCCTCTAAATCCCATTATCTTTAGGACTTTAAGGGACAAAAGTAGTGGCTACTCCTCACAAAACACTTCTGCTCTGGAAAAGAAGAAGCTGGCATAGCCTCCATGGATCCCCTGTGGCCATGAGAAGCTCTGTACCAGATGCCAACGGGCGTCTGTGCCGTCTGCATTTGTCGCTCTATCTATGCACAGTGGCTGGCTCACTGGAGGAAGTTAATAAATGTGGTTTTGAATGAACAGAGAATCCAAGGACTCTCTCTAGCAGCGACACCCCCACTGGACCCCCCCAAATTCTGGTAAGAATGACCAAAGTCAAATTCTATCTTAGTTGCCAACTGGGTTTGGATTCCCTTCATTAAATTCTAGCCTCAGTTACTATGCTTTATATGTCAAGTTCAGGTGTGGGCACTTCTGATGTGATAATGGAATGAGCTAATAATACTATTTGCAAATGTTGTAAAGACCAAATATATCTTTCTAACCAAAGCTAATGTGTTAAAACGTTAATACCTTATAGAGGCACAGCTCGTTCGTGGTCTGAACTATAAAACTGCAATGAAGAGCATTTTCTTACACCAGCCCTGCAATTTCTTTCTAAAAAAATTAATAGTCATGTATTTTAATTTTTCAGTAAGATAGGGAAATAAACGCACTGGCAGGTCTGATAATGGAGTACATTTGAAATTTATAAATAAACAAGATACCAAGAAGCAAAACAATCAGTGATTATGAAATTAGATACAAAGAAAAATCAAGAGATTTCGCCCATTTGCGATTGCATACAAAGTAAACACAGAATGACTTGATTATCGGTATCGAAAAAAGATCCCAAAGGAAAGGAAAGGGGGTATTAATTGTTTTCAAATAAAACAACCTGCTGAGCCTCCCTAGGCAAAACGAACAGACTCTTTAAAAGTGGAATTAATTTTGTCTGGATTGCATAACACTTTATTTCTTACCTTGTCTTTACACATTCAAGTGGCATATCGTTTAAAAAAAACTGTCACGGTAAACAGATTCTAATTATGTTATCGTTGAGTCTTTCACAACGTAAAAGAAATGTGAAGAGTTGAGAAAGTATGCAACCCATATTGTTGGCATCTTGGCACTTGCGAACATTACAAGTGCTCACAAAAAGGCAATACTGGGCTTAACAGCTCAACTGTATATTATCTCTTCCTCAGAGCGCTGGGGCTGGCACTGCAAAGCACAGTGGTCCATTCTAAGCTCTGAATAGAGAAAAGGAAGAGATCATTAAATTATAATTTCCATGCACAATTGGTACAAGTATTTCCTACCAACAGGATTAATATGAAAGAAAGATCCCAGAATAAAGCGGCTCGGCAGAGGATGGCAGTTTAGTGTCTTGGAAATGTGATTTCACTGAAAACCCTGACACATCACAATACTGAAATCCTATTTACTGTAACAAGCAGGGTGGATAATGCTATTTAATACCTAGTGTACTGTGTGCCATCATCTCCTAGTTTTGTGCTCCCTGCTCTCATCTTACCTTAAGGTTAATACTTCTTGACAGCCAACATGGTAAAGAGAGCAGCACATTAAGTGCTGATCCCATGATTTGCAAATCTGTCCTCTTAAGTTAGGCACAGAAAACCTGGCTCCAGGTAAGGGGATTATTTTAATGAGATGCACCCTTACGAGCTCACCCCAGAACCAAAATGGAAGTCTCATACCCCTAAAGCCAGTTTAAAAGAGCATTTCAAGGTTACCCAAACCACATTTCCCATTAGAAAATTCAAAGAGGTTAACAGAAAGCCAATGTGTTTGGTGGACTTGTTGAATAATGAATTAAGGATAAGACCCCCATTTCCACTATAGTGTATTGATTCTCCTGCCTCAGAGAATGAAATAGATTAAAAAAAAAAAAAAAAAAAGTCCATCCTGCTTGCTACTTTTGGAATATATGCAGTGATAAACCTCCTTTAGGGAGGCCGGTAAGAGTACAGGAAGGGTTTAGTCTTTGAACCTAAGTTGTAAATAACTGTCAATTATGTTAACAAAGGTAAGGTGATACTGGGCCTTATGAATTGTTCTATCTAACAATTAACATCAAAAAGTATTTATGTGAACTCTCATTATTTGTTAATGATAAAAAATTGAGACTAACTTAAGGTACATGCTGCAAACCACTTTACTAGCATCTCTGTCATTTGGAATGGCATTGCAATTACAAGTGACATCAGCTGCTATTGTCTGCCATGTCCAAACTCCTGGATCACAGAACCCTCTCTGTTTCTGTAACTCTTGGTAACTCCAAAAACTGCAGGGACCCTGCCTTGATTTCAAGATGAATGAGGAAGCCAGTACAATATACCTCTCCAGGTTGACAAATGCAAACTAGCATAACCTCCTGAGGCATATCTACCACGAAGTTATGCTTTTAACTATTGTGTTCAATTTGCTACATAACATTGCATGGCCAAAGCATACACAATAATTTAGTGTATATTAGTCACCCCTGTATCCTAGAATCATTGACAACTGTTTAGGAAGCACCGTAGGGGGAAAATAGCACAGGATTTTTTTTTTTTTAATCCCATAAATTGAGTTCATCTCCCTATCCCCAAAAAGGATTGTTTATGTTCTCGGATCTCAGATGTCAGTGGTCTGTGGTTTTTATCCTTATTAATCTCTTGAAAAGGCTGACCCAGCTTCACTCAATGAAATATTTTTACAATGACAGACTTCATCTGGTAGTAAAGATGCATCATAATTTCTTCCCCATAAGGCGCACACTGAGCTGACCATGATTTCTTCTGTTGTCATGTCCCTTTGTTATCATTGTGGGCATTATTTTCCCCCCAAGCTTTGCACAGAGGAATACAGAAACGAAGGTACTAATTGACAAGGAAGAAGTCAAGCAATCAAAAAAGCCAATTAATCATACAGATGAGCCTGACACTTTATGATACAGCAGAAGATATGCCAACCACCATAAGTAAAAAGGCTTTTAAAAATTGCTCACTTGATGTAAGCTTGACCTTAGAATTTAATTAGCAACTCTCTTCACAGGTGACAAACTAGTAAAGTCCATTTCTTCTTAATGATAATTTATTTTTTTTTCACCAATCTCTTTGCGTTGCTCTCATTTTGCCCAGCTCATACATTTCTCTCCTTCTTAATTGTGTGGCTCTCACTGCAGCGTGTATGAAAATTGTGGCTGAAATGTAAACTGAAAGCAATACATACCCCACTACCCTGTTGATCTGAACACTAACTGTATCAGACTCAGCTCTCTGATCTCCCTCAGCTCCTCAAGCCACTAGGGCTTTTCAAGTTGTCTTCACACTATGCCAAACCCCATCACTCTTACGAAAGCCAAGAGCCGAGTGGATGCAGTGGAGCCAATTGATTGAAGTTCATAATTGAGAAGTTAGGCATGCAAGACACACTAATTGTCAAAGAACGCATGTCTCCAAGATGTCTTGGGGAGAAAAGGGTCCTTCATCCTGGAAGATCCCTGGGAGAATCTGGGCTCTGCCCTCTCCTATGAGGGTCTTGTTCCTTCCTCTCACTCCGACCCCCCCAGGATTAACAGACTACTGAAAATACACACTTTCCTGAAAAACATGCAGGCAATCCAGACTCTAAAGAAATACCCATCAATACCATTTTTTAAAAGTAACAGAAAGTTTGTTTTCTTTCTAGGGATAGAATGAGATGGCAATGAACGAACGAATCAATGAATGAATGAAAACACCTAAAAAATATTTTTAAACTGCTCAAATGACTATAAATGTCTCACTTCAAAGGAAAAGAAGTACAACTAGATATTAAAATAAGTCTTATGGGTATCATGCTGCAGTTGCTAGGTAATAGGCCGTATTTATTCCCTTTTGGTCAAAGTTTCCCAGGAAGTGCCAATTCCTGGGGAGAAAATTATGCATTTCGAATGCTTAACAATTTCAGGTTATGAGATAGCATTAATCAAATTACAACATCAGGCCCTAAAATGTTGTAGTAGAAGCCAAAAAGAGCTAATTTACTACCCAAAGAACTAACAAAACAATCAGCAGGATTTAACTTCTTAAGTGCACAACTGGCAAATATTAAAAACAGAGCTGGATAAAAGCTAAAAGCTCAGGTGTTGGACCTGGCTCACATCCAAATCGCGCTGTGGCTGTACCTTCTGGGGCAAATTCCTCGAAGCCTTAGGATGTCACCTAAACAATAGAGTTGGCAGCTGCATGGGGTTGTTTGCGGGGATAAAAGGGTATAATCCATGCAAAGCGCTTAGCACAGTGCAAATAATCAATAAATGTTACTGTTAGTTACTAGGATGGTGACGATGCTGTAAGTAGCGGGATATTCAAAGTTAAATGTGATTTTTCTCATAGATTTAAATTAGTGGTTTACATGATTTAGTGAAGAAGACATAAACATTTTGTGTGTATTTACAAACTGTACACTAATTGTTTAGATATAACTTTATGGTCTAAGCTTAGGAACCCGAGGCTCCATTCACTGGACTCCTACTATGTGTGACTTGTGGAAAATATGGAAATAAGAAATTGACCTTTGTCCTCAAGGAGTTTACAAGATAAACACAGATAACGAGCCTCAAACATCATGAAACACGGCATCATGGAGAGAGGTGTATGAAGCATCACGGAGGAGTCCCTGAAGGACTCGAAGAAGGCTTCTAAAAAACACTGGAGAACCTTGTCTTCGAAAGCTGCCCTGGGCTTCCTCTCATCAAATCACCAACCAGGAATTAATTCTCTCCAAGTCTCCTGTGTCAACAACCAGGAATTAATAACTCAAGTCGCTTTCGGGCCACACACTTACCTGCGATGACTCTAATGTTCTTACCATATAAAAATTTACTTGGCATCACGGTCAACGTTCTTTGATCAAGTTAGCAACACTTACAATGAACTAAGGACGTGAAAAACTTTTCAGATGGCTTTGACCTTCTTTCTCACGAAAGCGTTGCTGCTTTGGATGGAATACAGGTGCTAAGAAGTGTGGAGCTGGTGTCCAGGTAAATTATACTTACTACTCCTGACAAGTGAAAGGAGAAAATGATCTCAGACTCCTGGTCAACTAGCCCACATAAATCCCTGGAAGGAGAAAGCTCCATTCACACAAGGGAAGACCTACTTGAAAAAGAGTTCATTGAAATAGATCCAAGAGGCAAGCCAAGCTATGTTATAGAACTGAGTGTATTTCACACGCTCAGTGGACTTGGATTCATATTCTCAAAAAGAACTCTGCATCAGGTCAATGAAAATGAAATGCTCAGGTGATTAAGATGATGAGTCACTGCAAAGTGATAAGACAGACAGTTCCTGTGCTTGTTAATCCAGCAGACGGGCAGGTGGTAAGGTAACCTTAGCAACCTCCCTTGGAACGATTCTGTAAGACTCGACGTCCCCTCTCTATTACTGATCCACTACCTGGGACCTAGTTGATTAGTATGATGTTAAAACAGAGAAAGATGTGTACTTATATCCACTTGTAAACACAGGCAACCCGAGTTTCATAGTAAGTGAAGATGATTCTGCAAGTTATAATGTTATCATCAGTTTTTCTTATATGATGTGCTATTAGATTGAGCACTTTTCCGTCTTCGCACATAAACTGTGTAGAATTCCTGATAGAAACGGTTAGACAGTGTACTTTTCACTATTACCACAATACAAGAAAAACCCTTTTTATAATCTCTTGCATTAAGTGTAGAAAATGCTTCAGCATTGGGGGCCTGAATGTCTCTCAAATATTCCTACCGTAGGTGAAATTCAACTTGGGTATTTTAGGAATGGCAGTAATAAACAAAAACAGGATTTCATAGAAATGGGCAGAAGACACCGGGAAGCTGAATAATAACTAAAGGAATTTTACGACTGTTAGTATCTTATGCACAATGGAAAGCAAGTAAATATTCTTTAATGACAGCAGCTTATATTTGTTAAGTTCTTTGCAGTTTCCAAGGAGCTTTTTAAAATACATCTTCCTCTCT
This sequence comes from Rhinolophus sinicus, assembly GCF_036562045.2. Classification (NCBI taxonomy): domain Eukaryota; kingdom Metazoa; phylum Chordata; class Mammalia; order Chiroptera; family Rhinolophidae; genus Rhinolophus; species Rhinolophus sinicus. The sequence goes on along the minus strand of NC_133760.1, from coordinate 64,277,939 downwards.
GCTCCCCCCCCCCAATAACTCACAAATGTAGCGAGAAACAGAATTCTCCCCACGTTATAAATGAAGAGCCAGAGACCACAGAGATTAGGTGAAGTGTCAAATAACTAGAAGACAAAGCCATGACTTCTGACTTGCAGTCCAGCGTTCTTTCTAGGACATGTTATCAAATATGGAATTATTTAGTATAAACAAATAGTAGGGTGATAATTCCACCTCAGGATTCTTCCAAGCTCACTGGTGTTTCTCAGCTTTCAGTTAAAATTCCTAAATAACTACTTCCCAGCCTCATCTTCAAAAGGGAAAATATGTGTGTGCATATACATATACATATATATATATATTCCCTCCCCCCCAAGTAAGAAGACACTGATCACAATCATTCAATATCATCATACATGTCCCTCTTGGCTCGTCTCCCACAACCTGTTCTATCCTGAAGCCCAAAGTAACTATTCAGCGCTGAGCAGACAAGCTCAGTCTGCCAAGAACAACTGCTCTCAGTTCCACACACCAACCACTGAATTACCACCATCCAGTTGGTGAATTTACGAGAACTGGGTGACTACTTTGCAGTGCCTTTTCTTGTACCTACCAGTGATCACTGATGAGTTCAAAATGCACCAATATTTAATCCAAAAAAGGACGAATTCAAGCACAGTACTTCTTGATGGCAAAGAAAACTATGGTTGGGCGGGGAGAAAGCAGGTGCTGGGTACATCACCTCAAAACTTCCCCTTCCATCCATTTTGTTCAGCTAACAATGATGTGGCAGGTGCCGCACTCTGGAAGGACCGACGTAAAATAAGAAATACCACTGACTGAGCCGTTACTCAGCGCTGGACACCAGTACAGGTGCTTTATGAGACTTCGCTCATTTCACCCATTAGTGACGTAAAGTACTACTATATCCTCATTTAACAGTGGAGGAAACTGAAAGTTTCCAGAAGATGCTCCCACATACACAGCAGATAAATGCCGGTTCAGGGGTTTGCATCCCAGCCGTCTGACGTCAGAGCCTGTGCTCTATCTAGCCCAGGGTTCTGCAGCCCACACCCAACTCACGGGTCAGCTCCAGTCCACCACCTGTTTTGAGTACAGACCTAAGAACGGTGTTACATTATTAAATGGTTGGGGGCGGGGGGAATCGAAAGAGGAGCGTTTTGTGACATGAGAACATTATATGAAATTCAAACTTCAGTGTCCATGAATGGGCGCACTTCTTACTGACATATTGGCGACGGCGGCCTTCACATTACAGCGGCAGAGGTGAGCGGCTGTGACTGAAACCACACATAGCCTGCAAAGCCTAAACTGTTTCCTCTCTGGCCCTTTCCAGAAAAATGTGCTGACTTCTGCTCTAAGCCATTCCACTCTTTGCTTATTGAACACCTCTATTTGGATGTCTTCAGAAAGAGCCCAAACTTCCCCTGTCCAGAATCAAACTCCTGATTCCTCCCGTCACACACACATCCAGATCCGTGAGTCAATAGTATTCCCTGATGGAAAACACATCTTCTAGTTGTAAAGCCATAGACCTAGACTGCCTTTGAGTTCTTTCTTTCTCTCATGGTCCAAGCCACCAGCAAATCTGGTCAGCTCCACCTCTGAAATATCCAAACGAATTTCTGTCCTTCCACGGCTGAGCACCCTGGCCCAAGCCTTCACCATCCCTTACCTGGGCTTCTGCCAGAACCTCTAACTAGGTCTTTCTGGCTTAAGTTCTTGCCAAGACAGCAGCCGAATACTCTCCTGCTCACAAACCCTCTGGCCTTTCTGAACATGTTAAGTACACCCCTATACAGGGCTTTGGCGTCTCCCCATTCCTGCAGACCTCTCCCCAGATGCCAGCCTATTAGGGCCTCCCTTTCCACCCACCCCCAAATCTACACTCTTAGGCCTTGGGACTCCCTTCCCCTTGCTTTAGGGTTTGCCATATCATCTCAATCTCCCATTCATATATGTGTTGGGTTTTAACAGTATTTAGGTTCCAAGGGGGCAGAAGTTGAGTTCATTTCTTCTATAGCATATCTCTGGCACTAGACCAGGGCCTGACATATATTAGGTGCTGAAGTATATATCTGCTGAATGAGAAAATGAAATGAGAAGAAGCACTCAGTTCAGTGACACAGAGACAGTTGAACATATTCAACATACAAGTAATCGTGCTGAATGGGGTGTAGTAATGTATTTCTTATTTTACCTACACTCTTACTAAGCATCCTATTCCAAACAAATCAAATCTTGGGGGTTTCAGTCAAAGGGGAGGAAAAGCTAGCTTTATCATCTCATGGTCTGTGTATGAAATTATTCTAGACAAATCTACTGTACTGAACAGTACACTGATTAGGGGCTCAAACTCCCATCCTTACATTCTGTTTCAGCCTTGAATCCCTCCTTAGCATCTCTGTCCAATTCTAGATCCATGGTGATGAGAGGCGTTACCTCAATTCCTCCTGATATTTCTCCCTAAGTTCTGCTATCCAGCTCTTGTCCACCCCTCCTGAAAGGAACCTTCATTTCTTAGTCACAAATTCAGTGAATTTTCATAAAGACAACATATCCTTTATGACACTATCATTTCTAAGAACGTACTCAAGTTTAGTCCATGTTTGGGAGAGTTAAGAGTACCTCTCTCCTGTGTGACCAGGATGCAGTGCGGTTTCCAAACATTTAAAGCAAAATATTTGAGGGAGGTTTGTGAGTGGCCAAATATGTCAATGAACAAAATAACACAACCATACCCCAAACTATCAAAGTAGAAATGACGTTCCCTGCGAGAATGGCCTACCTGCTTGTTTTCTTCACTTCCTGGTGACTTTGTTACTAGGAAAAGCAGTTACAGTTCTAATTTATTGATTTTTAGATAAGGGTACGGGAAAGCTGCAGATGTGGTAATAGAAGAGAATCAATGGTAAGAAATCGGCATACCCTCTCCTCCAGTCTAGCCAGCTGCTCTTTGTAGAATGTATCCTGCTTCTTTAACATTCGATTTTTCTCTTCCAGCTGCTTAGCCTAAAAAAACAAACGAAGAATATACTATATCAAGAAAAAGCAACAGCATAGCAAAAGTCAAGTATAAATTACATTAGAAGTAAGTATACAAAGCTCAAGATTTTTGCAAACTATTAGGCCTCTGCCATAGAAAACCATTAATAAGATGATGATTGCTGTATTTAAATGTAAAGAATGAGTCTATATTGTCTTTTGGGGGTTGTACTTTTTTTTTTTTTTTACTGTAACAGCTGTGTCCTACTTTGTCCAAATGTATCATAACCCAGCAGAGACAGACAGTTTTATTTAACTTCTCTTTCAGAGAGTAATTTCAAGGATTAATATTTTGCACAATAAAACTTTGATTTTACTCTGGGCATAAGACACATGGCTATTAACCTTTCTTGAACAACAACAAAATGCCTATAGAGCATTGTGTACATAAACTGTGTGTTTGAGAACCCTTAAATTACCCAGTGAAAACTGCATATAAATACATGTACTGGTCTATTTCCTTTTCTATGAAGTAGCTGTCTTTAGAACGAGGGGCAAAAACTACTATAAATGTTTACTTGAATAATTAAAAATGAATAATAAAGTAATTTAAAAACTCAGTAATCCCAATTCTAATTTACAGGATATTTTTTTTTACAGAATGAAAACACAATATTTTTGATTCTTGAAAAACATAATGATAAAGATGGTTACTTACGGATGTTTTTCAAGATCAGTTAAAAAAAAAGCATTTTTCAAAGTTAGTTGTATCTTGATTATTACATTTAAGGGAACTTTCTGGGAGGGAACAGACCTATATCAGCCCAAGTTAGAAAAGTTTTTAACATATTCTTTAGTCAGTGAATGCTGAATACACACCTGACCAGGAATTTGAAAAAATTAAGGATGTGTTTTGGCATGCCCACCCTGTGGCGATCAAGTTTGCCTGCCTCAGCCAGTGGAAGCGTGACCTCCACAACTGATCGGCTCAGCTTAAGTAAACCCATTTGCACATGTATCGATCATTGTTTCCCTACTTACTTTGACATCAATGTCCTGCAGCATGTTAAAAACAAACAAACAAAGTTATTTAACAATATAACTGCTGTTTTTTTCCTAACATCACAGAGAAATCTGATGCATAATATCTATCTAGAATGCAAACCAAAGAAAGCAATGGGGGGGACAAAAGGGACTCGCTTAACTTTGGACACATTTAAGTGGGACTGAATTGTTAAGTTTAAATAGAAGATTTCAATGAAAAGTTCCTGTTGCTTGAAAGCATGTGAATAAATAAAAACAAATACAATATTAACATTTGACAAACATATATTCATATGCAAGCACATAATCCATGGCTTCTTAGTACAACACAGAAAAACTTGACTAGTTTGTCAGGCACATAAAAGAAAAAGTTAACGGGAGAGTGAATGTTTCACAAAGCTAAGTGTGAATAAAATATGCATGACGGAAGAGAAAAGCCCTTTCTGAATTCAACCCAGACCCCCAAAAATAAAGGAAATGAAAAAGAAAGGACTTATGAGACCTTCCATAAAATTGAAAAACCATTAAACCCAATGAAAAGCAAATGGCAGAAAGAGGAAAAGAAATTCCGACATGTTGCTGTGAGAATTAATGTCATTAATTCCCTCTACCTCATCCCAGCACCCGCAGGTTTCCCCAAAAAAAGCCAAAAGAAAAATACACAAATGATCTAGACTGGTAATTCACACACAAAAATACAAAAAATAAACAAATGGAAAAAGAAAACTCAACCCCACAAGGAATCAAAGAATGAAAATGAAAACAATGAAATACCATTATTCATTTATCAAACTGACAAAAAATAAAATAATATTGACAAGGATACAGGAAAATTGGCTCTTGTATATACACTGTCGGTCAGAATATAAATTGGTGTAACTACTTTTTAAATTAATTTGACAAAATGTAATACAGCTGAAAAATGTACACAGTCACTGAAATCCGAACACTATATATGTATTTTAGGGCTTTTCTTCAATAATTATAGGAATATGCAAAGATGTGCATGATAGGGTGATTTAGAATGGCAAAGAAATAAAAGCAAAAACCAAGCTAATTGTGAAATAAAAACACTCAAAATATACTAAGGAAAAAAGGAAAAAACACTATAAAGAGGAAGGACAGCATGATCTCTCTTTCTTCTCTTTTTTGTTTTTTCTGTAGGGAAGAGGAAAAATAGAAAGACTGGAAAGGTATTCAAATAAAATGTCAACAGAGCAGCCCAGTGGTGAGCTTATGGGTGGTTTCTAGTTCTTTTTGCTTCTTTACATTTTCCAAATTAAAAATAAACATACTTTGTAATCAAGGGACACAGGAAGAAATGTTTTGAGGTGAGGGAACCATTCTGCTTCTTGATTATGGTGGTGGTTACACAATTGCATTCATTTCTCAAAACCTGTAGAACTGTATATTACAAAGAATGAATTAAATTACACAGTGAGTACAAATTAAGCATACTGAAACTTATCAAAGTAACTACACATAAACATATGGATGGATGCGTGTATATTTCTCGACTACTATTAATCTGTTTATCACTTGGCCGATTTCAATGCTAAGCTTTTAATCCTAGGAAATATTAAGAAGAGCACACACGGCTTTATATCTAAGACAATGCAGCCAGCATTACTTAACACAACAAACAAGTGGGAACAGCAGACGTTTGTGTAAATAAGACTTGGTCTAACAACAGGATATCGATTACAAAGATTTTACTCCAGCCATAATGATGAAACACTGAGAGCCATTCAAAAATATTTTAATAGAATGGTTAATTTTTTTAATTCAAAATATTGTGCGGGTTAAAAAAACAGGCAGTAAAATAGTATGTACGGTAAGTTCTTAATTTTGGTTATTAAATGGGGGGGAGCAAAAAATGAGGAACAGGGAAAGTTGAGTGCCTAGTTATACAGACATGGAAGAAAGTGTAAAGTATTCTAAGGTGTTAATATTAGATATGATATGTGTAGTGGGATATTTTTCTTATTTGGACTGTTAGCTATTTTCTTAATTTTCTATAATGAACAATTACTACTTCAATAATCAGAAAAATATTTTTAAACATTAATATCACATATATTTATCCCTGACGATGAGACGGAAACATAATATGGTACAAAAACCAGGAGAGTGAGCATATTAACGACCAAAAAAATTTGTTTTAACAACTTGAACAGTTATTTATAGCATGGAAATTATTTTATCTACTAAATTCTTAATGTATTAGCACTCTACTGTCTCTCCCACTCAATGACATTACCCACCATGGTTTTTCAAGCACTTGCACTAAATGTTTCTTTTGTTCGTGTACAGGTGCAGTGAGATTTTTTCCCCTTTTTAATTCAATACTACAAGCTTGAGCCTCCTGAGGGTCCACAAACAAATTTCATTTTGAGGAGCTGATTACAACTTAAATAAAGGATCTTCATTCCTCATTCACATTTTTAGAGGTAATCCTTGAAAAATTTTAATGCAACATGCCAAGGGGTCAGATATACATACTAAAGAACTAGCTCCAAAGGCCTGAAAACACTAAACTATAGTCTAACATCACACACCTTTCCGGAGACGGCCAAGAGAATCAATCAATAGTTTGATATCTGCTGGGGAGAATAACAAAGCAAGAAACATGGCCACCACACGTGACTGGCGCGTCGCTTTGAAACAGTTAATGTGGTGCTGGGAGGGAAAGTCACACAATATGAATCCTAAAACTTAAATAAGCCTGGAATACACTGACTAAGCTAATAGCTGGCGAGGGTGGACAGTCACACTCAACTCAAGAAAAAGCAGCGAACCAAGGGCAAGGAAATAAAGTCTGTATGTGTCACTCTGTAAAAGATACAGAATTGTTGTGAACAGACACGGAAAAAGAGTACAACAGGACCGTCACAGTAGAAGCAGTCCTTCGAAAAACAAGCCTATAAAAAGATTTCCCCATCTCCTGTTGCTATCCCTCACACTACAAGAAATGTGCACTGATTAGTTTTCAGATCCTGTTAGGTTTGGGATAACACGATTGGGCTTGAAAACATGACGGAAAGTGCTTTTGTGGATCACTATGGAAAACTAGAACATCCTATATGCAAGAGAAACAAAGAAAATAAGAAAATCAGCTTTCCTTTAAGAAACCCCACACATAAACATTTTGATGTTGGTGGCTAGATTCAAAATGAAGTATATGTGTATTTCCTTCCTGGAAGACTTGCCTGTTTTCAGGAAGGACTGAAAAGTTTATGTACCTGACTAACTCCTCTCTTCCTTCATTGTTGACTTTCATTTTAATTTAAAAAACCATTATCCTTTGCCTATGCTTTCTTTTTTTCTACAGAATAAGCAGACATGCCCCAAAGTGGCAGAGGAGGTATCCTGAAAATGTCTTTGAAAGTACATACAATAAAGGATGTAAAGAGGTCAGCGGGATTGTGGATGTGACATATTGTGTTAGTAGGGGCTTTACCTTCCCATGTACGCTCCTAGGGAAATCGTCAGAGTAAAAATGTCTTGGCATTGTGGTAACCCAGCTCTCTCAGGCCTGACTGCTCCTGGGAACTGAGGTATTGCATAGGGTACATGGCATTGAGAATCCAGTGACATCAGAATCTCTAAGTTCTGAGGCCACACTGTTACTTCACACACCAATTACAAAGCACGGTAAGGAAAGATTCTGTGCTATGAAAAAGCCTGTACATTTTAAATGACAAAGTTCCTTGATATGTCAGTGTTCAAGGATCATAGCTCAAGGTAGAAAACAAAGCAGAAACCTGCTCGATTTTCCATGGGGTGGTTTTATGAAGCCAGAGATTATGAGGATTAAGAAAAGGCAAGACCAATAAATCAATACAGAGAGGAACTCCCTATAACTCATTTCCTGTCATTCCAAATCTTGTAACAAATCTGAAACACACATATAATGGACTGGGAAAGATTTAATCTTTCACAATGATATGGCCAATCTGTGGTAGGCAAAATCTCTTTCTCTCTCTCTCTCTCTCTCTCTCTCTCTCTCTCTCTCTCTCTCTCTCTCTCTCTCTCTCTCTCATATCCATCCATCCATCCATCCATCCATCCATCCATCCATCCATCCATCCACCCACCCACCCATCCATGTATCTATCTTACAACTCACATAAGCAAACAAGAACAGTGAAAAGAGCTTTATTCCTTATCAGAACTACAAATAAAGGACGGTATATAGAAACCTAATAAACACTATATGCTGACATGAAACAAAGAGAGTGAACCAAAATATCCAAGGGGGCTGAACCAGAACAGACACTTGGTAAGGTAATGTTACATTTGGAAGCTCTAGAACATGATCACTGGGAATATCAATTAGCCGTAACAAAATAATTGAAGCAGCCATGTATTCAATTGGCTGAATAGTAGACTTCTGTTATAAAGGAGAAATTACTCAGGGTTCACTGAGCCTTTATCAAGAGGCATCGATAAACAAGGAATTATACTCGGAGCATTGTTTTCTGAACCACACCAGAAGGTAACCTCCGAAAAGGTAACTCCCTTTCAAATCTAGGTGAACTTGAAATGAGGCCCGACTTATTATCAAATTTATTGTACTTGTCAATAATCACTTACAGGCAGGAACATAAGTTCTGAACAAACCCAGCCTGAAATGGTAAACTAGACGGATGTCCACTCACTAACACAGTAAGGCCTGATATAAGTTGACTACGGACCAAGACGTGAAGACACAGACCGTTCTTCCAGCAGACTTCTCCATCCTAAATCTGGAACTCATACCCAAGCCGCCAGGATGTGATCAAACCCACTTGTTTCTGTTTGTTTTCTTTTCCCAAAAAGAGTTTCAAGAACCCGGGTCGATATATCAGTTTTTTCATACTGAAAACATTCTGGAAACAGCCTACTGAATTATGTCCTCTGCCACTTTGAGGCTTATCTGCTTATTCTTTTGGGGGAAAAAAGCAGAGGCAAAGGTAACTGGTGTTTGAAATAAAAAAGTAAAGCCAACAATGAATGAAGAGAGGAGGCTGTTAGGTACATACATTTAGAACAGAAAGCAACCTCGTGCTCCTGTGCTTTAAATTTCCCCAGAATTTCTCATATAACATTTGTGCACATTATAGTACTGGACAAAAGAAGCAAAATTAAGCACCGGGTGGAATTAAACAAATTTCGCAAGCTTTCTTCTATAGCTTTAGAGAGGAAAACATATTTTAAACCGTACGTTTACTTCTCTAATTCAGAACTTATATGGACACGCAAGGAAACTACTTGGCGGGGAGTCAGGAGACCCAGACGCCCAGCTGAGCTCGGCTAAGTCACCATGTGACCATGTACTGACCCACCTCAGGCCCTATTCAGGTCCCAAAACTCCTTTCCAATGATACTTCCTCCACATAGTATTTGCCAAGCCATTCCCCTGCTACCTCACCTTCTGCTGCACCTAGCGAAACTTTTCAGTAAGTTTCTTTGACTTTTGGTTTTTAGTTACCCACCATCCCCCTCCTCAACTGTAAACTCTCTGAAATGGGAAAAGGGATTTACTCTTCTCTGTCTGTATGTTTGGCTTGACCTAGGTCTGCACCTTCCACAAAGGAGACACTCCGGACACGGTAGCCAGAATGAAATCAAGTGCACTGGGGGGGAAGAGTTTGTAGGAAGTAAGTAGACACAGCTTCTGGGAAACAACTCTGGCACAGCATCTGTGATTTACTTCAAAACACGACAGCCCACACAGTGTGACATTATGTGTTCGCGTTACTTAGTTACTTAGGTTAAGCTCCGAACTAGGTGCTACCAGCATGTGAAGCACACACAATCCAGGAGCGAGCAGCAAGCACTCGTATTGGAAGCGCAGAATTGGAAGCGCAAAGAGGAGAGGCCGGTATGACAAGGCTTCCCTCATCCATGCCGTCATCGCCAAGGAGGTTTTGCTACTTAGCACAGTGATGGCTGGAAATGAGATTTCCTTAGTGAAAATGTTTCTCTACCCAGCATGATAAATGTTACATACAGGTTCTTATTAGTGAAATGAAAACTACCAAAAGATATAAGGGTTAGGTAACCTATTATAAAGATACTCCTACCTCTGCTGGTGAGCAGGTTCTATAAATACGAGTGGTGATGAGAACAAGGTCTGTAGCTTTGACTTTAGGAATGGCTACTCCTGACCCCCAAACAGTCCTGCATCCAGCCACTGGTTTAAGACAGAGATTCTTGCCTTCGGACTACTGACATTTTCGGACAGATCAACCTTCGTTGTGAAGAGCTGTCCTATGCACTGCAGAACGCTTAACAGCGTGCCTCCCTTTCTGACGCCAGTAGTACCACCCCGCACTCTGAGCTGTGACAACCAAAACTGTTTCTAGACATTGCCAAATGTCCTCTGGGAAGCAAAAGTGTCCCCAGGTGACAACCAATGGTTTAAGAAGCTTGAGACCAACTACAAGCAGCGTCACCTGCCTCAGGTGAACCTTTCCTGCAGAGAAAGTAGTTCAAAGAACAGAGAACTGGGACTTTGCTTGCTAACAAATTTTTGTTCAGTAACTGTCTGTACTATACAGTTAGGCTGGAAACTTGCTTGCATTGTAACCTGGCAGTAGGTGTAATGTATAAAGGCAGCAAGAGGGGCTCAGACATGTGTAAAGTAGTGAATCCTATCCCAGTAAGAGAGGAAACAGGACATTTTAATTCATTATGTTTGACTTAAGTAGGAAAAGCATACAATGCGTACATTAGTTCTGTCTTTTCTATGGCTCCCTGTGACAACAGAAGGCACGCCCATGTAACATAAAAGACTGTGAATCCACGTAGCTGATGTTCAGTTCAGACAGAAGTGATGTCCCGTTGACGTGAACTCGTACTGGTTATTTAACGTTTCTTCTGCTTGGGCTTTGACAATGACAGACGTGTGGTTAAATATTTTACATTATCATTCCTGAAAACAGGCACGCTGTGATTCCATTATAATGTACACGTTTCATGTTACAAAGCAACATGATATTTCAACACGAAATTTCGACACGAAAGGTGCTGAAGCATATCACCTCACCAGCTCAGTGTCATCTATTCTGGGCTCCTCTCCCAACATCCATTAAAAAAATAAAAATAAAAACACCCAGCATGCTACCCAGCACAGAAGAAATAGTAAATCAATGCGGAATCAAAAGTGAAGTGAACTGTTAGGGTTCCAGAGTCCTTGAACAAGCAGCTTTATCTTCTCCAATGAGACCAGCTTTAGCCACTGCGTGTCTGTGAAAGACACAAGTGAATGTAAACGTGTATCGAGTCTAGAGGAAAAGACCACGTCGAACAAATTCAGTAATTAACAAAGAAAATATAGTTCTAGAAGACCGAGTACTATGAAATACAAGGCCTCTAGGTCATAGACCATTAGTAGGCTTAGAAACTCGAAGGACAGCAATTATAATTGAAAGAGGTACAAAGAGCCATGATTACCTACATGGACGCGGGGCAGGAAGGGCTTTTGGTATCAAATTCAGCTGCCGCATGGACGGGTGTTCTTTCATGCAAAAGCAGAGTGGTCTCAACTGTAGACCACAGCTGACGTGGTACAGAGTGGAAGGGAGCACTATGCATTTGGAATTATGTAACTTAAGATGCCATTAGACTAAAATGTCTCTATCTTCTTATTCCATACTGGGAAGAATAACGCTTCCACTTCCAGGCACTTAAAACTCATCTGTTTTACGACGGAGATTAAAAATCATCGAAGCACTTTCCCAGAGATGCGAGTTAAACTTTCCTCTCTGTGCCAAAGTACGTGATGTCACTGATCTGACAAATAAACTGAACAACACCACGCAGGCAATTACTGCACAACGTCTGGATTCCTTTTCTTTGTATTAACTTGTATTTGTGCAATTTACATTTAGAGTGAATGGTCGTATTATGGGGACCAATGGGCCAGAGTCAACCTCTTCTTTTGAGATCTATTTCACATTCAGAGCAAGAAAAGAAGCGTCCAGTGATCATCCAGTTCATTTTACAGGAAATAAGTGAGGCTCCAAGCTCCTTGTGTGGACTAAGGGAATTCCTTAAGGTCAGGGAGAGAGAGTTGGTTCTGGGATCCTCGCCCTCGACAGCAGAGCACTCCCCACTCCTCCTGGACCTTATTTCTTGTCATGCTGTCTTGACTTTAAGGGAAGACCATGTAAAAATGACTAACCAAACATTTGTAGTTAATTTTAACACTATTCAAGATGTCCTGTAATGGTTAATGCAGAATACTCTAGAAATGTCTCCGAAACCAGCTACCTACCATGTCAGTTCAGGGTCTCTGGGATGTTGATGCTGAGATAAAGTCAGAAGTAGGAGAGATTTATCAGGGCGAAGGGTAAGGATAGAAGGAGAAAGCAAGAGAGCCTTGGATTCTGCTGTAGGTCTGACACCTGTGACGGGAGACAAAGAAGGAAGGGGGACAACCGTGCAGCTCTGAGAAAACCTCGGCCAGGCCGATGGGGAGCCGCAGAGCAAAGACTGCCCATGACAGCAACCCTGGGTCAGGCAAAGTGGCCCAGCTCTAGAACTCCGGTCAGCAGCCTGCAGAGAGCAGGCCTAGGAGAAAACAGTGTTGGATCCCAAAGTTGCTGCATCTTGAGGCTGTCAGCTAACTGCACCCTTCCCGGCAGGTTCTCTATTAAAGACAGAGCTGAAGGACCCCGTCCCACATAATCTGATTTGCTAATTAACACCAAACAAATGATGGTGACAGTAAACTTTAAGCAGGACTTCAACTTCAGCTTCCACTTCAAACAGAAAGTAAACCAGCAAACCAAGAATGAGGTTGTAGCTGTCTCATTCCGTTCCCTTTAGAATTGCCTCCTGTGTGTAGACCAGGCTGGGGGAATCCTGCCGGGCCTGTGGAACACAATTTGACTCAGAAATTCTGTGTAATAGAAAAAGCAATGAAACAGTATCAGACAATTAAAGCCTGGATTCCAGTTTGGCTGCTAACTCATGGAATTGGCCAAGTTACTTAACCTTTGGGGGTCTGTTTTCTTCTTTGTAAATTTAAGGCGATGGGCGAAATGATAGATCTAAGCCCCCACTCACATTCACACTTTATGCCTTCCATGTACCACGACGTTTCTTCTATTACTCATTCATTTTTAATCAACTCTATAGCTGGGCCAGAGGAAATTCAATAAATGTGTATGTTCTGCTGCCAAATAACGAGGATGCTACAAGCACACATTAAACAACATTTGGAAACAACGCCGTGTAGGTGACACCTGGTTGCCAGGGGCAGATACTGCACAGCAGCCCGAGGTTCCCTCTCTGCCTGACTTGGCACCGGTGGTGGGTTTGCAATGACTAGAGATGCCATAGGGCTTCCCTCACTCTCTGTCACCTGGCAACATCCACTGGGCTGTTTCCTGGCAGACTCACCTGGCAGATTCAAATAGGTAAGATGGAGGGCGAGATGGGCCATTTCCTAAAACAAATTCAACTCACCGTCACTAACCAAACCACACTGGCTCTCATTTCCTGCCTACGAATGGCTAAGTCAGAAAGTCGCTGGGCATCTTCATCTCGTGGATGGTGCTTTAAAGAGGAGAGGATGGTGGAAACGCAGCATAAGCACATCTCGCTTATGTGAGTCCAACCACTCCGGCTGAGGTGGGGAGAGAGAAATGTAAACCGTGCATAGGTTTTCACCTCCTCCCTGCAGGAGCCTGGGGCGGCTCGCTCTGTCTCATTTCCCACATGCCCTCACAGAAGGAACATCTCTTCCCAGGGAATGGAATTCTACTGGTTCAAGATATATAGTTTTCATTCACAAATCCTGAAATGAAAGCCAACATTTCATCTAGTGCTCAACTAAAGAAACCTTCTAACCCAATAATGGAAGAAAAACTAGCAGTGCTGAACTCTTAAGAATAAACCGAAACAAAAGAAATCTTGGTCTCACATATCCATTTATTTCTTTTTTTTCAGCTTTATTGAGGTATAATTGACAAATAAAACTCACATGGTGATTTTGAAACTCAAGCCTTAAGTAAGCTGTGACTCCACGGCATTCTAAGAAAAACTGAGGGTAGAAAAGTATAATAGTAGAAAAACAAAAATTATTTTTAAAAAAATCCTCAGCAATGTCCACTGGTAAGAAAGACACGAAGAAGTACCCGGCCTTCACAACATCCCACTTCCCTTGCAACCCTGAAGGGGAGGGGATTTAAAAAATCTCTAGCCTCTGTAAAAAGCTTCCAGCTTACCTGACCAAGGAAAAGAAGTTAAGTGATAGACTGTGGGGCTAATTAGTGATGAACAGAAGTCTGGACAAAGCGAGGAGGGTAGGAAGCCTCAGAAAGGAGGAAGGGAAAGAAGAGAATGCACCCAAACCATGAATCGTAGGATTGAAAGCCAACAGAGCACACAAGACAGGATGCAAATAAGCCACCTCACTTCCTCTGTCAGGATGATTGAGGGAGGATGCGAAGACGCCATTATTTGGCCGCTGGAGGGGCTGTGCTGAATCAGACCTCTTTCCAACTCACTCCGTGGGCCTGGCTAGCTTGGGCTCATGAAGCAAAGAACTCTGGAATTTCAAATTCTAGCTAGAATCCCTTGACGCACTGGGAAGTGCCTTTCACCAGAGGTTCGCTGCCAAGGAATTCAGAAATGGATGTAATCAAAATGTCAGCTTACAGTTTTTAACATCCTTTATCACGTTTAAAGATCTAAAACTACATAATCATATCAGAAAGCCTACATGGCTAGGTGAAGTTAAATAGTACAGTTTAACACCCACCTTTAAAAAAAACACAAAAAACAGTTGCAAGGAGACTTGCCTAAAAGCCACAGTGGGAAGAGCTGTCTCCTGAATACAGAATTTTTTGACTCTTCCCACTGGAGCTCACCAGGCAGATCCTTCTCTGTGTTTGGACCCAGGAATAAAAAGCAACCTCATGATTTTGCTTTGGTTTTGCCTGCTGGGAAGTCAGAGTGTTATTATTAACTGTTTGACATGATATCCTGCGTGCTTTACGGTTATGACGGTCATTTTAAGTATATATTATCTTTCTGGTTTAAAAATCATCCTCCTGTGAGTATGATTTCCATTTATCCATCATTTGATCAGATGCTAGAAAGCTCCTAGCAACTGTTCAGAATGAGGAGCTGAGTGATTGTATTCCGGTCCACAGAAAAGTGACCTCCACCCTCAAGCATCTTAAACCAAGTACAGGCATGTTGCATCTAAAAGGATGTATGTAATGACAAACTGTGACTGCCATTGGATGCCATATTGATCAGCATCAAAACTACTGAGACAAGAGAAGAAAGAACCATCTACGTTTGAAGCAGGAAGATACCTTAGACGCCAAGGCTCTCAGCTGTTAAAGAGCTAATGCTGGAATAGCTCTACTCTCCTAAGATCAGAAAGCTAGTTAGTCATGAGTTAAGAACAGAATACAGGCTACCTTGACTCACATTTTAGAGTTGGCACACTAAACAATAGCTCAGATATTCTGAAAAACCTGCCTGTGAATAAGAAAAAAAAAATCCCCAAATACAATAAAAATTCTTATTATTCCAAATATAACACCCCCAAACTGCCCCCTTCAAATACACACATGTTAAAAAAACAAGCATTTACACTGCTGATCATCTAGAGTTCCTAAGATGCAGTTGCTTTCCAGAGGCACTGAGTATCTGAGATGAGAACTGCAGAAGTGGGCAAAGATATTAGAGACCACAAATCAAAACAGCTGCATGAAAATATATTCCCTGAAAGTCACAGATAGATGTGTTACGGGTTAATATAATACCAAGGTGTGTAACTCAATTAGTACGGTAAAAGGAACATTTTGGCTCAAAGTTCTGGCCTTGGTCCTTTAAAAATGTACACTATGACCCAGCTAGTTTGTTTTTATAAATGTTGAATTTTTTATGACCCTTGCCATTTGTCACCTTGTGCAGAATATTTCAGGATACCGTCAAGAATTAGTGCTTTTTTTCTAAACGAACTAACAAGACAGCCTGTTTGCTTTGAAAAACGGCTACCCCCTGCTATTAATCTGAAACTGAAAACTAAGCAGTATAATGACATTTAGCGAGTTAACACCCCCCCCCCACGACTTTCCTGAAAGAAGGGCATAAGTGACATTTCAAAATCTTTTCAAAAATTAAAAAGGTCCAAGAAGCAGGTTTATATTTCCCTAATAGTAAACTGCAAGTGACATATGAGATTATTAAAACCAGACACTTGTGTCCCTGCAGAGTGACAAGCCTACTTTAAGCACAGAAGGAAATCCCACCCAAGTCTTCTACCTTTTTCGTTTATTCTTTTTGTCTGGTGTCAGATGCATACAAGTAGTAATGATGGCGTGATCAAGGGAGAGTTGACAACTGGCTGAGTATTTGTAAAAAGAATGCTTAGTTGGTCTCAGCAAGAAGCTATCTTTTGTCATACTGGAGCTTTCTGTCCCCTGTATCCTCAAGAGATGAAATGCAACAGAAAACTGTTAACCGATCGAGTCTCCAAACAGTTCCTGCAACACTTAGGAGAACTTTTCCAATGTGGTTGGTAGAATGACCTGGCCACCAACTTTTTCAGCTCTAAGCACACAGCCATGATCTAATCAGCAAACCACACAATTCAGGACAGTCCAGATATGACTCTAGGGCGTTCTGAATGTGTTTCTTCTTGCCCAGAAGAAACAAACCAAACCCTAGATACATGCTAACATGTTAAATTAAATGCTAAAAAAATTTACCCATCTGAAGAACAAAATAAACTCAACGTATCTATGTATTCAACAAACACTCAATGAAACCTATTTTATGAAGATCCTCTGACACTAACACAGGACAGACTACAATAAATAACTAGCCAATTGCATCTCATTCAATGACCATAGACCACAATCTTAAAGCTCCGGTTACATACAGAGCCACAAAATTAGCAGTACTCCATTCCTTGCTTACACATGCTGCACTTTGCAGGAACTTACAAATTGGGGTGGAGGGCGGTGAACAGGATGTATAAACAACCAACCATAACCAAAGAGAATCTATGATAAGGACAGTGAATGCTGCAAGGAAAAGAAAGAATTGTTGGAACTTGAAAGCTGGATGCGTAGGATTTGGATGAGCAGAGACAGAGTCAAAGGCCAGGAGCCAAAGAAAGGAGACAATACACAAGGTACAGAGGACAGCAGACAGGCTGCCTCTGCAGGTACATGACCTGGAGAGGGAATTATGGAGAGAGGGCCGGAAAATAACTGGGAACCAGGCTGTGGGAAGAGGTATCTGGCTAAACGGTATGGACTTCACCCTGGAGGCCAGCGGGGGCCTCTATAGAGTTTGGAGTGAGATAAAAACAGGATTTTAGGAGGATTCCTCTTGGTGTATAGGATGGGTTAGAAAGCGGGGAGAACACCAGTGGGTAGCCATTAAGGGAGCTACTGAAAGGATCCGGGTGTGAGGTAATAGGGCCCTCCCTATACTGAATGGCGGTTCTGTTCCCACCAGCACGTTCTAAACACCATCCAAAGTTAACGATCAATTCTAGCAAGAGGACAATGAACTGCAAAACCAAATGAACCAACCATGCCCTAAAAGACAGGCAAGAGGTGGAAGAATTGACAAGATGCACACCACTGGCCCTGCCACGGAAAATCCCCAAGGAGAAATAACCACTGAAACCATGTAAGCTGGAGACAGGCCACTGATACATTTAAGGTGTCAAACACCCTACTCTAAAATAAAGTTATCTAAAGAGGAAAATGTGTTTCACGAAAGAGGAGGACATTTCGGATATATCATGAGGTATTAGGAATTTTTTTTATTAATAATTGAGGCATAACTGATATACACCATTTTATTAGTTTCAGGTAGACAACATCATGATTCAATATCTGTACATACTGTAAAATGACCACCACTATAAATCTAGTTAACTTCCGTCATCATACATAGTTACAATTCTTTTTCTTGTGATGAGAACTTTTAAGACCTACTCTCTTAGCAAATTTTCAAATATGCAATACAGGATCATTGACTTTAGCCATCACAGGAATTATTTTCTTTAACTACCAGTGTCAGTCTATGGTTGCAAATCTGGTGTTTAAGTGAATTATGCTGCCATAAGAAGTACAACTGGGGGTTTGCCCTATGTCCACCTCAACACAAGCAACAATGTCCTTCCATCGAAACGCTCATATATGCTAGTCTAACACGAAAATGTTAAGTCTTTTATCCTCAACAAATAACTACATAAAATCTTCAACCTTAAAACCATCATGGTGGCTTAGATATAATTTTTTAACTATCTTAATGCTAAGATTTATTGCACTGAGACGCTGTTTAGCATGCCACCTTTAACATATGAGTCAAGGTAAAGTGTCTTCTCTTAACTTGTGATTTCACTAGCTTTCTGATGTTAAAAGCATCCTTTAACACCTAAGGACTTTGGTTTCGAAGGCATGGTCCAAACGTTAACACTCTAGACTCTCTTCCAGGGAAGATATCACCCTTTTCAGTCAATGGCAAAGATGCTCCAAGAAGTAGGTCAGAAGCATAAGCCCTTGCTCTGAGCGCTGGGTCCAGGCCGTGTCATGCCCAGGCTGCTGAACACGTGCTCAGAATGAATGACAGCAGAATCTGCAAAGGGACATCCCAACAGGCTAAGGACAAGTGGCCGTAGCACAGGGAAGGGGAGACAGTCTTCCAAGAGAGCCTGAAAGGTCCCTGAGAACAATGGGACATCACTGTGACCTGCTGAAAAGCTATGTACTACAGAGTGAGATCACCCTGGCGAGACCATCCAGGCCAAATAGCTGCTTGTGAACAATGTATTTCAATGGTCATTTGGTTGAAAATCAGGGCTATAAAGAGCAAACAGCGCTCCAACTTCTGATTAAGCTAGGACAGAGCATCCAACCAAAGGAAGGATTACGCGTGTCAGTTTACTTGGACAGGGATGTGTATCAATCTCTCAAGTATCCAGAGGTGGCATTACAACCTCAATCACCTAGACCTCGGCATATGGGTGTGTTCATGAAGGTGCTCCGGAAATTAGTGCTGTTATGTGAGTAATCGACAGGAAAAATATTTTCCCACAGAAGGGGAAAAACAACGATTGAACTTAAAATGTATGATCTGCTTTATTTGTTGTGTCCTCAAGTTCAATAAAACGTAAAAACATTTTCCTTTCCCAGACAATAGCCTTCCAATGTTCTCAAAACCACTGAGCCTGAAAGAGAAAGGGGTGCAGCTATGCCAACCCCAGTGCACCCTACTTGACAAGTGTGCATGTGGGTGTGAGCGTGCGCGAGCATGCGTGGCTGTTTTGGGGTGTATGGTACAGTAGGCACCCTAAAATTACATGTAATCAGGTTATTTAAATATATCAATTTAGAAACAACAAGGAGGAAAGCTTCACTGATGAAGATAAAACAAGAGAAGAGAAAGACAAACTCAACAAAAGACACCCTACAGTCAGATGTATCTTACAGGATTTGGGGGACAACTCTTGGGAGAGAGTGCCATCAAACAAAAGCTGAGATGAAGAACGGACTTCAGGCAGGAACAGTGGTGATGTGGTCAAGAGTCTACCATGGGGCCAGGAAAAGAGCGATTCTGACAAACCTTTGAACAGATCCAGCCGCCTCAGAGGGCAGACGCAGGGCCAGGAAGCCTGGGAACGTGCTGGGACGGGCGCACTGAGGGCAGCTCCCATGCTCTTCCCTCTGGTGATTCCTTTTGGAGTCTTTCCCACATTCTCTTCCTCCCTCATCTATCTTTCCACTTATCACAAGTTTCCTTCTTCTCTTGTCTTTCTTTTCCTCTTTGATAATTTCTTCTCCCTCATTTTTACTTCTTCACATTTATTCTTGTCCTTGGTGAGCTAAAATGTCTATGATGCATTTGGAGGGTTTTTGTTTTGTTTTGTTATGAAGTACCAAAACAGAGGTCAAGTTGAGTATGTCATATTTCCGACTCCAAAAATCCCTAAGCATTAGTCCCACCGCCACTGCCTCACTTGTGGACAAATCTCTTTTTTCCCCCCACCAGATAATTAGTAGCATCTTAGAGGGGAAAAAAAAAAAAAAGCCCATTTCTGATTTAGCAAAAAAAACATTCTTGGTTCTCTTAATCTTCACTCATGTTGCTGCCTCGTCAATCTTTTGCTTGCTTCTCTACTTTTTAATTTTGTAAACATGGGGGACAAAGCGTATTATGGACACAGTATAAAAATAAAAATACAAAATTGTGGTGCTTTGTGGCGATACATACAAAACTAATTTATTTTCCCAAAAAGCAAAATGTTTTCTCTGGTAAGTCAAAATTCGCACTGTCATTCTGGAATCTCACACTACAGGATTAACAATATATTTGAGTGACTGACAGTCCAGTGAGTTCCTGAGCCACCTCCTGAAAGTAGATTTCTAAGTGTGTCTTGTTTACGGATTATTTTTCTAATTATTTCCCTATGATCTAGTTAAGTGATAATTACTATTCCTGAATTTCACAGACTTCTCGCTTTTAAATCCATTATATCTTCTTCCACTATTCATCCTAACCGGTTTATTGCTGTCTGGGTCTTCATTAAACTATTCTTCCGAAGAATTAAGAATAATAACTACATCACTCAGTAGGAAAGGATACAAACTGCTATAAGTGAAACTACTGAGAAGCCTCTTTCTACCTAAACACATTGCTTCATACCATCACTCTCTATTTTCCTAGAATGAAAACAACATGGTAGTAAATTATTTACAATAAAATCTAAGTATGTAATTTATTTTGAGTGCATTCAAATGTTACAGGCCGCATCCAAGTTTATGATTTCACTGTTGTTTAAAAGAAGAATAAAACACGTGTAACTGTAGAACTCTGCACTTGTTTGGCTAGTTTATTATTAGGGATCTGGCCAGAATGTAAACTGTCTTATACAATCCCACAGAAAAGATTAACCAACAGACTTTCCTCTACCAGATCTAGTTCCCATCTTTTAACTAAATCCCTCCTCCTGAAATTGAATCCATAAAAAAAAAAAAAAGAAATTAATTCCACACTCAGATGTTGCTAGAACAGAGGCAGTTGTAATCCCCCATATTGTACTGCTACACATACTAGGAGGTAATTCTCCTCAATCTTTTCCTCTTTTAACTAAATATCTGTATGATACAACAAAATATTTCTTTATTCAACGTTTCCACTGCAATGTGGATCTTCTCTATAACTGATTCCAACTCTCCACCCCTTTCGGTTCATTTAAATCCCATGAAACTTAGTTTCTTCATCTAAAAAAAAATGGAGCTAATAATAACCACCTGCCCAGTGCTTCCCTTTTTAGAACCATATACTTCAAAGCATTTTAAAGAGGTAAAAACAATGCACTTGTTCCAAGTAGGTATGTGACCAAACAAAAGAAAGAGAAGAGCAGCAGAATGCAGTCACCACATAAGAACAATTTAAGTCAAGCTGTTTCTGGAAGCCCTGCACTAACTAAAGCTAATTCACTTTTTGACAACCTCCATTTTGATCACAATAAAGACTGGCTTAGCGATTCATAACAAGATCTTACCAACTACTACGTTCAAAAAGATCTATTACATTCAAAAATCTTGAGTTGGCTGCTGACGGGGTAGGGAGCGGGGTGGTGGAGTTGGGGAGGCAAGCACACTGAATCTCAGCTGCAGCATTTACTAGCTTTAGGACCTCGGGGAAATGACAAGGGCCAGCTAAGTGTTAGGTTCCCTATTACCAAAGGAAGGACAATAGGACCCTCTTCAAATAGCTGCTATGGGGATTAAAGAGGAGACTTTATGTAAAGCTCAGGCATAGTGTGTGGCACATGTGGGGAGCGCTTAGATACATCAGGGCCAGTAAGTGATACCTTTAAGATACAATGTGAAAAACAAAAGATACATATATACTTTATACATCAAGTTACAATAAAATATCTAGATACAAAGACTGCCAATTGTCTGGTACAAGAATCAGCCCTTTTCTTGAAGTAGCGCTCTGCTGAGTTCCCTGCAATCTTCATAATGGATTATCTATACATTTCCACTGCTTTCCTTAAAGGTGGATGAGCACCAAATGACCCTCACAGAGCAATCAGAGCACAAGACCCTGCTAGATCCCTTCCCACAGTTCTCTCACCCATACCCAGGCCTAATTGAACAGCAAGTTTTCAGTAAATCGCCTTTGTGAGCCTTTTCAAAGCTACCACGTTGTTCTTCACAGAAACAGCAACAGATGACACGATTTTTAATTAATTTATGCAACAACAAACAAAACTGACACAAACAGGTTTGCAAACAAACACAACGGACTAAGTAAGCATCTGACTTAACCCGATCAAGTAAGAAGTACACAGGGATGTCAGAAAGTCTACTAGAGAGGAGCACCCATCAGCCAGACATCACAGAGCATCAGGAGGGAATGGGAGTTCTAACTTACTGAGGGGATTCTGCAGGGCTCAGGTAAGAGTTGTGCCGTGTCTGAACCACCATCACCACAACCACCACAACCACCACCTTTGGTGTCACTCTAATCACATATACTGGTGCCAAAGAAATGTATACAAGTGGACACTTTGGTCAGCGTTGCTCAAGCAGTAGTTCGCCATCATCAGAAGTGTCTGGACGCTGATGGTAACCACTTTGAGCACCTCTTGTCATTGCAGAAGTCAAATGTGACTTGTATTCATCTTTTATTATCGGTATATATTGAGTATTACAATTTTAACAGTCTTTTTCTTTCTTAAAATGTGTATATTTTTGGCACCCTGTGTATCTGGGTTTGTTCTTGGACGATTCCACATAAATTGTTTACCCTTCCCTGGCCAAACCATGTCCTAAGATAAGTGATCTAACCCTGTCCCGGGAAGCTATAAAATAACCTTTTGAGTTGTTTTCAAGATCAGGGTGCAGTAATTCTAGCTTGCAGGAGGCACAGTCAGGGACAAATCTAAGAATATTCAACTCAAGGCATATTACTGTTGGGCACACCCATCTCTGGGCAGCAAATGAGGGCATTGTGTGCACACTTCACTCTGCGTGGCCCATGTGTACACAACCGAATGAGCAAAGACGTCTTGTTGCAGCTTTGACAAATTGTGTTCTAGGCCATCCAAGGGCCAAATCTTGGCCACCATCTACTTTGGAAATCAAGTTTTATTGGAACACAGCTCCATCCATTCACGTATGTATTGTGCGTGGCTGCTTTCATGCTACAGTGACAGAGTTATGTAGTTGCAAGAGAAACTGTATGGCCTGCAAAGCCTAAGATATTTACCATCTGGCTCTCTATAGAAAAAGTTTGCCAACCCCTCCTTCTAACACAAAACGTGGTGCTTGAACCGAAAGACCTAAAAAAACTTAGGTTTTCTATAGTAATTTTCTATAATGGCCTCCCAACACTTTGGAGAAGAAAATGAATAGCTATACAAAGATGATTATCTGACAGGTAAGTCCCCCGCCCCCCGAAAAACAAATAAACCAGAGAAATTAATGATTTAAATACAGTACTAGGTTTTCTGAACGACCCAAACACCCACAATGAAGACCAACATGTTCTCTCAACTTATTATTCTTGTTAAATATTAAAAATATGAGTGATAGAGAGGATATTGTTTCCTAACTTGTGTTTTATTTGTTTATTCAATTGATTGTTGTCCTGAAAAAGAGAAGCAAACACAATTATGGAGTTCCGGGATGCTGACAGAAGGCTCTTGGAGGGTGTAAAGGCAAGTTGTTTTGTGCTCAATGTGGCTGCCCAATATATGGCCCATCAAACACCAGTTCACGTGGTTGGCATTTCGGTTAGAATCATAGGCTTGCGATGCCCCAAAATAAGAATATAATAATTGTTCACTTAATTGTGATATCATTTTAAGCATCGATAGTTTTTAAAAATGTTCTCAGGTTAAAAAAAAAAAAGCTATTCACAGATTACCGTTTAAAACTATCTGGCCCTGTAGTTTATCACGAAAACAGCTTTTTAAACCATACAGCTCAGCAACTTTGTTGAATGCTCATAAGAAAGGTAATTCTGAACATTTCTGTTCACTTACCCACACTTACTGGCTGGGTAAGAAGTACAGTGACAGGCACTGTTTGGGCAAAAATGCCAAGTATAAGTCATATCCACCTCTGGGGTCCCTTGGATAGAGGCTGTGTCCCAGCTGTTACTCCCAGATTCTGACGATAAACAAACACCACGTAGAAGCAAAAACCATGGAAAGCCATTAAATGTAGAACAAGAGAAGGGGAATAGTATTATATGTAACTTGAATGATATTTTAGCTTTAATATTATATTGGAGTAAATTATGACTCCAATTTTCGAAAGATTTGAGGGTCTGTATAGTCACAAGCAGAAAGCTAAACTGTACTCATAATATTCTAATTTCATAAAATTCTTCTCCAGCAAAAAATCTGAACCAATTACATATTCCTGAAATATACCACCACTTTCCTCCAGGCTCTGAAATTTCATTTAAGAAATGTAATAAAAACAAGTAAATTCCAAGCAGTAGGACAAATTCCAGTACTTCCCCCCTGAAACACTTCTTTTCCAAAGTAATAAAAATCAATAATCTACAAATGTCTGCACAGTAGGCTCATCCTAGAAGAGTAAATAAACTCAATTCTTTCCTGAAGGAGGTGTCAAAAATCTTAATTTGTAGGAAAACTGAAATTAGGATGAGCCTGAGTCCTTCACTAAACACAAAACAGAAAAATATGATGCCCACAGAAAAAAGCATAAAAAAGGCTTACATGAGCCATCTCCCAAAGCCTAAATTTGAAGGCAATTGTTTAGAATTCTGAACATATTCCTAAGTGGTCCTAAAATGGTTCTAAGGCAGCTGCAAAGCCTAGAGGGGACTTCCTATCACCAAGTCCCCGAGGTAGGTGACAATGGGTAAGTGAGAAGTCTGATTTCCCTACAGAACATACAACTGTCACAGCCAGAGAATTTTACAGTTCCAAAGGATTTGAGAAATCCTTCCTTTCAAGTCACTCTCTGCTCAGAGGAGGAAACAAAGATTGGGCAAGAATAAATGACTGCCGACCCACAGCTAGAGAAACCTATACAGAAAGAGAAAATCAATGCCGTCTCATGCCTGCCTCTGCTTAGTGGGTGTAACTGAGTTAGGCTTGCTCAGCTCTCCCAAGCTCACAAAGAGAATGTAAAGAGGAAAGGAAAAAACCCGTTGACTTGGTAGGCAGGAGACAGGACAGTGGAAAAGACGGAAATGGCTGGGGGGGTGTACAGTAGGTGGGCACTGACGTTGCCTGAGCTGGTAAAGGCCTGACCTGTGAATGAAAGCAGAGACACCGGGAGGGCATGGCACACGCGCTGGGCTGGATGGAAGGAAGAAAGGGGTTGGCCAAACCTCTCCCAACTCGAAAATCTGTTCACAGGCAGTAAATGTGACTTGTCCCAAGCAAAACTACTAATACGACCACTGAACACCTCTGCTCCTTAATCATGGGTGCTTGAGGCACCTCCTCCAATGCCCAAACAAAGGCAATGCCACAGAGCTTTAGGAAACTGCCAGAACCCCGCTGCAGTGTCACTCACATCCCAGGCTCCGCCTACTCATTAAAAGAAGCCTCAACACTGTATGGCCCTACTTCTCTTCCTCTCAGTATTAAAAAGACAAACAAACAAAGCCAAAAACAAACCAACAAAAAATAACAACAAACTTACTAGCAGGTACTATGGACATAGTATTTGAACTTTGATCCAGAAAAATGTCCGTTATGGCTTGGAAAGTCATGTTTTTCACTTCAGCACAAAATTATGCTGATTGAGTTTGCCATCCAATTAAGTGGCTTGACCAATTTTTAGAATTTTATTCAGTTTCAGGGTTTTACCACCGTTGAGACTTTCAGCTTTATCTTAGGGCTGCTTATAAATAGCTACCTTGTATTTTAAGTAGGGGGCAACCTACCAACAATGCAACTTACTTCTTACTTTTCTAAATCCTCTCTGTTGGCCAACAATGAGGAAACATCAGCCCAAATAGTCTTGCTTCTTCAAATCTACCCTATACATGATGGTGGGGTGTGTTGCCAGGTAAACATACTAAGGTTACTTACACAGAATTTACATGTGAAAACTTATTCATTCCCACACAAGGCAGAATCTAAAAATGGTCAAGAAGGAAAACCAAAATGAAAGCCATTCAGAATATAAATTAAGATAATCAGAATAATGTCTTGCTCAAATGAGAACAAAGCATATACCTTTCAAACATGTCATAACAGACATTGCCACAACATCATTGCAGACAATCAATGTTCAAATACATCAACAGAATCTTCTAATAAATTTGTTCAGTTTAATTACCCCAAATTTTTCATTAAGAATCCTTTTCAAAAGTTCAGTTGATATTTTAGTTGGTTTTCAATGTCTATGTGTTCCAACATAGTTGGATAGAGTGTGGCTATCCATTTAGACAGATTTATGTGTGACTAGACACTCTAAACCTACTTTTTCCATATGGAAAGAATAGATAAGATTAGGCAGACAGAAATAAATATGTAAAATATTCAGAAAGAAGAAAATAAAACTTAATTATTCCATTTATGCAATGGACAGATTTATGGCAAGTGCAACCAGCTAGAATACAGTACTGACTTCGAATAAGATTTTTTTTTAATTTTTTTAAATTCTTAGCAATAGGAGTGGTCAGGGTCTGTAAACCTAGATCTACCACAAGGATTTTCGTGCCTTCAGATCCCCGTCCAGAAGTAATACAAGAATCAGAACCCAAGTTCTACATCCAAATAAACACACTTTCTCAAATATATCTTGTCAATGGACGCTCGACGCATTTAACAACTAGAAACATTTTTGGTCTTTAGTCCTTGAAAAATTTATTTAAACGTTTTGCCACCCAGTGATTTAAAAAAAAAAAATGAATACATGGGTAGTTCAATTTGATTTAAGGAAGGAACAGGAATAATTAGAGCACAAAAATACGTAGGTAAATTGTTTAAATATTTATCAGTTCTATGAAGTAAATGGGTATTAGACATCTGAAGAATAACGCAGTCCTTTGCAGACACTGATAACCTATGCAATTCATCAGAACCATAAAAATAACATCTGGCTTATAATCTTGGAGTCAATTTTCCATAAAACCGGAAAGAAAATGGGACATTGACCATAACTGGAGAAACAAGGGATGGCATGGCGGCAAAAGAAACTTTGGCACTTCAATGAGAGTAAGATCAGTGATGCGGGTGAGGTTAGGTGACAGTAACGAGACTGGGGGAAAGAGGCCTGGTTTCAGCGAAATACAGAAATTTTGAAGACTGAGAATGACCAGGCAGGCAGTGAGTCTGGATCTAACATTACCCAACAGGGCCTCACAGTGACCTTATGATAAAAACACATAAATCACAGAATGAAGTACAATAGCCCAACCGTTTTTAATTTATAACAGTCGATGTCTCACAGTTGTTTTAGTGCAATTCATTGTTTCTGGTTTTCGATATGTGTAATGATTGATCGCTCCTCATGTCACCCCACCAATATTCCAAACTAAGACAACAAATAACCGAGAGTTCAGCATTTGAAAGGTACATACTGATTCTGGACATAATAAGGAATTGAAATTCTTTTTAAACCTCGTCAAAAAAAAAAGTAATAACAGCCAAGGAAATGTGGAATGTTCAAAATTCATATGACACCAACGTCCAAACTGTGGAGTGGATATTTTTTAAAGGGGGATCTTCAAAGGACTCCCAACTTAGTTTAAACAGAAACAAGTAATATTTCAACACAAATACATTCCTTTGATATGTGTATCTTTGGGATAAGCACTGCAAAGCATATGGAATACCAAATTTCCAGCTCTCTCACTTTCTTCACACACACACACACACACACACACACACACACACACACACACACACACAGAGCAAGCAGTAATATCCAGCCATCTGAGTGCCACATGCCTTGAGAAAGATCTAAGGCTGCAACAAATTAAACTCAATCCTATTTCTTTAAGGTCCAGAGCTGAAAAGAACTGCTGAACACTCGTCATGGACCTGGACCCCTTTGATCTGCATGGTAACAAAAAAGCAAGATGACATGCTCAAATGAAAGATCATGTATAATGGATGAAAGAAGGGCTCTTCTTTGTTTGAATTTTTCTGTCCGGATAGAAAAGGGTTGGGGAAGTTTCGGGGAGAAAAATAAATTCTCAAAACACAAAACAATCCTTGTGAGATAAAAATACCAACAAAGAAGGAATGAGAGGAGCAGGGTAGAAAGAAAGAAAATGTGAGGAAAAAAAATCATTTTGGTCCCCATTAGAAAGGGGAAGGGTTTTAAAAAAAAATGGGGGGGGGGAACCATGTCTCCTTTAAGTAAGACTCTTCTTAAAAGACCCTGATTGCACTGCGCAGGCGTAAGTCCAAACCATGTGCGTGTGGACTAACCCTGCGCTACGTACTGTGAGTCTGGAACTCATTGCAAAATGACTGAATTTCATTACTGCTTCCCAGCGACAATTTACTACTTGGTAAGATATAAATATTGGGAGTAATAAATGTATCTACTTGCTACTTTTACACATTAAAACTGAACTTAATTAAATGCATTATTCACAGGGGACATGCAGCTCTAGCTACACCCTCAGGATAGTCATGTGAAATGTTTACTGAGTTTGTGTTGTTTATAGGTATTTCTGAAAAGATCGGTGGCTGATCATTTTTCACCATTGGTACAACCTACTAGCACCTCGCCACACTAATGGGCCATTTCAACATCAATATTCTTTTTTTTTTTTAAACCAAAGATGATAAGTCATCCAAGACCAAAGATTCGGTCAATTCCATCATGACTCATTTTTTCACACATCGGTGTATCCAAAAGCAGAACAGACATTCTAGAGCAGAAGAACCAGTCAGTCGTGGCTGATTCGAGTCCTGTAACCCTGAAGAAGACAGCTCATTGTTTACCATTTGTGCAGACTCGGACTGTGCAAGTTTCGCCAACATCCAGTGCATACTCATGCTGGAGAAACGGGAATACCACATGGCCTTGGTCTTCTCAGAGCTCACCATGCCCTTGGGGTGGTGGAGCAGGAACAGAGAGGAGGGGTAACAGACCTCTAAGTGGATGGAGAATGTTAACAAAAGTGAGACCAAAAGATGGGGCTCAAGACAGAGTTGGGTGGCAAAGATGCAGACAGATATTCACAGGCTAAGACCGCAGCGAGCCACTGCACGATTTCCCGCCCAGGAGTAACACATCGGTCTCAGTTGCCGTAACCCTCTCCTGAGGCAAAGCAAAGCGAAACAGAGGCAGCAAGCAGACTAGTTGGGATATGCCTGAAGCAATGCAGGCTAGATGTGACGAAGGCCGGGACAAAGTCTGTGGCAGGAGGTTTGGACTCAGAGTTATAAGGAATTAAAAGGGGGAGTTGAGAATGGAAAAGGGAAAAGAGATGGCAAGGAGGTCAGCTGGATTTCTGACCTCCATGGATGGTGGTCCCACAAGGAAGGAGGCCACCAGTGTCTGACAAGTGGGTTGGCAGGAAGACAAGATTGGGTAAATGTTACATGCTGAAAATATACCCTAAGAAGACAGATTCTGGAGTTGCTGGTTTACAGCCAAAGGTTGGAGCCGTGGGTGTGGACGTGGCTGCGTATGGAGAGAACTGAGATTGGACAGGACGTATTCACAGGAATCCGTGACAAGCAAAGGAGATCATGTCTGGGATGCATTTTGCAAACTGTACCTTTGACACACAGGTGCTTTTGTTTTAATAAAATATCAGTGCCCATCGTGCTTATCCATAATCTCTACTGCTTTGTCTTTTTATGAGCAGCTCTACAGATTATAGGATGTGGAGTCAATGATTAGATCCAAGGTGTGATTAGGGAGCAGTTTATTGACATATCTTCACACAGATTACATATAAGCCCATGACCCCTAGATGAGAACCACGTACAGTTAAGAGCCCATTACAACCAAGCCTATGAAACAGATGTTAGCCTATTCCCCAAAATGTAGTATAAATAGCAGTTTCGCGGAAAATCGTAAATTTCCTGCAAACTGCTGATACTTCTGGCCCCTTCCTCGGCTGCCTTTATTACCCACAATGAAGAGAAATGGAGAACCTCCTTTCCTTTGAATACACACGCCATGTCCCTGGAACCTCTCCATTCATTTCTAACTCCTCCCCCGCCACCAAACAGCTCTGCTCCTAATCCAGGTAGGCAGATAGGAAACAATCCACCTAAATCTGTACATGCAGGAAAAGCTGGTCATTTGATAAAATACGAAACAAACAAACGTCACAACACTGAACCTTGCCAAGAGGCCTGGAAGCAATTGGTTTAAAACAGATTACAGTTCTAAAACAAGTGTTATTTTACAAAAAAAAAAAAAAAAAGGAAAAGACACTGCTAAAATAGAGCTATTGCTCACATATCTATTTAACTTTTTAACATGGACAATCCTTAATTTAAGGACATTCTTGGAACTGCAGGTCCATTTCTACTATCAGAAAGTCAGAATAGAGTACAGAAGCACCAGAACACTCAGCCGTTATATAAGGCTCAAAAGCATGTTCCAGCACGGGAACAAACTGAATCTGACAGAAAACAAATCTGTCAGACATGTTTAAGACTTCATTCTAATGTTTTCAAAGGTCCCATCTTTCCCAAGAAGTACTTTAATATGCCTCTAAAGTGAAGGATGCCCACATCGTGAGGGATCGTCTAGTATTTCCACGTATTCATATAACAAATATATCGACTGATGCAGTTGAGAAAAGGGCCCATAAGACATTCTCAGCCTCTTTCTCTCAGCAGCACAGAACCCACTCAGGTTCCAGAAGAGACCTATCTAGTTCCAGCCAAGGACGAGGCTGGGGTTTAATGTCCGAAGCCTGGCTAGGAAGGGATCCTGCTAAGAGAGAAGGGCAGCCAGGCAAGAAGGGAAACCTGTAATATGAAGAGAATGAAATCAGGCATAGACGGTACAAACTAACAGAAGTCCAGGAGACCTGTGTGAAAGCGGACGGTGGGTCAGATATGCCAAGTAGGGGCAGTTCCGTCAGGTAAGAGGTGTCAACATCTGATCAGCAATGAAGACGCACCTGCTTGGGACACAATGATGCGAACTCCATCACATCTGTCCTAATATGACCTTACCGTGTTTGCCTCAGTCCCCTGCTCTAAAGAGTAAATGGACTCAGCATTTACACAGAAGAATGCGGAATCTCAGCCAAGTCTATCATTTCCCTCCCGTCCACTTAACTGTCCCCAGATCATCCTTCCTTTCCTCCTTCTCTCACTTTGAAGAGGAGGGGTTCCCCTTCCTTTCCCAAACACACTCATTTCTATAAGTAAACATATTCCCTCCAAAAATTCTCTGCAATTTTGCTCCATCAGTATATTATTACTACCTCTTTCTTGCAATTTTGGTCCTTCTCTTGCCACTGGCTTCTTCTCCTTGACTCTCGAACACATTAATCTCTTTAAAGAAAACCTCCTTAAAAACAAAAAACAAAACAAAACAACACTGCTTCTTCTTCAGGGTACATCTCTTTATCACCTTTCTTTCAAAGATTAAAATCTTGAAAGAATAATGGTGGCCTCAGCTGTTTGCTTGTTCCTTCTTTAACCATCTGAAATCTGGGGTGTCGTTCCAGAGCTCTTTCTGATTATCCACACTGTGTAAGGAAGCTGCTGACCAATAACTGCCTGACTCAAAGGGCTCTCCTCGGTGCTCGGCCCACTGATCTGGGGAAACGTCACCTCTGACAGACCTGCCCACTTCCTGAAACTCTCTCAGGTGGCTGCCTGGCTCTCCTCACTCTCGCCCGGCTCCTACGTAGTCTCAGAGGTAACTCTTCCTCCACCTGCCACTTAAAGGTGGGCATTTGCCAGAATTCTGCCTTGGCCCTCTTTTGTCTTCTCTCCACATTCTACGCCTTGGAGAACTCACCCATCCCTAAATCTTTCTCTCTTAGAGAATGAATCCCAGAACTCTCTGCATCCTTGGCTGCTCTCCCCAGTTCCGGACCTATGTTTCTAATTTATTGAATAAACAGAAACACATGTATGTCTTGGAGGGACTTCAAAGATAGCAATCTGAAACATAACTTGTCATTCACCCAACCTAAAGCTGCCACCAGCCTGCAAGTCACTGAGTGTCACAGTGCAGTAACCTTTCACTCCTTGGCACGGGCCATGGCCAGGTCCGTGGGAGACCCCGTGACACAGCAATAAGCAGAACACAGAACAGGCAGGGACAGGCACAGAAGGCCTTCTTCTCGTGGTATCTGGTGGACATTTGAGGGCTAAGAGGGAGCCTTCCCCAGCTTCATGTATGAGAGTCAGAACACCTCTGTTTCTGACGGCCACTAATACGGCGGGTTCTTTCTCCATGATGACTGTAATAACCACAGAACTTCAGGGTTGCTCTGTGAGGAACTGAAAAGGCAAGAGGAAGTCTCACCCAGCTATCTGGGTCCCTAATTCGTTACATACTCTTAGAGTTGCTCATTTGCTGGTTGAGTAATAAACTACAGTTTATTTAACTGAAATCTTAAACTGAAATGTGATTCCCATCAGTCTTCAAAGCTGGAGTAATCTTTACGGCGAGGACCAGCTCACTTCTTTCTGACCTCCCACTTGTAACCTTAATCTTACTCAGCAATGTCTGTTACATATAGTCTCTCCCTTTGACTCCAATAAACTGTCCTTAATTTTTTTTTTTTTTTTTTTTTTTTAAGGAGGGTGCAGCTCACAGTGGCCTATGAGGGAATTGAACCGGCAACCTTAGTGCTACCAGCAGCACACTCTAACCAACTGAGCTAATCAGCCCCCCTAAACGGTCCCTAATCTGCTTCCCTCTCATTGGGCAGGCAGCACCACGTTCCTACCAGATTTCACTCCTTTTTCTCTCCTATCCTTTAATCCATCCTCGCCATGGCCACAAGAGTAGCAGTTTGGCTGTTGCTCTCTGCTTTCCAAGCCTATCAACCATCATTAGCCCTTACCCAGCACTCTAAGTTCTAACTATATTCACTTAGTCAACATCCTGAAATAGAACCCATATTCTCCCATCTCTACGCCTTTTGTTCCAGCTGTTCTCTCAGTTTGGATGCCAAACAGCCTTCACATCCCTCTATTCCTCCCTTTTTAAAGTTCCAGCTCAGATACTCCCTCTTCTAAGATATTGTGGCAGATTCTCTCCTCAGCCCAACCCCTCTCCAGAGCCTGAGTTACTCCTTCAGCCCTTTGTGTCTACCTCTGTATGTGTCAATGTTCTAAACTAGAATTCGAGACCAAGTGAGCCGGAGTCATCTTTGTTACCCCCAAAACACTAATATAATACTCAACACATAGACAGACTTGGACTCAGTCACCTACCGTGTTTCCCCGAAAATAAGACCTAGCCGGACCATCAGCTCTAATGCATCTTTTGGAGCAAAAATTAATATAAGACACGGTATTATTTTAATATAATATAAGACCAGGTATAACATAATGTAATAATATATAATATAATATAATATAATATAATATAATATAATATAATATAATATAATATAATATAATATAATATAGACTGGGTCTTACATTAATTTCTGTTCTAAAAGCCGCATTAGAGCTGATGGTCTGCTAGGTCTTATTTTCGGGGAAACATGGTAGCAGTGATTTCCATCAGTACTTAACTGTTGATTGCCATTTCGCTCATCAATAAAATGTAAAACGCTTCTCAACTTTAGAATATTCAAAGGGCCAAGTGACAGCATACCTATGAAGCTCTCTGGAAAACCAGTGTAATGCAAACAAATATAAGACAGAATTAGGATTAGAATATTTCACATACTGTCTTTTGATAAAGATTGACTCCAACTTATCTTTCTACAAAGGAAATGCTGCTATAAATGATTAAGTACTGGCCGCAGAAATTAGATGAGACGAAAGCATCAAAGAGGTTTGCTCGACCGGTAATATTTGATCTCTTTAAAATCACTGCACTGGTTTAATATACTGGAATGTAATCAAAATATAATGATAATCAAAGGATGAAAACCAGATTGTAAAATGCAGTATTTTGCAGGCTTCTGTAAATTCAGGCATTAATCTGGGCAAACAGTCATTATGTTACAGTCATATGCCTAAATGCTCAGTTATACGGTCCACATAAATGTCAAATTACATGAAATCGCTTTTGAAAATGAACTTGTATCATTTTTTTCTTATGATTTCTGACCAATGTAAATGAGCTTGGAAATTTCAAGTTCTGTAAGAAGAATACCTTCAACACGACCCCCTAACCCCACTCTCCCCCCCACACACACACATACACACACACACACTTAACACCATATCTGCATTACTTTTGAAACGAAGAAACCCACTGTGCAGCAGGCGGTCTGAAAATATAATGCAGCTTTACACTGCATTATGAAAGCAAGAAAACAGCCAGCTGTGAGTTACAAAATAGAACAAGATTTTCAGTTGCAAACCCAAGGGACCTTCAGGTAACATCCAAAGTGCTCCTTAATGGTAAGTAGCTGATGTTCTTTCAAGACCCGCTAGGAACACTATAGGATATATTTAACATTTTAATTTTGGGGTTCAAAAGCAATAAACTTGTTGGTCAGACGGAAGTGTGACCATCACAGCAGCCGATCTATCAATCAATCCAACATGGCTGGGCGCCAGCAGAAGCCCCTGACACCAATTAGGAAACTGAAATAGCGAACTGCTGCTACCAGGTTACAGCTTTGCCAATTAGAGCGCATTCTGGGTGAGGGCGGACGATGAACACTGGAACCCAGGGTCAGGAAAGAGAGGTGAAAAGCACCTCATGTAACGTGACATAAAAAAGAAAGATTGCAGGAGGGACAGAGAAAAGAAGCAAGATAGTCTGGAATCAAACAGTACGTTTTATTGTTCACGTGCCGAAGACATGGAGACACTAAGACAAAGCAAAAAAAGCCAGGTGCGTCCCCTGGTCTCTACCCGGGAAGGAACTGCTCATTGGCCTATACAACGCGGGAGCCAATCGCTATCGTGCACGGCCACTGAACCTGCCGTCTCCAACTGTTTCCTTTGAGTTGGGATTCACACATTAGGCCAGCTCACAGGGTCTGAACGTCAAAGCCAGACCACCGATAGACACATATCAAAGAGCTGGAAGGACCATATTTCAAATCAGGTTCATTATTAGCACGCAAACCTTTTCTGCTAACGTTTCTCTTTTTCACAGCCTACAAAATTTTAGGGACCTCCTTTCAATTTTTCCACCTGAGTCTCTCTTGCAAACCGTGGCGTATAGCCCTGGCTTATCAAACTTCATAAAAATCTAAGGACCTCAAAATCTTTCCCCTGAGTCCCTTTATCCAACCACTGTTTCCTGCCTCAGAATACCTTGGCTTAATTCCATTTAATCATCTGGCTTTGAGGGACTCCCAGCTGATCCTTTCTGCTCTGTGTCATCTGCAAACGCTAAAGATAAGGCAGACATGAAAATCTTCCAGTGTATGGATGTTTTAGACCATAGGTGTCACTTTCAGAATCAGATGGAAACATAGGTCTTGATCAGTTTCACAAATGTTAAGCAGATTCTGGCCTGCGTTAGATGACCATGACAGGCAAAAACATCCTAAACTTTAAAAGGAACTGTTATTTTTCAAATGTAAAAATGTGATGATCAAACTTTATTTTTCAACGGAGTCACATTGGTTGCAACACATTTTCCACGGGATCTGACGTCCATCTCATTGTGGGGACTCAAACCCACCTCTGGTAGTTCTCTGCTCCGCTGCCATCAGCCCCACCCCAGTTTTGTAAGAATGGGACCAAGCAATTCTAATGCCACACTCAGCATGCTATACACACATACGCATTTGCACAAGAAGGGTGTATTTCAATGATGGACATTTAAAACAACAGCAGTCAGACTTAATCATAAGTAGCTTCTAAAATGTTCTAGCACCCTAATAATATAAGGGATATTTTTTCCTCTAAGGAGGAGGTTGGCTGCCCTTTGGAATCACCTGGGAGCTCTGAAAAATGCTGTGGCCTAGGTCCCACCCTGCAGAGATGCTGATTTCATTGGTTTGGAGTGATACCTAAGAATCTAAGAATCAAGATTTCCTTTTTTTTTTTGGTGCCCACACCTGGATATGCAGGCGCCTCCCTGGAAGGATACTAGAGGCCAACATACACCACAGCTGAGCTGGGGACCACAAGTAGTAATTCAAAGGTTTCAGACACGGGCATGGCAAGGATGCCACAGGTAAACGGGCTGTCACGTCTGGTGGAAGGACACAGAACAGGCCTGGTGCTGGGGATACACACCCGTGGGGCTCTGGGAAAGGACTAATTCCAGGTGGCCCCTTCCAGGTCGGGGGAAGGAGGTGTCAAAAGGGCAAAACAGGTTGCTTTGCACGGTGTTACTGGCAGTAGCGGAAGTGAATTACACAAGGGCATCTGACGATTCCCACCCTGGCAGATGCTAAAAGGTTTGGCCGAATGCCATTTGGCTGGGAGTGACTTATGGTGTCCAACTCTATTTCTCTACAGTAGCCAAGTAGAAAACCACTATTCCAGCAGTATTTCTCAAACTTTAATTTGCATAAGGACTCACCTGGGGGTCTGGTTAAAATGCAGAGTCTGCTTCAGTAGGTCCCGGGGCCAGAGTCTGCACTTCTAACAAGCTTCAAGTGCGGCCACGGCCACTGCCCCACGAACCCCATGGGTCCTGACGCTGTCAACATTCTACCCTTGAGTTTCAGGCCTCTCCCAAATGAAAATGCTATGGTGGTCCTGGGCTTACACATTCTGATTTCTTTGGAGGACGTGTGGGTCCTAGAGAAACTAACGGCCCTGGGTGCGGGGCCCAGATGCAGTCCACACAACTCTCTTATCATCTCACTCTACATCACTGTTTCCCGAATCCTGACTGCATTTGGAAAACACATACATATTTATACGTCTATTTCCTTATTTATTGTCTGTCTTCCCCACTAGAATATATAATCCAAGAGAGCAGAGACTTGTGTGTCACGCTCCGCACTGCAACCCCAGAACCTTCCGGCACACAGTAGGCTCTCAGAATTGCTGGCTCAAGGAGGGAATGGATGATAAACGCTGTGGGCGCCTCATGGCCAGATGGTGCTGGGTTACTCTAGTCCTGTGTCACCAGTTCATTCTAGGCAAAGACTAATGGGAAAAATAATCCGAGTCTAGCCTTTTGGCCTATATTTCGGTAGATCTGCCCCACAAAGGATAGAAGATGACAAAGACAAGAGGCACCTCTGTTTTAATTCTACTCAAAACACATCTGGTGTACTATGTCCAGCACCGCATGAGGCAAAATGGAAGAGGCGTAACTGGAAAGAAAATATTTTTCTACTTCCGTTTCCTTCAACTGCCATAGTGAACTTATCTGGCACAGGAAGAATTTCAGAAGGAAAGGGAGACAGCCTCTGGAAAGTCAAGTTGTGAAATCTAAACTCCACGGGACCCCAAAGGACCAGGATGAAATGGTAAAGGAGAAACGCTCTGAGCCTCTGGAAAAGGATGAATCCATCTCCAGAATTCAATCTCTCACAAAGGACCCCTGGCCAAACTATTCAAAGTCTCATGAAATTAGAAGACTAACAAAATGAAAAGTACAAGCACCGGAGGCAGCATAGACGCAAGAGGAAAACGAGGAGAACACAGACCTCACTGACCAGCATGAGCCCTCCAAAGCCAGCACGGACTCGCGTGATGATTTTCAAACTGTAGTTTGCTACCTATTAGTCGGCTGAGAAATCATTTTAAGGGGTCACAACCAGCCACTTTAAAATGAAAAGAGAATAGAATAAATCACAAGTAGTATTACTTCCTGTGTGTTCATGAACATATGTGTGTGCACTGGGTCATGATGGAAAATATGTATTACCTTGGGTCACAATTAAGAGCAAGGTTTAAATGTCCGTCTACCCGAAGAAGGAGTACATTTCAGCGTGGCTCACCTGAATAAGTAAAACTCACAATTAAGCTGAGAGTGTGCATTTGGTGGGGTACAGAGGCCCGGAGCGTGGGTCTGCAGCCAAAGGGACGGCACAGTGCCCCTGGGTAAACTGTTCAGCTTCTCTAAGCCCCAGTCATCCCTCTCGTTGTAACCTCATGCTGTAACAATTTAATAAAATGTATGTGGTGCCCCTGGCACTGTGCTGACACTCAATAAATACTAGGCGTTATGATCACTGCTTTAATGCAGGTCTGATGTGCTGCTTTTCCATGATTTCAATAATCAAATATACTGAAGAACAGGTGTTACGATCCTTCTCAGGTGTTACGATCCTTCTCAGGTGAGCAAACGATTGCGTCTACTATCTACATAAAAACTGAGGGACTCGCCTAATTCTGGAAGAATCCACTGGAAATAAAGAGCTTGCCATTGCAAAAGGGGCCCGATAGAAGAGCAGTATGTTCATGGAAATGCCACAAAGTTAAGACAGAGCGAGGACGAAGAGCACAGGCCAACAAAGACACGGATTCAACCTTCCCACCACCAAGACCCCGGAAGCTCCACCTACGACGTGCTCATCTTTTAAAAACCACCAGTCTGTACTTCTGACTCTGGCCCATAAAACTAGGGAGGCTCTTACCCTTAAGGTTGCTCGGCTGCCCAGTCCTATTCAGACTGTGAGACCACACGCTGCGTGCTGAAGAACCAATCATGAATTAGAAGCCCTGGAAAGCTGGACCGCGCTTGTTACTTATTAAATCTAATATCCAATAGGGATGTGGATAATTACGGGATTTGCTTTTCCAACGGGTCTCCATGAAACATGCTAAAGTTCTTCTTGACACAAGTGTCACCACTGGTAAAGTGCTCAATGGGCGGGCGTCACATCAATGACGTGCTTGAAAAGTCCTATTGCTTTTGCTGTTAAACTAACGGTCTGTATTAGGCTACACGCAGTTTGGGGGCCATTGTCAGGAAAATTGGAGTTGCTCAGGCATGGCAGCAGTCACTGATGTTATTTGTTTGGAAGCCTTGTGATTTAGTGAATCACTAGCAATT
Source organism: Rhinolophus sinicus (assembly GCF_036562045.2). NCBI lineage: Eukaryota > Metazoa > Chordata > Mammalia > Chiroptera > Rhinolophidae > Rhinolophus > Rhinolophus sinicus. The sequence goes on along the minus strand of NC_133760.1, from coordinate 64,238,871 downwards.
GTTAAGCGAGTAATTAAACTATAAAAGCCAAGACCTGTGATTTTCAGTCTTTTCAAAAGCAATAATCGTCCAAATTCCAAGTACCATTTAACTGATTCCCTTCGAAACATGTTGGCAACATTTATGTTGTTGTCATTCATCCAGTTGTATAGTTCATAAAAACCAGATTTGGGCCTCTACGGAAATTATATGCTGTTCAACTACTTTGCTAAATATGAGAGGTTTAAAAGGAAAACGCACCACAATTATTTAATGAGAACTGGACATAGAAAGATCTGCTCATGTATATAGCTATCTTGGGTTTCATAACAAAAAGTCCTATTTTTAGGACTGAAATACTAAAATTACTGGACTATTGTTCTTCTAACCTTTTCCAAACATAAAAATGCATTATATGAATTTCACAATTCCTTTAAGTGCCTTAGAAATTACTAGCAATTTAGTCTATGATTCATGTACCATACTAACTGCATACAGTTTTTCTTTTTCTTTTGTTTTTTTTTTACTTCGCATCTCAATTATATCTTAATATTATGGGGGCTGAAATACATTAAATAAATCATATTTCACAGACTCTTGGTAAAGTAATAATACTTACATGCATTTTAGAAGAAATTGGCCTGCATTATAAATGTATTCTTAATGTCATTACCTGGCTTTCCACACTGACTGAAATATTAGGCGGCAGTGCCTGCTTCAAGCTACTGATGGAAGCTTTTAGCAAACTTTATGCTTATTCTGAGGTTGCCATTAGCTGTGTTCGTTAATATAATCCAAAATTTACAAATAGCATATAAGCCAGCTCTTGTCATTAGTGAACTTTGTTACTGATTAAGATTGAATATAGTGGCTGGTATTTCCATGCCGTGCTACATAAAGAGAGTGACTGATCTCTCATTTGTCAAAGGCCATTGCCTTTCTGAAGTCCTTATGACTGTACGGTGTTTTACTTACAAACATTCTGCCATTATGAAAATTAATTCATTAAAAATATCTGTATTACTTCAAAACAACACATGAGTGCTGTTATAAAAATGGCAGGCATAAAAAACTCCCTGCAAATACCTTCACGTAAGAAAATTTATAATATAATAGAGACCTGCTAACTACAGCTATTTTCTAGCTTTCTAATTATTAAATATTCAACAATTGTATCTTTTGTTTACATCCCTTCCTAACAACTTACGAGGCACTATCTGCATGTACATTATCTCATGTAATGTTCCGAGCATTCTATGAAGCAGCTATTGTGGCTAATAATCTCCATTTAACAGATGGAAATACTGAGGCTCATGGAGGTTAAGTGACTTGCCCAAGGATATAAAGCTAATAAGAGTAAGGATTTACAGTCTCGTTTCTTGACTCTAACGTAAGCAATTTGAGTAACTCATCAAGAAACAACAGATATAGACAGTATAAAATGTAGAAATGGGCCATTCTTTGGGAAATCAATGTCCTGATTAAGTTCCCAACCAGTCTAGACAAGCTCTTACCTAATCCATAATATAGTTCAACTGCATTATGATAAAAATGCAGTAGTCCTAAGTAAGTTAACCACTCTTTAGAACACTGTCTCTAAGGAAATGTGCATGTCCACGGGAAAGAGGAATGCCATAAAGCTGTCCCCACAGGCCACAGTCCAGAGTGACAGGGCTCCTCCACTGTCCTCTCACACATGTATCTACAATGAGTCCCTTCTCCAGGTAGAAAGTTTAGATTTCTGAGCCTTGGGGAGAAGAGAGCAGGCGTGTCCCTAAGAGCTGTGTGCGTGTTGGATGGGGTCGGGCTGGGATGGGTTGCCGAGGGAAGCCCAGTAGCCCACAACCACTGTTCCCACTGGGTGTGGAGTGTGTCAGTGTGAGCAAGTGTGTACCCCGTGGAGCCACAGGAAGCCAGGTGGCAGTAGGCAGTCCCTGGGCAGCTCCCATTCTGGATCTCTCACAAAGGAAACTATGGTGGTAGAGCAAATACAATAACCAAACATATCAGCCCTTGATGATGAGTTTTCGCAAAAGGAAGATGGGTTTATATGGCTTTAAATACGAAGAACTGTTCAGTTACTCTCTAAACATTAAGGAGTCCTTTGAACAAACAGGAAGGTTTAGAGAGAAGGAGTGAAGAGGGTATATTCAAGCATTAAAGCTAAGAGTCCAAGGGAAAAAAACCTTAAAATCTCCTAATAAATTAGAGAGAAAAAACAAACACAAAACCAAAAACAAACAAACACAAAAATGAAACCTGAAAGACGTACAGGAAAAATGAGTGTGTGGTATCCACATCTATATTGTCATCGGAATTTTTTTGTATGGTTCAAATTGATTAATTCAAACTCTTTTCCCCAGAGCCCATCAAGTCATAAACATTCCCTATGGATATATTCTCTTTTGAGGAAAACTATTAAACACACAGCTCCATAAATGTATCACAGGAAATTACCTCCTCTGAGGAGCCAGCTATTGAAAAGGTGTGAGTGAAAGGAGGCAAAAACATACTACATTCGTCACCCCCATTAGCAATATTAGTGCTAATGAGAAAGTACACAAACAAGGACACACGCCTCTTAAATTGAATGCATTACAAATAAAGACATTCAGATTCAATTTTAGCACTTAACACTGAAATACTACGGGAAGCAATGTGGACAGTGGTTTTGCAGCACAATTTCAGCTATTTACAGTTTTCAAACCATTTAACATCTATCGGCACATAGAAACTAGATGTATATACACTGTTCATTAGATGGTTCAAGATTTTGGGGGGACTCACTTATCTGGTGTCCCTGGGAAATAAAGTGCTCCATTTAGGGGCATTTTCTATGTAACAGAGGCTTATCCTTCCATGTGTCTTACATCCCTGATTAAATTGGTGGCCATTTGTAAAGAAAAATCTTTCCTCAGAGTAGTACATTTCCCTGTATCCTTACAAGCAACTGGATAGCAAGTAGCAGAGTGCTTCTGCGTTTTTTGTTTTACAGATGAATCAAGATCATCATTGGGACTATTCAGCACTGAAGTACTTGAATACAGTTTCCACTTCTTGTATTTTGTCTCTGCCTTCAATGTCGGGCTGTTAGCTGTCATTTCACCCGTGATTACTGAGACAGCTTCTAATAGGCGTAGACTCCATTATTCACGTCAGTCTAAGAGGTTGTTGCATCTTCCATGGACTGCTGGGGCGTTGAGGGAATAACCAAACTGGGTAGAAAATGTATTCAATAGCTGCCAGTAAGGCTCGCAATGGGGGCATAAGGAGAAAAGGGCGTGGTTTCATGCCTCTCATTCACACTCAAAAATGGAGTGAGTACAGTCTGGTGGAATCCACCCTGTCAGTTTCTACTTATACCGTGTTTCCCCAAAAATAAGACCTAGCCAGACCATCAGCTCTAATGCGTCTTTTGGAGCAAAAATTAATATAACATTATAAATAAGACCGGGTCTTATATGAATTTTTGCTCCAAAAGACGCATTAGAGCTGATGGTCCGGCTAGGTCTTACTTTCAGGGCACATGATAGCAGAAGACAGCAGGGCAAATCTTAACCCCTGACTCCACATCTAAGGTCCAAGTTCCAGTGTAATCAAAGAAGTCACTTCCTCACTTCCATGCCCAGTGTCCTTTCAAAATACTTTGAAGCGCATCCATTTCAGGCACACCTGTTTCGATCCATTCTTACGCGATTCTATCTGCTAAGACATTACAATCAGTGTGTTCAAATGTGCCAAAAAGGTTATTATGGTGGGCAGCAGTTCTTTGAATTCTCTCCTCAAATTTGTGAGGCTAACCAACATAAGCAGTAGCTAAGGTCACTACTTATGACAGTAGGTCTTAGATTCATAGTCACCCTTGAAGACTAGTCCTTTAAACAAGGCACCAGATTTCTTACAGCTTCAGGCAAGTCTAGTTCCCTGCAAGGCTGCAGGTACCTCCGAGGCATGCATATCTCTGCTCCACTCCCAAGGCCGTTCTCAGCCATGGTCCAGTATACCATCCCTGCTGCTCAGCATAACCACACTCCAGCTCACAACGATGGCTTCCCTTTTCTTCTTCAAAGCACCCCCTATCACCCCCAGCCATTCACCCACACAGCTACTCCTAGGCTGCAGGACTGCTCTCCTATACAGATTTGTAACTTGAGATTCCATCTCTTCAACCACAACTTTCTTATTTCCTATCTATCTATCCTCCTTAACAACCTGTAATTCTCAAACCTTCCACCTGTACCAATCAATTACCCACTTCCTGGTGACGCTGGAATCTCTCCGTTGCTGGAGACACCAAAAATTGGAAGCTTCACCCTGTTCTTTTTAATGCCATCATCACTCCTGCTTTTCCAACTGCTCTTCTGCCAACCCCCTGGGATAGGTGGGTGATCAGACAGGGCAGGAATCTAGTCAGGGAGGCATGAGATGTACATTAAAAAAACAAACAAAAAAAAAAACAGGACAAGGTGGGAGATCGCCAAGAAGAGCTCTTAGCTTCCCATGGCCAACTGTGAATTTTTTTGTGTAGATCTGCCAATCGTTAACATTGTCAAAAATAACTCTGGGAGAAGTTAACGATAGAAATTTGATATGAGTATAGTAATAATAGTTTACAAAGCACTTTCACATATCTCTTTGAATTCTCAAAAGAGCCCTCTGAAGCACCTATGTTCATTTGAAGGAAACAGATGCAGAAAGAGTGAGTCAAGGCCAACATAATAATGAGCAGGAGAGCTACGGAGCAAATCGCCTTCCATCGTCTGACTTCCTGAAATGTCCTCTCTGGATCCCTATGACAATGGTAGGCCTGTTAGTTGACTGGGAGCATTTAGGAGCTATACACTTCTTCCCAATGAGGCAGAGAGAAGGTGGCGAGTAACACAAGGCAGGAGAAGAAGGGAATACTATTACATTCATTAAAAACATCCATACAGTGACTAGTTTATCATCCTTGATACAGACGAGAACCAGGGTGGAAATAAATTATTGATGATGTGTAACTGTTTAATGGAGTATAAAATAGATTCCTTATTTCAGTTAGTAAAAGTTGTGGAGTTTGTAATGTTGTCATATCCCGACTGAGCCTGTATCCTGCTCATCCAGCTTTTTGACAGAAGCATCAATTTTCTAAATTGTTCTCTAACAACTGCAAGTTAGGAAAGAAAGAAAATTACTCACAGTGTTAATAACTGCAATTCTCTGAAGATACTAAAAAACCCCACTATAATTTCACATCCTTGAATCCTGTGGCTTTATACATCAGAAGAATTTTCTAACAGTTTCTCCTGTGTGTTTCTAATATTAAAAGAAGGTATCTATAGGAAATACAGAGCTAAAAATGGTTATGATGGGATCTAGACTGGTATTACAGACTTGAAATGCTGTATGACAACTTCCATAAAACATGAAGAGAGAAAAGTACATGCCACAAATGTCCTCTGAAAAAGCCAACAAGTAATTCTCTTTGTTCATAATAAAAGCAGTAAGAGTTAGCTAAATGAGGTTCACAGACGAACTTCAACCAACAAACTAACGTAATTTATTAGTAGCAAAAGCCACATTACATGTGCTGTCTACCACTAAGGCAACTGATTGGCTGAAGGGTTATAAAACATCCAACCATGCAAGCGTAATAAAGGGTTTAGTGGTAAATAGAGAGAAGAGATTTAAGCAAACAATGAGCAAAGAAAAGAGAAAGGACAAGGTATACGCACAAATAGATTCCTTAAAGAATAAACTACCTGGTATCTAAAGCAATATTGAAAGCACAAAAACTTCTGGTAACATACACATTCCAAATATTGTATAAAGGTATTTCAATATACAAAGAATAACCAAGAGACTTGAGTATTAAAACACTTAACTTTTCATTAAGACCAATGCTCATTTTGAAGACTAGATCAATCACATTAGTAAAGAAATTTTGAAAATAGTCATGTTTTTGAAATTGTCAAGTAAAATTTTTTTGAACTGTAAATCTATAATAATTTAAATAGCATGGTATTTGTTCAAGAATTAGTAAATATACCAAGTGAACACAATTCTTAAATTTACATTAGAATTTGGTATAAAATAACCAATATACTTCTAAGGGGAATGGATAAATTGTTTGTTTAAAAAACACTGATACTAGCAAAACTGTCTAGAAAAACCTAGTGTGGTAACATATGCCAAAATAAATACAAGATCGAATAAAAATTCCACCGTTAAAAAATTGATAACATAAAACTAGAAATAAAACTTTTCAAATAAATCTTACACACATACTTTTCTAACCATATAATTAACCTAAAAAGGAAAAACTGGTATATTTGACTACCTAAAAAATAAAACTTATAAATGTATTTTAAAACAACACTGGAAAATGAAGAAGGTAGAGTGTGTGTGTGTGTGTATAGAAAAACATTAAAATATACGCTTCCACTCAACAAATTTGCTTCTAGACATTTATCGAAAAACAGAAAGTACATCATGGATATCAGCAAAGGTTGATTTAACCAAGAGGATATTCTTCTTCCTAGCTTTGTTGATAATATTGGGGGGGGGAAAAACAACAGAAAAACATAAACATTAGGGAATTTGTCAAATATCTAAACTACACATCCATACAAAGATTTCCATAGAAGTAGTAATAATACGGTAAAAAAACATTCACAATATATTGTTACATTAAAGAAGGTTTTAAAATAATCGTACAATATAAGCCCCAATTTGCACCTCTTCTACCTTTTCTACACACTCCCAAAGTGTCTTTATATGTGAGTGCATATGTACATACGTAATGGTAAAAAACAGGAATCATACATAAAATATTAACAGTAGACCTCAGGAATGGTAGGATTATGGATGTTTTAATTTTTCAATACTACTGGTACAAATATTTTCTACACTAAACATTTGGTTTGGTTTTATTTTAATATAACTATCTATATCTTACGTAATTATTTTTCCAAAATGGAAGCCTATTTTAAACTTTCTTTGTTGTTCTCGTCCCATATCGGTACATAAAAAACTTGACTGACTTTATAGGCAGTTACTGTAACTGAACTCTCTTAGCTTGTAAAAACTTGTCAGCTGATTTTCTTGGTTTTCCAGATATACAGTTTGTAAATCCTGGAAATTTTACTTCCTCCTTTCCATGTTTTCCCTTCCGTTTTTTTCTCTTAACTAATAGTACTACTGGTTATTACCTCCAGAACAATACAAATAATGGACATTCCACTCTGTTCCTAGCTTTAATGGGAATGCTTCTTTTAAATCACCATTAAGAATCATGATGGGTCTGGGTTTTCTTTTTTTCAAACTAACTTTTAGAAAGGCCCGTCTTAACACAGCTCTGCCTAAAAATAAATGGATCCATTATAATAAATACAGAGGGTGCCAAAAAAATGTACACACATTTTAAGAAAGGAAAGAACTGTATTAAAATTACGCTGCATGGTAACCACTCTGAGCACCTCTTGTAATTGCAGAAGTCAAACGTGACTTGTATTCATCGTTTGTTGTCGGTATAGAGTGAGTATTACAATTTTAATACAGTTTTTTCCTTTCTTAAAATGTGTGTACATTTTTTGGCACCCTTTGTAATATATAAAAATGAAAAAAATAATCAGAAATAATGATTTTAAAATAAGCCATGATATTCCAGAACTCTATTTTTGTGGTAAAAGAATATAACATAAGAGATTAAATTTCTTAAAAAAGAGAGAGATTGAATTTCTTTAATACTGTGTGTATATTTACACATGCATACACATCTGTCTCTCTCCTCACACACAAACACATACATATATCAACAGGATTTGCTAAGCACCAAACTGAATTCCTATTCTCTACTAAAAGTTGAAATAATTTATATGTGATTCAATGACCCTAAACTTCGTTAAGAGTGATATATGAGAAGAGAAGCAAGACCAAAAGAGAGTACATACATACAAGAGCAACAGAAGACAACATAATATGAAGAGTAAGCCATTGTTTGTATAACTCTCATTTTGGCAAACTCAACTTGAACTAATAAAAAGTTGTTTTCAAAGAACTTTTAGCAAGAAAAACTAAGCTACTTAGATAAATATTAAAGATCAACTACAATGCAGACCACATTGGCACTAGGCACACAAAAGTGCTCATAAGATTTTCTGAATTCAATTTGAAAACAACACAATCTGTATCAAGAAACACTAGTAGCAATTACACTAATAAACACTGGAGATTCTATGAAGCATATCTTAACTTCTGAAAGGTTTACAAAGGTCATATAAACATTTTTAATGGACAATGATAAACGGAACCATCTATATGCACACACTGTCCAAATATCCATTTAACAATTATAAAACTGGATAAAAACTATACACGCTATTATTATATTCAACATAAAAAAATCATGCTAATGAGTACTATATTTGGTCTTGATAAGATATCCTCAGTCAACCATAGGGCAATAATTTCAGCAGAAACTTTGGTTACCCTTCGCCCCCCTTTTTGGAAAAGAACAATGTACGATTCAGGAGTATCTCGATTCAGGAGTATCTCGGTAGCTTTGGAATGTACCTGATTTAGTGAAAATAGGCACCAAACAGTGGCTGGAACAGAGTAAACTTATTAAAAGCTTGTTGAGTAAACATCAGTCTGTTTAGACTACCGGCATATCTCATCGTACTGTGCTTCACAGATGTTGCATTTTTGCAAATTGAAGGCAAGACCCTCCACCAGCAAAGATTACAAACTCGCTTCACTGCAATACTTGCTTTATCATGGTGCTCTGGAACCGAACCTGCAGTATCTCCAAGGGACACCCGTACAAAGCTGAAATACCACTTGGAACTCTTCTTGTGGCCTTACTCAGCTTGGCTGAGAGGGTTAAGTGAAGCTGACTTGAAACTGGACTCTCATGTCACTTGGGGCCTCACTCAACTGGGAGTGGCAAATTTTAAGTCTTTTATTTTTACAGGTCATTGAAAGTTAACGCCAAGAATTTCTATCCAGAAATGTTTTGTCTCATACTCAAATTTTATAAACACACAGGCAGAGTAAAAATCGGTCAATTTCAGACTGAGTTCCAAGCGACAGGATTCTATTTTAATGCAAGTTTGCATCTCTATTACTGAGCTTATAGCCTTATACATATATATTTTATCAAATGAATGAATGAATGAATGAATGAATAAAAATTATAATGCATTTAGATGTCTTTAATGAGAAAAAAATCTAAATTTTATATTTGTTATTAATGTTCAAACCCAAAGTAACTTTAATATCATCCTAAAACTTTTGCCAAGCCACCAAGTTTCATCAGTTTTCTGCCGTCCCCCAAAAAAGTATATGAATCAGCATCGCTTTTGCAAAATAAGCATAAACTTTTACTCATTCTCAAGACATGAACTAATGAGTATTTATGTACAAGACAGACCTTCTGTCAAAATACTAGAAAATCTAATGAAGATTGTTGCTTTTTATGCAAAACAAATACGATTTTTTAAAAGCAAGCAGACTAAAGAATGTCCTACTAAAATAACTTTCTTATATGTATGGCTAATTAATGCTTTAAATTTATTATATTATATATTATTATAGTTGAGGGCGTCATTTTAATTATCAAAATTTAAATGAAATAAACCAAGTAACCCAAATAACCATTAACAAAAGGAACGATATCTCAGCATCTAAAAGCATACCTACTGGGCTTTTGTATTACTTTATTTTCCTTCCTTCTTCTTATCTTCCTACCTTCCTACCAAAGAAAATGTAATCACATCTTCACTTTCTTTTAAAACTTTACACAAGAAGCTTAATGGGGGAAAAAACAAGATCTCTGATGGGCAGTAAGAATGCAAAACAAAAAGTTTCTGAAGTATAGCTTTAAAGTATGAGATACCACTCAAGTTCAAAAGAAATACAGACATGAGAACCATGGATTTTTTTTTTTAAGTTGAAATAAATATCATTAAGTTTTACATTTAACTTAAGATAAAGACTCAAATGCTTACTATTATCGCTGAACACCTCAATTTATTTTTGAAAGTTACTTTTCAAACAATGGAAGTTGCTAGTGCACTACACATACCACTTATTTGATGATACAATATCATTTCATTTGATAATATACATCTACATGATCATTATGCTTAAGATAAGCATAAAAGCCTTGTTGCCAATTTTCAAATGTTAAAATCCAAAAAACAAAAAACAACAAAAAAAACACCTATCAGGTAGCCAATTTACATAATTAAACATTGAGTAAAGTTTAATTTATTCCTGTGTGTCAATTTAATTACTGTATTTCTAATATGATATTCAGCTCTCAGAAAAACTCTGAAAGTACTAGAGTCATAAAATAAAAGTGTGAAAATGATCGCACAGGCTGTCACAAGATACAGCCATTGGGAAAAAGAGGTAGGAGCAAATACAAAAATAAGCGACTAAATAAATAATACGCAAAGTTTGTAATGTGATTATCAAATAAGGAGACTAGTTTTTTAACAAACATACACCTCAGACTGAGAGTTCCTATTTTGCAACTTCCTTCTTAGCCTTCCAAAACCTCGAGAAAATTGGTCTCATTACTTTATAGTCACTCCTTGTGTTTAATTGAAAATGTTATTACAGTTTCATCACCCAACAGCCTTGATTCCAAATACTTCTGGCTGTTTCCAAAAACCAAATCTATTCTCAGCTGATGAAGATTTATTGCCTTGGAGGATATTCAAAGCAATGTGCTTTTTAAGGCAATTCCAGGAAGGAAGAAAAAGAGGGAGGGAGGGAGAAAAAGGGAGGGAGGGAGAGAGGGAGGGAGGGAGGAGGGGAGGAAAGAGAGGAAGAGAGCTAGGAAGAAAGACAGAGGTTTGCGGGACTTTGAGAAAGGGCAGTTCTAATAGAATAAATACTACAGCTTCCCAGGGAGACACCTAAAGAAAGAAGAACAATTAATGTGTGATCTTGGTTTGTATTTATACAATTCTCATTAAATTATAGTCATTATTTCCGCAGATATGAATGGGTTGATAGTAGAGACTTTTTTGTGTTTATATGACCAACAATGATACCCCAATTCAAGGAGAAAATTTTTTTATGGAAAAGCAGCCGCTAATGTTCAAATGACATATGTATCTACTCAACAAAATATAGAAATGGCTTTTTTAGTTTTGATTTTTTTCCCTCCATTACACAACTGACAATTGACTTTCTTAAGCTAAAACTTTAAAATGGCAAAACGGATTTTCAAGACATTTTCTGTAATTAAAAACGGATGCTTAGATGCTGAGAGAGAAATTCTCAAAGATAATGTTGCTTTTCACTTTTCAAAGACTCAACTGAAAGAAATGTGTTGAAATCAAGTAATTAGAATTCCATTTGGTCCATCACCCCTTTTCAAAATTTATTTAAAGATTCTAGATTTTACTGACAACTTTTTATCACCACAATATCTAGGAAAATAATAATAGTATTTAGTGTTTTCAAATGAATATATGTAATCAAAAAGTCAATGTGATTTATAATCGCAAAGGAGTTGTCAAGAAGTGTTAAATATCTAAATACATCTCAAACTGGCTTTACACCAGAAAGCTCAAATATTAGTTCTGAAGACCATGTAATTTTGGCAGACTGATAACTCCTCAGAATATTCACCTCACCTTTATCTTTAATAAGGCTTGTGATGTTTAGCAGGGCTCATTATCATCCAGTGCAGGGAAAAAAAAAAAAAAAGACATTTCCTAGCTTCCTTTGATGCTGGGTGTAGATAGGTAACTAAGTTCTGACCAACACAGTGTGAGGGGAAGTGATATGTACACCCTCCAGGATTCATCCTAAACAAGACAGGACATATCCCTACTTCCCTCCTCCCCCTACTCTGGAACAGGATACGAAAATTCACTTTCTTAGACCCTCTGGGTAAGGACTAACTGTAAACACATACTAACATAAAGTTTAAAATTGTGAGCCCCATCTTTGAACGAGCCTTTATTTACTTGTCGATGTAATATAACAGTAATTGTTACACAATACAAACATGTACGAGGTGCCCTTCAGAAATGGAAAATCTTTCCCCAATTCAATCAACTCCTACAAAATTTTACATAGTCCAATTTTAAAAATCTAACACGAATAAGTTACTTCATATAGTGTCAATATTTCAAACAAATAAAAAAAAAATTCCCAGATCCTCGACTTGATCAAATATGTCTAAAGATCTTTGAAAATCAAATTATTTGATTCCCAAGCACCGAGAAAAGGATACACAGTCTCTCCAAAAAGATGTTAGTGTTGTATGAAAATTTTAATATTGCTGAAGCTATAAAATTCATTCTAGAGGAGCACAGAATAGCTAAAACAACATTTCATAAAAGAGATTACAAGACACTCATCAGAAACCCTGATCCCTTCAATTGTCAGCTGTGTAAACTTGACCATACGGGCTTTCTTCTTGGAAGTTCTCCATCTTGTTTTGGGAAATGGGGTCATATGTGCCCCACCGACTTCATAGTGCTGTTGCAGACATTAAGTATGAAAAAATACATATAAACAGATTCTTAAAAAGAAGATCCTTTACAAATATAAAGAACTATTATTCATGTTGCCATGTACATACACTGACGTATAAACTGGCTTTCGTGTTCAAAAAATAAAGGAAGCCATTTTGTTTCTTTTTTAAATATGTCATTGTAAATACATTCACATTTAAAAATCTAATAAAGATCTTCTCTCACCTGCCCTTTACATTTTAGGAAAAAGATGGCTTAATTTACTTCTCTGAAGATTTCCCTCTCACAACTACATAAATAATAAGCCTAATATTTACCAGTATTATGTAAAAATGACATATACCCAACAAAACATTTTTCATCTTATAGGAGAATAACATTGATTCGATGACTGGTCATAAAACAGAGTGTGAAAGACAGCCAGTGGTCAATGCCAATCACCAGTGAAGTGAAGGGTACTTAGAAACCCTACAATTGTTTAAATTAAAATTTTTATCAAAAAATAAGCTTTTTAAGTAACTATTTTAGAATGCCTGAAAAAAAATAATTCCCAGAGAGTACATTAAATGCTGTCAATTCTGTTGTACTCTATAGTATGTTGCTATGTGGTTTCTTGATTTTATCAAAATTACATCTGAGAGAATGAAAACCATTTGTCTACATTTAAAATTCCTCATCTCTACGACTCAATATTTTTCCTTGATGCATTCTAAATGCCCTGGTTGAAATTATTTTGAAAAGAAACCATTAAAGGTATGCTAATGACTCTGAATTGTGACAGATGCTGTGGAAAACAGGGCTGTTGGCGGAGGCAGAGCGCCATTAACTATCCATCATAAAGTACTCTGGACTTGCTCATTTATTACTGCTGCGTTGCTCAAGGGGGAAGAAAACCAGCAAGAGTTTCTCTTTCTGAGGCAAAAATCATAAGCCACTCACTTTTCTCATGTCATGATCGCCACTGTTTATCTGCATGATAATTAGGAAAATCAAAACTAGTGAAATAGTTTCAACAATGCGAATGGAATTAACCCCTTGAAAGGACCAAGGAGAAAAGTTTCATGTGTTTCTACAGACTGGTGGGTCTCCAACACCAGACACTGAGTACAAGCAAAGCAAGTCCTATCTCCTAGGAATGAATCCAGGGGTGGGATTCCTAGCCCCCTGGGGGGACACAGAGGGAAGAAGAGAAGAATTTGGAAAGGGGTTGAAAACACATCATTACTCCAAGAATCTTCTGTCTGCAACCTGTTAAGGATACTTGTTGATCATCTATTGCGAGAAGAAACACTGATCCAGCCACTGTGAGTATCAAGAAATACAGCACTGCATTTTTACAAAGTGAATGCACATGCATTAGCTTACTAGGTCCTACACCAAGGAACCTATACAGGAAATACCACGTTCGTTTTGGATGAGAGGGAAGGGAAGCTTAGATCAATGTGAGGTGACTGGCTGAATCTCTTAAGCTCATGAGTTGACAAGCCCGGAAGTCAGGTCTTCCGTCTCTAAAGCCGGTGCTCTTTTCTCAAAGACCAAATAAGAATGAAGTGCATTAAGAGGGCAAGGGACAACAGGAAAGAAGAGGGGGGATAGTTTTTTTAAAGCCTAACAATAAATATGAAGAATATGACCGGTTCAGGAAGCTTGAAAATGTGTACGGGCTCCAAGGCTGTGCACACCGACAGCCTGGCTAGGCTGCCAGCAGAGCCATTCCAACCACAGGGCTGCCGCGCACCAGTAAGAGAAGGACGATACCTTCCCTCAGTTGTTCATAACGAGAGCTGAGCGCTGGAATAGTGTATTTTCAGATATACATGCCCAGCTCCCACCTGTAAGTCTGAGTCGATGGGACCCTCTAGCCTGGAATCCCAGACCTTCCTTCATCTGCACCCACAGTTGACAAAGAAAAAGAGCTTGGTGTAAAATTCAGTTCTTTAAAAGTCAACTACAGATTTGACAAGACCAAGTGAAGAATAGGAAGTGTAGTGAGGAATTAAACAGTAAACAATCCTGTCCAGGAAGAAGGTGGTATCAGGCCTAAGAGATGTTTAACTACAGAAAGGAAAGTCCTAAACAGATATATGGGACGCTCAAGGTCATACAAACTACAGTAAACTCGCACCATATAGACTTTGCAGAGCATCCTAGTCTCAAACGTTTCTAATAACAATTTGCCACTGAAGTCCAGATTACAGATTGTAGTAAAAACCAAATGCTCATGACCCACAAAAAGAGTCTAAGTGACCTTTTCAGTGGGAGTTGGCCCCTGGGCACTAAAGAATAATAATATGGGAGGTGGCAGTAAAATATTGCACCTTTAGAAAGACCTTTGATGTGCTGTTCTAAAGAGCCATCTATAAGGTAGAAGTCAACGTATCTATTATTTACTTATTTTAGAACCATGTGATAATAAGCTCAACAGTCCATTCAATACTTTGCTTCATTAAACTGATAGCTGCCTACTCTGGCCAGTGAAAAAGGCCTATTTAAATGGCAAATGTTTCAATAAAATGTAAAAGCCCATGAACTAATGTCATCTAGACTCTTCATCAAGAAAATCTGTCCGTGACACCTAGTCTATAGTCCTCTACTCAACTTTTTCACACAGCCTTATTAAGTGATTACAACCTTCTCAAGTGCTTTGAGTTTAACATATTGCCAGGAGGTGTTAAAGCTGAAGGAAGACTCTGAAGATACTAGCCAACCATAGCCTGTGGGAACAGGGCCGTCACGATGTCTGCCTCAAGGAAGTCTGCGCCCCTCACCCCCAGCTAGTTCCTATGTCCACTTCTACAGATGCTCCCAGGAGCATCATCCACGGTCACACTCCACCTAACAGAAGAGACCTGCCATGTGGTTGACCCCAGCAGCCCAGAATGGGCCCAAACTGCCATTACTTGAAGATCTGCACTACTACTGGACAACCCAAAGGAATTGCCTCCACGGCTGCGTCTCCTGGGCCCCAACTGGGCCCATTCATACTGATTTTCTTCTGACATTGATTCTGGAGACCGTTGCAGCAGGCCTGCTCAACTTCTGAGACCTACTGTGGACAGCATAAAGTCCTTTCGATGAGCATTATTTAGCTCCCACTAAGTGTAAATCCCTGTGTGGAAATGAAAGCACAAACAACAGGATTCTTTTCTGCCCCTCCAACCCCTATAATGGAATTTACATTCTAAAAGGGAATGAACACACACTTAGCCAAACCATACTCTACTCAAACAGGGAGTAAGGGTCATAACTGGGTGACCATATATCCTGGTTTCCCTGGAACATCCCAGTTTATGTGTAGTGTCCTGATGTAATTAATTAAGAGTGTTTCCTTTTACATTCCCTGTTTGGATAAATTATAGTGTCGCCCTCATCATCAAAGTGTTATGAACAAAGGGTTTTAGGCATATGGAAAGGTTGTGATCATTTCTGAATAAAGAAATCAGGAAGCTTTACAAAGAAATCAGGAAGCTTTATTTCTTTGAAATAAAAGGTAAAATTTAAACGAGGAAACTGAGAGGTGGGTGGGAAAGCAGAGGAAAATATTCCAGGCAGAGGGACCAGCATGACGAGGGTCTGAAGTACTTATCAGCCTAACCACCTTATTCTGTAAATGGTAATCTATAGTATGGCTACTCTAAGCTTCCAGCTCCTGACGTCACACCTGGCACAGAAAAGACACACAAAACCCACAGGTTAAAAATTATGTGTTGCTATTCAACTGAGTGAACTGGGACATACAACCTAAGTCACCTATGTCTTATTACACAGCTCTGCAGTTCCAAGATGAAGACCAGGGCCATGATACTAACACCTTTTGGCGCCCTGCAGTTTAGAACGTTTAGGAGATGGACAGAGCTGGTAGAACCCACATCTCTGCAGAGACGGGGTCAGAGGTTACTGTTAGGCAACCATCCAGAGACATATTATAGAGAAGTGAGTGAGAGTGCAAATAACAATGCCAATGGTACCACATTAGCCCTCACCGGTGCCACCTTTGGCATTTCAACAAAACAGGGACTCCATCCTGCTCAGAGACACGGAGCCCACAGCTGCAGGTCCAGGTGCTCAGTGTCCAGCTCCCAACGTTCCACAAAGTCCTGCCCAGAGAAGCCACAAGGAGAGCCGCAGTCCTTAAAGAGAAGACTGAGGTCCCCCAAGGCAGGATTTCTGCCTCTAGACGCCACATCAACTCTTCTCTGGATCTCCAGTCAGCCATCATGCCCTGAGGTTTCTCACTTGCCTGACCCCACAATCGCATGAGACAAGTTCTTAAAACTCCATCCACCCATCCATCCCTCTCTCCACATAGAACCTTATTGGTTCTGTTTCTCTGGAGAACCTAATACAGATTTATCTAATATTAAGCCCATGTATTTGTATAGTGTCATGCACTTTTACAGAATGCTTTCAAAAACATTGCCATCCCGGCCCGGTGGCTCAGGTGGTTAGAGCTCCATGCTCCTAACTTCGAAGGCTGCCAGTTCGATTCCCACATGGGCCAGTGGGCTCTCAACCACAAGGTTGCCTGTTCAATTCCTCAAGTCCCGCAAGGGATGGTGGGCAGCATCCCCTGCAACTAAGATTGAACACGGCACCTTGAGCTGAGCTGCCACTGAGCTCCGGGATGACTCAGTTGGTTGGAGCGCGTCCTCTCAACCACAAGGTTGCCAGTTCGACTCCCACAAGGGATGGTGGGCTGCGCCCCCTACAACCAGCAACAGCAACTGGACCTGGAGCTGATATGTGCCCTCCACAACTAAGACTGAAAGGACAATAATTTGAAGCTGAACGGCACCCTCCACAATTAAGATTGAAAGGACAACAACTTGACTTGGAAAAAAGTCCTAGAAATACATACTATTCCCCAATAAAGTCCTGTTCCCCTTCCCCAATAAAATCTTAAAAAAAAACAACAACAACAACAAAAAACCAAACATTGCCATCTGACCCAATAAAGACCTGTACAAGTATAAAGCAGCACCCCCCCGCCGCCCGCCAAAAAAAAGATCACGAGTAAAGAGATTAGAGCATTAAATATGAGTTACTATTTTTATTCCTTTAGGGTTAACTCCTCGTTCTCCCTATCTATAACTATTTCAGCTTTAAGCGTGATACGTACCAATTCCTCCTACTAAAATATAAACTCGATTAGGGCAGGAATTTTTTGTTTTCGCTTTGCTGTATACCCAGCATATAGACCACAGGGCATAATATTAGAATAAGCTCTCAACTAAATAATTCTTGAGTGACTAGAAATGCAAATGGAAGACACTCACACCTACATAAACACATACACAGGTATATACATGAGGAAAAAGCAAGAGTAAAAAGTTCACTCTTGCTAAATTAATGGAGATTGGTTATGACAGCCACGTTATGTTTTACATTGTAAGTGCTTTATTACAATTCCACATTAGGATAATCAAATGTCATCATAATCATGCAATGAGGTCAAGTGATGGTCATTATTCGACGACCATATTTCTGCCTCTTCAAGGTAAGACTAGAGAGAAGCCAGGGACATTTACCCACTATCTCAGTTGTCGTAATAGTGGCCTTGAAGATAACTAATAGCATGGGCTTTTCCCTGCCATGATTTAAGAGACATTAACGCATACAGTAAGTTTCACTGTCTAGGAAGTTGCAACACTAATCTTTGCCCAGCTACTTAAGTCTCCCATCTCTTATGGAATGATACGGAAGGCCACTGAGAAAACTGTACCACATAAAGGAGCCAGAGGAGGCGCCTTCCACCAAGATAAGCATGCATCCACATCGCTCTGTTGAAGAGCTCTGTATCCCAAATGCCCTCAGTGTGTCCAGCTTACACAGAAAGGGGCTGCCCCATCCTCAGTAGGGCTTCTAATCCCATGCCAACCCAAACCTGCAGAATGAGCCCTGGCCTCTTGTTCCCTGGCCGGCAATCCTTGGAGCCTATCTGGAAATCACCATTAAAGAAGATGAAAAACATCCCAAACAGGGAAGCTAGAGATTTAGATGCTAATCCTCACTCTGTCACTTCATCCTGAAGGGCCCTGGGCCTCTGTCTTCACAAACAGAAGGGGGAGGTTAGGTAAGGTGATTTCTACAGTCCCTTCAAGTTCTCACAGGAAGTACGGTGATTATGCACGGAGACTGTCTCCTTTCTACATCAAGGGTGACTGGCCACCAAGATAGGGGAGAGGAAGGAGCCGAGCCCCAACAGCAGGCTCTGGGGACAAGTGTGAAGTGGAATCGGCTAAGATCAAGTGTCAAAGTGTGAAGTGGGCCTCAGAACTCTCACTGGGGGCTCCCACATCACAGGGGACGCCCTCCACAGCACACCCTTCTCAACCTCCTTTCTTCAGTGAGGTTTTGAAGAACAAGGCACAGGGGTCGTTACTGGGAAGCGCATTAGGCCAGTTGTTAAAAGGCCTCCGGTAAGGGACTAATTACTTTGGTGAAATTAGTATTGCACATTTAGAAGCCTCCTTTGTCAATAGTCTCAGAAGTTGAGAGAGACGAATCAACGAAAAGGCTAAATTATCACTTTAAAATAACAATTGCATCTGCCAAGAAGAACAGGCATTTGGAAACTCCAGCCAAGACGTGCTCTATCTATGTGGAAATCGGAGGGTTATTGGATAAGCTTTATGACCTGAAAGCATGCGGGCCGGTTGGCGTGAGGCTCTGACAGTCTGCTCTAAGCATCTCCACAGAGGCAGAGGCAGGCAGCCACCAGGACCGGACAGCCGTTAGGCCAGGGCCAGGGTGGGAAGGACACAGCACTGCTTGTCCTTTTCAATCTTTGCTTTATATACGAGGTCAGACAATTAAGTCTGCGAACTCATCCAAGAGAAAATACTTCACACCTCATTGCTGAGTATCATAACTACATCACCTTCGAAGTACTCCCCTTGGGCAGCTATGCACCGATGCCAGTGCCTAGTCCACCCTTCAAAGCAATTCTGGAACTTTTTCTGGAATGGCCATCAGAACTGTCGTTGTATTACCCTTGATGTCATGAATGTCATCAAAGTGTCTTCCTTTCAATATTCCCTTTATTTTCGGGTAAAGAAAGAAGTCACTGGGGGCCAGATCAGGTGAGTAGGGAGGATGCTCCAATACAGTGATTTGTTTACTGGCTAAAAACTCCCTCACTGCAGTGCTGTGTGAGCTGGTGCATTGTCGTGATGCAAGAGCCATGAATTGTTGGCGAAAAGTTCAGGTTGTTTTCTAACTTTTTCACGCAGCCTTTTCAGCACTTCCAAATAGTAAACTTGGTTAACTGTCCAGTTGGTACAAATTCATAATGAATAATCCCTCTGATATCAAAAAAACGTTAACAACAGTGGTGCAGGAAGTTTGCGAACTTAATTGTCAGACCTCGTATATAAAAATAGGTATACAAGTGGACACTTTGGTCAATGTTGCTCAAGCAGTAGTTCACCGTCATCAGAAGTGTCTGGACGCTGATGGTAACCACTTGGAGCACCTCTTGTAATTGCAGAAGTCAAACGTGACTTGTCTGTATATATTGAGTATTATCTTTTGTTATCTGTATATATTGAGTATTACAATTTTAATCGTTTTTCCCTTCTTAAAATGTGTATACATTTTTTTGGCACTCTCTGTATACATGGAACATATATAAAATTTTTAAAAACAATAATGGCTGTAGGTGTCTATTTTTTAGCATATATAATGAATACTTACTCAATGCAAAGAACCAGGAAAACAGAAAAGTGTTTTAAAATTGCAAGATAAAAATTTTTACAACCTATACCACGCTTTCTGCCTGTTCAGATATACAGATATGAGAGAACAGGTTGATTTTTAGTCTAGTGCACATCATACTGTAAACATGTCCCATGATATTAATAATCTTTTTAAAACTTTATTTTAAAGACTGAGAAAGACTGACACATTCTTTCTTTAGGTGTGTTAATATATTCCATCAATGCCAGGTAAGTCTTACTCTGGAGTCACTCAAGAGTATGTGTTGAACTTTAGCCGGAGACAACTATGTCTCCCTTATTTCTAAGTTTCTGGAAAGGAGACGTCTGACTGCAGTCCACCAGCACAGAAGAGACCTCCCAAAATGCAAGTGCCCTGTCCAGTTAGAAGCTTCAGGCCTTGTAAAATCTGCACACTGATGAGGTGGCGATCTGACACACTAATACCTTATCGTGTCAACTGGGAGAGGAGAAGGCACGCTGCTCTTCCCCGAATAGCATCGAGCATCCTTTTCACCCAGTCAACAGATGTGTACATCAACGCTGGCCTTGAAAAACCAAACATCCAGCACTTTTCCCCCTTAATTCTATCTTGTCAGAGAGAAGGAAATAAGAATTTCCAGCCCAACTAACACAAGGGCGAGGTGAATCACTCCCCAACTCACTGAAGAGTATATTTTTGTGGAGGCATCACCTGGCAGTGGCATCAAATCACATCATTACTCCATCTATCTGCCAGATGAGCTCTAAGCCCCCAAACTAGGTTATGCTCACATTCCAGAAACTTTTTCAACCTCCTGCAATGTACGTAATACTACGAATTTGGAGAAATAGCTCCCAAAGCCTTGTATCAAACTGTACACACCATAAGACCATTCCCTCAATACACAGTTGCCTGTTACTTGCTTGTGTCCTATCTTCAGTGACAGGGGAACAGAAATGTCCTTTGTGCAGCTTCTGTAGGATGACAGACATTAATAGAAATGCACAGATGGATTTACAGCTGGCATGGATCAATTTCTACTTATTTTACAATTATTGATTGGGGAACTCAAACAGGCTTTGCTATTCGCCAGACAAAAAGCTAACCACCCCCTTTCATAAATCTTGAGAAAAAGCCAAAGAAACATGAAAACTGATGTATTCTGGAAACAGAGCATGCCAAGACAAGATTATAACCAACTCAAAGCTGAGAAGCAAGGAACAAATGTATCCTCAGACTAGCGCTTGAGAAACGTGCAGTCCTGGCAAGTCACTTTCCCTCGCAGCGGCCACTTTTGTTGCTATCGGAATTGACAGGAGGCTTTTTCATTTCAAGTAAAAGATTTCTGTCAGGGCGAACGTATTTTTATCCACTGCATGCATTTGAATCATGTCATTTACAAGGACAGAACTTAACGACTTCAACAGTGTGCTTTCGTTGTGTCATTTAACAGGCCCGGTATGTATGTTCCTAAGGCTCACGCACACACAAAGTATTCAGAGGGAGACGAGGGTGGGGGAAGCCACATTAAAACATACATGCAGAGCGTATGTATAGCCACACATATAGGTTGGAAACGGTGAGCTACAAGATGGAGATACATGGCTGAAAGAGGCTGTATTCGAAAGGAGTATGTTATTTAGAACTTGTTCTTTTTGATGCCTTCGGGATTGAAACTCAGCCCATTTCTTTATAATATACTGAGTTCCTTAGGGAGTTAAAACAAACAAACAAAGAAACAGAAAAAA
This sequence comes from Rhinolophus sinicus, assembly GCF_036562045.2. NCBI lineage: Eukaryota > Metazoa > Chordata > Mammalia > Chiroptera > Rhinolophidae > Rhinolophus > Rhinolophus sinicus. Next base: position 64,216,964 of record NC_133760.1, on the reverse strand, counting down.
CAAAGTTTGAACACGCGATACATTCTGCCACCCATGCATGACAGGGAATGACCGGAACATTCTAAAGATGCGACTGGCGCTGTGTTGCAAGTTTAACAAGGCGGGGATGGTAATTAAGAAAGAAAGATCATGGCACAAACGGGCGAGGGAGCGACACGAACAGCCAAACTTTAAAAACTAACAAATGATTTTTAACGAGTTGAAGTAATACATGGGAAATGAGTGAAAAATAAAGAAAGCATTTAAAGAGATGAATCTCTATTTGGACTTGGAGACAGCAAAAGGGTTTAATCCATGAGAATACCGAAATTCAGGGCATTTAATTTAATAGTTATCTTGTAGAGGTATAAAGAAGACCAATTTCTGTGCCATTTAATTTGATTGTATATGTATTTTAAATGCTGTTCATTGAAGTTGATTTTGCTAACAAAGGTCTGAGTTTTCATTCTAGGCCAACAAATATATATTAGCAGAAAGATCCCCTCCTCTTATGTTCAAAAGACCCTTCTCATTCTGACCCTTTCAATACAGTGACCGCATTTGTACCTGTGCCTATCACTAAACCACTTCTACTAATCAGAATAAGGTTTCAACAACACAAATTCAATTTAACCAAGAAAATGAGGCTTTCAACTTTAACTATTTTTCTTTTTTTAAATGGACTTTTTTTTTAATAACTGAAGAAAATTAAAATAGATGCGTCTCGTGGACTTGGTAACCTATTCATAAAACAGAATTACTTTATGAAAAGTCAATTTATAAGTAATAGAACTTTGCATTCTCTAAGAACTCCTGTATTTATATATTTATTCATCAAGGTAACAGACTTGAAAGAAAAGTACATTAACGGCCTTGTCCCCATTTTAAACAGATAGAAACAAAGGGCATAAAGAAAAACAGCAATTTGCCTAAAATTACATGGAGCAGTACTCGGAGGGAGGGAGGTGGCATAGAAAAGGCTATTTCAGAAATATTATTGTTCAAAAACTCTGTAATAAAATAGAAAAGAGTTTACAAACAGTTTTTAATGATATAACTAGGATGTCTGCTACATTTCAAAGACATAGGATCTATACAGATGCTGATGAAAGAGCATTTAAGTTGTTTGATAGTTTGGGTTCATGAAAAGAAAATATTCAAAACAATTGCTTCCTCACCCACAATACAGAATATGAATCTATATGCCTGAAATTTCATCTTTGTTTTCTTGTCCATTCTACTTTTGTCTTTCTAAAATTCCAGCAATGACAGCATGAATTCATAAATTGAAGTTAACACAGTGTTCATCAGAATCCTATTGTTTGCAAATCTTGTTTAAAATTCTGTAAGACATGACAACTAAATGCAATATAGGATCCTAGAACACATCCTGTTCTAGGAGGAAAAATTGCTATAAAGAACATAATTGAAATCTGGATTAAAAATTAAAATGTTGCCTCAATGCTAAATTTCTTCATTTTGACAACTGTACAGGGAACCCCCATATATCATGGCACGTCTATAACATGGCTTCGCTCTAACACGGTTCGAGAATTGGGGAAAATCCTTGTACAACACGGCATCCTAGAACACGGTTTCACTCTAACATGGTTTGAGAATCAGAGAAATCCCCAAACAACATGGAGCGTAAGAAGAGGTTTTAAGAGCAAACGATATCTCATTTGAAATTTGTCATTCGAGTGTGGATGTCATATCGGATTTGACTGCAGAATTCCTTAAATGAAGAGCCTTCCAATGAGAGAAGCACAAAGTTTAAGAGAACTTCACAGGTGCTTTGCACCATATGTTGAAATTTACAAAGATCTCTCAGCTAAAAGCAAGCAATCTAAAATAACAGATTTTTTGCAAAAAGGACAGAAGTCAAGATAATGTTGAAGAAAGTTCAGAGAATGAAGATATCTTGTCAAAAAGAAAACGCCCTCAGTTAATGGTGCTTAGTAGTGATGATGAAGAAAACGTTATTTAATACATATTAATGTTATACTTTTGGTGAAAATTGCTTTAATAAATATATTTATCTTAATTAATAAAAATATAATAGTACGTCTTTGTAATTTTTGGAAACTAACCCCGTTTTGTACTAGTTCTTTGTTTCGTATAACATGGATTCGCACGACACGGCATTTTTTAGAAACCTAACAACTGTGTTATATGGCGTTACTTGTACTTGGTTATGGTAAGAAACACTAATTTTTAAGGGGTAGAAGCATTAAGGAGCAAATTGGCATGATGTCTGCAACCCATGCTCAAATGGTGCACAAAATGTGTGTGTGTGCGTGCAAGTGTGGTACATGTAGTCAAGTTCTTAGCTCTTACAACTTTTCCGTAAACTAAAAATTCATTAAAAGTAAAAAATTTAAGAAATGAATTTTAAAGTTCTATTTCCATAGGGTCTAAAAAAATGCCTTGACTGCATGCAACACAAATTAAGTGTACACACACACACACCCCTAGCAATGTTTATACTCAGCTTTTAATTTTACAATAGAAGACTTAGTAAAAATTTACTTACCAGCTCTTTCCTATCATTTGACCAGAGCTGTAAGGAAAGAGCTTTTCTTTAGAAAACAATTTTTTCTGTTACATTAGTTAACCTCTGTGAATAAGAATTATTCTTGGAGTTATTAAACTACATTAATAGTTATATAACTACCTCCCAAATTGGTTTGTTTCTTTTTTTTTTTAACTGAACAAATCTCCAAAACGGTCAATGACATAGTTTTTAAAATTCTATTCAGCGGTTGACTTTACAAGGAAAACCTATGGCATATTTTCACTTTAAATTTTTCTTAAAATTCAGTGAAAACACAAAATACAAAAATTGATTGAATCCACTGCATGACTAAATTGGACAATATATGTGTATATTACATTTCCTCTTAAAAATAATCAGCAAGCCTGTCTCTACTCTGCTCAACAAGCATTCTGCCAGGTTAATGCAACTTTATTACCCAAAGCAGAAAAATAAGCAAATTAACTTTTACCTCCCCTGAAAATAAAGAGTTTACATTGCACATAAAGAAAAACAAAAAACAAAACAATACAAAACATAAAAACAACAGGAAAGTTTCTGCCTTTATAAACTGATGTTCTGCTAAGGGCAAGGGAATAGGTAATTCCTACAAACCAGGTACTTCTGGACCTATATTAACCACCTCTCCCAAAATATAACAGATTATAGCAAACATTTTTTGGCAAGTACACTCAAAAATGACTTTATAAAAGTATACAATAACATTTCATTTCACCAGTATCATTTGCGATGCAGAGATTCACAGGTGAGACTTTTTTTTTTGAATACGGAATTTACAACTTGAAGTGTCAAAACTTTTCCAATGAAAAATGGTTTAGATGGAAATTTTCATTCTAAAATGTACTACTCCATTCTTGGTTCTGAAACAGATTACTGGGAATCCCTGGTAGTGTTACAGCATTTCACTGAGCAGTAACACACAAGCCCACTCGAGTGACGAGGGCTGTCTGCCTCTGCGCTGAGGAGGCGGCTTCTCAGGCTAAGATGGTTTTTGCTTCATGTGTATGAATTTTCAATGCCTTTTTTATTTGTCTGCAGTAATTTCTGCTTTGTCCATGTGCCTGCCCCTAAAAGTCCCCTCATACTTTCTAATACAGTGGCCCAATCCACTATAGGGTAAAAACATAATAACAACTAAATATGCTAAATTGTGCCCCAAATAAGATCACCTACACCGTGAGGGTCTGACCTGTTGCTCTCTCCCTGGGCAAACTTTAGATTCACGGTCTCCTGGACGTATGTTTTATCATCTGAAACAGGAATGACAGATGCCCTGTTCGTATCAAACATTTCGTAACATCAGGTAATGGACTTGAAAGCTCTGGGTGAAATGAAAACTACTAAAAATAAATATCAGTTGTTTTTGTTGTGATGCTGGTTATTAATAAAGCTCATGCGCATTATGGTACCACCTGGAAACACTTCGTATTTCCTTTCGGGTTTGGAGCTATGGTTCCAAGCGGTCAGCTAGCTGTATTCCTGAGAATCAGACAGGCTAAGGAAACTGAAAGGATTAATGTTCAATGTCTAAGCAGAAAATTTCTAAAAGTAGGTTTATAGTCTCCAGTAAAACTAGCCCTGTGACACTGTCTTTCTATCAAGACAATATTAAACATAAATCTAGAATTATATTTACAGTCAGTGTTTTAAACAGGCAGAGAAGATATTTAGACATACAGCTAAGTATAGAATTTTGTAACCATGTGTCACAAAAGATACAAGAATGGGGAGAAAGCTCGAAAACTCCTCTAAACTTTTAATTAATCAACAAATTACTATGACAATGAAGATACTTAATAAGTTTACCACAAGTAATCATAAATTATTGGTGCTGATCATTCCATTATAGTTTTTTGAAAAAAGCTTGGTGCTGTCGGAGTAAATCATATTCTGCTTGCGGCTATGTAGCTTACCTCGAATTATTTCAGAATCATCTAAAATGACTCATTTTTCTATTAAAATGATGAATGTGCTAAATGAGGTATGTAATAAATACTGCAGGTTTGTAAACAGATTCCTGCTCTCTAGAGAATGGAGGCCTGACTTCATTTGCTAATTCTGCCCCGCGGTATTTTTCAGGAGAAGTCATCCTTAAAACACAGTTAGCAAAGAAAAGAGTGGAAAGGGTCACGCTGGAACAAAATGATGAACGTCTTTACGGTCAACGAACTAACCCATGGCACATGCCAATAAACCCTGCCAACCCCAAAAGCAGGGCACAAAACATCAAGAAACACAGAAAGAGCACAACACAGTTCCATTTAGGAATCCTATCTAAGCAATAAAAACGGAGATGCATAAAATAAACAAATACAGAGCTGTTCTAGAACGCTCAACGTTGTGAAGAATTGAATGTCCAATAAACAAAAATGAAGTCGATCTCACTGCACAATAATACATCTCGTAGTCAACATTACTGCTATTCCATTTACCACTGAGCTCACTAACCCACATGTACACGCACAATAGGTTGAAAGCGAGTCTCCAAGGCTGTATCAAAACTAATAGCATGAGACCTGCCACTAAAGACAAAATGGAAAGATTGATGCTGATTGCACACAACGGAACTGACTGGTCTTACTGTCTCATTCAAAACAGAAAGTGCAAAGCTCTTCTTTAGGATTTAGAAGGCTTGATGGACTTCATTGTGCTTATGGTAAACTTCTAATTTGTTACAGGTTAAAGCCAACACAGAAGGCCATATTTCTCAGCCTCTTCAGCAGGAAATGAGATGATGATGTCAGTTCAATAAAGTCTGAAGGCTCTAATGACAGTTCATTTCGTACCAGGCAGTGGAACAAACAAGTTAACAATAAACGCCATCTCATTGTAAAGAGATGGAATTAGAACCAGCTTTTTGCACCTTAGTTACCTATGGATTTTTAGTCAGTGCTCCCCGTCCCTCACCTTGACACCCATAATGGCCCAAGTGATGGGACGTCAATATGCTATTTATGGCGGGGCTTCCACACAGGACATCACTCTACAAGAGTTGCCCTGAGCTGAACAGTCGGCAAGCAATTTGATGCATTTTTTAAAGTGCATTTAGAATGAAAATATGACGGCACATCCTACGCAGAGACGCTCCTCATAGCTGACTTTAAATACTACTAGTTGTTGGCAACAGCATCAACAGCATTCTACCCAACTGTGCTCTTTTCTTCTCGAATCACTTTGTCAACAAAGCCGTACAGTCTGAGAGAGTCCCTTGGGGAAAAAAGCAACATGAGCAAATTGCAGTTACCTGGACGCTGGGTCCACTGGGCAGACCTGCCAACCTGGAGTGAGATTCAATCTCCGCTGCCCCAAGAATTCTCATCCATTCTCTCCTCCCGGACCCTCAGTATCTGCTCCCCAGGAAATCAGGCTTCCGTAAGGCTCTCTAGTAAAGTTAAGATCCTAGGTAATTCTGCAGAGCCGGATGAGGGCGGGGTGTGACAACGTACACTGAGAAACACACTCACCTGGTTCAGTTTTCAGTATACAAGCAATACTGACATGTGTAATAACCGTCCTAGCCTTTCTCTGGGCTCTCTCGTTTCTACGGTAGCAGCAAACAAACCTACCTGAAGCTGACCTGGCAATGCGTGACTAACAATCTTTGATGAACAACCTCTTCCGAGCGCTGTGCGCGTTCCAGCTGCGATAATACACACAGGAAGTAACGACCACACATGAGAATAAGAACAAAGAACGTCAAGGGAGAAGATGGCGTACGGATGCTTTGCGCTGGGCGCTAGAACGGCTTGCTGGATCCAAACACAGAAGGCACAGCGATGCAGGGAGGCCCTGCTCCCACCTGTCTTGAGGGATGCTGCCCTTTCTTTACCTTTCCTGATACGATAGTAACTGAGCAAAGAGAAAGCACAGGACTTGCAGATGGATCCCAGGTCCCATTCTCACCAATTGACATCGAGGAAACTATCTTATACGTAAATGGCTTAGATCCCTCAAACATAAAGTAGGAATTCTATATTTAAATCGTCTTCAAAAGCAAAACTCAGAATTGTCAACTTCATTTTTGACATTAAAAGCAAATTAATACTCCATGCATGTCAAAACATTTGGGGCTTGGTGTCTATAGCAAGAAAGCCAGCAAGTGGCATACATAACCAGAGGGATCGTGTTAATAGAAGTTAAAGTCAAAGTACTAAATTGCACCCAAAAGACAAGAACATTTAAAAAGCATCTCTAAGTGCCCGATAAAAGAAGCCAGAATACCTGCGGCTGCAATGCCACTTCATTTACCTTGTTAATTTTCACGATACTAACATGCCCATGTAATCACTCACTGTTCTTTCACACAGAACTTTTGAGCACGAACCATGCTGATCATTTCAAAACTACAACCCCACTGTCTCCTTTGCCCTTGGAGAGGACACCACTTATACGTTAGGCAGCAGCAGTATTATCTACTTTCTTTGATTTAGTAGTTCTCCTCCATATCCCAAATGCAAAACCTTTTTCTCTTTTACCATGAAATTTCAACTGTCACAGTTTGAAGCACAAACAAAACGCAGAACTGAAAAGGACACACCACAAAATTAATCAATTCTTCTTGATTGCTTCACTGGTGCATTTCAGACAAAAAGGAAACTGGGGATGAAGAGTGACATCTTGCTGAGAGTCGCTTAAATCTGCAAAACCTAGATTTATGCATTCACCTACCCTATTTTTTAGTGTTATTTTTTTCTAAGCACTACGACCGTTTTACAAATTCAGAAATTATAAGTAAGAAGAAGAAGAAAAAAAAAACACAATGTAATGACCTTCCCCCACAAACTACACTTGGCTGGAGACTTTGAGGTGAGGAAAAGCAACCAGATCTAACTCATATCCCAGCAACTAACAGCACCTAATACACAGTAGGTGTTTAATAAATTTGTGTCCCTTGGAAAGGGACCAAAACACCTAATGATCTGACTAATGAGCTCCCTGTTTCCTTCCATTTCTTCCTCTATTCTATCCTTGACACTTCACTAGCGTGAGCTACCAAAATGCCCATCTAACCATTTCCTTTCTCCGTTTCAAACCCCTGGATGAATACAGCCCAGGGTTCTTTGGGACTCATGATCTTAGCCATGCCACCTTCTTCTGCCCCATCCCTCAACACTCCTTGCACTGTCTTCCCACTCGGCCACTCCGTGGAGTTAGTGTCCCATTGTCCCATGTTTCCGAGTGCTTGTGCCTTGCCATGTCAGAGGCTGGGACCGGCCACCCCTCTACCATGGATTCAATTATTTTCTCTACATACTTGAGAACCCAGCTCGGGCACGACCTCCCTAGAAAATCTTTTCTATTCTTCCCCATTTCCTCTCCTCCCATTTCTGGGGCTTGCATCAACTCAATTCTTCATTTCTTCAGTCAACACGTATTTATTGACTGTTTGCTCTCTGCTGGGCACTGGCACAGATCAGACGCTCCAATGCGTATTGAACAAATGAATGAAGATAGAGCAGTGTGTTCAGAGAAAAGTCCCTGCTTTCACAAAAGTGAGAATCTCACAAAAATTTAAGTAGTGTGGCTCTGTAATAGACTCAGCACTTTCACATTATTTTAAATGTATCTGTCTGTCACATGCACTGTGAACTCCTTAGGGCAGGGTTTTGTCTTTTTCACTTATAGACCTTTAGTATCCAGCACAGTGTTTTTCATACGGTAAGTACTCAGTAAAATATCTGTCCAAACAGTGAAGGAAATTATTTCACATTTAGGTTTATAAATTCCAGAACATTTAAGTAAATAGTTCCTTAAGCAAAGACAGCGGGCTTCTTTTCAAGTTTAGATTAAAAAAAAAAAACAACAACATAATTCTGTGGTGATAACAAGAAATGGCTAATGTTGAAACAGCCTATTGAGAAGGAAAAAAAAAGTCCATCAAATTTTAATTGACATTTTAAAAAGAAATCAAATATAACTGTCAAGTCAAAAAAACACTACTTCCTGCTCTTTAATTTATAAATAAAAAAAATTCTGACACAGCAAATGTTGGATTTATATGTACCAGGTCGTCAAAGATGCACAAAATGTCAAATCACATTAACTTTACAGGTTTCTTGGTGCTGCCCTTCTACTTAGTTTTCATTCTTCCCAGAGGTGCTTTCCTGCTCCTAAGAAACATAGCTTTAATGTGAATTTTATTTAATACTTCATGTGGGTAAAATTATCAGTGAACTGCCTCCCCAAAACCTCTGGGTGAAATCAGCTGATTAACATATTGGTACCCAGGCCTCCGAGGTGGAATGAGGGGCTGGTAAGCTCTTCCTGAATCTAGAACAGGACTTACAGCTTCTCCCGCCAAAGCAACTCTTCCAAAAGGGAAAGTTTTGGTCAGATCTTAGTTGAAAACTTCAACAACAGGGCCACCATGACTTTGCCCTTCAAAGAGCTCTCAGAAAGCTAGCTGCTGTGACAGCTGTGGAAGAAAAGCCTGGATTCACATCTTGGGGGACAGCCATCTAAATGCCAACCGTCTGTGGGTGGAGGACGGTGAGCGAGAGAGGGAAGAGTTCGTTTTATCTCATGGCACCAGCATTCAGTCAGTTTTGTTGTTGCTTTTTTTCATATTTTTTTCCCTAGTTCTCCTGAAAGACAGCTTTCCAATTCCTTCAAATGTGTGAAACCCAACCTTTACTTTCTTTTAGGCTGCAACATCTGGTTTCTGTAGAGGAACAAATCAGCGTTTGGCCACCACCCGCATATTAGGGGTAAGAATGGCAGCAGCAATGGGGGCCCAGATTTCACAGTGGAACAATGCTAATGTTTTTGGGGTGATTCTCCCATGAATCATGGGTTCTGAGGATGGCTGCTTTCCCAGCTGGGGATCAAGTGACTAAGGGACAACAGTAGGTTTGAAGTCACGTTCCACACCACATGTTTTACAAGGTGGCGGGGTACAGAATTTGGAAACCTGGATGGTAGGTATCCATAGTGGGGAAAAGGCAGAAAGAACGTTATAGCCCCTAAACACTAATTATATGTGTGATACTGCTTACTCCTTTAGTAATTTTTTTCTAAATTTCAACTGCGGTAAAATACACATAACATAGAATTTACCACCGTAACCATTTAGAACGGTACAGTTCAGGAGTATAAAGTACACTCACTGTCGTGCAGCCAATCTCCAGAATTGCTTTCACCCTGCAAAACTGACACTCCGTAACTATCAGAAAGCTCTCCATTGCTCCCTCCCCCCGGCCCTTGGCAACCACCCTTCCACTTTCCGTCTCTATAAATCTGACCACTCTAAATACCTCATATAAGCGGAGTCATATGGTATCTATCTTTTCTGGTGACTGCTTTATTTCAATTAGCATAATGTCCTCAAGGTTCATCTATGATGCATGATGTGCCAGAATTTCCTTCCTTTTTAAGGCTGAATAACATTCCATTGTCTGTACAGACCCCGTTTTTGTCTATGCATTCATCTACTGTACACTTGGGTTGCTTCTACCATTTGGCTACTGTGAATAAGGCTGCCATGAACATGGGCATACAAATATCTCGAGACCCTGCTTTTAATTCTTTTGGATAAATACCCACAAGTGGGATTGTGGAACCATATGGCAATTCTATTTTTAGTGTTTTGTGGAACTGCCAGATTGTTTTCCATAGTGGCTGCACCACATCCATTCTCACAGCCTTGCCAATCGTGTTATGATCTGTCTTTGTGACAGTACCCATCTGAATGGTTCCTGAGCAGTTTTTATATTTTCCGAGTTTTCTATAATATCTCTGTGTTATTTTAGTAATTAGAGGGAAATCCAGTGAAATACATTCAACCATTAAAAGTGATCATACAAGAACTAACTTACTGGTATGGGAAGACCTTTACCATGTAGCCCAAAACTTTTAAAGGTGAAGGTTATTGTAAGTTATATGCGTCTATGTATATTATCCTCTACGTTTGGGGCTAGACATATACCCATACTCATAATGTTTTATGCAGACTTAGTGGGATGTGAAAGGGAATATAAAAACAATCAACCAGAAAGTGAATAGTAATTATCTGTGGAGAGTGGTAATTTAAGTGATCTGAATATCTTTTGAATGTATTTTCTTATCTTTGCCCAATGAGTACACGTGTCCTCCACAATGATGACGAATAACAACACAGGAGGACACCTGGTAAAGAAGTTGGGCGTCATCGGGCACCTAAACTGCTACAGGCGGCCATGTGGCTGTGATTACCAATTATCACAAAAATGTCTGAGAACACTCAAGCCAGGGTGGGACCCTCGGAATCAGCCAAAAGCCTATTGTATAAATTCTACTTTTATTCCCTCAGTGCTGTGAGGGCTTTATTTGGCTGATATTATGATAGACGCTGAAATTCAGGAGTTGAGAGTATGGTAATTTGCCATTTATATGAGCATCCTACAACGCCAGAATCAATAAAGAAGAGACCTAACAAAACAGAATATACAATGCCAATTTCTTAGGCTTAACATGCACACACAGACACACACACACACACAGACACAGACACACACACACACGCAATAGACAAGACTTGTAAGGTACAAATGGGCTCAAGAAAAATGGATTCAAGGTAGCTCTTCCAACCAAACTACATTACATAATATTTCAGTTACTGTTATATAAGAAATTCTTATATTTCCACATTTTTGGTGAAAACTCTCCTTTTCATGCTTTATCATCCGCATGTGTGTATGTTTAATGAGGCTTTTTTTTTTTTTTTAATCCCAAGCTTGCTTGTCTCCCTCAACTAAAAGAATAAGACAGTATGACCAAACTTAGGCACAAAGATGTAGAGAATAAAAGTGCTTCAACGATAAGAGATAAAAAAGCTGGAGCACAAACAAAAATGCCAACCAAGGATTCTTCTACCCACTAGAAACTAAGAAGCTTGCTCCCCCATCTTTCTTAAACATAAGCACGTTTAACCCTTTCAACGCCACCCGACCTCAAAATTGGGAGGCTATAACATTAGTGGAAATGACTCTTCAAAACCCTGCCCTGATATATTTTCAATATCCTCAAAAATAAAAAAACAAAACAAAACAAAAACCCCAAGCTTAGGAGTACAGTAGCTATCATGAATGATTGAATTACGTCTTTAATTCTGGAATTATCCCCCTTTCAGGACAAATGACTTTCCTTCCCCATCTCTTGGCCTCAGTTCCACTCAACACGTGTGTCCTCCAAGATGGCTACCAGCCGGTCCCTTGACACTTCTTTCTTAATCCATGACCTCTACTCTGACTTCACTGTCTACCATTCAGCCTGGATCCTGAATGAGTCACTGAAGAAGTGAATTCATTACACATTAATTTCCTTTAATTTTCTCTATTAGTGCCTAGTCATAGGTTAGCCTCTCAAAGAAAGGACCAAGGGAAAGAACAGAAGAGAGCAGAAACGGACACGTTCCTTCAAATGTTTAACAATACCCAATTGCCCGCTGAACTAAGGACGCCTTCCCTCCCCCAGTCTTGCGTTTATAGTTCGCCAATATATAATCACATTTTACCTCCCCAGTGAGTTCCCAAATATGAGGTTCTGAAAAGCTACACGTGGTTTTCTAGGGAGGCTGAAATGAGAGCTGAACAGCCAGTGCCCCAGGCTTCATCCAAAGCAGTTCCATTTTTATCTAACAACGGGAAATGGTTTATAAATTACGGTACACTCAGAGACAAATATTATTCAGCTGTTAAAAACTGTATTTCAGAAGAACATTTGGTGACATAAGAAAATGTCCCGGATGCTAAACACGATACACAGCATTATCCGAATTCTTAAATATGAAACATACCTAGGAAAAAAAATTGTCTACAAGGAAATACACCCCAGTGTAAACTGTGGTTGTGCGAGAATGGCAGATTTATGGGTGTCTTTTCAAGTTTATGCTTTCTATTCATCGTGTTTAGACACATTCATGCAATGTTTCCCTCAAAATAAAATAATAATTTCTTTCTTTAAAAATTATGGTTCCCAAAGCCCTTGTTCTGTTTTCCCCTTTCAAAAGCCCAGAACGTGACTGATCAAACCATACTCACCTTTGTGGGAGCCTTCACAGACCTACATCTGGTTGTGACCAGCAGGATAAAAACAGGCTAGGCTGCTTGCCCCAGAGGTTTCAAAAACAATGAAATGAAAAGGGACACAGGGAGACACACACTCCATCCCTTCAAGTAAGATGTATGTACCTGTATCTCTCTGTTGACCTTTATTTCAATAATTCTGAAGTTACCTGCCTTAAAATGCCCTTCATGGTTCATCTCAGCAAATCGTCAATTACTTGTAAAAGTCAAAAATCAAGAAAATCTAAGCCAAGAGAACGTGAATTTTGTCAACCCTAAAAGTTGGCAGGCGTGCTTAGCTCTTCCCAAACGCTGGCGGTTTCCCTGTGAAGACGTTTTTCCCAAATCCGTGACACTCACCAGCAGCTTTGCCTTGGAACGCTCTTCCTCACTGGATATCCTCTCGCGGAGAATAGCTCTGGTCAGCTGCTCATTGGCTAAAGCCCTGTCTCGGTCCACTTCTTTCCCTTGTTTTAATCTGAAAAGGCAAGAAAGGTCTACCTTAGAAAACAAGATGTTATTAGTTGACATTTTTCTTTTTTAAATGAAACACTTAAATAAACAGAGACAGCCGAAATCACCTTGGCCTATAGTTTAACAAAAGCAAGTGTATTTTCTAGTAAATCCCCACGCAGCCTTGACCCCAGTATTTAAAAGAACAGAACTCAAATACGTGATGTTTATCTATTTGACTGCTAAACTCGTTTTACAAAGGTCTTCTTAAGTAAAACTGAATCTGCCCATCTAAAAATTTATCCCTGGTACCACTGTCTGTCCTCTGGAGATATAAATAATAAATCTAATTAACAAGCCATCTACAAGACAAATATTTGAAGGTAACCATCGCTTCCCCTCACAATTGACTCAATCAAGTGTTTACTGAATACACCACAAGTCCTGTGTGAGGCATTGATGACACCTCAATTGAGGCACTGAGGCACATCACCTGCAAGTAAAAGAGACACTAACTCGTGCTGAACGAGAAGGACATGGCCCGGTCCTCATGGATCTTATATTACAGCAGAAAACTCAAACCACAATGAAGATATCTCCCCTCCCAGGGAATTACTCCCATTTCCCAACAATCCTCCTATGCAAAATTGGCCAGACATTTCAACAGCAGGGCTGCTCATATCTGGAACGACTCCAATTTGTCCCTTAGCTCTGAACTAAACGTAACACTGCAGACATGGTTTGGCCAAATTACACAGCAGAACTGCACCTCCCAAGGCCTGCACACAATGCTAATTCTATTAATGAAGCGTCCGATTGCATTAGGTTGATCAGTAACCTCATCACACAATTAGATCGTATTAAGTTACAATCCACTAAAACCCCTCATTGTGCATGAAAAAGATAAATTGCTTTGGCACCGATCTTCACCATCGTGCCTGCCATGTAAAGGTATTCAGTAATCACTGAAGGAGAGTACATTTCAGCCTAATCTCATGGACAAAGATTTTCTGATTGCCTTTTCTTCTTCGAGAGAAAACGCCTTCATACCATCATATCCCCAAAGGCATAAGTGATGCTTTGAAAAGGTAAAATTGTTATGTTGGTATAAGTGAACTTCTGAGTGAAATCTGCTTTATAAGTGGGAATGATGAGCACCAAATGGAACTCCATACTAGTCTATCAAATTTTAATTTCAAAAAGATTCTTGAAAAGAGCAAAAGAAAAAAAAAAAGAAAAATTTTTCTGTTAACGATTTTTAAAATGCTCCATCATCCTGAAACCCTGTCCTTCTCAGAAAACAATTATAACAGAGAAAAATCACCTTGTAAACTATATCCCAAAGTTACAACGCTCTCCCCTTAAAAATTAAACCTGTGTGTTTTTGTGTCGTGAATAAAGATGATGAACAGAAACAAATGGAAACCTGCCCTTTGAAATTCTGTCATGCAAAAGTAGCTACTAGGAAATTTTTCCTCAAGCAGTAAACACTATTAGGCTTATACAAAGCAAATGTCTCTATGTTACATCACAGTGAATTTCACAACAAATGCAGCAACATGCTAATTCAGGATACGAACTCACTGGACATGTACGATTGTAACAGAACAGCACTCATAGAGGTCCTATCCACTCCCCTGGAGTGGCAGTTCTGGAAGGATGGTCACTTAACCGGCAGCAGCAGCCTCCTCCGAGAACTTGTCAGAAATGCACAGCCTCAGACACTACCCCACACCCATTGGATCAGAAACTTGGGCGGGACAGCAAACTGTCCTTTAATAGGCCTTCCAGGTGCTTCCGATGCATAGCAAAGTCTGAGGACCACGGCCTTCAAATACAAAAATACTCTTTAACCCAAATAAATCCTGGCAAAATATAAAAGGAGAGTAACATCAAAAACGAGGTGGTCCACAGAAGAATATTATAGTGATAACTGCTGAGGTTACGAATCAGATGATCAGAGGGCAATTAAATCATTTTTACAGCACATCCCCTGCAAGGAGAAGATGTTATCTATTTTACAAGTGAGGTGGAAACTAAAATATTAAAAATTATCATGTACGGATCACCTACTGTGCGAGTACACCAAGCACTGCCTTCAAAGGCGATCCACACACATCTACAAAACTGTCAGAAAAATTGCATTATGACTTCACGAGCATAAAATGAATTCTATACAACGAGGTTTTCTCATATCTACCACATATTTTAATAACCACATGTTTTTTTCTGAGTTTATTTGCATGTGGAACCCATTTTAATTACAAAGGGAGTTCAAAGGGGCTCAATCTTAAGAAATATCATGAAGTTCTGGCAAGTTAGTGACAAAGAAGCAAAGACATAAGCACAAAAATCTTCAATGTCATAATAAAAAAAATAAAGGTTCTTCAGCTTGTGAGATTTGGCACAGCTGCACAAACTTTGGAATTTGAGTCCGGGGTCCAAATCAAGGCTCTACCACTTACTAGCTGAGTAAGTACTTCGGTTAACCTCCCTGGGTTCTGTAATTCTCCTGAGTAAAATAGATTGATATAGTAAGTACCTTACAAGGTTCTGCATACATGGAGCACTTAGCACAATGCCTGTAAGAATATGCACCCAACACGTCACATAAGTAGCGGCAATAATAATAGTACCCACTGTGGGTCAGGAAGGAATACAGAAAAGGCAGTGATGTTCTAAAAAGAAGAAAATCTCCAAATTCACTAAATACCCTGTGAACACATACAGCTTTGTCTTCTCCATCTTTTCCCCCCAGTTTTTCACCAATAAGAAGTCCTGCTTTATTTTTACTATTTTCAAGGCCTTCTGAAATTAAAAGCTGACAGTAATGACCGAGCACCCCTATCCTTTCACACGCCCCTTACTTCTTTCCCACTTGCCTGTAAACTCTGTGAGAGCAAGGACTTGCTCTGTTCTTGTTCTCGGCTATATTCCCAATGCTTTTAACAGCGCCTACCACACAGGAAGCGTTCAACAAATACTTGGTGAAATGTCTGAATGCATGGAGGGATGAATGGCATATTTCCAACCACAGACCAAAAAGAAAAAAAAAGGAAAACTAGCTGCAGAAAACAGAAGACTGGGAACAATTAGAAACAATTAGAGATAAGTTGAACCTTACAAGCACCGACCCACCGTGTTTTAAGTGTCACAAGTGTGACTTAATCCCAGGCTACCCTAAATCACTTAACACAGAAGGATGTTATAAAACTTGCATTATAGAAAGATGTTCTATATTCTACAATATCACGGCCTCTGGAATATCAATGCCTAACTGTCCCTGATTCTTAGCTGCAGAGAAATTGGCAGTAGCACAAATTGGCTTGAAAAGAAAGTTATCTTCCTTTCTGAATAAATTATTACAGTTACTTTCATTTATCTTTATACACAGACCTGCATCTTTAGCAATCTGGCTATAGGACCCAAAACAGATTCTCATGACCTAGTACTAGCAACTTAGCTACACAACCTAATAAACCTGAGTTTTCCCAGCTTTAAAATTTGAAAGGTTAACTAAATAATCTTAAGGTCTCTTGCAGTTACAAGTTTGACAAACATACTTTAAATAGATTATTCCCCACTGCCTAAAAACTCTTGAAAAAGGAATGTGGCGGGGAATGAATGAAACAAAGGCGTATGTTCTCCAAATTTTATACTTTTCATTCATTGGGCGCTTATATTTCTTGTCTCATTCTCAGAGTTTCCTACTGAGGCCCAGAAAGCAGGGTCATCCTATAAAAACTGTAAGCTAAGCAAGAATCAACAGGGTTTACAAATTCATTCAGTATATAATTATTGGGTGACAGACACAATTCTGATTACTGAGAATAAAATGACGAGCAAAACAGACATGGCCCCGACCCTCACGAAGCTCAAACTCTGATAAATACATCATTTGTAAGAAGTGAGGATGCTATAAGGCGGGAAGCTGATATTTGAACTGAAATCTAACAGATGTTAACTGAGCAACAAGGGGAAGAAGAAAGTGTCTTAGCATGTTGGGTCCAGAATCGCTGAGAAAGGATTTTCTTCCGAGTTCTGTGACGGCTGTTTCAGATACCAAAGGATGGCAGAGCTAAGGTCACTGAGGGAGCTCTCCTAAAACACACACACACAACACATACAAGTATCAAAACTTAGTGCAAGGCTTGAAAGGGTCCACAGAAGCTTAAAATCACCTTTGCAATTTTAGAAAAAAATGTTTAGAAAATTATGGAACCCAATTTGACTTTCTTTCAAATTATTTTGGAGGGCTGAGTTTTAGATAACTGGTGTAACTAACGGAGGTTTCCTTTTTACATGAGAAGTAAAAGCAAGATTAGAAATTACTAAATGATATTATTCCCCATTTCCCCAACTCTCCCCGCCAGAAAAGTCATTTACAGCAATATTTTCCTCTAATCCGTTTCCTCTTTGACGGAGTCATTTGTATCATTTAACAACTCCAACTACTCTGCAAAGAACATCTGCTTACATTCTCAAAAGCTCTCAATTCTTTTCAAAGCTTCCTTCCAGTGCTCTTGGTTTGATTATGCCATCCAGCTATTCTATTCAATGGCCATCCATGGAAGGTAGATATCCGTATGATCAATCAACTTCTCTCTTACTTGGAGCCGGATGAGATGACCCTGCTTTCTGGGCCTCACTGATAGCTATCCATCCAGGGCTGGAGCTCCGAGTACAAATCAGAAGCCAGGTTGTTCTGTAAACACTCCACAAGGGAGAGAAGACAGGAGCTCCCATTGACAGGGGAAGAAGGCACTGTTTGGTGAGAAGAAGGCATGAGATAAACGAAGTCTTTCACCATGAACCTGGGTTTCCAAAGATTTAAGAATTACTTCAAAATAAAATTAAACATACCACGCAGCTTGGAGAATACAGTCTCTTTATTTATTGGCATTTCCCACTTATTATTTCAGATCTTCTGATCTAATATTATTCGACGTTAAGCCCGTGATTTAAGTTTCATTTAAACTTCCTTCTTTTAAATACATATCTCTCCTCATTTAAATTCTCTCGAGTTTGAAGCTAAGAAGTAGGAGTTTAGTGTAAACTTTTCTTATTTGCATTAAGTAATTGGATAGCTTGCCTAAGCTTAATGAAACAAATACCAGTCAGCTTTTCCCTTACACCACAAGCCCCTGCAGCTTAGCTCTTTTACTCAGAATATTCTCAATCAGGTGAGAGATTTAAGATACCAGCAACATCAATTTCTAAAAACCAAGCAAATCTCCTATAATAAATATTATCACATGTTCTTTTAAATGGAAAAAATAATAATAATAAAGTACTCATACATTCATCTCTCAGATATTCTGGCATACAAAGTCTAGTTTTATGTAT
This sequence comes from Rhinolophus sinicus, assembly GCF_036562045.2. Classification (NCBI taxonomy): domain Eukaryota; kingdom Metazoa; phylum Chordata; class Mammalia; order Chiroptera; family Rhinolophidae; genus Rhinolophus; species Rhinolophus sinicus. The sequence continues at coordinate 64,198,592 of NC_133760.1, read as the reverse complement.
TTCAGTTTCTACATAAAAACTAGCCAATATTATTTTATTTCAAAGAACCTAAAGGGTTTCAGAAAGTGAGAAGGGCACTTTAAAGATGACGTCAGCTAGGCATGTTTTACACGTGTATTTTCAACTTCGTTATCTTTCATGGAGGAGGCACCACGAGCTCCCTTATTTTACATGAGAAAACTGAAAAAGACACAGGAGACATAAATGATTGGATCTGATTTCCAAAGCCTTGTTTCTTAAACCTCCTAGAGAGTAAACCTCCTATAGGAATTAGTTTCCATTACACCACTCACTTTTGTGGTCATACAAGGAGTTATTAGCCACGAATCCTGTATTATTCATAATTATTTTAAAAGAAGCTTATTTTTTATTTGTTCTCATTACACCCACTCAGAGTATGCCAGAGTCAAAATTATTACCAACTCTTTCCCAAAGTCATTTAACTTTCAATGGCCCTAAATGTTGCTCTGAATTTGTATACTACTCATTTGGCCACTCACAAATACTCAGATTTATCTTCATGTAGGTTGACACATAAGTAATTCTATACAATTCTAGCTTAGAAAATTACTTTATAATTTAATATATAAGGCCATTATATTACTGAGGGAAAGCTGATAAGAACCTCAGATAATGGGTGAGAGTAAATGGGAAGCTGAGATTGTTAGCGATAAAATGATATGACAAAATGATTTATCAAAAATTGAACTATGACCGTTATACACAGACAATATCTGCAAAGTATTGCAAAGAACTTGACTCAGAAAGACTGTTTCAAATACTGGAAGAGAAAAATGAACGACTACAACCTCAGAGGTCATTTTTAATGCTAATGATGAATTTTATTTTAATGCATCATACTTTGTCAGAACATGCTGAACTAGCATTCAAAATACTGTTTACTGTTCCTTTTTAAACAGAAAAGCTGAGTTAGTAATTCAACAAACTAATTATAAGACTATTAAAAATAATGACAGAATATACAGCTTCCTATTAATAAGACCTTACAAAAATAAAAGTACATAGCAAGCTTAATATTTCTCAGATCAAATTATTTCAAATCATGGAAGGCATACACATGCATTGAGGTTCGTAAATACATAAAGATATACATTCACATAGCCATATTACATTCGTATATCATATCTATTATGTATCTATATGTAACATTTATGTGTATCTATATGTATATCTATGTGTGTAACAGATAAAGGTCTAGCATTTATTAATGCTTATTTTGTGTCAGGTACAGTTTTCAGCACTTGACAGGTACATAACTCATTTAATTTTCACAAGAGCCTTACTGTATCTATTATTGTATTTCAGATGAGGAAGCTGAGGCCCAGAGAAGTTATGTAAAACCAAGGCTTACAAAAGTTATAAGTAATTTGCCCAAGGTCACGAAGCCAGTGACAAGTGTAGCCAGACAGCCTGACTTTGGAGCCTGCAGTCTCACAGAAGACACACACAAACTAACTCTCTCTCTCTCTCACACACACACACACACGCATGTGTATGTGTATATATAAACTATACATAGACAGATGACAGATCGCTAGATAGATATCATTAGAATGTGATCCATGGGGAGTAAGAACTTTGTCTTATGCACCACTGGAGCCCAGACACTAAATAGTGACTGGCTCTTGTTAGACAATGAATATTTTTGAAAGCATGAACACAGAGTATGAGCATAGTTTAATACTATGGAACACAGGTACTCTTTATGTAACGGTAACTTAGCAATAAGTAACACTGTTTGGAAGGTTGAATAACCATCATATAGCAAACCACAGAGTAAATCAGTATTATTTAACCAGCATTATGACCTGGTTCTGAACGGAACCAAGAAGATATTTATTTTGGTCATCTATGCTTCTCTGTAAATATCATTTCAAATGTCACTCAGAATTTAACAATCGCCGTTTCCTTCCTTTCTACCAGAACATTTAAAAAGGTGATTTTGTTTTCATTCACAGTGAAATGTCCTTAACTGGAGACTTCCTGCAGAGCTTCCACGTGATGCTGGAGGAAAGAAAACTGGACGCCTACAGCTGTTCCTGGGGTTACCCAGAGCCATAATCCCAGACAGTTCTCATCTCCCCCTTCTCGATGATCACCTCCCATTTACACTCTGCACAGTACTTTGTCCCTAACGCCCCTATTTCAGTTCCCACTCGGGAACAAGTTCTACTTGTCCTGGATTTTTTGGGATGGTTTTCTTATCAAATACATTCCCCTATGGCACTGAAAAACACATTTATGTTTGAAAAGAATTCTGATTTTAATATCACCATGGCCCTGGCCCAGCCACCCCCTTCTTCCCCAGGAATTCACGGTTAAACTCCTTGGGGGGGGGGGGGTTACACAACAGCCGGAGACACCCAGTTTTCCCTCTATTAGGACAACGATGGCCGCTGCTTCATCTGGCTTGAACTAGAGGTATCTCACACCAAAATGATCTTAAAGTACTCATTAATGGTCGTAATATTCAAACTACAACTGAACAACGGTGGGAGTGGGGAGATACACACACCACTAAATGGTGCCATATGAGCAAGGCTTGAAAATAAACTGTCTTGTAGAAGTAGTGGAAGGAAATGCCCATACATGACCCGTTACTATTAAAAGACTTGTTAGAAAAGTAGCTACACCCCTCCGCCTTGCTAACCCTCATTGGATGAGTGCTCCAGCTGCTTATTTAAAGACACTGGAGGAAGACAACAGAGGCAGCTGGAGAAAAGAAGGAGCTAGAGGTCAAATGCATGCATCTCTGGGGCAAATCCCTTTCTTGGGTCCAGCTGGGTAAGCCCTCAAATCTGGCAAGCACTGGCCCCTCCCCAGATGGGCAGCCTGAGCCAGGGACAGATGGCAAGATGATAGGGATTCCTCCTGAAGACAGAAAATGAGGACACATTCATGGTTGGGCGACATGCGAGACACACGTGGAAAGGATTCTGAGTTATGAAGAAATGACATAAAGAGGATTCATAAAGAGGATTCTGAGTTATGAAGAAATGACAGCATCTGAGTATCCTTACGTAGACAAACCATCCATGACGCCTTTTACAATGTTTCGCACTTAGTTTCTTTTTCATAAAGGACACATTTTTGCCAGGACTCCTATGTTGAAATTATGTCCTCGGTACATTGGTAAGTCTTGGGAAACTTTTGGCCAGAGAGATGGGGAAGACATTACCATTCTCCATTCTAAGGCTTAGAAAGGAAAAGAAATCAATACTTCTTTTCTATATCAAAGGGCTTTCAAGCTGGAACCAAACTGCCACCTCTCACCTCATCTGTTCGAGTTAGAGATACACACCAACTAACTCACCCCATCGCTTTCTATGGTAGATGCTTTAATGGTAAGCTTAGCAGATGCCTCCATCAAGCCCTGGGTAAACGTTTTTAAGGAAAGGATGATTACACAAAGTCCTTTGTACAGTTTTTGGGTTTTTTGCTTTTTCTAATCAAGGAGTCTTTGAATTTCTAATCGCTTTTCATTCATATACTGAACTGTTAATTTGACTGACGCGTAAAGGTTAATGACTGTTGTCTTAATAAACTGTGCTTGTTATCAGTCCATAATTGTGCTTCTTTATTCTGTTTAGTGCTTATAACCTTCAAGCGTACCTTTTCTCATATTTCTTTTTGTTTGGTATAGCTTTGCCAATCCAATAATTTTTAACCTTTATTAAGGTCAAAACAAATTACTCTGTTTTAAGTTTATATCAGATAAATATACGTAGCTCTTGGCACGTGTGATCTGTGTGTTTTAACATAATCTGGCAGCCTTGACCTTTAAATGGTAGTTGTGGCCATTCCCAATTATTAACAATATAACAACTGACACACTTAATTTTATTTCTCCCATTTTATATATGCTCACTATTAATTTTACCTTGTTAGCGCTTTTTCCCCCTTTCCTTGTTTTCCAAGTGGTATCAAGTTCTTAGACATTCTCTCTCTCTCTCCCCAAAACATCTGTGGTATTTTTCCACGCAGTTAGTGGTCATGTACTTCCTGAATATTCACAAACACTTTCTCCCTACTATTGTTTAAAAACACAGTTCCTACTATTTTCTCAACCACTACCTTCTGCAAACTCAGTAAGATGAAATCATTTGAATATTTTAACTTTCTCCCCCAACCCAACTCTTAGCTAAGAGTTCAGTGCTTTCAAATTCATACAATTTGTTGGTTTTCTTTTCAAGGATTTCTCTTCAATTTCAAGAATCCTAATATTAGCACCTTCAGTAGCTGTTCCCAGTCTGTCATTCATGGGCACAATTTTTAACCTTTATTACGATTAAAACACGAGGGGCTTCCACTCCTCTCTACCATCCCCTATACTGAGATCTCTGTTGTACTTAATTTGTTATTTGGTTAGAATTCTTCTTTACGTCTGTTCCCATCATGCACCACTTTGTCAGACACTTAGCTATGATTCTCAGTGTCATACCTCTGCTTTGTGGTGTGGGAGCAGCGAGTCTCAAAATCACATCTCTGCTTTGCAGCTGGGTCCCTATGAGGCTCTGCCAACAGAGGGAGCCAGAGGGAGGCTGCAAGGCTGAAGAAAGAGAAAGCAACTTTCCTGTTTGCTGTCCACGCCTGTCAGCATCACTCAGGCCCCACAGCTTCACATCAGCAGCAGTTTAATCCAGTGTGCAGTATTCCCACACTTGCAAAATCAACCTCACTGCACCTCACACTCTGGAGACACCAGGCCTACCTACTGGTAGCCTCCTCAAAAATCTGAGTCTCAGACCTACTGGCGTCTCCTCCAAGCTCAGAGACAGGAGCACCACCAGCCAGGAGGCACCCCGCCCAGGCTGAGCTGCAGTTCCACAGAACCCCCACTCCAAGCTTCAGCTCGCACTGCTTCCTGCCAGCGCTACCTCTAGGCTACCTTCGATCAGGCCTGTCCAGTACAGATGATGTCAGAGGCATGTAGCTTTGGAGCCCATAAAATACGGCTTGTCCAAAATGAGATGTGCTGTCAGAATAAAATACACACTGGACTTTTAATACTTGGTACGGAAATAAGAATGTAAACATGTCTCGTCAATAAAATTCATATTGACTACACGTTAAAATGATAAATTTTTTTAATGTAGTGGGGAAAACAACGTATCTTAAAATTATTCTCAGCTATTTTTTTTTGAAAAAATAAAAAGTTTGTTACTAGAAAACGTTTAATTATATAGATGGTTCACATTATATTTTTATTGAACGGCATTGCCTTAGAGTTTGTGTATTGGGGGAGGAGTTGGTTTTTTGCCTTTTCAGCTCTTAAATTCCTCATTAACAATTCTGATATTAAGTTCTCTCTGTAAAAATAACTAATGAGTTTTGTCTCCTTAATGGATTCTGGCTGCTAGCTGATAACATTAATAAATTCTCTAAATCCATGCATATCTGTAAGTCTCTTTTTCACACTGACAGGTAAATGAGAGCTGAACACAGAATTTGGGGGTTTCAGTTCTTTATCTCAGGAATCCCCAGAAGTCATTCCACCTCCTAGCTTCCAGTTGGGAAGAAGAAAAGCCTCAACTCAGACTGATCCCATTTCCTTCATATATTAGTCGTTCTTTCTGTCGGGAAGCTTTTGAGTTTGTCTTGAACCTTCGGGTTCAGACACTTCAGCCGTCTCTGACTCAGGGGGCATCTTTTCTCATCAACAGGCCTTTCCATTTGCAGACGCCAGGCTTTCTCCAGCTCTGTAAACTGTTTTACATCATTTAATTATCACCGCTCCTATCTATCGCTTCCCTCTGTCTCCACCTAGAATTCCGTCTATTTCATCAACTATAACATGCGTAGGGTTATTGCCCCCCGTCGTTCGATGTCTATGAAATCAAGATGCAACTTAAAATCGATGTGCCTTACAATCAAATGGCAATAACTGCCAAAGAGACAGACATCAAAAGCACCGCTGAACTATTCCAACAGTTCTTGCTAGAAGCACCTTTTCTGAGGGCTCCTGTCAGGTGTCTTTCTCCCTGGCCGCTGCTTCTTTTCATCTGCCTACTCACCAGGCTCAGTCAGGCCCAGCTGCTGGGCTACGTTCGTGGGGGTACCAGCTGAAGGGTGGGAGATGAAACAGTCTTGGCCCCATGGCCCAGTGGTACAGCACCAGCTGAGTTTTCAGCCCCCTGTCAAGGACACCAGAAGGAAATTCTCTCAGTTCCCACGCCCTACCCACCCAGACCAGTTGACAGGGACATGGGAACTAAAAGGTTCTCTCAGGAACATTCAGGTAGACTGGGGCCAACTTGGGTGAACCTTGTGTGACGCCACAACTAACCTAATGCCTCATACTCATCCATCAGATGCTTTTCTAGGAAAAAGCAGCTGGGAATTAGACTGAAATAGAAATAAGACAGTAGAGATGCTTTCAGCCTCCAGCTTCCTCGAATCCTCTCTACTTTCCAAATTTCTGTAGATCTTTTTCTTAACATGAAAGGGTTCCTTTCAAAGCGTTTTAGGGCAGAGTTGATAAAAAGTGCTGAACGGGGCAACCTGGGGCACTGTACATTAATTCTTATGGAAATAACTTCCCTATATTGTCTATTCACTGTAAGCTGCACTTTCCTTAAAAAATAAAGAAAAAGAAAGGAAGAAAGAAAGAAAGAAAGAAAGAAAGAAAGAAAGAGTCCTTGAGGTATAACACAGCCCCCCTGTACTACAAGCAGTATGAAGTCCTCCTAGGTTTATCCACAAGGTGAGAACTATTCACACCAAAACACAACCAAGTAAGAGCCATTTGACATGGGACAAGGCACCAGGGTTCTGCAGGTCGCTGATAATGATCAAGCGTAACTGAAGACCGGGTCTTGGAGAAAGAAGGAAGAGACAGACGGCCTGCTTTGCAGTGCACTGCTCTGGTTCAATACTGCCCAGGAGTAATCTCAAGAACAAACTCCACGGCAGGCACCTCCTCTATAATGCTGGCGAAATGCACAGCCGACGGCCGTAAAGGTCAACCTCTCCGAGAGAACTGTGACATCCTCCACGGGAAGCTGAAGGGCGGAATGAAGTTGTATGTGAAACAGGCACAACCCCCTGCCCAGGACTGGACCCCGCAGAACCAATTTGATTCTCAAAAAACTGTGTGAATCTCACTTCGAGAAAAGGATAAATGGCCTCGTAAGAATCAATTGCTCCATCACTCAGCACAACCACAATTATTATTAGCTAGTTAAACACAGGCCTTGGCAAAGAATCCCCATTGCTCTCACTTTTGAGTAAAGAGGGCCCTATGTTTTCACTTCAACTCCTCTGTGAGTTCAAAAGAAACATCCCAGAATTGAGGGGGTCTTCTCCCTTAGACCAAGTTCATCTGCTGTTCACCTTGGTCTGCACAGGAAGCACAGCAGACATAGCACCCACTGTGCCTACTCCATAGATAATGGCAATCCATCTTCATGCCCCTCTGACACTCGGCATCAGCTAAAACTTCATTCCTTGGCAGATGTTTTATTTCTATGAAATCACACTAAAAAAAAAAAAAAAATTCTAGCAAAACCACATTGATTGGAAACCCACCCTAAGCAGTATACTGGATTTCATCTGTTTTAATTCTCATCTTAAACATAAAATGAGATGGCAGAAACGTGAATCAAAGAAGCATCAACTGTGGAAATCTGTATGATTTTTTACCCACTGCCATTTTAGGGTAACTCGTATTCTTTTCCTTACTTGGTATTTTCCACCTCTGACTCAGAAGTGAAATCATAGACATACTTTAAGAAATAAGAATTACCCTTAAGAATTGACATCCATGATGAAAATAAAACAAACAAATGGCATCCCCTGAAATGAAAACACATTAGAAAGTACTTTTTGCGAATTTCATATGGAGACCACAGTGTGAGAACAAGGAAGGGCCCCCCAGGAGACACAGAATAACATCTAGGCCTTACTATAAATTCCGATTCATTCTAACAAAACGTATTCCCACCCATGTGGTCCTTTCACTCTCTATCCCATTTAACTTGTTATTTTTAGCACTGAAGATTTTCACATGCAACTTATGCCATTTAAATGGAAAAAAATGCATAATAATCAACTAATATTTTAATAGCTACCATTTATGGAGTTCTCCTTGTGCCAGGTATTTTAACAGGTGTTTTACATCCCTGGTTTCATTTCATCCTCACAAAAATCCCACAGAGTAGTTGTTATTCACCTGCACCCTAAAGAAACCAAAGCTGAGAGAAGGTACATAAAGTTGCTCAAACTTACATAGGAAAATATGTGGTGGAATTTGTGTTCTAGATTTTGAACTCCAAAGACTTAATCTGGTCACTATACTACATGACCTTGATTGCTTCGCTAAAGTCCGTCAAGAGCAATGTGAGCTCAAGTTCAAATATTAACATACATGCCTAGTCTTTCCACCATCCCTTCACAAAGCCCTTCCGTCCTTCTTTGGTCCACTCGTGCATGCACTCACAATTTGCCCTTCGCTCAGCCCTAATGCATCTGCAAAAGCAAACACAGGTCCTGAGATCTCATGGCAACGAGATAATGGGCGATGTGCTTTCTTCCACTCTTTCTTTTTTCACTCACAGACTCCTCGGGTTGAGAAATACTGCTCCAGCACCATTCCGACGGTACAATCTGCATAGGACATCAGGTGAAGAAGCATGAACTCAAGATTACAGCCTCACTGACCATGGCTACAGAACACCATGTAGAACATGATCCAAAAATTTAAAACGATTTGTGTTAGATCTTTTGCCCTTCAGAGCTGCTAAGGCTGAGAAGGTAATAAATGAACGTTTCAGGTGCTTTGCAAAGGTGCAAATGCCCATGCAGTTCCCCAAACATAGCAGTTAGAGAGATGCTGATGCTTCCCAACCCCTTCTCTCATCAGCTGCAGAATTCTAAGTGCAAAGGAAAAGGAACTGCAATGTTGGAATGAGGAGGCCGTGTGCTTACCAGGCTTTTAAAACGGACTATTCACCAAGGGGCAACCTGCGAGAAGGAAAACGCGATGACGCTGGTAATCAGTGCAAAGGAAAAGAAGCTACAAGGTGAACTAGTTAAAAACAGCGCGGGCGTGGTGCTGTCTACAAGTTACACCAACGCTTAATAACGCACAAACTCCGAAACTCTGAGGTAAGCCCCATCTATTTATACCAGTAACACTCTATCTCCACGATGTTAATTAACAATTTCCAAATGTCCACGGTACGAGAGGGCTGCGGAACTGGGGCATTTTAATTATGCAATGTTAGCCACTGACATAAGGCTCCAATCCCAGGCAGCACGGACCATGTTAGCTATACTAACAAAATGAATAATTGAAACTCTGAGCCAGCAGGAATTCACCATCTATGCCACCTTTCATTATTTACTTCATGAGACCCATTTCTTTCATTTTTGAAATAACAGCTGTAGGTTTTCAAGATGAGCCCAGCAGCTACTTATATAGTTTCTGATCTACACTATCACAGGAAAATGTATTAATTTTCCACTCAAAAAGAAAAAAAATCTAAGGAGTCAAGGATGTTTTAAAGTCAACCTACACTTTTAATGATCACCCTCATTAAACTGTAACCCACAAAATTCAACACTCACAAACATATAATATAATCAATACAATCCTATTTCATTCAGATAAAGCTCAAAAGCTGTGTGACTACCCTGAAGAAAAACCAATGTATCTCCTCATCAATTGTGCATTTTCACACCTTTTGCTATTTGAATTTTCCTTACTGAACCAGAAAAAGGATTTATTTTTTAAGAAACAATTTTAGAAACAAAAATGTTTCTATCATTTTCCTTCATGGGAAGAACTTTATGACTTCTCACTGTAACTAACAGGGTTGTGAAAAGCAGGAAGAAACCACACGCGTCCATGGCAATCGAGAACAAATTTCGTCACAGAGACCAAGGCTTGAATGCGACCACTCTCTTACACTGCCAAATAGTCAAAGTTTCCCAGTTACTCCACAGTTCACAGGCAGCCTGTCTAGCTTCGATTTTGCAGAGATGACAGCTGCCATGGAATCTGAAAAATGGTCCCTGAATCAGATACTGGCCATTTTTATAAGCAGCTAGAATTGGATTCATATTCAACTCCTAGTTAAAATAATTTTAAAGATAAATAAACACTGTCAAGGAAGACAAATTTCAGGGATAACTATAAATTTCATTAAGATATATAGCAGATGTCACGTGGAAGATGAATAATCATTGCATCTGGCTTCCAGTGCAATTCTTTTATCTTTACAGTGATTTCCAAATATCCCAACTCAAAATGCTTACATTGTACAAAAATTCAACTACAACGCATTTGTGGTGCAAACAGTTTGTCATTTTTTTGCTTAGTTCAACATGACTAAATTTGTGAATGTATTTTGACAGACTTGCATAACATCCTAAAATGTTTTGAACAATGCAGTTTAGGCCATAATGCAGTATTAATGAGTGCATAATGTTCTTGAATATAAGGTTTAATATTTAATGACTCAGAGTGCTGCCTGGATTTGACGCAGAAAAGAAATGTGGTTTGGAATCAGTGCATTTTACCAGGGGACCTGAGAAAAAGACTGTGGACTCCAAGAAAACCTTTAACCTAAACTCGGAGCTGGGGTCTCAGGTGTGAAATTGATGCATCGCCAACTGAATTTCTAGTGCTTATCAGTATTCACCACATCACACCATTTATCACGTGTCATTCATCAGAATTTTTAAATTACTAGGAACTCACACATCTGTGCCAAAAGGTAGAGAAAAAAACTGATTAGTGTAAAAATAACATTGGGTAGCCCACATCCAAACACATTTAGGAATCAAATCCGCCATTGCATCAACATGTCGATTTGATTATTCTTCTTGTTAGAAATATGTGAAACTGTAATAAAGTAGCAAGTTCAGATCAAACAAGGACTATCTCCATATCTTCTACAGAGGGAAATATCGAATCTAAAGGGTAACACAGGGAGGTTGGTTCCACGTGTCAATCTAATGCAAGGAATGGTAACCTGCAGATATTACTGGACATGCTTTGTTTGCAAACAATCCCATATCTTAAAAAAAAGGGCAACAAGAGCAGGATTCACTGAAATCAGTTAAGTAATATCCACAACCACAGAGCTGTAAAGAAAGGACTGGAACGGTAATATTACTGTTGTTTTCAAATAAACCACTGGTCAGAGGATGAAAACAAGACTCAATCTTCAATATTCATTTGCGTGTATCATTCTCAACGGGCATGTCGATAATCACTAAAACATAACCTAGAGTTAGAACATCTCTGTTTAACACTCTACTCTGCCGCATACGGAATTTACCAATATAACCTCTATGAGCTGTTGGTTTTCTCATAGGAAGATGGGCATAACAACACCCTATGTCAAATGATTGTTGTCGAATCAAATTAAATTTATAGTGCTATGCGCTAAGTCAAACAGAAAGCATTAGACCCACGTGAGTAAACAAAGAAAAATCTATGTAACATTTCCCCACCACCAACAAAGCTCTATGAAGACCCTGCGTACAACGCTTCTCTTGTATTATTGCTGTGCTTGTTATTAATAAACAGAGCAGGCAATGATGGTTTCTATAATAAAGGAGAAAAATAAGCACAAAAATAACAGGGGAAGGATCACAAATACGTGGGTGAAATATTTTCTGTCTCATATCAAAACACCCATTAATGTCACATTTTGATAGTTTATAAAGTACCTTCTTAATTTGAAAAAAAGACATTGTCAGGGATACTCAATGCTCTATTCCCCAATTTGATGTAACATGTTTTAACCATTAATTAAAGTATTTATTGAACATTTACTGTGTGCTTAGAATAGTGTACCAAGTCTTGTTTAAAAAGAACCAGTGATTCTACCATTAACCATAGTATCACTCCTTCCTCTATAGCATGACATTTATATGGTGCTATTAATTAAGTTCACTCAATTGCATTTTTACCAGATCTGCAATTATATTAACAACAAAAAAGACAGAAGACACCAGACTGCGTTAAAATGTATACTGCAGAAAACTTGAAGTGCAGCAATGACAGGTAATAGTCTTCGTTCTGTAAGATCTTAATTACCACCAGCGTCAGTGAGAGTCATTTTTTTCTGTTAAACCATTTAAAAGAACTGATGCTACAAATTCACTGAAAATTAATTAATTCTTCCTAAGCACTGGCCCTGACGCTCCTACAGGTAATGATGGCGTCTCTTTCAGGGAGCACGGATTCGGTAATTAGACTTTTCTCACATGTGCATAACTGAGACAAAAAGGCAGATATCCACTTGGTACATTTTACCCACCAATTCCAAAAATCTATATTAAATTACAGTAGCTTTTATGATTACTCTCTAATTTACTATGTACATAAGGGCAGAAGAGGAAGCTTAGGAAAATGACAGGAAGAATACACAAGAAATTGCTAATGATAGGTTTACCACCGGGGAGTGAGATGGGGCACTGCGCTTAGCTTTTTTCACTCTTGTGATGTTGCCACTTTGATGCAAATATATTACATTTCAATGAAATATGTTAGAGCAACACTGATTAATAGAAATATAATGCCAACTACAGATGTCATTTTAAATTTTCTAAAAGCCATATGAAAAAAGTGAAAAGAACCAGGTCAAATTAATTTTAACAACGTATTTTATTTAGAGCCAAATACATCCAAAATATTATCATTGCCACATGTAATCAATGCAATAAATTAAGACATACTATATACTCTTTTTTGCATTCTGAGTCTAACATCTGGTATGTATTTTATACGTAAGAGCAGATTTCAATTCGAACCCACCACAGCTCAAGTGCTTAATAAATTAACTGTGACCATAGGACAACACAGGACCACAGAAAGTTTTAATGGCACGTGTAAGGCAAAGTTTAGGCAGTTTTCTTCCTAAAGTTCAAAGCAATAAAGAGGTGCTCATGAAAACTTCTCTGTCATTAGTTCTCAGCTCACGGCATGCTACTGTCTCACTGTTGCTTTCTAAAATCTTTACCCAGGCTTGGCTTTTGATGACATCTTTCTCACCGAACAATGATTTAATTTCTGTTTGCAAGGCTACATTTAGTTTGATGAATTCGATGCCCTCAATCCTTGCTTCCGTTTTACCTTCCGGGTACATTAAATAAATAAGAATTCTTACTTAAGGATTTGTGTACAGAGTAACTACATTAGCAAATATGGCTACTGCTGATCACCTGGGTCTCCTTTCAGAAGGTCTAATCCCAAAGACCAAAGTTAACTGGATCCCCCCTTCCCTCCCATGTAATACTCAATATTCCAGTAGGAGAGACCCCTGGAATTACCAGAGGGTCTTCCCAGACCTTGAAAACAATTTTCTAAGCAAACGTAAAAGGAAAAGGCACCAAATACGTAAGAATCAACCATTTAGCACCACAGTCAATTTTAGAACTTATGTTAACTAAAAGGAATATTTTTCCAACCAAAAGCCAAGTTAACTGTTTTATTTTTTATTTTTAATCACTTGGTAATCTGGTAAGAAAACAAATGCTCTCATTTCTCCCACTTAGCACTTTGGAAACTAGACGTGGGCACACCCTGGGAAAAAGACAATCGCTCATGCAAAAGAAGAAATTCATCAATTTCAGTTGTTTTTCCTGCAACACAGATTTCCCACACTCCTTAGAAATGATAAAGGCAAGAAGAAACAAGAAAGGGTACGTATAGGAAACCTTAGACATAGGTTTTTTACACTGTACAACTAGAGAATAAATTCTCTAAAATGGATGGATGGATAAGCTAGATAATCACATTTACGGAGCTTTTACTATGATTCTGGGAATCACTGTGTTGTGCTAAGCACTTTACATGGAATGTCCCATTTAATTCTTAAAATAGCCTGAAGATAACCCAAGGAGGGTGTTTTCTTGTCTTCCATCTTACAGATGAGGAAACTGACCCCTGAAGAAGTTAAGTAATTTACTATGTGGCCCCCAAACTAGTAGCCCATTAAGTTGGAATTGAAACCCAGTCCGTCTACTCCCTAGATCACATTCTTAACCATCACACACTTTCTGCTCCTCAGCTCAAAGACAGAACAGAGTTCTCTGTGAGAACACTTTGTGTTGAAAGTTTAATGTGTGCCAGGCACTTTATATATGTTATCTTATTTAACCATCATGTAAAAACAGGCTTATCACGTAGGTATTCTTATTAACCCAAATTCATAACTGAGGAAATTGAGGTGTAGGGGGTTAAGTCACCTATTAATATCACAGATTACTACCATGTTTCCCCGAAAATAAGACCTAGTCGGACAATAAGACAGTGTCTTTTGGAGCAAAAATTAATATAAGACCTGGTCTTATTTTACTATATATAGTAAATATATAGCAAAAATATAATATGATATGTGATATGTAATATAATATAATATAATATAATATAATATAATATAATATAATATAATACCGGGTCTTATATTAATTTTTGCTCCAAAAGATGCATTAGAGCTCATTGTCCAGCGAGGTCTTATTTTTGGGGAAACAGGGTAGGAGGCAACATCAGCATTCAAATCAGATCTCTAACTCCAAAAAGACAGAAATTTTGACCCGTTTTTCCCCCCTCAAAATTTAGATGGATTTTCAATTATTATAATGGTAGAAATCCAAGATGATTAGGCTTTCCTACTACTAAACTAATTTTATTTGTAGTACGTAACAGTTCACACAGAGCATTCTTTATACAGCGATAACCTGGATGAAGGTAAGCACTTCAGAAAAGAAAAAGAAAAAACGACACCTCATATAAGAAGACTTTTAGAGGCCACAATACTGCTTTAATTTCTCATTCATTTCAGCTTGCTTTAATGGAATTAACTCATACAGGAGTACTATTTAAATAGGGACACTTTAGAAATGTTTTCTTTTCAGGTATCTATAGAGCCCTTATAAAAATTGCTCTTTCATTCAATATCACGTAATAATGACACCTTCTGAAATCATATACAATATACCCATATTGGCAGTAAATGTTGAATATTAACCATTCACTGAAATAGAGATTGAGCAAGAATAAAAATGAAAATGAGTGACATTATTATAAGTTTCATTAAGGCTTCCAGGGTGAAATGAAATGGCTAAGTCATTGAAAATACACGTGAAAAATAAAACATGTATTTGAATTTCTAGGAGCTGCATTAGGTATCTACGTCTGGGAGCACAGAAATGGGGGAAGAAGAAGGAAGAATAGATATAATTCATATACAATTAAATTTACATACTCTTCTGTTTTATACAGGAGGGAGGACGAGAGAGGAGAGAGGAGGGAGGAGGCAGGAGGAAGAGGAGGAAAAGAAGAAGAAAAAGAAGGAGAAGGAGAAGAAGAAAAGAAACCACTGAGGTCAATTCAGATACTTTGAAAAAGTTAATGCTAAACGTATTAAGGATATGTCCGTATATTAAAATTAATGACGGTGAACCTCAGAAAGCAGATTCTCAGGTAAGATCAATGTTTCAAAGACAATATGCGACATGATTTGCGGAAGATCTCCTAGAACTTGAAATTCCCATGACTTCCAATTCTTAAAAATTCCCTGAGATCCATGTTTACAGGCCATAAAGAGTACAGGCAAACACATATCTTAACATAGCTGGAGACCTGTTTGTTTTTTTAAAAAAAAAGGGGGGAAGGGGTTTCAAATGGTCAATAACCTCCTCTCTGGGTTTGGGTCAGTCCCAAATTAGAAGACAAAATAAAGCACTATTTTTTAAAAGCAAAATTGAGCTTTTATTTTTCTCTGTGTGAGATACATAAAAGTGGTTGAATATCTCACATAACTCAAAAGTTTAATAATTGAGAAAATGGTAATTTTGTCACTGTCCTTCATGTATGACAGTGAAAAGGCACCATGTGCCTATGAAGACCAATTTTACTTCCGTCCTCACCATGATAATGCAATACAATTTACAGCCGGTTGTCAAGTTCAAATTTACGTATTCTTCTGTTTTATACTTACAAAGGTTCAACGCTTCAACTCAAGCTCTTGTCCATAATAATTTGCTACCTGACTGGCTACTCTTTGGCCCACCTGTTTTACTACCACAAACATACCTGCTTAGATTTAAAAAAAAAAAAAAAAAAGATAAATAGGGACATATAACATCATTTGTATAAATCAATTAAATCCTAACCGTAACCCTTTTGAAACTTCAAAGCACAATCACTGGAGAGACCTGATGAAAATAAGTTCCATTAGAAAAGCAATACGTAGAATTTTAGACCAGAAAGATACCTTAAGGACTTAATACAAGCATGAATGTTCTGCTAAGGAAGAACTAGAAAATAAAACCATCCCCATCAATTTTTACATTTATCTACCACCAGTCTATGTGTCCCTCCCACAATTCGCATATTAAAACCCTAACCCCTAATTAGAATGGCACCCAATTTGGAGATAGGGTCTTTAAAAGAGGTAATTAGGGTTAAATACAGTCATAAAGGTGGGGCCCTACTCCCATAAGACTGGTGTCCATATGAGAAGAGTAAGACACCCCAGGATGTGCCCACAAACACAGAAAAAAGTCCACGTTGAAGACACATGGTAAGGCCGCCGTCAGCAAGCCAAGCAGACAGGCCTCAG
Organism: Rhinolophus sinicus; assembly: GCF_036562045.2. Classification (NCBI taxonomy): domain Eukaryota; kingdom Metazoa; phylum Chordata; class Mammalia; order Chiroptera; family Rhinolophidae; genus Rhinolophus; species Rhinolophus sinicus. The sequence goes on along the minus strand of NC_133760.1, from coordinate 64,181,991 downwards.
CAGAAACTCAACCTGCGGACACTGTGTACGGACTTCCAGGCTCCAGACCATGAGAAGATAAACGTTTCAGCCACCCAGTCTGTGGTATCTTGTTATGGCAGCCCTAGCTAACTCACAATTAAAGATGAAACTCAGATGGAGCCAAGATTAAACCAGTATCCAGCATCGAGGTCAGGTTAACTCACCCCTTGGCAGAACATAACTTATGACATATGTCCAAGAGAATGAAAACAAGTAACGACACTGGGATACTTAACAGCCGAAGAAAGAGCATAGGAGTGAAAAAGCAATGTAAAGGGAGTTTCTAGACCTGAGGTGGGGAAGGCGCAAAAGCAACCGTTTAAATAGTACAATACTTGGCAATGAAGACAAGTTTCAAATCAGATACTTTTTATTTTGGTCAGTGACTCTATGCAGCCTAAACACCAAGATACCGCAAACTGAACAAAGTCTGTTTGGGTTCTGCTGGTTTAACATGTGCAGTAAACCTCCACTGCTAATCTGTAATAAGGAGGGAGTTTATTCAAGAGATTAGTAGTTATAGTAGGAGTTGAGGTAATAACCATTATTGTTTATATTATTATTAAAAATAGCACTATTATAAAAGCTTATGGGGTCAGTGCAATTGCAATGTATTAGTTGATCTTGACAACACCACCAGGAGAGGAGGATTTTATTCTTTCATAATTGTTTCCTTTTTTTTTTAAAGATAAAGAAATTCTGTGACTCACCCATGCTTACACAGTTAATGAGAGCGCGCGCGCACACACACACTCACATCTCTTTCACGTCTAAAATGCCATTTTGGTGTTTATTATATTAATCAGCTGAATGATGTGACTAGTCTTGTGCATCTGCCCTTAGTCCGGAATCAAGGAAAGTTTTGGCAAAAATACTTACATTTTTAGAATAATAAAATGAATACTTATAATAATTACTGTACTAATTATAAATTTAAAATCAGGTCATTATAGAGAATCAAGAAACAAAGAATAAACAAAAGTGTAAGCTATGTAAATTTTTTTAAGCCCAGAGTTCAGTCACAGATTTTTCACTTGAATCTTCCGATTTACTTGACTTTCCTTTTCTTTCTTTCGTTTTGTAGCAAACGAAACGCAAAGACCACGTTACCCTTCAAGAGATGAGGGAATGGTCAGATTCAACATTCAACATTTAGTACATACTGGGTACAGGGAATTATTTATAAAGCTGGAAATACCTCAGAGCTGGTTTATTTCTTCTATTGACACTTGATCTCACGACACAATCAAACATTCATAGATACAGCGTGGTGCTGATCAGTTAACTGCATCACATCTAGGCCAGATCTGTTGTGGCAATTTTAGAAAATATCACTGAGTTCACTCCCGGGCAAATGGAGTCCACCAGCTGCGCATTCTCCATTCTCACTACTGTGCGTCTATCGTGTCTCATCAGCTGTATACAGAGCTCAGTGATAGGTTTTTAATCTTACAGACAGCTAACAAGAGACCATTATTAAAACTGAGTTATAGTTTAAATTCAGCAGTTTTTTAAAACTATATTAACAATAACCTAAATGACCTAGCAAGTATTTACTAGGTGCCTAAACTCTCATGATGTTCAGTGACAAGACCAACAAAAAGACTATCCCATCACAGTAAGAACCACCCATCTAAAATTAATGAAAACGCCAGCCAAAGAAACAGAGATAAGGCATGGTCACATGGCATAATGCAAAACCACTCTGGTTTTACTACTATGTTCCCAAAATTTGCGACAGTGAGACAAAAGCAGAGATTCGTATTGGTAATGACCTAACTAGCATGATTTCTCGAAGGTAATTGGACAATAATAATATTTTGTATATCCTTTGACCTAGTAATTCCACTTATAGACGTTTACCCTAAGGAAATAATACTGCATATCTGTAAATTTAATAACAAGGATACTCAAAGCAGTGTGTTCATAATAGTGAAACATTCTGAACCATTTGTTGGGACGATTAAATGTCTAGTAGAGAACTACCATGAAATTATCTAATGACAAAACATGTCTATGATTTATCTTAAGAACAAAAATAAAGAGGCTCAGAGAAATCACAGGGACAATATGACACCCCTTCTGTTATTTTCCCCTATGTACGTATGCCTGTGAACCAAAATATTTACAGTGGTTCTGTGTGAATAGTGGGATTATGACAAGTTTCATTTCCTTTGTTTTGTTTAACAGCGTTTCTCTAATTTCCCATACAGTGTACATCATTTTTGTAATGAGAAAAAAACACTTATTACTGTCACGTGCTGCCCTGTCAGTTTTGCTTGAATCCACAGGTCATCTTAGGTACTAGGAAGATGTGATGGGTGAGCCGATGACAGAACACAGAAAAGCAGAGCAGGCCTCCGATAAGAACTGGCTATGGGACCAGGGAAGAGAAACAAGCAGAGATGGACTCGAGAAGCATTGGGGATAGGAGCCACTTCCCTTCTCCAGTGCCTCAGGGGCCTCTGAATGTGGGCACATTAGGCTCACAGCATGTAAAGACCCAAAGGTACCTAGCACCTCTCTGGACCTCCTTAGGGACCCCGCCTACAACCCTGCTGAGCCTTTTCCTGAAATGCTACAATACATGTCTCCCAATCTTCTGATTCATTTAGCTTCTTGATTAATTTATTTGCCCTTTCAAAACGTCCTCTAATTCATTTCAGCCTTCCTGGAATTGCTGTCTGGCTTCTCAACATGTGATATCAGATGTCCCATAAACAACAGGACTATTATATTAAAACTGTGAATTAGATCCAAGCATCCTATGTCTCCCCAAGCCTATTAAGTTGATGTTCTACAGGTTGCATCTCATTTAATTTACCATTTACAGGCTACCCTTTCCAGGTGTATGTTTCAAGTCCTTCCTGCTATTCTGGATACCTCCTAAGATCAGTGTGTTCGGGGGGAAAAAACCATCTGAATGAGGTAAGAAAATTAATCCTGTTTTTTTCCTAATGGGAAGAACCGGAGGAGATGAGCACAGAGGGTAGGTAATAAATCCAAGACTGGACGACACCCTTAAGAGAACCGCCTTCCTAAGGGTAGTGTGAACAGCCCCTCATGTGAAAAGCAATGAATATTTCTGGCTTTGAAATGATAAGATTAAGTGATCAAAAGGGTCAGGTGAGATTTCCTAGTTGTTGACATTCTGCTGCTCCTATACAATAAAAGACAGCTGATTTTATGCATACATAGAACTGTCACCAAGTGTTCCCAGACTCGGAAGATTAGACTACTACCAATGGTCTCCAGGACTGAGAAAAAAATAAAACATCAATCAAAATGAGACTTTTCTGTCTTCTCCATGCATGCAGAAAAGCAAGTAATTCTAATTTGGTGGAGGAGGGGGACACATTTGTATGTCACAGCAAGGCCAAGCACATTTTCAATAAAAGTGAATTAAAAAAAATCACTTTGCCACTTTCATAACACCTCTCAGCCTTATGGTGTCTAGGAATGTCAGAGTATGTTAAATACATAAAGATAACACTAGTCGGCCATAAAAAATGCCCAAGACAAATTTAAATGACCACCATAATAAAGAATTTGATCTTTTCTTTTTGTATTCTCCCTAGGCTTGTGTCAGTAAACTAGAATAAACATGTTATTAAAAGAGAATCAATAGAAGGCTTTAAAATATACAGTACCACAAAAGGTCAAGCCCTGGTATTGATTTTAATATAACATTTTTTTGTGCAGCTTCCCAAAGGGTTCTTTTCTAATATTGTTCTTCATTTTTCTCTCACTTTGTTCCCTGACTGGTGAATTTGTTGTTCTTGTCTGCAAAGAGCTGTCTAAAGCTGAGTTTGCTGAGTGTGTGTCATTCCTATGACAAGCTGCTGGGAAATGAAAAAACAACAAAAAAAATCAAACAGAAAAGAAAAAAAAAATATTTAAAAGGTAGTGGGAAGATAGAGGCAAGAAAGCAGGCAGTACAAAAAAACATGCAACTCACAAAAAGTACAGGAACGTTGAAAGTCAGAAAAATTTGCCATCACGGGCCACCCTCAGGCCGTAAGTGGGCACTGATTCCTAGAAGCCACAAAGACCGAGGAAGGCAGGATACGGGAAGAGATGACCTCTCAGGTTTTAACCAGAACGTCTCTCACCAAACCAGGTAAAGGATGCAAATTTCCAAGATACTAATCCATGTGAGTCCAGGCTCCTCTGGAACAAAAAGCACCAAATGCTCCAAGGAAAACTGGGATGCCTTCGGCAGGGTTCATGTGGACAAATCCAAAGTACATAGCCAGAGCCACAGACTTCCTGACCTGGTCCCAGCATTCAAGGCTCAGCGACTCAGATAAAACACACTCAGGGTCAGTCTCACGTAAATAGGAATGCACAACAGTATACATTGTACACTGCTTACAAATTTGGGGTATGGTTTTGGTTGCCAATAAAAATAGCCCAAAGCCCGGACGCTATTTCCATAATGTCAGTTGTTCACTTTTAGACAACACTGACTAATGAAGCACTGTGTCAGGACAGGATGGAAAAGTAGATCATTTTTGCCTAAGTCACCTGAAACCAAAGAAATGGCTGCCTCTGGAGTTAAACACGGGGATATGACAAAAAGAAATGCCAATTAAGCCTGCAACAAGGGAGGACAGCTGTCTCCTAAGGACCAAGAAAAACTTAAAGTGCTGGGAAAGAGGCTTCGAGTCAAAGAGAACTGGGTTCGAACTCTAATGCTGCCCAGCAGGTCTTGGGCAACGTACTTAGCTTCTCTGAGTGGCTTTCTGATTGTAAAATAAACCCATGGGGAACAAAGGGACCACATCCATTGCTCCCCAGTTTGGTAGGGGTGGGGGGTGAGGAAGGAGGGTGACCCGCCTTAGATCCTGGGGACACAGCAGAGGCACCATCTTACAGGCTGCCACACATGTAGGCTAAGGCGGGCCTGGTCAGAAGGTTCCTGGGGTGGACAGGCTGATGCGTACCAATGCACCAGCGCCTAGTAAATGGTAGGCGATCATTAAATGGTAGATCCTGTTGTCGTACCATTCTCCCGCCTCTTTTTCCTTTTGGACAAATTCTATCCCATTTTCATCTATGTAGCTACAACCATAAAATATTATTGTAATTTAGTAATGCGTCCTTGTTGACACTTACTACATGACACAGGGTGAGTGTTCTCTCATGGATCTTTATGTTCTCCAGGGGAGGAGACAGTCAATAAACAGATAAAGTGCTGTGAAGAAACAAAGCAGAGAATGGACAACTAGAGTGACAGGAAGAAAGAATATTTAGGGAAAGGATGCCGGCAGCGTTGAAAAGAATTCTGAAGAGTAAGAGGGCATCAGCCACGTAAAATACGGAATACAAGTATTCTAAGCAAAGAGCTGTAGGCATAGACAGCTTTGGCTACTGATGTAGCTGCAACGGTCGGGGGGGGGGGGTAGAGAAGATGCACGCGTGTATAAATATATAAAGAGAAGCAAGGTCCAGAGAAGTGTTTGGACTTTATTCTAAAGCTAATGAAAAAGACCACAGAGGAGTTGAAGCAAAGAAATGCCATGATTCCACATTCATGAACACTGCTTTGTAAAGAGTAGAAACTGGGGGACATGAGTGGCCCCCTGAAGGAGACACATGTTAAGAAAGGAAAAAAACTGCATTAATTGTAATACTCAATATATACCGATAACAAAAGATGAATACAAGTCATGTTTGACTTCTGCAATTCAAAGAGGGTGCTCAAAGTGGTTACCATCAGCATCCAGACACTTCGGATTACGGTGGACTACTGTTTAAGCATAGATAACATCTCTTAAAATGTAAATTTTTTGGCACCCCCGTATGATTGGGTGAAAAAAAAGAAAAAGCAAGTTATACAGCATTATTATTTCAATCCTGTCTAGTTTAACAAACAAACTTTATACAAAACACTGTTAAGAATAGATTACCCCTAGGGTATGAATGTGTGAATGATTGCATAGGGGGAAGAGCAAGGTAAGAAAGGGGAGGGGAAGAAATGACTGTTTATGATTCTATAGTCTCCGAATTTCTTCAACAGACGAAATTCCTTTTGTGAAAAAATTTTTTGTTTTAAGAAATCAACAATGTCCATGCTTTCAGTAGTTTCAGGAATGGCCTTTCTAAGTCTAACCTATGGGGTTCTGTAGCAATAATAAACATTGCAGAAACTCACTGGGTAATGGTTTTTAAATTAATAGACATTTACCATATTAAATTAAAGGTTTCATTTGACTTTTTTTGGTTTTGTTTTGATTTGGTTTGGTTTTTACCCACCAACCTATCAGAAAAGCAAAATTGTAATTTATGGATTTTTAAGGAATTTTACTTAAATCATCATTCACAAAATGGCACCAGGAAATAAGGAACTTAAGGGCTAGGTTCTAAGAAGTTGTGAAGGAACTTGAGTTTAAATCATTAATTGAAACCCTTGCATGGTTAACCTCTAATTTTACACTTTATACTTGATGCCAAAATCACACTAGAATCATTCTAATGGGGTAACTTGAAAAAATTTCCAAGTGACATGGCTTAAGCCTGGAGAAGATACATAGCGCTACGTGTAAGGAAGACACTATAGACCGTACTTAACTAATAAATTGTCTAGTGCTAGAGCTGAACATTGTTCAATGAAGGAATTCCATATTCTAGTTCCAAAGGTACATTGTCTCAGCATCAAAATTTTTAAACTGATTTAAAAACACGTAAGGGTGTAGACTAAAGATGATGACTTACCAAAATACTTTGACTATCACACAAAAGGCAAATAAATAATAACAAATGCTACCAACCAAATACAGCAAGCAACATAACCAACACAAAAATAACAGGATGAGTCCAAGTCTCTGAAAAAACAAAAGCTTATGGAAGAATATAGAAGGAAAAATGCAAAAGGAAGTCCACTCCATGATCATCTATTAAAGTAGTGCTGCGTCTCTTTATTTCTTCCCACACGGTGGAAGAACCCACGCTGCTCCCCTAAACTCCACAGAACGCTGCTGAGTACACCTGTGCCTCACCGACAGAAGCAGACACTCAGGTCTCAAATTCCTGATGCAGGGCACCACCTGCTCCCACATACCCTGCCCTCCACCCACACCGAGCTGTGTGATTAAGAAAAAATGTCCCAATCATAGGCTAACAAGGAATTCAAATTGCCACCATCACTGCAAATGTGCACACAAACAAGCGTTGAATCCTAAGTTTTAGCCAATGCAAATAACGCATATTCACTTGAAACACAAATTCTCAAAAGACTTTGGTCCTAAGATAAAGGAAGTTTTAAAAATATCATCCAGAGCAACTGCCCAGATCTAATGAAGAGTAGCAGACAACAGTGGTCATTTTCCAGAGACCTTTTATTTACTAATGGTTTAGAAGTAAAAATCCAAGTAAACGCCTACTAGTTCTTCCCACAACTGGAAATGAACAACTTTAAAGAAAGTACACAGAGAAAGGCAGCACTGTGGAATGGGGACGTACACGAACTCCACTGAGACTTGGGTTCAAATCGCAGACCCACCACTTACTAGATCCGACCGTGGCAAGTTTCTGTACCTCTCAGTTTCTGCATTTATAAAGAGAGGTGTTGTGAGGATGAAATGAGTTAAAACAGTGTTCAGAACAGCACTGAACACACAGTAAATAACACCACCTTTTAAAAAAAGTTTTTTTTTCATTTTAGTTTGGCATATGGGTCTTATATGCTGAAAAGGTTTTTATAACACATAATAGGTGGCCCCAATGTGAATATTCTGTGTATGTTATCCATAAATTGATTCGTCTCTCAATAAAACACTGAACAAAAAGTTAAGATGAGCTAGTTCCTTTCTAAGTTTTCTCCAACCAGGAAAGGAAGGAGGCGGGATTATGACCTAAACATGAAAAATGTGCCAATGCTATACCAGAAGTATTACAATGCTGAGATAAAATTTGCATCTGATTTACAGCTGTTTTCTACTCTCCTTCTCAGCTTGAGGCTCACTGGCAATGTTGTGTTAAGGTCAGGAGAGGAAAAGGGGACCCTCTCTGCATATTTCTCCACCATCTCCAGAGTGAACTGCCATAGAAGAATCTCTCAATCTTCTACACTCTTCCTGACACAGCTCTCATGACCAGCAAGATCAGCAGATGGTTTCCAGAAGGCCGAGGACTGAGGGCTCAGCCAGGGTGAGGCCCAGCCTACGTAGACCACTGTCTGTAACTAGGGACTTCTGGACTCAGGGAAATGGACATCCGGCCACTGCCCACTCACCTTCTAAAACGGAAACAGAACTGAGTTATCCAATAAATGCTGCTGGCACACACAAAAAATATACTCCTCACACACTAAACGTCCAATTTGGAGAGAAAATCACCCTGACAAGGCATTAGGGCCTGTAAGGATAACTTCCTGATCTCCAGGAAGGGAAGGGAAAGGAAGGGGGTGGTGGTGACAGAGCTGTAAACCCCTAGTCCCAGCTATAACCAGATGGCACTTGAATCAGCTTTATAGTGAGGTTTCATGTCGGGTTTCCTTAATAGATGTTTGCAGGCCAGTGTGAGACACTGTGCTTCTATCACCTCTGCAGCAGACACTGCAGGGCTGTGAGGCCAAGTCAAGTCACAGGTTCTGCTGCTGACTGAAAAACTTCACAGAGGTATATCGGTTTCAGTCACCTGTGTTTCCAAAACAGTGATAACACTGACAATACACAATACTTTATGTAAGAAATAATAAATGATTTGTAAACTACATTACCACTCCCTGTCCTCCCCACCCACTCCAGATGGCTCTGGGTGATGGAGAAACTTCCACAAAGAATATTACAACTCTAGAACATTCAGAAACCAATTCCTAGAAACTTCCAACTTTGGCACAAATTACATCAAACACTATGCTACGTAAAGAGAAAAAAACTGTAATTACTGTCAAAAGAAACATTTGAACGAGAAGTGGTTGAATATCACTGCTGCTATTACAACCAGTAAAAAAATAGTTACCGATTTCTGTGGCACACTTGATTAATTCGAGTCCAGGTTTAATATTCCTGCCATGTAAAAACGGCTTCTCAAACAGAATTTGGGGTAGCATTCTGCAACAGCAGAACAGCAAAAGGAAAGAAAATTGGATTTGGAAAAAGAAGTAAAGAGATGTGAATACAACACAGATTGGATAATTCAGCCTTCTATATTTGTTGGTTAGAGAAAGCTGTTGTCTCTCTTAAAAATAGAAAAGCGCCACATGAAGAAAAAGATGAAAGCAGCAGATGGTATAGGATTCCAATACCTAGTACATACTCGGCACTTCCAGTCGTCTTCCAGTGAGAAATAGTGAGCGGATGGCTGGAATGGGCTGTTCCTATTACATGCAGAACTGGTTATGTCATTATCTACTTTTAAGCAGAACAGAATAAAAAAGTATAGGTACAAAACAACAGCAACACCACATGCAATTTAAAAAGAACACAGCTACAATAGAGTAAAAAAGAAAATTCATCTAATATATTGGGGATATTATACCACAGAAGGATCCCTTAAATGTCAAAGCACATAAAGGAATATTTTGCAGATAATGGCAACAAACTCTCCACTACCCTATTAGAGCCGGGTACTGGGACGTATGCTCATTTCACAGCAGGTTGCTTTCTAGACATCAGGTGTGTGTCACTGAAGACTTAATCATTCAAATTCCTGCAACCATCTTTGTTGCAAATATTTGTAAATTAGAAATGAGATTCATTTGCTTGTGACAGTTGTAAGTGCCATGGGAAAATACTGACTGTTAACTGCTTATGTGAAGGTCATTTCAAAACTATACTTTTATAATAAGCCAATGATAAATATCAGTTATCAACAGTACTTGTTCCCTGAAGAGTTTTTTGGTTTTCTTTTGAGTTGTATATACTTATGCAGGTTCTGGTTGAAGGGAGTTTTATCACAACTGTGCAATTTGTCTCTATGACTGGAAAACACTACACTGATTTAAAACAAAGATTTATAAGACACGTTTCTATAGTCACTGGTTAACGTCTGATTTCTAAAGGCATAATTTTTCCATTTTTATTTTTAAAATAATGTAGAATATATTAATATATGTATATAGAGAATGCCAAAAGACTGTCAAGATTTCCCAATCCTAGTAAATCACTCAGTTGACTATTTGGAGAGTTTACTGTGTAAGCAGATCCATGAGAGGTAGACGATGTCTTCCATACTGCATTTTCAATGTGATATTAACCCACAAGACCCTGGGGGTCTGCAGAGGATACTTTCCTCCTTTTTCAGCTTTTTCCTCCAAAGGCAAAAAATATTTAATAATAAAATTGAAATGAATTGTTTTATATAATGAATTTAAACAGAAGGTACCATCTCTATAAATGTCTCCTTTACTACGAGAAACTAGAAAGTACCAAAAGTGTTAAGCCCTTATTTGATGCTATGAACTGAAAAATAAAAGGACTGTTCTAACTTACCCAGGTAGCTGATAACTAATTTATTAAACCACTTACTAAATTTAATTAATTATTCTAAGTCTCACAAATCTAATGTTATTTTCCAAGTAATGTAAAATGGGGGAAATATCATCAGACGTCCATCTGAAAACAGTAAGCAAGTAATCTTGGTTGAGGTGTATAGCTAGTTACAACATCAAGTAGCTATTCCCCTTCTTCCTGGTTTCTTGAAAAAAAAAAAAATGTGATTAAAACTGAAACTTTCACTGGCCTTTATAGGTAAAGAGGTGAAATTCAAATGATGAAAGTCGGAGGTCAGAAACAGTCACATTTTTCTTGCTGTCAAAGACTGACTTTTGGAGGTAGCGTGCAGGAGAGAAGTAAATCACATTTTCAAAGTCTATACTCACACCGTGCCCTATTATGTCCTTGCTATATTGGCCTTTTCTAGTTACAACACAATACGGTCAGCTATAATCCGAACCACACATGAGAGTATGATAGCAAAATCAGACTGCGGACACAGACGTTTAATTTCCTCTTGACTCCCGGTGCACCAAACAACAATTCTATCCATTAGATGTTGTAATAAGCACAACTAGGGTTCCAAATTAGACCCTACAGTTTAGCACATGTACTAACATTATGTCAGTAATTTGGGGGAGCATGATTTTGTTAACTAAGCAAATTACTCAAGAGGCTCATAAAACAGAACTGGATCGAAGATAAATTGAGATTTCATGTATAAATGTTTTATAGAATTGAGACTATAACCCACACAAGTCATATGGCTTCCAATAAGCTGCATTATCACTGTGGTCCAGTAGAAAACTTCGCCTCTAAAGCCACTTTTAAGTATGCCATGTATGCATATTAGATTTAGGAATGGAGATTTAAAGGAGTTCAGGTAAATTTTAAATGGCCTAATTTAGTATCTTCAGTTTAAGTGATTTCTGAACGGGATCCAAATGTGTGTGGCACTACCAGTCAGACATGCTGTACAAGGGCTTTTGCATTAGATGGGGGGCGAGGCAAGACACTCAATGAGTCACTTCCAATCCCACAGATGTTATGGTCTAGAGTGTAGATGGACCGTACTGACGGAATACACTCCTAGGATCCTATTTTCCCACATTTTCGCATGCCCAAAAGCAGCTTACAAGAGCTGTCTGCCAGGCAGCCGTCCTGCATAGGTTGTCATAGCTTGAGCCTAAGCATCAAATTTTGCAAAACTGGTTGTCAGCAGCCTGGAAAAATCCCAGGAACAACAGTGGAGCAATCATGTAAGGAATGCTGTGTCGCCAGGGTTTTGATGGCATGGAGTATGATGTTGTAAGGAAAAACAAGGACATCATGACCCTGAGCCAAAAGTGATTCAGGAGAAACAGACCCAGTATGAACAGGTTTTCATAACACCATCACCCTGGGTTTCTCCCTCTCATGGCACTGACATCATAAGCCAGAAGTTCATTGTTCACGGCAGGTGGCAGAGGTGGGAGCTGTCCTGTACATTACAGGATGTTTAGCAGCATCCCTGGCCCCTGCCCACTAGATGCCAATGACACGGGACAAGTGGGACAGCCAAAAATGTCTCCGGACACTGTCACATGACCCCTGGGGACCAAAATCTCGCCCAGTTGAGAATACTGCCTTACCCTTTTTATTTTGCTTACATTTTCCTTTCTATGAATAAACAAGTGATATGTTTTTAAAAATTCAAAGTTAGTCGTAATGAGAAAATTCTAGGAAATAAAAAACTGTTATAATTTGCAGCAATGTCTTTTTCCTTAGTGGTACATCAAATACAGTACTTTTTTAAAATCAATGACATCTTTAATTCCAAGAAATTCTGCCACTCACCACCCTTTCCTCTTTGTTATGGAATCTTCATCCTGATTTTCTTTTGAGGGACTGCTTCCTCCCTGCTGTGTACAGTTTTATAGTACCTGGTTCTTCCCTAACTAGTGGTTCTTTAGTTTTCCTTTTGATTCTCTTTTGAACTTTCCAATATGCTTCTAAAAAATTCCTTGCTTTCTGAGTTAACTAGAGTTAAGTTTCAGTCTTTCAACAACAAAAAAGTTAATCAAAACAAGGTCCTTATTTGAGCTAGACTGACCGAGGACATTTCAGAGTATTTACTTGCCGCAAAGTTCACCAGCCTGTTACAAATATTACTGTTTCTCCTAACCACTCATCACATAGGTAGAGTGAGTGGGGATATAGATGACACAATAATTGTTGAAACGATGGCACAAGGAACCATTTTCTGAAACTGCTTACGAGACTTGGTTCAATTAAGGTAACAGATACATTAATGTATAAATGCTTTGTGACACCAAAAAGTTCCTTTTAAAAGACTGTATATACAGTTTTCTTAATGCCTTTTCTCAAGTTTCTTCTCTGGTAGAAAAAAAAAAATTGATTCTTCTAAGAACTATCACACAGATGAACACATACTTTGTGCTAAGATTTGACAGCTGGAAGTTTTCATAAAGAAGGCTTCAAACAAAACATTTTTTAAAAGAAAAAAATAATAAAAAGGCTGCACCACCCTCTGCTCCCCTTAAAAGTGACAGAAAATAAATTCTTTATCAATAGTCATTAGTGCAGGTTACAGTTAGGCTGCCAACGCCAGTCCACTGGAAATATGAAATTGGCTTTATGGAATTGGCACCTTTTATTAGTCTCATCTGCCCTTTACCTCCAGAGACCAAGGCAGAGCAAATGGGAGCTGAATAATAAGGGAGGAATAAAAATAAATAAATAAATAATAAAAAGCAGTGAAAGTTACTGTAATAAGAAGCCTATACCACATTGGGTAGAAAGGAAGACAGAAATATCCTATGTGAAATATAATAAGCAAAGTAAATATGAGTCTAACCCCAAAAAATCCTTATTAAAATAAAATTCAATTAAAAATAATAAAATTTCAAAGACAAAAACATTCTACCATAGCATATTGATTTTCTTTGCTTCTTAATGAAAATGATCTGAATTTTTTGAATATTTAAACTTCACCATCTAATTATATATACTCTATCAGACTAACCCAATTAAATAATTATAAAGTGCTGTGTGGGAAGCTACAGAAATATACACAGACCCTCTCAGCACTACCGATTATATCTTGATTTTTTAAAACCCTAAGCAGTGAGCCTTCTCTGTTTCCTGAGAAAGTGGTGGTCTTCCTCTAAAACTCACATCCTGTTCCATGTTTTGAGAAAACTGGAGCTGGGTTAGCACTTTGTCAGAAAAACCGAAATACATATGAGAGAACACGTTTCAAACCCCTCACTTTAGAGTTGAAATATTTAAGGCCTAACGAGGTTAAATTATACGTTGATGGTCCTATGGGCAGTGAAGACTACAATCCAATTCAAAAAGTCTTTACATTAATTCAAGCAAAATAGCTAAGCAATCCAAAACAAAACAAAACAAAAAGAACACATCTCCTGGTGGTAGGCATGTGCTTACTGCTCCCAGCAGAAACACATTTGCATGACCACATAATAATAATGCTCTGTGCTATATGCAAATTTCAGAAGTAGCACAGATGGAAAACACTTGACTCTAATCTTGGATTAAAAAATATTCAAGTATTTTTATGAATAACTATACGCTTTAAGTCTTTAAAAAGTAGTACTTTTACCAAAAAATTATGCTGTTTTGAACATTGTTTTTTTTCAGTTTATAGTTTTTCAACATGTTTTTTTAAATCAGCACATAAGAATCTATTTGACTGTTTAGTATTCCATTGTAGGCATAATTCATTCATCCAGTCCCCTATGATGGATATTTGACTTGCTTCCGGTTTTCTACTATTACAAAAACACTTCAATGAACATCCTTTTAACTTATTATTATTAGTAGTAGTAGTAGTATTAATAATAATAACAATAATATAGAAGCATATATATATATATAAATCTGGAGGAATAAAATGTTTAAGGTTGGTTATCTTCATAGAATGGAATTATGAAGGATTTTGATTTTTCAGCCTTACAGATTTCTATTATATCTTCAATTTTTTTAAGTGAGTATACTACTAATTAGTGCTATTTATTAATGTGGGCAATATGAATAGCATATGACGTTTAATACCCATAGTAGACAATGTAATATTCAATCATTAATATAGTCATTGAAAGAAACTAGCCTGTGAAATTCCTGGAGAAGCCTCAAGAACTACTTCTCACAGATGGAGAAAACAGGGCTCAGGATGCATGCAACAAAGCACCATACAATAAGTAAACGGTCATATATAAACAAGTTTGGGAAGAGGGTTATCGTAGGGCTTTAACAAGCATAATCCAAACCTGCAAATGGCCAAGTTCATACGTTCAGCACAGTCTGAAGTTCAGCCAGGCACAAATAATGAGTCTTATTACACTCTAAAAATATCTCATAAGTATAACAATCCCACAAAAATCTCTCCCATACCACAAAACTCACCGTTTCTGGTTTTCAAATTCTTTCTTGGCTTGTTCCAGGGCCAGCTCCTCAGCTACTCTTCTTTTCAATTCTTCATCAGACACTAGAATCAACAAAGAGCAAAAGGGGATAAGTGACTTCTTAAAAACAAAAGCAAGAAAATACTCAAGAAAACAAAGCTGAGACTAGACCTGAATGGGCAAAGTTCCGCCAGCTGGTCAGCGTCTCCCTGAACTACCTAAGCACTGTGGAAAAGACCAATTAATACATTTCAGGAGTAATTTAATCAAGAGTTCCCCAGTGACCTAGAAATTTCCACACCTGCCAAAATTTATAATAAACTCGAGGAGCTTCTTACTGCCCAGTGGGGACTGAGCCATTAAGAACAAATTCTTTAAAATGATGTCCTATCGTTACGGTCTGACAATCGCAATAAAGGAAGGCGAAGATGTAAGGAAGGGACCTGAGAGAGGAAAATGACACCAAAATTCTCACTTCGAGAATTAAACATTTTAAACACCATTTATTACACAAAGAAAATTATTTGTATTCACATTCATTTTTCCATGATTTACAAAAAAATGGCATTTATGAAAATTTTGGAATATATGTTTTGGAATACATGTCATTCAAATTCAGGTGCCAGCAACTGGAGAGAGGTTTGGAACAGTGCTGAGAACTCGGCTAGAGTTTTCCAAATACCTGGTGATTTGATTTGAAACATCTGGTCTTTCCAATTAGATTTTGTACGTGTTTTGTAAAGATTCTTACAGCTATGGTCGCAAACAAAATAGACAAATTTTACAAACTCCTTCAGAGCCTTCCATTAAAAAATACATGGAGCCTTATTGCCTCTTCACTAGGAACCCACTACCCAAAATTATGACAAAGAAAGCACCAGAAACACTTAGGAAAGTCTAGGAATACACACAGGACCTGTTACTTCAAATGGTTGAGCCTACCAGAGATAAGCTACATGGTATAACTGTCTCTGCTCCGTACCAATAATACTCTATTTGATGGTCTGAACGTTATAGCGTCTTGCTGCGGAGCCCACACAAAAAAGTACATGAATTACAATGAATTACCATAGCATATGCAAACACCTTTTTTAAGTTTTGCTGACACTGGGCAATAACAAAGAAGATACACATGAAAAGGTTGCAAGGACGTGTTCTCTTCCTTACGGACTATGAGAACACAACAGCATCAAAGGACATCATCCAGAAGGTGAAAAGACAACCCACAGAATGGGAGGAAATACTGGAAAATCATACAGCTGACAAGCAGCTTGTATCTAGAAAACACAAAGAACTCTTACAACAGAAAAATAAAAAGATAACTCAATTTTAAATGGGCAAAGGATATGAATAGGCATTTCTCTGAAGAAGACACACAAATGGCCCATAAGCACATGAAACATTGCTCATCAGCATTCTTCTTAGGGAAATGCAATTCAAAACCACAGTATACCAACTCAAACCCAATATAATACAAAAGACAAACAACAAGTGTAGGTGAGAATGCGGAGAAACTGGAGCCTTCATACATTGCGGGTGGGAACGTGACATGATGCAGTCACTGTAGAAAAGTTAGGCAGCTCAACGAAGTTGCCATGTGCCCTACCAGTTCCACTCTTGGGTACTGTACATACTCAACAAAACTGAAAACCTATGTCTACACAAAAACTGGCACATGGATGTTTATGGTGGTATTATTCATAATATCCCTGAAGAGAAGACAACCTAAACACCCATCAGCTGATAAATGGATAAACAAAATGTAGTATATCCATCCAGTGTGATATTATTCAGCCATAAAAAAATTATCAAGTCCTGACAGAAGCTACCACATGGATGAAACTTGAAAACACGATGCTAAGTGAAAGCAGCTAGAAACAAAAGGTCATATATTGTACGCTTCCCTTATCATGTAACGTCTAGACAAGCACATCCATAGACTCAGAAAGCAGATTAGACTGGAAGCCAGAGGTGAGAGGAAGGGGAGAATGGATAGCTGAGGTCTAACCCCAGCACGGCCACCCACAATCCGGCGGGTCTTGGGGAGGTTACAAACTGGGCAACAGTTTTCTCACAAGGTTGTCCTCAAACAGATGTTCTCTAGACTCCCTTCAAGCTGTACGCTACGTGCTACAGTTTGGCTTCTCTCCTACTTCCCAGTATATAGTATAAGAAAGACACCACAGCTTTGCTTTGAAGAGGTCACACAAAATCAAGAAAAAACTAGAACAGAGATTCTGTTTGCATTCAGGAAAATCTTCAGATTTTTCAATCTCAAGATTTTTTAACCATACATAAAACAGCAGAGAAATTAGCAAAGAGTCAGTACTACTCCTTATTTTTCTAGTAGCTAGACTTTGGATAAGTCAGTTGACCTACCTGCGTTTTGATTTCCTCATCCAAAAGCAGGACTGGTGGGTTGCATGGGTGGGTGTCTGCTGGTTATGAAGTTCTAGACCATGCACTGCACAGGGTAGTGATTTTCACATTTTCATCTCCTTCTCACACACAAGCAAAACTATGTGACACGATATTTTTTTGAGCTATTCACAGCTGCCAGCTCTATTAGGGGCAAAAACCTGACACAACCATTTAATCCTTAGCACTACCTCATCAAACTCTACTCCGAGGTTCAACACACCGGGGAGGATCAACACACAGTCAAACGGTACGTGTATCATCACGCCACTTGCCTTGGGTTGTGGCAAATTGCCACCGCAAACATTTTCTCAGGCAGAATCCAGTCACATTCTCAACCACAATTCAACGGAATTTCATTCAGTCCATTAAAACCAGCCTCCTGAAAAGTGTCGGGGTACCCGGTCTACATAGGAAGCAATGAGATCGGTTTCCTACGGGAGCTGCTATCCGCACGGTGCATGCTATGCCTCTTTCATAGGGACTTCCTACCAGGGAAAAAGCCCAAATCAGCAGTGAGCCTTGTTTTTTATGATGTAATCAAGCTGGAACAGAGCGGTAAAGACTCCATGACCAAAGGGAACCAGCTGGGTGGCTGGAAAGCAAGCCACGCAGAAGAACTACAGTGAAGATTCAAGGCTTGTCTTCTTTCTCCCTACTCTTCTCCCTGTGACCGCCAGCCCTGCCACCTGTCGTGGGGTAAGGTGAGAAACAGATGGAGACAACGGGTGGTGCCAGGAGAGAGAGAGCGGTGGACGAGGAAAGCGGGCAGCAAGGAAAAGGATGGGACACTCCCCAGGCCACTAGAGAAGACACGCCCAGGGACCAGCGGGGGACATCACTTGGGGTCAGTAAAGGGACCAAAGCACAGCTGTCTTCTAATGCCCTAAACAACACACACACACACACACACACACACACACACACACACAACTTTTGTGTCTCACTTCCAAGGTCACAGCTGAAAAAGTAATTATTCCAGCTATAAACGAGGCTCTAAAATAACGAAAAGATAAAACATGACCTAGCATAAAGAGTTTAACATCTAAAATAGCAAATCAAAGCTCAGGCAGGAAAAGAAACCAGTGTGGTAATGGGTTTTGAGCAACTCTGAGTTTCATGTTATTTGTTTTTAAATCAATAAAATACAGAATACAACAATGCATTTCTTCTGATAGGTCTGGTGCAGACTGTGTATGGGAAAAAGATACACCACCGGGAGACCACTATTTAAAATGGCCTTTCTCCAAACACTCTTTTCAGCTCTCAGGAGCTGAACATTTTCTCAAATAAAACTGTTATTAAACTAAAAGGTCAGTGTTTCTGGATGGGCTACGTTAAGAGAAGCACAGAAAAGGCCAACTTTGCCTATTAGCACAGTGAGTTTCCAAGCAGATCTTTAGGGACGGGCAAAGTCTGTAAAATAAGAAAAAGTCAAAATAAATGGTCACGCCCTATACATCAGATTTGCCATGGAAATCTGCAAAACAATTTCAAGTTCAGGAAGTACAGTTCCATAGCTGTTACATACATGCACACTCTCCTTTTAAAATGGTGTATTCACACGAAGGATGTTTTCTTCACATCCGTGTCCTCTACTTTTTAAAATCTTCTCGGAAACCGTTTTCATTTCTTTTTCAATGGCCAATGTATCTTCATGAATACAAACAATGGCATTTTGTCTATGAGATACAGATGATAGGACACTGACCATAAACCACGTGAGAAAAAGTTAGAACTGCAATTGCTTGGTTACAGCAAATCTGCCCTAAACCCTTTATTTGAAACTATTATTGAAAACAATAAATTTTGTGGTTGAAAGCAGCTCATGATTCTTAGCAAAATTGTATTTGTTTCTTTGTTTTTAGTAAACAACATGCTAAACAAATGTCTTGGTTAGCCCCAAATTTCTTCTTTGCTGAGTGCCTAGCAATTATTTACCCCTCTTAGATACATTCAAAATTTCTAAAAATTTAAGTTCCTAAGAAATTCTGAGAATCTGTATTTCTAATGTGGGTTCAGGATCAAATAAGAAAACTCCTAACCTTATATTTGGTTCTGAGTATTCTTAGCAACCGCAAATACCCTGACCTTAATTCTCAGAGAAAGGGCAGCATAAGCTCACTACACCTCACCTGTCTTCTATGCTCTATGACTTATGCCCAAATTCTGTTTCCAGAAGCTGGTTAAATCAGAGGGAGAGAGGGAATGCGGGTGTGGGAAGACATTGTCACATATTTAGGAGAGTTCCTTGAATGGTGAACAGAAATGACTCTGAAAGATGGAATCACGTTATGAATACCTCATCATCTAGGAAAAAACAAAAACCTGAAAATGCAACTACGATCTGAGACATGCATAGATTCCCTGGAACTCAAAGGACAAAACAATTTCCTTTATAACTTTTTCCACCTATGACTTCCCCTTTCCTTCACTTTCTTTGTATAATCCTTACACTGTAATTCCCTCCCCAATTTCAGTATTTCTTAAACAACCTCTGTAAGTTACTTAATAAAAATTAAGGCTTGCCTCTTAGAAAAATGTCAGGTCTTTTCGGATTTTTGCTTTACTCTATTTCTCTTCCTGGTTTTCCCACTGGCTGATACACATCATGTCCAATTTCATAAAGCCTACATTTTCAGATGCTAGTTTAAAAACGCTGAAGAGGACTACAAAGATCTACTCTAAGAAGAAAATCAATGTAATTGCCTAACACAAGCGGCAGATTTCAGATAAATACGGACTGTGCCAGCATTGAGATAGCTGCGCTGATGCTTATGCCTTAAGATATGGCCAAATTAAATGTTCAGCTCCACAGAAATAGCCATGAATGTTATAATTTCAATAAATGCATTAATCTAAAGAGAGCACTGATTGTTTAAGAAATAATAATGGAAGCACCCATGCAATCAATGAAATACAACACACAGAATCCTAGAAGTAAATGACTCAGCCTCGCTTGCAGGATAAATCTTGTCTGGCTTCCTATCTTATAGAAGGCATAGGGTGTGATGAGGAGAAGAGCCGAAAGATGACGAGAATAAATCTCAGGGGTTAGAAGGAAACACGTAACAGTTTGCCATTATCCATTTGTGGCACCATCTAGATCAGGAGCGCGCGCGCGCACACACACACACAGACACAGACACACAGTATAAGTTTGATGTTGGGCTGACAATTACATTCACTATCACCTAAGGATAATGGATCTCAAGATTGCCTTCCAAAAAAATGCCATCCGACTACCTCCCTGGCAGGGTGACGGAGGCTCCTAATACGTTCAACTTAATGATGATGTCAGAATGAAAATCCTTCCCTGCACATTCCTCCCCATAAATACTGAATCAGAAGGCACAGTGTTACAAAGAGACTGGCGAGCTAGACACTAACAGCATCCAGTTAATGGTTTCCTTTGTGGTATTACTGCTCCAACAGGATTTATACACCTTCATAAATTTCTAATTTGAATGGCATAATAAGCAAAGAGCGTCCATTTTATTGTTTGCTGCACAACGAGCACTCACGGAAACCAGAGCCACGTTCCATTCTGTGGGAAAACAAACATCAATACTGGGCTGCAGAAGCCGTGCAGCAACAGACAAGCCCTATCACTCCTATTCTACAGTTGCCACGTTTCTGAGCAGACAATTCTTTAAACCGGAGAATCACACACATCTAGTATTTCATGTCTTAATATCCTGAATAATAGCTGCAAGGCCTCCCAAAGCCTCTGGGAAAATAAGATCTATAATTTAAATTAAAAAATAATAATTACCTCTGGATATTGCTTTTTGATGCATAGCTTAATTTTTTTGTTTGTTTCACAAATGGATGTATTGCGTTCACTGGGGATAAAGCTATAAATTAAGCGGCATTAAATCTCTAACCCCAAATGAAGTACCCAAACCACCCAATCCTGCTTCTGTATCATTCCAACAGTCAGAGTACGGCTGTATTCAAAGGGTGCTTCAGAAAGACTCACCCAATGCAAAGAGGACTAGGCCGGAAATAAAGGGGTTCCATTCCTATCTAGTCCTGGCTCCATCGCATTCGGGTTTGTGATTTTACTCAAAAACATGTCATTACTTTAGACCATCTGTAAAATGAGGGCTCAAAATAGAAAATCTCTAACAGCCCCGGACCCTTACACAGCTTTGTTAAACGGGAGATGATGGATGGGACTGAATTCATGCTTGAGCCTCCTTCCCCTAAAAGCCCGTTAAAAGGAAGGTGAAAAAAAAAATCGTCTATGATGGGCAACATATATGTCAGGTGTTTTCCTTGAAGCGATGCTTTGTCCATTTGGAAAAACTGTCTATCAGACACTCAAACTACCAAAAACAGCCTCTAATCTTTACAGACAAAGCAAAAATGAAAGGGGGCTGGGGTGGAGGGGTGAGGTCGGACGTGGGGAGCAATACTGTATAGACTTTACTAGGCACACAGCAGATGTTCAATGAAAACGTGTTGTTTGATTAGTGGAGTCAAACATCAGTCATTAGGTAAAATAAATCACCAACTTTTGGAGAAGCTTAAGGAAGACTTAGAAGAAACATAACATACACACAGTCAAGTTCCTACAATCAAAGTAACGTGCAACTGCTACTGAAGAAGTTCAAGACAAGTCCCCTTCCCCGAAACTCTCACACCAGTGCCACTACCACCAGGTTTCTGCTCTTGGAACCCCCTTTAAGGAAACTGGAGTCACCTGGACGCATAGTATATGGTTCATCAAGGAAAGAGTGGCTTATTCATTATAAGCTTACTTACCGGCTGCAAAGTTTCAGTTTCAATGTTTAACCTCAGTTTTCTGTTCTCTGGTCAACCATATGAAGTTATTTTTGTTGGTTTTTTAAGTAATTTTCTCAAACATCAAGAGACGTCTGGGAATAGTCAACCGAGGGAAATCAACCAACTCACTCGGTAGTAAATGCACGTTGACTCAGTCCGACGCGAGGCTTTATAAGACGAAGACAGTATGGTCCCTACCATTACGGAAATCAAAGGCTAATCAGTAAAACTACTATTGGGATTTAATGTTAGCAAGGTCGGCTGCAGTCGTGGAGGGCTTCATGGAGGAGGTGGGACATAAGCAAGGGCCTACATTAGACAGATGGGAAGGAAACCAAACAAAGCTTGTTTGTGAGGAAAAAAAATAGAAGAGTAAAATAAGCTCGATAGTGAGGAACCTTGGAAACTAGGCTGGAGTTTGGATAAGAAATGTTTGAAAAAAAATAGGGAATCATGGACAGTTGTTAACATTCAGGAATAATGCAGTGAAATAGGGTGTTACACGCAATTTAATCCGGCAAAGGTCTGCAGATAAACAGAATGGGACAAACATAAGGCAAAGAGTGGTTCTCAAAGTGTAGCCTCCTCCCTCCTCCTCTCCCTCACTCTCCCTACTCTCCCCTCCGTAACAGCAGCCCCACCTGGAACTTGCTGGAGATGCAAATATGTCTGCTCCTCCCCAGATCTGTAAATCAAACACCCTGGGGGTGGGGCCCAGCAACGCCTGTTACCAAGCTCTCCAAGTGATCCTGAGGCTGGCTGAAATCTGAGAGACACTGGCATAAGGTGACGATCACCTGACCTAGGAAACTGCCCATAAAGGTGGAGTCAAAGATACCCGTGCTTTCATGGGGAAAACAGATCGTCTGTGACTGAGCGATGAAAGAGAAAGAAGTGCTAGAACATTAATACCCATGATGGTCAATTAAGTAAAGAAGGAGAGGCTGTTTGGGGAAGAAAGAGAATGAGTTCGGTTTCAGACATCCTCAACTGAACGTAGAATCACCACATGGAATTGTAGGCGGTTAGACGTTGGAGCCTGAAATTCAGATTTGATTTGAGACTTGGCTGGAAATGCTGATTTGGGAAAGGCTATTACAGATCTGAGCTCAGTGAATTCTCCTGGAAAAAGACGTGTAAAGAAAAAAGTAGAAGGCTAAGGAAAAGGCCTTAAAAATGCATCGGCTGATGGAAGGGAGTGAAAGAACATCACTGGGGACAAAGAAATGGAATGGAAAGGAAGAAATGAACCAAGATACCGTGTGCAGAAATGGTGAATAGATTTTATCTCCTGTGCTAATTCTGACCAACTGGCAGTAGCTGCCTGGGGTGCTGTGTGTAGGTGGATTCTAAGGCCAAGTCCAGGTTCAGTGAATTAATGTCTACCCTGGGCACCGGAGGAAAAACTGGAGGCATGGCTTAAAATTACCTGTGGTCCCATGGAGCACATGGAAATCAGATCGGGTGGGAGGAGAACCACGGAAGGCAGCAATTACAGGCCTCTCTTCAACAAGTTTAGAAATGATACAAGAAGGAACGAGGTAGAAAAATTATAAATAAAAGATGATTTTCACAAACAGTGGAGATGTGGGCATGTTGGAAGGGCAGCCACAATCAATATTCTGTAACTAAATTATAAGAGACTGATGAATGCTAGTTGTTGCTTCTCAAAAGTAATTTAGAGAAGAAACTAGACTTTTGGTGGGGAGCGCACAAAAGACCATACAGATATTGAATTATAATGTTGTACACCTGAAATGTATGTCATTAATCAGTGTTACCTCAGTAAATTTAATTTTTAAAAACCAATTTAGATACTATAATGTATACATTACTCAAAAATATCTGGTTGTTTAATGTACAATAACAGGCCAATTAACATTTATGTATTATATTCTAGTCCACTTTCCAAATTACCACCTTGATGCAAGGTTCATAGCACATTTTTTATAACAATGAAACAGTGGAAAGCCCACTTTCATGAGCCAAAAGGCTTTAACCAAGACTAATATCCTTACCTAAATAATTTGCTTTAGTAAACAGAAAGTCAAATACCATTCCAATACTTAAGATTCATAAATCAATCTTCCCTCTTCCTAGTGTTATGAACTAATGTGTGCTTTTCAGCACAAAAAAACAAAGACAAAAAAAGAAAAACACTGTATTTTTTCCAAAAATCCATTCATCACTAATAAAAATTCTAAATTCAACTAAGATTTTTCGTTCTTAAACTCTAACCAGCACTATTTTCTAAGGGAGACTTTAAATTTATCCTTAGATGTAATCAAAAACCATGTAAAGCAAAAGACTTCAAAGTCTGAAAATAAAAATTTGTCTTCTAATCCACCTAACTTTCCACAGCCCTGGGAAATGTCAACCAAGTCCAACCTCGAGACTTTCCTTCTTTGGGATGAAAATAAAATGTTGACCCAATTTGTAGCCCTTTTGATAAGAAAGAAAACTAGACAAATAGAACACTATTTCTAGATACTGGCCCAGTACTAGACAGTGGAAATAGTGGGAAAATCACACGTAGTCAGACTTCCAGAACACTTTGGCTTCACGGATATAGCCCATTAAGGATCAGCCCATTGTTCCAAAAGGGATCTGTTTAACACACAAGCTAACCATCGCAGAACAATGGCCTTTCCCGAGAACTTTTAAATAAAGCAATTCCGATTTGATACCCATGCTTAATTCATATTTTATTTATGGTGTTTCAAATATATTAAAACCGTAAGACAGCAGAACGCATACTAGTATAATATTTTTCATTAAGCTATAGCACAATATCCTGAGCCTTGCTTTTTATTTAATTCACATTGCAATAATTAGATCAGCTCTTTTTTTGAAGTCAGATTATATCTAGAGCCCTGATATTTTACTTCACCTAAAGTAACAAATCTCCACTTATTGTTCAGAAAATACCATTTCAATGTAGTCATAATAGTCATAATCTCTAATAAAATGAAAATAATTCTCTGTGAAGCATTGTGGAAGCTCTGTGAATTAGCTGATCATAGCTGGTTTCACCATCTTTAAAACACAAGATTAAACCAGGATTTCAAGACCAAAGGCCTTCTCCTGTCTTTAATTAAAATGCAAGAATGCACTTAACTTTTTTCTAAGAATAAAGTAAATTA
Organism: Rhinolophus sinicus; assembly: GCF_036562045.2. NCBI lineage: Eukaryota > Metazoa > Chordata > Mammalia > Chiroptera > Rhinolophidae > Rhinolophus > Rhinolophus sinicus. Next base: position 64,156,752 of record NC_133760.1, on the reverse strand, counting down.
TCCGCAGTAAATTTAGGCTGAAGAGAAGACAACAGTGAAAACATTTATTGTGATTATATTCCTAATGATCCACACATTTCCTTAAGACAAATGTTACATAGAAAAAGGGGATGGAACGCTTTCTTGTCTTTCGGTAGTGTTACCATTTTTGTAACTTACACCATGTACTCTGTAAGATTTCGGAATGGTAATCCTTTGGAATATGTGGGACCAAACAAGATATCAATGAAAACCATGCTTCCATTTAGACCAGTGGTTTTACCCTTATTAGATCCAAAGCTGCCTTTTCTTTGCTAATATTTTGTAGTACTCCCTTGACTATCCTGAAAATACATGATAATCTGACACAAAAAATTTGTAATACCTAATGTGTAATATTTTTTAAAAAGATAAAAAAACTAATTTATAGAGAAATTATGGCTTTTCGCTACATAAATGCTCAAACCTAACCATACTAGAAGATGTAATAAAATAGTCTGAATCCTGAGCTTACGTGGCAAATCACATAGCTATTGCAATACATTCCTGGAAAACTCAGTCTATCTTTAAACCATGCAAAATGTACTTTCTGCTTATATATATAGAACACTGAAGTTCTAGGCTGGGTAACCGGGTTTTCGAGTGCACGGATTTCTGATGGGACAATTCTTCAAGTGGTGGCACTATCCCAGGCACTGCAAGGCATCTAGGTCCCTGCCCACACCCCTGAGCACCAGTAGCTCCCCCACAAATTTCTAAAATGCCCCCCTGGGAGTAGTACTGCCTAGCACTGAGCACCACTGTTTGAGACTGGGCTAAAAGAGCACCATGATACAAGACAAAACGTGGGAAACCTAGCTACCGTGTTTCCTGGAAAAGAAGACCTAGCAGGACCATCAGCTCTAATGCACCTTTTGGAGCAACAATTAATATAAGACCCGGTCTTATTTTAATATAATGTAAGACCGGGTCTTATATAATGTAATGTAATATAATATAATATAATGTAATACCAGGCCTTATATTAATTTTTGCTCCAAAAGACGCATTAGAGCTGATGGTCCAGCTAGGTCTTATTTTTGGGGAAACACGGTACTTTATGGTTTGTATGACCATTTATTGGGGATTGTCACAAGCAATTCACTAATAGTAATATGGATTTTTCAAACACATGGAAATTCGTAGATGACAGCAATATGCCTTCCCCAACTTGATCTATGCCTCAAGGTGGCCAAGTATTTCTAGCTTCCTCTGTCTCCATACACACCAAAAATTACATGTGCCCATTCCCACTCATACTGATCACCTTGATTTTCCGTAGGGTATCCAAAGCCACTTTCTGCTAATCAGTGAATAGTCTATTTTTTTTTTCTCTCCTGACACCTCCAGACGTGTCCTACAAGGATGAGGGTTCTAGCAGGAATCCAACGGAAATGGAAAAGGTGGGTACAAATGGCAGCCTACAGACTCCAGCTATGTGATGGGATATCATAGAATGCACACAGATACAGGTGACACCCATTTACCCACAAATTATGGAAACGTTTTCATTTTTAAGCATTCAGGCATTTTCAGGTTAATGGCTTAAAGAGAATAATTTCCCAAACATAGATTTATCTCAGGCTGACACACTTCCCATCAAAACTATCTGCATCAACTAGCTCCTGGCCAATTAAAACTGTATTTTTTATAGATGACAATATTTGAATTAACACTGAGCAAACAGTTCGATAAGGCCATATCATTTTTCTATTCAAGGAAAATGAGAAAAGGATTTAAAGTTACTCACTCTAAATTAACTTATAATAATTCACAGAGATTCCTTTTTGAAATTAAGGAACGAAGATTTAGTAAGAAATAATTTCTCCATAAACATCAACAATAAATTAGCTTTCACTATAGCACATAATATGAAACTATCTAGAATAAATGGTAGGAAGGCAGCAAGAATGAGTACAATCTAAATACATACGATACTTTAAAATAAATGCATTCATGTCATTTTAAAGTACCTTCAGCAATTGATCCAGTCTTTAAAACAGTGTTACCAGGTAGATGTCCCTAGAAACTGTTTTAATGAAACTAATAATTAGAATACCAACTTATTCTTTATAAGTAGTAATTCCTAACATACATGATGATTTTATAAAATAAATTGCTAAGTATGCTGAGATTTCCTCTCAGGGAATTTTCTTATCAAGCCCACCCTGACTTCTACCCCACCCCGCATTGCTCATCCCCCACCATGTTAGTATAAATAAACATAAATCTTCTCTAATGTCATGACAAACTGTAAATTAAGCGAACGCAAATTAATAAGATTTTACTGCATGTTTTAACACTTTAGGGTTTTAACACATTTTGCCTCAGTTATATAGTTTATAGAGAATTTAACAGTAAGAAATTAAGACACTAATGGATATAAAATAAAATCTTTTAAAAATTGTATAAAATGTTCCGATTTAAACTAATAAACCTCCAAAACATGGCTATGAAATGAGAATGGCCATGAAATAAAAAGAATGGTCTATAACACATGATTTTCATTTTATAGTCACAAGCACTGTGTGTATATGTGTGTGTGTATTGGCCACAGGATTATGAAATACAGAAGCACGCCATATTTCATTTCTCTTACATGGACAGATAAACAGAGCTGAGCTCCATGAGAAGCAAAGCAACTGTAATTACAGAATAGCATTTAAAGAAACCAATGTTCTCTTCCTGACTCTACCCTTTGTGACTTAAATTCTTACCTGTAAATTACCAATGAGGTCTTTCTTAAAGATGAAATAAAGTGAACTGAGGAGCTATATTAAGGCCAAAGATGAACATTATTACAAAAACAATGAAACTCTACTGACCTGGAGAAACAACCAGCATTTTATTTTAAAAATCCTGACTGATATCGTGTAACATTTCATTCAGCCAATATTGTATTTTGCAAGACTATTTTAAGCCATGTGTTCTTCAGAATGTCAACATGCTAGGATTTACAATTTTTTCAAAATACAGAAAAGATTATATGAAAGAATTTGTGGTGCATCTTTCATGAGGATTTAAGATATGGCCTCATGTCGAGGTCCAATTCCTTAAGTATTTTAGCTTCTATCTCCAAGGTCGCATGTCTATCGTAATCGAATTTGATCTGACAGTAAAAAGAATTAATCTGAATCTCTTTCACTGTCTTTGAATACTGATAATGTCACGGGTTATGATGAATGATGAGGAGGAGACTAAAGGGTGAAGTAAAATTAATGTTGATCAAGTATTGTCTAAATGTTCATTTTCATGACCAGTTTAAATGACTGTTAAATCTTCCTCCTAGAAACATGAAGTCTGGTGGCAAAGAGAAAGATTGAGACAGTGAGATAGAGCAACATATATTTTATACATGAAAGAAAAACCGGACACAAACTATCCCAAAACAGGGAGATGATCGAATAGTAAAATACAATTTTGTTTTTTATATTAAGAAACATGCTTTAAAGAAAGTTAATCCATGAAAAGATTCTCATAATTAAGTGAAAAGGATAAGATACTAAACTGAACATACTGTTTGATCTTCCCTCTATTTTATAGGTGTCCAGTACTTTAAAAAGTATAAAGAAACCATCACAAAAACATACATACACATATATAGTCTACAATGATATATACAAATGATAATAATGATTATCTTAGAATTTGGGGGGGATGGATCATATTTTTCTTTTTATACTTAACAGTATTTTTTAGCAAAAAACACATTTTTACTTCCATAATCATTTGAAAAGTAAAGTTAAAACAATCCATGAATGGGCAATACATTCCAGTTAAAAAAAAAAAAAAATACCTTTATCAATTGAATCATGAACATCAAATGAACAAATTATATCAGTTTAGCTAACAGAGAAGTTCAAACCACACTTATACCAAAATAGAGTTGGCAGGGATTAAAGTGCATAAAAGTGAGCATCACAACATTCAAGAAAACAAAATGGGTTTTTGTTTTTTTTCCTTTTGCCCATCCTGCTGACAACTCACTAGAACAGACTATATATTCTTAAAAGGCAAGTTACTCAAAGAAAGCACAATCACAAACTATTATAATTATGTCTGGGGGAGCAGAATTTATAGCACGTTTTCTTATTATGCCATCTAGAAATATACCACACAACAAGGTCTATTAGCTGAAGAGTTCTTCTGTTCTTTTGAATTATGAAATTCAAAGTGTCAGAAAAAGGATATTGAATGGCCGTATTAAATATAGGTAGGAATAGGGGACATCTTAGAGAGCTAAAACATTCTCCTTTCACTTCAGTTTTTCAAGTAGCATTTAATTTTTTTGTCTTCCATTTAAATTGTTTAATTGATAACACCAATGGTCCTAGTATGATGAATGATATGTTAGCAAGGACAGCTGATGAAAAATTCTTAGTCATTGACTTAAGCAATGAGCTGAGATTAAGCTGAATTAGATAAAAGGAATGAAAGATAACCACTGATAGGATTTTTTACATCATACAACAAATATCCCGCAAACATAATGATAGCAAAGCTCCACGGAGATACATTTCCTGCATGTAGCATTCACTTTTACAAAGAGTCACTATATTTTGCCATGTTCTAGCAAATCACTCTATAAATTATCCATTTTGGCTATGAAAGAGACATAGAGACCTATTTATGATATTCCGCACAGGCAGAGCCTAAAAGAAAATATAACTTCAACAATAAATTTAAACTATATTATATCTACCATTACATTCTTTGCTGCCACTAGCAAAATAAAACAGTTAATGTGGTTTGCTTGCTGATTAGATTTATACTTATAGGAAATACATATCAAAATTTAGCCTTGCTTCCTTAAAATGGTTTCTGACAACTTCTCACTGGGGTTTCATGGCCTGAAGCATCTCTAGTGAAAGCTATTATTCAACATCCTAAATTTTCTTTTTTTTTTTAAGTTGCTTAGTACATGCACACACTGCAATCACTGGCTAAGATGAAAATGGTTTAAACACCTATTTGTGGGAAGTGTATCTCATAACAAATATCAATCAAAGCCATCACTTCTCACAAAGCTTTCAGGGTAGCAATAACAAATGACAGGACACTATAACAGACACTATAGCTTTACCTTGAGTTTAATCCGCATCTTATCCATTTAGGTTTGAAAGAAAATCAAACTAAATTCATTCCTTACAATAGCAAAGGAATCCTCAGATACTATTTTTGCAACGTGGATCTGAAAATATCAAATCTTATCCATTTTCATCTGTGCTGATAAATCAGGAGTAACCAAAATCCAAACAGGAAGTCAGACACGAGAAAGTGAAGTCTTTTTTCAATTAAATCTATTGGGGAGACATTGGTTAATAACATTACATAAGTTTCAAATGTACAAATCTATGCATCATCTGTATATCGCATTGTGCGCTTACAACCCAAAGTCTAGTCTCCTTCCATCACCAATATTTGACGCCCTTACCCTCTTCTACCTCCCCCCATAACCCTCCCCCTTTGATAACCACCATACTGTTGTCTGCGTCTATGAGTTTGTTTTGTTTGTTCATTTGTTGCTTTGTGTTTTATATCACACATATGAATGAAAACATATGGTTCCTGCCATTTACTGTCTGACTTATTGCACTTAGCACGATACTCTCAAGGTCCATCCACGTTGTTGTAAATGTCCTATTTCACTTTTTCTTATTGCTGAGTAATATTCCATTGTATATATGTACCACATCTTTATCCATCATCCATCAAAGAACACTGAGGTTGTTTCCATGTCTTGGCTACCGTGAATAATGCTGCAATGAACATGTATCTTTACAAATATGTTTTCAAGTTTTTGGGGGAGATACCCAGGAGAGGGATTGCTGGGTCATATGGTAATTCTATTCTTAATTTTTTGAGCAGCCTCCATACTGCCTTCCATAGCGGCTGCACCAGTCTGCATTCCCACCAGCAGTGTATGAGGGTTCCGTTTTCTCCACAACTTCACCAACACTTGTTATTACTTGCTTATTGATAACAGCCATGCTAACAGGTCTGTGATGAGTATCTCCTTGTGGTTTTGATTTGCATTTCCCTTATAGCTAGTGAAGTTGGGCATTTTTTCATATATCTGTTAGCCATTTGTATGTCTTCTTGGGAAAAGTGTGTGTTTTGATCCTCTGCCCGTTTTTTAATTAGATTGTTTTGTTATTGTTGACGTGTGAGTTCTTTTTATATTTTGGATATTAGTCCCTTATTGGAGGTATCGTTTGCAATTATCTTTTCCCATTCGGTTGGTTGCCTTTTTGTTTTGTTGATTCTTTTGTTGTTGTTTTTTGTTTGACATAGTCTCATTCTTTTATTTTCACTTTTACTTCCCTTGCCTTTGGGATCAAATTCCTAAAATCCACTCTGAGACAGAGCCCGTAAGTTTAATACCTATGTTTTCTTCTGTGTATTTTATTATTTCAGGTCTTATATTTAGGTCTCTCATCTATTTTGAGTTAATTTTTGTGTATGGTGTCAAATGGCAGTCTAGTTTCATTCTTTTGCACATGGCTTTCCAATATTCCCAACACCATTTATTGAAGAGGCTTTCTTTTCTCCATTGTATGTGTTTGGCTACTCTATCGAAAATTAGTTGCCCATTATACAGGTGGGTTTATTTCTGGGCTCTCAATTCTGTTCCATTGGTCTGTGTATCTTTTTTTTTTTTTTCGCTAATACTATACTGTTTTGATTATTGTAGCTTTGTAGTATAATTTGAAGTCAAAAGAATGTGATACCTCCAGCTTTGTTCTCTTTTCTCAAGATGGCTTTGGCTATTAGGGAGTCCCATTTGTATAGTCCCACACAAATTTGATGATTTTTTATTCTATTTCTTTGAAAAATGCCATTTGGATTTTGAGGGGGACCACATTACATCTGTTTATTGCTTTAGGTAACATGGCCATTTTAATTCTGTTGATTCTTCCAATCCATGAACACGGAAAACCTTTCACTTCTTTGTGTCTTCTTCAATTTCTTTCAACAATGCCCTGTAGTTTTCAGCATATAGATTCTTTACATCTTTCAAGTTTACTCCTAGGTATTTTATTTTTTTGGTTGCAATTGCAAATGGAATTGATTTTTTCATTTCTTTTTCTGAAATTTCTGAATTGTTAGTATGAGTATGTAGGAACATAACAGATTTTTGTACATTGATTTTATATTCTGCAACTTTACTGTATTGCTTAATGTTTCAATTTTTGGTGGACTCTTTAGGGTTTTCTATATAAAGAATCATGTCATCTGCAAAAAGTGACAATTTTACTTCTTCATTCCCAATTTGGATGCCTTTTATTTTCTTCTCTTGCCTGATTGCTCTGGCTAGGACTTGCTCTGTTGAATAACAGTAGTGTTATTCTGATCTTGTCTTGTTCCTGATCTTAGAGGAAAGGCTTTCTGTTTTCCACCATTGATTAGGGTATTAGCTGAAGGTTTGTCATATATGGCCTTTATAATGTTGAGGTACTTTTCTTCTATACGCATTTTATTGAGTGTTTTAATTATAAGTGGATGTTGTACCTAGTCAAATGCTTTTTCTGCATCTATCGATATGATCATATGATTTTTATTCTTTATTTTATGTGATATAACATATTGATCAATTTGCATATGTTGAACCACCCTTGCACTCCTGGAATGAACCTAACTTGACCATGATTTATTATTTTTTTAATGTATTGTTCTATTCAGTTTGCTAATATTTGGTTTATAATTTTTGTATCTATATTCATCAGAGATAGTGGTCTGTAATTTTTTTGTGTGTGTGTTGTCCTTGCCAGGTTTTGGTATCAGGATAATGTTGGTCTCATAAAATGAGTTAGGAAGTATTGCCTCTTCTTCAATTGTTTGGAAGAGTTTGAGAAGGATAGGTATTCAATCTTGGAATGTTTCACTAGTGCAACTGTGTGGTCTTGAACTTGTGGCATAAATTAGATCACCTCCAATGTTCCTTTCAATTAACATAATTCTGAAACTATGACATCACAGCAAAGCAGCTAAGAATGTCAGCTCTAGAATCAGGTCGTCTAGATCAAAAACCCTGCTCTGCTATTTATTATATGTGTATCATTGGTCATTAGCTTTCCTGCAACTCAGCTTTCTCACCTGTAAAATGGGTGCAATAAAATAACCATGAATAGAACTGTTGTGAGAATTATAGCACCTTTGGACATATACCAATACTTCATCAGAATACAATTTTAGCTCCCCAAATCCTACTTTACCCAAAACCCTATACAAGTAGTCTTCAAATTTCAAATAACCAGCAATTTATAGATTACTCATCAAAATGATTGAAGTACACTTTCTACCCTGACAATTCTTCAAGGCTCCATCCTACTATCTACTTCCTGTTTAATAGTAGTCTAGCATAATCATCCTACCTACAGACTAAAAATTGACTAACTTTCCATCACCTTTCTGGCAACCTAAACCTTTATGAGAAAATGTTTCAGCAATCCCAAAGATTACTGGGAATCTGAGTACTTAAAGCAATGCTCTTACATTTTTCTCCTTCTCAGCTCATGCAGCATTCTACATAACAACGAGGCTACAAAACAAATTCTCCTACCTGACTTTTTTTTACAGACTTTCTTTTATTGCAAATTCACTGGGCAGAATTTGGGGGAAAAAAAAAGGATTAAGTAACAAGTTCATTCTCCACACCCTCTAATCATAAACACAACACTAAACTGTCATCATGCTATCCAGGTGCTCCTTCCAGGAACCCCACTTGCACTACTCTGCGTTCTGCTCTTAAACTTCAGGCCCAAAACAAACAATTGCACTACTTCAAAACTCCCTTTGATAAGCTCACAATCCCTAAGAGAACTTCAACTTTCAGATACAAAATAAACATTAGTTTAGGTCCAAAACAGTCGGCTTGGGCCTAAGTTAGGTAGAATATTAATACATTAGAGCCACTGGTAATATTCTTAGCATTAGTGTTAAAATCCTGTAGGAAAATAATTATTTGAAACATGCAGTCACAGATTTGCTGCCTTCTTAAGAAATGTAAATTATATCCAAGGGCACTATTTTTTCAAAATAGCATGTCCAATTTTATAAAAGATATAAATGGAGAACTATAATCCACTTAAACATATTCACATAACAGGCTTGGTTGAAACACATCTATTATTTTTTTAATGAGCAATACTGGTACTTTTAGAATCTTAAAAATGCTTCTCTTACTCACCCTGTAGTAATATTTCTGCATTTCCCAAAGATTCTCTCAAACTATCTTAGACTTCTCTTTGAGTGTTCACAATTACTTTAAACCTCCCTGCCATGCAGGACAGACCTCCAAAGGCTTAGCGTGAAGAGAATCGAGACTCCCTCTGAGGGGTCTTACATGACTTGCTACTTCCAGTCAACCATGGCAACCTCCGTTAGTCAAACCATCCTTGCCCCAAGAACAAGTGGGGATCTTGGTACCCATGTTAGGTGATACTCCTCATTAGTTAACTCTAGGGTAACACAGCGGACGGACCAAGCAGGGGCAATATACAGCTGAAGTCATTCAAATCTGGCTCTGGTCTGTGCCAACGTGTACACGTTTCCATACAATCGCTCCCTGTTGCAGAACTGGGAAGAGGGTTCAGTTCCTTTCCCAAAGCCCTTCACCCTGCCACACATTCCAACACACGAGTAACTACCTGCATTTCGCAATGCTTTTACAAGTGCAAATCATCTCACAATAATACAATCTTAAGAAACCCTTTGGCAATGTTTCAAAGAATCTGTAATTTGTATGTTAAAGTGATTTTAAGTTTAAGACATCTGATTTTAGAGTACTAATGTTAAGATCAGGACAAAGGGTCATTACAGTAACCTTTGTAGAGCATTTACAGTGTATCAAGATAAAATTCAACTTGTTCCAGTTTTTGGTTACGCAAAAAAATTTCAAACATAACATTGTATCATGTTTGGTTTGGGGACCAATATTATTTTAAAACATAGTATCAAAAATAGACCAAAAAAAACCAAAAAACACTTTTATGACCTAATATTCAGAATTCTTACATTTTGCAGTTAAGTAAATTAAGTTGCTTAAAGTGGTTAAAGTAAATTGAGTAGTTTTTATTTTAGACCTTTTGTGTTTTACTTCTAAATGACAAGATAAGAGAGAGATTTCAGGGTGTTATTTGTAAATGCCAATACATTTGGGGGAGGACAGTTTTTATTCCCAACAAAAGCAAAACTGAATAATCACCGTATTTTTCTTTTTAACATTAAGTATTAAAATATTAGACACACCTAAATGTGCTATGTGAGAATTTTTACCAAATGAATACAGCTTATTAGTGAATCTTGTGAAAAGCATCCTAACACAAATTTTCAGAACTATCATCATTTTTATGATGTTCATTAACCTGCTTTTTATTACCAGCATCTCCTATGTTTCCAGGTTTTAACCAATAACCCTTTATGGGCATAAATTAAATCCTACATGACTATGAAATAAAAACATTCAACTATACAAATGGCTACTCGCATGGCAGGAAGGAGTACGTGTGACAAACCAACAGTGTGATAAAGCAACTGAGGCACCGAAGCCAGTTTGCCTGCTCCCCACTAACAATCGCAAAACTCATTAGACACACAGAGGAAATATTTAAATAACCGTTTTATTGGTTGATTTGTTAATAGAAACTAAAATGCCCTCCATTAGCGCTTTAAACAGCAACGTGCTCTCCAGAAAGTTGTCATTCAAGTCTCCAATTGGGAAATATTGCTTTAGAATGGCACAAGCTACCAACAGAAGCAGACATGGAGTCTTTCAAATTTTCCCTCTGATTGGGTAAATGCTTATGTTTTTAGGGTTTAGAAGCTTCCTAATGGGGCTGCAGCAAAATAAAAGTTAATGGGTGGAGGGGGACTTTTTTTTTTTTACACCTAAAGAAAAAAGAAAAGGAAAAGACCTAAAAGAGGTACTAGGAAAAAAACGTACTCTCCAACTCATAAACCAATTTAAAAACGGTGTATCCTCCGATTATTAAGAGTTAACAGTATCCTGCAGCCCTATTGTAAGCAAAAGCTTGTTGTAGCAATTCAGGCCCAAAGCTTTTCAAATTACTTGCATGAAGTACACAAAGTGGGTCATGATTAGAAAAATAACAAATTAGAGGTTGGAAAGAGTAGCGGGAAAGAATGTATACGGCAGAAGAGACATCCAACAGGTGTTTTCACAGGGCTGACCTGGGAGAGAGAAGCCAGGGAGATGAATGAAGTACATACTACATATAATTCTGCACCAGCTCCTTCCCTGGGCGGGGGGGCAGGCTGAAGGGGGTGCCTCTCGAGTTTGACAGCTCTGACCCACGAAACTGGCCTGGGTAAAGCAAAGCCACATACTTCTTGATACTGGGGGCTGCAAGCCCGCTCCGCGGTAGACACACTAAGGGGTCTTTTCTCTCTACCTAAACCTTTTTCTGTCAACACCATCCGAGTGGCTTAGTATCTTTGGAGCTACAGCTGAGCCAGACAGAGGGGCCTCTACAGTTAAGAAACCGTCAACAGGGAAGAAATAAAATGTGTCTACGTGGTTACCTCCTCTCTAAAGAACTAGTGGAACTAGATTTCAGGTAATGATGGAAACAAGTACAATACACTTAAGCTGTCGAATCTGACAAATGATAAAGAGGTTCAGACGTACCAGGTGAAAAGCAGCAAAACAAACCTTTGCAAGCTTCCGGAACGCGCAGGACAGCCGTTCATTTCACTGTCCCGTAACATTCTATCTCACGTCCTGCCTGTGCTCTGTGTCCCAACATCACTGACGGAGAACTGAAACCTTCTGTGACAGTCAGTGGCCCTTGTTAAAACAAACTGCCCCAAAGAAGCTGAAATACAGAAAGCTAACACGTTCTAAAGAACAAAACACCAAACCCTAATATAATCTTTTTACCTTGAAGAGTGAGGCAGGCAAGAATCCTAAGAAACACAAATAATGGGCAATTATAGGTTCTGAGCAGTTTACACTCAAGTAAATTTTAATTTTTACCCTGAAGAATCTGCCTTGATCACTGGATTATTCTTCCTTTTTTTATCTGGCCATCTATTGTTGGCATGTATTTTGGACTTTGCAGTTTGTTTATTCCACCTTTATTAAGTGCCTACTATGTGTCAAGACCAGCAGGTGACATAAATGTATACTGGTATGAGAGACAACATGGTCTAACACAGGAGTTCTTAACCTGAGAATTCAAGGGGTTGGTAAGCTTGGATAGAAAAAAAAAAAAAAAAAGAAAAACCAAAAACAAAAAAACCACGTCTTTATTTTCACTAACTTCTAAATGAAACTAAGCATTTCCTTCAAGGATGATGATGGAATAAAATCAACAGTAATAGCTTCAGTATCTATGATTTTTACCACCAACAGAAATCAGGTATTTTCATAACACGTTACAATAGTTTAACACAGCTCAAAACGTAATATACCCAATACCAGATCTTCTAATTTAAGTGTATTCCTGTAGTACAAATTTATTTTCAGTATTTGGAAAATATCGTTATATAACTGGGTTCCTTTGCAATGCTAGGTATTTTATGTATTAAAAATGTTATTCTGTGGGAGGAGGGGGGTTCACACAGTGTGAGGGATATAAATGATAAACGTCTAAGTTTTGCTTTGTCTTGTGCACCTGAAACTAATAAAAAACAAAACAAAAAAAAACGTTATTCTGAGAATGGATCCATAGGCTTTACCAGAATGCAAACATGGCACAAAAAAGATTACGAAGCTCTAACCCAGCAGAGTGTACAGGTGTGCAGTGAAGACCCAAGCTAAATGCAGGTGTTGTTACCTGTGACCTACAGTAAGTCACTGAACCACTCAGAGCCTCCGTTTCCTCATTTGTAATACTTTGGAGGATTGTTGGCAGGTGAAAATGTTTTTATAAAACACCATGAATCAAATTTTAGATGATGCCAGATGACGGTGAAGATGCCAGAGTGAGTCAACCAGGTGAGTCACTGTGACTTCTCTGAAGGATTTAACCAAGAAAAGGTTTCGGAGTAAAAACAAAGGTAAAAGGGGTCATTTTAGCTTTTTGGACCCAGCAGTTTTATAATCCTAACTCTATAAAACATCTTGTCCTCAGCTAATTTTAAAAAGATAATCCAGAAAAACAAAAATGACGATCAAGATGTGAACCAAACTCAAAGAGGCACAGCTCATCCTTTTATGATCACCTAAAAATTTTTGTCACTCAAGAAAGTTACCTCACCTGAGTTGAATCAAGAGAAACATGAACAGTTTCACAGTTAATATGCAAATGAGGTTTATCCTCATTTACGTTGAAATGCTCTATTTGTTCAAGCATGTTTTACACATTTTAACAATCTAATTAGAGGTAGGGAAAAAAATCCAGTTTGTGATATCTGAAATTAAAATAGTAAATGAATTGGCTAAATGATGAAAATACTATCTCCACTAATGAAAGCAAAAAAAAAAAAAAACAACCAAAACAAAACAAACCAAAACTCAACTTTAATCCTCAGAGACTGGAGGTTAAATAGGAAGAGGAAAGATACGGACAAAAATACAAAAACACAAACACAGTAGCTTTAGGTTTGAATCCAGTAAGAGATACCCACTGGGGTAGAATCAGAAACAGTTATGGAAACAGCAGCAATGAGGTGTGGGGATAAATTGAGGGGGAAAAAAGAAAGCAATTTGTACTTGCCAGTATTCTGACAGTGGGCTGGGAAAATAATATGTACACACAGCTTAAATGACAACAAAGCAACAATAATCTCAATCCATCACTGAGAACACCACAAAACAATAAAATAACTATGTAAGACTGAGTGTGGTAAGTGCTGATTCAGAAGTGACCAGAGTTCCATAGGGATGGCCAGGGAAGGCTTCCGGGAAGAGGCAGCATTTTCCTGACTCTAAAGATGAATCTGGCCTAATGGAGAAGAGAAGGGAAAGGTGACAAGTAAGGCAAGGGGAAAGAGGCTGGAGGGGAGCAGGGATCACAAGGGATAGTTTAGAAACTAACAAGAGGAGACCTTTTTGAATTACATCATCAAAATACCGATTCATACTCTTTGATCCCTGGGAATTCACTATTAAAGGGTAAGTGTAGGAAACTGTCCTCTGTTGAAAACCTCTCAGAGACAACAATGATGCAGTAGCTGGAGAACAGCAATAATATAGAAACAAAATATATATCAATTCACAAAGTGAGGGAGCACTTCAGAGCGTCCAAAAGCAAAGAACCAGAGTGAGGACATTTTGCAAGTTTCTGCCAAGAGTGGAATATTTTTTAGACATATGCACATATCTGCCCTAAAGACACATAAAACAACTGTTGATTGAAAGCATTTGGCACCTGATATTTTGGTATATATTTAATGTATACGATATTTTAACAAGACTTTTATGCCATATTTTTTTATTTTAAATAATTTTCAACTTACAAATAAGTTGCAAGACTACTACAAAAAAATCCACATGTATCCTTCACCCAGATTTCCCAATTAACATTTCACCAGATATACCTGATCATTCCCTCTCCCTGAACACAGACATATATAATATTCTTGTGAAACACGCAGCAGTTAAGTAGCAGATGCGATGCCCTTTGCCCCTAAATATTCCCACGCAATTTCCAAGACACAAGGACAATCTGTCACGTACTTACAGTACACTGATCAAAATTGAGAAATCACAGCCATACAATACTATAATCTGCAGACCCTACTCTATTTGCCAATTGTCCACATAAGTCTTTCAAGGGAAAAAAAAAAAAAAAAAAGAACAAAACTTGATTCAGCGCTTACCCACCAGGATTGTATATATGGCCAACAACTTGATCCCACTTAATTGTTCAGTACTTGCTCTATTATGGTAGTCTTCCATGTTAAAAACAACAACAACAACAAAAGCAACAACAACAAAAAAGGAGAGGCTTACTTATACGTATTTAAGTATATGAAACATAGTAAATGCTTTATTGCCCATAATGAGACACTCAAAGACGGTGCTGTACTCGTTAGTTTTGTTTGTTCCCATTTCTCACTTAGTCATCAATACCTTGAGAGCAAGAAGGGATACAGTCATCTTTGTGTCCCTTCTAATTTACACATAACTATACATGCTTGAAGGGAAATGCAAGTTTGATATTTGAAAGATGTTTCAACAGGACAGAGAGAGCTGGGGTATCTGTTCAGGTTACACTCTCCATTAAGATTTTTCCAGGAAAGGGAAAAGGGAATTGTCCATTAAAATGATTAGAGGATAACAGTGTGTGAACGTGAAACAATATCCTTACCTATGGTGCTAACAACTTAGAATAAGGAAAACTACCCCACATGCCACATCTGGCCTGTGAACGAACCTCTGGACGGTGACAGCTTGGTCCACGTCCCTTTCACAGCTGTGCACTGTGGCCACAGTCCATTGATTCTAAGACGCACATTTAATCACATTTTAACAGTTCCGGTGCTGCGGGCCACGTGGCAGTCATAACACACTCCATGACACTGTCTATGAAAGATCAAGAAAGCAGTCACAGCGAAACATGCAGCATGGGGGTCAGCAGCTTGGAAGAAAACTCCAGAGTGAAGAGGAAAGCAGTCTTGAGAAGGGCCACGTCCATGGTTTTCACAATGACGTAGAGGGTAAGAATGTGTGGAAACCCACAGACGGACAACTCGCAGAAAGTGATTCAGACCCGGGCTTATGATTAAGTTTCAAGAATATCGTAACCAATGCCCGTCACTTCAACTTTCCTTTTCAATCTATGTTCTTCCAATAAATATAAAATGGCCATTCTAATGCATTAAGAGCATTTTAGCATCAGCTTAATTGTCAAGACGATGTCTTAGTGGAACTTAAAATAACGGTGTACCTTATCATGAATGGCTTCTGAGACTTCATAAAACACAGCACTTCACGTGCAGAAGAAGGCCGTGCTATGTTCTTGAAGAAATCCTTCGGGCACAGATCCCAACCCAGCGGAAAGCCTATCACATTACACCTGCCAGCTCTAAACTTCTCCAGTCACTGACAAGGCTCTTGCAGGCCAGGCCACCAGGGCTCTGGAACATTCCCATGGCCACTTCTAGAGGCTGCGTTTCAGAAGGCGATCTCTCTCTCTCCATTAGAACATGCTCCTAGTTCATAACAGGGCAGGCAAACCATAGGCGGAGACAGCGTGACACACGTACCCCTACAAACCAAAGCACAGCTGGTAGGTTCAATTTAGACCCACCAACCTTGACAGTACCCTTTTAGTGACCATTTTCCTCTAATTTTCTACAGTGGTTTTATTTTTTAAACCTAGAAGCTGGCAACAGCATTTTTGTTGTTGTTGTTGGCGAAGTTATAAAACATAAATCATTTTAAAGAGATCTTCAAAAGGGCATGTTCTTGCACCTTGATCATTTCTAATTTTAAAATTTTATACATTACATCTAGGCATACACACGCATACATATATATGAATGAATATTTAGAGATAAAGGTACATATCAGATTGCTTGGGAACAACTTCAAAAAAGACCTGATTTCCATTGATAAACGTCCACAGACATAAAAAAAATTTTTAAGTTCTTAATTACTTTGTAATTACATATAACTATGTAACTATGACTCGACTGGTAAATATACACAGATGCAAATTCAATTCTTTATTAGAAAATGTTTTGCCCAGGTAATGGTGTTGGTATTCAAAGATGAATCGAAATGGTCTTCTCTATCCATCTGTCAATCTTGGAGATAAGAGTCCACTGCACCATTTGACAGATAAGAACACTAAGGCCCAGAGAAATAAAGAAACGTATCTGGGGGAAAAATGGCTAGACAGAAAGTTGAGACAGAAGTCAGATCTTCTCATTTCGGTCAGCAGTCCATTTTAATTTAAGTAGTCTCTATTCATTAAACAACGTCCTAGGGATTAGGTTACCCGAGACAATTAGTAGCAATTGCAGCGATGAGAAAACTGCTGTGATTGGCCCGCAGTGATGCAGGACTGACAGGTCCCAGCACACAAGCTCCCCTCACTGCCTCTCTCTAACTGCAACCACAGACTTTGACAGGCTCTGACACAGCACAACATTAGTTCCACATACGTGGGCTAAATTCTCCCTCCTACTTCAAGTTTAATGGAGAGAAAGAAAAACAAAAAGCCACCACGACCACACTGAGAACAAATGGATGAACAAGACAACCAAAATTATACGAACTATTGTGAAAGTAAATTATTACCACACCTTCACTCCATTGCCAAGGCGCCAGCCTTAGGCACAACAAGCAAACAGGAGAAAGTCTGCCTCTGACATTAGCTTGTACTGCAAAGGACCTTCGGCGACTATTAATTAAACTGTTCAAATGTCCATACTAACGTATCTGTGGTTGACATGTCATTTTCATAGGTGGTGAACACACACATATACACATTTGCGAGTATACAACATTTGCTTTTGTTTGTTTCAAGCAGAACTATGTAGAGACAGTATCTGAACCCAAATGTTGGAATCCAACGTGAGGTATTCCAAGCCCTCTCATAGGCATAAAGAAACCTTGTACAGAGGAGCCAACCTTGACCGCAAGCTATGGGAAGGTGCCAACACCTTAGCAATGCCAAAGCTCATTGTAAATTCATCAATAAAAAGTGAAATGGCATTTGGGTTTCCAAATGAACTCAACAACCCATTATAGGCCAGAAAAATTACTGTAAGAATGTTATTTTCAGCAGCATCCATTCTTTCTTTGGGAAAATGCATTCTGAGTCCCTTTGTCCAATAACGGGGACTGCCCAAGAAAGGGCAGTGACTTTGGCATGTAGCCTCTGTTACGCTCGGGCATCACAAATTAGAGGTTCAGAGCAGTCCCAACTTGTCTGCTGCCCCGGTCACACACACGCAGTAAGGGGAGGAGCTCAAGACCCTGGTTCAGGGACGTCAGGACCTCCACGCTGCTTCCACCAACCCACAGTGCTGGGCATCTATTTAATATACTTAATAAGTGTCTCAGCAACCTCTCGGGTCATACACAGGAGGGTAGGCGGCCGATCTGGACAACGGGGACATTCTCCCCCCAAATCCTGAGGCCCCTGGCTCTCTCCGGTCTGTTAAGCCCTCCCATTCCTACGCGGAAAGGCCAACTGATTCAGCTCCAGGCCGAAGCCCTCGGTAACTAACAGTCTCCCAGTTGCAGGATGAGTGACATTAAATGCAGTGCGTTTGCTATTACAGTCTCCGAAAACACCCTAGTGACACTCAGATCTGTGAAGAACCACCCGCTGCTGTTACTCAAGGTAAATCAGGGTCAAGTAGATCACATCACCCTCCCCAAAACATTCCTCTGCAGCATCCCATGTTTTAAGATAGTTGGCAATCATATGAAAAATAAAAATGCACACAGAATAATGGTAAATGTCCTAAATGGTTACGTTTGGTGATATAGTGTTAGGAAATAGCTGTTTTACTTAAGTTATTTAATGATGATTTCATTCAAGATTTCTTGTGGGTGGAATGCACGATGAATACCTTTTAGCCGTGATCTTTGTTCATTTTTCAAGAGGGCTAAATTTTGCATGAATGAGCACACCGGAAAGTTGTTCCCTGCTGTTTCCTCAACACAGAAACTACTAGTTTCTACAATGTGTGAGAAAAAAGAAAACCACATCAAACAATTTATCTAAGGGCACATGTTTTATTAATATCGATGGCTTCATAAATACTTTGGTATAAACGAAGCTTGAAAAAGAAAGTCCCTGTTAATGAGAAACAGAAGAGCAACAGGCTGAAAAACAAACTGCATCTACCTGTTATTCAGAAGGTGACAGAACAATAGCACCGTTCCTTCTAGTTCTGTGAACGCTGCATTTCGTCTCATTAAGACACAGCAATGCATTATTCCCTGCAGACCAACTTCTTAAAAAACTTGAAAATGAAAAGTATACTTTTCAAATATATCCAGCGGTGTGGTGTCACTGTACTGATACCAGACAGAGTCACACGCATGCTGCTTTGACAGAGAATGAGGTCCCTCTGCAGAGGCTCATCGCAAGTGCCCTGGGGCACCCTCCCCGGCGTCTCTGAAAGGGGCACTGAGTTCCCAAAGCTCTACTTCACCTACCTTCTGCAGAGCACCAAGCCCACATTTGCAAATAGCATAATTCATCTATAATACAAGGCCCTAAGTGCATATCGTGGGAACAAGAAAAAATATATATGCATTTGAAGATACTATTCAAAAACCTGACAAGATTTCACAAGTATTTTAACAGACTGATTGCGATAAAATGTATGTACCATAAAATTCACCTGCATAAAAGTGTACAGGTCAACAGTTTACAGGAAACTTGCTGAGTTGTACAACCATCAACACTCACTTCCCATCCCTGTAGCCAGCACTCCCACAACCCCTCACCCCAGGCAACCACTGATCCACTTTCTGTGTCTATAGATTGGCTTCTACTGGGCATTTCACAAAAATGGGATCATACACTATGTGGTCGTTTGTGACTGGCTTCTTTTATTTCGGAAAGCAAAAGTATTCTGAAGAAACTGGAGACACTCGCGGGTCATTCCATTCGTTCATTTCATTGTCAAGTGTTTCTTGAGCACCTTGTATGGGTGAAACAGATGCCATATGAGTCACAGTGGGACGGGGGTGGGGGTGGGTTGGGGGTGGCTTTCAGGTGTGAATTCTGCCCTCAAGGAGCTTACGGAAGAGGAAAGATGCTAACATAAGATAGCTACAAATAATTAATTTTCGATGTAGAAAGTAGTGACCGCCAAGTGAAAAATATAGACAAACTACCATGTCAGTTTAGAGGAAAGCAAGGTAAACAGCATCCAGAAAAGTTCTAATATCGGAAGCTCTGAGGTTTCCAAGCATAAAATCAAGCATAAAAACGCGGGGATGGAGGCATTTCCTACAGAAGCAAATGCACACTCCTAGCTTTGGTATTCCATCCATAGTTTCTCCGTGTACTCTCATCTCCCACTTAGTACCTGCATTCCAAACACATACAATTAGGTATAACTCCCAGAAATCACTGAGCCCTTTATGAGTCTAACCCCTGCATTCAGCAGTTTTTCACCCAGGAATGCCCTCCCTCCTTCTCATCACCCCCCATCTTCAATCCCATCATGTCTGATTGGTAAACGACCGTTCAGCCTTCAATATTCAGCTCAGCTGTCACCACCTGTCTCACAAAGGCAACCCTGACCTCCCCAGGCAGAGTGAGTCCTCAATTCTTTATGCTCCACGTGTATCTCCATTACAGCTCGTACTGCGTGGCTCTGTGCGTCTGTGAAACCACAGCACGTAGTACAGTGCCTGGCACACAGCCAGGATGAAGTAAGCGTTTGTGGGAATACGGGCACAGAAAACCAAGTGAAAGGCAAACAGGGTGGACGGAAAGGTTAGCAGAACCAACCTGAAGTGTGTGAAAGGTGGCAGTGAAATCACAGGCCCGAGCAGCGTGTTCAAGAAAAAGAGAAAGGGGCTTTTATTGATCCCCTGCTATGTTTCATGCAGTCTCCTTGGCAACCATGTGAAATTAGTCTCCCCATTTTATCCTGGAGGAAACTGAGATAATGTACACGAGATCACACACAACTATTACGTGACAAAAGCTTTTTCAACACGAAACACACCACTGTATGCACACGCGTACGTACGCACTTTTATGCAAAGGTAATTCGACTGCAGCCTTTCCATTGCCTACGTATTTGAAGAAACGGGTTCACTTCCTCGGGAACCCTGTTTCTAAAAGCACGTAATCTCAGAACATCGCTGCTGGTAAAGCAGAGGTGGTGATTTCGGTCGGCCTTTGCAGCCTCCATCCTGGGTCTGCTTGGCCTGGTACAAGCCACGCCTCCTGAAATACATCAGAATAAGGCTGCTGGATTGAGTATGGGGAAGGCTTTCTGTCAGCTCAATGAAAATAATTTTACTTGCATGGAGGGAAGACGGTAGTTCTCAATCAAACTATACCATGGCCTTTAAAAGTTTCAGTTCAAAATCCTATAAGCAATCATGAACAATAAAAATAAGCAATTAAAAAAAAATCATTGTTTTTAAAAGTTTACTTTGTCATTTTTGCAAAAAGATCAACATGGGTTGTGAAATAATGGCTACGTCAGTAGAGGCATAATGTTTAATAGGACAGGGGAAAAAAGGAATTAGAAGGAGCAATTTATCACTTAAATGTTTACCAGGCTTGAAAACGATTATTTTTTAATTACGCAGTTCATGTTTTTCTTTAAAAATTTTTATTTAAAAAAGTAAAATATGTCAAAGGTCAAAGAATAGTCATGAAAAGAGGATTATAACTTCTCATAACCTTACAATAAACACCCTAAAACGCTTCTGAGAAAGAATATTAAAACAACCTTTTTAGAAAATTTTATAAAGATGTCACAAAAGCAGTTTATGGGCTCAGTCTCAGGAGACTCCCAGAGAAGTCAACATGTTATTTGGAAAAATTAAAGAAAAACATTGTGTCCAATGGGTATGTGGACTGTCCCATAAAATTAAACAAAAGCTGCTCAGCCTGCCTCATTTTCCCTCCCAGAGGGAAAAACCAGAGTTGCTCAGCCTTATGTCTGCAAGTAGGCGTGTACGCAGAGGTAAAGCCAGCAGCTCTTGCTAAAAGCACAAGTTTTAAGAAGGGAAATAAGCTGAGCGCTGTTGGGAGAATTGTGTTAGAATTACATCTTGTTAAAATAATTTGTTTAAATAGGTATCAGGACAATGTTCAGAATCCATAACCTAGCTGGCTGCATTAAGAAAACAATACAAATGTTTCGGGGAAACCGTTGTTCTTCAACAGTGCTTTGATATTTTTATTTAAACCAAATCTATCCTAATTGTAGTCATTGATTTTCATAGCATTCTGTGGGTGCATCCTCAAAAATGACATAGAGCAATCAATATTTTATCTTATTTTGCTAAAGCCATGACCGCGATGTCAACAGCAAGACCAATTATATCAGAAGAATGGAGGTATCAATTGCCAACACCAATCTGACAACTGCATTGTCTTTACTGCAGTACGTGGCAGGAGGGGACGCCCTGGGCAAATGCCCGGGTGAGCTCAGCCAAGTTCTTACAGGTTTTTCTGTATCACTGTTAGTTAATGCTTAGCTATGTATGCAGAGTCTGAACACACAGGGGAGCCAGCGTCCAGGTCACCTGGCCCTCCCTACAGTGGCCAGAGGGGACTCAGGCGGTGGGTCTTCCCTGAATCCTGAACCAGAAGCCAAACCAAGCCTCCAAGTCCCCGAGTGTCCTTCCAGACACTGAAACCCTGAGGCATCAAAGAGCTGGCCCCAGGGCCTTGGGGAAGTGAGTGAGAGTAGAGGGACCACCCTGTCAGGAAGAAAGAAGTGCAACGGTTGAGTCAGAAATCGAGATCCAGCAGAACCGCCCCGTGGGAGAAGAACTGGTGAATCGCAAGCAGCTCAAGGGCCCCACAGTGTTGAAGGCAGCACAGCAGGGAGTCCCCCCAGGGGAGGCAGCCAGACCTAAGGGGCTGCTTTTCCAAGTCACAGACCTAGGCCCGGACCCACTAACCTAACCCAACCCTCCTATCCTCAAATGCCAGGGCAAAGGGACCGATGTTGAATTAACTTTGCCTCCATGGAGAAGGAAAGGGAGGAGGGAGCAAGAACTGAGTGGAGGATCCTAGAGGTGAAAATCCCAAACAGCTCAGCTCTCGCCAGAACTTGGCAAGACTACGCAGATTCTTTCTTTTCTAAACGAAATTAATAAAGTAGGAACGGGACCCAAATCTCCGCAGCAATGTTTGCAAATCAGGACCCCAACTCACAAACTTGTGATTTTTACGAGCTAGTGCTCAAGACCAAGCCTCTTCCCACAGGGCTTCAGTGGGTTTGCTACGGTTAAGACCTGAAACTGGCAAAGCACTGTATGGGCACCGTGTACCCCACACCCATGCCCAGTGGCACATACTGAAGAGAAAGGTCCCCCTTCCCCTGGTCTCTAGCTGACACGTGCACTTATACATGTCAGGCTTCCAGACCTGATTTGCTTTAGCTTTTGCATTTCGTCAACAGGTATTGAGCACCAAGCGTTGTGAAACAGTCAGTGTGATCGAGGGTCCCGAAATCAGTGGTAAACATGCCCTGCCCTTCAAGGCTCATCACCTAGCAGGAAAGACAGACAAATAAATGTGTCATTACAATATAACGACGCATGTGCTACGGGGATCAGCACTGGAGACTTAGGGATACAAAAGGAGGGTCTTCAAAAAGGTGACTGTCCTCATGAAATGATGGTGACGTGGCTCTTGGAGGAAGATAAATCACCTCAATCCCCTGAGACTTTCTTTTATCCCACTCTGACTCATCGTCCGACCTCCACAGGTCAATGTGTACCTAGAGCAAAGCCAGACCTACCACGGTGCATCACCTCAGCAAAGAGCACTCAACACCAGGCAAGGGAAGGTGCAGAGAGAAGTACCATAAAAGGTGGTCCTGAGAGGACAGTGAGGAAATAAAAGCTGCGGACTCTGAGTAAACGAGCAATTACAGCACTAGGTGACAAATGACAGGAAAAGCACATACAGGGCCCCCGCGGGAGGGGCACGTACCCCAGACATGGAGTCAGGAAAAGCTTCCTGGGTAAGTGATTTCTAGGCAGTGATGAGAACAACGAAGGAAGAATTAGCCAGAAAAAAAGACAGGAGGGGAGGTGGGGGTAGAGCTGGGGTGGACAGTGGGGAACACAGTGTTCGGACAGAAGAGAACAACACAGTCAAGACCCAAACAGGACAAGTTCAAGGGCACTCAAGAACTTCAGTGTGACCCAGAGTTCAACACAAGAAAGGCAGGTCTGGAGATGATGCAGGAGATAGACTGTGGAAGGCCTTGCTGGCTCCGTGAGAGAAATTCACATCCCCCCAAGAGGAAGAGGGAACCTCTTCTCTGTTTTCAACAGACGAATGACATGATGGGTTTCATGCTTTGAAAAGGTTATTAGGGCTGCAGTGAGACTAGACTGGGGAACGCAAAACGGAATGCAGGGACCCCAAGATGGAGGCCACGCTCGGGACACCGGGGATGGGAGAAATGATAACACTTGAAACCATAAAAATGAAAATGCAGAGCCTTGCCGTTATGCATCAAATACAGAGCAAGGCCTGTGGGGGTGCCTCTCTTGACTACGGCCACATTGGGGGTGGACCAGCACAAAATACAATAAACTCAGAAAAGAGCACGGGGTATGAAGTGGGGAGCACAGCAGCCGCACTCCCTTACTGGGCAAAGTAAGTCAGTCCCACCAACAAAATCAACACACAGGAGCTTTCAGCAGCCATCTTCGGCCCCAGCATACAAGCTCGGAGCTGTTCTAACCACCTCATGCCTTAAAGTGAGGAGACAGTTACCATTACTGTCCTGTCACGTAATTTCATGGGCCTATCCATTCGATGCTGGCTAACTGAAACCTGTATTTCAATTACACACGTGGTCCGGGAACCAGGCACCAGAGTACTGTGTTAAGCATGCTTAGCAATTCTGTGCAAAAGTCGGAGGGACCTTCCCAAACGATCCCTATGGGTTCCCAAGGCTTTTCAACAGACACTCAAGTAGTATGACAGCTGTCAACAAAGTGTCAAGTAGCCCTGGGGGCAGAACAGGCTTCAAAGGTGCACTTAAAAGCCCTTCTCGTTCCCTGGGAGCACAGATCTGGCAGATACGGAGCACTGTACGAATAACTCTGAATAAACCAGGGAGACAGAACAGGGTAAAGAGAGAAGAAATGAAATGCTGAGTCAGACCTTACTTTTTTAAAATGTTTGTTTACAAGGGAAAACATCAACAACAACAACAACCTACTATTTGGTTGACAGCTGGACGGTCAGTGGATTGATCCTGAATATCTCCTTCTTGCAGTACAAAAATGTACATTCGAAACTCTCTTGGGCAACCTATTTTAGGAGATCCGGGCCACCCAGACAGATGTTGCCCTCAAAATCTATCTAATTCCAAGAAAGGCAAACATATTATTTTACAACTGGCATCTTAATTTTAAATCACAACGAGTATTTTTATGTTTTGTAGGTCCTATCCTGTCTCATCCATTAGTGCTGCTTGTATAACCAAGGTCTGAGATTATATTTTATCAACTTGGAAGCATAATTATAAAATGTATACTTCATAGTTATTTTCTCTTTGGAGCTTATATTATTGGTGATAGCCATGATTTACTTGATGGTTATGCTCAATACCAACAGTTGGTCTAGGAGAAAACACAATCTGCTATCCCACGATGCATTTCAGTATCCAAAATTGACTGCAGCAAAAAATGGGGAGTTTCCTTCACATCCCTTCTTTCTCTATTTCCCCGTGATCACTGAAGTTACTTCCTTCCAGTTCCCGGGTACTGTATGACTCCAGGGTATCATACTTCTCATCTCCGTGTACAATGCACCTAAGAAAATCGCTGCTCCTCTCTAGAAATTTAGGAACGGGCAGGGAAGGCTGACCCACTTGGTTTTCACATTGCTTGGAAGCACTAATGCAAAGTGAATCGTGTTATAGCCGTCACAGTGCAGGAGCCTCTGACGATTTAATAAGCATCTGAGGCCAGTGATCAATGAGTTCCCTAAGAAATCAAAGGGCAGAAGTTCCCCCAGTCACAGACAACTACTGAAAGGTGTGACTCGCAAACATTTCAGAACCGACTAAGCTTCTCTCTCCATAATTCCTTTCTTCTACGGCTGCTGCTTTTTCTTTTCTGTGTGACTCCCCTTTCACCATCCCCAAATACCATGGAATATAAATTATATTGTCAATGATTTGTTGTTCCATTTTTCAGTTTTCTATGTTCTCTTCTCAATTTCAAAATAAAGTGAGTTTAAATTTGTGCTGGTTTCTCAAAAGTAAATAGAACACAAAGGGTGATGAATCAAGTGGAACAGAGGAAAGTGACCTAGATGAGGGGGGGAAAGGACGGAAGTCAAGGACTGCCACCAACAAGCCAAGCAGCCGTAGTCACCAAATGCACCCAGATCATTCCCTGCCTCTGCCACTTCCGCCTCCATCATGCAGCGGCTGTCTTCCCTATCTCCGATTTCTGATTTCCAACTCATCATTCATATATATATATATATATATATATATATATATATCTCCATATCCTCCCAAGAATTCACTTGCACCATTTCACCCTCCCTGCTCAGAAATCATCAGTTGTACCCTGCATTGCCTCAAGCAGCTGAGGGCAATCTCTCTCTCTCTCTCTCTCTCTCTCTCTCTCTCTCTCTCTCTCTCTCACATCAAAGACAAATAAAATAAAAATGCATATGGGGCCATTTGTGTTTTTTTTTCATGAAAATGACAATGGTTTTATGTAGGACTACGGTGGAAAACATTCTCAGCGTTGAGATTTATATGTTAAATATAAAAATATCAATGAGAAAATCAGTTCCACATTTTCAGCCATAAAAATGTTTATATTAATATCTGAGTTTATTTGAAAAGAAGCAACTCATGCAGATTTCTAAACTTGCATCCTGAAATTAAACAGAGCTGCTCAGTAGCCGCAGGCCCGACAGGGTAACTAACGCTTTAACATCCCCAACGAACCTTCCCACCCAGGAGACCCCGACACGAACCCTTCGTCTGAATTAATCTGGTCTGTGTACTGACTCTACCAGCAACGTCTTCAACCCCAACACTCCGTCCCATCTCTTATCCTCAAGGTTTGGCTCAAGTCACTTCCCCTGACCATCTTTCTTGGAATTCCTGAGGACCTATTTCTTATATATTCTATCTCACGTACATATTCGTTCATCTACTCAAAAACACAGTGAGCCAGTAAAGGGAACTAATCCAGTTCTGATTTCCTACACTATGATGTTAACTACTCTCTGACCAAACAGTTTCTTGAAGTCAAAGAGCAGCGCCATGCTCATGATACTTGTTGACCGACGGAACAAACAGTATGAGGGCAGCCATCCATTAAATGAAGACTGTTCAATGGATTTCTTTTTAAGAACAGACTATACTGACTAGAGAATTTTATTTAAATCGACAGTGTATCCATTTCTTCCTTTTGGGAACTGTCAGGAAAATGATCTGTTCCAGCACACACACAAGAGTGCAGAGCTGTGATAGTGGCACCCACAAGGTTTCATATATTAAGTCGGAACCTAATACCGCAACTCCCTTCAGTTCTTGTAACATTTGTAACACGAGTCAAAGGAAGGAGCACAGTTTGTTTACTGTGAACTCCTCCTATGGAGTTATGTCTCAATGAACCCTAAAGAGCTGCTTAAAAATGACTAGGAAGGCCCGATTCTGGGGGCGGTACAGAGAACTTAGAGCAGAATCCGTTTCCCTAAACTGGCTGTTTCCTTCAGGCTGTGCCATTTCCTGCTCCAATTGGTTTCCTGAAATTTGTTAAGGACCCCAAATACTTAGTGATCTCAGTGATGTACTTAACACGAACTGGGACATCTATCTTATTTTTCACAATGACAAGAAATGCACAGAGTAACTTGCACAGTGAGGGTAATAAAAAAAAGTAAGCTCATAAGCTCATCTGTCTTTTTT
Source organism: Rhinolophus sinicus (assembly GCF_036562045.2). Classification (NCBI taxonomy): domain Eukaryota; kingdom Metazoa; phylum Chordata; class Mammalia; order Chiroptera; family Rhinolophidae; genus Rhinolophus; species Rhinolophus sinicus. The sequence continues at coordinate 64,129,188 of NC_133760.1, read as the reverse complement.
TCCAGATTCATCATTCTCATCTGGTTGCTAGTGGCTTACGAAACTAACAACTGGCCTCCTAATATCACCTCCTGCCTGGTTTGTCATATAGATTTGGGGACAGTTTCCTCAACCTGACCTCACCATACGCCAGGAAAACGAAAGGATCAGGGCGGAAAGGAAAAAGCAATATCCAACATTGACTTTTTAAAATCAAAAGGTGCAAGATGTTAATGAAAAGGTTCAGTTTATACTAACTATGTGCAATGGTATCCTCTTATGTCAGCCTTAAAAAAAAACACACTCCTGCTGTAAAAGCAAACCAATATAGTTGAAATAACACATTGCACACAAAGAATCTGAGGCAGCCAGGACATAGTTAATTTCTTTAAAGCACATTCATTTATTAAAGTGGCATTACAATCTGCTGTGTGTCATATCGTATATTATTTTGCCTGAACAGCTTTACATGCAAATACTTATTGCAACGACTCATTGATCTGGTTCAAGGTTTGGCAAAAAAAATAGTTTCAGTAAAGTCTTTAGGGGAACTCACTTTCTTATAGAATAAATTATATTCTCAAAACTATGTATATGATAAAACTTAGGTCCTATATACAAAAACCCTAGGGTTCTCAGTCCAAATACACTGCCCTATAGTCACACGTTTGAATGAATAGCCTAGGGCTGATATGAATTAGTCCTGTGAGGAAGAAAGTATCTTAGTAAACATTAAAAATTCAATTCACATTTAATATATAATGCACTTGACACTGAAAAATATAGAAAAGGCTGGTCACACTTCTATCAATGTATTTTTGTAGACTTGAGAAATTATGTCATAACACATCTAAATTATAAATCTTAAGAAATCTATTACTGAGTACTAACAAAATCCCAGATGAGACAAATGCATGAGAACATAAACTTTGAGGCCTTCTACTTTTGTAAATATATTATTCACAAAGAATAACAAAGAATAAATCTTTGTTAATTTGCACAATCATAGTCTAATTGCATTCTTAACCTGAAGGCAAGATCATTTCCAAACAGCATGGCAAATCTTTGTTCTTTTCTTGGGTTAGGTTGGAATGGGTAAGGGAAACACCCATTAAAAGAACCTACGCCGTGAGCCTGGTTGAGCCTTCGTCACACCACGGTGCAGACTGAATTTGCATGGCGCGAGAGGGTACACAGGTGTTCCCCAGCTACTCTGAGTCTAAGGGATTAATACCTCACAGGTTAGGAAGCTGCGCTACAGAATGAGGGGATAGTATAGCTCGGGGAAATATTCCCTGATGTTGCCATTTACCCACAATCCTGTGGGAGCAGGGATGTGGAAAAGGCAAGAAACAAGATTTACAAAGACACAAAGCCAGCTAGCTCCACACCCTCAGTCACCACATCATTAAAATCATCTGGTGAAGCTCACCCTGCCAAGCACTGATACCGTCTAAACTAGAGCTGGGCAACAGAGCCGTCTGTGATGATGAAAATGCCCTACATCTGCTCTGTCCAATACGGCAGCCACCAGCCACACGTGACTGAGCACTGAAATGTGGCTAGTGCAACTGAGGAGCGGAAATTTTTAAATTGTGTTTCATCTGAATTCATTTTCATTTAAACCTTCAGGCCACATGTGACCAGTGGCTACCATGGAAAAAGTGTAGCTCGAGCCTGGCCACCCAAACACAAGGTGACATTCAAAGAGTTTTCAGGCTGGTCATTGACCAAGAGTCCGTCAGCCATGTCAAACCTAGAAAAGGAAGGGATGGATTCCTCAGCGTAGCCAGAGCTTCTCACAATGCCAGTGCCGTGCTCTGCAGGCTGTGTCTGAGTGTTGGGAGAAAGCCTCCCCACCCACACCCTCTCTCTCAAAGTATTAGGTTAAGAAGCCAACCTAAGAAGGAAAACACTGCCTCTCCTTCGACTCACTCCTGAGTGCGAGCCAACATGGGAAAAGGCTAGAAGGGCCAACAAGCACTTAGAGATAGAAGATTCTTTCCTGAACTCAAGCAGAAGATCACTAAAAGACAGCTCTTTCCCTCCAATTGGTTTCTGGCACGTCCTTTCTGCAAACAAAACAAGGTGTCATTCGAACTACAATAAAACACAGTTGTTAACAGTATTTTCTCTGGAGTCAAAAACTTGAATTCAACTTTCTCCTCCACTGCTTTCCAGCCGTGCGTGACTGTGGGCAAAATATATAATCACTTGAAGCCTCAGTTTCCTTCGATGTGAAATGGTTTAATAACAGTACTTTCCTCATAAGGTTGTAAGGATTAAATGAGATAAGACATAGGAAGGATTTAGGAGAGTACCTGGTATATAATAAACACTATTTAAATATTATTTATCACTATGTCATCATTATTTCATTATCATCATCCTCTCTCCTTAGGATGGTAAGTAAAAAACAAATCTACCTAGAACAAATCATATTTTAGGTCAAATTCCAATTTTAAACATATCCATATATCAAAAGAAGATGTTGGAAAAGTAGAAAGGACCAGTCATGGTGACTCAGAGGCTAAGGGAAGGTTCGAATTATATTCCATGTACCATGGAGAGCCATCCATGGGATGTGACATGAACTAACGTATTATTTTATAAAGATTTGCGGAGGCCCCTGTGTGCACGGCAAAGTGTAAGCACACAAGAGTGAAAGTAGGCAGCCAGTTAAGCGGTTCTGCAGAAGACAAGGCCCAGAGATGCTGGTTCTCTGCACTGCAGCTGCAGACAGACCTGAAAGCCCATATTCAGACGTGTTTTAGAGACATGTCTGACAAGACTGGCTAACGGCCTAACGGAAGGAACACAGAAAAGAGGAAACAAGGATGAATCCCTGTGCCATTTACTGGGAAAGGTGGAGAGCAGAAGCAACTCTGGAGAAGAAAAAGGTTTGTTTAGGCTGTATCAGGCTGAAGCTCTCCAAGTGGAGATTTTCAACTAGGCAGTCGTCTAAGTTGAGTTTCGGGGAGAGGTCAGGGCTAGAGCCATAATTTGGGGAGTCACGGGCATCTACATAATGATTCAGAAAGCACACAATTAGACGATTACTTAGTGGAAATCAGCAAAGAACACTAGACTGGGATGCAAGTGAGGAAAACCAAGAGTATGGCCCAGAAGCCAAAGAAAGGACTGGCAGCAAGGATGCAGGAGCTAGATGAGGAAAAAAAAGTCCCAAAGACTGTTTGATAGCAGATTCATTCCAATTTTAGTGCAAAACGTTTTAAAAGAAACCCTGATCCCGGTATCTAACATTCCCTATGAGAAGCGGAGCATCCAAACGACAAAAGACAGAAGGGCAGAAGAACCTGACTATCGATTGAATGTTTTCACCACTTGCAACTTTTCTACTAAAAATCTAAAATGACCCCAATAAATTTAAAAAAATAAAAATAAATAAATAAATAAAAATCTAAAATTAAAATTCTGTAATACCTGCGGCACCGTAAGCACCAGAATACCGCTGAGACTTCGATGGAGAGGTTTCCTTCATACGATCGATCACATTTTCCGAAAGCTGAAAAAGCAACATCAAAATAAAATCAATTATAAAAGGACTAGAAAGGAAAAAGTACAATAGCATCCAAGCAATTTAATGATCCATATCAATATGTCTAACGAACGGCCTAAAGAAATTAGGCTAAATGTAAGCTATAAAACTAAACGCAAGTAAGAACAGTTTTAAGATTCCAAGATGCACCCCACAGCACCACTTCTTTACATCTTCTAATGCACTGTTCATGGCTCATTATAAATAACTTCATTTTACACTGTTTGCTAAATTGTAATCTCTGAGAAAATGTAAACCATCAGAACTCCTGCGACTTTCCTCCCCTAATCCTACAAATTAATTCATGCAACAGGCCTTAGCTCCTTCCTTCCCTCTAGTCCCAAGGGAAATGGTGTCCCTCCCTCCCTCCCACTCAAGACAAACCATAAACAATGGGTCTTTCAACATATTTTATTATGCACCAACTATGTGCCAGGAACGAGGCTGGACTTTAGGTATTCAATAGTCATCAAGTTGCTGAACGTGGAGAAGAAACAGACAATCATCTAAATACAATTTAAATATAATGTGAAGGGTGCCACTCAAATCAGTCAGCCTGTGATGGAAAGGCAGGACATCTAGCTGGGCTGCGGGAGTGGGGCTGCGAAGGATGAATAGGAGTTAGGAAGAGCAGTAGGATAAGAGTACTCCGAAGGAAAGACAAGAAGGCATAATGAGAAACAGGGCTTGCGACCATTGGACATCAAGTGGAGATAAACAAGGAACTGGCAATAGGGTGGGGGCTCTGAGGGTAACTCAGGCCTGGAGATTTGAGAGTCATCAGCAACCACCCCCCCGCCATACCCTCCCAGTTCTATCACATCATCCTTTTCGGCACTTACCACTGCCTGATGCTTTGTTTACTCTCTGTCTTTCACACTAGAAAGCAAGCTCCAGAAACACAGGGATGTGGCTGTCCTATCTACTACTTTATTCCCAGAGCCTCAATAAGCCTGGTTAACTGAATGAATGGATAAATAAAGGAATGAAACGATATGAATGAATAAAAGAATGGCTAAAGCAGGGAGCTGGAGAGGGAGGGGGCTTAGTGAAAGAGAAGGTGGAGAGAGAAGTAAGATTTTAGAGTTTGAATATCTTAGTAAGCTCTTCTAGTAAAGGAGTTTAAACTTGATCCTGGGGGCAAATGGGCACTGCTGAAGGATTTTCAGCAGGGTAATGACACAACCAGACTTACTTTAAGAAAGATCACTCTAGCTCCAGTGTATAGGACAGATTGGAGGGGGGACAAAAACAGAAGCAGGACCCCTGAAGGAGGTTCAAGGAACAATTAAGAAGCCATTAAGCATATGTCCCCACAAAGCCATGCACAGAAATGTTCATGGCAGCATTATTCATAAAAGCAAGAGTGGAAACAAACAAATGTCCATCTACTGGTGAATGGATAAACAAAACAGCACATATCCGTACCATGGAATACAATTCAGCAATAAAAGAAATGAAGCTCTGGTATATGACACAACATACATAAACCTGTAACACAATTAAAGTGAAGGAAGCCAGACACAAAAGGCCTCATATAATTTCATTTATATAAACTGCCCAGAAAAGGCAAGTCTGTCTAGACAGAAAGTAGATAAGTGGTTGCCTAAGGCTGGGGTGGGAGTCGGGATTAATGGTAAACAGGCACGAGTAAGTCTATTGGGGTGAAGAAAACGTTCTACAGCTGGATTGTGGTGATGCTTGTACAACTCAGTGCATTTATGAGAAAGTGTTGCATACAGAAAACAGGTGAATTTTGTAATATGTAAATTATAGCGCCATAAAGTTGTTTCAAAAGAAACGATTAAGGTAATCCAGGGAGAACACACTCAAAAGATATTTAGGATTCAACATAGCTAACGTTCACTGATTATTACCTGCGTATTACGTGCCAGGCACTACACTAAACTAAGCACTTCACTCATTTAACCCTTAACAATCCTGTAAGATACATACTTTTGTTATCACCATTGTAGACGTGAGGAAACAGAAGCACAGACAGATTAAATTACTTGCCCTGGATTTTACAGTTCATCAGTACTGAAGCCAGGATTCAAACCCAGAAAGTCTGAGTTTCAAGGTCACATTCAGGCACCCCCTTTTCATGCCAGACTAAGTGTCTGACTAGATGTAGGAGGGAAGCAGAACTCCTCAAGGATGCCCAGGTGTCCGGGTCAAGTAACTGGGTGATCCCCCCCCAAATCCTCAAGGACCTTCTTGAATCTCCTCTTCCTTCACTCACCACAATCTGGCTTGTAACCCTATACATCAGTGAAAGTGTGCTGATAAAAGGCAGCACAGACCAAACAAATGAACTTTTATGTTTATATGAATATAAATAAGCATATAGTAACAAAGCACCTAATTTACATGGATGCCCTTTAGTGCCTACCGTCTTTGCTCACTCTCCTATCCCAGAAACCCTTCCCTTGGCTTTTCTGACCTCACCTCCCACAGTCCTGGCCACCCTAGGACTCTGGCCACATCTTATCTCTTTTGCAGACACCGCCAGCCCTGCCCACCCTTAATGCTGGAGGGCCCCACATTCTTCTTTGCCTTATTTTCTTCTCACTCCAGTGCTCTTGTCAGTACTCTCTATTCCTGTGATTTTCAACTGCTGTTGAAAAATTAATGAATTCTAAATTCATTATCTCCAACTCAAGACCTATGTCCCACACGCCAAGCCTGTACATGGGTCCGCCTAGTGGGCACCTCCAAGCACCTTGCACCAAACATGTCCCAGACTGAATTCACGTTTGCTAGAATCTCCTTCCTCTTGCCTGATCTCATTAAGGACACCACTTCCATCCAGGTCCCTAAATCAAAATAGATGACAGCCCTCGACTCTTCTCTCTCCCTCATTCTCTTCGCCACGACTTACTTCCTCTACCTCTTCTCCCATCGTGTTTTCCCTACCGGAATTCATGGCACCATCAGTAATTCTCCTAAAATGCAAATCTGATTATGGAATGAACTATCTGCTTCAGATCCTTCAATAGTTACCTTCTGTTGACAGGAACATCCCAATTCTTTTGCCTGGCACTCAAGACATCACGTGGTGACGGCCTAACTCTCCGACCCCAACTTCCATAGCTTTGCCGTAACCCTTCGTACCCTGTTCTCCAGCTACACCTGCTACTTGCCATCGCTTTGTCTACACTGCCTTCACCCGACCCCTTGGGAGGGAATCACCTTTCAAAGTCCAGTTCAAACACCCCAAAGCCTTCTCTCACCAAGCCAGCTCCCCATTCCATTCCGATTCTGCCCCATCGCACCTTGCGTAAACCTCCAATATGGCCCTCCAGTGGTAGAACAAGTATTTGCTTTTCCGCCTTTCCACAAAATTGTGAGTTCCTATATATTAGTGAGTCGTTCATTCAAAAAACGTTTCCTAGGCCAAGCACTAACTGAGGCCCTTCAGATACGTCAGTGAACAAAACAGTCTGTACATCTCAGGATGAACAGTGACTTACATCTCAGGACACAAACCAGCATGGAGGTGAGACAGTAAAGGGAGAGAGAGCAACTCAAAAGTTGTGACCTTTGAACGAAAAACCCACGATTCCTTTCTTAGAAGAGAAGTGAGGTTAGAAAGGAGAGTGCCCAAGGGCTTTCTGTTTGAAAATGCCAGGGCCCAGTGCATCTTTTCTAACAACTGACAGCCACTGAGATTGTTGCGGAAACTCACCCGCAAAGCTGAGCTATATCTTAGGAAGAACCCTTTGACTCCAGTCCTCTCAATTTACAAGGGAGAAAAAGAGATGCGGATAATATCCAGTTCCTGCTGCCATCAGGACAAGTGTGACCCCCAGTCTCTAGTCCAGTGCTTTCTCTACTAAACAATAAACTCCTTCAATTCCCACTTGATAAAATAAAAATATTATCACTTTCTCTTAAGAAAAGCATATGAGCCTTAAGTTTTAGAATTTTAAACCTATTTTAATTGATATATAATGTATATAAAGTTCATTCAATACAAAATGTACTACATTATATATATCAATATAGTAAGCTATACTACATATTTTATATTACATCACATAGTATCATATATGCTATGTATTCTATACTATTATATACACTATGTTACATATCTAATTTATCTTTAAACCTAATATATATAAATCTAATTTGACAAATATTTTAATTTATATTTCTATATTTCAGGTCAAAGTCAAAAGAAATCTAACTACACTACATATATTTCTTTTACCTAATCAGAAGTGAATGTGTTTGCTAAAAATCAAGTATTAGCTATAAACCCTCACCTATACTGGAGATAGGCGATCCGTACTTCCAAATACCACTCACCAAAATTCATGCCTTGCCATTGTCTATTGCTGCTTTCCAAATGAATACAGAAAGTCCTTCCAATCCGTAAAGCAGCCTCACAAGTGTTATTCTTTAAGAGTAAAGCAAAAAGCTGGCGCAGAATAGAGGAAAAAGCCCTGGTTGCCTACTACTGTGTTTCCCCAAAAATAAGATGGGGTCTTGTGTTAAGTTTTGCTCCAAAGACGCATTAGGGCTTATGTTCCAGGGATGTCCTCCTAAAAAGTCATGCTAGGGCTTATTTTCCGGTTAGGTCTTATTTTCGGGGAGACACGGTAGCTCTCAACCTTAGAGAACTCAGCTCGATGGTCCTCACTTTCCTTCCCTGAAAACTGAAAATACCACATAGCCGTGGAGTTATAGGAAGGGTTACGGATGTATCATAAACTGTAACCTGCCACACAAATATGTGGTAGAGTTATTACTAATTGAGCTCCGGCCATTGGGACGTCAACAGATCCTTCATCTTGCTTCACTGTCATCAGCTCAGCCCGAGTTTGTCCTGAGCTCCTTGCCCACACGGTGTAGCCACTGCCAGGTACGGCGGCCTAAGTCCCGGGACGAGTACATAAAGTGCTCTGGGTCCCTATCTGTGCTCTTCAGGTAGTGAAAGTGCCACGTCCCTTTCAATCTAATCACGAATTGTTTCTTGTTAACTTTGTATGTCTTTTTGTGGCTTATCTGAGGCCCCAAAACTTGTTACTCCATGTCAAATTCTAACATCAACTCGACACACCTCCCCATGCGGTCTTTGGTTGTATCTCAGTAAATGTATAAGCACGTCCTCCAAAGGAGCACAGTTCACTGTTTGAGTTGATGAACGTACTGTCGGGTTGCCTTCTGAGAGCCAACCTTTTGTTGTCGTAGGTCTTGCAGTCATTCGGAAGTGCATTCTCAGGCCCTCCCAAAGGAGCGCCCCTGGCAGCCTACGTGGCAACTGCTTACTGTAAGCGCCAGCCCCAGTCCACTCACAGTTGTCGCCGCAACACATCAGCTGTGCTATCCTTGGTACCTCAAGGGAATACCCGCTGAGCCGACCTTCGAGCTGCAGGACTTAGAGCTGTCAGACTAAGTTCGAGCCTGCACACTCACCTGGATCTCCTCTGTAAACTGTGGTTCTCACTTGTGAAGCAGCTGACAAGATTTAGAGATGCTGGCCAGGGGTTATATACACAATCTGTAGCTGTAGAATAACTTGTGACGCAAAATGACACAAAAAGGGGGTCAAAAGTACAACATAAGTTTCTGCAAGGGCTGGCTAAGAAACTTCCGTGTAAGAAGCAACTTCTTTAGGAAACCTCTTTCCTTAAACAGAGTGCTTCTCATGAAAAGTTTTTCCTATCTAAAGAGCTTCAGCTACTATACCTGGTTTCCAAACATCTCTGGACTCTCCATCAAGGCAATTACTAAGTGTAATTTACAGAAATTATTTGTAACAAAGACTGGTGAAATACCCCCTCCCACACACATTAATGCTAGAATTATGCCCTGATGTCCATGGATTCAGGAGTCTCTGGATAATTCAATTGTCTTCAAAACTATCTGCTGATTGCACTGTTCTGGGCAGAGTCCACAGCTTACAGATTCACAGCAGTCAGTGAACTAACGGAAGAAGCCCTTGGCTCAAATCTAAGGGAGAACCAAGAGAAGCGGGCCTGCCAGCAGAGCAGAGTTCAATGCACTGACTTGGATTATCCACCCTATTCTCTGCCTCTCCTCCCAACGTAAGTCAGTAGGGCTTGCCAATTTTCGGTTTGTACAACTCACCACAGCAGCATGTGCTCCAGAGAAGAGGAAAAGATGTGTGTCATCTCTCGCCCCGCCACTCAGCTCTTCCCACCCTCCTTGGTCGGTTTTATCTAAAATTAGCACAAATACATCACCCACCAACCCAGAATCCAGCATTTTCTCCGAAACAAAAGACTGGCTGACATGGAAAAAAATAACGGATTTCTACTTCAAGGAACAGAGTAACAGGAAGAGAACTCCTTTTAAGTTGCCCTTTTCTATAATAAGATGTAGAGTTAGAGCCACAGGAGACAGAAACAATTCAGACCCTCAACCTCCATCACACTTTTGCCTCTTCTTCTTCCAGATGTGTCTTATCCAATTGATTAAAGTACTCAGACCCATTTTTCACATGTGGTGTTCCTTCCATGTAGCATAGGTCATCATCTATGAGAGTACAGGGGTACCTCAGTTTCCGAACGTTAATCCACGAGTTCTGAAACGTGCAAAAACAGCCGACAGCTAGGCCTCAGGATCTTGCACTCAGCGGAAGCCGCGTGACAAGTTCAACTTCTGAGTAGTGTTCGAAAACCAAAGCATTTACGGCATTCATAAACCAAAATGTTCGTCAACAGAGACGTTCGAAAACCGAGGTACCACTGTACTGGTTTTCTTTTCAACTACCATTTTAAGACATAGGCTCCAAAAATTGTCATTATTATTTGGAAGAAATTATTCCCAAATACTTCCTTATTGGCATGGGGGAGAGGGGTCTGCCATATATATATTAGCATATACATATATATGTGTATATATATACACACACATATACATACATACATAATGTAATTTTTGGCCTACTTTGTAGTTTGTCAGTTGTATTTCTTTGCATTTGTTATTCATGAAAAACATGAACTTCTACTGTCTATAAAGCCCAGAAGGCTGAACATGGTTACAACCAAGGATTCGTGGACTCTAAAGTGGAAAGAGGCAATCATCTACCAGTTAACTAAATTACCCGGACAGCATTCCTCAACCCTCCCAACGAATGACTGCATTTGTAGCCTCTATTCATGTATTCTCTCAGGACCCTCAACATCCCACACTAAATAATCCCATCCTTTAGGGGCTCTCAACTGCCAGTGCTTCTCAAAGCACTAGCTATATTCCATGTAAGTATCCATAGTACCTTAACTGGCTCCTGTGAATTTCAGCTTGCAACTTCAAGGACAGTGCAGAGAAGAGCTTATGCCTGGAAAGCATGATAAATATTACTTTGAAAATGATACTCATTGAAGTTGACATTTGCTCTGGAGGAGTTCACTCACAGCTTTGACGTTTCAGATAAACTTGTAAGACAGAGTGGAAGGCATACCTTCCAAGCAGGCACAGCAGGTGCTCAGAAAAATCCTATTAAGCACACGTAATATGAATAATGAAAATGCTTGGTCTTTCTATCGCAAGACATTGGAGAAGAGGGCAAAGCAAGAAGGCGGCCTTTTATCCAACCCATGAGTTCAGATTCAAAGTTAGAATTGGGTGTAAATATACAGGTTATGTTATGAAAGTGGGGGAAAGCTATCAATTGCTAAGGGTAGAGGAGAAAACACAAGACCTTACAAATACCATGATAATGACACCGAGTAGGTGAGAAGAAACCTTAAACTTAAAATTGTAAGTAGGTCCTGTAATTGCTAGCTACTGAGGACCAGAGCAAGAAAAATCTGGAAAAACATGATTAAAAAATGCAGCCCAGTTACTGAAAGTCTTATGTTGCTTACTGTTACTCTTTGCATATTAAGATAAATGAAGATGAACTTATTGTCCTTATCAGTGGAACACAGAATTCGTTCTCCAGCCGTGAGTTAAGTCTGTTGAATCACTGGTACATGCTCATTTGTTACGAATGATGACATGTTAGACAACGGGTAAAATTTGGAAAGTTTTCCTCAGTCCAGTTGAACTACCCGACTGCAATTCAACACTGATGTTTGGGCCTCAGCAGCACATTTTAATCAATTGAGCTAAAAACAGGGGGCTTACTTCTGATACTGAGAGTGTTTCTTATCCTTCCCCGTGCCTCAAAGGGAGCAAGATGACTGTTCCAAGCTAAGTAAAATATACAGATTAGCTGAAACACATCTAAAAACGCCTAGACAAAAATCACACAGGAATCAGGTGCAGAACTCAGGACTCCCATTTCCCAATCCACACCTCTTTAGGTATGACTGTGGGAGCGCAAAATGCTTTTATTTTTATCTATTAAGTTAATGTAAGTTTACTTATCCACTCCCTTGAATAGCTCTAATTAACAGCTGCTACTCATATAAATACAAACGCTCTCAAAGTACTAGACACTGTGTCAGATGCTGACACACACGTCAAGTTCTCTCAAGTAGTTCTGAATACGCAAGTATCGCAAGTAGACTGCATTATCCAGATATACTGAACAGGGAAACACAATCAAAAGTGACTTGTCCAGGGCCACTAGTGAGAGCAGAGCTAGGACCAAACCGGGTCTGCCTGGTTCTGAAGCACTTGTTCTTTCTACTCCACTACATGGAACTTCCAAAGAATCTTAGAACATTCGATGTGGAAGGAACCCTAAAATAACAGCTGCCTCTTATTAAAAATCTACAGTGTGGCACGTGCTTTAAATACTTTACCGCCTCTTCTTACCACAAGAGAAGTAATGGTATTCCCCTTTAAGGATAAGGATATATGATCAGTGACTTGTATAGGCCTCAGGCTGGTAATTGCCTAAGCTGAGATTTAAACAGGTCTATTTAACTCTAAGTTGATGCTCTTTTGACCATGACCTCAAAGAAATCACAATGACCCGAGTACTCAACAATTCAACGGCATGCCATTTTTAAAGGACACTGCAATGAGCTGAGTATGACTACATGAAACTTACAGTGCCACCAGACTCACAGAATGTCACAACTGGAAAAGATTAGAGATCTGAGTGATGTACTCAAGCCCCATCATTTTGTAGATGAGAAAGCTGAAGCTCAGAGAGATTGCAAATCATCCTTGAAAAGGAAGGATTGGAAGCAACAGGGAACAGTGCAAGGGCATTCCAGGTGAAGGGTATATACTGAAAAAAAAAAATAAAAAAGAGCACAGAGGTCAAAATGAGCACGCTGCATGCTGGAACTGTAATATGGTATAGATCACATGTATACCACAAGAGAGAAAAAAAATAAAGAATACTTCCATTAAGATGAGTGGCCAAAGGACATAGCTTCTTTTGTAAAAAAAAACAAAAAAACAAAAACAAAAAAAAAACAAAAAGGGAAAAAAAAGTTTTTTAGCAAACCTTTCCATTTTAATACACTATCTGTCCCTATTATCATACTTCTCCTATTTAACCTTATCTAATATTTGATATGAATCTCTGTGCAGTGGCTAACTTCTCTTTTAATTTTGTCTGCTGTCATACTGTATCTGTCATACTACTAGAATATGACAACATGGATTTATCCACTTTTCTAGCCAATGTCTTCTCACTTAAAATTCGTTTTGGTTTTTCTTACTTTTATTTCTTTTTCACCCTCTGGTTTGGAACAAAGCCTAACGAAAGGCAAGATTAAACACATCTCTACATAAAACTCAGAGTTTACAATGATTTTTATTTTACTCCAAAGAGTATCAACTAAAGCACAACGCAAAGAATGCACCCTCAGACATTTTATTACAAAATGTGGTACTACCATTAACACGATATAAAGAAATGCTGCTCAAAGACCAAAAATTGAGTTCAACAGTCTGAGTTTCTATAAAGAAAACTTTAATAAATTCTTGTCAAGGGAACAGTTTCAGAGTAAAAAGTATTTTTAAACACTTCAAATAGTTAAGTTTTATTTCCTAGTAACAAGTGCTAAAAATAATTTACACATATAAATTTACTTAATGCTGGTTGTGTAGTAACAGAGAAAAAAATATATAAACTATTATAAGACTTTCAGAAGTCAAAGTGCGTTATTTACTAGATTCAGGCATACTTCCAAAAATGGGAGGCTCCAAATTCAAGTGCAGAGAGGAGTGTGTTAATGAAGTTTAGTGCTGGGATACTGACACCCCGGGAAAAATCAAGTTTTCAGTTTATGTATCACGCACAGTCAGGGGACATTTCAAATTTTTCCACAATGTCTCAGTTGGAACTGACTGCATTACTTCTAGATGGCTGAAAAAAATGCAATCCTATCTCAAGCCGTATCAGGCTGGCAGACACCAGTCATAAAGCAACTGGGCCTACTCCAAAACTTAGGCGCGGCAGGCCACGGAGGAGGTGCCTGCGAAAGACAAGATGTCCAGTAAAAGCGAAGGGCAGAGAAGCCAGAAGTCACCTGAGGCAGGCCAGAAAAGTCTGTGAGGGGAGGTGGTGGGTGGGTGGGTGCATGTTGGGGGAATAGGTGGTACGAGAGGAAGAATAGTAACTGACAGAGAGCAGATCAAGTGCTAATTAAAATCCCAACTCACCACACCAGAGGTGATGAGAGCAGTGCAAAAGCAGGGTTTGGGTCCTGAAGCCAGGAGAAACGAAACAAGTCCCATTTCACAGATGGGCACAGTGAGGCAGGGGTTTCGAATCAAGTTCCACAACTAGTGAGCGATACAGTCAAGACTAGACTGTGAGCGTTTGGAGAGTCCAATCACCCTGGCGACCCCCACTACCCAGCTGTGCTCAGCACTTGGCACACAACCAGGAAATCTCTCAATGAAATGTCCCAAGTCTTGAAATTTCAAGCTTCTTTGCAGAGAACTCGGCTTCGCATCGGACAATACTTGGGGGTCCAGGTAGGGGTAACCGGGCTGTGTGGATCCCGGGAAGGTCGTAGGTTTGGGATCCGAGTGTGAGTGCTGACCCTCCACCCGCCCACTGTCACTCACCCGGATGCCCTTCACCACGGTGATGTTCTCATTCTCATCCGCCTCGAAGGTGACCCGGCGGGTGCTGGCGGTCCCGCCCATGGCTTCTTCTGTCCCCGCAGAGACCTAGCGTGGACCCACGAGCACCTCAGGCCCCACGCGCACACACGCGCGTGGACGTGCCCGGACTTTTTCCTCGCACAGCGGGTGCAAGGCCACGACCCCAAGAAGCAAGGAGAAGGCGCGGGTGCTGAGCTCCCTCCTCCTCCGGTCACGCTCCACAATAAGATGCCTTCGGTTGGTGGGAGATACAAAGGGCCCGCCTCTACTGCTTAGCGGTGCCCGGATTGGTTGCCCCGGACCCGGATACTATGACAACAGGTGGTATTTGACAAGGTTTCCGGAACTCCCAAGGCATACTGGGAATTGTAGTCTCCATCTGGCGCCAAGGGTGATGGGACATTCTCGTCTTAATCCGTGGGCACAAGAGGAGCGTGGCATTCTGGGAGTTGTGGTCTGGACTACTGGAAAGGCTTCTAATGGGACAACTTGCCATAAAGTTCATTCATTTAACGAAACATGCGTTGAAGATAGTATTCTAGAAATTTAGGCTAGTGAGTTAAAAAATTCTCTCTCTCGTTCTCTCTCTCTCACCCTCCCTTCCTCCCTCCCTCTCTCTCCTCACACTTTAATGAGATGTACTGTCCTAGTGCATTTCTAGATTCTATAAATAAATCCCTCAAGCAAAATTTCGCATTTCTTTATGTTAGTCTTAGCCCCGCTCCCCCAAAATAAAACACTGCATTTGGCCTATAGCTTTATCTCATGAACTATGAACTGTTTAATTTCTTTTTGTGAAGTAAAATTTTAAATATTATAGTTTTCAAATTAGCATGTAAGAAAACAGAAAATAAATTATTTACAAGCATACAGAGCACTTTTTTGTGTCTCCTTTCACTTCAGTTACATAAGCTAGTTAGGCCTTAATACCAATGAGGCAGAGAAAAGTTAAATGGTTGGCAAAGATGGCATAAATTAGTGGAGGAATTAAAACCACATCAGACAAAGTTGAGAAAATCTATTTTGGAAAGTTTCCATTTCACCTCTATAAGACCAGTACATAATTTTCAAGTTATCTACATGCACAGTTTTTTACAAAAGTTTTGGTAACTCTTCTGTGACATGTAAGTTTAGCCATATGACCTCAGTCTTATAGAGGCGTATAATTCTCTTTATAAATTAGGTTAATGATGCTACTATCTTCAGTACCTTTTGGCATTAAAAAGCAGCCAGCCACAATACAGCATGCCATCCTCTTATTGCAAAGCTGGCCACAAAAATGCAGTAACATTTTTGAATTACAGTTATGTCCTAAATCATTACTGTCAGAACCCTTAGGACAGAAACTAAGTCTCTTTCATCTCTGTATCCCTCATCAGTAGCAGAGTATTGAATTTATTACATGTCATTTTGTTCTTTTCGACATATGTATATCTAAACTGTACTGCAGTTTTGTGATTACATGTTATTTTGTATATGTTCTCAAGTTGTGCAATATGTTTTAACCTTCCTTCTACAGGGAACTAAAAATCCCTGGAATTATGTCTTTTGCTTCTTTGGAAACTCCCCTCCAGAAACACATCTTCACTTATTGCCCCAATATTACAGCACATATTACAACCACATAAAACAGTTGTTCAATCAATTCTTGTCGATTGCAAAGAGTTTCTTTCTCATTGCAAAATAACCAATTACAAAGAGTTTCTTAGAGAGAGTACAGAGATGAAGGAACCACTAGTTATCTTGAATATATTTATCTCCTTAGAATATTACAAGAGTTAATTCAACCGAATAAATATGATGAAGGCTAACCATAAAAGAGTAGTGTGGTACCTTCACTTTTTGTGATACAGAAACATGTAAGAGGTCTTATCAGATAATCTAAAAAGAGATATACAATACAGTATTTTTAACTGTAGTGGATCTTGAAAGTCCTCATCAGAAGAAAAAACATGTTTGAAACTATGTATATGGACAAATGTTAGCTCGATTTATTGTGGTGATCATTTCTCAAAAAATACAAATATGCAATCAATATGCTGTATACCTTAAACTAAAATGTTATATGTCAATTATGCCTCAATAAAAATACTTCAGAATTCATAATCTATTTCAACCAACATTACAACCTACAAAGAAACCTTCCGAAATTAAAAAAACAAAAAAAATGATACATCTTATTCTTGGAAAAATCCCTACTATAACAATATTGTTCTATCTATATCAATTTCAAAGCCAGGCCATGCCTACATCCCCTTCTAAAGAAAATGTCTTGCAATACCCAGAACCTGTGGTCTCCCTTCCTCTCTGACCTCAGCTTATTAGTAATTCTCTAACCCAAAGGAAGCATTTATTAGCCAGAGACCTATGAACTAGAATGCAAAGTTTTGCCCAAACAAAAATAATAAATAACATTTGAGCTAATCAGATTCTCTATGTCTTTTTCCCTTTTCTCTATTTCTATTTAAACTTGAAAATTTAGAACATGCAAAAAGATAGCAAAGAGAGAAGCTATGATACTGAGTTAGAAACATGACGCATTGTAGCAAACTAAAGATAGGTGGAAGCAGAACTTGTAAGAATACAAGACATCCACTGGAAAAGAAGTAAAACTATCTCTATTCACAGAATGATATGATGTTATAAATAGAAAAATCCCAAGAAATCTGCTAAAAAGCTCTTAGAACTAATAAAAATAAAGTTTAGCAAGGTTGCAGGATACAGGATCAACATACAAGAATTAATTGTATTTCTATACACTAGCAATTAACACACCAAAATTAAATTAAGAAAACAACTTCATTTATAATAGTATAAAAAAACCTCAAATGTCTCTTAACTGATTTCTGGATAAACAAAATGTAGTGTATCCAGAAAATGGAATATTATTCTGCAATAAAAAGGAATAAAGTACTGACTTATGCTACAATATGGATAAGCCTCGAGAACATTATGCCAAGAGAAAGAAGCCAGGCACAAAAAGCCACATATTGTACGATTCAATTTAAATGAAATGTCTAGACTAGGCAAATCTACAGAAAATGAAATTAGGTTTGCCAAGGACAAGGAAAGGGTGAGATGGGGAGTGACTTCTAGTTGGTACAAGGATTCTTTGGTGGGGGGGGTGATAAAAATGTTTTTAAGGAAAAAGAAACAAAGGAAAATGTGAGAAGCTTCGAGGTACAGAAAAATAAGCCACAAAAAAGGGAGACTAAAATAAAACAGACCTTCAAGAATTAGTGTACTCCTACAAGTAACAGAGCTCTGGAGTGAAGACCCACAACTCCAGAAGCTTCTAGAATTGCCTAGAATTCAGAAAGATCTTCCAGCTGTAGTTTTTGTCATGGCCGACTCTATCAAGGTGACCTTAAGATCACACGTAACCTTAAAGAATCTTCCTCATTACATGTGACTTGCCCAAATATCTACAACGTAATATTTTCTTCAGTCTCCAGCCAAGAAACCAGCACTCTAAGTAAAAAGAATGATGTCAACAGTTTACTTTGATGCAAAGCAGAGAACCAAGCAGTAGTTGATGCGTCACAAATTTCAGCTTGGCTATCAAGCCATCTTACCTTCCAACTCCTTCACCCTGAGCCATGTCTCCTTTCCCGCCATGTTAAACCATTGGAATTAATGCTGCAAACAGACAACCAAATGCTTCTGCTGTCGAAATTCCAATCATCTCTAACGCTCTCCTCCCCTGAAAAAAATCCATGTAGACTTCCAAAGCACTCAAACAAACAATTCCAGAAGTCTCAAGGTAGGAAGAAGTTTTTCACTATATACTCTGATTTTTTCAATCCTATGACTCTAAACAAAAAGTTGCAGAAGGCAAAATGCTGGTGACCCCTCTTCTTCACACACCCCTTGACTGTCCCTGATATACTAATTAAGAGTGTAGGAAGAGATAGGGAAGAAGGAGGGGTAAAAACAGAAAGAACGTGACCTGGCCTAATGAGGAATCAGGGAGGAGAGAGCTGGTCTTCCTCCCCAGCCAGAAAAGCTAACCAATGTGCTGCTCATCACTGCCCCTCTCATCTCTTCTCAGTAGCATTTCAACGGCACAGTAGTGTGCTCAGATTCTATGACCTGGGCTGAAATAAAATATAGATGTAATGATCATGTTGTGTGAGATGAAAACTGGAGCCCATGCTCTGACTATTATTTATGTACTTAGAGAGACAATTATCTCAGTCCTTGAAATCGGGATCATCCTAGAAAATCTAGTACATATAGTTGCCATCGTTATAGAAAACCAATTAAAAATCACTGAAAAGTGCTTCTTATGTGGTGCAATCAATATGAAGACATTCTGGAAATATGGACTAAGACTTACTCGATAAGCCATAACAGGACATCAGCCTGAAAGCTTTCTCTGGCCATTAAGAACCATCTAAAAACAATGAAGCCCTAAAACAGTAGTTGTGTGTGTGTGTGTGTGTGTGTGTGTGTGTGCGCGCATGCGTGTGAGCATGTGCATTCATGTGTATACATGTGCAAATGTGCTTATCTGACATATTTTGAATACAAGAATTTTGAACCTCACACTTGAAGAGATTAAAAAAACCCAAAATGGCATGCAACCAGTCAGCGATGATTACATATCATTCACAAATACCGTATAACAATGTCTCTCTGTGTCTTTGAAAGTATCCACAGTTAATGGCACACAAATCACGTGGTCTCCGTTGAGCATCCCGTCACTGATTAAGTAAAACTGACCATGCACTGTCCATGCATCTAGTAAAATCATGAGTCCGAGTTCTCCCATGTTTCAGGACCTTCTCCATCTATCTCTGACTTCTGCTTAATAGTACCCTTTGCTATCCTCATTTCTTGTTCACAATAAATTTTACATGCTGTGCCACATTGTGTCACAGGATAGCTCGCAGAATGGCTCCGGTGACCATTCTGCTTCACAGACATCACTTAACTCCATATAGCTAAAATAAATTTTACATGTAGCTTATAACTTGGCGGTGCACCAAGATTTCCTGGTACCTCTGACATAAAGATTACTCTAGAGGCTCAACAAATTTATAGCAGGTTTCTAAAAACACCATTCTCTGCCATTTCCTGGACTCTTTTGTTATATTTTTTGCATTTTTATGGTGTTTTTTTTCCCTGACACCTCATTTCTTTTCTCCCTCTCCTACACTCGTCAGAATAGTGTGTCTGAAATACTGAGTGTTGGTATCAGGGCCAGAAAGGAGGGATGCCAGTGAGTGAGGAGTGGTCTGCCCAGAAAGTGAGAGGTCAACCCAGCCTAGCTCCTGTCTTTCCACCCTCAAGCTCTTCAAGGCTCCCAGGAACTTCTGATTTCCCTCATTCCTTGCATTTGGAAGCTCATCTCTAGCAACAAGAGCCCAAGTCAGAAGAGGCTCATTTCTCATCTCCGATCCTTAAACGTAGGCACAAACATTCCATCTGTCATCTTTCCTGAATGGCTCCTCTGGCCTTAATGAATTTTCAAACCATTTTTATTTGAGAGCACAGGGACATTTTCCTAACCCTTTAACAATACCCACCTGTCATGGATCTTGAGAGATTTCTGAAAGGCAGGCTGTTAGCCTCTTTTCTTCCAAATAACAAACGCTTGAAATGCATCAAGGTTATATGAGCACTTCTGCTGCAATGCTGGACAGGCAGAGAAATGCCTGTTTACTGATGCTAATAGTGTAGAAATGTCCCTAAGTACACATTCTACACAACTGGTGCTCACCCGAATGGATTGCCCTGCTCGGTTTCACTTTCGCCTCAGCTTAGAGAGGCACCCAAGGAGGGCACTTGGTGGGCATTTCAACTCCAACAAAACTCTGTTTTATTCACATATTCCAAAGAAGAGTGTATCCTAACCCTCGGCCTGGAACAAGAGTCTAGACAATGTCATTCTTTTATTAGGAATCACAGGGCTCTTGAGTGAAAGTGACCGTGACAACCATCTAATCGTCCTCATTATTTCACAGGTGAAGGAGCTGACAGCCTGAGAGGCTGAGTGAGTTGCCCAAGGCCACACAGCTCCATTTCATCAGAGCCTGGGGAGATTGCAGATCTCTAGCCGTTCAGTCTAGTACTTGGCCACCACCCCATGCTGCTTTCTCACGAGAAACTGCCCTGACAGGCCCTGCGTGCCAGGGCTCTGATGCCCAGTATGAGATACTGCAGTGGCTGCTGGAAACATGACTACTAAGCAGAGATGGGAGAGACTGTGCCCAGCTGTGAGGTGGCCGCACAGGCCTCCAGGGCAGAGGTGTCTCAGGCCTGGCATGAATCAATGTCTCTTCACCACGGGAGTATTAGAGGCTTCATCAATTTATTGTTAAATTACTTGCTAATCGTATACTAGCTAATGACCCAGCAATTCCACTCCTGTGAACATACCCAATAGAAATGATGGCTTATGTCTGCCCCAAGACACACACAGGAATATCCACTGGAGCTTTATTCACAAGGGCCCCAAATGGCTACCTCCTTTAGAAGGGACAAATACATGGTAGTATGTCTACACAAGGGAATGTTATACTACAAAGAAATAAGTAAACTACACTCAGCAACATGGCTGAATATCATAGACATGACCTTGAGCAAAAGAAATCAGACGCAGAAGAATACACACTGCAAGAGGCCATTTACATGGTTCAAGCATAGACAGAAGAGATCAGTGGTGGTAGGTATCGGAGGGTTACCTTTATGAGTGGGGTTGACCAGAAGGGGCCACGATGGAGTCTCCTGGGAAATGTTTTACAGTGTGGTTATCATGTGGGTGTATATATTTGTAAAAACTTCACTGAGATGGATCCTTAAGATGTGTGTGCACTTGACGGTATGTAAGACATAAGAAACACTTCATTAGAAATAAATTTAAAAAGAAAGATTTTGATAGCTCTTAGGGGACGAGTGAATCCTTCACAGGGAAGCTGGGGTCCAGAATACTTTATAATTACCAAGAATCTTCCGAACCTATTGTAGTGATTCATCTATGAAACGGAGAAAATCAAAAGATGGAAAAAAGAGGAAGGCGTGGGACACATATGCCCAAGGCAGTCCCAAATGGAGGAATTTCAAACAGTGATGTATTCGAACGAGCTCCCACTGACTCATAGAGCAGTCCCACATTCAGGGACATCTCAACTCGACATCCTGTGATATCAGCTGACTAGCTTGAAACGGACCGTGGTGGGAATCGTTTAACCACAATAGAAGGCAAACATGACAAATCGGAACTCTTCTATCTATTTTTTCCTCAAGCTGGCTGCTAACCAGCTGGTTGTTGAATAGGATTTAAGGGAAGTCCACACGGGCTGGTGTACTGCATCTAAATGAAATGTACATATTGTACTTCGTTCCTTGTCTCTTACGTAGTCAGGTAGGATCCAATCCCAGTCGGTTTCTCTGTCCGTGCACCTGTCACTACCATCTCACTAAACGTTTCCCAATTCCTCAGTAGTCCTGTACGTTTCATAACTGAACCACTCAGCCTGCGGTGACCTCCATCTAGAAAGACTTTTCTGCTGTCCTTCAGATCGTGAACTTCCTTGAAGCCCCAGCTCAAATGTCATCTCCACAGTCAAGTATCCCCAGCTTCCTAAAATTGAAGAATTGCCAAGATGAACAGTTGTGGGGTCTTCTCCAATGTTTACTTCTCTCCCCTTCCTCCATTAGTATTCGAATTCTCTATTCCCAGACTCACTCCTCTTCTTTCTCAGCCATCAGGTTTGAATGAGATTGTCCCCACACTCAACCCCAGCGAGGGGCAGAAGCTTATCAGCAAGTCTCCGGCTGCTTCCCGGAGAGAAAAATGTCTTCTTCTGAGAAGCTACTGGAATAGACTCCCACTGCGTGGGATGGAGAATGTAGCCTGGGTGTCCCTTTTGGATACCCAGAGAAACCTGCCTAAAAATGGAGCTAACACAGAGAGAACAGAACCAAGAACTGGAGAGAAAGAAAACAAACTGAGACCTGCTCATATTTCCTAGCACTGAATCAAGCCTTACCTGAAGCCAGAGGTCTCCCCGGACTTTTAAGTTATATGAGTCAACAAATCTGAGTCTTGTTTTCTGTAAGTTGCTACATAACGGATCGGGCACTTCATCTTCTGTGCACCAAGTCACATACGTTTCCCCAAGCTTTAGGGTCGCCCAGAGTGGTCACTGCACAGGGTTGCTCTGTCCTTTCACTTACGAGGGTAGGAGGTGGAAACGGATCGGGGCCAGGGTGTACTCTTAGGGCTCTGACCAGAGACAGAAACCAACTAGAGTAGGTTGGAGCCTGAGGAATCAATTGAATATATTGCTTCTCGATGTCTGGTGACCAGCACAAAGAGACTGAGCTGTGAGGAAGGAGTTTCTCAAGCAGGAATGAATGTCCAGTCCAGAGGCTGCTGTAAGAACCGAAACTTGCCCTCCTTGGATGTTTCTGCTTTTCCCCTCTTATTATCCATTGCATCATTTAAACAAAGGAAACTTGTTTTACCCTATTACTCTGTTTTAGTTAATGCTTTGAAAGCACCTGGCACAGGTGCATCTGGCATTCACTGGGGCTCAATAAGTAGTGATTTTCTGTTATTCTGGTCGTGTTCATTTATTCTGCTTGATTTAAAATATCTTATTCATTATATTTCCAAGCCTTTAATACTGTATTTTGTTTCTATATGTTTTAGGTGTTTAAATTACTTAGATTGATTCTATTTTTAAATTCTTAATTTAAAATTCTTTAAACCATCTTTTCTTTGATCTTTCTTGAGTAAATTTTGCCTACCAGATATAACATGTGTTCATTGTAGTAAATGTAGATTAAAAACAGGATTGAAAACTGAAATCACCCATAAATACCCACTACGTATAAACAACTACTGCTAATATATTAAGAATATATACACATTTTTTCCCAAAATTAGTGGTATCATATAGTATATACTGGGCTTTTTTTAAGATTTTTTTTTTTTTTTTATTGGGGAAGGGGAACAGGACTTTACTGGGGAACAGTGTGTACTTCCAGGAATTTTTTCCAAGTCAAGTTGTTGTCCTTTCAATCTTAGTTGTGGAGGGTGCCGTTCAGCTTCAAGTTGTTGTCCTTTCAGTCTTAGCTTCAAGTTGCTGAGCCATCCAGGAGCTCAGTGGAAGCTCAGGTCAAGGTGCCGAGTTCAATCTTAGTTGCAGGGGGCAGAGCCCACCATCCCTTGCAGGACTCGAGGAGTTGAACTGGCAACCTTGTGGTTGAGAGCCCACTGGCCCATGTGGGAATCGAACCGGCAGCCTTCGGAGTTAGGAGCATGGAGCTCTAACCGCCTGAGCCACCGAGCTGGCCCAAGTATATACTGTTTTTCAGTCATCTAGGGATTTTGCTTAATATATCGTGATTCTCTTTTCCATGTCATTATCTTTTACAACAATATTCTTGATGATTGTATAGTATTCCTTTGTATAGTAATCTTAATTAATGTATCAAATTGCCTACCATTGAGCATTTAGGGTTTTTTCCCTAATTTTAAAAACATTATTAACAATGCTTTGATGAAGACTCTCATAGGTAATTCATTGTGCATATTTTTAATTGTCTCTCTAAGATAAAATCCTAGCAATGAAATTACTGGGCAAGAAGAGTGTCTATTAAAAGACAAACACTGTATGATTCCACTTATATGAGGTACCTAGAGCAGTTAACCTCATAGAGACAGCAAATAGAATGGTGGTTACGAGGGGCTGGGGGGAGGGCATAATGGGTAGTTGTTTTTTAATGGGTACAAAGCTTTAGTGTTGCAAGATGAAAAGAGTTCTGGAGATGGATGGTGGTGATGGTTGCACAGTGATATGAATGTACTTAATTAGACAACTGACCTGTACACCTAAAAATGGTTGTGATGGTAAGGTTCATGTTATGTGTATTTTACCACAATAAAAAAATTAAGGAAAAATATATGTATACTTTCAAAGTTCTCATGTGTCTTGCCAACCCCTGTATTTGAAAAAATTAACAGTTCTATCTGTAGGACGTCAGATGGTTGTTCCCTGTATCCTTAACTATACTGAATATTACTATTTTTCAAACCATTACCAACTTGATAAGGAAAAATCAATAGCTCACAGTTTTAATTGGCATTTGTTTTGCTACTAGTGAGGGTGAATATTTTTGCACAGACATATTATGTGGATTTTTTTGTATGTGAATTCATGTTCTTTGTTCCTTTTTTCTATTAGTATACTAATCATTTCTAAAATATTTTAATTAATTGCAGTTTTAACTTAATACTATTTATCTCTATTTTTCAATTATAAATCTTTAAAAAGTGTAAGTAATTATAATTTTACTTTATGTTAATTGTAATTTTGTGTTATACTGTTATGATTTTTCCTTTAAATCATTTTGTATCTATTGTTAATTGCAATCTTTCAAACTTGTTATCAATTTTTTATAATTTTACAATTTTTTATAATTGCTGTTATCTAATTTGAGTCTTTCTAAATTCTTGCTTCCGACTATTTTATCTTCTTATATAATCCTTCCTTTTATCCCCTCCTCCTCCTGTTTCCCTTGAAAATCATCTTCTCTGCTTTCAATTATCTTTTTAATTATTATAAGACTAATAGGAGGAGAAGCAGTAATAGCCATAGTTCTGGGTGGGCAGAGTCCATGATGTTTGAAGGAGACTCGGAGTCTTCTTTTGCCATCTGCCCTGAGGTTACTCTTCAACGAGACTTTTTTCCTTCGAAGGCCAGTTCCTCATTTCTTGGGACCCACAGAGCAATTCTCCTGACCACAGTGACAGCCTGTGTGTGCTTCTGTAGGAACGTGATAACCTCTGGCCACTGTTTCCAGACCTCTCATGGAGAGCTATGAGTGAATATATGGGATTTCTGACACATACAGCCAGTAGATTGGGGGCAAGCTGTGCCAACCATGTCCCATGAGGGAGGTGGGGATGGTAGACAGGAGATCACACCTAAGGAAGACCCCTCCCCAGGTTGCCTTTCTCCTGCTGGTGGTGACAAACCAGAGGGGTTCACCTCTGTAACAGCACCCACTCTCCTTCCTTGTACCCCGAAGGTGGGGATTGTGTCTTATTCAACTTTCTATTCAGCCCATCTGGAGTCCCTAGTCTTTGGTGTATGTTTGTTAAATGATTAATTAACGTGAACCAAGTACATTCTCTTTTATAAAAAGCTGGCATAATGCAGTGGAGGCAAAAATCTCAGGTTCTAGCCTCCACTTTGTGATTTCTGAGGCCTAAGGTGGGACTTTGGATATAACTTTTGCTTTTGCTAATTCTTAGCTTCTCGTCTTTAAAAAGGAATAATATGGTAACTACCTAATCTACCTTGTAAGGGTAATCTAAAAAAAACCTTGAAGATTGTCAGGAATTTCAGGAGAATTTTTAATTATTTAAAGTAGTTTGAAAAAAACACTAATTCAAAAAGATATCTGCACCCCTACGTTCATTGCAGCATTATTTACAATAGCCAAGATATGGAAGACAAAGACAATTAGATAAAGAAGATGTGGTACATATATACAAGGGAATATTACTAGGCCATGAAACGAATGAAATCTTACCATTTGTGACAACATGGATGGACCAGGAAGGTATTACGCTAAGTGAAATACGTCAATAGAGAAATGCAAATACCATATGATCTCACTGATGTGTAGATTCTGAAAAACAAAATAAATGATCAAACAAAAGAGAAACAAACTCACAGATACAGGGAACAAGCGGATGGTTGCCAGATAGGAGGGAGGTTGGGGGGCAGAGAGGAAAAAGGTGAAACGATTAAGAAGTACAAATTGGTAGTTACAAAATACTCCTGGGATCTAAGGTAAAGCATAAGGAATATAGTCAATAATATGGTAATAACTATGTATAGTGCCAGGTGGGTACTAGGCTAGTCAGGGGGATTACTTCGTAAATTATATAAATGTCTAACCACTATGCTGTACACCTGAAACTAAGACTATAAAATAATATTGAATGTCAATTGTAATTGAAATTTTTAGAAAAGGGGGGGAAAGGTGAAGGAGAATAAGAGGTTCAAATTTCCGGGTGTAAAACAAACAAGTCATGGGGATGTAATACACAGCATAGGGAATGTAGTCAATGATATTGTGACAGCATGGTACGCTGTCAGATGGTTGCAGGACTTACCACGGTGATGAGTTCTTTAGGTATATACATGTTGGATAACTACGGTGTACACCTGAAACCAATATAATATTGTATGTTAGCTATATTTTCATAAAACTCTTTAAAAAATAAAAAAGAATTGGAAAAGCTTAATCGACTGAAAAAATGACCAAGATATGAGTATACATGTGCTCTTTTCCTCACTCTTGCCCAATAATATACATGCTTATCTTGTCCACTCAGCGGCCCCCCCCCTTTCCTTTTTCTCCGTCCCCACCCCTGGGCAAGTAGGGCTACCCATGGGGGACAGCGGCACGAGGATGGGTGGACCTGTGCCCGAAGGGTCTGGGTTGACTGCAAGAGAGACCAGCAGAAAAGGGAGGGGGGAGAAGCGAAGAGAGGAGGCCAGCCCTCAGGGGCAGTGGGGGTGACTCAGGACAGGGTGCCAGGGATTGGCTGCAGAGCGTGAAGGTAGTAAGGCCTGGAGATAGATGATAGATTGATAGATAGATAGATAGATAGATAGATAGATAGATAGATAGATAGATAGATAGGTAGATGATAGATAGATGATAGATAGATAGATAGATAGATAGATAGATAGATAGATAGATAGATAGATAGATGATAGATAGATAGATAGATTTCAAAAAAATTGGCTTATGTGGAGACGGGCAAGTATGAGACCTGTGGGGCAGGTTGGCAAGCTGAAACTCTGGGGCAGAAACGGATGCACACTCATCTTAAGGCAGAAATAATGCTTCAGGAAAACCTCAGTTTTACAATTAAGGCCTGCAACTGATTGGGCGAGGCTCACCTACATCACATAGGATAATTTCCTTTACTTAAATTCAACTGGTTGTAGATGTTAGTCACATCTACAAAATACCTCCACAGGGATACTTTGATTCGTGTGTGACTAAATAACTGGATACTACTATAGCCTAGCCAAGTAGACGCAGAAAACTGACTGTCACAACGGTATAGATTGACTCTGCTTGACAGATTTGTCCCTGGATTGTTTCTTTGAGAGTGTACCACACAGTACAATTGGGATACATTCCTGTCAATGAGCATAAAGTCTTACACATACAAATATAAAGACCAGCGCCAGTCCACAGATTAACCGGTGCCATGCAAAGCCTTTCTGCTGCTTAAAATTGTGCGATGAGGGGAGAGAGAGAAAACAAATGGACAGGTGGGCATTCTGGCTCTGCCCTTAGGGGATCCAAGGGAGGGCCTTCTCTCTGAGAGTGGGCAAGCTGAATGAGTCCATCCAGGATGAAGAGCTGGCCCAAGGAAGGACGGTGTTGTGACTGACAGCCAGCACCCGGATGCTTGATGTGATTATTTTCATGCACAGTGGCTTATTTAGCAGGTGCATTTGCAAAGTCCAAAGCTGCTCTTCATTTGTAAATAGAAACGCCTCCTAAGAAGAAAGACTGGGTGAGGAGGGACCCTGGGAAGCAAGCTTATTCAAAAAGGAAACTATGCAAAAGGTTTCTTGTGCAGCCTGGTCATCTGAGGCAGAGCTCTCCTACACGCTGCGTTAGTTCTGTTCTCTGGGGCTACTCACGGCCCTGGCTCCCCGAGGCCCCCTTCATGGGAAGCCCGACAAGAGGACAGAGAGGCAGCAGCTCCTGTGCCCTCACGCCACCCTCACCCAGAGTCCCCCAGGACTGTGTCCTCCAGCTCACGCCCTGCATCGTGGATCGCTGAAGCCCTCTGACTTCCGGCCGGAAAAGATTTCCTTGATAGGGAAGCAGCCCTCCAGATCCCCACTTCCCAAGTTACATGCTGTAAACCGAATCCTCAGCGTGGCAAATGCAAGCCCTGCCAGCCCACACATCACTTTTAATGATCCCTGAAAGAAACCATCAGTAAACCTCAGGCAGCAAGCGGGAAGTCTGGAGGAGCAGCGACAAAAACACAAGGTGAGGCAGGTGACATATAAAGGCTCATTTCACTCGGGTAGCATCTCTGTTTCTTTCTTTCATGGATCATTGTGTTTGCCTCTTTGTCTGTGGTGAGGTAGAGATGCATCTTCCCCAAACACATTAGGAATGTATAGTTAATCTCGAGCTGTGATGAGTCTTATCAATCTCGTATTGGTAGCATCTTTATGACTGCTCCCTGTGTGTTCTGAGAGAGGGATTCCATTACAAACAAGATCCCTGTAAGAAATGCCAGCCTTCTCCTATCACAATATTACACGGTTAATGTAGCTCTGAACAGCAGAAGGAAGAAATCTTATCAACGTCCACCCTCTCCTTTGCTTCATTTCTTCTGCTTTGCCTCCTCCTGCCTTTCAGAACTAGGATGGAGCCTGACACCAGTTCTCACCCTCTGCCAGCCCCAGTTACCGCCCGCCCTCAGGTGAAGTGGGCTCCAGTACCACAGCCCACCTGACGGGGAGAGCCCTGATTTTACATTATGACTATGGCAGACTGAATTTTCTAAAAAGGGCCACAGCAATGTTTCTGATCGCTCATCCTATGTGCTTTTTTTCCCCCCAGAGCTTTGTCACTCCTGATGAAGAAATGGGATCTATTTCCCCATCCCTTGAGCCTGGTTGGGGACTTTGTGACCTCACTGAATAGAAGGCAGCCAAAGAGACACAATATGAGTTCTGAGGCTTGGCCATCAAAAGCAACATGGCTTCTGCTTGGCTCTCTCTTTCTCAAGATGCCAACCCATGGAACCCAGCCACCTAGCTGTGCGGAAGCCTAGGTCCCATGGAGAGGCCATGTGTTCCAGGTGACGGTCCCAGTACAGGACCCCGCCTCCAGCTAGCGTCACTGGCAGACATGTGAGTGAGTGAGACTTTGCATGATCCCAGCTTATGCTGAGCGGCGTGGCAATGAGCTACCACAGGTGAGCCCTGCCCGAATCACAGATCTGTGAGCAAAATGAGTATTGTGTTGTTTCAAGCCATAGAGTTAGAGGGTATAGTATTGTTGCAACAGCCATAGTAACTGAACCAATTATTCTTCAAGATCCAGAACCTGGGAGTCTAGAAAAGCTACTGAACTCCTTGCTCATTGAGGCGGTCTCCTCCAGGCCAATCCCAAGCCTTGGGTCCCTAAGGATGCCCCCTGTGACTCTTAATGCCTCCCCGTGCTGGGCCCTGCACCCTTCCGTCCTCCTTACTCCTAACCACTTACCCT
The DNA here is from genome assembly GCF_036562045.2 of Rhinolophus sinicus. Taxonomy (NCBI): domain Eukaryota; kingdom Metazoa; phylum Chordata; class Mammalia; order Chiroptera; family Rhinolophidae; genus Rhinolophus; species Rhinolophus sinicus. Next base: position 64,099,370 of record NC_133760.1, on the reverse strand, counting down.
GCCTCCTAACTCAGTCTCGCACAGGACAGGAGTTTGGCGCTGACTATGCCTGGTGCCTAAGAATTGAGCTTCCCTGCTTTGTTCTGACCCAGCTCTGCTCTGGGCAGAAACTAGCCTCTACACAATCCAGCCCTGTTATCCAATACACCCACGTTGTGTAGGATAGAAGCCCTGGTGCCCGACCACTGACGGGCCCTGGGAAGCCTGGCTTGCTCAGAAGCCCTCATGACCATTATTGCCTGAGCCAGGATCTGGCATCCATGCCCTTGAGTGTTTCTCGTGAAGTGGTGATACCTCTGGAATGGGCTTTGCAGAGGGGTCAGCTTCCCAGGTCATGGGGACATTCTCTTACCAGGTTCCCAGGGATTCCCCCTATCCAATCCCAGACTGTCTGTAGTAGATCCCCCTTCCGTAGCCACTAGAATATTACTAGAGGATGATTTAGGGTAAATATGGGTAAATCAGTTGGTATTACACCAAGAATTCTGAGCAAAACAAAAGTTCTTGGAAGGGCAAGAGTTTGACAATATTATCTAATCTTTCAATTCTAAAGTAGGATTTGGAGGCCTCTCAACATGTAAAATGAATAAAAAATATATTATCTTAACTGCAAATAGCAAATTTATTTCCAGGGAGAAAACCACTTTTGTCGGAAAAATTCCATCACTTGACGTAGGCACGTTTCACAGGCATGACCTCTGGCTGATGTGAAGTTTTCCAAGAAGGCTGAGGACACACTTCTTGTAAGACAAGGAGATAGTTTTGCTCCCACATGGAGCGGGGAGCAGAAAGGGAAAGGGGAGAGAGAGACAGGTTGGGGCCTGGGTGGGGAAAGAGAAAGTCCCATGTCCTACCGTATGACTCTTCCCCGCGAACTTCACAGCTTCAGAAAAGTCCCCCCACACCTACTACACACCTGGTGTGAGCGGAGATGCTGTGAAAAATAGTGAAGACATTGAGGCTGTGTCGGAGCTCATGTGGGGCAGACAGAGCCATCATGGGGACACCAGAGTGGGAGGCAGCGGTCAGAGTAAGCCTTGAGGAAATAGCTGCAGGAGGCCCAGAAGCACCGGAGACCATGGACTTGGGAATACAGAGTAATCCTGCTTACACTGTGTGGGTCCCCGCTGAACTCTGGGTTGTCCAAGGATTTCGGGCACCTGGGAGCACCCTACACTTTCACCCTTCTCCCACCACACAATGAAAAAGCAATACATCGTCACTGTAAAATGTTTAGACAGTTCAAAAAAATGTGAAGAACAAAGTGAAAAGTCACAGTGTGCTATATACGAGTATCTTAGAGACATATATAAAAAATACTTTTCTTAAAAAAATAGGATTAAAATAAACATGTTCTTTTGCCATCTCTTTTCCCAACTAATAATACGTTAATAACAGTACAATATCTTTCCATGTACTTGTTCCTCTTTACCAGGAATACTCAAAACATTATCACGGTTTACAGAAGAATTCTAAAAAAGATCCACCTAATTTTTTGAAAACGATTATTTTTGGATAATGATGTAAATATTTCCTGTGTTACATATTAAGCTTTTGGTCACCGACAACCCAGCAATCTCTCTAAAAATTCTCTGAAATATGCACTTAGAGTTATTAGTTTTTGTAAACAAATTTTCAAATATTGTTCATCTGTGTTATCAGCAGTATAAAAAGAATTGGCGAATACCAGTGCCTTCCTCAACTCCAGGAGCTTGTGAAAAGCACTGATAGGCATAAAATGACTGATATGGCTATTTGTGAGGAGGAGAATGGATGTGAGGTGATGAATTTCCTGTACATACTTTACTATTACTTGAAAAGAATACTTTATAAGTTCTAAAAGTCTAACACCAACCAACCAACCAACCAACCAGTAATCAGTAAAAGACTTGTTTTTTGACTTAGAGATGAAGAGGTGAAAGGATATGTCCTACCACGCCTCTGGCCCATTTCTGGATGTTGGAGAAAGGGAAAGTGATGGGAAGTTCCCTAGGGCTTCCTCCCCTGTCCCATGCGGGGACGGGGGTGGGGACACTTGTGGCCCATGGGGTCCTGTGATTACTGATGAGTATCACATCTCAGCAGCACCAGGCAGCCCCCTAAGATTTCTAAGAAAGTGTGATCTCCAAATGGTATTTTTGTCTTTTTTCTTTTTTTTTTTAGTTTCAGGTGTACAAAACAATGTAATAGTTAGACATTTACACCCCTCACACTGTGTCAACCCCCTCGCCCAATCTACTATCCCTCTGACATCACACACAGCTGTTACATTTCCACTGTCTCTATTCCTTATGCTGTACTGCACATCCTGCGACTATATATATAATTATAGTTGACATTCATTATTATTCAGCTTCAGCTTGAGGTGTACACTGCAGTGGTCAGGCATCTACACCATCCATGAAGTGGTCTCCAAATAGTATTTGTTTTACTTGAACGTGAGGATGAAGGTTTCTGTTTCTAGAGCAAGATGTATTAAACCAGACCATCATTGGTGGGTATTGTTTATCCAAAAATGGGGGTAATTTTCCATAGAATGACTGATGAGTATTCTCTAGGCTTCTTGGACAGCCACAGGCTTGATTGTGGGAGACAAGCTGGCAGGGTTAGGAGTCACTGGTGACCTTGGAAAAGAGTAGGGTTTGAACTTGTGGTCCGAACCCAGTAACAACAGAAGTGTGGACACGGTTAGCCTCGTGGCCAAAATGTGGCACTAAATGTCATGTATCATAATCCTACACTTGATTTGCTGAATAAAGACAAGTCCCTGTACTTCTTGTTTATTTATTCCTGTTAACATGCACTGAGCTCCCCCATGTGCCAGAATGTTTTCTCCTTCGTAAAATGAACTGAGCACAGTAGGTAAGCATGAAAGTGTTGTCTTTTATCTCAGATGGGCTTTGCCCACTCTGTACGTAACTCAACTCATTGCTACTGAGAGTAAAAATTGTACCATCTGTAGAAACCAAATTCCCAAAGTAGGGCAGAAGCAACAGAATCCGAAACTAAAAGTTGACCAGAAACTTTCTTTTCTGCTTGCTTGAATTTATCCAAAGAGAATTCAGACTGCAAAAGCACGCTGAGGCTGAGTTAGCAGTTATAAGTCCCCAGGAAATGCAAACAAAATACACTTTCCTCTAGGACAGCGAGTAGTAGCTCACGTTGGAAGTAAGGGAAGGAAGTGCCCTCTCACATTTCTCTCCCTCTGGCACTGGCCGGTGGCCTGACAGCTGGGCGCTCACCTCCCCAGGAACTCAGTGGGGCGACCCTCGTGAACAGGTAGCATTTTAATTGTGAATGTCTCTTTGAATGGCACTACTCTGGGATGGAGCCATCCCGTCCCAGACAGAATACAGACTCTTGTGATGCTGGCCGGCAGAAAGTTGGAATCCTCAAATGATGCTTTAAATATACTTTTCAAAGAAAGACGTTTGCAAGTCCCCTCCATCCTTTCATTTCTTTTATCCTTTGAAATCCGAGGTAGGGGTTTCCTGATCAAATAGTACATATTCTTTCAAAATATTAATCTCATGCTAAGCATTTCTTGCTCACTTTCTACAAAGTGATCGTATTACGAAGAATGACATTGCACTTGTTTGCTAACTTTACCTTTCCTTACAAAGCTTTAGCTCTCCAAAGCAGCCTTAAAATGTAAGTGTCAGGTACTGGTAGGTGCCAAACATAGAGTCCCACCTCTAGTGGCTTTCTGTTTGGAGTGGCACTTCTAAGCATTAACATGCCCCAGAATTACCTGGACACTTCTTAAATGTGTAAATTCCTGGCTCCGTCCTCAGAAATTGTGATTCACAAAAATCTACAGTTTTTAAGAAGCATCCCAGGTGATTCTGGTGCTGGTAGTGTAAGGCCCTCACTGCTGCTCCAACAGATAAAATCCCCTCGATGGCCTCCTGCCACCTTAGACTAGAAACTGTCACCATGTAGCGTTTGACATTTCCCTGCCATTTTGTTTTTCAATATTGACTGTTTCCCCAGTATACATAATGACTCTATTAAGACTCAATTTTTACTCTTTCCTGATCCCACAAGGTCCAGACTTGAGAGTGAGGTAGGTTTGTTTGGAGGTGCAAGATTTTAGGCCGGTTGATGTTCAAATCACAATCTAATTTTGATGCAAGGTATAATGTTCGTTTGCTAAAAGCAGCTTAGGGATTCTGAGCTGAGAAATATTCAGGTGAACAGGAAAACTAAAATCCATTGTGGAAGAAGTGAATTATGTATCTTTTTCTGAAATGTCATCCTGTGTTTCATGAAAGCACAGTTTTAATGCTGAGGGGGGAAAAAAGGTAGAGGTCTGTTTAGCTAAACTGTAATTGCTAAAGGCATCGTGAGAGGACAGTTGACCCGTCAGGCCCCCACGGTCCTCTAAACTCCTGTGAATAACCAGGCTGGTAGAGCACACGGCTTGACTAGAAAGGTCATAACATCCTGGTTCACGGCCTCAGAGCTACAGAATTTACGGTCTTAACTCTGGGTCAGAAATCTTTTTACTTCCACTTTGACCTTCCACAAGCCATCTGCTTTCCCGAGACTTTCTCTGCATGAAGCAGAATTGAGATGAACTCAGTGGAGTCACAAATATGACTTCACATTGGGTCCTTGGGCTTCTTAAAGATGGCAGCTAAGGTTAGGAAAGAAAGCATTACGCCTGAACTACCGTGTTTCCCCAAAAATAAGATCTAGCCAGGCAATCAGCTCTAATGTGTCTTTTGGACAAAAACTAATATAAGACCTGGTCTTATTTTACTATAATATAAGACCAAGTCTATAATATAGTATAACATAACATAACATAACATAACATAACATAACATAACATAACATAACATAACATAACACTGGGACTTATATTAAGTTTTGCTCCAAAAGAAGCATTAGAGCTGATTGTCTGGCTAGGTCTTATTTTGGGGGAAACATGGTAGAGTGAATAAAGTGAATAAAGGGATGAAATCTCCTCTCTTCTGATAATTAATGTCGGGCCACGAGGTGAATGAGAAGAATTAGGAAAATGGATGGTCACGGTCAGCTGTTGGGTTTTTTTGCCCACCTAATATCCCTTTCTCTTTCTGGTAATAGAATTCCCATTTTCTATGGGAAACCTTTTCCATGTGGTTGGAATAGAGTTGCCCCTTCCTCTCACCACAATCTGAGTATTTTGTCCCTTTCTCCCTCCCCACCCCAGGCCTGGAGTGGTCGGTTCAGGGAGAGGCATACGGCCCAAAGGATCAATCAGCAAACTCCCTGGTACTTGATTTTTTTAATTAAAAATTTCATGTAATTTTAAAGAAATGTTTACAATGGAGTTTGCTGTGGAAATCGCAGGGGAGGGGTCAGGCTTCACGTCTTGCTGGCCGTTGCTGCTGACCTGGTGGCTTTGCCTGAGGTGGCTGACTTCTTATCTGCAGCCTTGATGACTCCAATGACCACTGTCCATTTCATGTCCCGCGTGGCCAAATGGCCTGGAGGTGGGCACTTAGAGAAGGTCTCCGCACACATGGCTTTGCTAGGGCCCATGTGTATCATGGCCGCATCACCAGTCTTCAGGGCCTTGGGGTGGTCCTCAGCTTCTTGCCTGAGCACCTGTCAATCTTTGCCCTCAGTACAGCAAACCTGCAGCAGATGTGGGCAGCATGGCCGTCCAGCATCCACAGTCAGCACGGATCTGCCCAAGGTAGTTTAAGACAATCATCTGGTGATGAAACTGCCAGCCTCTGTGGGAGGGAGGGTCATTCTTGCTGTCTTCCGCCACATTTCCATGATGAATGTCCTTCACAGATACATTCTTCACAATGAAGTCCACGTTGTCACCAGGCAGGGCCTCATGGTGCACCTCCACAGATGTGACCTCTATGGTGAGGTTGGGGTGGGCGAGGCAAGGTGACCACCATTCAGGTTTCAGGGCCCATGGGCACAGTGCCAATGCCTCCAATCTGGTACGCATCTTCCAGAGGCAGTTTCATGGCTTTGTTGACCAGGCCAGTGGGTGGGACAATGGAGTCCAGAGCTTCCAGCAGAGTCACTCCAGTGGTGCTTCCCTCCTTCCTCTCCACCTTCCAGCCCTTGAACCAGGCCACGTAGGTGCTGGGCTCCAGCATATTGTCACTGTGCCAGCCAGAGATGGGCATGAAGGCCATGATGGCCGGTTGTAGCCGATCTTCTTGATGTAGGTGCTCCCTTCCTTGGGGACCTCCTAGAAGCGTGTGGTACCATAGGCAGGTTCAGTGGAGTCCATCTTGCTCATGTGCATGATGAGCTGCTTCACGCCCAGCATGGAGGCCAGCAGTGCGTGCTCGCAGGTCTGCCAGTTCTTGGAGATGCCCACCTTGAACTCACCCACACCCTGCCCATGATGCGTAATGCGCAGTCAGCCTGGGACGTGCCTATGATCGTGTTCTTGATGAAGTCTCGGTGGCCTGGGCATTGATGACAGTGACTAGTATTTTCTGGTCTCAAACTTCCAGAGGGAGATGTCGATGGTGAGGCCACGCTCTTTTTCTCTCTCTGCCTTCGGTTTGTCCAGCACCCGGGCATGCTTGATGGAGGCCTTGCCCATCTCTGCTGCCTCCTCCGCAAACTTCTCAATGATTCTCTTGTTGATGCCCCCACACTTGTCGATGAGATGCCCGGTGGTGGTAGACTTGCCAGAGTCCACGTGGCCAATGACACCAATATGGAGGTGGGTCTTCTCTTTGCACAAGGCAGTGGTTTCTCTGGTCACTGCTCTGAAGATAAAGAGGCGGATCTGACCTAGAGAGCAGCAAGAACTGCAGCAGCTGTCCCTGGTATTTTTCTGCCAGAGCTTCAAGAGACTTTCTCTTTCTACTGGGATTGCCAAACCAGCAGGAAGGGGTTCTTGGGCTGGGAGATGTCATCATTATCATCACAACAAAAGCGAGAGCGAGAGCGAGAGCGAGAGCGAGAGCGAGAGAGAGAGAGAGAGAGAGAGAGACCAGGGCTCAGCCACTGACTAAATGATACAGTCCTGCCTCGAGCTGGGACAACTGTGCAGAACAATCTATGACCAGAGCTTTCCCTTTCGATGATCAGCCCAGGCTTTCACTCAGGCCACTTCCTTTCTCAGCTCTTTTCGCTTCCTTATCCTCCTGCTCTTGCCTCTTTACAGAGTTTTCCAGGACAGCTCAGTAAGTCTCAGATACCTGAATCCCTGTCTCAGCCTGTGCGTTTAGGGAACACAACCTAAGACTCACAGTAACTTTTTAAAAAATATTAGTTTATATTTTAATCAAAAAGTATATTCCATGGTTAAAAGTAAAAAGGTATGAAAAGGCTTTTTATTGGTAGACAGTAGTCTGTTGTCCAACCCTTCACTACCCCGGTGAGAGAAACCATCATTCTCGATTCTTCTAATACCTTTAGCATTTACCTCAATGTTTTAAATAACATGTGTGTCCTGTTATTCCCATTTTAAACATTATTTATTGACTTCTCAGAATGATAGAGGAGACTTTAGCTCATTTATGCCACCTCTGCTCTCATTTTTCCCCAACGCACCATCATAGTATATCAAAAATTTTAGTTAAACCAATAGTCATTTTTTTATATTATTGTGACTATTATGACCCAAACCCATATTTCATCAAGTTTAAGATGTCATCAATTGTAAAACACGCTATTATTTTATATACTGCAGAGAAGAAGAAAAAATGGTGCCAATTAAGCATGACATACCATCAGTTATAGGATGCATCCAAGTTTCAGACATAACATGTAGTGGGATAAAAAATGTTTTGTCAGTCCATCTCACCTCCGCACAGTAGAATCAGGTCCATAAAAGCAAGCTCTTGCCTTTTGGCGGCACCATGGTGGTCAGCAAGAACAAGTGCCTTATGAAAGGCAGCAAAAAGGGAGCCAAGAAGGAAGTGGTTGACCCATTTTTCTAAGAAAGATTGGTATGATGTGAAAGCATCATCTGTGTTCAAGAAATATTGGCAGAGCACTAGTCACGAGAACTCAAGGAACCAAACTCACATCCGATAGTCTCAAGGGTGGCGTTTTTGAAGTGAGCCTAGCTGACCTGCTGAATGATGAAGTTGCATTTAGAAAATTCAAGCTAATTACTGAGGATGTCCAGAGCAAAAGCTGCCTGACTGATGTCCATGGCATGGATTTTACCTGTGACAAAATGTGTCCCATGGTCAAAAAATGGCCGACCATGAAGGAAGCTCATGTTGATGTCAAGAGCTGATGGGTAAGAGCGCTCAGTCCAAGAATCTATTTACAATTCAGGCTCTTCATGGTGACAAATAAAACCTATTTGTGATATTAAAAAAAAAAAAAAGCAAGAACTTTGTTTTATTCACTGCTATAAGCACCGTAGCTGGCACGTAGTAGGTGTCCAATGAGGAAGTCTTGAATAAATATGCAAATATTGTTTATTATTGAACTTAGCAGTAACCATGACACCATTTGATTTTTGTGCAGCCCATCTGCCTAGTTTTCTACGAACCTCTCATGAGTATTTTCCAAATGTTCCAACATTACTGTCACATATCCATCCATCATATTCTCACACGCTCAAACATACCCGTTTCATTTTCTCTCTGGAGATTACCTTCAGAGGACCTCTGTCTTTCTGCTCCAATCGTTTTATATTTCACCCTAGAAATTCCCTTTACTGCCCCCTCGTGTTAGTCCTGCTTTTTCCTTGATTCCACGTTTCCCCTATTGGGAGTTATCATCTTGTTCTTATGGAGTATGTGCTCCATTATCTTCCCGAGGAAGGTCTGTTTCTTTCTTTCTTTCACCAAATATAGTCACATTCTGAGGTATTGAGCGTTAGGACTTCAACATATGAATCTGGAGTGGGGGAGAGATGGGGAGGACACAATTCAGCCCATCACTGGGACCTAAGCTGAAAGAGGCTCAGCATCTGTAGTGGCGCCATGGGGAACACGTACCCTTCCTTAGTTTCCATGCGCAAGGGAAGAGAACACTTCAGGGTCTGCACAACAGCTGACGTGCTTCAGCCCAGACATGGCACACATCACTTACATTCACAACTCGCCATTCAGAGCAAATCACACGGCCCCGCCCGACGGCAAGAGGGCTGAGCTGGGCAGGCTGCCAGAAGCCTGGAAGGGGAGCAGAGGCAGGTATTGACACGCCCCAGTAATGTCTATCACGACTTCCCACTGAACACTCCATCACAGTGGCCTCTCACTCAACCGGTCTGAAACTGAACAAGTCTTACCCCACCTACTGGAGACTGAACGGCGCATGTTTTCTCTCGGAGACCGATACCACCATCCATCCAGTTGCCCAAGTCTGAAACCATCCTCTCCACTTCTCTCTGAATACAACTGGTCATAAGGAACTTTCGATTCTGTTACCTTAAAGTATTTTAATTTGGTTTTCCCTCTTCATCTCTAATCCCATCTTAATTCCAGCCTGTCTTGCTTCTCTCCTGGTGTATTAAAAGAGGCTTCTTTTAAACAGAGAGTAGAGTGGTGGTTACCAGAGCCTGAGGGGGGAGCGGGAGTGAGGACAGGTTGGTCACAGGATACCAACTTCCAGCTATGAGATGAATTCTGGGGATCTCATGTTCAGCTTGGTGATTATAGTTAATAATACTAGTATATTATATACTTGAAAGTTGCTAAGAGAGTAAATCTTAAATGGTCTTACCACAAAAAGAATGGTAATTATGTGTCATGATGGAGGTGTTAACTTAACTATAGTGGTAATCATTGTTCTGTGTACAATATCAACATTCTGTACACCTGTTATGTGTCAACTATATTTCAATAAAGCTGAGGTTAAAAAAAAAAAAAACAGTCTTGTGCTCGCTTTGGCAGCACATATACTAAAAAAAGCAGTCTACTTTTTATCCCTCCAGGCTTCATGCTGCAGCCTACTCTCTACACAGCTGCCAGACGTCACCCTCTAACATTTAAATAGTGAAATGTCACTCCTATGCTTTCAATACTCCAGTGCCTTTAGGCTACGGTTCAAGCTGCTTGGGATTGTAGAGATGTTAGGTACTGCTGCCATTCACTCCAGAAGTTAGAGAGTACCCTCCTCTACGCTGAACCCTCCAGAAGCTTCCTGTTTTGCAGAGTCAACAGCCACATGTGTCCTTCCAGGATGCCACAGGAACTGACACCATCTGCCCCGCATACCAACTCCTCTCTGCCCTCACCTTGCCATCCATCCCTTCCTCAACTGACCCAACCATAATAACCACCTTCTTACCCCAGATCTCACTGTCACAGGTCCTGGCATTGGCTGGACCCTCTACCTAAAATACTCTTTCCCCAGCTCTTTGGAAATTAGCTCCCTCATTTCCTTCAAATCTTGGCTCAAAAATCCCCTTCTCAGCTCTCCTTCCCCCATTCTCTCCTCACTCCTAATGCCATTGACCCTGCTTTTATTTTATTTTCTCTTCCTCATACTTACCACCTTCTGACGAACAGTGTATCTATTTCTTTTTACTTGTTTTTATCTATTGTCTGCCCCCTCCCTGCTAAAACGTAGGCTTCACGAAGGTAGGGAATGTTTGTCCATTTTGTTCACTGTGTCCCCAGCACAAAAAAGAACATAGCGCATAGTAGGTGCTAAGTGAATACATGAAAGATTGATAGAAAGAATCTCCGTCACATTACCTTGCATGGAATACTCTATCTATTGCATATTTGCCGCTCCACTAAAATGTGGATTTATTTCTATAACCCCTGTATGATGCCTGATACAGACACGCTCAATAAATATCTGGTGAATATAAAAAAGTAGGGTAAACCTACCACTCTATCAGTAAGGACACCAAGGCCTTTAGAGGTTGCTCCATGTCACACGGTGAGTAAATGGTGAGGTCCAAGCTCGAATTCTGGTCTTCTGTATCTCTGGGCTGAATCTCTCCATGATACAGCCCAACTCAACTCAAAATATTTTAAAGTGCATCTTGTTTTCCAACTATGCTGCAGATTTTTGGAGACAGGGGTGAGGTACCAAGCTGCTTTGACATTCCAATGGTTAATACTTATCCAATAAATATTTATGGTTTGAGTACTCAATAAAAATGTTATTATTGTTAGCCTTGTTTCCACTTTTAACGACAGAAATGATAATAACCTCCCCGTGGTCTGCTTTAAATAGGTTCAAGACACTGAAATACAATTTTAACAGTGTCTTCCATCAGCATGCTCCCTGGAGAGATGAAATGAGTTCATAATGAGATTCCTGCAATGAGTCAAAAAGCAGAGCGAATGAGAACCGGGTTTTGCTGCAGTACACACAGATGTTTCACTGGGGTTTGGGAGCCCATTTTTTCCCCCCTGCTACTCAGAGCAGCACCAGGCCATGGGGGGAGGGCCAGGGATATGAATCCCTGGTGCTGAGAGCACATTCTCTTTTCCGGGCATCGCCCCTTCAGCTCTAGTTTAGCCGTGATAAAGGACTGGTAGAGAACTGATTGTCTGTTCAGGATAAATGGCGTGTGCAACCAGGCTATGAAAACCATAGGTGCCTCTGAATCCTACAAGAAATATCAAACGGATTAATTGCCAGAAACTACAACAGGTTATACAACCGATGTCAGCAAGAGATCTGTGAAGACTCTGATTTTGAGCTTCTGGTGCTAATATGTTTGACTCGCTTGATTTTAAAGTGCGGGTGAATACTGTCTGGTGTTTTTAAACTTTGGTGATGAAAGTGGTAGGTCAGTAGAACCCGGGCCAGAGGGGGCCAAACAAATCATTGAATGGACAGGAGAGGGTTTCATCATTTTCCCTTATGCAACTAGCACATTGTTAGGCAAAAGAATAGAGAAATAGGAAAAATTAGCCTGGACTGGAAGGGCTCTTGATATGCTCTTCTCCATTCTTGACATGTTGTTTAGCTGCTCTGCCATCTAGGGCCAAGCTGGGGAAGACGTCCCGATGACAAACTGTTGTAATGCCATACTGTGTATTCCGACTCCTGAGCCAGACTGTCCAAGGGCCTTCTTCACCCTAAATGACTCTCTGAGATAAATAAATGAGTGCCCTTATTCCTGAGACTCTGTGACCATGTCTGTCTGCGGTTAATGTCTCAAGCCCCTGAGCTGCCTTCTATCTGGCCAGGGTGGCCAAGGTTGAGTTCCTCTGTGTGGGCAGCCTCAGTCTCTCAGTGCTTCCCCCTTGGGGTCACCGCAGCACTTTACAGCATCCTCCCTCCCTCACCCTGAAATAGCATAACAAGCAAACAAAACCCTCTAAAATAACTCAAACTCCAAAAGCACTGGCAAATGGCATACATTTTGACAGATTTTGTGATCAGAGAGGAGAGCTATGCTACCGTTCAGTCAGCAAAACGTTACAAAGATGCCCTCTAATCTCTAATATTTGGCGTCTCCTTCCCGCCAGTGAGTCAGCTCCCAGCTTTCTGGAGTTTAGCATACCCTCTTCTCTGCTCCACTTTTCCATGGAACAATTAGAGCTTTTCTGGCTTCCTTGATTTGCATCCTCACAAAGAACTTCCCTGGCATGTGTCTTTCTTAGAAGACAGGGGGATTGAAAATGACATTGTTTTCCTTTGTCGCGTTATGTGAAGGGGGTTGTTTCATGGGTGTTAAGTGCTGAGATATGGGATACTTGGGCACTGAATGCTATGTGGGTTGGCTCTGGTTAGGCCCATGTTCTATCAGGGCTTCTGGGTCCAGGGATAAGATACCGTCTGGGAGTTCAGATAGTGGAGGAAGTCTCTTCACCCCTTTCTTCATAGATAAAGTGGAGTTCAGAACACCTTTCCTCCCTCATCTTGCAAGGTGGCGTTATAGATGAGAAAGCGTTAGAGAGAATAATCAATAGATCCTGTGATTCTACATCATCTGGCTGGGATTCTGGGAAATTCCCTTCCTGGTCTTACAACTTCTAGTGGTTTCTATCTGTATCCAGATACAACCTCCAGACATCAGAGGCTCCGGAACTATTAACATGTCAGCCTAATGCAGTGCTTGCTTTATTAACCCTTTGTCCCTGCTTCTCTTGTTACTAAGAAAAACACTGCATTGAAACTAAAAATATTCCCTTTTCTATTCCTGGTATTATTTTTCTTTCCTAAGACTGGATTTCCAAAGGTTTCTAAGAAAAATGCAGGGAGTCATAATCACAATGGTAAATTGAATTACATTCTAGTAGAATGTGGATGACTCTCAGATTAAAAAAAGGTAATAATGTATGCTATATCTTTTAGTATTTTTAGCCAAAGTGTTTCTTAAAGGAGATTTCACCAAAGGATTTTTCTGTTGACTTGACATCCAATTTAGGCACGCAGGCACGAATAAATAGGCAGAGGAGAGGGGGAAATTGGAAGTCCAGTTGGTTTATATATTTTGTTTTTCTTCCTTTTCCTGCTCTGTTTGGCTCTGATTCATTGCGGTGATGGTGGGAAGGGGATGTTGGTGGTGGTATTTGTTGCCACTAAGAGATCACAAAACAAGGGTGGGAGGAATTTTCTTGGCTGCCAAATTCATTTGCAAAGCCTTTCAAAGCAAATTGGTCTACTTCATTTCATTTTCAGAAAACTCATCTCAAAAAATTTAGCTCCCACAGCACTGCCTTAACATATCCCTAAGTCTCCTGGGATTCGGGTTGAGTTCTGACTTCCTGAAGTCACTTTCTAGCCCGTCACTTTCATACTTGATGGACCTGTTGATTCCACAACATGCCAGCACACCAATCCATCTGTCATGATGGCATGCTGCCCTTGCTGTAGGATGACATGCCAATATCCACCTGCTCTGGTGCCAGCCAAAGTGGCATTAGGAACAATGCCCTGTGTGACACAATAAACTGTATACCATTCAGCAAGGTCTTCCCAGGGAAGGCACAAGCTGCCAAATGAGGAACACATTTCTCATTATAGCAAGTCACGCATGGCCCATTTCAGTGCAGACCCTGTCTGATGGGTAATATTGGTTCTGTCTGCATAGAGCTACTGTGATAGCAGCTCCTCTGTAGTGACAGAACACCCCAGAAAGGAGAACTAGCAATCATAAGAACACCCATAGGGTGACAAGCATCCCCATGTGTCAGGGACTGAGGGGTTTCCTGGGATGTGGGACTTTCAGGGCGAAAAACTAGAAAGTCAAAAGCAAACTGGGGTGAGTTGGTCACCCCACCCTACTTGTCTCCTCATCACCAGCCCCACCAGGCAAATTCTTCCTGGTCCTGTGTCTCCACTCAACCTTGTTTCCATTTCCACTTTTATGAAAGGCATCCTCTGATATGGCCCAATATCCCTACCCCTTGGTTGTCACACTTTTGTTAATCCCCTCAGATTGAGTATGAACTGGAGTTATTCACTCACTTCTAATGAGAATAGGGCAGAAATGAAAGGATGTCAGTGCTGAGATTATTTTAGGAAAACGACTGTAGTTTCCATCTCAGGTACTTCCTCTTTCCTCCTCTTTCCTCCTCCTTCTCCTCCTCCTCCCTCTTTCCTGCCCTTCTCCCTCTCCTGTCCCTCTGAGGACAATCAGATGCCATGTTTCAAACAGTCCTACAGATACTTGGCCTATAAGTGGCAAGGAATTGATGTCTCCGCCATCAGTCAGTGAGGACCTGAGACCTGCCAACAGCCAACCGAATGAGCCCAACACAGGTCCTGCCTCTGTCCAGCCCTGAGCTAACTGCAGCCTCTGCGGACACTTTACCTGTAGCCTCATGAGAGACCCTGAGCGGGGCACCCAGCAAAGGCCTGCTGGGATTCCTGAGGCACAGACATTGAGAAAATAAATGTTTGCTTTTTTGAGCTACTAAGTTTGGGGGCATCTTGTTACATGGAAATAGATACCAATACAACTTTAACCTATGTAGGAGGCAGATTTTGTTCAGAAACACACTGGACTCAGAATATCACAGTATTTAGAATTGACAGGGACCCAAGAGCTCAACTGTCTGACCAGTTCATTAGGAAGGGGAGGAGCCTGAGGTCAAAGAGATCAAGGGGGTAAGGCTATGGAGCAAGTTGGCGACAGCTACACCTCGGCCCTTGATGGGTCTTCTGGTTCCTGCTCTTGTGCTGGTTTTGTTCGGTGCTGCAGCCCAACTTGGCAACGCCCAACACTCAGAATCCTGCTATCTCTGATTTGGTTCACAAAAGGAGCCAGCCTTGAATGGACCAGCGTCTTAATCATCTCTTCCCTGTTGGAAGCCTTTCTAACTCTTATTAGCTGGCTGGATGCTGCTTTTAAAGGCTTTTTGGATGGAGTGGATGTGAGTCCCATCCCCCATTTAGCTCCTTTTAAAATTGTATCGCTTCTTGGAGATCTTTCAGGGAGAGAATTTATCTCCAGCTTTGTCACAGGGTTGATAAACTTAATAAAATCTTTTATACATGATCCAGAAACACTGAAGATTTTTCCTGGCACTGACAATCAGGAAACCTCTTATCCTCTTTAAATCAGATTTCTACAGTGTGAATAAACTATCATCTCAATTTAATTCAACAAGTACTCCTAGGGCAACTATGTCAGCATTTGTTCTAGATGGTCTGGATTGGAAGGAGGCAGGAATAGGAAAAACATATGACATGAGAATTATCCTCAAAGAGCATTTCTGCCTTGAAATAATCATAATGATAGTCATAATAACATTTAGCACCAAGAACTTATCTAGGCTAATCTATTACGTATTACACCTTTTATTTTTAAATATCTGCAAAAATGATGACATGTTAATAGTTGTTAATTTTTAGTGGTGGGCACGTGGTTGTTATATTATTTTCTTTAAAAAAATACACTCTCTATATTTTTTTTTATAATATATACATTATAATGTATATGAGATGCATTATATTTTCTGCATGTATTTTTTCATATTAAAAGTGTGTGTGTGTGTATGTGTGTGTGTTGCATACCTTTGAGTCTCCTCCGACTCCCGGCAATGCTATGAATGAGTGACATCCACCATGTCCCATCCTCAGCAGCCCTGCTCAGCTCCTGTGGACTCACGCCTATGGCTTCTTTTATGGAGTCAATCCATCTCCTATTTGGTTTTCCTCTTTTCGTGCTGACTTCTATTTTTCCCAGCACTGGTGTCTTTTCCAAAGAGTTCTGCCTTCTCAAGACATACCCAAAGTAAGACAGTTTCAGTTTTGTCATTTTTGCCTCCAGCGATATTTTGGGCTTAATTTGCTCCAGGACCCACTTGCTCATCTTTCTGGTGGCCCAGGGTAGCTGTAGAGCTCTCCTTAAACACCATATTTCAAATGAATAATTAATTTCTTTTCTATCAGCCTGTTTCTCTGTCCAACTTCCACATCTGTACGTAGTAATTAGGAATACGAGGGTGTGGATGGTCTTAGCCTGGATCTCTAACATTTAATGAGTACTCACTATGTCCAAAGCACTCTCACAGGCGCTTTACATTCTATTTCTCACTGAATCCTTCCACAAATCCTCCAAAGAAAGTATCCTCTTTCCCTTGTTCCAATTCAGAAAGGTTGAGTGACATACTCAAAGTCACCCAACCAATGAATGGAATTAAAATCTCATTCTGTCTTATTCAGAAACCAGTGATCCCAATCGCCAAGCTTAAATTCTTACCAACAAGAAGTATATCTAGGTGGGGAAATAAGAGATTTATGGTGAAAATCGATTCAGACAACTTCAGTAAGCTGCCACACTAGACATAACCAAGGGTGAACCCTGAAGGTTATAACCTGAAGAGTTAGCGGTGAGGAAAGTGAGAAATCAACACTAACTAACTTGACAAGAGAAGCCTTCATGAAATAGATTCATTCAACGACTATTTCCTGATCACCTGCTATGTGCCAGGCACAGGCGCTGGGAGATAAAGTGGTGAACAAGAGAGACCAAGCTCTCTTTTAGGGGAGCTCACAACCTATGAGGAGGGATAGGCACTCTATACACACGTGAATAAGGGAATTGCAGATTACGAGCAATGCTATGAAGAAAAGTAAAACGGAATGAAAGAGTAGCAGAGGTGGACAGTCTTGGATTGGTTGGTTTAGAAGACCCAGTTGATTAACATTTGAAATCAGTTTCCCTTTCTGCCTCATTTCTCTGAGGTGGAGGGTTTTGAATGAGTGGGGAACCCCAAGTTATAATTGGTGAGGTTTATGGGAGGGGACCACTATGTGAGGCTTGATGACATCAGGTGAAGTATTAGATTCTTCTACACGTACAATATCATGTAGTAATATTTGGATATGTTAACAGTGGGTAGGAAGGACATAGTAAGGTCACGTGCAATGTGAGAGCAAGAAAGAGCATGTGTGGGCACCAGACCGGATAAGGGAGGGCACACATTAGGAAGTGAGAACAGGATAGTTTAGACAGATAAAGGAGGACTGGATTTTTGAAAGCTAGTAGGGGGCCTTGGTTAAAAAAGAAAATACTTAGAGCCAGAGTAGATACTGAACAACAGAATGAAATGATGAAACTGGTATTTTAAGTGGCTTATCCTGGCAACAGATAACACAGGGTAGATAGTGGTGGTGCGACAGTAGTGAAGGGCAAGACAATCTTCTAGAAGACTGTAGTTCAGATAGGCCATATGGAGTCCTTATCTAAGAACGCAGGAATTGGGGACGGAGGGATGTATCTGAGAGGCCCTGCAAAGAAAGACTCAACTGCTGAGCCCCAAGAGCTTAGGACTGGGAGACCTTTGGATGCAAGTTGTGTGAATTCGCAGTTGGAGGGGGCAGCACTGCTTTTGCCCAGCAGTTCTGGAGGATGGAGTCGTTCTGGTCTGTTGAGGTTTAAACAGATTGTGAAAATGATCTCTCCGACTTTTTGCTTTTGGACTTGAGAATGAAAGTTTCTCTGAACTATTTACTTGGGTAGGTGGGAGGACTAAGTAGGAGTTGAGCTTCCGGGGGCAGGAGAGCTGCTGCACAGATGGATGTATTACAGAAGAGAGACTACAATCAACTCCAGCACTTAGAAGAGTTCGTTTCTCACTAAAATCTGTTCCACCCTTTGAGAAATAACAAAAGAACTGGCACCATATGTCTCAAATAGCACCAATGCTCCTATATTTTTCAAAGATATTTAAACCACTATCCCCTCTCAGTCCTATAATTAACCCCGTTTGTTTTAATTGGTTTCTGGGTTTCAAAGAGTAGGGATTTACCCAAGTTGCCACAAGAGAAAACAGGGAAGGGCAAAGAATTATAAAGGTTTGTAATAGGATGTAAAAATGGGACTCTTCCTGTCTCAGAATTTTGGCTCAGGCTCCCTAACTCATGATTATAAGTGCAAACTACCCTTATATTTTAAGCTGCAGTGGTAGACTATTGATAGGACATGCAAAGAGGGGTGGTGGAAAACATTTTGGCCAGCTTTGGTCCATCACCTACCCCAGGCAATATAAGAGAAGGAAATGTACTCAGGGGAGTAGAGTTGGGATGTTTGGAAAGGGCCACCCACACTCCCCACCTCACCCCTCTTCTACAGTGTGGCACAGGGTTGGTACCCTGCCCCATCCCCTTACCCTTGCCACTTCAGTGGGCCCTAATCAAATCTTCCACTGCCCTCTCCCTGCCTTTCTTTGTCTGAGCACTTTCTCTGGCTCTCAGAACCCAGACCAGAAGTGCTGGTATTAATGCCTCCTCACGCCTGAATCCAGATAGCAGCCTTCAAACAATGATTAACAGGAGTTGGTACATAAGTACCCCAGGTCCCTTGCCCTTTGGGTGGGATATGCTTCTAGTGAATCCAACTCGCAACACTGTTCTATATGATTTCAATACTCTGAAATGTGTGGAGTTTTGTGTGTGTGTGTGTTTTTTTTTGGTCATAGCACATAGTTTTTAAAAAATTTTCCATGGGTCCTTAAAAATCATCATCATGTGAAAGATGTTAGCCACTATGCTATTGGTGCTATGAGGCAAAGTTTGTTAGTTAAATTGTTAGTTGTTCTAGTTTTCCATAGTCTTACTGATTTTTGCCTCCTTTTTTCTATGAATTTTTTGAGAGAGGTGGTTAAAATCTCTTGCTAAGATTGTGGAATTATCAATTGTTCTTTTTAGTTTTGTCCATTTTTGCTTTATATATTTTGAGATGATGTTAAGTGTATATTAATTTAAATTTACTATATCCTTTTGGTAATTATAGTTAAATCATTAAGAAGTGATCATTAAGATGTGACCAGTAACAATTTCTTTTTTTTTTCACTTAAAGTCTATTTCACCTGATATTATATTATATTATATTATATTATATTATATTATATTATATTATATTAAACCTTGTCTTATAGTAAAATAAGACCGGGTCTTATACTAATTTTTGCTCCAAAAGACGCATTAGAGCTGATGGTCTGGCTAGGTCTTATTTTCGGGGAAACACAGTATATAAAGTCAGCAAGATTCAGAATAAGGAGAGCTCAGAATCCAGGGGCCCTAATGAAATCACAACAGGACTCTGAAAAGAAAACTTAAGGAATGAGTAGTATCCATCATGGCTATTGAGTGAACAATTAATTAATAATGGGAAGGAAGATAGCTGAAAAAAAAATTTGTTTTCAGTGAAGATTCTGATGGAAGAGGTAGTTTTAATGCATGCCTTATGGGGGCCCAGCATGCAAATGCATTCTTTACGAAGATCTCAGAGACAATGGCAGGTGGTGGTATAATAATCTAAGCTTTCCACACCTTGCTCTTCTCCTACATGAAAGGTCTCTTTCTCAGGGCAATAACAATAACAATAATAATAATATCAATGACAGAGTAGCTGGAGTATGCAACGTGCCATGCAGTAACATGGTTTTCCCATTTAATCCTCCCAATAACCCTTGGACATGAACTTGACTCTATAGGCCTCTCCCTATGCACCATTTGAAATCCTCTGAGCCTCACTTATCTGTTAATCTAGCCAGTGCCACAGTGACCAGTCCTGCCCAGACTCCTGTCAGCTTCATACAGATGCACCTGCTGACATCTGCCCTTTGTCCCATGTGTCCCGCCCTGGACCTTCTCTGCTCACGCTTAGCATGGGCTGCTGTGAGAAAGTCCCTGATATGTCATTGGGGTGGGTATACGCTGAAGGTGGGAGATTCCTCTCATTAGTTTTCTGACTTCTAGAATGAAAGCCACTGTGATAGAAAGGACAGCATGGAAACTCGTGTCCCTGCTTCCCTCCCCTGCCTTTCTGGTCAAGACAGCAAAGCAATCATGCATCTCAGAAGGAATTGTAGAGATCAGTGCTAACAGCCGAGAGGCTTGAAAGATGCCGGAGATGTGATTCCCTTAATGTTTCCATTCAATTCACCTAGTGAATGCTGAAAAACACAAAACGAAAACAGAACAAAACAAAAGCAAAAAATGCCAGGTAGACCATGGTGGATGACACTCAGAAACCTGAAGCGGGCGGCAGCCGCCATTAGCATCTGCCACGTCAGCTGTCCTATCCTTACGTAAGCAGATCTGCACGGCCTCTAGCTCTTGGCTTGTGACTCTTGATCTGGCAAACGCCTCCCTCCCCATCCAGATCAGTGTGGGGGGGATCAGAACAGTGTGATTGTCATGAGAGGGACGGACGCGCATTCAGAGTCTTGCCTGAGGGCTGTGTTAACGTCCCTGTCCCTGTCTTCTGCCCCAGTGAGGGACAGGGACTTGATTGTCTTGACGTTCCACCAGCACAGAATGACAACACACAAGTAGGATCTGGGGAGAACGGGATGGCAAGTCCTGGATGCCCTTGTAAGTAAGCCAGTTTGTGGAGACACATTCTACAAAGACGCAGGTTGCAAACACTACTGGTGTAACTATTTACTAATAATTACAAAAATGGAATGAAAATAATTGTAAACATTTACCATAGAAAATTCAAACCTATACACTGAGCCAAAAGAAGATGTGTTCTGCTAGCTCCCTAACAGCTAGAATGCATGGAGTGGGGAGGGACTGTGCCAGGGGACTTAGTCACTAAACTTGAAGCGGCCACTACCACCTGATCAATTTGAGATGCTCGTGCTTCACGGAGACTAGGAAAGGAACTACTACACCAGCACGGTAACTGACCCTGGTTCCTGCAAGGAGCTCCGGTTATATGGCTCAAGCTGGGGGAGTGCGTCTGGGACCCAGGAGGTTCAATGGCGGCATCCCTTGGTGAGGGGTGAATGGAACTGCAGTGATCACTGCCCGGCAGGGCAAAACTAGCAAAGCTTAGTTAGACTGTTCAGAGATGAATATCTGAATCACCCCCACAAGAGAAGCAAAGGGGTAGGAACCAGTGGATAAATGTTTCCCATCCCTCTCAACTCCCAGACAACTGAATCTGAGTTGCACTTCATACAGGTTTTCAGGTAGTGTCCCAGAATCAAATAGGCAGCTTCTTGTGGAGAAAGCCCACTCAAACATATATCCACACATGGACTCTCCCTTCTATCCTATTTCACGCACCCCATCCTTCACGCCTGTTCTCTGCTGTGACACTCTTCGATCAACTGTTTGTACCTAGACCTCTGTTTTAGACTCGGATATCTGGGAACCCAGGCTAAGACAGGTACTATTGTTATTTCAATTTTACAGATGACAATGAATGACTTGTCTGTGGTTATACAACAATAGAATAGTGTAACGAGGATTCAGCCCCCGTTTGTCTGACACCAAAGGCTATGCTCTAAAAGCTGTGCTGTCCAACAGAATTTTCTGGGGTGATGGGAATGTTCTCCTCTGTCAGTACTGTCCGACGTGGTAGCCATTAACCACGTGTGGCTACTGAGACGGGAAATGTTGTGAGTGCAACCCAGGAACCGAATTTTAAATTTTATTTCATTTTAATTAATTTTAAATTAAATAGCCACATGCAGCTAGTGACTCTCATATTGGATGGTCCCTGATTATCCTAACCAAACAGTTCAAAACCGCTTCGCTCAATTGCCTTCTAGGAAAGATTTCGGGTAAGCGATGAGGCACCACTGATTACATATTCATTAAACAATCTGCAAGCATAGTAGCTAAAACCAATAAAGGTGCATTTGATTATTCTTGCTGAGCTCTAATTGCAAAAAAGAAAAAAAAAAAGAAAAAAAAAAAGAAAGAAAGAAAGAAAAAAAAAAGGCCTCATGTCAGAGACTAGAAATTTATTCAACAAATTAAGCACAAACGAGACTAGGCACTGTGCTAAGCAGTGGTGAAACAGTGCTACATGGGACAGATGTGAACCTTGCCCTTGTATAAAATCAAGGCTAGCTATTACAGGAATATTCTCTCCCTTGGTCTTCCTTTATCACCAAACAATTCATGTGTATAGGATATCATTTTCCCACCTACTTCCTCGACCTTCTGTAGTTTCACTGTTGAGTTATCTTATTGACCCAAGTCTTCTGAAGCCCAAGTCATGAAAGGAGCATGGACCCTGGAGTCAGATACAATTGGATTTGAATCATGTCCTACTTTTAAAGGTCTGCCCTATCTTAGGTAGTTACTTACCTCTCTGGGACTTAGTTTTTCTCATCTGTAAAATGGGGTTGTGAGGATTAAATGAAGTCATCTATATCCTGGCATCAGAAAGTCCCACAACAAATGTTCCCTCTCTTTTTCTCATTCTGACCTTCAAGTATTTCCTGCCCTAGTTCTCCTTAAATAGTTATAAGAACTTTCCACAAAATAATCAACTACATGGCAAGAGAAGCCAACTCTGGGAGGCTGCTGACAGTGACAGGTTAGCTACAAGATAATATTTAGAAAGAATTTACAAAAGGTGAGAAAGTTAGAGCCCTGGTAATTACATAGCTTTTTCTAAAGGAAGAGAAAGTTACAGGCCCATAATCGCATAGTCCTGCCACATTCACTGTGGGAACAGGTTTGGGTTACTAACCAGAGGCATATAAACACCAGGTAATAAAAAATAGATGATACTGGAGCTACGCTCCTTTTATTACTTTAGGAAATTTAAAACTGCTCAATTTACATGCATGGCACTATTAATAAATGCTGTTGTGTACCCACTGTGTTTTTATCCCTGTGCTGGCCCTGGGGAAGAGGAAGATCAATGCCACCTAGCCTGTGTCCTCCTGGCTGGGGTAGTGAGTACTATGTAGGACACAGGTACCACGTGACAAGTATCAAGGCATTAGTATAGTTGCCTTGTCCTGGGCTGCCTAATGGGCCTGCCCGTGGGCCAGGAGCAGCAATGAGAAAGTGTCCCAGCCCAGCTTCGAGAACGTGGCCTGCTGCTTAGGTCGTGCTTTGCAGCAGGAGCTGGGCGGGCGGCCTGAATGCTATTCACAGAAAGGCTCCAGGCTCTTGTTTGAAGCAAGATGGGATTTAGTTGTGGCTCAACTAACCCCAGTTCTTGATGGCTCCCCAAGATGGAACGGGAGGCTGGGACAAATGCACAGGACTGGCTGTCGCCTCAGCATCTGGCCTCAGGTAGGGAATTCCGGCCGTAGTATCCTGAGCCACTCAGCAGTAGCCTCAGGCCAAACCAGCAGCCGATCTTCCTTCAGAGGAAAGAACTAGTTGTGTCTGAACAGCTATTTTAGTTTCCCTGAGGCAATGGCCTAGTCCTGGTGGCCCAGGAACCTTTGCTGAGGTTTTATGTGGGTGGCTCAACATCACTGAATAAACTGGATTTTTCTTGTGGGGTTAAAGCCCCTTTCTTGGTTCACTTTTGGCAGCTTAACTTAGGCCTTCAGATTTCCCTAGTGAGAACCCTTATTCTTTGGGGCAGGGTCCTTTCATGAGATTGGGGTCAGAGATACATCTCGTAGTGTCTTTGTCCACTAAACAGAGAGAGCCCTAGGGCCGAGGGCACCGGAAAGGCTTCCCAGTTCTAGCATATGGAGAGGTGATCACAGAGTGGTCCACGTGGATGGAGGCCCTGGAGCTGTGCCGTGCACAACCTGTGTAGCTGTGCTGTATGACATCCCTGCGGATAGGCAAAGAAGCAGGGGATTAAGCCTTCCAGGATGTAAAGACAACGGGAAAGATCCAGAAACTCATACGATTCACGTTCACTCACTGCTTCTTTAACCCAAGGAATATGCTATAACTCATAGTCATTTTCACCTCATTATTACTTCAGCTCCCTCTGCATCTCTGAAGGATTGCTTCATGGCAAGTTTTATTACCCTCAGAGCAACCTCCGCAGAATACATTAAAAGTAGCAACCTGCATTCTGAGAGGGAATTATTGGCAGAGATGGGAAGTGAGAGATTCTCACCCTTGCATTCTAGCTCCTCTTTGGTTCTGCCTTAAATCCTACCACTTCCATTTTTAAAAATCTACCTGATGTTTCAAGGGTGATGGAAGAAAAGTGAGCTGGCCATGAGTGCACTCCACTAAACAAGGGCCAAAGCTGGGAGTGAAAATTTAAAAATCATTTATCCTTGCGCAGTGACAAACTGAAGTTGCTATAAATGCCAAGAGAAAACAATACAGAGAAAATGGATGGGGTTACTGGAACAGGCTCATAAATTTATGCAGTGAATGTGCTGTGTGTTTTCCAATTGGCAAACATCTGATATAACACAATATTAAGGTGCCGAAAAGAAACTAACTTACTATAACATTTCCCCACTACATACACTATTTAGATTTATTGCCTGAATCTTCATGGGTTTTAAAACGGCTTTTTTCTTGACATTAAATATTTAGCAGTTAACAGTTAATTTGTCACTTGCATCTTGAATTGTTTCATATCGCATAATATGATGGGAGTTGGGGGGAGAAAGGAAGTGTGATACAGCTACACCCTCAATTTGTGGACAATTTAGGGGATGCGGATGCCAGATTGGAAACTATCGGTGTTTTCAGAAACCTCTTGTACTGGAAGTGATGAAATGATGTGTTTCAAGGCTTTCATGGAAGGGGCTATGGGAGTGGGAGGATGGCAAGCTTCTCATTAGCATCACTAGCCTGTTAGCAAGGAGGGGAACAGACATTGTTCGTTTCTTTGTATGGGAGAAACTAAGGCACCAAAAGCAAGTTTCATGTGGTTGGTAAATAATCATTGGTGCTGGAGAAGTACATGGGAGGTTGATGAGAGCGTGCTCACCATCTTTGTGTATGTTTGAAATGTCCATAATCAAAAGGAAAAAGAGAGACCCAAGAAAGAAACATAAAACAAAAACGTAAAACAGCACCTGTCACCCCAATGACAGGATATGGGTTTGAGCCTTATTCTCCCCAGCCCCTTGCGTGGCGATCTTCCCTTTTTCCTGCACTGTTTCCTGTGTTCTTCCTCCAGGCTGTTCTGAGTCATGTTTCAGCATTGTCACTGCAGCATAAGACTGAGTCTCTTTTAAGATTTCAGTTAGGGAAACGAGAGCAATAATAACCATCACAATAGAAAAGAACAATATTTGCCACCTTTTGAGTTTTTACTGAGTGCGAAGCCTATGCCTTAATACACCATCTCTGAGTATTTAAATACTCTGATAATCCTTGGCGGGAGCACATACTAGGTACTATTTTACAGATACCTAGGCATAGAGAGCTAAATAAAGTGTCCAAAGTCACAAGAAGGCAGAGCTGGTATTCGAGCCGAGGTCTGTTGACCCTGAAGCACCAGCTTAACTTCTCTGTTGAAGCTGATCTAAACTATAATCTGGAGAAGGGGGGTCAAAGGAGCCCCTGCAGGCTGGTCATCAAGGGTCAACTCTATTTCACACTTGGATTTGAAATTATCATTCCAGTCAGTGTCCAAATTTCAGACAGCCATCTTCCCTAATACACACACACACAGGAATCCACGGTGGGAGGGGACATGGTACAGGTCACATCAAGGATGAGGTCTTCCTTATAAAGGTCTCATCTGGACAGTGTCATAGCAATTGGAGTTTGTCCTGAAGACATGCTGGGTTCTCAGCTACCAGGCAAGATGAAAGGGAAGAAACCACAAGTAAGCAGGGCTGGGGCTGAGGTATTCATTTTGTATCTGGGTGGTCCTCAAGGGAGGGTAGCCTGTGGTCTTAAATCTAGTGAGAAAGAAAGAAAGAGAGCGAGAGCGAGAGTGAGAGCAAGAGCGAGAGAGAGAGAGAGAGAGAGAGAGAAAGGAAAGAAGGAAGGCAATCCCCAAGTCCAAAGGCCTATAGCAAATTCAGGCTTAAGTCTGGGATGGCATAAACATGTGGGGGTCCAGCCCACTGGGTGAGACATGTCAGCAGAAGTTTCTATGACGCTGAGATGCTTGAAGGTGAAAATGGCATTGTCAAGGTTCAAGAAGTCCATTCTTGTCAGAGCCCAACAGTAGGGAGGAGATTTTCACAAGTGCCGGATAGGATATCAAGGCCCCAGTCAAAACATCTGAGGTTCAGAGCAGGAACCATGCCCCAGCAGAAACCCTAGAGTTCACATCAAGTAGTCAAGGTCATTTGGGCTTGAGACGGGTCCCTGATTATTTTTTCTACTCTACCCTAAACCTGCCCCATCCAACACTATAGTTGACATAATGATTCCAGGAAATACCACTGAGCCCAACATGATTTCCTTGAAGAGAAAGGTCAATATATTAATTAGCCCTTTTTGTATCTGCAGTTTCTAATACAACGCCTAGTCCAGAGTGCATCCGTAAAAATGTCTCTTGAAAGAATGAATGAGAAGCTTCTATACAGGGATACAATATAGGAACGTACCTCCTGAAGTCAAAATAATGCAAGCAGAGCAGACCTATTGCCGGACTCCGTTCTGACAATGTACTCAACTGGAAAGGTCATCACTAAGAAAGCAGGTCAGGCCCCCAGACGTGATTTCGTTTGGATCTTCTTCAGCCATAACCATCCTACTTGTGCTCCGTGAGGCTGGAGTTTCATTCCAGTCCCCAGATCACCACCTGCAGACCAAGCTTCAAATGCTGGAGTGTGGAACTGGAAAAGGATTTCTACAACCTTGTAAGACTTTCTCTCTGTGGATCTGAGTCTCCTTTTCAGGGTCACCCCATTTCGTGAGCATCTATTACATTGCGACTGGAATCCAGGCTCCAGACACTGCGTAGAAGACCCTCAGAGCAGCTAGCTATAGAACCTCGAATTGTCCTGACTCTGATAGTCTCTAGGGGAGCAGTGCCCCAGCATGGCCCAACATATATAACTGAAATTGTGCTGAATTTGCCCTCTGTTGCTTGCTGCACTTTGAGTGCAACCAACCTGAATTCGGCAAGCACAGTTTCCTTAGAGACAATAGGGACAGCATGTTCCTTCCCTTGTAGAATCAACAGTAGAATCTGTGTCTGGGCTCCCTGTGGCTAATGGTATCTCCTCTGTTTTAGGCTAAAGGGCTGTGCAGCCACCACCAAGATTTGAGCTTCCATCTTTCAGCTTATATCTTGCACCTTCCAGAGCCTGTTGAATGAGTGTAATAACCTTCCTGCCAAAGCACTGTCCACTGGGGCTGAAGACCCTGGGGACTCTGGGACTGCTGGGTTCTCCTCCTCATCTAATTTCTAATCTTTTGCGGGAATCATCAGTGTTTGTTTTAAGGTCCCTGTGATGGATGCTGTGATATACTAACCAGGTCCGTCAGTGAATGTGTTTTCCTCGTTGACTATTCCTCTTGGCCTTATTACAGTCCAGTCAACCCAAGACTGGACTTTGTTTATTAGCTAGTAACCCAAAAGAGAAGGAGGAACTCCCAAGTTCTATCTCCAAATGGTGACTCTTTTAATGACTTTGATAAGACCACAAGAAAAGCCATTGGCCACATTTCCGTCTTAGGGCTTTTATCTATTAAGGGGAAAAAAGGATAGCACGCTTTCGTGATTGGGGAAAAACCTATTCCTTAGAAGATCAAATTCTCAGGATTAGGGAGCATAAAAGAAATGTAAAGTAATGAACATGAGCCATGTTGCTTACTGCAAATTCCAAACACAGCAATGGTGGGGGAAACGAATAAATGACAGATTTGTGACAGTAGGTTTAACTCTTGCCATTGAGCTGTGCTTCTCTTGAAGAATAGCGCACATTTCTGCCCTTCAGTGTTTAAAACAAGAAGGAACCTGAAAGGATTGATTCCGGCGCATGAGAGTTTCAATTTTTTTTTTTTTAATTTCTTCCTCCAAATGGCAGAATCTCAGAACTACTGCTCATAATTACCTTGGAGAAGGAAATGGCATTAGAGGCCGAGGGATGAACTGGCAAAGGAAAGGTAGAAAGGGGCCCCAGAGAACCAGACTATTTCAAGCCAAAGCTGGCCCCAGGAATGGACGTTTCTGGATTCCCTCTCCAGCTGCACTGCTGTAGAATACTAAGCACTCATTTCCCATATCTGTGAAATGGAATTGGTTTTCCCAGGTGCCTCTCTCAGCTGTTGTGAAAATGAATGGATTTAAGCAGAATACGTCTTTTCATAA
The DNA here is from genome assembly GCF_036562045.2 of Rhinolophus sinicus. Lineage (NCBI taxonomy): Eukaryota > Metazoa > Chordata > Mammalia > Chiroptera > Rhinolophidae > Rhinolophus > Rhinolophus sinicus. The sequence goes on along the minus strand of NC_133760.1, from coordinate 64,071,094 downwards.
CATGTTCACCTAGACTGAACCAAGAAGTGATGAGCGGAGAATTCCAGGTGTTGATGACCCCCTATTGCTATTATTTCTCTCTGTGCCTGCCTCGCCTTTGACAGCCTGGGGTATGGATGGCATCCTGAAATGGCTCGCTGCCCTCTCTGTCTCTCCCACCCTCCTGGCCTCCCTCTCCCTTTCCCTGTTTACTTCTCCCTCTGATGAAACCTGTCTTCTGTAAGGGTGAGATAATTTGCATATATTGAAAAGCAACAGGATTTTTTTTCCCTCCCCAGATATTGCATGAGTGGCAAACACAATCAAAGATCAACTGCTTGGAAATATGAAGAGTGTCTTTTTCAACGGTCACAGGAAAGCAAGACACCTAGAACGTGAAGAGGTTTACCACCTGCCACCCAAACATCGTCCTTTTTTCAGGAAACAGAGTGGGCTGGGGTTCAGTAACGTGCCACCGCTGCGTTATTATGATTATTCTTATTTTGTAATTTCAAAGAAAAATCCTAGTCAAGGGTTGATCCGCTTTTGTCAGCAACAGCAACCTTCCTACGGTTTGCAGGGACGTTTGCAGTTCCTTGCTTGGAAGCCAGACTGGTCAACCACGCGATAGGGAAATGTCAGTATATTGAATTGGTAGCAAGATACAATCTGGGGGGCCAAGCCAACCCACCTTCCCCTGCTGAGAAGTACTGCTGTACACAGATCAGGATCGAGGCAAGCTGCTGACAGGCGACTAACACTCTCTGGAAAGTCTTCTCTGTTATAGAACAAATGAGAGGGGGCCTCTGACAGACATATAATGGCATATTTCCATGGCACTCTGTTCTTCTGTGAGGCTTGAACACACATATTTAACCATCATCACAAGTGTCTGAGTTAGAAAGGGCAGTTTTTTCTAGTCTTAAAGGACAAATAGCTGGCCAAAGTCAGTCAGTGACCGTGATGGTTAATTTTATACGGCAACTTGACAGGATTACAGGTGCCCAGATACTTGGCTAAACATATGTCTGGGTCTGTTTGCGAGGCGATTTCCAGATGAAGCCAGCATTTGAATCAATGCACTCAATAATGCAGTTTGCCCTCCCAAATGTGGTGGTATCATCCCATCCACAGAGGGCCAGGATAGAAGAAAAAGGCAGAGGAAGGAAAAAATGAGGACATCGATCTTCTCTGGTGCTTGGTATTCCCGGTTCTCCAGCCCTCAGACCCAGACTGGACTCTGTATGACCTGTCCCCAGGGCCTCAGGCCTTCAGACTCAGACTGAATGACACCACTACCTGTCTTGGGTCTTCAGCTAACAGATGGCAGATTGTGGGGCTTCTCAGCCTCCATCATTGGATGAACCAATTCCTTATAATAAATCTCTTCCTCTCTCATAGACAGATAGATGGATGGATGGATGGATGGATGGATGGATGGATGGATGGATGGATGATAGATAGATGTCTCCTATAGGTTCTGTTTCTCTAGAGAACCCTGACTATTACAGGAAATCAAGGCCTTTCAGCTCCCAGAACTCGTGCTCTCTAGCCCCTGAGGCACATGCTCCCCCAGGGGCTGCAAGACTAGCCAGGGGATCTGAGTACCCAGCAGCAGCAGCTATCCGTCCAACAGGGTGTTACCATAGCCTGGGGCCAGAGCATCATTCTACCCCTCAGCTCTGCAGACCTCTGTGCAGCAAACGCTCATGGTACCTGCTGCCACGTCTCCCTGATCACTTGCCTTCGGCACAGCGGTGGGGGACAATTCCACGCATATGGAAGATGGGGTCTTCACCTTGCCGGCCCAGGGCTTTCTCTCAAACTTCAGGAGGTGCTCAGCAGCCCCCTGCAGGTGCAACCTTGCAGCGCAGAGAAGGTGATGCGAGCTTAACCAGTAAAGGATCAGAGAGTAAAGGACACAGCTTCCCTGTCCCATGGTGGGCGGGGCAGTTTGGCGGCTTGTTCCACACAGTTCCTCAAGGACTGCCAGAAGGACGGAGCCTCAACTGCCCACAGCACTCACTAGTCATCAACAAACCCTTTACTGCCTTTTATCCCTTCCTTGTTTCACTCTCTCCATCCCCTCAGTCCTGTTTCCTGAGATCACCTCCCAAATCAACTTCCTATACTGGGTTCCTTGTCTCAGGTTCTGCTGTCAAAGCCACCCATACCTCATCAGCCCCTTCCATAACCCACTCCCCCTGCAGCCCTCACTAGGGTGCTGCCTTCTCGCTCCTATGATTAATTCCCACCAGCCAGCCCCACGTCCTCTTTTTTTAAACACTCCCTCCTTGCTAAGTCAGCTTTCTTTGTAACAGCAATCATATCAGCTAGCCACTGATTCAGTGTCTTTGCCGTCCTGGAGTCCTACAGGCAAGAAGCTACTGCTGCACTTGTACCGTCTGTCACCTGTCACATTGTGAGGGCGCTTCCTCTTACTTGCCTGTGTCCCCTCAATCGTGGTCAGCAAATGTTTTCTCTGCAGGGCCAGATAATAAATATTGAAGGCTTTGCAGTGTAAGGTCTCTGTCCCCTATGTCTTGACTCTGCTATTGTAGTGAGAAAGCAACGTATAAATGTGTGAACGGGGCTGTATTCCAACACCAACTTTACGATGGACACTGAAATTGGCATTTCATGTCATTTTCACAGGTCACAACATATCGTTTCTTCAACCATTGAAAAAAAATCTAAAGACCGTTCTTAGCCCTCAGGCTGTACAAAAACAACCAGATGCAGATTTGGCTGACCCTGCCCTAGATCAGAAGCTCCTCGAGACAGGGAATGGCTTGTTCAGGGAGCCTCTGCTCTGTGTTTTGCACAGTTCCTGACACACAACGTGCTCAGCACTTACTGGGTGACTAAATAAATAGGGCAAATGCTGGTGCCTACACTGTCCCTAAAAAACATTCACTTGCTTCGCCTCGTGTCCTATCGGCCCATGAAGTCTCCCAAAAGGCAGCTGCTCCCCCAATTGAATATGCCCCAGACTGTCAGGATGCTTTCCTCCGCAGGAGAAGCTCTCTGAGAAGCACGGACATCACGTGGGTTTGTGTTTATTGTCAGCAGCGCAAAACCTCCCTTTCAAGTCTTGTTTCCAAGAATTTCCAGGAAGCCTTTTGGCACACTGAGCGAGTGAAAGTCTGTGTTGCAAACAGGATCATAGATAACAGGTGTTTCTGTTGCTCTCCCCAGAAGAGGAAAATTCCAACCAACCATGTCGAAAGCTTTGTTATTGAAATGACACACACTGCAGGGGAAAAATAACGGTTACAACCTGATGGAGCACTATTACCAGCCCAGTATTCTACAAGCCCCAAGTACATTCCTTAGATGACTTCCCCATTGATTTCGTCCTCAGTTAGGATCACCAACTGCGGACTCAGCCAAAAGGATTTATCACTCCTTGGTTCTGTTGCTAGAACAAGTGCCCACCGTCGATAAGATCAGGAGGCTGATTTAACAAATGGAACTTTAATATGATGTTCCTTAGGGAATTTATCATCCCCGGTCCCCCTCTGGCTTGTTGAAAGAGTCCCCACAGGAGATAAAGAGATAGGAGCTCTGAATTTATATAGCTTTGGGGTTCAGCACCACTCTGATTCTTGGAGATGGTGTGGGCACACGCCACGTCCAAGAGCTTTAGGAGAAATGTGGTGAGGTTGGCAAGAGACCGTTTCCCTGAAGATGCCAAAGGTCCTGCAGCTTTCAGGTGGTGACCCTGAGCCAACACTGGCAAAGATGTCATGTGGGCAACAGGCCCGGCATATGGTCACCCCACTTAAGTCTTCCTTGAATTGACATGTCATCACATAACCTTATTCCCCAAACCAGGTCCTCAGGGTTTTGCCACCCACTCATCTATCAAAAGCTTCTTTCGGAAAGACTATCTTCATACTGAAATGCTGGGTTTCCCAGAATAATGATTTATACCTAATTTTTTTGTTATCTGTCTCATTCCACTGGAATATAAGCTCCACAAGGTCAGTGCGAGCTGTTTCTTTTCTTTTCTTTTTTTATTGGGGAAGGGGAACAGGACTTTATTGGGGGACAGTGTGTACTTCCAGGCCTTTTTTTTTTTCCAAGTCAAGTTGTTGTCCTTTCAATCTCAGTTGTGGAGGGTGCAGTTCAGCTTCAAGTTGTTGTCCTTTCAGTCTCAGCTGTGGAGGGTGCAGCTCAGCTCCAGGTCCAGTTGCCGTTGTTAGTTGCAGGGGGCACAGCCCACCATCCCTTGCGGGAGTCGAACCGGCAACCTTGTGGTTGAGAGGATGCGCTCCAACCAACTGAGCCATCTGGGAGGCAGCTCAGCTCAAGGTGCTGAGTTCAATCTTAGTTGCAGGGGGCGGAGCCCACCATCCCTTGCAGGACTCGAGGAGTTGAACCTGAACTGGCAACCTCGTGGTTGAGAGCCCACTGGCCCATGTGGGAATCGAATCGGCAGCCTTCGGAGTTAGGAGCATGGAGCTCTAACCGCCTGAGCCACCGGGCCGGCCCCTGCGAGCTGTTTCTTGATGACGTAACAGGTGCTCTGTAAATCTTCTTGAAAGAATGAGTGAATGAGTGGTGCGTAGTTGAGCACACAAATGCCACGTCACTGACCCCCACAAAAGAGAGTGAGAGTGAGAGAAAAGAGATATACCTGCTGCTTTAGACAAGGCCTCCGACTCCGAGGCTTACAGAGAATCAGACAATTATACTTGCACGTTTGCATGTTTGTACCAAATTTAATATTTGTGGAGTGCTTAGCACAGAGCCTGGCTCACAGAAAACAATGGAGGGGTTTCTTCAACAAGCAAACAAACGTAAATCAAATAAATAAAAAGCTGGCACACCTTCCCCTGTTGCTGAGACAAATTAGAAAAGATAGCTTCTCCTAATACCCACCTCTCTCACCCTCCGTTTTACCTTCCACCCCCATCTCCCTCCAAATTACTGTTTTTCCCTTCAATTTAAGGCTATTGCTGCAGTTGATTTGTACCAGGTTTGATTTGTCTGGGACCGTCGGGGTGAGAATACTCTTATGACCTGGTGGGTCACTTAGGGATTGACTTCCTTTCCTAGGATGACGGTTGTTGACGATGATGAAAACATAAATGTGACGAGCGTGAAGACGACGAAGACAGCGGCCGCAATGCAATCTGCCTGCCGTGGGCTACTCACTAGATTCAGAAGCTCTTTTGTCATTAATTACCCTGTAGAACCCTGAGAAATAGTGATCATGTTTATCCCCGTTTTTTTTCAGACTTAGTGAGATTAGCTAGTGTGCCTACGGTCAAACAACATGCCACTGGCAAGGCAGAGATTCAAACCCAGGGCTGTGCCTATTCATATACAGTCGGCGTGAGGCATTATGCTAAAGGCCATACTGCAATGATCTCTAATTATCACCACGATACTGCTAGGGAGGTTTTAGTGTCCCTTTTTTTTATAGCTGTGGCAAATGAGGCTCAGAGGAGCTAAGTGACTCGTGCAAGGTTACAGCTAAAAGTGATGGAGCCAGTGTTTGAACGGAGAATTCACATGTTCTCTCAACATGCTGTTTTGTCGTCCCAGCTTTATGGGTCATTTTTATCTCCTCCTTTAAATGTGTAAACTGTTTTTCAAATTTTTGACAAGCATATATTACTTTTCTTTTTTTGTTGTTTTTATAGTCTTTTTTTAGTCTTTTATAGTCTTTTAATTACAGTGGTAATATGTGAACACATGCTTATTGTGAACAAATTTAACACCAGAAGTTATGTGACTTTTACAATGAAAAGACTATAAAAACGAGGTTGTTACATGTTTCTTCAGGTTTACTAGTGACTTTATTTTTGTTATCACTAGAATTCTTGCAGAGAAAAATAAGGTAGGTGTGTGGCACTACCCCCATTTTTCAAATGAAGACACAGGTAAGTAGGAAAAGTGCTATTTCCCAATAGTTTATGTTGAGAGATTCAGTACATCTCTCGTCCTCCACTTCTCCCTGGTCTGCAGACAATGGCGCAGACAGAGTGAGTTTCAAGAGCACCAGTAAGAGGCAAATTGCATCTTGTTTTCTTAGAGAAGCATTGTGGGTTACAGGCTGGTGGAGGTACAAGGTGTCAGGGGGCGGATCAGGCCCAGAGGGGATGTCAGTAATAATTAGGGCTCTAAAGGTTTGAGAGCTACAGTAGCATCAGGGCAGGATACAGCTGGACCATTCAAGTGGGGAAACTGGAATGATTTTAATGAAGGGGCTTCTTACAAGGCTGTGGGATGGGTTCAAAGAAACCGGTAAGTGATGGTAAAATGTCTGGATCACAAGAGCAGCAGTTACCAGCCTAGGCCTGAAGCAGCAAGAGGAAGGAGGAGTTAGGGAAACTTTGAGACAGAGAAGTCGAGAGGCCCAACCAGACAGGGCATGGCCTTAGATTGAACACCAGTCACCGCCAGCCCACAGCTGAGCAGGAGGGCCACCAGGGGAAGAAGTATCCCGTATTCTCTCTCCTACCACTCTCTGATCTCTCATCAGGGCCTTCCATTTACAGAACCTAACAGAAGTCAGAAGGCGAGGGAGCCGAGTTGGTGCAATTCATGGTGGTGGTAACTTCTAGTCACAGAGAGAAAGGCTGGTAAGTGACTGCGCAGGGACCAACAGTACAGCCAGAGACGCCCTGCCAAGCAGAGGGGCGGTAAGGTTCCCAGAATGTGGATGCATGAGAGAAGGGGACCAGGATGCTGGCCCTGACGGCCCTAGCGCCAGTCCCCTCTTTAAAGATCGACTATATTTTTAGAACAGTTTTGAAGTTACAGAAACATCGAAAAGATAATACAGAGTTTCCATATACCCTGGGACCCAGCTTCCCCTACTAGTATTGATAACATCTTACATAAGTAGGGTGCATCTCTTATGATTCATCAACCAATATGGATATATTCCTATCAGCTGAAGTCCATCGTGTTTCGGATTTCCTTAGTTTTTCTCTAATGTCTTTGTTCCCTTCCAGAATCCCACCCAGCACACGAGTACCACATTACATTCAGTCATCACGATTCCTAAGGCTCATTTTAGTGGGGGCAGTTCCTCAGATTTTCTCTGTTTTTTGATGTCCTGGACATTTTTGAAGCGTACTCGTCAGGTATTTTGTAGGATGTCTTTTCACTGGAATTGTTCCATGTTTTTCTCATTTTAAGACTGGGGTTAGAGGTTCTGGGGAAGAAAGCCACAGAGGTAAAGCACCATTTTTATCACAGCATATCAGGAGTGTATACTATCAACATGATTTATCACTATGGACGTTGACCTGGATCACCTCACCTCGCGGAGGCAGGGCCTGTGAGCTTTCTACACTATAAACTTGTTTTCCCTCCTTCCTACACTGTACACCTTGGGGGGCTATCACTGTGTGATCCCGAAGAAACAGAGAATTATGTTCTCCTCCCTTGAAGGTGGAGTATCTATATAAATTATTTAGAATTCTTCTGCATGAAACATTTCTCTTTTCTCCCCCTTTGTTATTTTGTTCAATCATCATTTTATCACTTTGGACTCAGGGATATTTATTTTCTACTTTGGGTTATAACCCTACTTCACACTACTTTATCTATTATGTGGCTTAAATAGTCCCAGCTTTGGCCACTGGGGGCTATTTCAGTTGGCTCCTGTGCTCCTCTGACACTTTCCCATCAATGCGTTTTGTTTTTCAATGTGCATTTTCCTACTTCCTTGCACTGCAAGAAAGCTCCAGGCTTAGCTTGTGTATTTCTTGCTCAAAGAAAAAACTGTTTCCTGAACCCACACATTTCTCATGCCAAATAGTGGGGTTTTCCCTCATTTTAAGCAATTCTTATACTACCTGGAGTCTGCATAGATCCTGCAGGTGAAGGGCTCAGTGGGCCCCCAGCTCATCCACACTTCTGTCTACTTGGCCACCTATTGGAAGTTCCATGACTCTCTCCTCAGGTTTGACAATTTGCTATAATGGCTCACAAAACTCAGAGAACAACTACTGACTATTACCAGCTGGTTATCAAAGATACATCTCAGGAGCATCCAAATAGAAGAGACGCATAGGGCAAGGAAGGAGCAAGAGATGTGGCGCTTCTGTGCCCTCGCCAGATATGATGGTGCCCTCCCAGTTTCCTGACATATTCACCAACCAGGAAGGTCTCCACACTCTGTGGTTTGGGGTTTTCATGAAGGTTCTATTACATAGACATGACTGACCAACTCATTGGCCCTGGGTGATTAACTAAATCTTCAGCTCCCTCTTCCCTTGCTGAAGGTAGTTGGGTAGGACTGGGAGTTCCAACTCTCTCGTCACATGGTTGGTTCCTCCAGCAACCAGCCTCCATACCCAAGCGTCACTTCCTTAGCATCAACTCAGGCATGGCTGAAAGGGGCTTATAATGAATAACAAAAGATGTCCCTCTCAGCCGGGGCGGCCCGGTGGCTCAGCCAGTTAGAGCTCCATGCTCCTAACTCCGAAGGCTGCCGGTTTGATTCCCACGTGGGCCAGTGGAATCTCAACCACAAGGTTGCCAGTTCCACTCCTCGAGTCCTGCAAGGGACGGTGGGCAGCGCCCCCTGCAACTAAGAGTGAACATGGCACCTTGAGCTGAGCTGTCTCTGAGCTCCCGGATGGCTCAGTTGGTTGGAGCCTGTCCTCTCAACCACAAGGTTGCCAGTTTGACTCCCACAAGGGATGGTGGGCTGCGCCCCCTGCAACTAGCAATGGCAACTGGACCTAGAGCTGAATGGCACCCTCCACAACTAAGATTGAAAGGACAACAACTTGACTTGGAAAAAAGTCCTGGAAGTACACACTGTTCCCCAATAAAGTCCTATTCCCCTTCCCCAATTAAAAAATTTCCATCACTCAGGAAATTCTAAGGGTTTTAGGAGTTCTACACCAGGAACCAGGGAGAGAGACCAAATAGATATTTCTTGTTATGTCACACTTGCCCTACTCCTAGAATCTGTCATTCCTTCAAGGAACCCTGGCTCCTTTTACCGGAGAATGATGTTAGAAAACATAATCTGGGTGCTAATTATACTTCTTGTTACTAGGGCACTGTTCACTTAGGCCTTCTCAGCCAACATCCATAAAGAGGAGAGAAAAAATACACACACACACACACACACACACACACACACACACATTTCTATATGAGAAAATCTGTATGTAGCTAAACATGAACTGATACTGATGTCTCAAGTGAAATTCATTATCACGTGCATCATTCTGGGTTCTTTCCTTTGCTGATCTGTACGTTTCCACTCCAACAGTGAGAATCCTGGCTTCCACCATTTGCCACTCACTGACTTAATTGCTCACTTCCAGTATACACATATAACAGCGTCAGAGCTGTTCACCTATAACCCCTGTGGGGAACAACTGTATCCACTAGAATGCAGTGCTTATGTGTTGTGCCTTTCATCTTTAGTCTTACAGACTTCACTCATTTCCAGGGTTACTTTGGTCAGCACCTTTCCCCCCGCCCCCTTCAGTGAGATTGTTTTATATATTTAGATTCTCTTATCACAGTCCGAATTTTTTTCCTGGGACCTCTCAATCCCCTAAATGACTTTTTTAAAAATTATACACATGAAGATTCACTCTTTGTGCAGACAAGTTCTACGGGTTTTTACAAATGCAGAACTTCATGTACCTATTGCAGTATTTTGCAGAATCATTTTACTGCCTTAAAAATTTCCTCTGTTTCACCTGTTCTTCCCTTCCCCTTCTCCCCCAAGAGCCCCTGGAAACAAACCACTGATTATTTTTACTGGCTGTATAGTTTTGCTTTTTCCAGAATGTCATATGATTGAAATCATACAATATATGGCCTTTTAGACTGTCTTCTTTCACTCGGGAGCTTAAAGGTTTCTTCACGTATTTTGGTTGCTTGATAGCTCATTTCTTTCTATTACTGAATAATGTTCCATAGTAGAGATGCATCACGGTTTGTTTGTCCATTCACCTATTGAAGGACATTTTGATTCCTTCCAGTTTTTGACAATTATGAATAAAGCTGCTGTAAACATTTGTGTGCAGGCTTTTGTGTGAACATATCTTTTCAAATCAATTGGGTAAATACCCAGAAGCTCAAAGTCTGGATTGTATAGAAAGACTATATTTAGCTTTGCAAGACACTGCCTGTCTTCCAAAGCGGCTGTATCATCTTTGCATTCCCACCAGCAATGAATGAGGACTATTGTCACTGTAAGCCCTTCCTCTTAATTCAAATCATGTCACTTACAACCTGAAGACAAGCTTTTAGCCTATCTCCATTGCTCCAGAAGGCAGGGTTTCCACAAGAAGAGATAGTGACTGAAGCATAAGTCCTTAGAATCCATTTCCGTGGCTTTAAGGGTGACCAGTTCCCAAACAGAACGCAGAGAAGCAATATTCTTGCAGTAGAAGAGGCGGCGATGATTCCCTGAAACCAGGACAAGCCTGAGAGGACACCCAGGAGACTGGGAAGTCGCATCACACAGCCAAACCATGGTTCTGCCATATCAAAAAGGAGCTTCATTCACCAGACACTCAAGATACACATATGTCACATGGTCCCAAGATTTTCTCATGTACACTGCAGTTAGGACAAGTTTACCAGCAGGAGCCTTCAAAGTGAAAAGATATGACACAACAGAGAAGTTAAGAACTTGCCAGCCTTTTCATTTGCCAACATCTGACCACAAAGATGCACTGAGCCTGTACTAGGGACCAGTTGCTGGGACCCCAAAACTCCCAGTGCATCCAAGGAGATCAACAAGGTCCACAGATCATCACGATTCAATGCGAAACACACAATAACAAAGGGACACGCATTCATTTTGGAGCTGCTGATACAAAACTAGTATGTAAATGGGAACAAGTTAAGTGGCAATTTCAACAACAGCTTATGTATCCAAGGAATCATGCCAGTCAACCTGAGGGGCCATAATGTCTTTTTCAGGCTTATGCTCAATTACTGCAACTAGCGTTTGGTAGATGTTTTTGAAAGAGAGGATGAATTCCCTTATGTTTTTTTGAGGGTATTGTGGAGGAAAAGATGGCAGGAGGTAAAGGAAGAAAGCCCAGCGATGGAGCAGCCCTGGGCAGAGAGTCATTTATTACAGGAGCAGCTGCATCCCATGCTCACCAGTTTCCAAAGCTTCCCTGTCATTTGCAGAGAGAAAACAGCACACATTTTAAGGACACAGTGGAATGCGAGCGATTGATGGGTCAACACGGCTGGCTGGGCTGGTGATTTTGTAATTACGAAGCAGATTTTTTAGACAGAATGGTTACCCCAACTGTGTAATTAAGAGGATCGTTAAGGATTGTTGCTGGGCTGTACATCACCCTGGGGCTAGAGCTACCACATGCTTACAATAGAAAAATGCAGTCAGACTACATCATAAGGTCATTGCTAATTAATTGAAACAAATATTTGCAATAAAAATTCCTGTTTATGATATATTTGCAGCAGTTTGCTGAGAGAATCTTAGTGGAGGGGTGTGATTGGAGTGAAAATAACAGAAAAACAGGTGCTAGGCCCCAGGTTAGAGAAAAACCAATGGGCCAGTTGAAATTGGATAGCTTTGGTGTAGTTTTGGTTGAATCCAACTCAGTAGCATTGGTTAGGACCTTATTTTGTCCAGCATATTTACCCTAGAGTGGGCGTGGATAAATTGGAGAATTTTCAGAAACAAACAAGAGTGATTCGAGTTGGAAAATAGCATCTATGGGGAAGGTGAGAGAGGAAAAGAGATGATTTCCTCTAAGCTATAAATCTGCATAAAACATTAATTAAAACTTTCAAAACCATGAGAAGTTTTTAATTTTTTTTCAAGGATAGAAATTCACCATTTCTGTCTCTCCTGAGCACAAAGAAGAAATAAACCTTAACTTCAGAAAGAAATTTGAACGGACGCACACATTTGAACATTTTATATTGCATAACAGGAGGTCACACAGATATGTGATCTCATTCCCTTAAAGCCATTAGAACAGCAGAGGTCACATGTTCCAACACAGGCCCACTCCATGCTCTGCGCAGTCTTTCATTTTTCTTCATGTTATTCTGGAGACCTTCTTTGCTGGAAATCATTAAGCAGCCCTTGCTAGATGAAAGCACTACTTTGGCAAAAACATAGACTGAATCAATAACAAAGGACCTGATCTCGTGCATTGGAACTGGGGTCAGTCTGTAGATTATAACTGAAGCCACTTACGGCTTAGGTGTGGATTATATCCTTTGGAGGTTGCTTAAGAGTTTAGGGATTAATGATTACGTGCCTTGCATTTCCATTGCCCACTACTAAAGGACCCCATGCAATACCATGACTCAAGGTTCTTTTTATGAGAGAACTTACATGTCTGATAACCTTTCCGAGTGACTGTGAAAACCCCTGGCCCAGGACAACCAAACCACAGCACTGGGCTTGAAGTGATATCTCTGAGCACGTCATCCTAGGCCAGAGTGCTAGGACCTCAGTGATCAGACAGGGTCTCTGTTATCTTGCCCACAAGTTCTACCTGCATATGCTCAGTCAGCCAGGTTGTCAGAGCATAGTTAAAAAACAAACAAAACACACACACACTTATTCTGAAATGACCCTGTGCTTCACAGTATCTCACTGGGTATGCATGGAAGTTGTCCGAGAGGTCTGCACATGAATCAGTCTTAAGGTCTAGTTAGGAAATACTTGGTTAGAATGGCCCCTTCTCTCTGGCAAGGCAGGGAGGCTCACCGCGGGTGATGGGCAGAGTAGAGCATGACGCTCAGTGCCCCCAAAGCTGTGTTTCTCCAACTGCTATTTATGAAAACCTGCAGTATAAATCTAATGCCTTTGTGGATTTTCAATTTTATTCCTTTTTCGGTATTTAAAATCATATTTTTACATTACAGTAAACGTATGTGCATTGTATCACAGAATGAAAAATTTACATGAGCTTTTCAAAGAACAGGAGAGTCTTCCAAGAAATGTCTCCCCTCATACAGTCTGGCAGAGGCTCCAGAACCTCAGGGATGTGCATTTACTCTCCTTCATATAAATATACGTTAGAGCAGCTACATGCATAGAACTTTCTGGAAGCATCGAAATGTTCTATAGAGACACATGTGCTATTGAGTACTTGAAATGTAGGTGGTGAGACTGAGGAACAGAATTTTTTATTGTAGTCCATTTTAACTCATTTAATTCATTTAAATTTAAATAGCCACATGGAGCTAATGGCTACTGAATTGGACAGGTTTAAAGGACAAGTTAGTTTTACTCCCAACTTCTCCCACAAAGTCTGTGGGAATTAGGGAGGACTTAGGAAATGGAACAGAGCGTGAGGCTTCTTTAACCTTCTCCCTCTCATCCCTCACTTCTCCTCCCCACCTGAGCAAATGGAAAGACCTGCTTCTGGGGAAAGCCAAGAATGGTGAAAAGTGGGAAGAAGTCTGGGGACCCATCCTGGGTGTCTTATGATCCTCTCTAGATTTTAGGAATCCTGAAGGTCCTCATTTTTAAGTTCACCTTATGGAAGTAGGCACTGAGATGTGGGGAGTGGAGGTATTTATTGTATAAGTGACCCAGTGAATGAAACGGAAGCGGCACTCACAGCCTCCAGCCACGGTGGGGTAGTTCCTGTAATGAACTGGAGTCCTCCACAGGATAAGGTAGTGGACCGTTCTTCACTGGCATGCAAGGTTGTTAAGCTTTCCAAGCCAGACAATATCCTTATCATTTGATCATATGGATTGCATGATTTACAAATGCCTCTCTGACCTAGTAATTCCTGTGCTGGTAATTTACCCAAAGTAAATCATGGGGAAGTGTTAATAATGTTACATTAAGTGGAAAAAGGGGGCATAAAGCTATATATATGTATACTATATATATATATGTAATTATTATACATAATGCTAAATAAAGCATAATCATTATACATAACATGTTATATGTCATATAACATGATATATATATAATAATATGCTATATATAAATAATCTCAAGAGTATTTTTAACACATGTGCATGTCTATAACAACAATTGGAAGAAAATACACTAAAAGGTTAACAGTGATTATATCTGAGTGGCAGGATTATGAGAGATTTTAATTTTCTACTTCATACCTTTCCTACTTTGGACTTTTCAATTTTTCTTTATAGTCATCATACTTGAGAAAGCCAATTATTTATAAACACCAGTACCTCATGTATTAATCATGACTGAGTATTGTGCATTTAGTGAAGCCTGTTTTCTCTTCACTGTTGTGGACACATATTGGTGTGCTGTGGTCCTGCCCTTAGGAAGTGGGGGTTCTGGAATAGTTTGGAGTGTTAAACGCCCCCTTCACTTTCCATGTAAGTTTTCTCTGAAGTGGGCCCTGCATGGAGACAGTCACTGCCAGTGGGCCAGAAACAAGGCTAGAACGCCTGAGGAAGTGTTCTGAGAAGCGACTGGCTGGAGATCCTTTCAAGTGACCAAGAACTGGGGATTGTTCTGGATAGCAAATGGTCATTGTCACAATGGGCAGTCCGGTAGGCACCTGGTAGAAAAGTAGTGTCTTTTCCTAATTTACAAAAAGGCAACTGCTAACCTGATAGGAGCTTTGTGTAGACAACTTTGTGTCCGTGACTTGATCATATTCAGAGTGAAAATGCAAATCTGGCCAACACATCAGGGGCTATATGGAAAGCTGCCCTGACAAGAGCCTTCGAAAGCTGAGGCAAATACCACAATCTCAGGCACGTCCGATTTCTAACCTCAGACATGCAATTCCAGGCTCATCTCTTCCCTGAGGTGGCTTTAAGTTGAAGCTGATAGGCTTTGTTTTTTAAAAGCAACTGCTGATAGAATTTGGTAAACGAAACTGAGAAGTGAGCAGCGGTTTCTAAGGTGCTGAGAGAGCCCATTACCTAAGTGAGCTGGCTTCCCCTGGCCCGCTGACAGATGTGAGATCGGCTGAAAGCAGGGCTTTCTGTTGTGATGTGCTGCTCCCACTGAGAACACACTGCTTTGCAGGCAGGCCATATATCTTTGCATTATGCATCGCCCAGCTTGCCACTTCCTGTTATGTGGCATCCCATCAGCCTAAGCCATGATGGAGGTGAACACAACTTGAGGTGACATGTAGCACTTTGTAATGCATTGTAGCATTTAAACCTACATCAGCCAAGTTGCACACATTGGCTTGGACCCTAGATGCTCGTTAGTCAGAGGATGCGATCTAATGCGCCAAAAGTGCTGGCTGAGGGTATAGAATGCATCAAGGGAGAGCAACTGTGTCACACCCGATCCGAGAGCCAAAGTTCATTCACTATATTGCATTATCAGTTCTCCGCTGGAAAACTCCACAACCGGGGGTGGGTGGGTGTCCTTATGAGAGAACACCTGATAATGAAAATATTCCAAACTTTGGGTAAGAGGATGGTGCCTCCAATCTACTGTGGGATAGGTCATGCCCTTTGAGGACATCTTCACATATTAATACTGAGGAATTAGTGGGTGCAATGGATGTTGATGGATGAAGTGACACATGACACAGGTGACTGGATTACCAGTGTCACCTGAAATCAGAATAATGCTAAGGGACTCTCTTGGAGTTTAAACTTAAGATCTTGTTATCATCATTTTTCTAGTGAATTGATTAAATACAGGAGACTTTTCGGGAGAACTCCGATGATGAATGGTGAATGAATGAATGACACTGAGTCTCCAAAGCCAACTGTAAATACAGAGTTAACAACAGAATTCGATAATCTCCTCCTCCTGCAGTTGCTGCCTGCAGGGGTGAGACTGGTAGTCATGGGAAACTTTGTGCTCTCCAAACCCAACTCAAGGAGCAGTAAGGGGACTTGGAAACATACAGCCCTTGAAACCTGAGAAGCAATGGAGTATAGCTCAAGCTGCCAGTTTCACAGCAGCCTGGAAATCCTTACAGATTTCTCTTAAGAAAAGAGAGTTCATTGCAATTTCAGGAGGGCTTCCAGAGCTCCCAAACTGCCTTTAGATTATAGATGCTTCCTGTTATACCCTTTAAAAAAAATTCCAGGCTCTGAGGTTCTCTTGGCTCAGTCAGAGCAAGAGGAAAGCATCTGGGAAGAGGAGTCGAGGCTGTATTTCTCGGGAGACAGTTTTGTTTAGTTTTGTTTTTTGTTTTTTTAAAGTACAATTGGTACCTTCCAACGGATAAGACATCTATCTGTCCAAAGACTTGTTGGTAAGTAGCAGGCCCCATGCTGTGGTGATGTCAGGTAATCCTTTAACTTTCATACACCCATTAGTCTTCCCTGATGTGACTAAATTCTCACCTTCCTGCCTCTGTGAAGATCATTTGATTGGCAGTCACAGAAACCCACTCAAACTAACACAACCAAAAAAGTGCAGCTAAATCTTGCCAGAACCAGAAATGCAAACTCATCTGAGTCAAAGCAGCTCCACTTCCACCTGACTTGGTCCCTTTCTCTCTCGGGAGTGACATGAGCTCTCACCTTCACTTTTCCTCTCTGTTTCTGTCTCTGTCTGTCTCTCTGTCTCGCCTCCCCCGTCTGTCTCTGTCTCTGTCTCTCTCTCTCTCCCTCATTATCTCTATCTCCATCTTTATCTTTTCAGTCTATCTGTCTCTTAATCAGTTTTCTCAGCCTCTCCATGTGCATTGGGACAAATATGGCTACCGTGGCCTATTTTAATTTTCCTTAGTTCTAGTAACTGTCTGAAAAGAAGTACTAGTATCTTGTAGCTGCAACAAAGATTCCCAGAGGACGTAGGCTTGTGTTTGGTCCACTCTGGTTCAATCACTATTGCCCACTGATTGTCCACCTAGGCCATTCAGTATGGACAGGGTGGCAGGGCCACACGGTGCACACACAGCTATGTCATCATCCATCCCTGTGACGGTAGAAAGTTGTCAGCAGTGGGAACTGTGGGCTGGGCATGCACTTCCAAAGGCATCCCTGTCACTTCTGTTTCTCTTTACTGTAATTGTATCCTCCAACCGCAGCTTCACACAGATCATAGTATAGTGAAACTATATGCTTGGGAGTCAGATAGACTTGGGTTCAGTCATTACCGGCCATATGACCTTGGTGAAGAAGCAAAACCTCGATTTCTCTATTAGGACAGAGGAAATAGCATCTATCCCAAAATGTGTTTTTGAGAAATAATGACTGATTTTAGAAAGAGTCACCGAAACTCAGCATCTCCACTTCTTTACTTCCTGTTCCCTCTATACTCACTCATGTCTGGCTGCTGCTTCCACCATTTTCTTGAAATTGTTTTCATTAAGGTCAACCACGACTTTCCTGTAGCTAATATTTCTTCTCCTTCTCCTTCCCCTTTCCTGTCCCCTTCTTCTTAGAATTGACCATTCTCCCCTTCTTGAAAATGCTCTTTCTATGGCTTCTATAGCAATATATTCTGTTTTTAGAATTCCATGTTGGTTTTTTTTTGTTTTAATATATAAACAAAAAGAAATCATCAATCTTTTGTATCATCACAAAAAATTAACATGTTTGATTCTTTTTTCTTTTCTTTATGAAAAGCCCTCCACCATTTTGTGAAAAATTTACTGGCTTTTGATATAATTTAATTAACACGGAAATGTAAAAAAAAAATGGAAATTTAGAAATAGCTCAAATCTCTCCATCTTGAAATTCTCGTCTTTCTTTAGGATAACACAACCAAAAACTCTTTGTAATCCACAGTATGTTTTTAAAGTGCAAATGTGGAACTACAAAAATAGACAGAAATGCATTTTTAAAAACTGAGCTCACACTATAGATGCTGTTTTATTTTATTTTTTCATTTTTTATAGATGCTATTTTAAATTAAAAGAATTAAACTTATTTTTATTTTATTTTAGTGGATGTGAAACAGAAGAATTGTTGAACTTCAAATAAATATTTCTCTCACTAAGATAGAAACAATTTTTTAAAAGATTCTTCCAAAGCTAAAAAGAGAATATGAAAAATATTAGGTTAGAGTCATTACATATTTCTATCTTAAATAACAGCATTCTCACAACTCCTCCTAACATCTGTGTTAGCTGTACTGTTGTTTTTATATTGTCCACATTTGTAGCTTTCACTTTGATTTCTGCACGTACTTCCCATAGTTGCTTGGAATCTGGTTTTCGTTCCATATTTGGCCCCGGAGTCAAATGTATTAAATGCTCACTACCAGGCCTTTTATCATGGAATGTCAATTTCTGAGTTCCTTCTTTTATCTCAACATAGAATTCTGTTATCCTTAGTATTTCTATAAGTGCTCATGGGTCTGTATTCTTTCAGTTATTTACTTGAAGGCTTCTTGGATAATGGAATGCTTCCCTGAGAATTCTAATGATGTTCCTTCTTTCCTTTCTTCTAGCATTGAATGCTCTTTCAGAAAAGCCTAGGGACAGCCTTATTTATTGTTCCTTATTGGGTGCATGAGAAAAATGTCTCTTCACCTGTGTTCATATATTTAACTAGGTTATCATAACTAGACTCTATCTTGATGTTCAGTGGTCTGAGCAATTAAGATATTATATATATAAATATATTCTGGGGGTGCCAAAAATATATATACAAGTGGACACTTTGGTCAATGTTGCTCAAGCAGTAGTTCGCCATCATCAGAAGTGTCTGGATGCTGACGGTAACCACTTTGAGCACCTCTTGTAATTGCAGAAGTCAAATGTGACTTGTAGTCATTTTTTGTTATCGGTATATATTCAGTATTATAATTGTAATAGTTTTCCTTTCTTAAAGTATGTATACATTTTTTTGGTACCGTCTGTATATGTAAACTTCCCAGCATAGAACCTCATTCATGGACTGACCAAGCATGGCCACAGACCAAATCATCCCACAACCTTTTTTTATAAACAGAATTTTACTGGAACACAGCCATGGCCATTCATTTATGTACTGTCTGTGGCTGCTTGCCTAGTACGACGATGGCAGAGCCGAGTAGTTGTGACAGAGACCATATGGTCGGCGAACCTAAAATATTTACTATCTGACCCTTTACAGAAAATGTTTGCCACCCCCTGACCTAGGCATAATCCTTTCCCCAACACATACATTTACTCTGTCCTGTAAAATCAGAAAGTGCAGCCATTGAAAGAAATGTTACACTTCATTTTCTAGATTAACACCTTGTTTTCTGTAAGAAAATTTTCCATAAAATCTATACATGTGCCCCACCAGCCTTTTCTTAACCACCTCCCAAGGAGAGAAGTCCACACGCATTCCATTATTTCCAAATTATATGGTGTTATCTTGCCAAGATGAGTTCACACCCACATCCAGAGACGTATCTACAATTGAGACAGAATGATGCTTCAATGTAAAACTATCTACATTCAGAAACTTGCCCCATTAACTTCATATGGTCAGATGGGCCATGTCTGATTATAAATAACCAATTGTTATCAACCACAGCGTCAGGTTTGATACAAGGGGAAAAAAAGTGAAACTGCTTTTGATTTGAGTAAAGCCCAAGAAAGTACGTCTATGAAAGGTAATTTTGATATGGTCCAGATTTTAAAAGAGTTTTATTGTAATGACTTTGAAATGCACTTGAGCAGGATTCATTTGGTCCTTCCCCTTGGGGAACGGGCAGCTTTCTCCGCAAGAAATACCTGTAGAGATCATTTCTGGCTCTGTGAACTGCCATCTACATTCACTATCTCTCATGTACCAATTTGTAGAGAGTGATGAGGGTGGTGAGATAGGAGAAAGGATTAATAGTCTGCTTTCTGGTGACTGGGAATGTTGAGAATAGATATTTAGCAGAGGGTGAGATAAGGCATCTCCACGCTTTCTGTGGGTTTGTACGTGGAAGATATGATCAATATATCAGCCTTTTAGATATCCAATTGCCTTAGGTCAGTAAAAATTAGAGGCAGAAATTTTATTTCACTCTGTGTTATCTACTCTTGAAGCAGAGGCAGGCTAGTTAACACAAAATATCTCTGAGGTGGGTACATACTTATAATTTATACAAAAGGTTGAAATATAGCTTGTTCTATTTCCTCCTCCATGAACAACAGAGAAGGCATCTATAACTGAGAAATCTTATGAGCATACACCTAAGAGTCTGCAGACCTAGCACGTGTGGCCGTGGGCAAGTTTCTTAATCTGCTCTCTCTCAGTTTCTTGATCTTTATGAAGAGTTAACCCCAGTTAAGCACTATGTGCTACGTATGATGCTATGGGTTCTCTCATTCAATTACCACATCTCTTAATGTATATACTGTTATTATACTATCCTGCATGAGGAAACTGAGGCATAGAGAGCTTCCAGCCATTAGTAAGTGGTGAAACTGGGGTTTGAACTTGGCAGTCTGGCACTAAAGAATAGTCTGCTTCCTATGAACATCATGTGTAATACCGGGATTGCCAAAAAAATGTATGCACGTGACTTGTATTCTTCTTTTGTTACCAGCATATATTGAGCGTTACAATTTTAATCCAGTTTTTTCCTTCCTTAAAATGTGTATACATTTTTTGGCACCCTCTGTATGGTTAAAAATATAAGAGAGAAAAAAATTCAGCGAATTTCTTATCATGTGTTTTGTATACGGTAAGCATGCAACAAATGGTAGGGATCTAAAATAATGATGACTGTGATAAAAAGAACAATTAAAAATCAAAGTGCTTTAGAAAAGGTGTGATTCTAATCCCCGGAAGGGCTGTTCTCCTTACTGGAGAGAGGGCTTTCTTGCACTAGACCCCGCTTGGGACAAAAATTGTCTCCTCCCACCACGGTGCTGGTGGAGTTCAAAGCTGCTGAGGCCATTATCGTGGTTCTGGATTTTGGTCTCTGACTATGGGGCGTGCGCTTCACCCTTTATCTTCTGCCAGAGTCTCAAACTCAGGGATGATCTTTGTGCATTCGTGTGGGTTGCCGGACAGAAATCAGGATTGCTTCTTTCATAATCACTGTGGAAAGCATGGGAATAGGATCCACACAGGCTAACGGGCATCAGTGGGAAAAGACAGGAGTATCCCTCCTCTAAGAGCCTAGCTCTGAGCTTCTGCATCCTTCCTAACAGGCTGAGAGCGGAAAGGAAGCTCGGGAGATAAATCAGAACCTGTGAGCTGAAGAGGGGGCTGCCGCAAAGGCAGGTCATGAGAAGTGAAATCCAGGTAGGAACAATGAAAGGTATTAGCAGTGAGTCACAGGAGGATGGAAGTTGGGATGCGGTCACATGGGGAAGGAGATAAGCAGTACTTCTGAAGAGGGGCCAAAGACCCAAATAATTGAAAGCAGAGACTTGAACAGATACTTGTACACTCAAGTTCATGGTAGCATTATTCACAGTAGCCAAAAATAGAATGTTATAACTGTAAGATCTTTTATGTCTACCTCATGGTAACCACAAAGAGAAAACCTCTAGTAGATACACAAAAGAGAGAGAAAGAAATGAAAGCATACCACTGCAAAAAGCCACACTAGCTGAAGGTGGGAATAATCCAAATGTTCACTGACGGATGAGTGGATAAATAAAATATGCTCTATCCACACAATGAAATATTATTCAGCCTTAAAATGGAATGAAATTCTGATATATGCTACAACACGGATGAAACTTTAGTATGCTAAATAAAGGAAGCCAGACACAAAAGGATAGATATTGTACGATTCCACTTATACAGGGTACCTAGAGCAGTCAAATTCACAGACAAAAAGTAGGTTGGTGGTTGTCAGAGGTGGGGGAGGGAAAAACGGAGAATTATTGTTTAATGGGGACAGAGTTTCAGTGTGCGCAGAAGGAAAGCTCTGGAGCTGGGTGGTAGTGATGGTTACAGAACAGTGTGAGTGTACTTAATGCCACTGAACTGTACACTCAAAAATGGTTAAAATAGTAAATTATGTTATATATATATATATGTGTGTGTATATATATATAGTATCTTTCAAAGATTTTATATATATATATATATATTACCGTAATGAAAATAATAAATAAAGGAAATCTCACAACAAAAAGAGTGGGCAAATATGAATGATATTACTCACATTAATTGCTTTCTAATGCCCATCTATTATGAGATTTATGTTTATATTTAGTGGTGGCGGCAGCTCGGATGAAGAGGAAACTGGCTGAACGTGCCTAACTTCCACTCCTGTCAGTCTGAAGCCACTGGTCAGCAATGAGGCCTATGATGTATTCCAGGGAGCTGCCACAAAATTTGGGCAGTCCCGCCCTCCCGCCAATCTCTGTGCAGGGAGGTTCATGATGCCCAAGGGAGAGCATATGGAGGGTGTTATCACCCGGATTCCTGATGACTAAAGCTGGCAAGATTAGATCATCAGGAAAGTAGGTCAATGGAGAAGCCATTTGCCAGCTTGTGGAGACTCCAGTTGGGGTACAGAAGAGCAGGCTGTGTGGCTGACTGATTCAGGGCACAGACGCCTGCTTATACACAGGGGTAAAGGTTGTTAATATCACAAGGCTGTACAGAGCCCTCTGGAAGCCAAACAGCAAGACTCTCAGTGACTCTGGCAGGCTCCCCAGTGCTGGCAAATCAGGGCATCACGGGACTCTAGTTTCCCTACAATTAAGCAGATAATTAAGAAATAGGAACGTATTTTTCCAATGTAAATTGATAGATGCTGGCTGGTAATGTTAGCATCAGGAATAAATTGAGCGGTAATCTGCAAAGGATGTTATTGCTATTATACAACTAAAGATCTGTCTCCGCAACCAATCAATTCAGCAGATATATACCAACAATCAAATTGTTAAAAATGACTTCTATAAATTGCCCAGTGTTCCATCTAATGGTGTCGGAAGCAGCTGTGATACAATTTAGGGCTGATACAACCATACGGTGAGAGTGCTTTTTCATTCTGATGTTTTTCGGTTCCCTTCTAAATAGTATAGTACAGCCCACAGCTTTGCTTAATGCACCCATGTGAAAACAAACTGTACTTCACTCCATGTGGTCAGCAAAGTCATTTTGACCAAAAACACTCAGGAATATATGCATTTAATATGGAAAGAATAATTCAATTTTTCTTTCTATTATTTTAGCTACAAGGTGGCAGTTTTCTTAATTCGTCATTAAGCCCTTTGGCTTGCAAGGAAGTTGCGTTTCATTATGAGCTGCCATCCCTCTTTCAAATGAATGTGGAAAAGATCCACAAAAGGATAGTTATAAACATGTATTTTTTCAGTCTTCTTGAACAGCCGTTTCGATGAACTCAGAATGATTTAGTTCTTTTTCTTGATACGTGCAGCATTTGAAGACTAGGTCTGTCCAAACTTTGATTGTCTATTAATGCCTAATCACCAAGTCACAGGATCTGTTGGTGGCCTTTTTTTCCTTTGCATTTTCATGTCAGCTGACAAAGCAGTTAAATACTGGCTGAACGGAAAGCAATTTTCCCAGTTGGGAGCCCAGACACAACAGGAGTCCACCTTTAATATAACACTTCCAAACTTATGTCTTATCCTGAAGTTTGTGTAGGAGGCTTAGTTGGTGCCCAAGCTGAGACATGGTTTACTCAAGACACAATTAAAGACTGAGAGCAAAAATGTCAACTGCAGCCACTGGTCTCCTACTGGGTGTTAAGTTCTTTCCTCTGAAAATGGGCCACCAGGAGACTTGTCAACACAAATAAACATGGTCCCTGCCCTTGAATAACTTTCAATATAGTGAGGAAATGGCTACACAAATTAAATGGTCTGGGGCTAACTAAAGTGATACAAACTACGGTGAGTCCCATGACAGATCTGCTTCAGGAGAGAAAGTTTCTATTTCTTTCCAAGATGGAAGCAGACAGGCTCTACACAGGGCATTGTGGGGGGTAAAAAAGGAGATACTTCTTGGTCTGGAATTCAATGATCTAACAATCTTAGTTGAGGAAGAAACTTTAAGTGATGGCTCATATACTAAGGTGAGAGAAACAGAGAGGGGGAGGAGAGAGTAGTTGAGAAGTAGAGAAGTAGAGGCAGGGGGAGAAGCAGTTGAGGAAGGCTGGGGTTATTAGGGACAGGTCTGGAGAGGCATCAATGAGACATAGCAAGTTTGACGTAGAAATGATATGCCCAGTAGTCAAATGAAATCTGAATCTGGAACTCAGGAGAAAAGTTAAGAATAAAGATAATACGCATCGATTTAGAAATCCTGTTTTTGTGGAATACTGATCAGGTATATTGTAGAATGTTCTAGAAGCTCTGTTTTCCACCCTCAAAAATATTCCTTTTCTTCCTCAACAAGTATATATCCTGAAACTCTCAATAAAAACTTCCTATCTTTTAATACATTTTTTAATATAATCATTTTGATCACTCTTAATCGGTCCTCATACTAGCAACATTTTTAGCACACTTCCAGATTCTCTATTCCTTTCCATCCTGCTTTGTGACCCAGGAGGCTGACCTCTGTAGATTGCATCACCTTGGCCTCTGGCTACTAAATGGCTTGGCCAATGGGAGAGCCAGGTAAAAGACAACAGTCAGAAGAGTGAGGTTGTGATGTCTATTCCCCAAGGTCCCCCCACTCCCTCTCTTTGCCTGGTCACCTCTCTGTACAGCAACTTGCTTTAGGTGCTGGTCACCAACCCTCCTCCTTCCCAGTCTGGCATAGGGTTGCTGATAACTCCCTGATGCTAGCCTGGGGGTGTAACATCATCCTTTGTTAGTGCCCCTAAACCCTCATTACACTTTTGTAAATAGTACACTTATGAAGCTTCGTTAACTTTATCAAAGTTTAACTACCTAGTTTGAGTGCACTGTCTTTTTGCTCTGATCGAGTCCTCTGCAGATACTGACTGATGGACAGGTTGACTGGTTGATGGATATTAGTTTTGGTTCTAATATATCTTCCTTTAAAAAATTCTATAACATAGTACTGGCCTTTGGGATGATTTCTTTTCATTAAAGAAAATGCATAAGATAAATTGTAGCCTGTCTCTATGTATGATACAAAAATAAAAAGAATGAGATAGTCTTACAGGTATGGACATGAAAGTATCTCCAAAACATACTGAGTGAAAAAACTCAAGCAACAGAAAAACAGCCTCAGTATAACACCATTTACGAAAACAATATTAAACAAAATAAAACGAAACATTTGAAATGGACTCTTGGTTCCTCAAACTCCAGTCCTAAACTTTTCCTTTGCTTCATCTCCTATTATATTCCCGCCTCAACTTGACACTTCAGCCACAGTCTACAGTAGCTAAGCTAGAGCAGACAGTCAATATTTGGTGGATGAATGAATGAATGAATGACAGTTTTCAAACACGTCCTGCACTTCCCCCATCTTTATTGAGGTATAATTGACAAATAAAAATTGTGTATATTTAAGGGTGATGACTTGATGTTTTGATACACATATACACCGTGAAATAATTGCTACAATCAAGCTAATTAACATACCCTTGTTTTTCTTTCTTTTCCTTTTTTTGTGTGTATATGGTAAAAACACTTAAGATTTACTCTCTTAACAAATGTCAAGTATACATACATTATTGTTCACTATATGTGCCCTGCCCTTTCGAGACTCCCTCATAGTGTCAGTTTATATTGTTTCATTTTCTTGGACTGCCATTAACCCTTCCCTCATCTACTGTAATTGTATTAGTTCTCTAGGATACACTATAAATGCCCCCCCTTCTCTGTGACATCATTTCAAACACCTCAAGTTGGAATTCCTTGCCCCTCCTCCGTCATTCTACAGCAATTTGCAATTTCATTTAAGCACTTAGGACACCTTGCTTTGTATTCAGATCCAACTTCCCCACACGATTCTAAGTTCCTTGAGAAAACTGTGGCAATTTTGTAGTCCTAATACATAGTATAGCATCCCACACATAGTAGGCACTTCATAACTAATTGGTGTATTGTCTTGAATTGGATCGAATTAATTGCCAGGGTCTGGTGAAACCAGTCTTGCTCTCTATTGTAGATCACTAATTGAATGTCTCCCAAACTCTATTGATCAATTTAATTATGAAACTGAGTGTCATCATGTTATAAATAATTTACTCTAAAACTTCAGGTAATTGAAGTCTAAGGTGTAAAGCAGATGGTGCGAGTAAGAGCATAAGTAAGGAAAAATTAAAAAAGAGAAGTAAGGGACTCAAGCAAAGATTGGGCCTGGCCAATAAGCAAGGGATAAGCAAGTGAGAAGTTGGCACAGACTTGGGAGACCTCCTCCCTTCTCCCCAGGGGGTGAGCATATTTTCCTGTCTACTTTAGCAGCAGTTACCCCCTGTGGATTTCCCAATGAATCAGAAGCTTCCTCTGCACAGACCCCTAATCCACAGCTTGTAAGTAATTCTCAAATCTAATTTATTAAGAACTCATTTATTTTCAACAATACCAGATTTCTGATTAATTCCCAGCACCACGGGTTATTGAATGCCGTGGGTTTCATTGTCATTGCTGAGTTCCCAACGTGCTTGATTGATGGACGATATTGTGGGCTTTGTCTGTCAGCATATTGTTCCCTTGTCAAGGGACAACAAGCAAACCTTATTGATGAAACTACGAGGTGTCTCTTAAATAACGAAAAAATAAGGTATGGCGTTGGAGACCCACAGGCATTGACTAGGAAAACTAAAAATCATGCTTTGAAATGTCACTGAACTGTAAGGCAGACATCCCTGTCTATACTCCAGGTAGAAAAGTCTGGCAGCGTATGTCGTTGTGTTTCCTTATCTAATGTCAAGGAAGAAAGAGGTTTATTTCCATTTGCCTTTTAATGAGGGGGATGAAATACAGTGAAGCAGATTGAGAAACATAAATCATCTTTAAGTGAACCTCGTCTTATCGTTCATTTATTTTTTTAATTTTTCAGCACATTAAAGACCAATTTAAATCTTTGAAAGTAA
Source organism: Rhinolophus sinicus (assembly GCF_036562045.2). NCBI lineage: Eukaryota > Metazoa > Chordata > Mammalia > Chiroptera > Rhinolophidae > Rhinolophus > Rhinolophus sinicus. The sequence goes on along the minus strand of NC_133760.1, from coordinate 64,044,330 downwards.
CCCTTGGAAGACAAAATGGAGTCATTAAGACTTAAAAGAAAAAAAAAGTTTTTGTACAGCTAATCTGCCACACTAAGTAGAAGCCCATCTTTATCCACTTCCTTAACTTCTGGTTACTTCCGTAACCTAGCCACAGACATGAGCTGGGGAAGGACTGGGAATTAGGTGCAAGGGTTATGTCAATAAAGCGGGAGAAAGCAAGGTCTTCCACATATGAGCAAAGTCCTATCACCGTTTGGTGTACTCAGGTTGCTAAAATGCTGCCTAATCTCCCCTAGCGTCCTTCCATCTGTGGTCACTGGTACTTTATCTCTGTATTTCTACAGAGGGCCCTCGATGGGGGAGAATTGGCCACTAACTGGAAAATCCAATCCCCTCTCCTTTCTCAAACATGAGGATAATCAGATCTTTCTCTTCGAAACATCTTCCAAAACCCTCAGTGACGACAGTCCAGAGATTTGGATTAGTTTCTGTGCCAAATGTTTCCCTTTAGCGCGGTGCCTAACAGCTGGGCTACTGTGCCGTTTATGCAATGTTCACTGTCAAAGAGATTATATACCACCTTGAACAGCTTAGAGGACACATATTGTGTAAAACCAAGAGCTGAAAAGTCAGGAGCCTGAGCAGAAAGCATAATGCTGGATGAGTCTCCCAACCCCTTTCCATCACCTCTATTTGCCTCCCTGGAGGAATGTCTAAGAGGATAAACTAGAGGATAATGGCACAGGACAGAGGTCTTAAGGGTCCACTTCCCTGGGTCCTTTATTACATACAAACAAGCCCATGTGTGGGCAATTTCTCCAATACAAATGCAACTCTCCTGACACTGCCAATGTCAATGTCTGTTGACACTCTACGACTAGAAAAGTGAGCGCTTCGAGATATTTTCCAAAGAGGGGTTGAGAATAAATAATCTACGAACATCGGTATGCAAGGACATGTCTGTCCTGAATGAGTACATTTAGAATGAACGAGGGTTCCGTGCCCTTTACAAAAGATACAGTTAAAATTGTGCCCTTTACAAAAGACAGAGTTTTAAAAAGCTCCATTTTTCACTAAGATTGACTGAGTTCAAAAAGTTAATATGTGAAGATGGTGTGGAGGATATGGGGAATGGACGCTTTTATAGTGTTATGTATAAATTGGTGCAACTTTATGGAGGGCCACTTGAGAGTATTTAGCAAAATGAGAATGTGCTATCAGAGGTCCCCCCTTTTCTTCTCAGGAATCACCCAAATCCAACAAGGATAACAAGAAACAAAACACAAATTCCATAATCCATGAAATTAAGAAATATTTATAACCTCCGACTATATGAAAATAAATGAAAGAATTAAAATTAGATAACAAAGTGGAGGGAGCCTATGTAGTTATGTTAACGATAGGATTTCCAAGACATTAAATACCACAGAAAGCAGGGGTAAAGGCAGGAACTAAAAATGGGGAGATTGATTAAAAGTCTATGTAAGGAGCAAAGAGAACCCCTCAGAGCCACACCCCATTCTGACATACTTTGTACCAAGAAGAAATCAAAACCAGAGTAGACCCAAACCCAGGCCCACAGCCCCGTAGCAGGCAGGGAACAGCAGTAGGCTGAAAAAGAAAAAGATTATACATAAAATGAACAGAACCACCCCGAACCCCACCCTCCTACCCCATGCTCAGCTACCAGAATACCAGAAACCAGGCTTATTGCCATGGCTTCCTTCTTTCCCCACCACCCTCTACCCAAACAAAGTAAAATACAGAATTCTTCCCCAGAACCACTGAACATCCCAGAGCAAATACCTCGAGATACAGATAGTTGTGAATTCCACCAATGAAAAGCAAGCAGCTTGCTACTCCACAACCTTACAATGAAGCCAGTGAGCTCAGCTCTCTAACAGCTCCTTTTAAAATATAAACTGCAACCAAGGATCTCTTGACATTTGGGGAAATCCTTCAATATGAAAGACACTAATACACACACACACACACACACACACACACACACACACACAGTGGGAAAAAGGAACTAGGAAGAGACAGAGAAAAGGTAAGCAGCAAAAAAGTTATTTTCAAAAAAATAAATATAACTGATATTCTTAGAAATAATGAACATAATACATCCGTAGGAAAAGAATGGGAACTATTAGGTTGGTGCAAAAGTAACTGCGGTATAAAAGGTTAAAAATTGCAAAAACTGTAATTACTTTTGCACCGTCCTAATATAAAAAGAATAATCAGAGATAAGGGGTTCTTAAAAATTAAAAATATTACACAAAAAATTTTATATGTTTTATCAATAAAGGAATAAAAGAAAGAGTTTTAAAAGAATCTCTCAGAGACTACAACAAAATGACATGGAGATAAATCACAGAAGAAACAATAAGAAAATTAAAGGTTCAAACCAAGAGATCCAACATTTAATTAACGGATGTACCAGAAAGCAAGAACAAAGAAAGTCAAGGGGAGAGAATTATCAAAGAAATAATACAAGAAAATTTTAGGACATGAGTCTCCAGATTGAAAGAGCCCCAACATGTCGATATAAAGAATGGAAAAGACACCAAAGGAAATCATGGTAAAATTTCAATGCATCAGGAGTAAGGAGCCTAAGCCTTTTAGAGATTATTTTTAAACGTCATCTACAAAAGATCAGAGATCAGAATAGCACAGGCTTTCTCAATAGCATTATTGCAAATTAGGAGACAGTGGGAAATATCTTCCCAATACTGGGAAGCCAGTATCTTAGACTAGAGTTGCGTCACCAGAAAATAAGTAAGACTTCTTAAAGTCCCATAAAATAGTGCACTACACTTGGAAAACTCAGTAAGTAACACAGGAATTTACTCTATAGGTATACTCACACTGGTGTGCATCAATACCATTAACAAAAGGGAGCCCTGATTAGTCTAAATAAAGTTTTATTAGAACACAGTCTCATCCATTCATTTACATAGTCTCTATGGCTACTTTCACTACAATGGCAGAGTTGAATAATCTTGACAGAGCCTGTGTGGCCTCCAAAGCCTAAAATATTTATTGTCTGGTCCTTAGAAAAAAAAAGTTGCTGGTCCCTGGTCTAAGCCAGTGGTTCTTGAACTTTAGGTGCAAAAGAATTACCTGAAGGACCTATTAAAACCCAGACTGCTATGTCTACCCCCAGAGTTTCCGATTCAGTCGGTCTGGATAAAGCCTAAGAATCTGCATTTCCACTTCTTTCTAATGAGCCTCAGGTTACCCTATGTAGGCAAATACCTATTCTGTGTCCCGTAGGAGCTGGTCATAGAAAATGCTCGATCCAAATGGCAGGTGTAACCTACAGCAGGGCATCCAAGGAAGCATAGCTCTGTCCACTGTGCCAGGCACACTCCCCCAAGCACTGAGGTTGCACTCATAGCTTTCACTTTGTCCTGTCAGAAGCCATTTCACCTTTCCTCCCAGGCATTGGAGGGACAGCTATAGAACCCGGAAAAGAATGACAAGACCTGGGCTCAAGTTTCTAGTCTACTGTGTCTTGGAGTAAGTCAGTTTACCCCTCGGAAGCCCTGGAGATCATAAAATGATCTCATCTATGGTAAATGGCTGCTGTGAGAATTAAATGAGAACTTCTACAAACTGTTCCATTCATGTTAACATTTCATGAACTCAAGGTATACTATTAGGTATAATTGTAACCTATTATATGGTAACATGGCTGTTATTGATAATCGTAGTAGTTCTAAGCAGATGTTGCTATGAGCAGAGAAAAAAGGCTTTGGCCCAGAAAGAATTAATGAAACGTGAATAATATGCATCTCTGATTAAAAGGAAGGCCTTCCACCCATTAAGTAGCTTTAGACACGATTCAGCATTCAAAGGTAAATATTTGTCTTCATTCTTGGCAGGAAATGAGAGTGTGCAGGACAGGTGTTGATAGAGCCGATTTGCCAGACTGGAAGCTCAAAGCAAACCCTGCCTGGGTCCCTGCCCAGAGCACCTTCTCCATCTTTGGGTCCCCGTCCCGTTTGAAGCCAGCATCCAGTGCCATGCCAGCCTCTGAGCCCCTCCAGACTCTCCAGCACCTTCTGCTGAATTGCTGCAGGAGGACCCAACACACTGAGAACACGCGCCCACACAGGAAACCTCAAGGCACGACTGCCAGCCACCTCCAAGCCACGAAGAGCCATTCGCTGATGATGACCCCTGGCACAGCCACCAGTCAGACTGGAAGCTGATGCAGCACGTGGCAGCACAGCACGGCGCATTCCTGGCCCCTCCAGCTCCCCAGCTCCCCAGCGGCACCTGAGCTGATGTTTGCTGGCTGGCTGATCTCAGACCTCATTGATGTGCTTCTTGGGGAGGTTAGCCAGAGGGGAGGCCTGTCTGTCTGCTCCGTGTTTGCTCTTCAGCTGTTATTTCAAGGTCAACTTAACTCACTGGCAGCCAAGCCCCCAGGTTACCCATCAGGTTGGCATACGCTGCTGGAGCCCTGATTCAAAGCACGATGCTTACATGTGCCTTCCCGTGCCACAGTCCCCGAGGTACAAAGGCACTAACTCCAGGGTTTGTGGCCTCCCAGCAATTCCCTACTCCCAACCCACACAGAACTCAGGAGACTCTCCATGAGAGCTCTTCGCTGACGCCAAGCAACTCAAATCCCGACAACATGTGGCAAGCAGACTCAGCCCACCAGGGCGACTTGCTGCCTTGGGCAAACAGGTATTGTCTGGTCCACGTGGAGACAGGGCCTCCTGACCCAGCCTCGGGAGGAAGCCGTGTGTCTCCAGAAGTGAGAATATAGACGGCTTCACCCTTTGCAGGGACTAACAAGATTGTTTACGTGTTTGAGTTTGGAAACCCAAAGACTGGCACGCTCAGCGGGGCTTCTGATTTAAGAAAGTAGGTGTGAGTCAGAGAGCTACGGCTGGTCCCTGCTCTGCCACCAGCTTACGTGGCGATCTCACAGAAGTGACATCCCCTCTCTGGGGTGTCTCCTCTAAAAAAAAAAAGAAGGAATAAGTTGCAGGATGATGTGTCAGGCTCCTTGGAGTGCTAAGGTTTTATGTTTCTCTTGAATTCCAGAAATGCCATTCCTACCAACTCCCTCCCCAGCACACACCTACACACACACACACACTTACGGAGAGTGCAAACAAGTTTTTAATATGAATCCGAGCAAAATGTAATAAAGAAGGTAAATTTGCTGCCCCAAATTTGCATAACATCTTCTCAAGCCAAGCAGAAATGGCATTTGGATTGTGTGCTGTTTGGAATTGTCCACACCACCACATCCCTGCATTTGTGCAGATAATTGGGAGGTGACTACATCGAGGGAAGACGCACAGTTGTCACATATGGATCACATCACAGTAGCACTTCTCAGAGCTTGCGTTAATGTGATTGGTGCAGTTGGCAGAGCCCCGGGACAAGCCTCAGTCAGGTCTCTATAGTTTCATACAGAGAAAAATCTCTTTTCAGATATTCCTCATTGCACTTCTCATCATAAAAGGAATAAAGAGGGTAAAGAACAAATATGTGTGTTCGCTCAGTGCTGAATCAGTGGACTCTGGCATCCATGCATTTTGGTTTGTGATCAGAGTAACTCTAAAGGCAGGAAAGGTAATTTGTCATTCTATTGAGGCATGCGTTTGGATCACCTGTGCTGGGTGACAGGTGACAGGAACAAGGCCTCTAGAGGGTGATGCCAGCCACTAAGCAGCCATTCAGTATCTCAGTTTTGTCCTTATAGGCAGCAGCTTACATGAATGCTGCAAAGAAGTGATTCTACTCTGACACTTCAATAAAGCTAAAGAGGCGATAAGCTTGTCTGTGACGATATGCAAAGAAAACGCATGATGTGGGATATAAGAAGAAAGCCGGTGACTGCCCAAATGTTCCCATTCGCTTCCACTCCGAAATGGGAACAAGTTCTTGTGGTGAGACTCTCAAGGGTACCGAGGTAGAAACAAGAAGCTGTCTCAGGCGTTGGAAAGGGGATGGTTTCAGGACAAATACAACAAATTACTACTCAACAAAACAGGTAGCCAAGAAATGAAACATGGTGCCCCTGAAGGCAATACAGGATGAAAATAGAAATAGGCTCAAAAATTGCTTTGGATAAAGTCAAGACTTATACATCTACTACAGAAGGTTTCCTTTGTAATAGGAAATCTAGGTGCATTTGACACTTGACAGAGAATAATGGTGCTTGCCCACAAACACCGCTTTCCCCGCTCTGAGACAACTGCTGCTGATGCTACTATTGCTTCTATCTTTCATGTATTGCATGCTAGGCAATTACTAAAATCTTTATAGGCATTATTTTCTTTAAGCTCCACAGGTACACTGTATTAAGGATTATCATTTCCATTTCAGAAAAGAAGAAACTGAGTATTGTACAAATCTCCTGGGGTGACTGCTTACAGCTCACTCACATGATGACCCATTCACGTGATCACATCCACGTCCCATGATTCTGGCCCCCTCCGCCCATTGCCAAGAGGTACAGGGGCGCGCATCCAGCCCGGCCTAAGCTGGGTCCATTGCATTCTCTCTCACAGAATTATGAAATGTGAAGCTGAGGACACACAGATGTAGTCTGCCCACTAATGGCAGAAATTCAGTTAAGGAACATATTCTTGAAGAAAGTGGAACCTCTTACATTGCTGATGGGAAGGGAAAATGGTACAGCAGGTGGGGAAAATAGCTTGGCAGTTCATCACAAAGCTAAACATAGGGACACCACATAACCCAGAAATTCTACTCCTAGGTATATACCCAAGAGAACTGAAAACAGGGACTCAGATACTTTTATAACAACGCTCACTGCAGCATTATTTACAATAGTCAAAAGGTGGAAACAATCCAAACCAATGAGCTATGATTCAACCACATAAAGGAAGGGGGTTCTGACAAAAGCTACAACATGATGACCCTTGAAAACATTATGTTAAGTGAACTAAGCCAAACATAAAAGGACAAATATCGTATGATTCCACTTATATGAAATACCTACAAGAGGCAAATTCAGAGAGACAAAAAGTAGATTTGAGATTACGAGAGACTCAGGAGTTTTGGAGGGGGTGGTTCAGGGTTCACATCAAGAATGAACCTGCTTTGACTTACTCGTCTGCACAAAATTAGCCTTGGTAGTCTGAAATCTGACTAGTACAGCTATGTGCAGAAGAGCGATCCTACATTTCATTGTTTATTTAATCAAAAGAAAGTCTCCCAATTCATGATGAAAATTGTTATCATCATGACAACCTTGATGCTCAGCCTCCTCTCTCACTTCATTTTGGGTAAGCCTGGCTTGTCAGGTAGGTCGATTCAGTGATCAGCCATATTAATTACAAAAAAGTCTCTTAAACTTAATATGATGAATTCCATCCACGAACACACACAGGGACATACCCTTACACATGGATCTAGGAAGAAGTTGCCCCAAGGACACCTGACTTGCAAATGTATCTGTCTGTATGGATAGATACTGCTGATGGATGACAAAAACGCCTTTCCCAAATATCTTCTTCCTTGACACTTCCTAGTATGAGGGAGTGAGGAATGGTGAAGGGGGGTGCAGGTAATGGTGGTGGTGCTTTCTGGCAACGAGCAGTGAGTACATGACTCACTTTTGGCCTTTGAGATGTGCATGAAGGGCTAGCGGGAGGGGGGCTTTTGGAAAAGGATTTTTGACTTCCTGATAAAAAGGCAGATGGCCACGAAGGGGAACGTGACACAGAGTGCAGAGGCAATCGTCACATGTGGTGACAGGCTTAAGGATGAAGGCCAACAAGCTGAGGATGTAGAGCCAAAGCGTATCAAGACCTGGGCCCTGGAATCAGCACCAGAAACCACTCACCTCTCGATTTCTTCCTCTTTTTAAAAAATATTTTTATGGAAGTATAATATACATACAGAAAAGACACCGACCGTAAGTGTACAGGTCAATGAAATCTCACAGACTGGACACCCCAAGAAAGCAGAACCCAGATTCAGAAACAGAATGTGAACAGCCCCCCGGTGTTCTCCCACCCCCATTTTCAGCCTTTCCTCCACAAGGATAGCCCTCTTCCTGCTTTTAATCCCATTGGTTAACTTGGCCTCCTTTCTGTGCTTTATATAAATGGAATGATGCAGTGTGTATCATTTGGTGTCTTGCCTCATTCACTCAATTTCATGTTTGTGAGATTCTTCCATATGGGTGGGTAGGGTTATGGTTCCTTTGTTTCCATTACGGCATAGTGTCCATATGTGTATATACCACACTTTATTGATTGATTCTACTGTTGAGGAGCATTGGTGTACTGTCCAGTTTCGGGTTTTTATCAATGAACATTCTTAAACCAATGATAAACCCATGGACACATTTCTGTCAGGGATAAACCTAGGGGTGCAATTGCTGAATCTTAGGAGGTGCACTGCTGAACAGTTTTCTAAAGTGGTTGCATCAGACATCTTTTTATGTGAAAAAAATAAAATAAAGCCGTATCCGTGTAAGCCACTGTAAGCTGGATTTTCAGTATCTTGCGCCTGAAATGCATTCCTAATCAATAGAGCCTTCTTGGTGTTTTAAAATACATTTTCAAATAAATTGAAAATTAATGAAATGAAATTGGTTCAATGAAAACAAATATAACCTTGGAACTTAACATGAAAAACTGCATTTCTAGTTTGTCTTGAAATATTAGATGATCTCACAAGATAGAACATATTCCTCTATGGAAACAACAGGTTGGATTTGAAAAATAATAACTGCCGACACTTACACGGTGCTTATTATGTGCCAGAAACCTTTCTGAGTGATTTACCTATATTAACTTACTTAGTACTCAAAGCAATCCAACAAAGTAGACGCTGGTGATGTGCCCATTTTACTGATAGGAAACCGAGGCACAGAGAGGCCGGTTATTTAGGCCGTGATCGCGGAGGTAAGAAATGGTGGAATCAGGATTTGAACTCGGGCTGTTGGGTCCCAGAAGCCGTGTCCTTAACCACTACACCAGCATCAAAAGGGTCAGGCATGTTCACCAGTCTTCCCATCACTCTCTACTGTCTGAAATCCAGTTCTGGTTTCGTTTATGTCAACAGGCCAGGCTTCTGTAGACATCTGAATTTGCAACCTTAGCATTACGTATTTTGTGAGGGAAAGAAAGCCCAGCCTATAAATTCAGGATACGCCTTACAACTTCCCAGGATACTAACTCACCCAATTACTAACTCCTGGAATTCAAAGAAAAATAATTCCATACATGTGGCAATGTGCAATGATTTTTGCAATTCCTACCATCACTCATTATAGTTAATTACCCAACGTCCCCAAATTCCTGTGGATTGAAATAAAACTGATTTCTTTTTGGTCAATAGTTTAACACACGATTGTGTGACTATATGTTAACGTCAGCACTGTTTGGCAGGCTAAATGCTCTTTTGGCCTGGAAGCTCAAAGATGCAGATAGAATGAGGCAAAGGGAGCACGGGAGCAGGCAGAAAACTGGTGCAGACACTGATGTGATACGATTTGGAGGAAAGCAGAAGTAATCAGAAAAGAGAAAATTCCCTGAGCAGAGGCAAGGCATCTAGAAGAGCCTTGAAAGCAGGCAGCAACTGCTGAGGGGACTGTTTTCACTTAGTTTGAAAGCTCGGAGGAAGAGAAAGGAGCACAGGGGATGAGAAACATGCCATTTGGGTTGATCAATAACTGAGAATTTCTTTTGCCAGTTGGAGCTGGAGGTAAGAGAAGTGGTTCCTGAAAAGCAAAGGGAAGGACATTCTTAAGTTTCGAGGAATGCAGAGAAAAAGAAAAAGAGGAAAAGGGATACGTAGTGGATATTGACTGCATGTGCCCTTCTGGTGACATCTCTCCCAGGCTGTGTAGTTCTGTAGAATTGGTCCCACTGCCGGGTACAGAAACTGGCATGTGGCCCATGCCTGGCCAGGCAGCTATTCCATTTTGCTGACTACATCGATTAGTTCAATGACGTACACGCAATGCAAGCCAGACAATGCGATTCAACCCAGTTACTTTTGCTGGAATTACAGGGAAAGAGGAGCTCTTGAAGATATTTCCAGCTATTATTAGAAGGATGATAGAGGCTGGAAGTGGCAGGGAGCTCCCTTCTAGGGAACATCTCCTTCACAATAATGTGACTACAAATGAGAGGAAAAAGGAAAACTTAGTTCTGAGGATTTGACATGGTTCAAGCCCTGGGACCCAGCCAGCCCTGAAGCTCTGGATTTTTCCATCATCAGAACCTACACGTTCTTTTTGTGCTACAGTCTGTTTGAGTTAGAGCTCTGTCATTTGCAACCACAACAGTCTTGATTTGTTTCTATCTACTCAAATTATAATCCACAACGAGTCGACTATCAACCGTTAAAAACTGAGGAAGAGAGAAACAGAAACTGGCTAACACGGAATAAAAGAAGGAGAATGCGTCTAAGTAGATATACCCCAGAAGTGTCTAGAGAAAGGTAGAGCTGGGACAGAAACTGGAGCCTCTGTGGGTACCTTCCTGGTGTGTGGAAGCAGGTTGTCTGAATGAACCCTGCTGGTCACTCTCTGCCCACTTTGAATATAGTCAGGTCCCTACACTCTGGAGGGCAGAGTCCGTATTGTGTGGAAGATGTGTTTGCAAGAGACCCCCTGAGGGAGTACAGGCAATGGCATAAAACTTCATGCTTTAGAGGCAAGAGCTTTGCCTTTTGGGGGATGGTGACACGTTTCCCTTGGTGCCAGGCCAGCCATCTCCTGATGTGGGTGCCTCCGACCCATTGAATCAATGACTTTTCGTGGGATTTCTTTTCCTTTTGATTGTCTCTCAGAGCCTTTCTCATTATTTCCTTCTTCTCACCTGCCCCTTCCTTTGGTCCCATTTCCACGTTTATATATTTTTCAGTCTTCTGTTCCTCAAGTGAGTTCAAAAGAGGAGCTCGAGACTGTCATCATTAATCATTTGGTATTTAATTGGGTTTTGATGAATATCTAGGGATTAAGGTCACATCCTTCACTGAGAATTTCTGGCAGAGTGATGAAGGTGTATATAGTTCTAACCCCAAGCCCCACACTAAAGGAATATGGACTAGGACAAATCACCTGCCAACATTATGCTAATGTTCAGCTCCCAAATTATAAAGATAGGTTTCTCAAGTGTTAATAGGCAGCTTTAATTTAATCACCATAAAGGGTCTTCAGTGAGCATGGATTTACACAACTGAATCTTTTAATTTAAAAATGATACATATATATATATATAAAATATATACATGTATATTATATATATTTTTTGAGAGGTTGAGAATATGGGACAGCATTGTTTTCTCACATTCATCCAAAAGTTTCAAGAGAACACTTTTCCTTGTAGGTTTGTTTTATCTGTACCTCACTCAGGTAAGTGTTACTCATTCTAGTTCCAGATGGCGCTCAGTATCATAACTGCAAGTAATATTGGGAAACGCCCCCCACTGTAAAACAGATGTTTATAGGGTCCCCTTGATTGTTAGTTACATGTCAGTATAACTATTGACATGTCAAAACTTTTGGGAATTAAGTAAATACTTTCCCAACATACCTATTTATATATACCGGGGTGCCAAAAAAACAAACAAAACAAAAACAAAATATATATATACACACACACACAACTTGCATTCATCTTTTGTCATTGGTATGTTTCAGGTATTACAATTTTGATACAGTTTTTTCCTTTCTTAAAATGTGTATACATTTCTTTGGGCACCCTCACAAATTAGAGCTAAACTTGAGTCAGCAATCCTTCTTTTCCATGTCCCTTTTCTCCCACCCCCTCTCTATCCATCCCTCATTCTCTCAATCTCTCTCTCCCCCACCCCACCATTTTCTTTCAATATTTATTGGCCTATTGTGTGCCAGCATTATCAACTCTGAAATGACATTAAAAAGTCCCTTACAGTTAAGTTACAGCCACTATTGTTCTCTATTATTTGACTTAATCCACGGAGGGAATAGTTTTTAATTTTATCACTGGAAAATTCTTTAGCTTCTGATTTCCCCCGGGGATTGTGTTAAGTAAGAAAGAAAAAAAAAAATTAGTCTCTTTTTCCTCCTAAGATCTTAGTGAGTTTGAGGGCTGATATACATCATTGAAGTTTGCTATTAACTCAGTTAATTATGGCAAGCGCATAGTCGACATGCTGTGATGATGGAAGAGAAAAAGAACAGCCCATCAGTCAGAGGAGCTTCTAAATGACTTTGCCATAATCTATGGATATTGAAATTGATGGGTCTCAGCCCATCAACTAACCAAATACAGCATCCAGCTCTTCCTGAGACAGGATCTAGAGTTTTAAGGAAGCCAAATCCAAAGGGTCTGGGATTGGCTGCACCAGGTCACATCTGAACAAATAATTATTTCCGTATCCCATACTTGTCACTAGCACCAGGACAAAGATGTCCATATTCTCGACCTGACCTACTCTTGGTGCCTTATGTCTCTTCTGATGGTTCCACTGCTAAGAGATACGTTTGGCTTCATCCCTGAAACTGGGACTAGAGCACCTGAGTTATGTGCGGCCCTGGTGAGACATGCTCCAATGTCCCAGTCTGTGCCTCCACCACCAGGCCACAGGATGAGCCCAGGCACTTCCCTGTCAATCTTGGGACACCAGGGAACCTCAGAGAGCTGGGAGCTTGCCCACACTCCGGACTCCCGCTGTCTCTGCTGCAAGCCACGTCCCTCTCCGGAGGGTGGGGAGTGCCCACCTGAGCCAGGTGGCTGGGAGCAGGTGGCAGAGCTCCAGCCCCACCCCAGCTTGACTACTGAGCTCCGGGCCTGCTTTGAATTATTCCCTGAGAATCAGACAACTTGGAAAACATGTTAGAGGAAGTAGACAGAAAAGCCCCTGTCCTGTCAGCCTCCTCTACCTCCAATTCCCTTATCCTTCCTGTCCTCTGCTTCCTGTTACTTCTGCTTCTTTCACTTCCTTTCACACACATGAGTGTATTCAGAGTTTCCTTGATTGTACCAGGAGTCCTGGACTGAACTGAGTGCTGCTGCCAAGAGAGATTTATAACCCCACCATGCCTACAGGACAGTACCATGGAAAAATCTCTCAGAAAAAAAATTTCCAAGTCTCTTTACCAAACTGCTGTAAGCGTTCCTTCCACCTTGAAGTGTGTCTTTGTCTTCATCTGCATATACCCTGCGCCTTAATAAGACTACCAGCAGCCTGGAGCAGTTAATATATCCATCCTGACCTCTTCCAGGGATGGCTCCGTCTTAAAATTACCACGTATCATTTTTCTCGGAACAAAACTGAATGTTAAAAAAGAACAGAGAAAGGCTTTAGACCGAACAGGATGACAGTATTTCATCCAGAGACAGGGGGTGTTAAATGAAATGTTCTACAGGTGTGCACCGAGGACATTTCTGCCCCCTCACACCTCTGTGAAGTCCAGAGCTGTGTCAAACAGGCTTTCAGTGCCATCTTTACACATATTTACGTTCTCACAGCTCCTAGAAGGGTATCTCATCTTGTTCCAAAACAAAGTCAGCCAGAATGTACCACCTTATCAGTCGGAACCAATTCAATCTCTACTTCTCAGCAGCTAGAGATTCCGGTACTGGTTATTTACGGCTATTTACGTAGGAATTGGGCAAATGTCAGATAAATCCAGTGATGCTTATCTAGAGTCCTCTTTGCAGAAGATGGTAGCAAAAGGGCATGTGGATATTTCCCAGCCCCTCCTAAGACTACCCTCGTTGAGATTTCAGACAACAAGGCCATGGAATGTCTGAGCTGGAGTGAAATGGTGACACTCACTGTCTCACTGAACCCTGAATGCTTCAGGATGTAGAGCATTACTTATTTCGATTGTATAACTGTTTGCTCCACACACTCAGGGAGTAAATGTGTTCAGTTATTTTGCTTTCTGCATTATTATTGGGCCCTACAGCAAAACTTTCCCATGCGCCTATGGGCAGAAAACCCAGGGTTTCATTCTTGAGGTCCACCCCGATGCTTTGAATTAACAACAGACACTAAAGTCTTAATCCCTGAGGAGAAGCTGTTGGGAATGGTGGTGAAGCCCTTCCAGAGAGCCAGCTTACCGGCACACACTACAGGCCTTGGGGTCCTCCCCACACACTTCCCTTGTGTTTACCTTTTTGGGCTGTCTTGCTTCTCTGTCAACTTCTCTGCCCTTTCTTAGAGACAAACCCTTATACTAAGAGGTACTGCCTGTGAGAAAGCTTGCTAACCTTCCTCACTCTGCAGGGGGCCGCTTTCTTAAATACGCAGGAGGTCTGCCCGAGTGAATCTTCCTTGACAAGACAAGAACAGCCTCTCCAGGGAAGTTTGTCATTGTAACCTCCGCTGCCAAGGGACATCGTACAATCTCTACCTTGTAAGCACATGAGCCCCAGCATATCATTTACACATGGTCATTTCTTAGTTCTTCGTGGAAATCTAGGACGGAAAATCTCCCTAAACTAACCCAAAGTGTTCCAAGCCCTCAAGCTTATGATGATCACGTTTTCTTCAAGACTTCAGATCACCAGACTGCTGAGCCCCACTTGCCAGATCTACTCAAGAACCCCCCAGTTTCTCTCGGGAGGCCCCACTCAGTGCCTGCCAGTTGCTGGCAGCCAGGAGAATGAGAAGACGTGTGCCCTTGAGTCCAGCCAGCCCCTCGACAGCAATGGGACCTGCTGGGTGCCCCACTGATCTGGAGTCTCCATCTCTGCCCCTGCCATCAAACCAAATGGAATGCCAGGAGGGGCAGCCAGCCACACAACTCCCTGTATCTCAGAGGGAACAGCTTCTTGAGCAGACCTCCATTTTCACCATGGTGGTGTTAGAGTGCTGGGAAGGCCGGGCGAGGAGAAGTGTAGTCCCCGCACTCTGCTCTAAACCAGCCCTTTTGGCTGACAGCCAGACTGCCCATGATACGTCTCGCCCACCAGCCCAGACTTCCTCCTCTTCTGTGTGTCTTTGTCTTCTCTCAGGGACCCAAATGTGTTGCTCTGCAGTCTGGCCTCAGGCTGGAGGACTAATACCACATATACCTTTATGTCTTTCATACTCAAAGGGAAGGGGCTGGGGTCTAATATATTTTCCCCAAGTGACTCTACTGTCTCTATTTCTGCATGCATATAGATGTAGGATGGCACTGGGGAATTATCCCTCCCTCTGGTAATAGCCAAGACCCACACCTAATCCAGCACCAGCACCCACCCCCACACAGTTAAGCTCCAATTATTGCCAACCCTAAAATGGTCCTTCATATCAACACCTGATAACAATGACACACTGCATTTACATTGTCCATTGCATTCATTTTGTCGTGCTACTGTAACAAATGACCTCAGACGGGGTTGCCTAGAACACTACCAATCTATTAACTTATAGTTCTGAAGGTCAGAAGTTCAAAATAAGTCACACTGGGCGAAAGCCAAGGCGTTGACAGGAATGGCTGCTCCTGGAGGCTCTGAGGGGAACAGTATTACTTGTGTTTGTCCAGTTTCTAGACATCGCCGCTACTGCTTAGCTCATGACCCTTCCTCACATCACTCCCACCTCTTGCTTCTGTCATCACATCTCTTACTCTCGCTCTGATCTCCTGCCTCCAGAGCTCTTCTAACGGACACGGGTGACTACATCAGCCCCAAGATAATACAAGATAATCTCCCCTTCTCAAGCTCCTTAACCACATCTTCAAAGGTCCCTTTGTCATGTGAGATAATATAGTCACAGGTCCCCGGGATTAGGACTCGGACATCTTTGGGGGATACCCACTATTCACTCCACCACACTCATTATGGATTTTTAAAGAACATGTTAAGATACCTTACTCATGTCATGCTTAAGACAACCTTGAGAAGCAGGGTAATATCATTTCTGTTTTACAAAAGAGGAAATTATCTAAGCTAAGGCTGCCCTGTCCAATATGGCAGCCAGTAGTCACAGGTGGCTACTGAGCATGTGAAATGTGGCTAGTCCAAAACGAAATATGCCAAATGGGTAAAATCCACACCAGATTTTGAAGACAGTACAAACAAGAAGAATGTAAAATATCTCAGTAATTTTAAAAATATTGAATACATGTTGAAATGATAATTTGAATATAGCAGAGTAAATAAATAAAAAATAATTATTTAAGTTAATTTCACCTGTTTCATTTAACGTTTTAAAATGTGACTAGTAGAAAATTTAAAATTACATATATAGCCAGCATTATGTTTTTATTGGATGGCACTGAGCTAAGGCCACACATTTGGTAAGTGACCAACCTGTCTTCAACACCCTCTCCCAGTGTCCTATATTCTATATTCCATGAAATAGCAGAAAAGCATGAGTTTGGGAATCTAAGAGACCTAGATTCAAATTCCAATTTTCCCACTTATGAAGAGTGTTTACTAATGTCACTGAGCTTAATTTTCAAATCTGAAAAGGAGAATAATAAGACCCACATTCTATGATTGTTGCAAATAATAAATGGACAATATACGCAAAGGATCCAGCATACGAGATGGTGACAAACAAATGATAGTTCCCATTCCCATCTTGCTTTTTCTCTATTAAACAGCCACTTTAAGCAAATAAGCAAATAATCATAAAATTGCAGGAAAATGTCACACATATAAAACTTTCATATCCATATTAAACCGAAAGAATCTACAATTTCTACGACAAATGTTTACAATTTTGACTCCAGGCACCTTTGGGATGGTAGCTGTCTACAGTATCCAGATCTCCAGAAGCAGATTGGTTTCCTCCATAGATACAGAAGTAAGAACCTGTATATACCAAGAAAGAACCAAGACACTCCTGGGACCAATTGTGCTAATAAGAAAAAATCCAAAGAATAGGCACTTATCTTACTTTGCCTGAAGTCTGCCTTGAGTAAAGTATGGAAAACCCATGACGATTAAGACCTCTGCTCAGTGAATTCTGCATTTGTAACATAAGCATAGAACTATTATTATACAATGCTCCACTTACAGCATGGCCAACGTTATCTTAAATTTGCAGCGATACAGGAAAAAGACGATTCATTTACAGCTGTGTTTAGCAAAGTGTGTTTAGTGGGAAATTGATAAGTGTCACATAAAAAAGAATGATCTGGTGAAACAAGTTTGGGCAACTCTGGGTTGAACAAAATATGTTCCTCTGATTATACTAATATATATGTGACTCACCAGGAAACAAGACACAATGTGTAGAGCCCCAATTTATCTGATGAAGGAAAACTCTTTTTCTTTTGGCTGAACATGGCACTACTATGGAACTAGTATGGAATTCATATTCTGGGAAACACACTTCAGGGAATGTTGCTCTATTTAAAGGGATACACATATAATATACACACACAATCAATTCTCAAGTCAAGAATTGACTTCTTTCCCCAGTTTCATTGAGATATTATTGACATGTAACATGTGTAAGTTTAAGGTGTACAGTGTTATGATTTGATACCCATGTACACGTATATATTATGAAATGATCACCATAATAAAGTTAGGTAGGACCTCCACCCCTCACTTAATTGCCATTTTTTTGTAGTCATAACATTTAACATCTATTCTTAACTATTTTCAAGTGCATAATATAGTACTGCTAATTAAAATTATCATGCTGTACATCAGACCCCCAGAACTTATTCAGCTGGTATCTGGAAGTTTGTACCCTTTCACCCACCTCTCCCCATTTCCTCTACCCAGCCCCAACCCCCTGCAGACCCTGGTAATCACCATTCTACTATTTCTTTGAGCGCAGTATTTTTAGATTCCACATATAAGTGAGAACGTACAGTATTTGTCTTTCTCTGTCTGACTTATTTCAATTAGCACAATGCCCTTGAGCTCCACCGACGTCGCAAAAGGCAGGATTTCCTTCTATTCTATGGCTAAATAACATTCCATTGGGTATGCAAACATTTTCTTTATCAATTCATCCAGTGATGGCCACTTATGTTGTTTCCATGTTCTGGCTAGTGTGAATAATGCTGTAATGAACATGGGGGTGCAGGTATCTCTTCACAACAGTGATTTCATTCCTAGCGGATAGATACCCAGAAGTGGGATTGCTGAATGGTATGGTAGCTTTATTTTCACTTTTTTGAGAAACCCCCATACTGTTTTCCATAGTGGTTGTATCAATTTCCATTCCTACCAATCATGCACAAGGGTTCCCTTTTCTCCACAGCCTGTCCATGAGTTCCGAGACACCACTTGCTTTTGTGGTGTCTCCACCACAAAGTGACCAACCACAAAGGCTTTTTTTTTTTTTTTTTTTTTCATAAAAGCCATTATAACAGGAGTGAGGTGAGAGTTCATTTTTGCTTCAGTTTGCATTTCCCTAGTGATTTTTGTGATGTTGAACATCTTTTCATGTACCTTTTGCTCATTTGCATCTCTTGTTTCAAAAACTGTTTACTTGAATCCTTCGCCTATTTTTTAATCGAATTGTTTTGTTTTTTGCTATTGAGTTATATGAGTTCCTCATATATTTTGGATGTTAACCCCCTATGAGATAGATGACTTGCATTTTAGGATTTTTTTCTATTTCTGTTAAAAATGCCATTGGCATTTTGATAGGGATTGCATTGAATCTATAGATGGCTTTGGGTAGTGTGGATATTTTAACAATATTAATTCTTCCAATCCATGAACACAGGATATCTTTCCATTGACTTGTGTCTTCTTCACTTTCTTTTATCCATGTCTCTTACCTTTCAGTATAAAGATTTTTCACCTCCTTGGTTAAATTTGTTTCGAAGAATTTTATTATTATTGATGCTTTTTGTAAATCGGATTGTTTTATTTTTTTCAGATTGTTCATTGTTAGTATACAGAAGTGCAACTGATTTTTGTATGTTGATTTTGTATCCTGTAACTTTACTCAATTCACTTATTAGTTCTAATAGTTTCTCAGTGGTATCTTCAGATCTTTTTCTATATATAAGATCACATCATCTGCAGAGACCATTTTACTTCTGTTCTGATTGGATGCCTTTTACTTCTTTTTCTTGACTTATTGTCCTGGCTAGGATTTCCAGTATTATATTGAATATAAGTAGTGAGAATGGGCACCTTTGTCTTAGTCCTAATCTTAGAAGGAAAGATTTCAACCTTTCATTGTTTAGTATGAGGTCAACTGTGGGGTTGTCATATATGACCTTTATTATGTTGAGATATGCTCCTTTTATACCCAATTTTTTGAGAGTTTTTATCATGAAAGGATGTTGAGTTTTGTCAAATGCTTTTCCTGCATCTATTGAGATGATTAAATGAATTTTATCTTTCATTCTATTAATGTGGTGTATATTGACTTGTTGATGCTGAACCATTTTTTTTTTTTTTGTCTTAGTAAGTCTAGGTAACAGTTTGCAATTTAGTTTATCTTTATAAAAATAACAGCTTTTAGTTTTATTGATCTTTTCTTTGAGCTAGTTTGTTCTTCTTTTTCTAGTTCCTTCAGGTTACCATTAGGTTGTTTATCTGAAATACTTCTTTGTTCTTCATGTAGACGTTTATTGCTACAAACTTCCCTCTTCGAACTGCTTTTGCTACATCCCATGAATTTTGGTATGTTGTGTTTTCATTTTAATTTGTTTCAAGATAATTTTTAATTTCCCTTTTGGTTTCTTCTTTGACCTATTGGTTGTTCAGGGGTGTGTTGTTTAATTTCCATACATTTGTGAATTATCCAGTTTTCTTCCTGATAATAATTTCTAGTTTCAAATCATTGTGGTCAGAAAAGATACTTGATAAAATTTTAATCTTACATTTGCTAAGCCTTATTTTATGACTTAATATACAATCCATCCTGAAGAATGTTCTGTGTGCACTTGAGAAAAATGTGTATTCTGCTCCTTTTGGGTGGAATGTCCTTTTGGTTGAAGGTGTAGTTCAATAGAATTTCTGTCTTAATGATCTATCCACTGTAGAGCGTAGGGTATTGAAGTCCCCTACTGTCATTGTGTTGTTGTCTATTACTCCTTTCAGATATGTTGGTATTGGCTTAATATGCTTAGGTGCTCTGATGTTAGATGCACATATATTTACAATTGTTATAGCCTCTGAATGAATTGACCCTTTTATTAATATATGATTACCCTCTTTGCCTCTTGTAACCAATTTTGACTCAAAGACTAACTGGAAAACTTTTTTAAAAAAATTTTCAATTACAGTTGACATTCAATATTATATTAGTCTCAGGTGTACCACATAGTGGTTAGACATTTATATAACTTATGAAGTGATCACCCTGATATATCCAGTACCCCCCACCCCCACCAATACCAGACATATTTATTATAATATTATTATAGTCTATTTTAAGACCTAGACATTTTGTTGTTGTTGCCTTTATTGGTGTTTATTTGGACCTCAGGTACAGATAATTCTATTGAGTATATTCCTCTGTTCATGGCACAGTGTCAACATTGGTTGGATTTGTTTTTCAAATCCTAAAACTCAAAGAAGTGTCCTTTATTGCCATGTTCTTCTTAGCACCTCCATTCTACCTGACTAGTTATCGATTTACGAGATAGGAAATAAGTAGACACAGAGCAAGGGAATTCTTTGTTCTTAAAGGCTAAATCATAGCACAAGGTACTTGAGTAGATTTTGAATCTAAAGGAGAAAAAATCTGGTATAATGTGAAAAGCTGTAATGCAAATTTCCTCTTGTTTTAACAACCATGCTGACATTATGAATCTTTTGCTTCTCATAGCTTGTACCATGTACCCTTTTGTCCTCACTGAAATGAATAATGTAAATCTGATCCTACTCTAACTTCAACAGTACCTTTAAATGAGTCGTGAGAAGGAGAAATGGAGATTTCTGTGCCTTATTAGTAGCAACTATATAACTCTTTTCCCATTCCTTGGAACTCACACCTAATGTATTGGTATAACTTTTAGATGAGCTGGATGCATTCTCTTGTCCCATAGCAAATAGGAAGATCATTCTTTTCTTTGATGATTGCATAGCCTTACTTTCTTTAACAATCATCTTAAAGTAACTAACGCCATCAACTAACTGCTATCAAAAAGAAAAGCCAAAAATTTAATTGTGCCAAATTCAAAATCGTTGCCATGGGCGGATGTGCTCCAGTTTCCAGACGACACAACTTTGTTATTGAATTTAGTTATCAGACATATTTTACTTACGCAAAGCTGTTTCCAAAGAAAAATTTTGGCACTGTTTGCATGTGTACCTGAAACCTACCCAGGGTAAAGATGAAATGACCTTCCGTCTAGGTAAGAATATTAATCAAGCTCCTTCGTTTTCATAATAAAACTTTGGCATTGCCATCAGCACACCAGAGAACTAAAGCACATGAATCTTCTTCTATCAATGGTGTGGAAGATCTATGCTTTAGGTCTCAAATTAACTGCCATTCATTGTCCATGGATTACCCACCTGAGACAACTGATAATTGAAAAGAATGTTCTAAGAAGATTTACTAACAATTGTCACCGCAATAAATTTTGATTTAAAAAAAGAAAAGAATTTTCCAAGAAGCACCCCTAATACTTTATTCGTCTAGACTAAATTCTCCATAATCCTAAATTCTCTCTTCATACCAAGTCAAACATGAGCAAACAACACTACTGTGACAGATTTCTTTAAGCTACCTGTGAAAAAACCTTAACACATCCATGACCTAAATTCTCCTCTTGGCATTTATCAAAGATGTATTTGAGAACTTTCCGTATAAAAATGTTTCTATATCTCAAATAAAATTGAAGATATTTAAATATACCATATTAATTGAATATCTCTATGACAGATAAATGCATTTTAGAATTTAGTAACAGGAAAAAAACCCTTCATGTTAGTATATTTAATTTAATAGGTAATAAAGACTACCTCAGTGATTAGATTTTTTACTTTGGCTTCCAGGGAGCTCAGAGCTATGGTCTGGAATCAATTTCAGTACTTTTGTTGAGCTAATTTTTTATGACACAACCATAATCCACTCATTGCTTGGCTCTTATTCTATTGCTATCTATTAGGGATTCTCTATTATTTTAGTCTTTATTGTAAGTTATTTCAAATCCTTTGGACAATAGAGAAAAGCAAAATAATAAGTAAATAAACTGTAGAAGAAATTTATGTCACCATTCTAGGAATTTGATAGAGTATAGCTAAAGGTGGAGAGAGAAAAAAACTGCCATAAAGAAGGAGAAGACATAGATAGGAAGAAACAGAGTAAAGGTAACTTTTCTGCCTAAGAAGAAGAGTGGGAAGAAATAATCTGATCCATGAAACCCACTTATTTTCTAAAATAGATTAGAATTTGCTCTTCCTCTGGATACTGGGCAGTTAGATCTCCTACTGGTGCTTTGGACAAGCTATCAGTGACCTTTTAACACAAAGAGAGAGAAACCATCTTGTTGATGATATTAATTTAAGAAAAATAGAAAATTAGGGCTATCTCCAGACATGATTTTTTTCAAGGTATATGTTTGTTGCTTGCTTGCTTGTTGGGGGATATTTTTGATATATTTTTTGTCTTGTTTCCTCATTTTGCCCCATGGTCTCTTTCTAGGCTTGTCATTTCTGAGCGCTCTTGACAGTTCAAGTACCAATGTGTTCAGCAGAGACTCTGTCATCACCCCATTAGTTCCCTGCACTGCTTTCTGTGCCTGACTCCTCTCTGGTTTGTAATTCCCAGGTCAGAATGAATTAGCTAATGGGAAGGGTCTCTGATGTCCCTTCCGCCACTTCAGCTGTGGGGTTGGGCTGTTGCCAGTCAACAAACAGGATGTCAGGCTCAGCTGTTTCAGTCAAAGAGACTGATCCTTTTTAAATAAAATCTGTTGGGGTGAACAGCATATGACTCTTAGGTGCTCTGACAGGGAAGGGTCACAGTAGGAGAGAAATATCAGACCACACAGAGAGGAATTTATATGCTACTCTAGACCTCACCTATTATAGAAAGGGATCTGAGAGACAAGTTTAGGAGAAAAGATTGCAATAGACTTAAAATACGCCAACTGATTTTGTAGTGTAACTAGTCATACTATTGTAGAACTGAAAAGATAGCCATGATAATAAAATTCAGGTTATATTAAGTGACACTCTCTGTAAATTACCTTCAAATTGAATGCGGAATTGTGTGGTTATGTTCATTTTCCTGGAAAATAAAGAGACATATTTTTTCATCAAATTTACAAAGAGGTCAACAATGAAAAAAAAATGGCCAGAAACTCTCACTTATCGATTTCAATGCCCTCATTTCACAAAGCCCATCCAATCATAACTAACTCAAGTTACTGTGCTAAAGCTGAGTTGCCAGGTGAAGGATTAGGAAAGATCGATTGCAGGAAAGGAAGTTTTCTAATTAGATTTTTTTTAAAGTCCCATAACTTGCAAGGCTAAAAATACCATAAAAGAACAACAACAGAAAAAAAGGCTGTACCGTCTAGAACAGCCATACACAACTTGCTGATCACAATATTTCAGGTATGATATTTTTCATGATCATTTTATGTGTTTAGGGGTATAATTTCTCCAGAGGTACTGTATCACTTACAATAGCAAAACCTGCAAATTGGAGATGCTGAGGGCAGTTAGTAAGTAACGTGTCTGGATTCTTTTGAAAGTGTCTCTAAGAACACATAGATGCTGCAGCACGCTGGGCAATCAGTTCCTTTATTCACAAAATGCCAATAGACATCACCTCCACTCTTTCTCAGCCATTCACTTCCAAGATTGTGTCATCATCTAGAACGTCTGTTTCTGAAAGCTTTCTCTTAAAGTTCTCATCCTGACAACTACTTTCATTCACCCATTTTTCTTCCTTTACCTGTTAAGTTTACACATTGACACGTCTATGACCCCTCTCTTTGCCCATACCCAGCACCTCTGTTCTCTATGTGTTCAGTGCTTTGTCTTTTGTCAACTCTCGTGTCTTATTGTCTGTCCAATTCAACCGCCTGGCCAGACAGCATTTCTTGACTGATCCAATTGTCCACATTCTCTGTTTCTGTATTAGAAACAGAATATTTATATATGTATTCTACATTCTATATATATATAGCGGCTTTATATTATATATATATAGAGAGAGAGACTTTGTATTGTAAAGTCTCTATATATTATATATTACATTGCATATAATTATACATTTATATAGAATTTATATTATACAGACTTTATATTATATATAATTATACATTTGTATAGAATTCTATATGATTATATAGAATTTTATATATTCCATATTTAAACAATTATAGAGGCTGAGAAGTCTCAAGATCTGTAGTCCCAAGTTAAAGACCAACAGAACCAATGGTGTAAGTTCTAGTCTGAGTTTCAGTCTAAAGGCAGGAGAAGACTAATGTCCCAGCTCAAAGACAGTCAGGCAGAGAGAGAGAGAGAGAATTCTCTCTTCCTCAGCCTTTTATTCTATTCAGGCCTTTAAATAACTGGATGAGGCCCACTCGTGGAGTTTTACTTTTTAAAGTATTTTAACAGTTTTAAGAGGTATAATTGATATACAAAAAACTACCTGTATTTGAAGTGTAAAATTCGAAAAACTTTTACATATGTATACACCCATGAGACCATCATCACAATGAAGATAATAAATACGTTCATCTTCCCCGAAAGTTTCTTTGTTTTCCTTTGTAATCCCTCCCTCTAACGCCGTCATGCCACCATTCCCCATTACCCCCAGGCAACTACCCGTCTACTTTCTGTCACTATAGATTTATTTGGATTTTCTACAATTTTGAATCAACAAAATCACATAGCATATGCTCTATTTTCATGACTTTCCTCAGTTATAATAATTTTGAGATTCTTCTATGTTATTATTTTATCAATAGTTAATTCCTTTGTGTTGCTGAGTAGTATTCCCATTGTATAGATGTAACACAGTTTTTCAAATCATCTGTGGATGAACATTTGTGTTGTTTCCAGTTTGGGGCTATTACAAATAAATCTGCAAAATACATATCTATACAAGTCTTTGGAGAGACATATGTTTTCATTTTCCTGCAGTAAATACCTAAAAGTCAATGGCTGGGTCATCTAAAAGGTGTATGTTTAACATTTTAAGGAACTGCCGAACTGTTTTCCAAACTGGTTGTACCATTTCCCATCCCCACCAATAGGGTATGTAGTTAATGAGAGTACCAGTTATTCCACATTCTCTTTAACGCTTGGTATGATCAGTCTTTTAATTTCGTCATTCTAATGTGCGTGAAGTGGCATCTTATTGTACTTCTAATTTGCAATTCTCTAATGACCAATGATGTTGAGCATTTTTTCATGTGATTATTTGTCATCTATGTATCTTTGATGAAGTGACTTTTCAAATCTTTTGTCCGTTTTTAATATAATTGTTTCATTTATTATTGAGTTTTGAGAATTCCTTACATATTCTGGATCTCAGTTTTTTTTTTTTTTTTTTTTACCAGATATGTTTTTCAACTATTTTTCCCCAGTCTGTAGCTTGTCTTTTCATTATCTTAATGATATCTTAATTGGATGAAGTTCTTTCTTTCAAAATTTTTAACTTTGATGAAATCCAGTGTATCTACTTTTTTTTCTTCTATAGCTTGGGTTTTTGGTATCGTATCTAAGTGAGCTTTGTCTAAGTTTGCAGATATTTTCTTCTAGAAGCTTTACAGTTTTAGGGTTTATAGTTAGATATAAAACCCACGCTGAGTTAGTTTTTTTATATGGTATAAGATATGGATCAAAGTGGTTTGTTTGGGGTTTTTTTTGCAAGTAGCTGTCCAACTGTCACAGAATCATTTGTTGAAAAGACCATCTTAACTCCACTTAATTGCTTTTGTGCCTTAGTTGAAAACCTTGGCCATATATGTATGCACCTATTTCTGGACTCTCTAATTTGCTCCATTGATGTATTGATCTATCTCTATGCCAGTACCACAGTGTTTTCATTACTGTATCTTTATACTAAGTCTTGAAATCAGGTAGTGTAAATCCAAAACTGAACATATTCTCTTTCAACTTAGTCTTATTCCTGTCTTCTTTATCTGAATGAGTGGTGTTGCCATTTATTCATGCCTGAAACCAGAGCATCATCATGGAGTTCGTCCTCCACTCCCACATGTCATCATTTACCAGTGCAGTACTTCTCTCCACACTTACTGTGGCTATTCTGGACAACTATCACCTTTTCATTACATTTCTCTCTCTCTCTCTCTCTGTCTCTCTGTCTCTCTCTGTCTCTCTCTCTCCCTCTCTCTCTCTAAGCTTTAAAGAGAGAGAGGAGGACTGAAATCATGTCTGCCTTGGTATCTCAAACTCCTTGAATGCAGCTCAATAAAAGTTAGTTGAATAAAAAATTAATTAGCCAACTTATTACCTGGATACACATTACCTCCAACCCATACAAACCAGTCTTTTAACTGGTATCCTCCAGTCTTGGCCCATCCAGTCTATTCTCTACAATATAGCTGGAGTAATTTTTATAAGCAAATCTGATAAAGTACATTTCCTTGAAAACCCTTCAATGACACCTCATCCCCCTCAAGATAATTTCTAAGTTCTGTAAATTGACTGACACCACCCTCACTGACCTGGCCCCCACTTAGTTCTCTAGCCCCACCTCTCATCATGACCATTCTTAACATTACGTTGCACGCTCTCTCTCACCTTCTGATCTGTGCATGCTGTTTGCCTACTTGGAACATTGTTTTATACTCCTTCTTTCTTCTTCCCTTTCCCTTCCATCAGGCTAATTCCTACTCATCGCTCATGCTTAAGTTGCATTGTCTTCCTTGAATCCATGTTTTTCATATTTCCTCTCAGAGAGCCAGGTATTTCCACCCATCACAACATATTATATTTATCCACATCCATAAGAGGCTCTGTAGGAACAGGGAATGTGATTATTTTGTTGATCATGTATCTCTGGTATCTAGCATAGATCATGGCACATAGTGGGTGCTTAATAAATATTACAGACTCTGACCTACATGATTTAAAGTATGAGTGTGGCATTGCAAACAAGATTAATATTGTTTCAAAGCCATTGTTTTATACTAACAGATTTAAAACTCTTTTGAACAAAATCAACACATGTAAGAAAGGTTTCATGTGGAGAGATATGGATAACTTCTAAAGAAATCAAAGTCTAAACCAGTACTTCTCAAACGTCAGCGTGTATAGAATCACTTGGAGAACTTGTTAAGAAGTCCAGATTCCTGGATCCTGTTCCCAGAGTTTCTGATCCAATGTATCTTGGACTGGAACAAAGGATATGTCATTTTAGTAAGCATTGTATTAATCGAGGTAGCCTATCTACCATAACAAACAACCTGCAAACCTCAGATGGTTCCTTTCTTGCTTACATCCCAATCCAAATGGATTGGTCACTTTCCACGTAGAGATTCAGGCACACAGATTCCTTACATTTCCTGTCTCTGGCTTCTTTTAAAGATGTGCAGTCCTCTTTGGGAAAACCCTCCAGCCAAGAAATGAAGGAAGATTGAGAACGTGATGTATATAGTACATGAGCGTTTTTACAGACTATCAGGGCCGTGTCATAATAAGTCCAGGGCTGCCCTCAATCAAGAGGTCACACTTAAGTACAAGTTGGAAAGGGGAAGGTAGTCTCATAGTATGTTCAGGTAGAACAGAAAAGGCCTGGATATTGGTGAACACCGGCATTCCACCTCTGGTGCCTTTTGCTTCAGGTATATTAATCCATGGCTCACAGTTGAAAAAAATCCTGGCGTGTGGCAAAACTCAGTTCATTTCTTATAAATCCTAAACATGATCATTCATAGCATCGTTTATTTTCCCAAGACTTGATTTTAAAATGTCTTTGTAAATTCTCTTTAACCCTTAAAGTCGTATGATATGTCATAGGGTTCATGTCCATGGTTGCTCTGCCTTCGGGTGAAAAGTTGTTTTCATAGCTTCCTTCAACTATTACTGGCTATTGCGTTAGCTCGAAGAATTATTTCAATGACTCCGCTTTCTCACAGCTCCTGTTGAAGTAGTTCCTTATAAGTTTCAGGTCTTTTCATCGATTCTTTCCATGGAGCAGGAAAAGGAGGAGATTACAACCAGGTAAGGCATTTCAGCCCTTCAGAAAGAAAACCTCTTAGTAATTAATTCTATGTCTACATCTCCCTTCACTTGAGTACTTCTACATCTTTGCTTTTTACTTTTCTTTTATGTGAGAGCTCACTTCAAGTTATAATCATTGGATCAATATTTGGTTTTGCACATAAATGATTTTTCTTAGTAACTTCTTGACAACTTATAACTTTGATACACTGCCTTCTTATGTAAACTGCTTTCTGAGGACGATTACATAAGAAAATAGTTTGTAAAGATTATACTGTAAAAGTCCTAATAAAAATAATTCTGTGTTCAAATATTTTAACCCTTAAAATTCACAATTAGAGTAACATTAAAGGAGATTCTCAGTTTTTTGTTTATTTGTTTGTTTTTATAGGACTCAAGGACTGCAGAAATTATTTGGATAATTTGAGGTAGGGACAGGATAAGAGAGAAAGTATTGCTCCTGCTTTAAACATGTGGAGTCCATGTTCATGTTCATTTTCTGCCTTACAGAAGGAGAGAAGGAAAGCCTAAGAGATATTATTCTAAGATGCTGAGGAATCATTGAGGGGAGGAGGGGTGAATAGGAAACCTTTTGGTTGAGTTTCTCATGAACTCATTATGTCATCATGGGTTTTCAAGTTCTCCTTTTTCCAACCTTGAGTAACTGACTTCATCACTCTCCCAATCCCTGCCTTCAGTTTCCCCACCTTATAGGCCAGAAAGCCCTGCACTAAACTATGAACTTGGGGAATCATAAGTCAGAGGACTTGTACCAAACCTGAAAATCACTTTACTTCTGTTTTTAAAAAGAGAAAAATGAAAGATGGATGAAAATATTGTTGGCAAGATGAGGCTGTCTCCGTTTCTGAAAGGAATCATTCTCATTCTCAGACCTTTCTCTAATGGCCAGGGAGATGGGGAGAGAAGAGATTCCGCCTCCTTCCCAATGAGCAAATGTTAGCTCTTCTAATGCAATCTAAAGTTCAAAGGATAAGCAAGTGGAACACATCTGGGACACAGTGGCAAAGGCTCTGTATACATTTCCAGGAACGGAATTCCCTTAAGCCCTGGACAGGGCAAAGAGGCTGGTATGCTGTGGCCTCTCTCTCCCTCTGCTGAGTTTACTCTCTCACTTCCACTCCAATCACTGCAGATGAAAGTTTTAATAGTGTTTCAGGTTAATACTTCCCAAGCTGTTATTCTTGAGCCTCGCTGGGACTGGGTTCCAGGGGCTTTGTGTTTCAATCCTGGCTGTGTGGAGTGGGTTCTGGACAGAGCTCATTTAGGATGATGGAAATAGCCCTGACCTAGGAGGTTCTATCCCCTCACCCACCACAGAGGTCCTGGGGTCTCGGAGCTTAACTGCACTCTGCTTCCATTTTCTCATTGAAAACCTCAGATGGTGCTGTATGTACTGCAGTTGTACAGAAGGATAGCAAGTGGATGAGAGGCTCTGCGTATCTTATAGGAAGAATTTCCTGATGGCTTATACACGTATGAGAGGCTATATATATCACCATGCTTCAATTGCTTTTATGTCAGATATAAAAAGGGGCTAATACTAATGCTATATGTCATACGAAGTTCTCGGCTTCATTAACTATTGCTAATAAAAGTTTATTAGAATTAGCATAATTATAGCCTCTCTTAAAATTGGATTTTTAAAAACTGTATCTATGTGAAAACAATTCAATTCTATTAACGTTCAGTTCTGAAGGGCTGAATTCTATCCGTCTGGCCAAAGCCAAGGTATTGGCAGGGCTGCGTTCCTTTCTAGAGGCTCTTGGGGAAAATCTGTTTCGTTGCCTTTTTTAGTTTCTACACGTGCTGCATTTCTTGGCTCATGGCCCCTTTCTCCATCTTCAAAGTCATCAAGGACAGGCCAACTGCTTTGAACGTTGCCATCTCTCTTGTTCTTCTGCTCTCCCTCTTCCATTTTTAAAGACACTTGTGGTTACATTAAGACCACCCAGAAGCCAATTTATCTTTTTTGTTTCTTTGTGCATTAAAATTGTTGTTTTCAATTGTGGTGAAATATATATAACAGAAAGTTTATTATCGTATGTATTTTTAAGTAAACAGTCGATAGTGTTAAGTATATTTGCATTGTTACGTCTTCCCTTGGGTTAAAAAAGAAATTCAAGAGCCCTTAAACTATAACTTGTATATTTAAAACACACTTCTAATAATTCTTGTCTTCAAAAGGAAATCAATGCAGAAATCACAAATTATTGAGACATGAATGGCCACAATTGCCACCCACATCAAAACCTATGGGTTGTTGCCAAGGAAAATTTATAGACTTTAATATATTTGTTAAAAAATAAGATTAAAAATGAACTTTAAAAAATGAACTAGTAATTCATCACAAGAATATTTAAAAAGAGTACAAAGTGAAGGGGAAGTATTATAAAAATAAAAGCAGAAATAGAATATAAATATAGTAGGCTTTATCAATACAAACAAAAATAAATTATTTTAAAAGAATAGTAAAATCAACAAATTTTGTCAATTCTTATAAAGATAAAAAATAAACCTTAGGAAAAAGAAAGCAAACAAACTAAAGGTCCAACAGTAGTTTTTTAACTTATAAGAAATTATGTAAATTTTATACCATTGTGTTTGAAAATATAAAAGAAATGGATGATTTTGGAGACAAATATGTATTTCTATATTGACTTAAGGATAAATAAGAGGTAGAAAACTGAATAACTCGAT
The DNA here is from genome assembly GCF_036562045.2 of Rhinolophus sinicus. Classification (NCBI taxonomy): domain Eukaryota; kingdom Metazoa; phylum Chordata; class Mammalia; order Chiroptera; family Rhinolophidae; genus Rhinolophus; species Rhinolophus sinicus. The sequence goes on along the minus strand of NC_133760.1, from coordinate 64,013,602 downwards.
AATTATAAAAGCAATTGAATAAGTAGTCAAGACCTATCCTTTAAAAGGCTCAGGTCCAGACAATTTATATACAAGTTCTATCAAACTTTCAAGAGACAAATAATTCTTGTATAAGTTATTCCCAGAATAGAAAAACATGGAAAGCATCCCAGTTGCTATAAAGTCATGAATAGAACAAAAACAGCAGCAACAACAACAAAACCATATGGATATAAATATAAATAAATATCCTAAATAATGTATTATAAAATCAAGATACACACACACACACACACACACACACACACAAATACTCACCATTGCCAAGTATCATTCATTCCCATGACTACAAGGATATTTCAGTGTTAGAAAATCTTTTCATGTAATTTTGTACGTTAACAAATAGAGAAATTAACATTGATAAATGCTTTAACAATCTGCTCAAATTCAATTTTTATTTCTGATTAACATGAAAAACCTCATACTAAAATAAGAAAGGAAGAAAACACCTTTAACTTGATAAATGATATGTGCCATAAATTCAGAGAAAGCTGTGGGACTTTGAGTGGGACTTGAGAGGCATTCCCATGGAAATCAGGATGAGGGAGGGTGTCTATATATCAGCTCAGCTATTCAACATTGTACTGGAACTTCGAGCCAGAAGACAAAGAAACAAGTCACAAATATTAGGGGAAGTAATAAAAATGTTCTTATTTGTTCATTTACAAATTACTGTTAACTAGAAAATTCAAGATAATTACTTAAAATGATTAGGGCTGATAAAGAAAGTTCAGAAATTTGACCAGGTTTGAAATCAGCGTGTAAAAATCATATTTCCTACTTGTTCTTAAAATCCAATAATAACATGTCATAGAAATAAAAGCGACTGCTTTCATAACAATGAAAGTTATGAATCACTTAGAAGGGAATATAATAAGAAATGTGGAATATGTATAAGAAGAAAAATAAAATAATAAAATAAGTTAGACTTGCTATGTTTGTAAATGGGGACATTTAATTAAAGATGCTTATTTTCTGTCTGTAAAAGAAATACTATTCTACCTAAGAGCAACAAAATACAAATTTAAATGACAGTAAGGGAAAGAGCAATGAGAATGAATGGTCCACAACTCCCTGCAATGATGTGAAGGACTCTTACAAACATTATGTCAAGTTAAAAATGCCAGACACAAAATGGTCTAAGTTGCATTTATATAAAGACCCAACACTGGCAAAATGAATGTTTGCTCTTACAAGTAAATCCTTAGACACGGGTAGTGACTGGAAGGGCTTCCATTCAGGTTGCTTGATCTGTATGCTGAGTCACATGTTTGCATTCAGTTTTCTAAAATTCACTCAATGGTGCACTTATGTGTAGTTTTCCATATGAATGCTATATCCAATTTTGAAAGTTTTAAAAAACGACACAGCATTATTTCCCCATCATATTAGTAAAAATTTCAAAGACTGATCATCTACAATGTTGAGAAGGGTAATCCATGTTTCCAACCACTGAGGCTGGGAAGATAAATTTTAGAAACACGATTTGGAGGTATCTTTCAAAAAGTTTAATTCTCATTTCTTTGGACCCAGAAATTCCAATTCTATGTCAATTCGTCCTCTAGAAACAGTAACACATCTGCACGATGCTTGGGGACCATTTTGCACAGTGAAATAACCAACACGAAGGACAAAAATGCAAAAACACATGGCGCTAAATGGCCTGTGAGAAGGGTACTTGTTTACAGTGTGAGAACTGAAGGCAGATGTCAGCAGGGAATATGAGCATTGGGTGACTCAAATTTTGTGTCATTCTGTGCATATACATGAATGATGGGGAAAGAGCCTCAGGTATTGATCTGGGGGAATAAACTGTATATACATATACTTTTAAACAAGTCAAACAGTGCCAGAGTCTTTTATAACAAAAACACACCACTCTCTTACCCCACCCCAACCCATCTCTTTCCCACACCATCCCCTGACTACTTGGTTCCCTTCCTTAGAGAAACCAATGTTACTGGTGCCTTGTATCTCCTTCTAGAGATATTCCAGACATGTACAAACACACGTACTTTTACATAAAGTTTGCACAATATGTTGACTCTTGTTTTTTTTTTACTTGATATGTCTTGGAGATGTATTCAGTGTCACTTCTCAGTTCATATAATGCTGCCTCATTCTTTCTGATGAATAGTATTTCATTGTTTGCAACAATACCACTGACTTTATTGTTATCCTTTAGGTTGTTTTCAACCGTTTGCTGTTTCAAATGACATTATCATAAACATCCTAGAATATGTGCAAATATACAGAATTATTTTAAGTGGAATTTCTGGGCCATAAGGTAGGTGCATTTTAAGTTAATAGACACTTCCCTTCTTTGCAACATTGTAACATGTTAAATATGTTTTCAGTATAATGAATATATAAATATTGCTCACTGCTGAGGCAACTGATGTGCCATATTTACATTTATTTCCCTGTGCAAATTTTTGTTTTACCTAGAGTTTAAAAATACTCATTTGTTTTTCATTTGCTGACTATTCGTTGAACATATAGTTAAGATTTCTCATGCAATCACAGAGAAATGTAAAATGCCACTGCAAGGAATTTTCTCTATTGTCAAACTTGTCAGGAAATTGATCCTTTCCAATTTTTATTTCCTGGAGATATTCCTCTTGGAACCTCTGCCTTCCTGCTCCAGCTGAGACCCTCTGTGGTTTAATTTCTCCAGAAAATGAATCTCTTATCTCTTGCAGGAGTGGGGAGAGTAAGTGTCCTGGATTTGAAGTAGAAGTGGGGACTTACATGTTGCTATTTGCCCTTTTAACCAACCGTCCTGTTTTTATCCCTCTGCCTCATCCTTGCGTTCCAAAGAATCTGGTGCTTCCAATTCTTGACCTCCCTAAGCTTTGCCAAATCCTTTATCATTCCTCACCTACTTTTCCATCTTCCTATAGTGTGACTTAGTGTTATACATGACAAGATGGAGTTTGAGCTTCTGTTCATTGTTATGATTGCTTTTGGTGGGTATGATTTTTAAGATGACAAAGGGGACATATTATTCAGCATCCCAAGAGGAAACACAGGGCATACTAAACTTAGCATAATTTGAGAATGCTCAGTAAAGGGACTATTTACAAAGGTATGGGCTGGATGCAGGGAACGAAAGGGGATAGATAGTACAGGGCCAGAGGCTGCAGGAGCGTTGTTAGTCATCCAAGCCCTCAGCCTTCAGGGGAAGAGAGGCAGATGTAACTGAGATGCAGAGGAGAGAGTTAAGTGGAAGAAGCCATCTTGAGAGAGTAGCAGTGACCTTTGGTTGAGATGAACCCGTGAGGCGGCAACAAAAGGACCCATCATCCTTCCTCCCTTTCAATTTCTGGGGGTAGACGGAAGGTCCCTCATGGGTGGGAATTCAAACAGGAGCCAGAGATCAAAAGACCCCATTGGTGGTTACATACATGTATATCAATTCTCTTGAAACAGAAAACAGGGCAGAAAGAGAAGGGCAAACGGAAGATACCTGGCACAGGGGTAGCTGGCAACTATGTTAAAACTGGCAGTTTGACCTCCTGGCTTTAGATGTTATTTCTATACTTGACACCTAAACTGATGCTAATAAAGCCTAAATTTTATCTCAAACCAGACTTTTTTACAATCTAGATTGGTAGCTCCAACTGCCGACTTAATAGCTTCACTTGTATGTCTAACTGACACCGCAAGCATGACATGTTCAAAACAGAATTCCTGGTTTCTACCCCCAAATGTGCGCCTCCCCACCTTTTCCAGATTTAGCAATAGCACTGCCAGTTGCCCACATGCTCAAGTCAAAAGCCAAAGCTCACCACTGAGTTTTCTCTCACTCTTTCTTTACAATACTGTTGATGCCACCTTCAAAATACATCTTGAATCACACCACTTCTCTCAGTCTCTGCTGCCGTCACCTTAGCCTCAGCCCCCATCACCTCTTGCCCCAGTAACTAATTTAAAATAGCTTCTAATTCTTTTTTTCCTGTTTTTACTATTACTCTCCTATGATTTATGCATCACATAGCAGCCAGAGTCATCTTAGCTGAAAACATATGCCAGATAACATTCCCATGATGAAAATACTTTCATGTTATGCTGAAAATGCTTTGCAATGATTCAAAAATAAATGATTGGATACAAATTCTTGATTTCAAGATAAAATTCTAACTGCTCATCGTGTTTTCAAGTCCCTGCAGCCTTTTGGTCTGACTCTCCATCTTCTTCTTATGTGAATTCTTATGTGAATTCAAATGTAGTTGTACGTTATTTTTTTTATCCACCCCTGCAACAGCCCTCAAACAATGACTGTTGGTAGTTAGGATGTAAATACCAGAGCATAGCAGAATATGTTGCTCCAAAATACAACTGTATGAGTTCAGGACATGCCACCCCAAAATACGCTGCTTTGGTATATTGATTATTTTGAGCTGGAGGCACTTGAAAAACAGCACATGCAGGGAGAGGCATTCTCTGAACGCCCGTTATCTGCCTAAGGATACACCCTCCAAAAGGAACTCGGTTGTCCTAAATCCCCTGCCCTGGAGTTTCATCGATGAGGAGAGACTGACTCTCATCACAGGAGAGGAGGCTAGAACACTCAGACACACTTTGTCTCAAATAATAATAGCTCCCACATGTCCTCTAAGAATCCATTTATCTTCCCCCAAATCATTCAGTCTCTCCACTCACCCTATTAAGAGGCTATTTAAGCCTGAATTCTAAGCCATCTCAGAGAGGTCCTCATTGTTCCCTGGATATCTCTCATGTATGTTAACACATGTTAATAAACTTCTGTTTGTCTGGTGACTGATCTGTAAATCAGAGTAGAGCAACTGGGTGGTATATACAGTTTAAAGGTCAAATTCTAAAAGATACAACTAGGATTCTTATTTCAGCCCACTTAGTTCCTTTGTTCAGTGTACATTTGAACTAATGGGTCTTTGTTGCGGGGCTGGTCGCTTTCATTTGTTCCCCAATTCTATAATTAAATTGATGAACCCATTCTTTCATTGATCTTTACATGTTCAGTTTTAATTCATCAGCCGTTACATCATGTAGATGAAAGCCTTGGTTTATTTGAGTTTAAAACATGTCAATCCATGGAGGGCCCACTAGCACTACTGACTGATTTGATGCTTCCGTATTTAATATCTAATGTCCAGACTTTGAAGGTATTAAGGCAAAGAAAAAAAAATCAATCTAAAATACAAAAAGCTCCAACATCGCTTGGGGCATTATTGTCAAATGAGTACAAGTTTCTGTTTGAGATGATGAAAAAGTTCTGAAAATGGATAGTGGTGATAGCTGGTTACACAACATTGTGAATACACTTGATGCCACTTAATTGTCCACTTAAAATGGTTACAGTCATAAATTTTATGTTATGTATATTTTACCACAGTTAAACACACACACACACACACACACACACACACACACTGCCCTTTGAAGTTCCAATATCCTTATCTTACTTGTTATCAGAAAAAATTGGATGTCCTTACAATGTTGTAAACTAGACCCAAAAGTCGGTAACGTCATCCAGAGTAGAGACTGTTCAATAGAGTTCTCTAATAGAGTTCTCTTACCTCCCACCCCAACCTTCATCCCCAGGAGCTCAGCCCAGTCTATGGTATTTAGCAGACCTTAAATAGCACTTATTAAATTGAATTTTGAATGGTGATACTGAAGATGAAACAAGCCTACATTCATTATCCAGTAGTGAATAGAAATTGAAACAAATCTCATCTCATAGGACAGATTCAATTCTGGTCATTATTGTCATTATCCTGCTCTCTCTTCTGTGCAAGAGCCTTTTATTATCCGGAAGACGATTCCCATTGTCTTTTGTTCCCCTAACATGCTTCTCTCCTTGTTTCTTTCACCATCGCTTCAAATTCTTCCTTTTCCAGTCTTAGAGCACTCCTGTCTCAGTCTCAGATTAAGGCACTGAGAGGAGCTCAAGATCAAAATTCAGATGTAATCTGTCAGTCCCCCATGGACTGGGAGCCTTGGGTCCACAGCATGTCATACCTGGCAAGGGTCTGTCTGGTCTTTCCCATCCTAGTCAATGATAATGACCATGGATCAATCCACGGGCTGTCTTCCTTCAGAATCACTGAAGGACCAGCCGCTCCCTTCACCCCACCACCTAGCACGCCAGTCTTGGTTTGCTGCTTCTGACTTGGATCATCCAGTTCCAACTAAACTCCAGTTAATTCTTCCTAAAGCACGTTTCTACCTTTGGGGACCCTACCCCCCACCATTACCTTGCCAAATTTAGCATGTGTGGTGGTGTACTCTAACCTGGGATGTGTTGGTATCTGTTTAACAACTGGCTCTCCAGGCAAAACAAACAAACAAAATGACACACAAAGAAACAAAAACCTCTTGATTTAGTAGCACTTGCTGATTTTTTGTGGTACAAATATTTCTACTTTGGCTCATTTTCAAGCAACTAATGCGATGTCACTAAATATGGAGTTGGGAAGGGATCTACAGTAGCACATCGTTATATGGTATTTCTACCTGCGCCAGCCATCTTTTAAGATCGCCCCCCCATCATCATGTGCACACCTAATGTTTATTCCCCTCCCACATTGTTCCAGAGTTGGTTTGTGGAACCAATAAAATATAGCAGAAATGATGGTATGTTACTCCCAAGGTGAGCCTATAAAAGACACTGTAGTTTGTCTCTTTCTCTCTCTTTCATCACTCATTGCAGGGCTAGCTGCCATGCTGTGAGCAGCCGGGTGGCGAAGCTCATGTAGTAAGGAACTGAGGCCTCCAGCCAACAGCCATGTGAGTTCACATTCTTGGAAGAGAACCCTCCAGGCTCGTCAGACCTTGAGATGGCTGCAGTCCCGACTGACATCTTGACTGCAGCGTCGTGAGCAACCCTGAGCCAGAACTACTCAGCGGTGCTGCTCTCAGAGTCCTGATTTAGAACCTTGTTGAGTTAATAAATGTTTGTTATTTTAAGCTGCTCAATTTTGGAGCAACTTGTTATACAGTAATAGATACCTAACATACCACCATACACATAAAATAGATGTAAGTAACCTGAAGAGCAGAGATAATAGTAAAATAGTAGTAAAATAATTAAGAAATGACAAGGTCTGAATATTAACTACCTTCGTTTTTAACATCATTTATATAATTATGTTTGTATAATTAAAATGTTAATAATAGTTGTGTTTAACATATAGCTTGAAAACTTCCTGCAAATTTCACAATCAGCTCTCAGGAGCCTAGATGAGCCAGTTCCAGCAGACTATTGACTTTCATCCAGTAGTTGCCAAACATTTTTGGTTGTATACACCTGTCAGGAATGAGCCTCTGTAAAATATCACTAGTTAGTTTTATACCATGGACACATGCTGCTGTACTAATATGGTTCTAAAGTTATTTAAGGGAAACACAAACAGTATTTTAAAATAGATTTTGTTTCATTGGTTTGTGATGTAAAATATTGATTTTTCAATGGGGACCTTTTAAGCAGGAGAAATGGGTCAGCCCTATTCGATCATCACTGTTTTCACCTGAAGTACAGGTTGCACCAGGAGAAGATAATGTGTCAACCCTGCCAACGTCGTGTTGTTCCTTTGTGCTTGAGTTATGAAAACTCTGTTGAATTCATGGTTTCTCTGCAGGAGTGTTTTAAAGCTCCGTCTTCATTAAAACGAAACATAATCTGCAAGACCATGTAACTGTACATGGACGTCGCCACAGTCCACCATTCTATGAAAAGGAGGTAATGAGAATGGGGGTCATTGTCAATCTCAATTCATTGTGGAGTCCCCACTCTTCCTAGGATATTTGGCATACCACTGGTGACAAGGGACTGAAGGCAGCAAGTGAGGGCTACAGTGTCAATCCATATATTAAATATTAAAGTGTAACTCCTTTCATTTTTTGAGTGAAAAAAGTAATGTGTTATTATTTTTCCTGAGACACCAATGGATCACGGTACCCAGTCCCTAGAAGATCATGTGTCTCCCCCCATTTCCCCTTTAGAGACCTAGGGCCTAATGTTTTGCTGGCAACTGGCACTGACAAACAGTGTTAAATGGCCATTTAGGGCCTTGGACAAGGGCTTCTGAGAGGTACACCCCTTTTTGTCAGAGGTAGAGCATTGTGGTCACTTGGATTGACAAACCTGGATTGCGCCCAAGGAATAGAAGAACACAAACAGCTAGAAAACCTTAGTTATCTCTGTGGAGCTGGAAAGAAGAGACCACGAGAAGGATGCTTTAAAAACTCAACAGAACAAAAGACATCCCAGCAGAGACCCAGCATGGGTGATAGATGTAACCATCAGAACTGCGGTGCTTTGTTAAGAGCAAAAGTCAAAAAAAAGAGAAAAGAAAAAAAAAAGCCAGTAAGATAAAGCGAGAAGCTCTAAGTGTGATTTGCAAATACCTTTGAATCCCTCAAGTTTCCTTTTCAGGGAGATTTAATAGGAGAATAAAGCAGTCACCCATCCTCCTGCAGAACATCTATAAATGTGTTATTTTCCAAAAAAAAAAAAAAAAAAAAAAAGTCTTTAAAGATGATCATTCAAATGCATATTTTTCTGCACGTTATAAGTAATTTGTCACTTCTTTTGTGTTTTGATAGATGTTTCCTGGTGTTTAGCTCCAGAACATTTCCTTTCATGCATCTGAAGCACTGTCATTTCCTAGAGACTCCAATGTGGCTTTAAAAAGAGACTGTTCTTTCCCCAGCTATCACCTACTCTCTGATGGAGGGGCTTAACCCGGGGAAATTGGAAGGTACTGGTGATGGTCCTGAAGGTGATTTAGTTAAGTTCTCTTATCACTGTTTGTGACACCTTGGACTAGTTGTTGGGATTAGGGTGAAGGTGAACAGAATACCTTGACAAAATTTTTCTTTTTTTTCTTTTTTTTTTTACCGAGATTGAAGTGTGTTTTCAATGCGGTATTCCAAGAGGAAAAAACACAGAATAAAATAACTCCTTAATCAGCATTCTTAACATTTTCTAAAGTACCTTCACATCCTTTTTTCACTGGAGCCTACGTGCAATCCTAGGTTGAGATTATTTTTATGTACAGTTGAACAACCTGAGGTCGAGTGGTTGATCCAATTTACATAAAGCTTGTTTCTAAGGTAAATATACACAGACACTGCCAGTCCTGCATTCTGTGAAATGCGGCGACTAGGGAAAGCAAAAGATGATTTTTTTTTTCTTCTCTTTGGCTTCACTTTTTCTCTCCCTGCCTCCTCCGACCTGGTCCAGGTGGAGGTTAAGTGGACAGTCCTCATTTCCTTTCTACTCGTTTTGAGAAGACTCCTAAACACGCTTACACCACACGGGCAGGATAAGAAAACAAGGAGAAAGAGACAGATTCGGTGGAGACTGAAGGACAGAAGAGGTTAATTAGACATGTGCTTGGCTGTAAAGCAGAAAAGACAGGCGGTATAGGAGGATCAGGAAAGAGACAGAAGTCAAGGAAACTCCAAAATTTTCAGACAACTATTTCACCTTTTCATAGCATCTTATGGCAAAAAGAACAGAGACCTTGTTTCACCATGTGAGACTGTAAACAAGAGGAAACAAATCTTCTCTGAGCCTCAGTTACACTCTCTCCTAAACACACACACACACACACCCCTGATGTAGGATTGCCAGATAAAATACAAAATATCCAGTTAAATTTAGATTTCAGATGAAACAGCAAATATTTTTTTTAGTCTAAATACTGTATTCCAGGCAATATATGGTACATATTTATATTTAAAAAATGTTCCTTATCAGCAATTCAAACTTAATTGGATGCCCTGTATTTTTGTTTATTAAATCTGGCAATTCTAATTAAATTTCAGATCCACTTTCTGCCACTGAATACAGTCTGACTGGTGCTGAGGACATTATCACTGTCACCTGTTGGCCTAGGACAGAAGAGTCATTTTCTTGTATTAGGACATGTATATTAATTGCAAATAATTCTCAATTTCTGTCCGTGGTTCCTCCAAGTTCATAAATTAAGTTCATGCTCCCATTCTGCAGATACTGGGAAAAGGTTTCAAGGAGATATATCTTGGAATTTGTTCTCTTTCTCCCTAAACAGCAGATATGCTCAGTCCCTTCCATTACCACCAAGTTCATTTCTTTGGCCGTACTAGCAAACAGCTCCAGTTAAATCACAAAGTGAACTTCAAGTGTCCACCTTAGTATGGCCGACATGAACACATCCCTACAAAGGCTTAATATCAAGGCCGGGATTTCCCCTACAAATCCTACTCTTTGGGTGTAAGATCTATCACCGAAGGTTTATAGAATCTCTTTCCAGAGGGTAAGTTGATTTGACAGGCAATCTCAAGCGGATTGAATTCAGGTTTACCAAACAGCGGGGCAAAGATGGAACAATTCTTCGGATTCCATTGATTACATTTTTATTTGCAGTGTCCAAGTCCCCATTTTGTTAGGAAAACCTATGAAGTTGGACTTAAAGAGACAGTAAACCACGGCCTTCAAAGAGTTTAGAGGGATTCCCTTATCCCTGCACCCAAACATGAACCTGACCCCATCGATAGCTCCCAATTTCAAGGCCACAAGAAAGGACGATTGCATTGTGTGCTCTTGAAGGTTGTTTTGGAGCCCAGAAAAGGCCATTTAGAGGTCTTTTAATTGCTATTGCAATGTGTTAAATTTTAATGTATTAAAATCTAAATCTGATATTTCTTAAGCTTTTTATTGAGGTGAAATTCACATCAAATAAGTCATTTTAAAGTGAATACTTCAGTGGCACTTGGTACATTCACAATCTTGTGCAACCACTACCCCCATCTAGCTCCGAAATACTTCCATCTCTTAAAAGTAAAACCCTGTATTCAGTATGCAAGTTTCTGCCCATTTTCCCCTCCCCCAAACCTTGGTAACCACTAATCTGCCTTTTGTCTCTATGGATTTATCTATTTTGGACGTTTCACATAAATGCAATCATACAATCTATGACCTTTTTTGTTTGAGTCCTTTTACTCAGCATATTTTGGAGGTTCATCTACATCATAGCATATATCAGTACTTCTTTCTCTTTTTTTTTTGGCTGAATAATATTTTCCTTAAGTTTTCAGTTTATACATCTTATCATTCTATTTCATAGAATTACAAATTTTGAACAATAACTTTGAAGCTGACTGATTAATATTTAGTCCATTTACATAGTGAACTTTTGTTCCTTTAAAATTTCAAGTAGTACCAAACACACTCGGTTTTCCTTAATACTTTCATGAGCTTTTCAATTGAAATATAACTAGGTAGCTATCACCCAAATCAAGAAATAGAACATAATTAGCATTGCAGACGGTCCCTTCTTCTGTGAAAGAGTTGTCTTTACGTCTAGAATCTGCACAGTTTTCTGTGGGAGACAAGCTCATCTGCCAATTGTTCTACCAATTATTTGCTAGTCCCTTTGTATACTTGAACAACAATGCTTGCACGGTGCAAAGGACAAAGTGCAGAAATAAGTTCCATGTTTGTCTTGTGGCTTTAATAGCATCCTTGACACCTCCCCCAGAAGCCCTCTCCCCAAGGGAACAAATTCTTCCTTTTGTGCTGAGTACACAGCATCGGTTGCCCTTTAGCGTGAAGGGAAGAGAATGACACTGTATATCAATTTTATGCTGGGTTTATGCTGAAGATCAACTGCTAGTTACTGTATATAAATTTGCCACTCTTGAGTGGGCAGTTAATCCTTTTGGTATGAAAACCCTTTAGGTGTTGCCAAAGACAGAGAAACTCAGTGGGCTTTAATGGTATTTGTCGTTAAGAGTTCCTATGCCCAGATTGAGTAAAAAGACCTTCCCCCTTAGAAAAGATGCCTTGAGAAGAATTATTTCAAATTGGAATAGACTCGCAGCTTGGTGGACAAAGGCCCAGAGCTAAATGTGGGACGTAAGTAAAAGTTCAGGTGGGTAAAGCAGTCTGGAGCCATGCAGGACAGGGCTTTGGAAGGTAGGGGACAAATTTGTTGTTAGGGCGGTTGGGAATCCTTGGAGGGTTTTGAGAGAACTGATCAGATACTAATCATCTTTCCCCCCTTTGTCATTATTTTTATTTTCAGAGGGATTTCTGATGCGAAGTGTAGGACTGATGCATGATTTTTCACCCCAGTGGCTTGCTGGGGACATGAATCTGTCCCGCGAGTCTCTTTTTTCAGCCCTCCAACCTCATCATGGTGTTGGCTGCCTACCCACCCTGCTGAAGGAACTCAGGACATGCCATCTGCAAACACGACGCTTTGGCACATTGACGATTTTGAGCCGAAGGCCCTTGAGAAACAGCAGATGCAGGCAGAGCTCTCTAACTTCTCCCTTTCTACCTAAAAGCAGGCCATAAAATCTCCCGTGAGAAAGGTGCCTTCCCTGTAGCAGGAAAAACACCCTCCTCACAAGAATTGCTTTTCCACCCCCCGGAAAATGAAGCTCCCTTGACACGTTTTGCCACAGAATCCTGGGGTGGTTTGTTAGAGTAAAAGTGCTTTACGACCTACGGCAAAATAACAAAGTACTATTATCTGAATACACAGTACCCAGCACCCTTGCAGAACTACTATCTGTAGACTTATTGCACAGTGCAAAGCAAAGCCCTCTGAAAATGAGCACTTACACCGAAAAATGGTTTATTATCATAATGGAGGATTCAATTACTTGCTCTGATGAGAGGTGGAGTTTCTAAATTCATTGTATTAATTTAGAGTTGGGGGTGAATAATTTAAAATGTAGGCCACCTGTGGGTGCCACATAATGTGGATGATATAGTGTGATTATACTGGGAATATGATGCATGTTATTTATACAGTCTCTGGCTACGAAGAGTATATTAGGTATTTTTGCAGTGGGGCTCAGGAGCCTAAAACAAACAAGATTAAAATCAGCAATAAGCCAGATCAGGAGAAGCAAGTGAAATTCAGCAATAAACTTGACACAAAACCAATGTGCTATGCCAAAGGCCTTTTGGAATTTGCTGCAGGCGGAGGCTTATGTTTTCTCATTTTGGGGATATGCAAGGAGATAGAAGGCCAAGTGGGTGCCTGTGAAGGAAAGGTCAGCCAGGGAGCACTTCCTAGTGTAGGAAGAACAATTCTGGTTTTGTAGGGAGAACAGAATTTTCATGACCTACAGATTTTTTGGTATGAAAACTGTATGTATGTATGTGTGTATGTGTGTGTGTGTGTGTGTGTGTGTGTGTGTGTGTATTTACTTCCACAGTCACTCATTTTTGTGTGACTCATAATCTGTATAGTCAGCAAATCTTTCCTCCCTTCTTAGCCTCGTATTATCTTTCTGGGTTTCCTACTAATGTTTTTTTCCCCCTCTCTCATTCTCAATTCAGTTTCTCCAAGTTCCATTCTAAGCTTTCCATCTTTTCAAACCTGTACTCTTGGTATCCCTCATGTGAATGTAACATCACACACCAGAGAGGAATGAGGTCGTCAAAACTGGATTCTGCAAAGGGGGCTGCTTAGCTTTTGTTTGCCTGCTCAGATAGGGGAATACGGACTTACTGATATGGGGTTTAATGGGTCCAGGTATATAAATATAACAATACTTAGAAATATTCCTTATCTCAGAACTTTATGAAAATGGCAGCAAAGATTTATGAAGAAAGACTGAATGCCCTCTCTGTAAGGAAAACAGCTTATTTTTCTCTAGGCACGTATATGAAACATACTCTATAAAGTATATCTTCTAGGGCTCTGGTAAAAAGCCTTAACCAGTAGGTTGAGGAGAATGATTCAGGTCTAGTTTGTCCTCTCTCTTATGTGTTCCACACTGTTCTTGCTGCAAATACAGATGCCTTTGCCTGTCAAAGCCTCCCCTCTAAGAACTGAACCTTCATTACCTATTTTCCATGGAAGATTTGCTCATCTGTCCTGTATTCTACAAATGCCTTGTAGTTGCCCACTCAACTTGTGAACAAAAATGGTGGTAAGATGCTGCAGCCTCTCTCCTTCTGCTCAGCCTGCACTGCGTCCTCAATCTCTTTGGTCTCTCTTTTTGCTTTGGTGCAATCCTTGTTCTCTGTCATGTAGTGATGGCAGGGCTGTTTCATCCCCCTTTGGTGGGAAGTGCTACTTCCTGCCTGGCAGCTGTGATAAAAGTTCTCGGTTTGAGCTACACAATGGCACTCTCTGGGTAACACCATTAAATGTCTTCATCCTCCCTCTGCCATTGATGGATGGTGCTATTGTTGAAACACTTAATTTCTAAAACTATGTAGTAACATCAAATTATAATCATGCACCATGCTTGTGTTATTTTCCAAATTGCTGGAGTCGTTCTACAAGGTGAACGTTACTTTCATGTATTAAATACCCAATAAATACGATTTTTCCACATATGCCCTATATATTTTTCCCCTCAACATATTACTTTCTTTAAATGCTCACACCTACAGGCAAGTTGAAAGAACAGAACAATGAAAACCTGTATACCTAGGTTTACCAATTGCTATTTGGCCATAGTTGCTTTATCTGTTTATACATATCTTTTTTTTTTTTCTAAACCATTTGAAAATATCCTGCAGAGACCATGATTTTTCACTCATAAATATTTCAACTGTTTCCTAAAAATAAGGACATTTTCCTATGTAGCTACAATATTCTCATGACAAAGGAAAAAGAATAACATACAGTCCATATTTAAAATTCCAGAATTGCCTGGAAATGTCTTTTATAGCTGTTGTTATTGCTTTTTAAAAACCTAGGATCCCATTAAGGCTCATGGATTCCATTTTGTTCTTACATCCAAAAAGTCACTTTGAATGAATGTGGAAGCTCGCAGTCATTTATTTACTGTTTCTGTTCCACAGTTCTGCTCGGTAGAATCTGGAATAATTGTTTCTACCTAGAAAGATTGTAGAGGGACTAGAGATAATATGTTCAGAACATCCAGACAATGGGCTAACATATATATCAAGCACCTGTTATTGGGAATATTAGAATTGTTATTAGGATTAGAACAGGGTTGATATTCTCCCAATATGCACCAGTATAGTTGCAATGGTGTTAATATTGAAATGATATTTATAGTAGTCCCAGCTTATCCATTCCAAGACCCCCAGTAATGCCTGAAACCATAGATAGTACCGAATCCTACATATTCTGTTTTTTTCCTAGAGCTACATACCTAGGATAAAGTTTAACTTATAAACTAACTCATAAAAAACTGAGACTAACAATAACACTAATGAAATCAAACAATTATAACAATGTATTGTCATAAATGTTATGTGAATGAGGTCATTCTTTTTTCTCTCTCAAAATATCTTATTATACTGTACTCACCCTTCTTCTGATGATGATAAAACGCCACACCTGTTCCAGAACCTGTGTAACCGTCCCGAATTGCAGTAAATGGCTTGGTGTCCCTCGTTTCAGGGTGTCCCTTGCTGAAGTCTTCGTACCGACTCAGGGCTTTCTGGTGCAACATGTTGCCATCAATCAGAACACATTTTCTGTTCATGTCTTCCATGCACACATTTAACGTCTTTTCCATCTTTTTTTTTTTTAATTTAAAGTTTATTGGGGTGACAAACGAAAACTCATAGACACAGACAATAGTTTGGTGGTCTTTTCCACCTTAACGAAGCACTTAACATGCACTGTGGCCGTCACTTCTGCAGGTTGAGGTGTGACAGCAAAACCAGCACGAATGTCTTGTTCCTTCTTTACAATTTCATGGATAGAAGATTCCTTCCTCCCACAGATCTTAGCAACCTCAACATGTCTGTTTTCTTTCCTCATTAAGCCAAGAACTGTCACCTGTTCATTTAAAGGAAGCACTTTAGGGCTTCCCTTTGGCATATCTGAATCTCCAGCACCACCCCTCCTTTGTTTTGAAGCCGTAATGAAGTAAAACAAGGGTTACCTGAACACAAGCACCGTGATACTCCAACGGTCCATCTAAAAACCCAGCCAGCTACCGAGTGACCAATGGGAGTGCGGCGTGTCCAGGATGGAGCCGCGGGAAAAAGGGATGAGTCACGTCCCGGGTGAAATAGCGCGAGATTTCATCGCATCTCAGGCCGGCGGCTGCAACTTAAAACTTAGGCGTGGTTTATTTCCCGAATTTTCCATTTCGTATTTTGGGACCCAGGTTGATTGCAGGTAAGTGGAATCATGGAAAGCGAAACCATGAATAAAGGTGTATGTGTGTGTGTGTGGGGGGGCGGGGACGGGGACCCCTGTACTTTTGGTAAATAGCTATTGCCTGAAGCCCCCCAAAATGTGCTCCCTTCCCCACACCTCTCACCGCCACACTGCAGCACCTAACCTGAATTGCTGGCACCACCGATGACCTCCAGGGCCAAGGCTGAGACGTATATTCTTAATTGGACAGTACCTGCGTCATGCCATTCTCAATTTATTAAATATCACCCCTGGATTAAAAGAATGAACATCTTGAATAGACACATTCCAGATGACTCTGCTTCTGTTTTCATTTTCCCATCTGTGAACTGAGATTACTGTTTAAAAAAAAATTATTTTAGAGCTTCTGATATTTTTGTCAAGTCACTCAATAGGTTTAGGGTTAAACAGCTTTTACTATTTAAGGTGTTGAGGTGTTAAGTCACCCTGTTACTCATTCCCGTAATTCTCGGCGTTTTGCTTTTCACGACACTCATACTATTAATAATTTATCATATATAAATATCTTGTTTCTGTTTCCCCAACAGAGAGCACGTTTTCTACTTGATCTCTCCAGCCAAGGAACCCAAGATTTCAGTGCTCAAGTGAAAGCCATATTTATTCCCAAATGTTGGCACTTAACAGGTAACAGGTGGCAGTGACTGTTTCCTAAGAATTGTGTGCATAGCTGAGCATTTGTTTATTTAATATTTTTGAAATTAAGTGTGGAAATTTCACAAACCTGTAAAGTTAAATAAATGTCGTCTATTTTGCATTTACTTAGTGCATGCAAGTGTTTATAAAAGTGGTGCTCCTGAGCAATTATTTACATAATCAAAGAATTTGATGAGATTTTGAACAATCATTTAATTAATTTTTTTAAGCTTTAGTGAAAAAGTGTATAAATGGTGTGTAGGAACTCTGAAAAACTATCAGAATTGCCAGTGAAATATTACAAGAGATTTTTGGAGACTGAAATGGAACGTGTATAGAGAATGCTGAAGAAAGAATGGTCGGAAGTGAAAAGAGTGAAACACCATAGAATTTCTCAAATAGATGCTAATAGTTAACAGGCCTTAGCAGAACACCAATGTGAGAATTGTGCAGTGCAAGATATTTGTGACAAAAGTAAAACTCAATAAGCAAAAGCCAGAATATTGAAACCATTAAAGTCTGCCAGGACAATGGGTAAAGCTTACTGTAATGGTTCAAATTTTTAGAAATATACCACTATCCTTCAGCCATACAGGTCCCTCTTGAGGCAACCAAGATTATCATATTATCAAATTCTTGTATTCTTACAAGGATATACAATACATATGTAAGCATAATATATTCAGAATATACACACACACACATATACAGGTGGTGCAAAAGAAATGTATACAAGTGGACACTTTGGTCAGCATTGCTCAAGCAGTAGTTCACCGTCATCAGAAGTGTCTGGACGCTGATGGTAGCCACTTTGAGCACCTCTTGTAATGCAGAAGTCAAACGTGATTTGTATTCATCTTTTGTTATCGGTATATATTGAGTATTACAATTTTAATACAGTTTTTCCCTCTCTTAAAATGTGTATACATTTTTTGGCATATATATATATATATATATATATATATATATATATATATATATATTCAGTATATACAGTTACAATCAGAAAAGTGAACAATATATTCAACAATACATTGTTGTCACCTTCGAATAAGTTAGTAAAATAGAATATAAAAAATAAAATATAAATAAGACGTAAAACAAAGTCAATATCTATGTAACCACTACCTAATCAAGAAAGAGGACATTAGCAGACCCTCCTTACCTACTGCTACCTTCTCTCTTACCCAGAACATAATCATTACCTTGACTTATACCAGTAGAGTTTATTTTGCCTGTTTTTGAACTTGATATAGACGAAATTATACAGTATACATTTTTGTGTGTGTCTGTCTTTGCTCACTCCATATTATATATTTGAGATTCATTCATGTCATTGTGTGTGGCTGAAGTTGGCCTCTTTTTCATTGCCCTAGGGTATTCTGTTGCATGACTGTGGCATTGTTTATGTAGTCCACTACTGTTGAACACATTTTTGTAATGCCCAGTTACGAGATACTATGAATAATGCTGCTATGAATATCTTTTACGTATCTCTTGGTGCACATGTACTCATACATCTGTTGGGCAAAATATATACAGAGGGTGCCAAAAAAATGTATACGCATTTAAAGGAAGGAAAAAACTATATTAAAATTGTAATACTCAATATATACCGATAACAAAAGATGAAGTCACGTGTATACATTTTTTTTGGCACCCTGGTATATAAAATGTAAATAAATCTTAATGTGTTCTCACTCTTTACACACAGACAATGGCTTTTATCACAAGGGTTTTTTTTGAAGCAGGACTAATAGAGGCAAGTTAGTTTTGGAGAGCTAATCAAATTACAGATGGCTGTTTTTCACTTATCAGCTGAACCGATTCAGCCTGATGGTCTCTCTGTTCAATAGATGTTCGATCAATAAAGAATACTTGATCCCACTGTGAATCAAGTTCCCCTGTGATGCCTTCCAGTCTCTGGATGACAAAAGGCACTGTCATAACAAATATAATTATCTCTTTAGATGGTTGAAGACCCTCTTAGAAGAGTTGAAGGGACATGGTGGTCATGCTGCTGTAGTTAGTAGCCATTGCAATGGAAGGTGTGATTTCAGGATGATTGAACTTCTTGAGACATTTTCTTTTTTTTTCTTTTTAAACTTTTATTTAAGTGTGTTTTTCCAGGACCCATCAGCTCCAAGTCAAGTAGTTGTTTCAATCTAGTTGTGGAGGGTGCAGCACACAGTGGCCCATGTGGGGATTGAACCAGCAACCTTGTTGTTAAGAGCGCTGCACTCTAACAAACTGAGCTAACCGGCCGCCCCTTCTTGAGACATTAACACTTGAAATCTTAGAATGGACAACCTCACTATTTTACTGTCTGTTGCAAGTTTGTTTTGTTTTGCTTTTTAAATCAATGATGAGCCAATTAAGGACAAAAATAAGTATCAAATCGGTATTTAAATAGAAATTCAAAAGCTTTTGTATTTTGGATATTTGTTTTATTTCACAATAAACATCTTACAAGCATTTGTTACAGACCAAGGACAGGGATTTTTGTATTATCTACAATTTTATTTGCATATGTGAATAAAGTAAACAACATATTAGAGGATTTTATTCCAGACAGTATGAAGAATTTCAGATATGAAATTATGTTGCTGGTTCTGTTTTAATGTTCCTCATGATTTTATATATTAAGATGAAATTACAATCTATGAATCCATCAAAAATGATTTCTGTTTTTCGTTATTGTTCCCAAAAGACGAACTTGAATAAAGTTTGAAGTAATTCCATTAAACAGTGAAATCTTTTTAAAAATTGTTAAAGGAAATACGTGTTCAAATCATTTAGTATTAGTTTGATGACTGTGGTGATGTTTACCATCCTCTTTGGTGTAATTTTCCTTAAAAATCAAGTGTTTTTGGAAGATTCAGACTTAGCCCCATTATATATATTAATGGAGTATAGAGGATGTGTCAATTCAACAAATACTTACTGAGATCCTGCTCTCTGGATCGCACTGGGGGTATGAAAACGGATACAACTGTGTTTACAAATGAAGAAGACTAAAGGGAACAAACTCCCTCTGTAACAGTTGTACGATCTTGTCATAATTGCTGCTAACCAAGAAGTAAGGGATTCTGGTGTGTGTATCTCTGGTGCATGAGTGCTTAAGTGAGCTACTGGCCTTCGGTCTTAAAGCGTAAGCTGAATTTTAACCCGGTAAATTTTAAAAAAATATATTAAACATAAACATATTTTGAGTGTCCTACAATATTTTATCTCTGAGTCTCTTGACAAACCTGAAGATAAGTAGCCATATTTTAACAGATACGGAATCTAAGGCCCAGAGACATTTTAGGCTGAGCAAAAGTATGTAGGAAGAAAGGGAAATTTAAGAATATCTGGCATATGTGGGACATGGCTAGAGAGGGCATACAATGGGGAGTAATAAATAAGAAGCCGGAAAGAGAGTGTGGCGCTGGTTGTCTAGTAAACAGTTGAAAAACAATGTTATGGGCAATGTGAGTCCTTGGAGGTTTTTACAGCAAAAGTAAATGGATCAGATATCTGCCCCTTTTTGAGGGGCGGTGGTTTATAGGAGAGATTTATTTGATATACATTATAACTTGTAAAAACCACCTAAAGCCTTCATTTCCACCCCTGCAGTAGTAGATTTGATATAATGCGTAGTAAAAGAAATATTTTTAAATCCAGAATGCACGAAGCACTGCACAGTTTGATCTCTAAGTCATTAGCTGATAAGCAGACCTCACCGAACAGCTTCACGTCAGCAGAGGCCACAAACACTACGTATAACACATCTGAACCGACAGATTTCAACAAGTGTGGTGGGTGGATTGGAATGAAGGTGGTCTAAGAGGAAGGGGTAACAAGTGGGCTGTTTGTTAGGGGGAGTTGAGAGAAGAAGTAATGAGCAGGCTATGGTTGTGGGAACGTGGGAAGAGAACAGACCTAAGAAACATCATGCAGGTCAAATTTATAGAACCTGGTGTCCAACTGAACGATGACTTAAAGGGATCCCTACTGTTCTCTCTCTTTCACTCTGTCTCTCGATATTTTCCTTTTTTAAGGTAAAACTTATAACACAAGATCAATCATTTTATAGGGTACACTTCAGTGACATTTAATATATTCACAATGGTGTGGAAAGCTATCTAGACCTAGAACATTTTCATCACCTCAAAAGGACACCCTGAACCCATAAAGCAGTCACTCCCCATATTTACTTCCTTCTGGCTCCTGACAACCATTAACCTGCTTTCTCTTTGCATTTACCTGTTTTGGATGTTTCCTATAAGAGGAATCATACAATATGTGACTCTTTGTGTCTGGCTTCTCTCACTTCGCATAATGTTTCTGAGATCTAGCCATGTTGTAGAATCTGTTAGTATTTCACTTCTTCTAATAGCTGAATAATATTCTGTTTTATAGATATACCACATTTTATTTAGCCGTCTATCCATTCATGGACATTAGGGTTGTTTCTATATAAATACCTTTTAGATACTGTGAATAGTCCTGCTGGGAACATTTAGGTACAAGTTTTTATTTGAATGCCTGTTTTCAGTTCTTTTGCATATATGCCTATGAGTAGAGTTGCTGGGTCATATGATAATTTTATGTTTAACTTTTTGAGGAACCACTAAACTGTTTTCCACAGCCATTGCATTATTTTATAGTCTCACAGGTAATGTACTAGAGGTTCGTTTCTCCACATACTTGCCAACACTTGTTATTTTCCAAAAATTTATAGAGATCCTAGTGGGTGTGAAGTGGTATCTCATTGTGGTTTTGATTTGCATTTCCCTAATGACTAGTAATGTTGAGAATCTTTTCATGTGCCAGGTGGCCATTTGTATTTCTTCTCTGAAGAAATGTCTATTTGGATCCTTTGCTTGTTTAAAAATTGGATTGTCTTTATATTGCTGAGTTGTAAGAGTTCTTTGTATTTTGTGGATATGAGACTCTATCAGATATATGATTTGCAAATATATTCTCTCATTCTGTAGGTTGTCTTTTCACTGAATAGATTTTTGAGCCATTTATCAAAACAGGAAATACAGGGGAAGGAGTCAATTGGGATAGAAGTGGGAAGGAAAAGTGAGTTCAGTTAGAGGCGCTGGTGGTATATCTGGGTGGGGATGCCCAGAAAGTATTTGATTATATATGTTACATTTTATGTATTTGATGTTTGTTGAATGGTGGAATCTGGAAAATAATTTGGAGGACAGTTGCTGCCTTAGCTACCAGCAGTCAGAGGCTTTTGTCCCACAGAAGCAAAGGACACTCCCCTTTTAACAAAATTATCCTTTATTATTTTTATTATTTTTTATTAAATGTATTGAGTGACATTAATAAAATTATGTAGGTTTCAAGTCTACAATGCTATAATACGTCATTCACGTATTGCACTGTTTATTCACCACCCACAGTCAAATCTCCTTCCATCATCATAGACTGTTTGACCCCCTTTATCCTCTTCTGCCTCTCCCCCTACCCTCTGGTAACCACTAAACTATTGTCTGTATCTATGAGGTTTTGCTTGTTTGTGTGTTGCTTTCAGTTTTATATCCCACATATGAGTGAAATTATATGGTTCTCGACTTTTTCTGTCTGACTTATTTCACCTAGCATGATAATCTCAAGATTCATCCCTGTTGTTGCAAATGGCACTATTTCATCTTTTGTGACTGAGTAATATTCCATTGTATATATGTACCGCCTCTTCTTTATCTAATCATCTATTCAGTTGTTTCCATGTCTTGGCCACTGTGAATAATGCTGCAATGAACATAGAGGTATGTATGTCTTTACCAATAAATGTTTTCAGATTCTATTTTTGGTAGATACACAGAAGACAAATTACTGGTCTGTGTGGTGATTCTATTCTTAATTTTTTGAGGAATTTCCATACTGTTTTCCATACTGGCTGCACCAGTTTACATTCCCACCAGCAGTGCATGAGGGTTCCTTTTTCGTCACAGTCTCTCCAACACTTGTTATTACTTGTCTTATTGATAATAGCCATTCTAAGATGTGTGAGATGGTATCTCACTGTGGTTTTGATTTGCATTTCGCTAGTAGCTAGTTAAAATGACCATATTACCCAGAGCAATATGTAGATTTACTGCAATTCCCATCAAAATCCCAATGGTATTTTTTTAAAGAAATAGAACAAAAAAATCATCAGATTGTATGAAATCACAGAAGACCCCAAATAGGCAATGCAATCCTGAGAAAAAAGAACAAGGCTGGATGTATCACACTACCTGACTTCAAATTATGCTATAAAGTGACAGTAATCAAAACAGCATGATACTGGCAGAAAAACAGACACACAGACCAATGGAACAGAAATGAAAACCCAGAAATCAACCCATTTGTACAGGACAAATAATTTTTGACAAAGGAGCCAAAAAATATATAATGAAAAGAAGTTGCCTTCAATAAATGGTGCTGGGAAAATTGGAAAGCCACATGCAAACGCATGAAACTAAACTGCTACCTGTCATCATACACCAAAATTAACTCAAAATGAATCAAAGACCTAAATATAAGACCCAAAATAATAAATTACAAAGAGGAAAACATAGGTACTACACATATGGACCGTGGGTTTAGAAAGGATTTTATGAATTTGACGTGAAAGGCAAGGGAACTAAAAGCAAAAATAAATGAATGGGACTATATCAAATTAAAAAGCTTCTGCACCACAACAGAAACCGTTAACAAAGTGAAGAGGCAACCAACCAAATGGAAGAAGATATTTGCAAACAACACCTCCGATAAAGGGGCTAATATCCAAAATATGTAAAGTACTCATACAACTCAACAACAAAATAACAAGCAATCCAATAAAAAAATGTGCAGAGGACATGAACAGACACTTCTCCCAAGAAGCCATACAAATTGCAAACAGGCATATGAAAATATTATTCTTGGCCAACCTCCTGAAACACTCAGGAACTCAAATGCAACATGAACATTAAACCACAACGTCCTGATCAGGTAACATAGGTGGAACCAGGTACCCAGAGTATGGAAAACAAAATCAACCCGTGAGAATTACACCCTTTTGTGATCTCCTTATAAATTTCCTTCTAAATAGAATACAGTGTGTGCGTATCTTAAACTAAGCTTATATTTGTGTAAGATTTATTGAAATGGAAGTAATTGAAATAGCTGATATAAAATTTAGATCCTGAATAAATAGTAGTTGTTTTTTCCATGAGGAAAGCATTGTTGACTTTTTCCTTCAGTTTATAATCTATATGCTGTGCCTTGATTTACTCAGCCATGTCTAGAGCACATACATTATATCTTAGGTGAGCTGATTCTTGTAACAAGAAAAGGTGAATGGGGGCACAAAATAGCTTCTTTTCCAGAGTTCTACACACCTGGCTGATATTATGAGACACTCTTTTTAAATATCCCTGGATCTGGGCTGGGTGTCCTATGGACACCAGGCCTGGCATGTTTTTTGTGAATCATAGGGAAGCAATTCTGCTGCTGAGCTAGCCTGACTCACACATTTCATTTATCCACAATAATAAGAATATCAATATCTTGGACTTATATAGAGCCTCGCATCCAAAGAGGTCAAAGCATTTTCATTTCATTGGATGTTCTGGTGGCTTTAAGAGCCTCTGGGTATTTACAAATGTAATAATAAGAAGCAGTCTGCCCTGATTTACACTATAATAGACAACATAAAACAAGACCTGAACATGTACTGCTTCTCACTTTGACTGCACAAATATATCCAATGCCTGGCCGTGAGGTTCAAGGTCCTTTCTGAGTAGATCTCCGTGTCCCTCTTCACCTATGACCCTGCGTCTTCTCCATAAATCCTTTATTCTAGTCAAATTATTGCCTTGACATAGAATGCATGTTTTCACGTTTTACTTTAACATGTCTATCTGGCCCTTCTCTTCTTCTTTAGGTGTTTTTAAGTCTCTACCACCCTGCACCCCCCGTTTTTTTTTGGTTTAGCTCCATTATAACCCACTGTTCCATGAAGACTGCTATAGTCATCCTAGCCTTCTTTGCTTATCTCCCATTAAAACATCTGTAGCATTTATGCTCTTATTCGGTGGGCATTGGGTAGGTGCTGTGGTTTACGGTCATTTCCTTTTATTTCCCTGTATTATAGCATGTCAGACCCACCCACACAGAGGAGTCTATAGTCAATCCCTTATATCTTCATAAACTTTAGATGGTTCCAAGTAGCCTGGGGAGTTTGGGAGTCTGCGGTTGAAGGCTGAAGATTACAAATGGACAGACCGACTAAGCCTTCCCTTATTATTTTCTTTTCATTGTTCACAGTTTAGTGCAAGTTTGGAGTACGTTTAGAAGAACACCTAGAATAGCAGCAATGTGACAGGATATGTCTGTCGCCTGAAGATGAAAAATGCAGTGGGTACGGTTTCCTGAGGTGGAATGTGAAGGAAATAGAACAGAGAAGCAAAAACAGTTTATTGAGTTAAGGTTTCGTTGGGGTGTGTTGATTTAAGCATCACATAATTGCATCTCCAGTTTGCGATAGAAGCAGCCCATCCAAAATTGGATAAGCCCTTTTTGATGCTTATCCAACATTTGCTGTTTAAAAACGTTCTTTTGTTTATTTGTTTATAAAAGCACCACTCAAAGAAAATTTGGAAAACAGAGAAAAGTGTAAAGAAAAAATGAAAAATTACCCATCTTTTTTGCTCCTTAAAATGACTTCATAGTATCCACAAAGGTATATTTTAAACAAAATTTGTACCGTACGTTAGTAATAATAGCAGATTTACTAAACGCTAATCACGTATATCCCTTGCAGTCTCACAATAACTTTCTGAGGGAAGTACTATTACCACCTGCTTTACAGATAAGGAAACTGAGGCACCAAAAGGTTGAGTAACTTGCCTAAGGTAACCTCGCTGTGAAGTGGAGAGCTAGGATTGAAT
This sequence comes from Rhinolophus sinicus, assembly GCF_036562045.2. Lineage (NCBI taxonomy): Eukaryota > Metazoa > Chordata > Mammalia > Chiroptera > Rhinolophidae > Rhinolophus > Rhinolophus sinicus. The sequence continues at coordinate 63,987,861 of NC_133760.1, read as the reverse complement.
CCAGACAATCCTACTGTACAACCTGCATTTTTTTTTTTATTGCAGTGAAATACACATCACGTAAAATTTACTATTTTAATCATTGAAAGTATGTTATTCAGTGACCTTTAATACATTCACAAAATTGTGCAAACATCACTACTATGAAGTTCCAGAACACGTTCATCATCCCAAAAGGAAATCATGTGTCTATAAAGCAGTCATTTTCCATTCCCACCTCCCCCAAACCCTGGGACTGACTAATCGGCTTTCTGTCTATGAGTTTGCCTATTCTGGATATTTTGTATAAATGGAATCATGCACTGTGTTGCCTTTTGTGTCTGGCTTCTTTCACTTACTATAATATTTTCAAGGTTCATCGATGCTGTAACATGTATTCCCTTTTACGACAGAATAACATTCCATTGTATGGATATATCACATTTTATCTATACGTTTATCGTATACCACATATTATACCACATTCCTCCATTGATGGGTATTCACGTTGCTTTCACCTTTGGCTATTGTGAACAGTGAACATTTGTGTATACGTTTATTTTGAGCACTTGTTTTCAATTATTTTGGATATATACCTATAAGTGGAATTGCTGGGTCATATGGTAATTTTATGTTTACCTTTTTGAGGAACCACCAAACTGGTTTCCACATTGGCTGCGCCATTTCACATTTCCATCAGCAATGTACAAAGTTCTAATTTCTCCATATCCTTGCTAATATTTATTTTCCATTTTAAAATGTTATAGCCATACTAGTGCATATGGAATGGTGTCTTGCTGTGGTTTTGATTTGCATTTCCCTAATGAGTAATGGTGAGCATCTTTTCAGGTGTTTGTTGGCCATTTGTGTTATCTCCTTTGGAAAAATACCTATTCAAGTCCTTTCCCAGTTTTTAATTGGAGTTTTTGTCTATTACTATTGAGTTGTAAGAATTCTTTCCATGTGCTGGATAAAGATTCTTATCACATATATGATTTGCATGTTTTCGTACATTCTGTGGGTTGTCTTTTTACTTTCTTGATAGTGTCCTTTGATGCACAAAGTTTTAAACTTTGATGATGTCCAATTCATCTATTTTTCCTTCTGTTGCTCATGCTTTTGGTGTCATATATAAGAACTCATTGTTAAATCGAAGATTGTAAGGATTTACCCCTAATGTTTCAAGAATTTTATCTCTTACGTTTAGGTCTTTGATCCACTTTACGTTCAATTTTGTATGTCTCAATGAGTTCCCGCCCCTCCAAAAAAAATTCGTATGTTGAATCCTAACCCCCAGGTGATGATGATATTAGGAGGTGGGTACTTTGGGAAGTGATTAGGGATTAATGTTCTTATAAGGAGACCTCACAGAGATCCCTAGCCCCTTCCACCATGTAAAGACACAGTAAGAAGCACAGGCTATGAAACAGAGAATGTGATTTCACCGGAACACAAGTAGGCTGGCACCTTGATCTTAAACTTCCCAGCCTCCAGATCTGTGAGAAATAAATTTCTGTTTATAAGCTACCCAGCCTGTGGCATTTTGTTATAGCAGCATGAATGGATTAAGATAGTGTTTAATTTCATTCTTTTGCACTTGGATACCCAGTTTTCCCGGCATCATTTGTTGAGAAAAGTATTCTTTATCCATTGAGTCATATTGACACCCTTATAGAAAATCAGTTGATCATAGGTGTATGGATTTATTTCTGGACTCTCAATTATATTCCACGTATGAATGTGTTTAGGCAAATACCAGTTTTTATTACTGTAGCATTGTAGTAAGTTTTGAAATCAGGAAGTCTGAATCCTCCAAATTTGTTATTTTTCAAGATTGTTTTGGTTACTTGGGGCTCCTTGCAATTTCATATGAATTTTTGTCTTGACATTGTATCCTTCAACCTTGCTGAATTCATTTATTAGCTCTAATCATTTCTTTAAAAAATTCTTCAGGATTTCCACATATAAAATCATGTTGTCTGCAAAACAGAGATAGTTTTACTTCTTCCCTTTCAATTTGGATGCCTTTTATTCTTTCCTTGTCTAATTGCTCTAGCTAGAATTTCCTTGTCTTGTGCCTGATCATAGCTGGACATTTTCAGTTTTTCACCATTGAGTATGATGTTAGCTGGGGTTTAAAATGAATATCCTTATCATATTAAAGAAGTTCCCTTCTATTACTAGTTTTCTGTGTGTTTCATCATGAAAAGGGTGTTAGATTTTGTCAAAAGCTTTTTCTGCATCAACTGAGATGATTTTTCCCCCCTACTGCTCGTATTCTTAGCCAGCAGGCCCAATTACCTCTTTCTATATGTGAATTATTTAATTTTATATCCTGCTTTCTGCATTTATAGCATGAAAATCTTTTCATTAAAGGTCATTAAAATTATGATTTCCAGTGGCTATATGTTATATCCTCATATGGATGTTCTAAAATTTATTTAATCCTTTCATGTTTCAAAAATTTCAATATCTCTATCGCTTTAGGAATAAAGTTCCTAGAACTGGAATTATTGGGCCAAAGGCAATGAACACTTTTAAACAAAGAAACAAATTTCTGATTTTTAAAATCAATGTGAACTTCCAGCTCAGTATTGTTTAATAATATTTGGTATGTTCTGTGCTTGCTGCTTCATAACTCAGTCACCTCTGAATTTGCTTTCTATTCATCTCTGAAGTTCTTTAACCTTTACTGCGACTAAGCAGATCACCTCTTTAACTCCTCAATATTTACTTTTCCTTTTGTTTCTCCATGTGCCCACTTTCTATACTTAGTCTAATCTTTATTTGTTGATTTAATCTCTGAATGAATGACTAAGCCTATAGTCAAATGCAAGAAACATGAAAACTTACCAGTAAAAATATGAATAAAGCACACATGTGCATTATTACTATCCATTATTTTATTTAGCTTGGAAAGGTACGGAATTTGCAACCTGGTTAGTTTAGGGTGTTTGTTAGTTTTTTCTTTATCAAGATCCACTTGCGTGTTCCTGAGCAGGTTTTTAGGATTCTCTGGAAATAAAGCGACTTTGGAAAATGAACTCATATAAAACAAATGTAAAACATTTAGTTTTAGAGCATATTAAAGAAAAGTATTTCTGTCTCTATTCATTTTCACATTTTATTGGAAATTTTTGTTTTTTTGAACTACTGTGTGGAAAGCAAAATCCTTGCACAGAGCTATTAAGCATAGACCGCCCCCCACCACTCGCCACCCCGCCCACTTAAATACGCACCTCACATACACATTTTGGCATCGTCAAATAAATTTAATTAAAAAACTAACATAATTCTAAAAACAAGGAAACTGTAAAATACCCAAGATCAGAATAAATGTAAACAAGACAGTCATCAGGACTACACGAAGCGGCCACCGGTTTAAGTGTTCAGGCACCGCGGAAGGAAAACTACGATTCCCAGAATGCTCAGCGCGCGTGTCCGGTCTTGAAACATGCAGCCTCAGTCCCGCCTCCTCACTCCAGCGATTGCTCAGCTCCGTGAATTGCTCTTCTCCCATTGGTGGGCTCTCCGCGCGGTCAATTACTACGGCGGCTTTGGTTTCTTCTGGCGCATCGGTTCCGCCCCGAGCCAAGATGGCGGCAGAAGCAGCTGGTGGGAAATACAGGAGCACAGTCAGCAAAAGCAAAGACCCCTCGGGGCTGCTCATCTCTGTGATCAGGTGAGGGAGGCAGGAGGCAGGGTCCTGGGACAGGGGGCAGCGGGCAGCGACTCGACCTCCGCTTCGGAAGGGAGCAGGGTTAGCTGGGTTCCACCCTGCCGACCCTTGCCTTCCCTCCTTGCCTCCCCCCAGCTCCTCCCAAGGTCCCCCACACGTCCCCCTTTTTCTCTGGGATTGGGCTAAAGGGAGGAGTCTCGCCTCAGTCTCTCTCTTTCTTTTTTAAGAGCCAGCTCTTGCCATCAGGGAGTCTGGGCCCTAAAAGCGCGCTGGCTCCGTGGGGCCCGGTAGAGAAAGGCAGGTGTGTTCATTTCTTCACACCACGTTGCTCGGTCGATTGATTGTCTGCAGCCGTCACTGAGGAAGGGGCTCGTGTCCTGGGCTTCTGGGTGGAAGGCCCTGCAGTCCGGAGACGCCTGTCACGAGTCGCAGATGGTGTTGTCACCCCGTGGATCTCGCCAAGCACCGGTGAAGGGCCACAGCCTCCCGTGCAAGAGCCTGTAATGAGCTGGGAGACGGGGCGGTGCGTTAGAAGGCACACGTCTCGGGCTTCCTGGCCCTGTCAGTGCCTTAAAACAGATGTCACGTTATCCTCTATGCACATTATTTTCCCAGAGTATTTATGGTGAGAATGGCGGGGCTTTTAGGGTCTTTTTTTTTTTTTTCAGTTTTTTCTTTATCAAGATCCACTTGCGTGTTCCTGAGCAGGTTTTTAGGATTCTCTGGAAATAAAGCGACTTTGGAAAATGAACTCATATAAAACAAATGTAAAACATTTAGTTTTAGAGCATATTAAAGAAAAGTATTTCTGTCTCTATTCATTTTCACATTTTATTGGAATTTTTTTTTTTTTGAACCACTGTGTGGAAAGTAAAATCCTTGCACAGAGCTATTAAGCATAGACCGCCCCCCACCACTCGCCACCCCGCCCACTTAAATACGCACCTCACATACACATTTTGGCATCGTCAAATAAATTTAATTAAGAAACTGATATAAGTCTAAAAACAAGGAAACTGTAAAATACCCAAGATCAGAATAAATGTAAACAAGACAGTCATCAGGACTACACGAAGCGGCCACCGGTTTAAGTGTTCAGGCACCGCGGAAGGAAAACTACGATTCCCAGAATGCTCAGCGCGCGCGTCCGGTTTTGAAATGTACAGCCTCAGTCCCGCCTCCTCACTCCAGCGATTGCTCAACTCCGTGAATTGCTCTTCTCCCATTGGTGGGCTCTCCGCGCGGTCAATTACTACGGCGGCTTTGGTTTCTTCTAGCGCATCGGTTCCGCCCCGAGCCAAGATGGCGGCAGAAGCAGCTGGTGGGAAATACAGGAGCACAGTCAGCAAAAGCAAAGACCCCTCGGGGCTGCTCATCTCTGTGATCAGGTGAGGGAGGCAGGAGGCAGGGTCCTGGGACAGGGGGCAGCGGGCAGCGACTCGACCTCCGCTTCGGAAGGGAGCAGGGTTAGCTGGGTTCCACCCTGCCGACCCTTGCCTTCCCTCCTTGCCTCCCCCCAGCTCCTCCCAAGGTCCCCCACACGTCCCCCTTTTTCTCTGGGATTGGGCTAAAGGGAGGAGTCTCGCCTCAGTCTCTCTCTTTCTTTTTTAAGAGCCAGCTCTTGCCATCAGGGTGTCTGGGCCCTGAAAGCGCGCTGGCTCCGTGGGGCCCGGTAGAGAAAGGCAGGTGTGTTCATTTCTTCACACCACGTTGCTCGGTCGATTGATTGTCTGCAGCCGTCACTGAGGAAGGGGCTCGTGTCCTGGGCTTCTGGGTGGAAGGCCCTGCAGTCCGGAGACGCCTGTCACGAGTCGCAGATGGTGCTGTCACCCCGTGGATCTCGCCAAGCACCGGTGAAGGGCCACGGCCTCCCGTGCAAGAGCCTGTAATGAGCTGGGAGACGGGGCGGTGCGTTAGAAGGCGCACGTCTCGGGCTTCCTGGCCCTGTCAGTGCCTTAAAACAGATGTCACGTTATCCTCTATGCACATTATTTTCCCAGAGTATTTATGGTGAGAATGGCGGGGCTTTTAGGGTCTTTTTTTTTTTTTTTCCAGGGAAAAATTAAGGGAGGGAGGACCCTTTCAAACACTATTAAGGATGACAGAGGGAGTGACTAAAAACAACCTGAATAAAATACATGACACGTCTTTCTGTTGTTGACGTTTGAATTTCAACTCAGGTATTTTTTAATAAAACAACACGTTCTGCCCCCCTTCCCCCCCCCCCACACACACACCGAAGCTAAACTTTTGGTTGAGTTCTTGCGGGGCTCCTAGAGCGTCCTGATCTTTTAAAAATCCAGGCCCAGTAGTACTAGCTCGTTAATAAGCCCTTGAATAAATGAACAGATTGAACTATTAAAATAACCTACTCCTCATGGACTGATAAATGATAAAGGTCCATTTCATGGGTGCTATTTAGGGACCTCTAGTTTAAGATTATGGCATATTACATCATTATTACCAATTTTTTTTTTACAGGATTCAGATGATAGTTCTCTGTATGGAGATACTTAATATAACTTGGTAGGCCATTCAGAGGGAATGCTGTTCAATGGTCGACCCACGTTCTTGCTGCGACCATACACAGTCTAGGTGTTTTATGATACAATATCTGTAACTTCCCATCTTCATCCTTGGTGTTAATATAATACATAAACTTATTTGGATTCTTTCGGAACTTGTTTATTTTTTTTCTGCCTTGCAGTCAACATTCATTTAAACAGTACCTATTTGCTGCCTGTTTCTAGTATGGTGCTTGGCACTTAATACGTATTTAGTAAATATTTGTTGAATGAATGAGTGGAGGCCAGGAGTTTTGCAAAGACGAATCAGACATGATGTTATAGTAGATTATACTTAAAACATGATGTTACAGTAGCGATACTTGAGGGATAAAATATGTAACTAAAAACTACGACATAAGACTGGAAGAGACAGATGAAATATGATGGGAATCCAGGAGGAGGTGTGATTACTTCCAGTGGAAATGGAGTGGTGGATGAGGGAAGGTAACAGCTATATACAAATGTACCACCTTACTTGTGTACTTATGATTCTGTAGGCTTTGCCCATTTATTTTATGCTATAAATCAGTTTTCTTAAGTGCAGTGTAATTTACCGTAAATGTCCTATATTTAAAAATGCATACAAGCCAAATGAAAGCTTTTTTACGGATGCTGATTCGGAAGCATACATTGCTTTTGGTTGCCTCTGTGTTTTTCAGGGGGCATCTCCCACTGCTAGATGGTGTGGAGCGTGATTTGGTGGTTATTCATCCATCTCTTAACGCCTGTGTATATTACTTTCACATTGTCACCATGATTTAGACCTAGGCATTTTTTACTCTGACTACTGTTATATATAAATTATTTTCATATTTCTTCCTTTTCTTTGACCATTAGAACAACACTTTTCTTTTGTTATGAATGTTACCAGCGTGGTATAATGGAGTGTCCAGACTTAGCATTCTGGGCAAGTTTAATAAGAATTGGGGTTCATGGTCACATACGATGTTTTTAAGACTGGATGTTGTTAGTGTCAGAGTGTTGATGTTTAAATTTCAACATTTCTTTCAATGACAGGAATTTTGGAGTTGGACTGAGGGTGTTGCTAAGCTTCTCTCCTTGTTATTTCCTCCCTTATGTGCTTTTGAATATACCCAGTGGTTTAAATTTCATAAACAGTGGAGTGAATGAGAGGATGGTAGCGTTACTTTGGTGTTGGGGTGGGAAAGAGTCAGAGGGAGAGAGCTTCTGGGAATGGAATGAGGAATGTAGTTGCTAGGAGAGTAGATCTTAAAAGTTTTCATCCCATAAAAAATTTGTAACTGTGAGTTAATGGATGTTAGCTAAACATACTGTGGAAATCATTTTGTAACATACACATAAACCATTATGCTATACACCTTATGTGAATACAATGTTACATATATCAATAATAACAAAAAGAATGGGGTATGTGTATTTCTAGTTAGTAACATTTATTCTGCCACTCTGAAGTTGCTGCTTTGTCTATCTGTTCAATTTGTATTCTCTTTGTTACCCTTCTCGCAACATTGTATTCATGATTCTTAATTCCTCCTATGAAACTTTGATTACCTCTTCTTATCCTTAACCTCTATTGAAATTCTCTCACAGACTGTAGCTTTCCTGGTTGCTTTGGCAACAAGCATCAAAAAGGAAAACCCATTTTAGACTCACGTTTATAAAATCTGAGCATTGCTGAAGACGTATCTTCAGGGTACGTGGAACTGAATGTGCCAGTTCTCTTTCATGTTTCCTGGGACCTAGCATTTTGTCACAAAAAGTTACTTGTTCATGATCGAGTCCACTGTCCTTTGAAAAGTTTGCTTAGTTTAGCTTTATTCATCTTTTTTTTATACCACTGAACAATTGTTTTTTCTTTTTTGAGTAGTGAATGTTAGAAATTCTCAATTCTCTTGTTCAGATATGGAAACTATAATTTCTAGACTACATTCACTATGTATTAACAGAACAGTTTTAATGTATTTTTCAATGCTATTCCTAGTAGTAGGAAGAACATTTACTGTTACAGTCATCTTTTAACAGTGGATAAAAAGTACATGTGGAGAAGGGTTTGACCTAAGGACAGAGCGGGTGTAGACATGGGATATCCAAATCTCACCACAATTTCTGACCATGGTACAAAGAGTTCAATAATGACTCTATTTTGCTAGTGTGATAGTCCATCACTTCAAAGTATTTAAAAGTCAAAATAATTTATAAAGATGAAGTGTAATGTAACTGTAATGGAAGTAGTACGTTTGGGAGGATGGGTTTTTGTTTTTAAGTACCTTGAGACTCCTAAGTGAAATTCTTAGCCATTAAAAAAGTACTAAATAAAATTACTTCAGGACAGTCAGATGTTCCCATGGCTTTGCAGAGGAGGTCCTCAGGTTGTGAGGCGGGGCTCTGATGAGACAGATGGTGCTTGGGAGTGAGTCTGTTGGAGGCTGCGGCCAACTGCAGTTTTGGGTTTCAAGTCTTGCCACTGGCCCTTTAAGACGGAACTAACTGGGTGGATAGAGTCCTGATTACCTGCTGATGTACAATGTGGACAGTTTTATGTGCACACACTCACATTCTCTTACTTTTCTATTGATCACCCCCTGCTCTTCCCCCAACCCCAGCCTCCAACCTGTGTTTGGTGTGAAGTTGGAGCAGGCAGCGTTTCTAATCAGGAAATAAGCAAGATAGCATTTGGGAGATGCTATTTTATTTTTGTGAGTTCTTGTGTGATTTTTAATTGGGAAATGTGTCTACCACTTCCTGTTAGGTGATTTGCTTTCCAATTAAATGTCAACTCTCTTTATAAGTTGGCCTTTAATGGCAGGTTTAATTGGGAAGACAAACTTGGCTGCGACTTGAGGAGACCTTATTGAAACCTCAGAGCAGAGCTTTTGTAGACAGCCTCTGGTTACAGATGTCAAGGCAGTTTGAAGGCTCACGTTTCAACTTTCAGATCTTCACAGAAGATGGAATTTCAAAAACTTAGGAAATCCTTTATTGTTAAATTCTCTTGCTCCTCAGAGAGTGTTTTGGTCAGCCCCATATTTAATTCAAAGTAAACTTTGGGTCCAGGCTTCGATCATAGCTTTGAACAAAGAGCTTTGAGGTCCATGATATAGTCTGTGGCAGGAAAGGGACGTGGACACTGTTCTGAGCAGAGTCCTGGAAGTTGTGTGAGGTGGGTAGGATGTCGCCATCATCATCACCTCTCTTCATGTGAGCCTGTCTTGTAAGGGTTTCTAGAGATTCCGGCTCTTTGTTCCCTGGTGAGTCTTGGCACAGGGATGCAGTATTGTTTGAAAATTACTCTACTAGAATAGCTGGAGACTAAACACTTTATAAACTTCCTGCAAGTCCTGGGACATCTGACAGCATATGTGGATGTAAGGGGGAAAAATTCCCATTTTTTCCTGGCTAAGCATGCAGTATTAATATCTTGGGAACCCATGTCATAGTTTCTAACTTCACGTGTAATTTTTAACATTGGAATTTCTTGAAAGCTTCCAGGCATACAGTTTCAATATTGGGTGATAAGGTCGTATTTTTTCAAGCCATTACACATAGGTAGGTGTGGTCACAATCCAGTGGAAGGTGTGGTGTAGTTGGTAGAAACTTACTGTATTATCCGTTATCCAGGTAACCTTGGATCAGTACTGAAAACCACTGTATCTTAGTTTCTCATTTGTAAAATGGGATAATAGTATGATCTGCCATGGTTTCTGGGGAAATTTAATCAGAGTATAGAAAAGTGCCTAGCACGTTTGGCATAGAGAAGGCAATATTACATATGTCATTTACATGTCAATAAAACAAAACAAAGAATGAGGTATGTATATTTCTTGTTAGTAAAAATTATTCTTTCTCTTTGCCTTTCTCTTTCTGAGTGTGTATGAAATGTTGGATGGATAGATAGAAATATTTTTTTAAACAAATATGGGGTCTTTATGTGCTAATTTTATGTATCTCCCTTTTTCATATATACTTACCTATAGTAAAGTGCATGCATACGAGTGTTAAGTATATGGCTTGATGAATTTTTTCCTGTATAACCACTCTTCACATCAAGATAGAGAACAATTGCACTCAATTTTTTTCCAATTCCGTTTTCGTGTGTGTGTGTGTGTGTGTGTGTGTGTGTGTGAGTATCGTGTTATTCCATTCCCATTCACTAAAGACTATTCTTTCTTCACTGAATTTCTTTTACACCTTTGTCAAAAATGTGGGTCTATTTCTTGACTCTTAGTCTATTCCATTCATCTGCTTATCGGTGACAGTACCACACAGGGTTGATTACTGCTTTTAAAAGTCTTGGAGACACATAGCGTAAGCTCTCCAACTGTAGTCTACTTTTTCAAAGTCATTTTGGCTATTCCAGTCCTTTGCATTTCCATAGCAATTATAGAACTAGCTAGTCAATTTCTACAGTAAAACCTGCTGGGATTTTGGTTAGGATTGCATTGAATGCACAGACTTATATGGGAGAATTGACATCTTAACAATACTGAGTCTTTTGATCCATGAAAAGGGTGTATCTCTCCATTTAGTTTTTCTTTGATTTCAGTTTTTGTTTTTGTTTTTTTAATAGAGTTCATTGTGTAAGTCTTACATATTGTGTGTCAGATTTATCTCTAGTTTAGGCCACTTCAAGTTGTCCCATAACTCACTGAATAAATGAATTGAGGTCCATTTTTTCCCCCTAGTCTGTTTTTTTCTTGGTGTTTTCTTTAGGATAGTTTCTACTGCTGTGTGTTCAAGTTCACTAATCTTTTCTACAATTCCTATCATTTCGTGTAATGTAGTTTTATAAATTGTATCGATCTCTAGAAGGTTGATTTGGGTGTTTGTTTGTTTTTTAAATATCTTTAGTGTCTCGGCTTACAAGTTTATTCTTTCCTGTAGCTCCTTGAACATACAGAACACAGGTATTATGAATGTTTTAATGTTCTTGTTTGCTAATTGTATCATCTGTGTTATTTTTGGGTTAGCTGCAGTTGATTGATGTCTTTTCCTCCCTTCCTTTACATGCTTTGTACTTTTTGGGTGCTAGATACTGTGAATTTTACCTTGTTGGGAGCTGATACTGGATATCTTCACTTTCCTGTAAATATTCCTGAGCTTTATTCTGGGATGTGGTTGAGTTACTTGGAAATAGTGTGGTCCTTTCAGGTCTTGTTTAAATTTTGCCAATTGGGAGCAGAGCAATATGTCGTCTAGGGCCAATTTTGTCACCACTGTGGCAAAATGCTTTTGAGTACTCCTCCCAATGCTCTTTAGAGAGTTGTTACTCAAACTGTGTGTGATTTCAGGTAATTGTTCCATCAATCCTTTCAGGTGGTTCTTTTCTTGGCCTTGCGTAATTTCCTCCGCGCATGCGCTGATAGTAGCTGAAGACTCAAGGAAGGTCCTCTACAGATCTCCAGAGTGCGCTGGGCAGCTCTCTCTCTCCTCTGCGTCTCTCTGTCCTGAAAATTCCAACTGCCGTAATGTCCAAGGTTTCGAAGCCTTTGTTTATTAGCTGTTTCAGATGGTTGCATATGCGCAGAGACGAAGAATAAGGTAACCAGATGTGCTACAGGAAGTTACGGCATGGAAGTGAACTAGATGTCTGGGCACTGCTGGTCTGATTTTGCAGTGTATTTAATTAAACAGTTACATACCTTTAGTCCATAGAGTACTCTCCCAGGAACTTTTCCTGTAGAACTCTTAGAAATGCTTTGGATCTATTAACGCGTCTGCTTATGTATTTATTTTTAAGAATATGATTTTTTTGTTCTGTTTATTTAGCGCCTGAGATAGTATTGTTAATTGTTAGCCTGAGGTCTCGTGGAGCTGGTAAATGGGTTTTCTTTGGGTGCCATAATATTTTGACTCTTTTTGTTGGTGGTTGTTTTGTTTTTGCATGCATTTGGCAGTTTGCAGTCTGTGCTTGCATTTTTCAGTTTGCCGGGGTGAGCTCTGCTCCTTACTGTCCTCTACTTTGCCACTTTTTACATTTTTAACTGCTTTCAAGCCATGAAATGAGTTATGACTTTGGTCTTTTCAGTAGCCAGTCCTTTATTTTTCGGGAATTTTGCCTTGAAAAAAATGGAACCTCCCCATTTAACAGGAAGTTATAAGAAAGCATTGTTGTGTACCATTTGACATGGTAAGAAAATTAAATATTTTAAGGTGCTTAGGAAAACCTTTTCAGACTTTTATAAAAGGTTTTATAAAACCATTGGAAAAAAAAAAGGGACATATAAGGAAAAGGTGTTTTTCCATTTATAACTTGGTGACTGTCCTTGTGTGCTTATTATGGGAGACATTATTTTATGCTCAAAATATCACCTGAGAGCTTGTTAGAAATACAGAACCTCAGTCACCACTTAACCCACCTGAACAGAATCTGCCATTGATTACCAGGTGACTTCACCGCACATTAAAGAAACCAGTTAGCATCTTAACTTTTTTGTTTTTGTTTTTAAAGCTGAGATAATGGTATTATGGCTTTGTGTTTTTTTAAAAAAAGATTATTCCTAAGAGTTACACACTGAAATATATACCACTAAAAATGACATGTCTAGGATTTGCTTCTAAGTAATTGGGGAAGCGGGTTTGAGTTAGTGAGGTGAATGTAACAAGATTGGAATGTTTAGTTGGTGAAGCTGGGTTTATTCGACAAGTCTCTTAATTTTTGTACGTGATAGAAAATTTTCATTAAAGTGTACATGCATATGTGTGTTTATATATGTGTATATGCTGGGGAGAGGAGAGGGGTTCGGAGTGGTAAGGTTCTGAAGATGAATAAATCACAGAAGCACTGACTAGTATATTCTGCCTGTCCTGTCCAGCTCCTACTCTGACACCTGCCCTCCCAGGTGTACCTTGCATATTAACATACTAGTGTCTCCTGGATGTCTGTGCTTAAGAAACCTTCAATTTGTGTAATCTGGAATTTCCCAAATAACCTACCGTATTTCCCCGAAAATAAGACCGAGTTTTATATTAAGTTTTGCTCCAAAAAGACGCATTAGGGCTTATGTTCAGGGGACGCCATGCTGAAAAATCATTCTAGGGCTTATTTTCTGGTTAGGTCTTATTTCTGGGGAAACACGGTCATACCCTCTAACACCTATTAATAGCTTACAAAACATCATTTCTCAGGAACTCACTAGAAACTCCACATTAGGAAATAGCATAGACCTTTAAAATGACCATATGCCACAATGTGTTAACGTAACAAAAACATTCCACTGGAGATGAAAAATAAGATCGCTCTGGACAAAGCATTGAGAAGGGTGTGGGGCTTCAAATGGAAGAGGGAAAAGAGGTAGAGCTTGGTTCAGTAAGGGCAGGGATAGATTTTAACTGGACTTTGTCAACACTGCACTCAGTTTTATGCTTTAGTGGGGGGTGATTTTACTTGAGGTAGTGGCCTTCTCTATTGGTTCCAAGATTTATAGCTTTTGGTCCCCAGAAGTGTTTTGTATAACCGAGTTAATTGAAATATTGAAAAACTGCATGTATTTGGTGTAGTAATTGGCCTAAGAGTTGTCTGAAGCAAGACAACAGTGAATTTGCAATTGACTTTAAAGCAGAAATTGCTTACACTTGGTATGAAATGAATCTTTGTACTGAATTAAGGGATGTTGTTTTTATGCATCAGAAAACTTTTTCAGAGGGACTTGTCATCGCGAATTGCTGTCAGTTGGGATGGGATTATCTTGTATTTTGTGGGCTCTAATAAGACATAATTAAGAAACAAGCAATTGCAGTGTATAATTGAATATAATAAAATCTGATTTAAAAGTGTAATGTAGATTTGGTTATGCTTTGAGTGAAGCCGTATCTTGTTTGATTATATAATGTTGGAGATTACATCTCCGACATTAATGTGTGATTTTTAACACAAACTCAGAATCATGATGAGGGTTTGTTATTTTTATAATTCGTTGGAAGCGTTTATAGACTACTCATCACATGCAGGTTGTAATAGGCTTGAAGACCTGCTTCTCAGCTTGTTGGGTTAGTGTTTATATTCTTACAGTCTCTTTTCCTCCTCTTCAGGTTGTACTGTCCCTTTCCTCATACTTAGAACTGTCTTTAGTTCCCCTGCTGACATAATAGGTGTTTGTTGTTGTCAGGCATTTCTGAGGTTGGTTCTGTCATATTTTAAAGGAAAAGAAAATGTAATGCTCACACTTTGAAATAAGGGCTAACTAGATCTAATAGTGTAACCTAATAATCTTCTGGTTAAAAGCAGTTTGGGAAAGAAAATAGGGTAATGTGAAGAGCCATGGCAGCTTTAGACGCCTTTTTCTTGCGTTGGGATCAGTAATAGAAAGGAGTATTATATTCTAGAAAGATCAATAAGCCAATAGTTAACTTTTATCCTGCTTGGGGTGAGGTTCTGGAACTAGTTAACCCTTGAGTATTCATTGTGAGTTTCAAAAAACTCCGTTTTTGCCTCATTATACTGCGTTAGAATATTTTGTAGATGAAATAAAGGTGATTCCTCATCTCGTGCGCTTCCATTCTGCAGTTTATAAAAATTCATAGAATTGTCCTAACGAGGGAAAGGAGCACTGATTGAGGGGTTCAGCTGCTTGATGAGTAAAAGGTGCAGGGACTCTGTGACATCCAGATTGTTTGCTCAGAGGCCCATTTTTCGTACTTTCCAGAAAGGGGCTCAGTGAGGAGGTTTGATTCTTATTGGAGCATGTGCTCTGCAGACCTGTAACTTCCCGATCGGTGATTTTTGGATACGTGGAGCTTTACCTGTAATTAGCTTTCCTGAGTTGCTTGAAGGGATTTCCATTAATTGTTTCGTTAATCTTTATTATTCCTGGAGGAGAGGTCACTGGATGCTATCAAGGAATGCCCTTTGTAGACAATTAAGCCTATTATCTGTTTTCAGAAAGCAGGTCTTAATGCTAATTATTCTGCAGGTGTCTCCAAAATTCAGGTGTATTATGTTAAATATTCCATATAGCAAGTTAATTAGTTCAGTTATCTGAGGCTGTGTCAGGCAGCTAATTCTTCTTGTGGGTTAGCCAAGAATCTGTGTTGCTGTGGCTAAGGGAGGCGTGGCTGATAACATCTGCCTTGAGAATCACCCAACCAGAATACTCCTGCCTGTGTCTTGTAGGGAGGTATAGCAGTCTGCACAGGCTGCCATAACAACATACCATAGGCTGGGCGGCTTAAACCGCGGAAAGTGATTTTCTCACTGTCTGGAGGCTGGAAGTCTGAGGTCGAGGTGCTGTCAGAATTGGTTCTGGTATGGGCTGTCCTTCTGGCTTGTAACTGGCCACCTTCTCATAGTGTCCTCACATGCCCTGTCTTCTCTGAGTACATAGAGGGTTCTCTACTGTTTCTACCTCTTCTTATAAGGACATCCATTCCTTAAGATCTCATTTGCTCTTTCTTACTTCCTTTACAGACTACCTCCAAATATGGTCACATTGGGAGTTAGGGCTTCAACATATGCATTGGGGGAGAGGGATGTCACAATTCAGTCCTTAGCAGGTGAACTCTGGGGACTCTTACTACTTTGTTAAAGTACCCTAAACTGTTTCCAGAGTGATAGTCTGTCATTACCTATAGGTAATTTTGAGACTCAGGCAAGAGCCCTGGCCAGGCTCGAAAGTTTTCACAGTTGGTTGTCCACCTTACTGCTGCTTTTCTGGCTTATAATATTTAGCTAAATCTTTAACACCAAATACTTCTAGACTCTCTTCAAAACTACTACTGTCTGGTCAGCTTGAACTAGTAAAAGGCTTGCTAAGAGGTCGAAATTCATAAAACCTGATTTGATCCATTTAGTCTTATACATTCCCTAATTTCTATCCTTCAATTAAAATGGATCTGTTGTGCGGGAGACCCTGCTCGCTGCGCCATTTGTCGTGCGCGGAGGCCTTCTCGCCACGCCATCTTTCAGGCAGGGTGGCCTGCGGGGTCTCTGCTCCCGCTCCCCACACAAGAATGCAGGATATGGTGAGGCCGAAAAGGAACACCCACGGAGCCATAGGTAGGGGAGTCATACCACTATGGTCTCACTGGAGGCTGGGTTCACCGGACGTGCGACCTGCCGTCCGCCTTTCCGCCAACCGACTGACCGACGACTCTCCTCCACTCTCTCCCTGGGGGTCCAACTCCTGAGAACAGTGGCCACCGAACACCACACACTGTGTGGGGGCCACACGTCCTCCTGCCCAGAGTCAGATGCCATTCCTACCTGGTCGGAATCTTGCTCGCTGTGCCAGGTGTCTGAGTGGGTGGAGGCCTCGGTGTAAGATGTCCACAACCCTCGGAGCTTAAGGCCGTAGCGGATCACCAAAATGAAGGCAATGCCGTCCATGGCCAAGAGGGAGGTGTGCCATCTGGAGGCTCGAGTCTCCCAGGCAGATCGTGCCTCCCGCTCCTGGCGTAGCTCCTTGCGGGCCTCTCGAAGCTGAACTTTTGTACGCATAAACTGCTCGACCATCCTTCGGTGAGTTTTGGCCGGTACCATACCCTGCTCGCTGCGCCATTTGTCGTGCGGAAGACCCTGCTCACTGTGCCATTTGTCGTGCGCGGAGGCCTTCTCGCCGCGCCATCTTTCAGGCGGGGCAGCCTACGGGGTCTCTGCTCCCGCTCCCCACACAAGAACACAGGATATGGTGAGGCCGAAAAGGAACACCCACAGAGCCATAGGTAGGGGAGCCATACCACCATGGTCTCACTGGAGGCTGGGCCCACCGAACGCGCAACCTGCCGTCCGCCTTTCCGCCAACCGACCAACCGACGACTCTTCTCCACTCTCTCGACCCTGTTCCGCTCTCCTCGGCTCTCCTCTTCCGCTCTCCTCGGCTCTGCTCAGCTCCTCGGCAATCCTCTGTAGCCGCAGCAGTTATACCAGCGGCCAATCAGCTAACCGGCCACAGCCGACGGCCAGTCAGCCACAGCCGATGGCCAACCACCACCCGAGCCAGCACCCTTCCACGTGAGGCCGAGAGCCTGTAAACTACTCTCTGGGGCTCTGTCCCCACAGGATCATTGGAAAGATTCATACTTGGACTATATTTAGAGTCTTTCAAAATCTGTAGGACTGAGTTGCATTTTAATGTTACATTCTTGAAGGACTTAGAAGAAATGGCCATGTAAATTACTTGGTTTTGAGAAGGCTGTTTAGGACGCCGTTTACTATATAATGTCTTCCTTACTGTTTTAAGTGAAAGATTTATTTTAGAATTTGGAACTAGTTTAAAATTTGTTTCCTCAGAGGAAGTAGACTCTATCTTTTTGATAGTGAAAATTATATAACTGGCTGTGTTTCCCTTTTTGCACTGGCTACTAGGAACCTCAGAGTTAGATTGGGGTCTCATTTCGTATAAACTGCTATGTTTGCCCATATGACCAGCATACTTGTGTTTTACATTTATATAGTGTAGTTTTGTCCTGTGTCTCTTTAACAAGTTCCACTTCTCATTTGTATTACCAATGTTCTTGTACAAACCAGCTCAGATTTTTTTTGGAAAGAAGTAGGATAGAATTAAAGTGCAACTTGAAAGTAAATATTGTTATTCAATATTAGTATTCACTATTAAATCCTGGTTGAAAGCTATTGTTCTTTGCCTGGGTGCTAACCCCCAACTGGCTTCAAAGCACCTTTCAGAGTAAAAACTACCTGATCTGGTTCCCAGCTTCCTTCCCTGACCTTACCGCCTATCTGTCACCCTTTCTCACTTCTCTAAAGGCACATTGCCCACCTTTGCCATTCCTTGTTCCCTGAATAGGCCACACATGTCCTGTTTCAGTGCCTGTCCATTTGTTCGCTCTGGAATCAGCTTTTCAACATAGTAGTACCACCTCCCTCGCCCTCACTCCCCAGAAAGCTCCGTTCAAATGCCACCTTCATCTGGGAGGCCCTCCCCAGTTTCCTTATGTAACATGGTCCCCTTCCTCCTACGCTGCCTTCTGTTTTCCATAGCTGCTGCGCCCGGACCGCCATGTGCTGTGTTTCTCTATTCGCTGTATTGCCTGCTTCCCTACAAGAATGCAAGCTTCATGAGGGAGGGATTGGTTCTGTTCACAGCCGTATCTCTGGCCACTTAGAACTGTGCCTGCAAAGTAGTAGGTGCTTAGTGATTATCTGCTGAATGAATATGTGAACTAAATCGGGCCGCTATGCTGTCCTTTTCTGGAGGGTTTTGAACAGGCGTTCTTTTCAGGAGATAATTTAGTTGCGGTTGTTTCTTATGTCAGGGAACTGCCTTCCTTCTTCAGATCCTGCAACTTGCTATTGCTCATTATTTAGCTTTTCCTAAGCCCTTAATGTACCCGGCACCGTAAGAATGCAGAGAAGAGGCCTCATCATGGTTCCTAAATAAGTGTCCTCAGGAGCTTTGGAATGGGGAGGCTTTAGGGAATGGGGGCTAACAGTGTCGTGATTCACAGATGATTTGTTTTGTTCCTAATGCTGTATATAAGCACACACATTGTGTGCACTTTGTTTTACAAAGAACATTCATACTCTGCAAGCCTCACCACCACCTGGTGGGGCAGGGGCTCTCATCTTGTCTGTTTGATGGCAAGAACCAGGCCCAGAGAAGTTAAGTGACTCGTCCAAGGTCAAAGAGCTCGGAAGTCGCCAAAACCTCATGTCTGACATATTTGGTGAGAGTAGTAAGAAACCTTTCTGGTGTGTTTCTCATGGTGGCACTCCACATTGGTCTTCTTTCCTTTTGCATCCTCTCTTTCTGTCTTTGACTGAAGGTGACTGTTCCTCCTGAATGACGGGCTACCTCTGGGCGACTAACCTTATTTTCATAGGTGTGCTTTTTCTTTTATTTGCTCTTCCTTTTATCTTTTTAAAGAGTAATGTCGACTTTTGTGTACTTTCTCCTGCCAGCGCTCCATTACTCTATTACGTCCAAAGTGAAAGCAAAATTGCTCCATAGGAGTCAGTGATAGCGACTAGTTATTTTCCTTTCAAAACACTTGACCTGCTACACTGAACTACAGTAGCTGATGTAAAGAAAAGAAACTGACACATGCAATTTTAGCCCTCTAGTTATTTACGCTGGGTTTGTCATGCTTGTTTATGGCTTGCTTAGAGCTAATGACTGAATTCACCAGAACCATATAACATTCGTGTCCCTACTAGGTGCTGTGAACAATAGCTTAACATCTACTCCATGGTTCTTTTAGCTCATGAGGTAAATAAATTCCTTCCTGGGAGCTAATTAGTCATGGTTAGAGATGCAATTCATCATGCATAATGCCAGAGCTGTCTTAGTAAAAAAATTCTTAGTGATCCAGAAATATCTTTGTGTCTAACTTAACTAGAATCTAATTGACACTTTTCTGTTCCTCCATGAGCCTGGCAGTAGTTTGTCAATCCTAGTGGTTTTGAGATAGGAATGGGGCAAAGATCTAAAGAAGGGGTCAGTATCTTTAATGTATCTTGGGGAGGCAACTTGAAGCTGTTTGTCCTCTGCTCATGCTTTTTAAATCTTCTTGTCCAGCTTGAAGACCTTACTACTGAAAAAGCTGCTTAGTGCCCTTTTTACTGTTCTCTTTACATCTGAGCTGTAGCTTTATTAAGGTGCAGTCCTGCAGCTCGGGAGCTGAAGGCAGGAAAAGAAGGATTTCATACCATGTATCGTTGAAAGGGCTTTGTTTGGAATCAAGTGTCCTTGGTTTTAATTCCAGTTTTGATATTAGCTGTGTGCCTCTGTTCCTCTCTTTCCTAATCTGTAGAAAGGGTGGTGATACTATCTCACCAGACTATTTTGAGGATGGCCTTAGATTATGTCCACAAAATAACCACTACATTGTCTGGTGTATAATAGACACTCAATTTATATTTTCTGCTTTCCTTTCACCTTCTCTTCCCAAAATGTAGGACATGGGTGCATGTAAATTTCTGCACTTAGTTTTCAAGTTTCCTGAGTAGAGGATGAGTGAGAGCCGGCCTGTTAGCTCTTAACCATCAAAGGGATCTTGGATCATTTTTGGACTCAATAAGAAAAGGCAATGTAGCTTTAGGAGAATGTCCATATCATGGGCTATGAAACCTCTTCCTGCTTGGACTGGTCACGCCGTGGAAGTACGCTGTGTTCAGTTCTGAGTACCACATCTGGAAAGGCCAGAGGGAAGCTTTTAAGAACCAGACTACCCAGGATGTAGGCCTGACTCTGCTACTTAAAAGCTCTTTGCCTAGAGAAAAACCAACTCAATCTCTTCATTGGTCAAATGAGGGGTCATGTTGTCAGGGATACATGAATTGTTACATGTAAACCACTTACATTAATGTCAGGCACACAGGAAGTACTAGATGAGTGTTAGCTGTTTTTGGGGGGACCTCGGGGGAAAGCCCAAGGATGGTGGGCTTTCATGTTGAGGAAGAAACAGTGGAAGAAATTGGAGGTATATAACCCGAGAAGAAAAGACATGTTGAGAGCCCTTTACCATTGAAAGAGAAATTTTATGGAAGAAGAATAGATTTATTTTGTTACTGAAAAAATTGGAACTCAGATCAATAGGTATTCATTATAAAGAGGCCGATTTTATTTAATGAAAGGCTTTGTGATAAGTAGAGCTGTTCAAAATTGCAATGACTTGCTTGTGAGCTAGTGAACTTTCCATTGCACAGAGGCTCAGAAGGCCGAGGAGAGGTTCCTGACCTGGCGGGTGGGGTGAGCTAGGTGGCAGGTGTTCTTTTCTACCCTGCTATCCGTTCAGACTAAGTGAGTGGCTTGAAACAAAATTATCCCACACTGAAATTTGCTGGGTGTTGGTAGATTGTTTGGGAACTTTGTCCCTGGGCTTAGTCTGCTCTTATAGTCTATCATTCATTCCTTTTGCAAAAATTTATTGTCTGAGACATTGTATTTCTGGTCTCATTTTGCAGAAAAAACAGGTTGGGAATGAATATTTACGTGACACCATGCAATCCTTGGAGGAACCTGATGAATTACGTTTCGTTATTGTTAGGAGACAGACAGTTCTCCTTGGGAGTGTTCTGTTTTGGGAGTTCTTTTGAGCAAAGCACTGAGTGCCCTTTGTTTTAGACTTTCTTGTACAGGATGTTTGTTTAGTAAACAGTCTTGGAGGATAAGAACAGTCTCTCCCTCCAGAGTAAAGAGCCGCCATGTTTACTGCCTAGTATAAAAGATTCGGTTTTCCAAGCTCAGGGTTCCTCTCTGGTAACTCCATGTGAGCCCATCTGCTTAACCCCCACAGGACTTGGAGGAAAGGGAGACTGAACAGACACGCTGGTGTCCATGCTACTTGCTGTGCTGTGAGGAATAAGGTCCTTATTCTCTGACCCGGGAGTCTTGCGTTTTCTGTCAGCGTCCATAAAACCGGCAGGCTAACTTGTTGGCGTTGTAGGCAGGACAAACATCTCAGGCTCTTCACAGTTCTTGACGTTGAGGAGGCGTGACATGAGAGGGAGGTCAGATCTCATGCCCAGTGCTGAATGAGCTACTGTTTGGGGGGGATGAAACCCGAATTTGTCTCCACAGGGTGTGCTTTCCATTACCCTGTAGAAAAAAGCTACTGCTTTTACTGCTTTTCCTCCTGCTACCAGGGCCACTGCTACTATGACCATGGTCGCTAGCCGGACGTTTATTGACTGCTAATGATACTGTAGGCCTTGTTTGATGTCATTTATTTCTCACCAA
This sequence comes from Rhinolophus sinicus, assembly GCF_036562045.2. Lineage (NCBI taxonomy): Eukaryota > Metazoa > Chordata > Mammalia > Chiroptera > Rhinolophidae > Rhinolophus > Rhinolophus sinicus. The sequence goes on along the minus strand of NC_133760.1, from coordinate 63,966,022 downwards.
TAACCCTGTAAGGAAGGTATACGTACTATCTCCATTTTATAGATGAGCAAGATGAGACACCATTACCAAGGTCATATGGGCAGTAGATGGTGGGGCCAGGGTCTAACCCAGGCAGTTTGAGTCCAGAGCCCGTAACTCTGGAGCAGTTCGGAGCATAATCTGAAAACAGAGCGACCTGGGTTTTGAATCCCTGTACTATCCCTGTACTTCTCCTTGTGCGAGGTAGAGCAGGTTAACCTCTTCCAATGTCAGCTGCTATCGCTGTGAAATGGGAGGGGGGGCTAATAACAGGACGTACTCCAAAGGGCTGCTACGAGGATTAAACGTACATTCTATCAAGTGCTCAGCACAGCTGGTTCCTGGCAGCTAGTAAGCCTCTCTAAATATTAGCGGGTATTATTGTTTCTTATCCTTGCTACCTTCCTTTCCTCTAATTAAAAAAAAAAAAAAAAAAGGAAAAAAAAAAAACTTTAATGGTTTGCACTCTCAGAGTTCTCTAATGTATTTTTCACTAAAGGCAAAATGTCATTCTGCCCAGTTTGCGTCAAGAAGATGAATTTCAAATGTGCGGCAAACCTGGCACAAGCTGCTTTCCTTATATAAATATTTTCTCTAAAAATGAAAATCGCTTAAACCCCCTATAGACTCAATTTAGTCTTCAATCTTCATTTTAGGACCCCTTCCTATTTCCTAATGCTCTGGTAATGTTACAGTGACAGCTGTTGCCCAAGGTGTCTTCTCGGGGCCTGACATTTTCCTTAATGGTCATTCTACTTAATGTAAACAATGTGAAATGTCTGGCATGTTTTCTTCCACAAATGGTGGTGGAGAGGAAGTTATGCAAAATATTATAAGGATGGCCAACTGACCCAGTGTAGCTTTGCAAGTTCTGTGGCTATTTGCTGTTCTAAGGGGAAATGATAGAGTTAAATATCCAGGAACTCTCCCCTTTGGGACCGTTGATAAATGGAAGGCATTTTCTGACCGTGCTTTTTTAGATGAACAGCCCGGAAGGCTTCAGGTTTAAAGAGCAAAGTTATGTATCATACAAACAACAGGAAGTCATGCTTCGCTACTCTGTACGTAAGTATTGTAAGTCATATTGGTGGCTCTGTCTTTGAAACCAAATTCCCCTCTAAGTTCCCCACTCTGCTTTACTTTATTAGTCAAACACTCAAACCCTTGTGCCTCAGGTAACCTGGGAGGTGAAAGGAACCTTAGAGGTAGTCTGCTGTAGGACCATTAGTGGACAGAGGAGGCCACAGGACCTGGCGTGAGAACGGCCTTCTTCCTCCATGTCTTGGGGTTCCCAGTGTGCTGCTTTCCTGAGTGTACCCCATGTTCCTTAGAGGCTTCACTTTTTTCTTCATTACCCCCCACCCCCCATCTCATCTCTTGGCATTCATCGCACATTTTCAAACTTCTTTTCGGAGGTTAGATTGAAGTTAAAGGCTGGCCTGCTGAATCTCCTTCTAAATTGAAAAAGAAGTGTTATTTATTATGTGGCTCATGAATTAAGATCGTTTGCCCTAAATGACAGTTGGGAGAAGTCTGTTGTACAGTATTTTGCATGCAAATATCTAGGAGTGGATATGTGATTGATTCGCTGATAGACCATCTCTGAAAGCGGTTCTAATGATGGACTTATAATTGATTGCATCCATCATTGAGAGCCTAAAATACCCCTCCCTTAAATTAAAAAAAGGTAAGTGAAATAAACTATGCTGAATGTATAAGCTGACAAATCTGAGGGAATTTAATGAAAGTCTAAATTACTGCAGCCAACAGATAAGAGAAAAAGGTTTCTTTGTTACTGATTATAACACTAAATTAAAAAAAATTATCCAAGAAAAATAATAGAGGAAACAAGGATCTATGGCCCATGTATCAAACTAAGTTATTGAAAGATTTTTAATAAGCGTATCTATCTCATTCCCAGGTTATTGTTGATTCATATCAATCTTGTTAGTGCTGTTGGAAGAGTAATAAATGGCAGAGACTGTCTTGTAGTATAGCTTATTATTGCTGTTGTAACAGATTTTAGAGTTAATACGACCTTACTTCCAGGCTGCTGGGGCTCTGTACCAAACTGAGGTTATTTAAATGAGCTATTTCAATGGTGGCTCTTCAGTGTATATGAGTAATTTTGTCTGTTAGTACACTTTCAGCTATAATTAAAAGTAGACCAACTGCAAGTGCCTTAAACAGTGGATATTTCTCTCCCCTAACAGGATGTCCTGAGGTAAGGCAGCTGTAGGATTTGGCTGCTTTGGTGGCCCAGTGACATCATAATGGCAACTTGGCATTTCTCTCGGCTTTCCCCTCATGGTTGTAAGATGGCTGAAGTATTTGAGTATCTCAGCTTTGTAACAATATTGAGTGTTGCGTGAAGGGACCTGCTTCCTGTTCATCATCTTGCAAGCGGACTATTCCTCGAAGTCCTTAGGTCTCATTGGTCAGGCTTGTTACTAATAAGGGGAATGGAATTAGCAGGAATTACTTGGATTCATTCAAACAAATCCAGACCTGCCCAGACTCTTGCAGAGTTCATGCTGCCTGTTACCTGATTAAAATGGGTATGCCAAGGACAAAGTGAAGGGCAAAATCTCCTTGGATAGGCAACCAGCAAATCCATTTAGATGCTCTGTTGGAATTGACTATGAAGATGGTTTCATATTTTCTGTTAGTAACTTGTTTCCACATCCTAGTCCACATGTGCTCGCATGTGGACTAACTCATTTTCCCCTTTCTGCTTTTGTTTGACTCAGCCTGATGTATTCTGTCTTTTATCAGGACTCTGTCCACCAGTGATGATGTTGAAGACAGAGAAAATGAGAAGGGTCGCCTTGAAGAAGCCTATGAGAAGTGTGACCGTGACCTGGATGAGCTGATCGTGCAGCACTACACGGAGCTGACGACAGCCATTCGCACGTATCAGAGCATCACCGAGCGCATCACCAACTCCCGCAATAAAATCAAGCAGGTGAGTCTCCTTTCCTCTCGCCTGGGGATGGCAGCACTTGGAGCTAGGTGCCTGGGTGGTGGTTAAGGGCCTTCACGAGGGGTCCCTAAGGATGCTTTCAGGAATGACGCAGGTGGGCCTGCATATGCTGGAAAGGCTGCCTGCAGAGAGTCGCAGAGGGCATCCTGGGCTGGCTTTTCCCTCTCCTGTGTCTGCCCTTGGCTCCTGCCATTACCTCTCACTGCAGAGTGAACTGACCCAGGCGATGGCCACAACTCGAGGAAAACAGGCCACCACTGTTTTCAGACTGAAGGGCCTCTTACTATTACAGGCTCCCGTCACAGTGTATCGTCTATTTACCGTGTTTCCCCGAAAATAAGACCTAACTGGAAAATAAGCCCCTAGCATGATTTTTCAGGAGGACATCCCCTGAACATAAGTCCTAAGGCATCTTTTGCAGCATAAATTAATATAAGACCTGGTCTTATTTTCAGGGAAACACAGTAATGTGCTCATAACGCACATTGTGTGTGTGTGTGTGTGTGTGTGTGTGTGTGTGTCTGTGTGTGTGTCTGTGTCTGTAGCTGTAGCGGCTGAAAACTTTTTTGAACTTTTGCCTTTGCGTATGCCACCTAATGCGAAGTTGATTGTGATTTCTCTGCAGTGATTGTACATAACTTTCGTGAAGAAAATCTAACTTACAAATTATTTAAACATATAATGAAATATTTATGAATACCAGAAGTCTTTAATATAATTTTTAGTAGTGATAAGTATGTATTAATTTTTATTTTATTTTTTTCATAATTTGCAGCTTTTTTTCTTCTTCCCCCCTTCTTCCTTCCTTCCTTTCTTTCTTCCTTCCTTTCTTCCTTCCTTCCTCCCTTCCTTCCTCCCGCTACTTCTCCTTCTCCTGCCTCCTTCGTTTTGTGGTAGGTGCGTGAAAAACTCTTGATTCCTGGGTCCCATGTCTTTAGTGCCTAAAGGATAAAGTGGGTTCACAGGGGTATTTTTATATTTGGTCGAGGGACAAATGTTGTACGCTGTCACATCATAGTTATGTGGTTCTTGGTCAGGTATTTTGAGCGTCACTCCTTTAATACCTTTTAGTATTACTCTCGGATAAATAATAATTTCTACCACTTGTTGAGCACTGATTCCTTGCCTCTATTCCTCATTCAATAGACTTAGAATTTGAACTTGGGTCTCCCCGATTCTAAAACCCTTGCTGCTGGTTTTCAGACATTTTTAAAGCAGTGACGTTCCCCATCCCCGCCCTTTTTAAAATGAGGTCTTTTGCAGAACCCCAATACACTAAACATTAAGGGGGGTGGTGCTCTCCTCTTGTTGATGTTGGGGTGAGCGGCCTGGAGCCTCATGCTTGGTCCCCTCGTCAGCACTGGCGCTGCCCCTCACACACTTCTGGGTGCTGCACAGACCATTTGAATCGCGCTGCCCCTGGGGGTTGACTTGGTTCGGGGATTATTCCCTGCACTCTACCTGCCCAGTAATAGCTGAGCTTACGGCATTCTCATGTGTTTCCTGTCTTCTAGACCTTAGATCATGATGTTGTAAGCAGATACATAAATTACTCTTCTAAGAATGCTGTTGATACATGTGTTTCAGCCTCTAAGAGTACAGTTCCAGCAATCAGTAAGCTCTTGACCTTTTTTGAAGCAACATGCTGTCCTCTTTACATTTTAAAATTAACTGGGCATTTTTGAAAGGAATATTGTATTTCTTAGCCTTTACAGTGCTGAGTTCATCCTGTGGCTTTATCTGTGAAACTAGGTGAAGCTATAGATCGGTTGCTCTAGACTTAAAGGAAACTGTGGTCCATTTTGACCCAATATTCTAAGCCCAAGAGGGGTCAGAACATGAATGTATAAAGCTGCTGACCTTCTGACTTTGCCTCGGGTAATCACAGGAAGGGTGAGGGGCTTTTTGGTGTTGGTGTTTTCTGATTAGTTTGCTTGGCTGAAAGGACTTTGTCCTAATCTCCGGGGAAACACGGCAGTGGTTTCTGCCTGGACTCTAGCCCTCTGAGTCAATAGCCTCTTTGCCCGAAGAGCGTTTCCTGGTATTAAAAAAGAGTCTCATTTTGATTATTTTGCATTTGTTTTAGTAGCCATGGTCTTTTCATCATCTTTATTTTTAAGTATGGCGGAGTTTGGAGCAAAAGAAAACCAAAAACACAAAAGTTGGTGTTTATATCAGTTGTCAAAGAAAAAACAAGTCACATAATTCTGTGTTATGAATTAGTTTCAACACTGGAAAGAGAAAGGGCTACAGCTCTTAAAAACAACAGAAAAAAAAGCCTTTAATAATTGATAAATGGGAGAAAGAAAATGTTGGGGGAAAATGAAAGTGAAATTCATTTTCATCCAGTTCTTTCTTATCACCAAGGAAACACTGATGCTTCCTCACCAATCTTTCCCCATCATTTTGGTTTTTAATTGTACTTTGGGTTATATACAAAGTACAGGTATATCTATTTTTAAAGTAAAAATTGGGATGATGCAGTAATCACCGAACTACATTATTTCAGAGCCAGGCAAGATGATGAGAATGTATAGATCTGAGTGGAAATTTTCTCTTTGTTCTCTGCCAAAAGTTCAATAAATACAGAGAGTGCCAAAAAAATGTATACACATTTTAAGAAAGGAAAGCTGTATTAAAATTGTAATACTCAATATATCCCGATAACAAAAGATGAATACAAGTCACATTTGACTTCTGCAATGACAAGAGGGGCTCAAAATGGTTCCCATCAGCGTCCAGATATTTCTGATTACGGCGAACTACTGCTTAAGCAGCATTGACCAAAGAGTTAACATCTTATAAAATGTGTGTACATGTGTTTGACACCCCCGGGGTTTGTTGAGTGCGACCTGCATACCTGCTTCTGATTCTGATGCTGGGGCTGTAAGAGTGGAAAACACCAGTCCTTGACCTCAGGGAGCTTGCGAGCTAATGGCAGGAGACAGAACAAAACAGATGATACTGAAAAGAGTTGATTTAGTCTCTGTATATGAAGTGTCTCTTGCACTGAGCATGGACTGTGATGTATAGAAGCAAATAAAACAGAAAAAGTTCCTGTACTTAGGGAGTGTACATTCCAGCCAGGGGAGACAGACTATTCATTAATAAGTAAGTAAGATATGGTGTAACCAATGGTAAGAAGTGAGGTGCCCGCCCCCAAACCCCTCGAAACAAAACAGGGGGTGCTGTTTTCAATAGATTGGTCAGAGAAGGCTTCACTGAGGTTGCATTTGAGCCGTCACTTTTAGTTGGTGAGGGCGTCGGGAGAGCACCTCAGGAAGAAGGAATCAGCTGGTATCCATAGCGGACAGAGAAGAATCCTGAAGCAGGAACATGATTGGAATTTGGGAAAGCAGCGTGGAGGCCAGTGGGGCTGGAGCAAAGTGGGGAGAGTAGCCGGAGAGATGAGAGGAGAGCCGGTGGCTGTGGTGTGGCCGAGTGGGCCTGTCATGCAGGGTCTCGATCCCCATGAGGACTTTGGTTTTAAGTCTGAGTTTGCTGTGAAACCATTGTGTGGTTTTGAGCATGGGGCTGGCATGATACGATGAAAAAGGCCATTCTAGCTTCTGTGCTGAGAACAGATTTTAGTAGGAACCAAGGTAGACGAAAATGTTCGTATTCATGCTCTGTTACCTTTATTTTTTATTTTATTTTTTTAAATTTTTTTATTGGGGAATATTGGGGAGCAGTGTGTTTCTCCAGGGCCCATCAGCTCTAAGTCACTGTCCTTCAATCTAGTTGTGGAGGGCGCAGCTCCCTGGCCCATGTGGGCATAGAACCGGTCACCCTGCTATTCAGAGCTCGCGCTCTAACCAACTGAGCCATCCGGCCGCCCCGCTTTGTTACCTTTAAAAACTTGAGAACTCAGAACTGTTTTCATTTCCCATTTTGCTATTAGTTTCATGTATAAATTTATGTTGCACTGTTAGAATCTATGTCCTGGGATAATCAGAGCTGACAAATTTAACCCTCTTCCCAGGTGGTCCAAAGTTTTTTACATCAGTCAAGTCCATTTGGAATTTTTCCTAGATTAAAAAAATTAAAAAGTGCAAATAAAATACCACGTGTGATTAATCAGGTCAAGTAATATGGATAATAAGGAAAATACTTGGGCGATCCTATTACTGGTGAATACGTTGTAAAATTGGTCAAAACGAGATGTCATTGCATTAGAAACCTTCAGAGTCCGTAGGTTCTGCCAGTGTCTCTCATACAATGACAAATACAGCAGCAGCACCGAAACAGGTGACAATGAGTAGGTACAAGTTGGGGACTCGGGCTGTCTAGGTGATGCTTGTTGGTAGTTGAATTTGAGCGCTTCCTTCGTGGTGTAGCAGGTGGCTGAGATGACATCAGATTACTTTAAAGACAGCGAGTCGTCCGTCTAATGCTTATCCCAGGAGCAGGTGGGCTGCAGGGAAAACACAGATACCTGTCTCTGCTGTGATGCGTACACAAACACTTTCCATTTCACCCCAATTTTGGCTGCCCTACTGGTGGTAGGTCAAGCTCTTAACTCATTTTTCTTGCCAGTGATTGGAAATAACTCTGCGTGATTGTCCAAGTGAAGTTGTTAGGACTTAATCATTGAGTAACGCAACATTCATTAATTAACATTCAACTACAAGAATTTTGTGGCTTTTATATGACAGTATACCTTGAATGGTAGAATTAGACTGAAGAATAACCTCAATGAATATTTAAAAAGTCAACAGTAGACCAAGATGGTTTTGGTAGGAAGTTATTTACAGCCCACATATAAGATGGAACATCCTAGCTCCTTGTAGGAAAAAGAGGGGAAAAGCCTAGAAATGGACACGCTGAGCTGTGGGCAATAATGAGGTTTCAGAATTAAATTCTAGGCCGTAGTTCGCAGTGCTTTAATGCAGTCACAAGAACTGTGAGGCCATCTTTCCATTAAGTTTAACTGTGTCTGTGTTTGTGTAGTGTGTCCAGACTCAGCAACTCAAAAGCCAAGTATTATTGTCCTTGGAAAGGGTTGAGTGGAGCCTCTCTGAGAATTTAGCACCTTAAAATGGTAGCTGAAAAACTAAGGGAACAAAAGCATGGGAAGTAAGTTAGAGGGTAATTTAAAAATGATCTTTAGTTATAAAGGGCTTTTAAACAATTGTGAGCAGTGTTTCCGAAGTTCATTCTTTCTAGGTAGTTTATAAGATAATGGAAAAAATGGGTGGACATTTACATCAGGAAAACACTGATATGTAGATTTGACTATAAAAAACAGAAAACATCACGATATGTTGTACTTTTAAAATTAGGAATAATTTGTTATATTAAGTTTCATTTACCATCCCTTATACATGGAGAGCTTTTCAGGAGATTTCTAGTTTAGTTTCAGTGAGGTGCTGGCATATTTGTACTGCCTGTACGTAACAGGCGCATTCAAAGGCATTTCCCCCCTTTAGTCTTGAGCCTCATTCAGTGCTTGTCTGATTTTATGACTTAAAAGTTACGGCTTTCCACTCCCCGAGCCCCCCCCCCCCCCAACACCTGTATCCATCAGCCTCTCCTGCATGTCTCTGTTCCTCCTCTACCAAATGCTACCACAGTATTATTCAGAGGCCTCGGTTAGTTTTCCTCCACTATCTTTCCCAGGCAGCACTGCAAAAATCTGTATCATCTCACCTGTCTATTCACAATAACCTCCTGTGCCCTGTTTTCCTTATTTTCTCTCTTTCTAATAGTCGCTAATTAAAGTGACTTGCAGGTCTTATATTTTAAAACTGAAATTCTTGCCGTTGCTGGGCCCGTGATCAGGAGTAGTTGTGAAGTTACTGGAATTCTCAGGAAGCCAAAGGAACTTGTGTTTGAGGAAGGATTTCTATACTTGGGTTTTGATGTCATGACTTCAACAGCTTGAGTAGTCCTGGATTTATTTAAGGAAGAAGCAGAGAGTAACATAATTTTTCATTTTTAAATCTCTTGATAAATAGAATGAAATAAAGATGCTGTCACTACATTTATAGCAGTAGAACGAGCATTTGAGAAATAAATGTGTAATTTGGTACCTCTCTCAATTTAGATGTCACTGTTCATTGATGGATATAGTCCTGTTTCTCCCCCTCTCTGTTTCAAGAATCATATTCATTGAGCTATAACTTACACACAATAAAATGTAGTATTTTTAGAGTAAGTTCAATGAGTTTTGGCAAATGTGTATGTCCTCGAATGGGTTACCATCACCCCCGAGTTTTCCCTCCTGCTTCTTTGCTTTTAATTCCTGCCTCCCCATCCTGTTCGAAGTAATTATCACTATAGATTATTTTTGCCTGTTCTAGAAGTCTTACAGTATGTGTTCCTTTGCATCTGGCTTCTTTTGCTCAGCATAATGTTTTTGAGATTTTGGTATTTCTTCCCTGTTACTGCTGACTCATATCTCTCTCCGCCCCCCCATATCCCAACTCTTAAAATAACATTTCTTCATGACTGTGACTTTCTAATAAGAAAAACCGAAGCCTCAGGGAAGTTTAGTATGAAAAGTTCTCATAGCTTCTTATGTCTGCAGCTTTAGCTAACTAACTCAGTGTAGGGACTCATTTTAGCAATGTTCATTTTCCACACAGCCTGATACCATCTCCTCCCTCCCCAATGCTGCCCTTCCTTTTCGTTTTCCCTTCGTGTACTAAGCAAAGCTGGGAAGTGAGCTGGTTACATTTTGTGTATCTTAGTGTGAAAGGCCATGGACTTCTTTCCAATCAGACAGCTTTACCGATACTCTGTAAGTTTATCCCCTACTCTGGTGATCGAGCCTTGTTGGGCGTTGTATGACATAAAATGTGTTTTTAACTGTTTCCATAGTAACCATTACACACAGAGGAAAAAGCTGAGATTCACAGGGACCAAGTAGATTTGTAAGAACCAACTAGAATGTCAGAAATCAAATTCTAAGATTTTTAACTAAGATTTAAAATGTAATGGATTGAATACGTAGTGTTCTTAACCCAGAGATCAAAAAACCTCCAAGAGGATCTGGGAATGGCCTGGAGAAATGTTTTCAAAACATCAAATAAAACTACAAATGCTGATAAAAACCAGCACCCCACTACCTCATCGTATCCCAGCCCCAATTCCAACACTTCAGAGGCACTGACTTGTACTCTTTCAGTTTTTATTTTCTAATATTTCTATGTCTATATTTCTAAGTAATATGTTTATACAGTTTTTCTTGAGTTTTCTATTTTTGACACTACATATGAACTTCCAGCTATGGAAGGTGAGGATTCAGTCACTTTCACCCGCTTTCTCCCACTCTACCCTATCTTCTCTTCTCACCCTCTGTCCATAGCTGCACCTTAGTTCAAGGTTAAGTTGAGAGTGCTTACTTGATTATAACTACATAAGTATTTACAGCTTAGCCTCCCGGCATCCTGTTTTTGTTTGTGTCATTTTTATTGTTTCCTTGGAGATAGTGATTGAATACTGTTGTTGCCTTTCTTCATTGGAGCACCCAGGCCCCCTTTCCTGGATCTTGGTTTCTTCTGTTTTTCTCTTGTATTGCTGGAGCAGACTCTGCAGTAGCTTGCTGAGATATGGTGCATATAAGGTTATTTTTCGAGAGCTTGCATGTCTGATACACATTCTGATTCACAATCTTTGTCTTGTTCCTGTTCTCCTCACCCTACACCCCCCACCCCCCCAAAAAAAAGCTTTTAAGCAGTTGTCTCTTTATCTCTTGTGTTCTTACATTTCAGGATAATGTGCTCTGGCTTGGGTCTTTTTTTCACTCCGTTGTCTGAACACTTGATGTGCCTTTTCAGTCTGAAAAGTAATGTCTTTTTTCTTAATTGAAGTTTATTGAGGTTACAATTGTTAATAAATTTACATAGGTTTCAGGTGTACAATTGTGTAATACATCATCTGCATTGTGTGTTCATCACCCAGAGTTGGTTCTCCTTCCATCACCATATATTTGACCCCCTTTACCCTCTTCTACAACCCCCTCCCCCCTTGCCCTCTGGTAACCGCTAAACTATTGTCTGTGTCTACGAGTATTTGTGAAAACCGATGTCTTTTGTTCTGGGTAATTTTCTTTTATTATTTTATTGGTATTTTATCCACTTCATGTTTTTCTTTTTTCTTCCCCTGAAACTCCTTTTTGGCAAGTATTGAATCTCTTGTATCAATCCCCTTATTTTCTTTTATCTTCTTGTTACCTATATCTTATTTTTTTATGTTTTATTCTTTAGATATTCATTGAATGGTATCTTCTAGTCTTTGTATTGGATTTTTTAAAAATCAAATTTTTAATTTTGAAGAGTTGTTTGTCATTGAATTTTTTTTTGAAGCATCCTGTTCTTATTTCTTTGGACTATCTTCTCTTATTTTATTTTATATATATTTTTTTTAATTGGGGAACGGGAACAGGGCTTTATTGGGGAACAGTGTGTACTTCCAGGCCTTTTTTCCAAGTCAAGTTGTTGTCCTTTCAATCTTAGTTGTGGAGGGTGCAGCTCAGCTCCAGGTCTAGTTGCCATTTTCTAGTTGCAGGGGGCACAGCCTACCGTCCCTTGCGGGACTCGAGGAATTGAACCGGCAACCTTGTGGTTGAGAGCCCACTGGCCCATGTGGGAATCGAACCGGCAGCCTTCGGAGTTAGGAGCACGGAGCTCTAACCACCTGAGCCACCGGGCCGGCCCCTATCTTTTCTTATTTTTGTCTAAGGATATTAATTATAGTTTTTATTTTAAAACCGTTTCCTGCATTGTTGGGTCCTCCCTCCCCTCCAGTAGTTTTTTCTTTCTGTTTGTTTTGCCTCCTATTTTTCCACATTGCAGGCTTTCCTTGGCTGTCTGTGATCCTTGGCTCATGATTTGTATGTAAGAGGGAGGTACTACAAAACTGATGGGAAGCTCAGAGCATGTTATGGGGCTTGTCTAGTGATGCTTGGACAGGGACCCAGCCGTTACCTTGGTGAAACCTCAGATGTCACTATCTTGGTCACTTTTGCCAGGGGGAAAGCCATAAGTTTCCTGTGTTGGAATTAAAAGTCAAGCTGAGTGTTACTGGAGCCAACCCTGGAAGGAGAGTGGTGGCCTGGAGGGGACTGAGCATCTTCCTGTTCCAGAAGCACACTTGGAATTCTCCCTCCTGTTTTCTACCCAGTGCCTCGTACCCTCCCCTCAGCCGTATCTGGCCTTTCCTGGTCCAGATCCTTTCTGATTCAGTTTCTTCAGATCCTAAACCTCCTATTTAGCCATTACTGGGGGGAGGGAATTACCTGTCAAAATACTCCTTATAGAAAGTTTTAATCCCTTAGGATTCTTCACACCTCCTTTTCAGTGTTAGCAAACCCCACTCCAGGCTAAGATTTTTCAGGGTCCTCAGCTCTGCTCATTTAGTGCCCACTGTCCATCATTGTGCCACCTTCCAAAGTTTTGTTGCCATCTTTTATTTGCCGTTCTCTTTCTTTTCTTGGTGTTTTGTGCTTAAAAAACATTCTTTTGCTATCACTTTGTTGGGATTTCAGGAAGGAGGACAGGTAATTGGGACCATCTTCAACAGATTTTCAGAGGAGTCTCTGACATCCTCCCCCCCGCAACTGACAATAAGTCCATTAAGCCCCATCAGGGCTCTTCTTACGTTGCAAAATATCATAAAAGTATTATCCTAAAGTAGGAATAGATGAGATGCTTTCTCAAGAAACTTTCTAATCTTAGCGTTCTGTCTTTGTATTTTCCATCTTGGAAAAATGTTGAAATTTAGCTTCAGAGTCACCAGAAATATAGCGTCAGTATGTGTGCCACCACACCAAATCTTGTAGAAGATGACAGATTTTCAGTTATCAGGAACGTTGTAGACTCTCTAGGGTGATGGAAACGACCTATACATTGATAGTTTGGCTCTTTTAGGTGTATGGATTTGCTAAAGCTCATCAGATGGTATGCTGGAGATGTGTTCATGCATAAGCCCCCAAACCCCCAAAATAAGACTTTAAACAAATAATAAATTTTAATTCAAATAAAAATACATGTGAGGAATGTCAAAAGTATATGACAGTAGTCTGTGAATTGTAAAAGGTCATTTTTCACAGTTTATTTTCTTTTTATCTTTTTATTTTTCCATGTTGTCAAAATTAAATTAGGGTGAGAAATGAAGATGTCCTCATCATGTACATTGTGACTGCCCCTCCCTGCTCCCCCTCCTCCTCCTGTTTTGTTAAGTTGTGACTGTGCTTGTCACTAAACTGTGCAGATGTATGAGAATGCTTGCGATTGTCTTATTTAATATCTAAAAATCAGAATACATGAGAAAAAATCCTTGGTGTGTTCTAATTCCTTTTATTTCGAGGTTCTCTCTGAATGTGTCGACTCTTTTCTGGAAATTGACCTCAGGTTCCTTTTAGTCAGTTGAGATGAATGCCCAGTTCCCTGGTTGTGAAGTTCGTCTGACGTTCTTGATGTAGAAGGACGGACCAAGTGACCTATCAGCTGACTAGGAAATACTCAAGAAAGAATGGGGAAGAAACAGTAGCGTGGACTCTCATGTCAGTCATTCCCCTTTTAGATATAGTAACACCAGTGTGGTACTGCCTGTTTTCACAGTGCTTTATATCCAAAGTAATTTTTTCTAGTCTCACTCAAGGGTTTGTTAGTGTAGTTTTCTCATTTCACAGGAGAGCAAATATAGACACAGAGCCGTGGAGCTGTACCCGAGTGAGTCAGTGTCAGAACCAGGATTAGAATTTGCGAAGCAGACCAACCAAGAGGAATAAACGGGAGCGGGAACGAGGACCTGTTACTTACGGAAGTCCCGATGAAGAACACTGACCAGATCATGGGTGTAGGCCGGCAACACTTGGGACTCATCCAAGACCCAATCTGTTTTGTTGTAGGTCAAAGAGAACCTGCTTTCCTGCAAGATGCTGTTGCATTGCAAACGGGATGAGCTTCGGAAATTGTGGATTGAAGGAATTGAACATAAGCATGTCCTGAACCTACTGGATGAAATTGAGAATATCAAGCAGGTGCCCCAAAAGCTGGAACAGTGCATGTCCAACAAGCACTACCTCAGTGCCACCGACATGCTGGTAAGAGACACGCGTGCGCGCACGGCCGTTTCTGCTGAGGTAGCGAAACATTCCTCTTGTTCTCTCTGAATTCTGTAATTCACATTGCACGTGACAGACTGCCCTCTTGGGGTTCATGAGCCCTTGCAGGTGAAGCCTGGCTGGTTCTCTTCCTAATTCCAGTGTTTGAAATGGCAGACAATTATTATTTATGTGTTGTCTGCCTTTGGGGCAATGGCAGGAAGTATGATAAGAAATCAGTATTTAATCACATTGCAATAGTCATGAGAGGTGTTTTAGCTTCAGAGGAAGACAGTTAACAAGTCCCGTTTTAAAGAATGAAATCTGCATGCACGAGAACTTTAGGACATGTATACACTTGATATTCTGCAAATTCTTTGAAAGTAGTTTTACATCGGGACCATGTTTTTTTGTTTGTTTTGTTTCTTTTACATTGACAAGAAAGAAAATAACTTGGGGAGAACAATTCTGGAAGTAACTTGGTCAAGCAAGAGTACTGCCCAGCCTAGCCTGTAGCATCTATCTTAGTCCATTCTACTACTTTTTGAATTAGAAATGAAAATTCAGAGAAGGTTGCAACCGGTAGTGCGTGTGGCCGAGCATCAAGAAGATGGATAAAATATACACATCTCGCTCTCTTATAACCCTAACTTTCCCAGGGCCCGGCGCCCTCAGAGGGCTGCTCTATCTCCTTCCCCACTTCACTTGAACACCCCACTTCCATCTCACTCAGAGTTGTCTGAGGACTACAGAAGCTCTCAGTAGCAGATGGGCTGTATTGGGATTTTCTTCTTCATGATAGGTCAAAGTCCTTTATCTTTGTTTTACCATATTAGATTGGCTGTAACACTCGGAAAAACACCGAGAGGAATCGGGAGAAACAGGTTAAATCCTCTCAGTGGTTCTAATGCATTTCGACTTTCAAGAAGAATTTTGCTGTAAGTCCTTAATAAGAAGCTTGTAAGGAGGTTTGGTAACCTAGAAGTGAGCTGTGCCATGATATTCTATCATATATCAAAACCTGGTCATGTGATAAGAGTGAGGAGTCAGTTTCCACAGCAGGAGGAGGTTAATAACGATCTCCTCTTGGACATTGGCTACTTTCAATATCTTGTTCATAGTGACATCTTCCTGAATAATGACCATAGGGTGTCTACAGAAAAAACAGTCACCTTTCAGCTTTACTCTTGGTTTGTGCCTTAGGAATGCATACATGTGCTCAATTATCAAGATTCGGTGATCAGAGTAGATGAGCTTATATGTAGTTAGCATATAGACATCTGAATCACGATTTTTTGTAATGGGCCTGCTTTTAAATAAGTGCCATATGTTAAAAATGGGTTGTTAGAATTTATTTCTGTGTTCGTTATATTGCTTTTAGGATTTCTGTTTTATGGTCTTAGTACTTAAGGGCTAGTTAGTACTTAAGAGCTAATCGCTAAGGAATACTGTCCTTGTTTTGACCCATTTTCTTAAGGGTCTCATTAAATAGTTCTTTAAATTCTTGGTTGCAAGTTACAGAAGTCTAACCATAGCTAGCTTAGGTAAAATTGCTTTACTCATGTAACCAACCTGCTGAAAGGACAGGCGTATATATGGAATGCCACTGGTATGTTCTTTGGCCTGTTTTCTTCATTGTTCTCCCATGGATGTTTCTTCCACATGTGGGCAGGAGAAAAAGCGGTGGAGGCTGTAGCCTTCATTTCTTCAGCTTTGCAGAGGAAAATAATCATTTTTTCTAACTCAGAAATACAGGTGTAGGATCTAGATTGGGCCAGCTTGGGTACTGTGATGGTCAGTTCTAACTAAAACTCTGTGGTTGGGGGGTGTGGGGAGCCTAGGGAGTGGGGTAGGAAGGAAGACCAGTCACTTTCAGACAAGGGTGAGTAGATGAGATACACTTTTCAGCAGTTCCTTTTTTTCTACTTGTAGTTCTTTATATATTCTGTATACTAATCCTGTGTCTGTTAGATGGATTGTAAATCTGTTCTCTCAGTTGGTGATATATCTTTTTACTTGGTTTATGAAGTCTTTTGTTATAAAGAAGTTTTAAAATTTAACACATAAAATTTCTCCCTTTTCCTTTGTGATGTGATTTTTTATTTTAAGAAATTTTTTTTTCTATTCCAGTGTCATGAGAATATATGTTGTCGTCTTTAATCCATTTAGAATCTATTTTCTTATATAGTATGAACTGGGGATCTAATTTTATTTTTTCTATAAGTAGCCACTTGGCTCAGACCATTTACTGAATCCACTTCCTACTGATTGAATGCCCTCTTGGTCACATACCACCTTGTCACATGTGCGTGGGTCGGTTTCTCAGCTCTTTATTTTGTTCAGTTCATCTCATCTGTATCTGCACCAAAACCATGCTGTTCTAATTACTATAATATTATAATATATCTTGATAGCAGGTGAAGACATTCCCTCACCTTGCTATTCAGAATTGTCTGTGCTATTCTTGGCCCTTTACTCTTCCATATGAATTTTAGTATCAGCTTGTCAAGTTCCACAAAAAATGTGATGGGATTTTGATTACATTTAAGAGACTTTCATTTTTGTAATATCAAATCTTGCAGTGAACAGGGTATGTCTCTCATTTATTGAAGTCTTCATTTATGTGCTTTACCATAATGCTTAGTAATGCATTTCTTAGAGATACTGTATGACATATATTTTGTTTTATTTCTGAGTATCATATTTTTTGTTTTTTAAAAATAATGGGTTTATTAATTATAATATCTAGTTATTTGTTGCTGATATATAGGGATGCAATAGATTTTTCTTTTTTAATTTATCATATATTTCCCTGAAACTAATCCCAATCTTGTCCGCCTGGAAAATTATGATTTATTGTTTAAGACTTGGTTCAAATTTCATCAAGTCTCTGAATGTCCCAGGTAATTAGGTACTTTAAAAAAAAAAAATCTGTGTATTTGTGTACTAAATGTGAATAGATGCTTTTTTTGGTTTCCATAAGCTGCGTGTGTTTTATTGTAACATTGCTTTAGTTCGTATGGTAGGTCATTGATGGCAGGGGCTTTATCTTCCCTATTTTTGTCTGTCCTGTACTTAGCATAGTGTCCTTCATATAGTCACAGTTCATAGATCATTAGCCATGTGGGTAACTGTGTGAAAGATTTTCATACGACTAAACAGAAAAGGCGATTTCTCTCTAGGAGCTCTGGTTTGAATTTTTTCCTCCTTTTTTTCTTTTTCTTTGTTTTTGTTTTTAATGGCAAGCTTCTCTAGTTTCTAATCTTTCCTTTTTGCAATATTTAAATGAACAACAAAAATAGTAATCATAATAATATGTATTGAGCATCGCTGGGTGCTGGTACCATTTTAAGTATGGTACCTTTATTAACACATTTAATTCTCTCAACAACCCTGTGAGAAATAGGTTTCTGATATCATCCCCATTTTTCCAGATGAGGTAGTTGCTTTGCATGATTTGGGGAGTTAGCATATCCTAATATACAATGAAGATTTAATGGAGGTAGGATGTAAGGTGTGCTTAAAAGGTCGGAAATAGTCTTCAGTTTGGCCTTTTGTCTATAAGAGTGAATAGTACCGTCTATAATTGCTCTTTCATTGGACTTCATATGAAAAAATAATCACATTTCCTTTCCCCATGGTTATGTGCTTTTAGAAGTGAAATCTGCTTAAGGCATCTGCAGGGTCCAAATGGAAACCTTTGCTGAAAGACATCAGAGGAAAGTGAAGACAAAATAATCCAGTCTTTCAAAACCTTCTGATTTCCTTGGATTCATTTAACAGAAGATTTTGCATTTTTATTTTCAGGCAGATGCCCAGTAATTTAATCCCTACTCAGGTTAATAAATCCAGAGTAAATAAATCAGTGGTGACCCATGGCTCTTGTCAGCTCCTGCAGTTCCTGCTTCACCATTAGCCTGGTCTGATAGCATTAGCCTTGGCTCCTAGATGGAATAGTTATTTCTCCTTTTGATATAATAACCTGATTATTGCATAAAGTAATTAAATTGTCATGACAGGGAATGTCTACAAATAGGCATGGCCTTTTGTTTCCTTCTTCAAGGTAAACAGCTGTGGTTAACTTACAAAAAGCTCAACGTGATCCAACAAGGCGCCTGTATCCGTCACGTTGGAATCAGAGACTTGATTTATATTGTAGCCTGTAGCTTCGTGATAGGTATGGTTTAAATGAGACCTTTGCAGTCATTGTGCTGGGTTGATGCACGCACATTAATGACATAATTTCTGGTTGCTGCATCGCATTTCTGCAGTCTGTCCTTTGTATTCCACTCACATTAATTGAAGTAATTTTGCCAGTGAAGCGTGTTTCAAACCTCTGCATTTAAATTGAAATTTTAATTCCCTTATTGTCTTGAAAAGACGGCTGAAGATGCCTTGTTACAGGTTTCATTATCACTCAAAACACTCCAGCTGCTGGTTTTAATGTACAATGACTGATTAATTCTGGGAAGAATTATTAATATAAGAATGGCAGCTTCTTCCCAGTGGCATGAGCTCACCAGGAAGGTATTTCATGATAGTTAACATTTTTATGAACTTTCTTCTTTTTTTTTTTTAAGGAAAATTTGTGTGGAAGTCTGCATCAAACTAAAATTGCACAGATGAGCTTTGAAAACCACTTACACAAGTTCTGATTTATCAACCCATAGAAGTCAATTCATAATTGCATTCAATCAGTGGGAACCAAGCCAGTGCGAGGAGTTTTGAGGCACTTTAGCTGACAGTCGCAAGGCTTGTGACTAAAATAATTTTTTCGTTTCTAAGTCTTCCTGAGATTGGAGAGATTTTGAATGTCTCTTAATCATATTGTCTTTTTTTTTATACACCTTTTAAAAACGAATCCATAGCTGCTGTATAGTCAGATAAAGATTATTATGACAATCATAATAATAACTTATATTTATGTAGCTGCCTCTTCCCAGAGGATCCCAGAGTGCTTTGCTGAGAGAACGGTGTGGAGGAATCACTTACACTGAGAACGTGGCCATATCTGGGATAAAGAGAGGAAGGCAGCCATTTCGTTGCGTAGTTTTCTAAGTCCCTATGATTAAAAAAAAAATAAATAAAAGGATGTTTGTAATATTTTCAAACATTCAAGGTTGTGAGTGTTCGCATGGGTCTTACTGTGGGTCAGATGGACCTGTGCTTACGTCCAGCTTTGACTTGACTAGCTCGATGACTTGGGACTAATTATTTAATTTGCCTTTGCTGACAGTTGGCGTTGAAATAATATATACCCCCCAAAGGTGGTGGAAGGGATTAAGTGATAATTAAGCTATACGTGTGAAGTGGTCACAGTATACATGCTAAGTGCTTAGAAGTGTTATTTATAATCAATTGATTGTTTTTACTGATACTGTAAGAAAGGATGTGGTGATGGCTCCCATGTTACAATCTCAAAAAATGTTCTGAGGCGGACTTGTTTTGAGCTGATAAAAGAGTTGACGTAGGGCTCGCAAGTTAAGCATTTTTAATTCCTTGGACAGACAGAATGCAAGACTATTCTCCATTGTATTCAAAAGAATTACTGCAGGCAGAGATAGGATTTTTCTCCGAAAACAAGCCTCATCTGGATGATTGAGACCTCAAAGTTCTAGAAGGCTGTTTTGGGTATTTGGCATGGTCAAATTTCAGATTCAGTGATCAGTGATCTCTTTACCCTCCATCAAGTACATGACCATAGGGTACCCACTGGCTGTCTAACTGGGAGCAGTGTGATTTGTTGGTAAACTGTCCAAGATCAGTTTGTTGTCAAATTACTCCTAATTAAATGTATTATTCTGCTGAATGTGGCAATTAGATCTAAGCCAGTTCACTGTTGGAGGATGCTCATCAAAACTGTTGGTTTTAGTGTTAGAGCACTTGATGTTAAACTATTCTGTGAGTGCTTAGATAATGGCCCAATGAGGTTGTGTCTCTTGGTGCCAGGAAAACTGTGTCGTTAGGAAACAGACAATTTTTATCTCAGACGGTGGATAGGGAAGGGGTGCTCACGCAGCCACTATCAAATGATGAATGCACAAGTAAGACAAAAAGGGGCCAAAACATATCCCTTTCATCTGGCCTGGAAGTTTCTGAGATCTCACTATTTTTTTCTCATTCTGACTCTGGAAATGGGATGGAAGTGAAAAACGCTATGACTCTCAGGAGCTGGAACATTCTTGTGAACTTACTGTGCTTATCCTGAAAGTGGTTCAGTGACTCTGCAACAATGTTTCAGTATTCCATATTGATTTGTCTACAACATGATAAAAAAAAATGTATCAGCGATCAATAATGAAATAGCGGCCATTAACGCCCATCTGTTCCTAGTGTAGAACGTTCCATGGAGAGCCCGATGCCGCCTTCTGTGCTAATACTTAATCAGGAGAGAATCGGGCACATGTTTTGATAGACAAGTGGCTGTGATGACGCCATTGTTGATCACTTGTGTTGTTGGTGTACATGTGTCTGTGAAGGTGGTCTTAACCTTGAAGGAGCTCACATACCGGCAGGGGAGACAGAAGATGAACATAAACGCTGTCTCTCATATGGTGATGAAACAAAGGGGCCCAGGAGTCCTGGGGTGGGATAGTATGGTTTGCTATTTAGATGGGTGGTCAGCTGTAGCTGCCTCTCACAGCAATTGGGGACCCCTTTGTCACCTCAAACACCTACATCTTCTTTTCAAAAAAGATTTAAGAAAAGCTGAAAATAAAGGTATGAGCCAAGTAATCTTTGTTTTTGTGTCCAAAATTGAGTAGGCTTAGTAGTCAGCTTTATTTTTCTTCTAGAGAGTAAAAACACAGGGCTTTGTAGCCACTATGTATCTTGCTGCTCAATGCCCTTTTTATTTAGATTTGTTTTTGGAGGCCTGGGTTTCGAAAAGCCACACTGTTTGATAGGCAGCAGGTTATCATATGAGCTTTCTTTCCCTTTGCGTTTGCGTCTTGATCTGCTCCTCAGTGGCTCCTTTTATTTCAAAGCTAATAGAAATTCTGTTTTGTTGCACTAAACTTCGTAGGGTTCAGCAATTCTCAATTGGCTCCCTTGGCTGTGGGGCAGTGATTCTCAGACTGCGCACTAGGGAATCCTTCAGGCATTCTAAAGCCCAGGTCACACCCTAGACTGATTACATTGAAGTTTCTGGGGGTGGGTCACCAGCTTCAGCAGTGGTTGACATTCTCCAGGTAATTCCAATGCATAGACAGATTTGGAGCCATTGATGTAGGGTACAGCCCGTGCTATGCAGTAAAGCAAAACTAATTGCCCTTGACTTCCACACCAGCTCTCAGTCGTTAGAAACCAAGTATTTGCAGACGAGACACATCCCATTGCTGTGTTCACATGCGTGTACATCCCATTGCATGTACAAATGTTGCTTTGTTGCCTTCCTCTATTGCAGTTTCTGGATAGAGCTGCTGAGTGTTGGACTTTTATTCTGATTTCACAGCATGAGTATTGGGTCACTCTGAATTCTGTGTGACGTTTAAAGTAACTGCTCTCAGGTTGGGGCTGACTTGGGACTCTTCAGAGCTGTCTGTCATCTTGGTGCTGAGTCCTGCGTCTTTCCTGTGGGTTCTTATTTGATTTATTGCCTGGATT
The DNA here is from genome assembly GCF_036562045.2 of Rhinolophus sinicus. Classification (NCBI taxonomy): domain Eukaryota; kingdom Metazoa; phylum Chordata; class Mammalia; order Chiroptera; family Rhinolophidae; genus Rhinolophus; species Rhinolophus sinicus. Next base: position 63,944,366 of record NC_133760.1, on the reverse strand, counting down.
TTGTGGATTGAAATTGGAGCAAAAATGTATTTATTGACAGGTGGTGGCTAGGTATAGTGCAAACAAGAGGCATTTAAAAGCCAGACGGTCTTAATTCCAGCCCTAATCGAACCATCCACCGGTTCTGTGAGTTTAGGCAAATAAATCTTATTCCCTCCCTGTGTTTGAGTGTCCTTCGGAGTGGACATACAAATTCTTACTCTGTGGATGTTATGGAATGGTTGTGAGACTAAAAATGAGATTTTGTCCAGGTAAAGTGCCTTGTCAAACTATCAGGCGATATGCAAATTTAAAACGGTGTGGGTGGCGTTGTCATTGTCATATCACGGAGCGCGCGAGGTGAAAAGAAAAGGCAGTCGTCTGGGCCTTTTTGCATGGAGTAGCATTTCTCTCCTAGTGCTTCCATCACTGATGCATACATGTTGCTTTAATCAGATTATCACTGTGTGTGTGTGTGTGTTCGTGCGCGCGCACACACACTTCAGTCTGTAGGAGGAATGATCTAAGTCAGTAATAATATTCATGTCTTTTGCTGACACACTCCGTCATATTCTGGCTTCAGCCTCACAATGGACTTGCTTGAGCAGGGTTTTGACTGCTCAGTCTGTGGCCAGATGAGGATTCTAGATATGTGTGAATTGCCCTGGATGACAATGTGTGTTGTTCATGGGAGGCCTCTCTGTCAACTTGATGATGGCCTGAGCTTTTGCTTGGCTTGACCAGATAGGAGGAGCTTGTAAAAGAAGTAGGTTTTCTAGGAGATTCATCCCAGTACTAATTACTTGTGGTTGCCTAGATCTTAAAAAAAAAGAAGGCCATATCGCTCTCACGTTCTTTTGTGGGATTTTAATAGCTCATGTTATGAAAGAGCTGTATATAAGTACTGAGCGTTTCTGATGGATTTGGGGCTCTTGCAGTGTGGGTGAATTGTCTTGATTTAAGTGTGAGTCTGAAGTGATTCTCAGACGCGTCCTTTGCCAACTCTTTAAGAGGAGAGTTGTTCTGTAACTTTTTCTTGTCCCAGAATAACAAGATGACACATGTAAGTGACTTTGGGACACTTGTTAAATGAGAATATCTTTCCTAGTGGTTTCTTGTATTCTGGAGTAGAAACCTAGGTTTTTAAAGCTCTCTATGGAGCACTGATGGGAACTGAGAATTGAAGGGAGCTTTTTCCATAAGCAATTGTGAGTCTTCTCTTTCTCATAAGGTGTTGGGTCTAATTTAATTTAATCAGGAAAGTAATTGTGGACAGGTCTATTTTAAGTCCATTTAGAACAAAAATGGTTCTTAGTTTGATGTTATGCATCAGAAGCCCTAAATATATACATAACTTTGGACCTGGAATTCTGCTTCTCGAATGTTGTATTAAGGAAAGAATTAAGGCTTTTAATTGTCATGTGTTCAACAATACGTATACAAGATAACTATTACAGTAAGATTTAAGGAAGTAAAAATAATTAGCAATTACTTAAGTATAGAGAATTGGTTTTGGTCATTTGTGGAATAATGTCATAGACTAGTACCGTGTTTCTCCGAAAATAAGACCTAGCCGGACAATCAGCTCTAATGTGTCTTTTGGAGCAAAAAGCATATTATATTATATTATACCCGGTCTTATAGTAAAATAAAACTGAGTATTATATTGTATTATAGTGTATTGTATTATATTATATTATATTATATTATATTATATTATATTATACTATACTATACTATACCTGGTCTTTAGTAAAATAAGACTGGGTCTTATATTAATTTTCTCCAAAAGACGCATTAGAGCTGCTGGTCCAGCTAGGTCTTCTTTTTGGGGAAACACGGTATGAAAATACTAAAAATCATATATTTAGTGATGGCAGATGTTCCCAACATATTGCCAAGTGAAAAAAGCGTATTTAAAAATAACAGTATTTTTGTAAAAATTTTGAGTGGCAAATGATTTGAAGAAGTTTAAAATATTTTATCTGATGATTGAGAATATGGATCATCTTTTTCCTTTGTGTTTTCAAGTTTTCTAGACTGAGCATATATTACTTTGATAATTTGGAACAAAAATAAAGGTTAAGGAGAAAAAGTGCACTTCTGGGCCTTCCCTTTTTTTTTCACCTGTAAAATTGGGGCAGGACTCCAGTCATGACTACCTTTAAAGTTCTCTCACAATAGAAAATTCTGTTATTTCTCAGATACTGTCATTCTGTGGGGCTTGGGCTGATGGAATATCTTAGAAGATCTGGCTTCCCCTCTCTGCTTTACAAGAGGAAAAAAGATTTTTGCTTTAATAGAATATGGGAATTATTTGTGGTAGAATGTGTCCTGATGTTTAAGAAAAAAAATGAAACAAAATGAAAACAAAAATAAAGGGGGAACTCCAAAGAAAGCTTAAGAATAACTTAATAAAACAGTACGCTTTTAGAACGAGTCTGGGTTTCATAGCAGGAATAGGATATCTCTCAGGAAGCTAGAAGTCACATTTTTGATCTCTTTTGAGTTTTGTTTTCTAAGATAGATTTGGAGATATACTTTGAAGATGAAATTCACAAGTAAAAGGCCTTTTCTTTGACAGGGCTTTATCTTCTAGCTCTCTCCCCTTCACTCACTTATCAATAACTTCATCTCATTTGCTTTATCCTGAAAATTCCATTATCTCCCAGGCAGTCTATTGCATTAAGCCGTTAGTACCTAATATCGCCTCATTTACATTGACACGTGCTTGACCTCAACCCTTCTCCTCTCTTTGTTAATGCACCGACAAGCACTGATATCTCTCCCGAGCATTATCATTTGGCTGTTAGCTCAACTAGTAACAACCCTTCATTTGAGCTGATGAAGCTTTATTAAATAAAAACACGCAATAACCCTGGCAGTAATGAAGGGAGAATGGAGGTAGACAGCATCCTGTTTTTCATGGGGAGCGCATGCTGAGTCTGCATTATAGGTATCAGGTTTCCTGAGGGAGAAGGGGTCCCCGAACGGGTCGGATCAATATTATGTTAGCATGCTGATTTTCAGAAGGGCCATTTTTGATCACTTGATTTGATCACTGTTGATTAGCTACAGGCTGGGGGGGGAGTGGGGAAAGGGGGGAGAGTTCTTGCTCCAGGCACTTGGCCTTGTCTGCTGCGGCTTTCTTGGGAAGTCTGTCTTAAATACCCAACTGTCAATAGCCCTGAGGCCTTCAGTCATTCGCGGAGCTGAGCCTGCTGGAGCCTAAAATGGCTTCCTCTTCTGGGTTCCCAGCGTTGTTTCTTTGTTGTTTGTGGACAAAGATTTTTGGTGTTCTTATTTAGTTACACCGTCTTAAAAGTTTGTTTTCCTCGTGTCCTATATACCCGGGGTACCAAAAAAATGCATACACATAACTTGTATTCATCTTTTGTTATCGGTTTACATTGGATGTTACAGTTTTAGTACAGTTTTTTCCTTTCTTAAAATGTGTATACATTTTTTTTGGCACCTTCTGTGTGTGTGTGTGTGTTTGTATGTGTGTATTCACAAAAACATGTATGTATATGTGTGCATATAGTGATATATATATAATGTCATATATATGTGTCATATATACGCACACATGTGTGTATATACAGGTGTGTGTGTGTGTGAGTGTGTGTAAGGAGACGGTATCAATTCTCTGGAATAGTCTAATTTCATATCTCTTAACTGCTTCTGTAAGTTGGGCCTAGGCAACATTTTCAGAATGTTTATGTCCTCTTACTAGAAAAACGGTTCCTTAAAGGAGACAAACTGACCTATTGAGAAGTGATAAAACATTGTTGAATTATCAGAGTCCTGAAGGAAATGTTTGTTTTGGAGTTCACAATGGCAAACATTTGCTTTCTTAGGGAATATTGTTGCCAAAATAAGCATTTTCATTAGCTAGCAGATGGCTAATTTATCAGGTTGGTTTTTGTTGTTGTTGTTTATACTTAAGAGTCTTCTGTTTTTGGCTTGAATCTTCTATTTAGAAACAGTTACTAATGTCATTTACCTTTGTGTAGCTCACCTTCCCCAACTAAAAAATAAAAAAGACCAGCAGTTTCCTTCCTAGCATTTTCTTCAATGAAGCAGTTGTTGAGAATGGCCAACTTTGGTGGTTCTCCAGAACGTTTTCATTTATTTATATTAAAGCCCCAAACTAGATATTTTTACCTATTAGCTTAAGTAAGACTGGCAGAAGACAAACACTTAACTATGAAATAATAATTTCCTAATTTAAACTAAAATGAAATTGAGAAATAGAAATTTGGGGAAGAAAATTTATGGGTACTATCATTCCTAATTACAAAGATTTATTTTGTTGTAGACTTATGTCTCATCTCGAGGAAAATTTTTTGAAATACCAGGCGATTCTTAATTGTGTACATTTTAACAGTACCTTTGACCTATTTTTTGAGTTATGGCAATATTTTTTTGGAATTTCTGTTTTCTTAATGGGTAGGTTTCTAATAGCAAAACATGCTGTCCTGTTCAATATCATGTGTTAGCATATTTTGTAAATGTATGCTTCTTTTCATAATCCTAAATGGAATAGTTGTTTTCAACAACAAAACAGATTTCTGTTGTCTACATGAGCAGTTTCCAACTGTATTGAGTAGAACACCAATATTCTGTTAGATAATAATTGGTGTTTGATGAAAAAATTCCCTACTATTAGTATCTTTTTCCCCCAAAAAATTATTTTTGAAAATATGTGTCAAAAAGATTCCATATACGTTTAGGTGGCTCATTATGTAGTAACCCGCCACAAGAAATAGTGTGGTGTATCTGAGAACTCTAGGAGGTGAAAGAAGAGATCATTTGGGGCAAGAATGAATGATATTTTATTTGTGAGTTGATGTATAGAGAGCATTTACCAACAAACTGTTAACTGTATGTTGTCTATTTGATCTTTCATCTGCTACGTCTTGCCCTATAATTCTAATACATATTTGTGACATTATTCAGTGTTGTGTGTCACATCTGTGAACCCAGTTTTGATCATTTCTCATAGCCACTCACCTGTGAGACCATTTTGTTGCTGTCTACTTGGATCCAGCTGCATCGCTTGAACAGAAGTTGGTGTTTCATCAGTGTGTTCTTTTAAGTGCTGTGTAGTCATTAAGTTTAGAAGACAGTGAAATAATTTATAAAACAACGATTTCTCATACATTAAAAAAAGTCTCTTTAGTTGTATTTTTATTACTGGTTATGCTAATTTCTAAATGTAGATGGATTTCTCTACTAGTGAAGCCTTAATGGTTAGTGAGTGCCTGGAAACCAGACCCCACAGTACAACAGAATTGACCATCAGTGATGGTTGCGGGGTTGACCGCTGCCTCACCAAGTTTTTCATTATGTATAAACTTTACGGTACAGGCTACTTAAAACCAGCAAAGATAAATGCCAGGTTTCTAAATTGATGTTCTAGAGATCAAAGCTTGTACTGACAACTAGTTTCTTCAAATTGGTTTGAGTACCACTTAGTAAGGCTAGATTAGGGAAAGACAGTGACCTTGTCTAGCTTCTATAATTACAGTTTTGTAAATACTTCTAATAAATGAAGGCCAGAAGATAAAGCACTGTATTTTCGTACAGAAGAGACTATTCTCTAGTCTCTGTTGTCTTTGTGGTAAGGTTTTCAAATCTTTGAAATTCTAAGCCTACTCTTGATTATGTGTGAGTGTGTGTGTGTGTGTGTGTGTGTGTGTGTGTGTGTGTGTTTATGTATGTTTATGTATGCGTGTTAATTGTACTTGTATTTTGGGTCACAAGAACATACTCTGAAAGTTTGTCATCTACATGCTTGTAATGGGTCTATGAAGGAAATAACACTTTATTGAAAATGTTGAAACCACCTTCTGAGACTTCTTTATCCACAGAATAAATAGGTTCTCTTAAAAACAATTTCAGCGAGCACTCAGTCTCTGCCAGGTACCGTGCTAAGTGCTTTACCTATATTAAATATATAGTTAAGTGGCTTTGAAACTTGACATTGCCATATAATTTTGTTTTTGGAACATGAGCTGCTTGGGTTAAAAATATTCATGCAAATTCCTACAAACAAACCAAGTGTGGCTGTGCTGTGGGTGGTTTTTCAGCTTAAACATCTCAGCTGGATTTAATTACCTTAAGGGATAGGGCTACATGATGGGCCAGTGGTTTACCAAATTATTTTTCATTTTCTAGATCTCGATGTCACTAAAGGTTAATGCATCCTCTTTTCTCTGCTAGCGACCCAAGTTAAAATCCATTTTAGAGCATAAGTGTAAATGAATTTGTTGTTGTTGTTCCTCCTTGGGGACACTTTGGTCATTTCGTGAGGCTGCCTTTCCATTTGGAATAGCTGGCAGCTTGCACAAGGCCCAGGGGCGCTTGGAGCAGGGGCAGCGTGAAAATGAACAGGCAGGCTTCAGAGGGCAGAGCGGGCCCAGCACTTGTCACTCTCTCAATCCTTGATTCTTTCTTGGTTAACTCAAGGAAACTTATTTGCTCCTGACATTTGATTATAGCCCATCACAGAACAAGTGATATGTTTGTGAGGAAGCCATTGCATTTTCCTCCCCATCTCAGGCCAGGTTGCATTTGGCAGCTGCCAAGCTTTTCATGTTCGCTGTCCACTAGCTCCTCAGTGACTGTATGTTGATACAGATCTGTGACCAACACTTATCACCAGTATGTTTCACGGCTTTCATTATCTGTTGGTTTTGTATAAATGCTTTATTTTTTAGAAGCATGTTTATATACATAATTACATTGAAGAATTATTAGTTATTGCCTCTATATGTACATATTAGAAATATTTAGAAGTATAACCTAAGCAGGTAATAGTCATAGCACGTGAATCCTTTAAGGGAGCTTGGTGGTGTTCTTTTCCCTCTGCGTTCAGCTTGCCGTCATGTCTTCTCTGTTGTTGTGATTTTGGCATTCCTGATGTTTCTCTACCCATCCCCCCTTTTCTCCCAAGGAATAGTACCTGGAATAGACTCTTCACTTTAAGTTTTTTTTTTTTAAGTGTACGAGATCTTTATGCTTAAAGACATGATTTTATATAGAGGGTGACAAAAAAATGTATACATATTTTAAGAAAGGAAAAAACTATTAAAATTGTAATACGCAATATATACCGATAACAAAAGATGAATACAAGTCACATTTGATGCCTGCAATTGCAAGACGTGCTCAAAGTGGTTACCATCCGTGTGATTTTAATAGTTTTTTTCTTTCTTAAAATGTGTATACATTTTTTTGGCCCCCTCTGTATACATGCATAAATGGGGTCATAGCGTACATGCTGGTTTTTTTTCCTTTACAGTTATCACTTTGGTTTTAAAATGAGTTGCTCCAGGTTCCTCGAGTTCCTCATTTTCTCCATTTGTTGGGGGCATTCCGACACCATTTGTATTCATCCAATCCATTTTGTCTTAAAATCTCCCAAATTGCACTTTATACCAGGAGTATCTCCTTCTCTATCGTTTATTTTCTAGTCGCTGTTCAATTCCCACTTCTTTTGTCCAGCTGGATTAGGCCAAGGGGAGATGATGACTGTTTTTGTCCACTTGTAGCATTTATGTAAAAGTTCTGTCGGCCTCTGTGTGTGTGTATATACATGAGAAAGAGTGAGACAGAGACCGACTGTATGTAGACACACACGTAGGCTGAGGCTAACCAAGCTCTGATTTCTGATCATCATGAGACGTAAGTACTAACGTGTAGTGTGCTTTTATTTAGCTTTAGTCTTAAAAGGCTAACTCTGAAAGCTGATTTAAACCATTACTACATAGAGTTCTTGTGAGACTATGAATGATACAATCATTTAATTGGGGAGGTCATTTTACTTGTGTCCATTGAGAGGCAAGGTGTGTGGGAATAAACTTGTATGTTAGGCTTTGTTTTGGTACTTTAGCTGCCTCGTGTTTGTCTTCATTAAGATTGTTTTCTTCCGCATTATCTTAGATGGTAAACCCTTCAAAGGCGGAAGGAGGCCTATCCACAGTCCCCCCTTATTCGCAGGGCATGTGTTTCAAGATCCCCAATGGATGCCTAAAACTGCAGATAGTACCGAACCCGATATGTGCTATGTTTCTGCCTGTAGATACATGCCTGTTATAAAGTTTAACTTATAAATTAGGCAATTTCATGGATAGAAGATTTGTTCTTACCATAGATTTTAGCAGTCTCACCATATGATTTCTTTTCCTATTTAGGTCGAGAACTTTTACCTTTCCACTTAAAGAAAGCACTTTACAGCTTCTGTTTGACATATCCAAATGGCCAACATCACTACTCTTGCACTTTGGGGACATTAAGTAAAATAAGGGTCACTTGAACACAAGCACTGCGGTACAATGACAGGGGATCTGATAACAGAGACGGCTACAAAGTGACTAATAGGCAGGAAGCATATACAGCCTGGAGACATTGGACAAGGGATGATTCACGTCCTGGGTGGGATGGAGCTGGACGGTGTGAGATTTCATCACACTACTCAGGACAACATACAGTTTAAAACTTTTGAATTGTTTATTTGTGAGATTTTTTCATTTAATATCTTTGGTTGACTGCAGGTAACTGAAACTGCCGTATACAAAACCTTGGGTAAGGGGGACTGCTATACTCTACAAAGTGTGACGTATGCTTGTAACATCTTCATAAACTCTCTTTTGACTGTGTCTTTTAAAAAATAGTTTCATCTTTATAATACTGCTAGATTATTTAGTTGTACCTAATTGTATTTTTCTCCCGTCTTAGGTGTCAGCAGTTGAATCTTTGGAGGGCCCCTTGCTCCAGGTGGAAGGACTGAGTGACCTCAGGCTGGAGCTTCACAGCAAGAAGATGAACCTCCACTTGGTTCTCATAGATGAATTGCACCGGCACCTGTACATCAAATCGACGAGCCGCATTGTGCAGCGTAACAAGGAAAAAGGGAGAATGAGGTTGGTGAAAGAGGCCCTTTGCTACAGTGTGTTGTGGCATTGGAGAATTTTAAGGGCTGTTACTTGTTTCCCAGAATATTGTTGTAGGTTATTTTACTTCTCTTTTTAACATACTGCCTTTGAAATTATAAGATGGTTTTTATAACAGCAAGTGCTGAGCATATTCTGAGAGGCTGACATTCAAAGTTTGTTCATTCCACATATATTGCACATTTATTATGGTCCTCTTACGTAAAGATACATAAGAAACATTTACTGTGGGCCTTTCATATACTGGATCAGAGATCCTCTGGTGTACCTCAGAAGGAAGAGAAAAACTCCTTAAATTGGATAGTGAAGTCAACCTAATTAAGACATACATTGGTATGAATTGCAGTTATAAGATTCTTTGTTGCTTAGGGCTCTGTTCATCTTTAGACAATCTTCTTCCTGGAATAGTTCAGGAGAGGTTCAGCGAGAACACTTTCCTTTTATCCCTGGGCTGATTGTAGCATAGCCCTATATTTAAGGGCCTGGGTGGACTCCAGAAATTCATTAGGTTAGCCTAGACCTGGTAGGAAATAAGACCAGATTTTCAGGCAGTTAAGATAGTAGAACATGGGTGTTATTGGTATGTATCAGAGAGCTCCTTTAAAATAACGTATGATCTTTGCAGAGGGCAGTTTAGCGCTATGGACCGAAATACACATCTTCATACTTTTTCATCCAGCTATGGGCAAGGAGAACAATGGGAGCAGTACATGCCAGAATAAAGTCTTTAAAGCCCTATCCTGTTCAAACAAAAATTGCTACCTTTGTGGGTGATGCTTCAGTTTCGTCAGAGGCCCTGACAGCGAAAGAGGAGTTTCTATCTCTTTTCTGCAGCTGGGCACTAGAGAAACTCCTGCCAGACATACAAATTGAGCTACAGGTTATGTACCTGAGACTTAACTGCAACAGTGGATCTCAATAGAATAACTGTCAGTACTTTAACGGAGAATAAAGTGGTAGGTGGACACAATGCTGAGGAAATTCCTTCTACAGTGTCTGGTGGTAAATAACAGGTCTGAATAGATTTCCTCCCATTTTGATTAAAAAAACAAAAACCGAAAAACAAAAACACCACCACTCTGGGTCCTGTGAAAATACTCTATTGCATAAGGGAAAACGAGCATTACCTTGGGGTTTGAGAGAAGAGCATTTATTTGAGAAAAATTTTATAAAGCAAAACAGGAAAAATTTAGGAGGCTTAAATATAGGTTTCTCAAAAGATGCAAGATGGTGTAGTAGATTAGATTATCATTCGAAATTATTTTTCCTCCTCCCTCCACTTTAGTGGGAGAAGTATATTTCCTGCTCTTTGATTTTGGGGCTCTTGTTTTGCTGATCGTTAGCACGTGACACCGTAGGGGCTTGAAATGTGCTTGTGCCCGTGAGCATGCCCTCTTGTGCCTCTGCCATTGCCACGACGGCATTGGTCGCAGGAGATGGATGAGAGACAGACATGTGGAATCAATCCAAGATCAGCTGAGCTGCCCAGCCTGGATCAGCCAGCCACCAATATATGTGCTTGTTGTTGTTGAACGTTACTGGGATTTTGTGGTTGTGTGCAACCAGTATGTAGCTTCTATGAAACCTTACTGGGGAACAATCAGAATGGAATTGGGAGAGATACAGAGGGAACTAAATAGAACATGAATGAAATATAAGGAAAACCAAAATAACGTAGGGAAATTAAATCTCTGTGTAAAGCATTGGTGAGAAGAATTGAATCAGTGATATGGAGGGAACACTTTGCTCCTCAGGAAGAGGAACAAGACAGGATGATGAAAGAAAGATAATACATATGAAAGATGGAGAAAAGAGAGCAATCCGATGATTTTAGGTGTGCTACAAAATAACACTAAAATGATAGTGTAATGGGCTGAATTGTGCCCCCCAAAAATCGTATATTGTAGTCCAAACTCCCAGTACCACGGACTGGCTACATTTGGAGATAAGATCTTTCAAGAGTTAAATAAGTTAAAATGAGGTCATTAGGATGGGCCCGAATTCAGTACGACTGGTGTCAATATAAGAAGAGGAAATTTGGACACAGACTTACACAGAGCGAAGACCATGTGAAGACACAGTGATAAGATGGCCATCTACAAGCCAGAGGAAACCAGCCTTGCCAACATCTGGATCTTAGATTTCCAGCCTTCAGAACTGTGAGAAAATAGATTTCTGTTGTTTAAACCATGCAGATTGTGGTATTTTATTATGGCAGCCCTAGCAAATGAATACAGTGAGAAACAGAAGCAATAATTATAGTGTAAAAAGGAAACCTACCCAAATAGAAACAAAAAAAGACCTTGGTTTGCAAATCAATTGAATTCAGTTAATGAGAAAAGTTACTCTTAGATATGATCGGAAAACTTTTATGCTTTTCAAAAACAAATTCTGTAAGCACCAGGAAGAAAATTTATCTGCTGTGGCAGAGGTAGTTATTTGTCCACTTAGCACATCTTCTCCCCTTCTTCATTTTTAATGACAACCTTATTCTGCTCCTGGTGGCCTTATACCCAATTCCAAGGCTAAATTTTCCATCCTCCTCTATAGCTACATGCGATGAGTGAGATTTCTGCTTGCAAGCTGCTGAATCGCGTCTCATTGGAAAATCTTTCAAGATGCCAACTAAGTTGGTACACCCACTCTTTTATCCTTCACTTGCCTTCCTTTACTTCCTGTGTAGGACATAGATTGGTGCCATCAGTCCATCTCGGGCACCTGGGGACCTTGAGGATGGAAGCCATGTCTTAATCTCTTTAATGACATGGAGCCTCCATTACAGCCCTGAATAGGTTACATCTTTTATATGACAGGAAGGAAAACCTGTATTTTCCTCAGGTCACTGCTATTTGGGTCTTCTGTTTTATATAGTTAGATCTAGTCCTGATACACAGAAAGGAGCAAAAATCAGGCTCACCAGGATTTGCGGAACACGGAATGTCAGAAGACAGCAGAGCAAAGTGCACTAAATATTGAATGGGGAAGAGGTAGGCCCAGAGATTTCTATACCCAGCCAAGTGGACACTGACGTGCACAGGCAGCAGAGAGACATTCTCAGATATAAATTAGCTACAAAGAATAAATCACTAGTGTGCCTTTTGTGAGAAGACTATTCAGAGATGAACTCTGAGATATAAACCAAATTCTGCAACTTGAGAACAATAAAGTTGTAGCTAGTTTATAACTACTGTGAGGACCACACACCATTAAATATGCAAATTTACATATAAATAACTGACAAATCTATTTTTACAAGATCAAAAATATTAGTTGAAAAGTATTCTTTGAAAAAGAAGGCCTCTGGTCAAAGACTATAATAATGAACGGGATTTATATCCCCACGTTAAGGTCATAGAGACTGGGACATTTGGATAGGCAGGAGATGGAAAGGAATGCTGAATTCTTGCTTAAAGATGAGTCAGAAGTTGTTTTATTTTGGGTTTTAATAATTAGGGAAATTATGTTTAATTCATTTAATTTTGTGTATATTAACCTAGATATGTGTGTTTAAAGATTTCTGTATTGAAAAGTCACCAGAGAAGACAGAGCAATTAAAACACATTCCCTTCTACCAAGGCCGATGGATTAGCCAGGGTTCTTGATTGCAAATAGCAGAAGTCAGTCCCGGTGACTGAAACAAGGGAAGGGATTTAGTGGAAAGTTACCAGGTCAGTCACAGAATCTAAGGGAAGGAAGTCTATAGAATGAGGCTTGAAAACCCAGAAGGGACCGAGGGCGATGAAGAAGCCATTGGGCACACATCACAGACACATCCCAGGAAGGGTCTGTCTGGATGCGTTGCTGCTCGGCTGGCATCATGCCTACGAGTGCTGGATTTTTGACTCTCAGGGTACAGGATCTCTAAATGTCCCTTAATCTTTCCTTTGTCTTCTCAAGATTCAAAGTCATGGGTGGAATCATCCCGTTGGTTGAGCCGGGAACATGCCTGGCCTCCTTCAGCATTTATGCTTTGACCCAGACAATGGAGAGTATCTCCGAATACAGATTGTCCCCATTGTTGGTATACAAAATAAATACACAGACACCCAAGAGCAAGTTTCTACTGCAGGAAAAAACAAAAGTCACATGAAGGCACGGACATATAAAGAAGAACAAGTATGTTTGAACTAGAAGTTGAAAAGAATTGAAATGATAACTATGTATCCTTTCTACATAGGTATAAATATATGTGTATAAAAATTCCTGAAAGGGTAATGCTGAAACACTGATAAGAGGAATTACTTCTGGGAAATGGAAATGGGGGATGGGGAATAGGAAAGAAGGACTTGCTCCGAACCCTCTGCCCTGTGAATGTATTCCTCATGACCGTGTATTATTACTGGAATAACAGTACAATTATAGATGATGCTTTTGAAGATGATTTTTCATGAAGTGGCAAAATGTTTACTGTTGAAGGGAAATGCTAGGATTTAAAATTCTATACAGGATGAGCCAAAAAATGTTGAAAGAAGAACATGTGCACATTTGTATGTGTATGTGTGTGTGTAGCGGGCAGGGATGGATGGACAGACAGAGACTCCTTTCTGTTAAATGTTTTGGAAGGCATTACACCAAAATTACGTTAATAGATTATTCTCGGTATTTTCAAGCAGGAACCCTTAATACATTTTATAAGCAGATACAATCAATAAAAAGTTATTTTAATAATAGTAAATCCTTTTATTTATTGCATGCATCCTGGGTTAATATGTGATGGACCTTGCTTTCTTGGACCCTAGTTCATGGGGGAGGAAATTTTGAACCCGTGGATTTTGGTGTCCATATTGGGCTCTGGGTGTGTAAAGGTGCCCTTGACTTCATTGTACGATTAGCTGCTTAACTTGTCTTTCAAATTTTTTTCTTTTAACATATGTCGTTTTCTTTTTGTTAGCTTTCAATTTTTTTCTCTCTTTTTCCCTCTTTGCTTAGATTTTAGCTTCACTTTATTTTGTGTTGTATGTCTTCAGTCTGTGTCTATCATTTGAGACCATAATTGTTGGTGACTTTTATACACTCTGAATCATTCATTATTCTTTCTGTATGTTCCAGCAGATCTTAGAACTATAGAAAATTACTATGCCAGCCATTCCTGTTTCATTATTCAGTTAAAGTTTCATACTAGGGGCGTATTATGTTTGACAGATATTTCTTAGCTCAGTTTGATTTAACAAACTTTTACGAGCACTTGCTCTTTGACAGGTACTGTGCCAGCTGTTGGGGTTAGAGGGGTGAATATATTAGTTACTAGATTTACAACTAAAAGTTCAACTCACTCTGTCAAGTTTGTCTGACAATAAAATCAGACAAATGAGCTGCCTCTGTAAATTTTGGATGTGGTTGGACATATTTATTACTGAGTGAAGGAACAAAAATAAATTCTAATTAAAAAGCAAATGTTTAAGAAGTGTTTAGTACTTTTAACTCTTCTTCTTAAAAGTACTCAGTCTTTTCCTGGCTGGAAATGCTGAATTCAAACACATTTGGAAGTAGCTCCTTACTAGCTGGATAGATGGTTAATGGATGGAAGGCCTTTGGGGTTGTGGCGGTAATACATATGGTGCCGTTGTTTGGGGTGTCGTTTCCTTTGCTTCATACTGTTCCTGTCCACTACCATGTGCTTATTTAGTAGCAAACCCCATTCAATCACACTATACAGTGAGTAGTTGCGGAGGGTGGTCTTATACTAGGGAAGATGTTATGTCCATTAGTTGTCGTCCCCTCAGCTATGAATGATTCTGAATGGATTTAAAGTAAAAATTTGGAATCATGTATTTAAAAGGAAAAATAACTCCTATCAGTATTTCTTTCAAAATAAAGCAGTTCAGATCATTCATATTAATTAGAAACTTGAAAAGAATAATCTAATTTTGATTTGACGGTTCACTTTTCAAAAATGCTTCCCCGAGAGATTCAAAGCCCTTTGAAGGTACTAATTAATTAATACTTTCTGAACTTTATCTCTGATGCATGGTGAAAACAGGCTTTTGTTTTTCTCTTTTCTGAAGTGGAAACTGAGGTACAGACTAGTTAAATGCGATATTCTATTATATAATAGCACCTGCCTTTCTGTCGAGCTTCGTGTCTGTGGTAACGGAATGAGTGGGTGGGTGTGCCCCCTTTCTCTTGAACTCTGGAGATTAAATCCTTCCATAAAAGAACAAGAGAAAAAACTAAAAGTCATTTCCAGAATGACTGGCCTTTGGGTTAGTGTTCACAAAGTAGAAAATTGAAGCCCAAGGGAAAATTTTAGAGGGACGAATCTATGAAAATAGTTTTGCAGTAAATTGACTTTTTCAAAGTTTATTGATGGAATTGGGAGGCCCTTCTGGCCCTGATAATAAAGTCAGCAGCTTATGTTTTTCAAAGTGAAAGTGGCAAGCCATTTGTCACCCTATATTTAATGGAAATGTATTTTTAGATTAAAACAGAGAAATAATTACAGGTTTTAATGTAAAGTAAATCATGTGCACACCTGTGTATATAGAAGTGTGTATTATACTCACATATACATATCACCGCGGACACACATATGTGCTCACTGTACCGTTTCATTTATAGGCTTGGCAGGCAGTATTCCAACTACATACCTGCATTTTCCTGCTAATCGCTCCCTTCATTTACCAATGCTTTAAAAGTAACTCCTCTACTTTTGTTATGGAAATATTTATAAAACGTATTATACATGTTTCATATCATTTGAAATTGAACTTTTTGTTACGACTTGGTCGCAGCACCGTAAACATGAATGATTCTCCTCTGCTCCTTGTACACACGTGGGTCCAGGGGCTCGAGAGTGTGTAGAGCTGGGTGTCCAATTGCGAGTCAGGGGCAGGTGAAAGCAAATGAGAGCCTAGAGAAGAAAAATGAGCAGACTGTAGTAGTCGTTATGGAAAAGATTAATGTGTGATCCAATGGACCTGCGTGTTGATCTGAAAAAACTCTATGTAGAAAAACTATTGTGATGAGCCAGTACATGTGAAAGCTGCTGCGTTTTCTTAAGAGAGTTGAAGCAAATAGGAAGGTATAGCTTTATATGGGAGGAAAAGAGTTACTGGAACCAAGTCAGTTCAGCCCTTGGTAAACGTGGTTTCTGTTACTTTCATATCTCATACTTCACTCAAGGGTTCACGTAAGTCTGCAGGTGGTTGTGACGATTGGAAATATGCTAAGTGGGGCTCAGCGCACCTCTCAGTCATACTTGGATCCTCAGATCTGGCACAGTGCCAAGCACGTAACAGACGCTCGAGACTTGTGTGAGGAGTGGTTCCCCTCTTCCCTGTATTAAGTGAAAAGGGAGAAGTTAACAACTGGCACAGTTATCCTTGTGGCCTAGGACAATGGGTCACGCATTACCAGGACTTGATTTAAAAAAAGACCTTAAATGATAATTGTGCCCTTTAACATAACGTTTCTTTTCCAAAGTCTTCTTGGAAAGAACATGTTTGTTTGTTTGTTTGTTTGTTTGTTTGTTTGTTTATTTATTTTCATTAGCTTAAAAATACCCACGTAGCTCGCACTTTGGTTCCAAAAAGTCGTGTAGGAGGGAGATGGAGGTATATCACGATGGGAGAGGGATGGGGGTTCAGAATTGCCCACAGCCTTCTGTGCCATTTGGAGAAAGCTTTCCTTCAGGTAAGGTCTCGCCCCTGCCCCACTTTGCGAGTCACTTCCAGGAGTAGCGACTGTGACAGATGATGTGGCTCGGGATTGGGAAGAGGTGGTGGGAACTAGGCTTTGACCTCTCTCCCCGTTGGACTTAGAGAAGCTTTTCTGTTGTAGATGCAATGGGATTCGATGATTCAGATTCTGGAGGATGGGGCACGGGTGTTATTTGCTTTGGCGTGCCTACATTCTTTCACCTAACAGGTGCCGATAAATAGGAATTACCTTGAAAATTTAATTGTGTTTTGATAGCCTTTGTATCATTTAATATTAATGTGTTTATTTGGGAGACTCTAAAGTTAATCATTAAGAGGACGAGCTAGGCCCTTTTGGAAAAGATGAAATGGGTCATCAAATATGAATTAGCCTGTGTTGGATTCCTTCAGTCATCTTTTATTGTAGTGACTCTAAACTTGATGAAATGTATGAACCTCTTTTAAAGAAAACTAAATGTTGTGAGCTCCCAGAATATGTAGGAAAACTCCAGCTTGAACAACGCAAGTTAAACTAGGCTTAACTACTGTTAAACCTTCATTTGGTTATCATGATATGGTGTCATTTGATCTTTTTCTGGCTGATAAATTAATTTTAATACAGAAACAAAGGGTATTGAAATTGTGTGGCGTAATCTGGTTATAAGGTGGTCATCCCGAGGATCCAGAACATACTTGCATCATGATTTTTAAACCTTGCATGGAAATGAAAAGACAATAAAAGTTTACGTACTTGGAACCCTCAGAATACATTGTTACACACCTTGTCTGTGACAGTCACCACTTTATTGGAAATGTACTTGGGGGGTATTTGAAGTCACAATGTAAAGAGGGTGTGTGACAAAAAGAAAGTGATAAGGGATGTGCGTGTAGTGGGACTTCATTTGGTTTTGGAGAAAGCGCTAAGTAACAAATACTCTTTCTCTCCAGCTCCCTTGTGAAAGATGCATCTCCTGTTCCTTTGATTGATGTTACAAACCTTTCCACTCCTCGAAAATTTCTCGATACCTCTCAGTATTCTACTCCTGGAAGCTCAAGTGGTAAGTATTGAATTCTTCAGCCAGTAAACGTCGTTTTAGTATGCCGCAGTTCCTGGGCAAGGACCCGGGAGGCCTGCGGGTCCCGGGGTGCGGGTCTGCAGGTTGGTGCCTTGGGGCCTGTGATGAGCCCTTCGGCACCCTCAGGGGAAATACGATGTAAGACGACTGGTTGGGCCGGTTGCACGCGTCAGCGTGGAAAAACTGGCAGCTGAAGCTGGCCTGCCTGCCGAATCCAGCTGTAGATGGGTTTTATTTGACTGGCACTGTTTGTTTTTCTGCAGTTGAATTTGAATGCTTTTTGATGGGGTGTGTGTTTTCCTTTTGGCTATAAGCTGAATGGCTCCTGTTCGCTTTTACCCAGCTGCCGCGTATGGTACATTCGCTGTGTGGTCCTTGAGGGCTTTCGAGTGTGTGACTCCTGTCCTGTATCCTGACTCCTGCATCTCCCAGTGGCCTGCATGCGCACACACAAGGCACGTGGAGGATGTGTCCTCACACAAGTCCTGGTCCTTCTGGAACTGCCTAGTATTCTGTTGAATACGATAAAGGAGAGCCGTTTTGGCCTCTATTGAAAGTTGGGGGAAGGAGGGTGTCCTTTGAATCTGGCGGCAGAGATGTAAGGGAGCTCTGCTATGGCTCCAACCTGCCCATCAGAGAGTTCAACTCAGCACGGGGCTCAGCCTCTGGGACTCTGCCTATAGCTTCTCTGCTCTGGCAGCTGTGGGTTGGGGAGAAGGGGACAAGGTGTCTTGTGGGATGTCCTGCAGGTGCGGCCCTGGGTCGCCCAAGTCCTCAGTGCCTTTGAAAGAAACAGTAAGGTCATTTGTCCTTGGCTTCTCAGATAACAGTGAGTTCTTCAAGTTCGTACTAGTTCTGTAGCCCTGTAGCGCTTGAAATAAGGAAAAGGTAGAAAAATAAGTTGGATTCAATCAATATGTTTTGTGTAACCAATTGGAAGGTTTTTTTGTTTGTTTGTTTTTGAGCGCCTAACAATATATTCTTGTTGCTGGGGCATATTAATTACCTCTTAAATATCATTTAATTAAATTTTAGGGTTATTTAGGCTTGGAATCTTGATGTTTATTGAGTTTACTGTGGGAATTATTTCGTAATAAATTTTCTGTTAGTCGGCTTTGTTACTGATTTTTTCTTTTCTTTTTTTAAACCCCAAACGTTGATTTTTATTATGGTACTTTACAAAGGTTTGTACTCAAGCCTCTTCCTGGAGTTAAAAGGTTTTGTTTTCTCCCTCTTTCTGATGTAGTGTTGCTATTCTTTGAGTTTTGACACTGCTTTGAGCTGTTGCAGTGTGGCATTATGAAACAGAAAACAATATCTATACATTTAATTTGTATTTTACCTCTACCTTTCATGGAAATTACCAATTATTATATCTTTGTGTTTTTACAGTGTGAATCATCATTGCTTAGCCAGGTTATGTCAGTTTGTCTAAATGTTGCCCAGTCAGTAGCCAAGTGAAATACAATTTTAATTGTTTATGAAGAAATGATAGGGCAGATGTTTTGCAAATGAAAAATGCTGTACAAATACCAAATAAGCTGAATAAAGGCCAATTATGGAAAATTTCAGTAGGAACTCATTTTGCAACATCTATTATTTTTAATGAGACAGCGCTTAACTTTTTGATGGGCACGTTTTCTGTCAGGCCCTGTTGTTAGCATTTATCACTTAGTGGAGTTCCTGTTGACCCTGACTTTGGCAATGGGTTCCTTCATTACCAGGAATGACTGTTGAAAAACTGCACGGTGGTTTGGTGGAGTTGGGACCATCATGAAGACTCATGGTAGATATGTGTACAAACCTTTTTTTTAGAAGGGCTTGTTCTTTCACTGTTTTGAAGATGGTTGATCTTGTGATTTTCCTGTGGGTGACTGAAAAACAAGGCGGTTAAATTATTATTGATTTAAGTCAGTAATAGACTCGTAGTGCCTTCTATCTGTGAAGCAGTATTTTAAGTGCCTTATGAGTTAACTCATTTAGTCCTTCAACAATCTTTGGAGATAGATATTACAGCAGGTCTTTGAATAATGTCATTTGGTTATGACGTAGATGAGTTGCCACAGGATCTTAACTCTTGTTTATATCAAGTAGCCTGTGGTAAAATTGGTTTTGTTATGTTGTGTTTTACTTAAGATTGCAGAACCTATTGACAGCATTACTATACCATTAGCCCCATTTTACAGATGAGAACACTGAGGCTTAGGGAGGGTTAATAAGTGGTTTAGGTTGGCATAGCTGACAAATAGCAGAGCTGTGGTTTTTAAATCAGGAGCTGGGTCCAGAGGGCGCTCAGTTTCTTTTCCTGCAGATAAACTCTGCATACTCTGTGCATTAGTTTTCTGTTGCTGCCACAACAAATTGCCACAATATAAATTTGTCATTCTATAGTTTTGTTAGGTTAGAAGCCCAATATGAATATCACTGGGCTGAAATGAAGGTGTGGGCAGGGAGGCTGTATGGGAGAACTGTTTCCTTGCCTTTTCATGCTCCTGGAGCTGCGACTTTCCTTGACTTCCTCCATATTCAAAACCAGTGACACCGGGTCACCTCCTCCTCACATCACATCTTTTTAAGCCACTCTTCTGCCTTCTTATTCCTTTTTTAAGGACTCATGTGATCGATCCCCATCTGGATAATTCAGGACACTCTCCCCGTCTGAAGGTCCTGAACCTTGATCACTTTTGCAGTTTCCTTTGCCGTGTAAGGGAAGATCCTGGCAGTTAGGACATGGAAGTCTTTCAGGGACCACAGTTCTGCTTATCACTCTCTGCACTGCCTGTTTTCTGCCTTAAGTTATCTCCAGAGGCCAACGTGTCAAAATTTGACTTTCTCAAAAGTATGTGTGAAGTCTTTTTCAGTCACTGCAGCTCTGGCCTTTAGGACTGTATTAATGTGTGTCCCATTATTAAGGGGGATTGTATAAATGAGGAAGATAGAAATTATGGAGAGAACTGCATATAAAAGTACACATAAAAGTGTGGAGCTGATGAAAGATACTATAACAATGGGCAGAAATTTTGTCTTATTTTTCATAATGAACAGTAAGTCCTAAGAGTCTATTTGTGACCTCTGCAGTTCAGCCTAGAAAAATAATACCGTTGTTTCCCCGAAAATAAGACCGGGTCTTATATTAATTTTTGCTCCAAAAGACACATTAGCACTTATGTTCAGGGGACGTCATCCTGAAAAATCATGCTAGGGCTTATTTTCCGGTTAGGTCTTATTTTCGGGGAAACACGGTAGTCATTCTCAGCAGGGAGTTGAACATAGGCTCTTAGAGCTCCCCTTTTGTCTAGTGAAATAGTGGGATTGAGGATGTAATCCATTAGAACTGATGTTTTTATGGAGAGAGCTCCAATAGGGAGTCCCTGGGTAGAACAGCTCTCCCATTGGGGTGCCAGAAATTAAGTGTGGAGATGATTCCTGAGAACTTTAAGATTATTATTAATTAAATGAGAATTTTGATTGCTTGTGAATGAGTCCTTTTTCAAATGTCTTAGCGGTAGAGTTGTCAGTGACTTTCTATGAGAGATTTTCTATCATAGTTTATGTATTAATAGTTCTCGAACTTCGTTACATCATTCAACTGATGCAACCGTCCTGTGAGGTGGTTAGGGCAGGCACTATGGTCATTATTATGATTATTATATTTATATCTCATAGTTAAGTGTATTATCAAATATTTAGGTCATCATTAAATTTGTATAGAATTATATGTGCATGCATCATCTAATTAAAGAATAAAACAATTATAAAATGCAAAATCAAGACACAGAAATAGGCAGCCCATTAAGAGAAAAATGCTTGGCATCCACTTAGCTTTCCTACATAATAATGAAGAAAAGAAATGCCGTAATAAATAACTGGGCAAATAATGGACAATTCACAGAAGAATCCGTCTACGTGGGAAGACTAGCATTTGTCTGACAGATTAAGTGTCCAGAATATATAAAGAAACTCTATAAATAAAACAAGGTAATAGAAAAATAGGCAAAAATATAACCAAGTAGTCTGCATAAGAGGACACCTATGCTAGTAACTGTATGAAAAACTGCTTATACTCTCTGGTTAATCAGGTATTTTGAAAACTCATTTTACAAATATGGAAATTGAATGCAGGCAGGTTGAGTGATTGGTTCAGGTTCAACCAAGATGGCAATTGTTGGAGGCTGGCCTCATGCTGTTCATACTCTAAATATGTAAGGGGCATATTTTGTAGGCCTCTTCTCTATTTTCATCAGTCACAATATTTTGTAATGTACGGGGAAATTAATGTATAATTTAGATGTAGTAATTCAACTATAACTTGGGTAGAAGGATGGGAGAAGTGTGGAGAAAAGCCAATAATTGTAGGAAAATGTTGGTTTAAGCTTTTGGATTCTCAGTATGTCCTTTCATTTGGCGTACTGCCTTTGGAACGTTTTGACTGAGCAATTACTCCCAGGGTACCCAGGCATTTCATTTGTGGCTTCTTTATTCATTTCATTCACGCTCCTGCTGGGAGTGCTGTGAACGTAACTATAATGAAACTGGACTTCTTGCTTCTTTTCTTTGTGGTACCAGCATAGGTTAAGCAATAAAACCTAAAGAGAGCACAAATTAAGTGATTTTTTTTTCTGCTGCTGTTTTCTTGCTGTGCCTTTCATTTCATAGTCTCCTTCTGAGACTTAATATTTATCTTAAGAATTTTGGGTCCCCTATTTTAAAAATTCTTTCCACTTGGGGCGGGAGCTAGGAATCCCATCCGAAAAGGAGATGAAGCTTCTCTTCTTGAAACTCATATGTCTAGAAAACTGAAGAGCTGATTCTTGAAAATACTATGACATCTTTTGAGTTACTTCTGTCCTACTTCAGGCCAGGGTCTCCCCTGGCATTTTAAGTTAACTATTCCTCAAGTACCTTGCACTTGTTCTTACGGACTACCTTTGTTGATTTCTATGATTGATCATAAGTTCAGGTGAATATATACAAGGCAGGCAAAATAAAATTAATAGTTTAAATCTTTCTAAATGTAAAAGTGAAGCAAGGCTAGAGCTTAATTTTTAGTTATTTCAATTATATTTACTATAATTATGTATTATAAAATATGAATATTACATTATTTGTATATCAGAGATCAATATAACCAACCACCACCATGTACTTCCCACCAGATTCATAAATCTTAGTGTTTTTCCATATTCGCTTCAGAGTCTCATTTTTTTTTTTTTAAATAAAACATTACAGGTACAATCAAAGCCCCCTGTGATTGTGTAAATTCTTCTTCAATTCCTTTCCTCTCTCTTTTACCCAAGAGGCAACTAGTATTTGGAAATGATTCTTTATCTTTTTCCTGTATGTCTTCATACTTTCACTGTGTGTACGTTGTACTATGTTGTGCATTTGTAAATATCGAAACCATATAGTTTCTACATACTTGTATGTGCGTATATTTACATATAAACACTATATGTTATGTGTTTATTTATATATTAAAACTTGTTTTTTGAATATTTTTAAGGCTTAGGAAAATTATGTAACTTAATTTACTTATTTTTAATTATATAATTAGAATTGAATAATACAACATGTATCATTCTACTAGTTGGGTTTTTCACTCAACATCGTATTTTTTGGATTTTCTTATGTGACAATATAGCTGTAGTTTAAAAATTTTAACTACTGTGTAGTGTTTTATTATAAAAGAGATCACTATCCATTCCCCTATAGTAAGGTATAAGTTGTTTCTAGTTTTTCATTATTAGGCACCTACAGCAGTGAGTATTCTCGCACATATTTCTGTAGGAGGAGTTGCCAACCCCTGATCCCTTGGGAATGCGTTATAGGTATATTTGAGATTTTGAATGCTTCAGCCTGTGGGGTAGCCAGTTCGGTCTTGGGGCACTTACACTCCCTAGGCAAGTCCTCTTTAGCCACATGCAGCCACCACTATTATTTCCCATATGTGCCATGATGCTCAAAAGGTGGGGCAGCCCTACCCTTAGGGGTGTGTGTGTATAGGAATGTTGTGCATTTTAAACTTTTCTTGCCACGTGGTTTTTGAAAGTGATTATGTCAATGTAGATTCCTCTGAGTTGTGCGTGAGCTTTTATGTTTCTGCTCTTTGCCCTTAAAATTGGCTTTGTTTGACTTTAATTTCTGCAAATTGATGTTTTACAAATATATGAAAGCTTTTGTGTGTGCTTTTTTTCTTTTTTTTTTTTTAGTTTAAGTTATTTTAATCTGCATTTCTCTGGTTTCTAGTGGTGTTGATAATCTTGCCATGTATATGGATCATTTGGGTGTTTTTTTTGTTTGTGAGTTATCTTTTATTTGCCCAGGTTTTAGTAGGCCATTTCTTTTCCCCATCAATATGTAAAAAAGTTAAGTAGATGATAATCATTTTTCTGTTCTGTTTCCACTCATCCCATATAGTTAATTAGTCTCATTAGTTTCTAATTTATCCTTTCTGTGTTTCTTTTGACACCAAGGAGAGGGTAGATATGTTTACATCTTTATTTCATGAAGAGTAGAATACTAGAGATACTCTCTTATACTTTGCTCTTTTCACTTTATGTATCTTGGAAATCAATCCATATTAGTTCATAGAAATTTCGATTCCTTTTTACACTTGCATAGTACTTTATCGTGACGATTTACCGTAATTCAACCACCCTCTAATACATAGAATAATCTTACGCATATGTATTTTTATATTGTTGGAGGTGTAGCATTAGGGTAAATATCTGGAAGAGGGATGACTCAGCCAAAAGATAAGCCCATATGTGTTTCTTCCGGCATTGCCAAATTCTCCTGCAGAAGAGTTGTGTCAGTTTATATCCCGACCAACACTGTATGCAAGTGCTTCCCCATAGCCTTGCCAAAGAATGTGTTGTCATTCTTGCTCATTTCTGCCAATTTGGATAGGTGAACATGATATTACCTCTGAAATGAAAATTGTTCAATTTGCATTTTCCTGATTTTGAGTCAGTTTGAAGAATTTTTCTTAATTTTCATTTTTATATATCTTTTGTAAATCATCTTTGTCTTTTATCATTTTTTCTATTTTATCTTTAAATCTATTAATATATTGTGT
The DNA here is from genome assembly GCF_036562045.2 of Rhinolophus sinicus. Lineage (NCBI taxonomy): Eukaryota > Metazoa > Chordata > Mammalia > Chiroptera > Rhinolophidae > Rhinolophus > Rhinolophus sinicus. The sequence goes on along the minus strand of NC_133760.1, from coordinate 63,919,636 downwards.
TAACGGATTTCCTAATATTGAACCAAGTTTTCATTCCTATTGCTCTTGATCATGGTGTATTAATTTCTCACTGTGGTGTTGAATTGTGTTTGCTAATATTTAGTTTATTGAGGATTTTTGCATAGATGTTCATAAGCGATATTGGCCTACAGTCTAAATCTTATCAGATTTTGGTTCCAACATGGTAATTTGCTTCATAAAAGGAATTAGAAAGTTTTTCTTAATATTCAATTCTCTGGAAATAGTTATAGAACAATGGGACTATCTGATGTTTGAAGGTTTTGTAATTGTCCTGTGAAAAACCATTTGGATCTGGTATTTTTTTTTAACTTTTTATTTCTTAATAATTTTCTCTACCTCTCAGAAAATTGTTCTCTTTAAGTATACTCTCTCTAGTGGGATCAGTTTTAATAATCTGTATTTTCCTAGGAAATTACTCATTTCATTTAGTTTTTCAATTTTATATGTAGAGATCTATAATGTATTTTCTTATGGTTTTGAAAATTTGTTTCTTTTTTCTCATTATTTGTGCTATGTCCCTTCTTGATCAAAGTAGCTAGTGATTTGTCTATTGTGTTAGTTTTTTTTCGAGAAATAACCACGATTTTGATTTGTTGATTAGGTAGGTTTATTGTTTTTCTGTTCTCTACTTCATTATCTGCTGTTATCTTTATTATTTCCTTCTTTGTTCCTTTTTTTTCTGAGCTAGAAATTGAAATCATGTTTAATTCTTTCATTTTTACTGATAAAAGTGTTCAATGATGGGACTTTTTCTCTCATCAACACTTTACATGTATCCCATAGGCATTAATAGGTAGTGCTTTCATTATCATTTTTAAAAAAAATTGTCTTCAGTCTGTATTTGGATGAGAATCCAATTGTTTTTAATAGGAAGATTTTAAATTTAAAGATGAAAGGGTCTTTTGTGTTTGTTTTGTTTTTCTTAGTACTTTCTAGTTTTATTACATTGAATTCGGAGAGTGTGTGTAATATTTCTGCTTTATGGAACTTACTGACATTTTCTTTGCAACTTAATATATAATGAATTTATATGAATGTCCCATGGGTACTTTAGAAAAAGGTTCATTCTCTATTATTTAGTGTAGAGTTTGATATGTATATAGGCATAAGATCTACCTTATTTAATTATGTTGTTTAGGTCTTCTGCTTATTTTTTTGTGATGTATTAAAGTTTTCTATTATTAGTGTTTTTTTTCTCTGTCTCTGCATCACCTGTAGTTTTGTTTCGAAAAGGTGGTTGCTGTTTTATTTGGTATGCAAATAGTCATAAGTGTTAGAGCTTTATTTCGAATTGTGGCTTATGGTATTAAAAAATGCCCTTCTTCATCATGGTTCATATTTTTTGACTGGCACACAATGGTTTATTCTATATGTCTACCTTTTCTAAGTTAGTTTGTTTTAGATATATGTATAACATAGGTGGGCTTTGCTTTGTGAGTCAAATTGAAAATCATTTTAATAGGTGAGTTGAATCCAGTTATATATATTGATATGACTGCTATATTTATCTCAACTCTAACAATATTTTATAAATATGTGTATTATGTTTGCTATCTTTGTGAGATATTCTTTGCCCTTTATAAAATATTTTATTTAGGAAGTGTTTTTCCCCTAGTGGTTGTCTTTTAATGTATTTAAAAACCTTTGAAAAAATGCTCTTAGTGCCTTTTTTCTTTAACCTTTTACTCTCAGATTTCTATTTTTATTGGTATCCTTTAATTCCCATCTGTTGCCTAGTTAACAAACTACACACTCTATTTTCCTCTTTCTCTCTCTTCTGCCAATTTTTAGTTGCATTATTTTTACTTTGTCACAACACACTACTTTTGTATAGCGGTCTTTAATCCAACTTTTGTTTTTGTCTTAAATCTACATTTCAGTGTTTTAAATGTTTATCATCCATCTTTTTGTTGAAATTTTCTCCGTTGTTTCTTGGTTGGATGAAGCTCATTATCTAAAAGATTACTCAAGAAGGGCTCATAGATGCAGAATTACATCCACTGAAAAATACTTTTTATGTGTACCTTTGATACTTAAAGGACAGCTTGATTGGGTATAAATTCCTTGGTTTACATTTACACTTATTGTATTTTTTTATAAAATGCTATGTTATTGTTATCTTCCTTTGTGTCTTTGTTATGAAAATCTTTATGCCAATCTAATTTGTTTTTGCCCTTGTAAGTTATTTGATCTTTGAGGACTTTTTAACTTAGAAATTGAATAGTTTTAGTAGGATAGGTCTTGGAGTTGATTTTTTTGGTTTAATTTTCCCCAGGTACCCTATGGACTCTTTTGTTTTGTAGAGTCAAGATTTTTGTTTTGTTTTGTTTTTGGCAAGTTTTTTTGGTTTATAATTTAAGTATTCTGTTCTATTGTTTTTCTTCTATGTTACTTTTTTCTTTGGCTGTCTTCCATTTCTACTACTTTTTCTTTGGTCTTATTTCTTTCTTTATAGCTCCTTTTATTCTCTATTTTGGTTCTGTGCATTTCCTCAGTACCCTTTATAAATTATTCATTTGAGTTTATTCTTCCTTAGGTATTTTATAATTTAGTCTTCATGTATGAGATAATTTTGTCTTTTTCTTTCATATATTTCCCGAGTTTAGTCAGTTTTCTTCTCACACCTTCCTTTATTTGTCCATGTATATTCTTAATTTTTGGATATTTGACTCGGTAGCTTTTTATATCTACAAATTCCTATTTGAGTATATGAATTCCATCTAGTTTTTTTGTGCTTCATGTCTGTTTTATTACAGGGAATTTTCTTCTGTTGTGTGATATTGGTGTGTGTTGGATTTCCTGATTGTTTTTTTTAAATGCTTCTATATTAATCTGTTCATTTTTATGCGATTGGGGTGTTTTATCGAAATCGTAGCTCACTGGCTCCCTCTTCTGTCAGTATAGCAAAATCCAGATACTTTCGTAGATTTGTTTTTGGGATTTTTGACTCTTGTCTTGTAGGATCCTGAATTTTTCTTTATGCTTCTTTCTACCTTCACCATCCAATAGCCAAAGGGTATTTCTCTCTTATTTTCTTATTTCTACTGCAGAAACTATGTGTCTCAAACACCGTTCCTTTAAGTTGTGTTTGCTTTTAAGTCCCTTCCCTATAGTTCATGCTCTGATCTGCTCAGTTACTTTTTAGTATTTTGAAACATACAGTGGTCTTTGTCTTTCAAGTGATTGTTTCAGATCAATCTCAGCTTCATCACTAACTCCCTTCTTGTCTCTTTATCACAGTTTTCCACAGTCACCTTTGCCTGCAACAAAGTCTTGTGGCTGAGCAGGAGTGGGACAGGAGCATGGGAGATGACTTTCTGGGACTAGGTGGTTTTTTCACTTCTTAGTTTTCTTACAGTTGTTTTGAATTTGGGGCAGTTTTTGTCTTTGAGTTATCCTGAAGGCATGGATTTTATGAGTTTTGTTTATTCTTGTTCTGTGTTGGTTTTGGAAGAAATATTGAGAGATGGGGACCTAAGGAGCCACCATTGTCTTCAGTAACCCAAAAGTCCCTAAAGCTAGAGTTTTCAAATTACCTATTTTGACTTTTGGGGAATTTGTTTTTGTGTTTTGATGTCACATCTCATTTAGTGTACATAATTCTGTAGATAATGTTATCTTCACTTTACAGATGAAGAGATTGAGGTCCAGCAAGATTTAGTGACTTGAGAGAGATCACACAACTGGTAGTAACTCGTAGAGATGTTAATCAAACCTAAAATATGTGATGGTACTTTTTGTTTTTCTATTACATCATGCTGTATCCATGAGCAACTGACTTACAAAACCATATATGAACAAAGGACTGCAACCTAATACATTTTAGTGAATATTAATGTAAACTATCAATTTTTCACCCTTTCCTTGTCTCTTCTTATCCTGTATCCCTGTTATATTCCTAGTAACTTCTCTCCATTGGCTGCTACTCTTTGACCTTCCAAGGTATATCTTCCATGCTCTAAATGAGATAATGCACCTTATGCATTGTCCCAAGGGAAACTAATTCAACAGATGTTATTTTGTTTGTTTTTATCCTAATAGAATCTTTCACTCTACCTTCCCCCAAGGCAAACCAACCCTCATTTCCCCTTAGCCCACTTTTACTTAGGGAAGGACCCATGCACATTCATTGTGCTTTCAAAACTCACTGTAATCTCCACCTCAGAATTAGGGTATATTTCCACCTCAGAATTGAAACCATCCCTGTGCCGAGCCTGTAAAAACTCCTAGCTCCTGTAAATGATGGCCCCAAGTAGCAGTTGGCAATAGTTTTAGCCTCCTTTCTGGAGTGGGATGTTACAGTGTCTGTAGTTTTCTTTAAAGTAATTTAATCTGCACCCTAGGGGTGCTTAGTTAACATTTTTGAAGTACCTTAATCAGGAATCCACACTCCAGGGGTAGTTAGTTAACATTTGAAAGACCCTAATCAAGATTCTATACTCCAGAGGCAACCAGTGCATCCGACATGGCTCTCTCAATCTGCACCAGTGGGTGCATTAATTAGAATAAAAGATGTTCAAAGCAATTTTTCATTGGAGAACCGAAAGGTAGTTAAGATATGTAGTTGACCAAGTACCTCCACTGGGACGTGGACGAAGTATAAGGATTTAGTAGGACCAGCAGCCTACCAGTCTAGGTCTAGAGTTTGATTTGGTCCTGTGCTTGCAGCCCTACATGAAGGATTTTGTCAGCTCACCTGGCCAGTGGAGCATCACTCTATATCCCTACATGGGCTAAATCCCACCTGCCTTTGCTGCTTTTCCCAGCAGAGCTCATTGGACACACACTCTGGCTCCATTCATTGTTTGCATTTCTTCTCTAAAGAGATGTTACTCTCAATTTTGCATCAGACTTTTTAATTTCTTAATTAGTATTTTATATATAGAGGTTACCAAAAAATGTATACACGTTTTAAGAGAGGGGAAAAACTGTTTAAAAATTGTAATACTCAATCTCTACTGATAACAAAAGATGAATACAAGTCACGTTTGACTTCTGCAGTTACAAGACATGTTCAGAGGGGTTATCATCAGCGTCCAGACACTTCTGATGACACGAACTACTGCTTGAGGATCATTGACCAAAGCGTCCACTTGTATACATTTCTTTTTGGCACCCCCGGTATTTATACATGTTAATTAAAGTAGAAGGAATAATGGTAGTATTTTTACAGAAAATTCCTGGTAGATATCATTCCTTACATTATGCATGGCACCTAAATTAATGTAAAGTTCACATATATGATTTTGACCTACATATCTTAATTTACATGTATTCAAAAACATTCTTCCTATATAATAGAACTGTCTGCCACTATTGAACAGAATTCAATATATAAAGGAGCCTTCAAAATAATTACCAAGCCTACTAAACAACTAAAGTATCAGGAGAATTCCATATCCACAATGCTGCCCCCACAGATGGGAAACTGGCCTGAAAATATTGACAATATTGTCAAGCAGAAAATAAGAAAGTTACCACTTAAAAATAATTCTTGTGCTTTTGATCAAAATGTCACTACAAATTCATACTTTAGATATCCACTCTACCAAAAAAACAAAAACAAAAACAAAAAAAGGCTATTACCATATATACATTTTGTTCTAATTGTGGTGTGAGGCCTTAACTGAATTTCAGCTAAATTGTTTTTATACAGGCTTCTTCCATAAAGCACCAGTAATTCCGTCTGACCTCACAGGGTTTTGTGATTCTTAGACTAGTCTTCATGGTTGATTATATTATCCTTTTAAATTACCTTTTACTTTTCAGCTGATGTAAGTGAAATAGATAATATAAATTAATTAATATTGGATCTGTTCAGTGTTTATGCTCTAGGAGATTTCAGCAGACAAACAAAGATAAGAGTCTAAACAAATGTGCCATTTGGGGCTGTGGCATTTTATTATTCATATCTTGCTTATTTGTTATTTTTTAATAGGCTATCTGTCATATTAGTGTGCATATAAGTAGCTATATGCCTTGTAATCTAGGGGCTTATTGATTTCAACTACATTTATCTCATCAGCAATCACTCTTGGGTCAGGTGGCTGCGATTTTCGGGTGGCCTTTTGCCACCTGGATCCTGTTTGTGATTCATGTGCTCCTTTGTGAAGATCATTTGTCCCAGCTAAATTTCTGGCTTTTTCCTGCCTGACGTTCTGCGTCTCACTTTGCTTCATTTGCCCCTCTAGTGTGCTGAATTGAGATGGCTCCTCGGCTGCTGAGTTCTTTTCTCTTCTTGCTATTGGGGTTGGTCTTGCAGGATGGAGTAATTTTGTGGCCAGAGGTGTCTAGTGCCTTATGTATAAAGCAAAACCAACCACTAAAATGTCTATTCTTGAAATGTCACATTTGGAAACATCGCTACTTTTTTTGGTTTGCCTTCAGAATTGTCATGTGATATTTAATGGCACTAGGTTTCTCAGTTCTACACTGTTTACTAGTATTAAAAAACTTCAATGTTATATCATCAAATGCCTTCTATGTTGTGAAGGAGACCAGATGAATTTGGTTATTTTTTTATGTGCTTCTCTGTCCTCAATGGGTTTCAGAGATCTAGCGAATCTTAAGACAACAGCATAATCGCTAAACATGGAGAGCATTTATTTACTTTGAAACACACTTGTGTAAATAATTATATCATGCATGCCGTTAAATACCTTTGATTCATATTTAAGAGTCTTTTAATGAGCTGGGAACAAAAATAGGGATTGAGGAGACTGAGAATAGCTTACATGCCATCTGAAGTAAAGGTTTTAGCACATTTATGCAGCGGTTACAAGAACTTCATATCCTGGGATATTTTAGTTCTTCCCTAAATAAATAGATTTCCATGCATTCAGTGGTGATGAACAACTTAGAGAGGGCTTGTAGGATAGTTGAGCTTGAATCTGCTGAAGAAGAATGCATACATTCTTTCTGGATGGCATATATTTTAAAAATCTCCCGGTTGTTTTGAGGAGTGGAAGAGGGGAGGTTGGGGAAAACTTGAACTCTTAGGATCCATATTTAGGCGCTACTCATTTTTGCTTTGTCTGGCTGAATCCAGCCATTTGTAAAATGCGAAGATTATTTTTAGGCCAGGGGTTTTTCACCCGTGGTTCTTTTGGTAGTTGTTGAGTCTCTGAAATCATATGAGGAGGTTTGCATATATGTGCATTAGTTAGAGGGAAAGGCCTGTGGATCTCAGTAGGTAAGGGAAGTGTCAGATGCCAGTTCCGCCCACTCCCCAGCTTCCCACAGGGCTTAACAACCACTGTTGTCACCTGTTTCTTCCGTCCCAAACCAGATGGTTTGAATGAAAGCTGTAGTCTCAAGATGGACGGAGACTCTTGACATATACAAATAGTTCTCAGAAACCTTCCATGGATTAGCAAGATCAGTCTTCAGTAGATAATGATTTTATGGTAGACATAGGTTTAAAGAAAAACAGGTGTTTTTTTTTGTGTTTTTTTTTTCATTTATGAAATACTCTTTATGACTCTTTTCCTCAAAGTTTTGTCTCCCTTGTATTTACTGTACAGGTTTTTTAAATTTTTCTTCATCTCTTTTATCATTTGTTATAATTTTAATGTATTTACCTTTACTGCATGTATTTGTAATGTCTTCATACCAAGCTACTTATTTCTTCCAACTAATACGACTTTGAGACGGGTCTGGCTCTTTAGAATCCTGCAGCACCGATTACAGCATTTTATACACTGTGAATGCTTATAAACGGCATGAACTGACTGAGCCAGTGTAGAAGGTATAGTCTAGAGAAGCTGCCCTGGGAGACCTGCTTACTTGTTTGTAACAGTGTCCGTCTCTTATTACTAACGGATGCGTATGACTTGAAGAACGCACTGTGATTTTGTGATTCTTAGATAGCTACCGTGTCAGTACGATTTAAGTATAAATGTAATGGAAGAATCTTCTCTTGATTCTTTTAAGGGAGGAATCAAAGCAGTGATCCCATTGACTAGACTCAGTCTGTGTTTGAATGGAATTTGGTAATGGAATCTGTTTATTTTGACAGCGAGGGAGATTAACCTGCAGGACATCAAGCAGGATGTGGAGCTGGATCCGGAGGAGAACAGTACCCTTTTCATGGGCGTTCTCATCAAGGGGCTGGCCAAACTGAGGAAGATCCCAGAGACAGTGAAGGCGATCAAAGAACGCTTGGAGCAGGAGCTACAACAGATTGTGAAGCGGTCTACAACCCAGGTGGCAGACAGCAGCTATCAAAGGGGAGAGAACCTCACTGCGGAGAACCAACCAAGGTAGACGGGGGTGCAGTGCGTGTGTTTTGATAACTGTTTGTTATACCTTTTCTGGGGTGGGGGGTTAAGTAGTTATCTTCTGCTGATGTGATTTCTTGAACTTGGGATGCTGTATCCCATACATACTCAGGTTGGTGAAAACAGCTTGAATAGGCATAATTTAGCTGTTTTTAATGTGGTTGAGAAGCTTCAAAGCATTTTTGTCCATACTCGGAGGAAAGAATGAAGCAATTATTGTGTATTTTACTAAGTACTAAGCAGAATTCAAGGCAATTTTTATATATTATCTCATTTAAGTCCCACTACAACTTTATGAGCCATTTATTAGTGTCCATATTTTACAGTCAGGGAAACTGGGGCCCAGAGATTAAATAATTAACTCAAGGTCACAGAACAAGTGTCTGGTCTTGGAATTGAATGCAAGTCCATGGTCTTTCCTCTCTCCCGTGTTTTCTCCTTTAATGTGTGGTGATATTTGTCAATAGGCAAACCAGTCTCAGGAATCTCTGTATTTACTTAAAAAATGAATGGGATTTGGATTTCATAATTCTTGTTTCATAGGGGGGAACCTGGAATTGTACTCTGATCCAAACTCTGTCTTGACTGTCAGATATTGGTAGCACGTGTCTGCCAAACTAGAGTTAGGGCATAATAGACGAATGTCATCTGACTGTGGGACAGCATATTGGAAACTGGGGCTTTCCTAGAAAATCCAAAGTTCACTCTACCTATGTCTCTCTTCCTTCCTCCTCCTCCTCTGCTTCTACCCCACCCTGCCCTTCCAACCCTCCACACACACCAGACAGGGCAGGAGTTTGGCAAGGTAGGTGGGGCAGAGACCAAGGGAAACTACAGAACTGAGAACGGAGGGCAAAGTAGAGCATGTTTTCTCAAATAATGTGATTTCCTGGGAGGTGCTGGACAGTGTGTAGAAGGGATCATCACAGCATGTTGACACGTTGTTAAGGAAATTCTACTGTTTGTACTGAGGGCTTTAAAATGACTTTTGGAAGAAGATAAATTTAAGGAGAAATAATAATAGTTCCTTGGTATAGACTTCCCTGAACTGACTTTATATTTTTTGGAAAAATTAATGTATTCTATTTACGTTTTAAATATTCTTTTATGCATCAAATTACACTGATTTTAATTATATTTTGAAACTCTCCAAAAATTAATTCCCTTGTAAAATTCAAAAGTGCGATTGTTGAAGAACCCATCTCCCTCCCCTCTCCTGCCACAGAATATTGCAAAACACATTGTTTGACGACCATGGGTTTTGGAGTCAAGCAGACTTGACTTTGAATGCTAGCTCTGTAATCTGAGGAAAATAATACCCGTTTTATAGGGTTTCTTGTGTTAGTCGAGGTTATGGGGTCAGAGTCTAGTAGAGTGGTGCCACTAAGTACTTCCTGTTACATGCATACGTGTGTGTGCGTGTGTGTGTGTAAATACACACGTTTATTTTTACTTGATTCTTTCCTCAACTTCCATGTTCTTTGATCACTCACGTTGTGATCCACAGAAGCTGGGGAATGGTTTTAACACGTTGCGTACAGATCACTAGAATCTTGGCTTTTTCTGAGCCATGCATTAAGGACGGATAACGAAAATTCTCGTTTTTACTGTTGACTCTTTTTACTTTGCATATTTTATTGAATTATTTGTGTTTCGTTAATATCTAATGGGCAAATGTCGTTAATGAATAAAGTCTGCATCATATGTACACTTTTTAGAATTCATATTATTTTTTTTTTCTAAAAAAATAGTGATTTTGAATCGGATACATTTTTTCACCCATGAGTCATTTCACGTGTTACATTCACAACAGTGGATGTACGAATAAACAGAGTTTTCCAGAACTGTAGTGATTTGTTTATAACATTTGGAACCTTAGTATCCCTTAGGCGATTTTGAATTATGTTATTTTTGGAAAAACACCAAATTATTTTATTTAACTCTTCGGTGATACCTCATGAAATACATATTGTAACCCCATCAATGCAAAGTTATAGGAAGTTGAAAGGAATTGTTTTCATATTATTGGCCATAGTTACGCAACAATGCTACCATTCGCGTTAGAGTGGATATCACACGGGTGTGTAAAGTGTGCGCATCAAAAAAAATGAGAAGTGAAACTTGGTACATATGCAATTTTTGCTGTGTCCCACTGCACAAAGGAAACTGCTTTCTGCAGTATCACACCAGGAGGGATTACTAACATCATAGGTGAGTAAATCCTAAAAAATTCCATAGAAAAATAATAAATGATATAGAAGCATTTACGCTTTAAAGAGAAGAGTGCATTTTAAAGTAGTTTCTTTTAAAAACCTGCTGGAACAGAGGGGTATGAGGGATTTAAACCCCGCCGTACGCAACGTGATAAATTGAACTTTTCTTCTTTCTTTGCTTGGTGCTTGGATTTCCTAGAAGACCTTTTGCCTCCTTCCTAATGAACACTCCAGAATTCTGGTTTGTTATTTGCCCTGCTGCTGCAAGCCCCTAGATGAATACACTGAACTTTCATAGGGAAATAACATGACTATAGTATATATTGGAAATAAAACGAAAGGGCACGGATCAATAACTTTTCTGCGGATCTCATTACAGTAGCCTTAAAAGCAATGTTTCTTTCAAAGGCTTTTGACCTCTTCCTCTTCTGTTCCCTAAGCGCCTTCCAGAATTCACCAGTGGGAATTACAACAGTGGATGTGGAAATTCAGCATACTGCCCCCGGAAATAATAACTGTTTCTGTATGAGGAATGAGTCAGCAGGAGAGTTTTCTCCTCTCTGTTTCATTTTGTCAGTATTTTAAAGGCGCTTGTAGGCAGGGTATGTTGGACACTGTCAAGTGAACAAGCTGTCTTGATTTCATGTCTATACCATAATCTCATTTTATAAAACGTACAAAACTGAAATGTTGGCCCCAAATTCTTTGAGATAAAATAGTACAGAGAAAGCAAATATTTGGGGCAAACCCCTTTTTGCAGATCAAAGATTAAATTCTTGCCTGGGCTGGGATTCCAAAGGAGTAATTGTTTTGAGCTAGTCTGTGGTGGCTCTCTGCCATCAAGAAGCATTTTTAAAACTTCTCAACAATTAATTACCTTGGAGACATTATTCCGAAGTGATTTGCATTGTTACTTCTAGAGGTTTAGGATTTGAGAAAGGATACTGTCAGATTATCCCTTGAAGCTTGCATGGTACTTTGTATTCATTGAACTTTACTGGGAGATGTTAGTGGCACTTATTCTAGGGAGAAGTAAAGTCATAATACATTGCATTGTTATTATTTTACCATTATCTCAAGGTATCTTATGCTAAAGGTATAAGACTCTGTTTTACTTAAAGAATGTTGGAGCATAGGTAAAAGCAACACAGATTCCTCCTTACCCAACATGCGTATTCTCTCCCTCACCCCCCAGTGAAATAACCTATTCCAAATCATTAGCATATAAATGCTATTTGAGGCAAGCTACCCGCACTGTAACTTTTTCTAAATGTTTCATTGTTCAACATCATCCTATTAAATGTATTCTGGTTGTGATGCATTGCTGGCCTGTTTTCATTTGTCTTTATGTAAAGAGAATTAATGTTGTGTGCTATTTTGCTAGAAAAGTAGAAGGAACTAGATGAGTGAATTCTCTCTTGCTTTCACTTCCTACAGAGCCAGAATCCTTTCACAGCCCGTTTTGAAAAATCACTTTGGTGACTCACTTATTATTTTATTTTTGACCCACCTCCACCAAGCTGTGTAAACTAAAATTTCCCAAACTATCTGTTGTCTATGTATAGGAGAAATATTTTGTCTTTCTGTTCATTCATAATTTATCTAGTGTCAATAAACCTCTGCTTACTATTAAAAGGAACTTATTCAATTACTTTTGTTTCCAAGTTGATAAACATTAGGGTAACATGTGCTTTGTTAATCTTCCAGAACCACCTGCTACCCATAATTTCCCCAGGAAGGCAGGCAGGGTCTTCAGTTTCAGATGGGTAATGTGATCCGGAGCCTGTGTAGCTTATAACCATGTTCTTCAACTCCTGCTGCCTAATTATTGATTCTCTCCCCAAATCTAGCTCATGAGCATTTCCATATTTTTGTTTCAAAGAAGCTGGAAGAAGTTCTCTAATATTTAACAAATAAAAACAGAATGAAGAAAAGATGGAAGAAATAGTATCTCCTCAAAGGTGTGATATCTTGTCAAGAATCTGAAAAAGAAAAGAATGTGGGAAAAAAATGATTGGCATGTATGAGGCAGCTACTCCATCTGTTTGAAAATGGTCCTGTTGAAATGTTAAGACAGAAAATTCACTGCAGGGGGAGGTGCCAGAGGCCTGTTCCACTTTGGTAAAACTGTTGGTCCTGAAGAGAACAGAAAGGATTGAATGAGTGAAGCCATAGTGCCAGGCGACCTTTTTCCCTTTTGGGAGGAGACTATTTTGCTCTGTTCCTGGATCTCAATTATGAATGAAAGAAGATGAAATGTCTGATAAAAAAGCAGAGAAATTGCATGTTCAGTGCTCCCTGTCATATTAAAGAAAGGTTCATGGAAAACATAGGGAAGAAATATACTTCAATGCTAAACATAGTTGTGCTTGGATAGTATGGTCGTATGTGTTATTTTCCTCCTCCTTTATTTTACAACTATTGAAAAATAAATTCATTATTTAAGAACTCATTTAAAGTACTCAGGTTATTTTAATCAGAAGAAATTAAAATTGAAAATCCTATTTGTTGGGAGTATCAGTATGGAAAAATGTAATACCTGTTTGCAGGTCTTGGATTGTTATCATGGTATCCTGTCCATTAGATTACTTTTTATGATATACCGTGTTTCCCAAAAATAAGACCTAGCCGGACCATCAGCTTTAATGCGTCTTTTGGAGCAAAAATTAATATAAGATCCGGTCTGAATTTAATATAAGACCCGGTCTGAATTTAATATAAGACCCGGTCTGATTTTAATATAAGACCCAGTCTGCTTTTAATATAAGACCGGGTCTTGTATTAATTTTTACTCCAAAAGACGCATTAGAGCTGATGGTCCGGCTAGATCTTATTTTCGTGGAAACACGCTATGTGTGTGTCTGGTTATTTTCTGACTGCTTCTAGAATGGAATTTTTAAGAGAAGAGAGAACTCATTTGCCTTGTTCGGCACCATAGGTCCAGAATCCAGCACAGTGCCCACCTGACCCATAATAAGTATTTGTTGAATGAAAGAATGAATTCCTTGTATATTGAGTATCTGCCATAGACCAGAAACTGGGTCAAACAAATAAGACATGGACTCTGTCCTTATGGTGTTTAAATCTAGAGAGGAAGAAAGGCGTTCATCAGAGAACCCTGGGATAAGTATATTATTACAAACTGTGGTAAGTACTATAGAGGAAAAGCAAAGTGTGCCATGAGAGCATATAACCATGGGGACCTGGGGACCTGAGCTTGTCTGGGTAGGTGGGCATTAGGGGGAGGGGAGTCTTGTGGTTTTTTTCTTTTTCTTTTTTTTAAATAATCAAGTAAGACAGCTTTTATTCTTTTTGTATTAGTTGTAGTTATCAAGCTCCATACATTTGCTATCATCTACCAGTTGTTCTTCTGATTGGGTGGTTAGCTTGATACTGACATATAAGAAGATACGAGAAGGAAAGCAACCAGAGTCTGGATATGCCATTTACCAAGTTTTCGCTGACCTCTGTGGTTGATTACATTGTGATAATATTGCCAACTGTGCAATAATACCAAGTTTTCCTGTCATCAGTAATGTTGGAGAGTGCTTATATCCCTTTGTCAACAGACTGTTTTATCAAACATCTTTATCTTTGACAATCTGATGGGAGAGAAAAGGGCATTTCTAAGGTGGTTTTGATGTGCATGTTTTTAAAACATAAGTTAAGTTAAACTTCTTTTCATTTGTGTAAAAACTAATTTGTTGTTTTGATTCTTGGATTATATCTTCATGTATTTCTTCAAAATCTGGATTGAGAGTGGGTGGGGTATAAATGAAACACAAGTAGCCATGAATGATGCTGAAGCAGCGTGACAGCTACAGGGTGGTTCTTTATCCTGTTCTCTTTCCTTTTTTAACGTTTGAAAATTTCAATAATACAATGTTTAAATAATAATTATTTTCTTTTTCAGTGAACTGTTCATTTTTCCAGTATGTTTTTTTATTGATTTGCAGAAACGTTTTATATATTAAGAAAATTAGTTCTTAGGTATTTATATTGCAATTCACACGCACCCCCCTCCAGTTTTGCTGTTGACTTTATATGTCTGACCATCAGACATTAGTTTTTATTTTTATGAGGCTACATTTATCAATGTTTTTTTTTATAGCTTCTGGGTTTCCCCACTCTTAGATTATAAGTAAAATTTCCCAAACCTTCTTCTAGGACATTCTTAATATTTATATTTTGATACATGTGGAGTTTGCAGGAGTGGCTACACTACATTTAAATAGGTATCACTTTTACTGTATCATAATGGACTGTGTACCCCTTTTGTTTCTGCCTCCTTAAGTGTCTGTCATGTAGTTGATTGTCAGTGTTAGCTGAATGAGTGCTGGGTAATTCTAACACTGAATCATGTACTTTATAGTCATTGTGTTTTTCCAGGTTGGTATTTGCCTCATTTCCTTATTATTTTCCTCTGGTTTCTCAGTCTATGAAGGTTGTAGATTTGTAGAAATACATTGAATTATTGCCCTAAATGTTGAAAAAACATATTTTAAAAATTCCGAATCCAGACCTTGGAAGGAGGGCATTCTGTTGTAATAGGGGCGGGTTACCAAGTGGTTTTATCTATGAGAAAGCCATAGACACAGGTGCCAAGCTTCGTTTTGCTGCATTAGAATGGTGCAAAAGTAATTGCAGTTTAAAAGGTTAAAAATAAAGGCAAAAGCTGCAATTACATTTGCATCAACCTAATGTAAGTAGAGTGTTTATGAAAAGAGAAACAAGCGAAATACTTCTCATGATTTCTTTCGAGCTGTGGCTAGAGTCAGGCATGTGTTTCTTTCTCAGATAAATAACATTTCCTTTCATCTCTTCTTTTATTCCTCTAAGTATCTGAAATGTAGGCTTTTGTGGCACTGGTCATTTTATTTTAGAGAACAGTTATTCAGAGCAGCTCTGAAGCAAGGTCAAGCACTTGTCCTTGTGGCCTCCTGGAGCCGTTCCCCAGCCCTGCCTGGCACACCTGGACATGCTGGAGTCAGGAAGGGCCGCGGAGTGATTTGGATGACTTGTTAATTTGAATCAAAGCAGGCGGGAAGCATAAATTTGACTCCAGTGATTATGATTCCATTTAATGAAATCTCTCCTTTTGATTACACGTATCAGTGAGAACTTGCTTTAACTACACCCAGCTATTAAATACTGAAGGGTATGAATAAGGTGAACCGGGGACATATGGAAGAAATTCCACTGTTCCTCAACTAGACTATATCCCCTGTAGCTTTACTAAACTATTTTTAGAACAAATGAAAGGAATTAATTCTTTGCATATGGGACTTATTAACACCGATTGTTAACTAAAACATACAGTTCATTACCATGGAAGGTAGTACTGGTCCCAAACCTACGTAAATTAGTCGATGACAGCTTCCTAACATATAAGGTGAACGAGTAATGTCAGTGATGTTCACAGCCCTTTTGTAAACATGAGGTTGGACAGCTGTCTTTCTGATTGGATATTGTCCTTGGGCTGCAGTCTCTAGAGGAAGGGTGCTTGGCTGAATGGGCCAGAGGTCTTACCATGTTTCCCCAAACATCAGACCGGGTCTTATATTAATTTTTGCTCCAAAAGGCACATTAGGGCTTATGTTCAGGGGACGTCATCCTGAAAAATCATGCTAGGGCTTATTTTCCGGTTAGGTCTTACTTTCTGGGAAACACGGTACTCAATCTTATGTTTCTTAAATCTTTGTTTTATATTTGTTAGAGTCAAAAACGATCCTGCTCTTGGTTTCTCTTGTTTTGCATACGACAACAGGTTCAAATTAGAGATTGGGTCAGTTCAGGGAATAATAGATCCAATCTGTTTCATGGGTTATTATCGATGACATTTAGTCGCCAGTATTCATGCTGCCTCAGGGCCACTCCTCTCCTGCAGACAGTGGGAGCGGCCTTAAGTCTCGCCTTTCTGGGCACTTGTTGGTGTCATAATACACAGGGGTAGCCGCTGGTCTTCAATCTGACACTGCATCATTTTCAATGCAGAAATACACACACATGTGTTTCAGAGGAAAATCTTGCCCTGGTGAAGCTTAGGTGTGGTATCAGATATGATTAAAGCACCTGTGTGTGTGTCTCAGGCCGCATTTTGTACGTTCTGGGCTCCTCCAGCTCCTGGCCCATCCCATTATCATGGTGTCTGACCAGACTGGACCACGAGTTCCTAGGAGGGGAGTTAACTTTGTGTTTGTAGCTTGATTGAGGAGGGGGCACATATTAAATGCCCAAGAAGTTTAACGAATAAATAAATAAGCCAAAGATGCAAAGAAGATAATGTATAATTTTTAATACAAGGACTTTTTTTTTTTTTACTTTTTGAAATCTCAGCACTACTCACTGTAGGGTCTCAGGATCAGCAGTATCTATGTCACTTGAGTTAGAAATGCCAATGACCCCTGTAGTGGAGGGTGATTACACGGGAACCTCTGGGTTCCGGGGCCCACAGGAGTGTATGCGTTAGGTGATTCTTACGCATGTTAAAGTTTGCAAACACTTTATAACATCACAGGCACCTCAGAGTTTGCAGTTTTGTAGCATTTATGCTTTGCAAAGCAGTCTGCCATCTGGTGTCTCACCTGACTGAGCCTCTCTATTGCCTTCATCACAGGTAGGGGCGTTATTAGTAATCCCAGATTTACCCAGGGAAATGTAAAAGCTGAAATAATTTGACAGTTCACAAAGCTCGGTGGCGGTGGAATGAAGAGTAGAAGTAGTCTCTTTCCACCACGTACGTTTGCTTTCTGGTTCATCGAAAGATGCTTTTCCAGACTTGTTTCCTGGGCCTGAGTTTGTTTTACCTCAGGGGAGGGCAGATTTGCTCTGACGTATTCCGTTCTTCCACCCACGTCCCCCGTTACGGTCAATGGCAGACCGCTCAGTGGTAGGTGGACATGTTAAAAGTCTGATCAGCAGCCACAGAGCAAATGGCTCTTAATTAGCTCAACTGATGATTTAGACACTGAAACAATTCCCCTCGAGATTATGTATATTGTTGTGTTAAGACTAATACACAACCGAGTACTAAGAATATATACCTAAAATCTTGACTTTTGTTATCTCTGGGAAGCAAATTTATGGATACATTTTTTTCATGTTCCACTCTGATGAAATATTACTTTTGGAATGGGGAAAGGCTCTTTCCCACCCTAGCTTTAGTGACATATAGTTGACATAGAATATTGTGTAAGTTTAACATGTTAATTTGATACACTTCTATATTGCACATGCCACCGTAGCATTGGCTAACACCTGCAGAGCATTGCATAATTGCATTTCTTTTTTGTGGTGAGGAGTTTCAATCTGCTGTCTTAGCAACTTTCAGGTCTATAATACAGTATTATTGACTGGAATCACCATGCTGTACGTTAGATCCCCGGAACTTACTCATCACGGAGTTGGAAGTTTGTCTCCTTTGACCACCATCTCCCCATTCCCTCCGCTCCCCCAGCCCCTGGCAACCACCACTCTTGTCTCTATTTCTTGGTTGTTTTTTTGCGGATTATACATGTAATTCATATCATACAGTATTTGTTTTTCTCTGACTTATTTCGCGTAGCATAATGCCCTTGGGGCCCCTCCATGTTGGTGTAAGCCGTAGGATATCATTCTTTCTCATGGCTGAGTAGTAATACATTGTATGTAGCATATGTCCCATGGTCCTACCCAGTCATCTGCTAATGGACACTTAGGTTGTTTCCTTCCCTTGGCTGCTGTGAATAATGCTGCCATGAACACGGTAGTGCAGGTATTTCTTTGAGCTCTTGTTTTCATTTCCTTGGGATATACACCCAGAAGTGGGATTGCCAACTCATTTAAATAGTTTTGTTCTTACTTCTTTGAGGAACCTCCATACTGTTTTCCATAGTGGCTGTTCCAGTTCACAGTTCCACCAACGGTGCACAAGGTACCCATTTCTCCATATCCTCAGCAACACTGATCTCTTGTCTTTTTGATAATAGACATTCTAACATGTGTGAGGTGACATCTTCTTGTGGTTTGATTTGCATTTCTCTGTTGATTAATGTTTTGAGCACCTTTTCATGTACCTTTTGTCCAATTTGTATGTCTTCTTTGGAAAAATGTCAATGCAGTTCTACCCATTTTAAAATCAGATTGTGGATTTTGTTGTCGTCATTGCTGCTGTTTGTCTTTGAGTTTTGTGAGTTCTTTTTACATTTTGGATTATCAACCCCTTATCGGATATATGATTTGCAAATATGTTCTTACATTGCTTTTCATTTTGTTGATGGTTTCTTTTGCTGTGCAAAAGCTTTTTAATTTGATGCAGTCCCACTTTTTGTCTTTGCTTTTGTTAATCCAAAAAATTATTGCCCAAACTGACATCAAGGAGTTTATCCCTCTGTTTTCTTCTAAGAGTTTTGAGGTTTCAGGTCTTACATTCAAGTATTTTATCCATTTTGAGTTGCTTTTTGTGCATGGCATAAGATAGTCATTTTGTTTTATTCTTTTGCATGTGGCTGTCCAGTTTTCCCCACACCTTTTATTGAAGAGATTATCCTGGGAAAGGCTTATGGAAGAATGATACTGATACTTTAATTAAAAGAAGAGGGCTGGCCTGGGTTTATTTTGTAATTGTGTTCACTCATTTGCACCTTGTTAGAATGAGACATTTATACGAAATCACCTCTCTAGAATTCAGAAACTGAACGTGAGAGGCTGACTTGATAAGTGGGGAACTGACGCTGGAAGGAAATGACTACAGCCAGCACCCAGCTCAGAGCTCTTATTTTTACTGTGTTTCACTCTATACTGCTAATAGTTTTTTTCCTGTTCTTTTCATAGTACAGATGGAGAATTAGTCAGCACTCTTCAAATAGTAACTTCTTTTTACATGAATATTGTTATTAATAAGTGGTGAAACTTATCTCTTCCCCTTAAAAGTAGGTATTAGATAACCTTGAAGATTATGGGATCTGTGTCCTGTTTGAAATGAAAAATACTAGCTCAGCCAAGCTTATTAGGTAAATGTGTGTGAGAGATAAAGGCATGTAAAACTACGACCATTTTGATCTGAAATGATTGATGATCAGTTTCTTTTAATTTTTCATATTAAACCTAAGCTCAGAGTGCAGTATTTTCTTATCTTCTAGAGCATAGCAGTAGCAGGGAAATAAATATTCTGCGGTTATTGCCTTTGTGTGTCAGTGGGAAATGCAGAACCCTGATATTCAAGTCTCAGCAGATAAGGAGGAGAACAGAATAGATTTCCTACCTTGTGTGTGTGCCTTTTCCTCCTGACCAGGTAAGACAGCTTCTTGGCTGCAGACCTGGGTTTTCCAGCCAAATGACTCATTCACGGTTTTCTGGGTGTTAAATTTAGATTCCGATGGTTGTATCTCACCTTAAAAATTAAACGTTTTTCGCTGCTCGATGAAGTAGCTTTATGCCATCCACACTCTGGCCTTGTATGACTGTGACTTTCCCTTAACGTTTTCCTCTACTTACCCCTCTGCCTTTTCTCATGGTGGCACTTGAAGTTGAGACACCAAAAGGACAGCTGCAGGTAGGAAGTTAGATGGTCTGGGTGCATAAGTGACGTTTTACTTACAGGTATAAGAAGGCTGTTTTAAAAATTTGCCAGGTAATTGGATGTATATTTAAAGAACAAATACTTTCTTCATCTCGACACTTTATTATTTATTTATTTATTTTACGTAAAACAGACTTTACTACAGTATTATTAAAGTTAGCCCTGATTGCATGTCTCTTTCAGCTTGTAACTATACTTTTGATTCTCATGAGTAGGTTGATAAGATTATCTTTTTGAGAGGATGGTTTTATGTAAAAATTTTTTTTTTATTGTGGTCTTCTAAAGCCAGGGTATTATAACCTCCAAACATATTTCCTCAGCGTTTATTACCTGTAATCAGGTCTCTACATCTGCCCTCTCCTGGAGCTCATTTGTTTCCTTCAACAAATACTCATTTAGTGCCTATCATATTCTGGATATTATGACAAATACTAGAATACGGTGATAAATCAGACCCAGTTCTTACCCTCGACTAGTTGACAGTCTAGAGAGGGAGAGGCAAGGCGTGGAGGAAAGGAGACTAGTTGGACGGCGGTTTTAATCAGTTTCCCTGTCTACAAAAAGAGGCTATAAGTGGTACAGCAGGTCCACCAATAATGTGTTATTTGAAGTTTTGTTGTAACGTTGGTGAGATGCCTTAGGAACTTCAGTCTTGTTTCTATCCATTAGCCTGTGGTAACATTGGTTCCGTTATATGTCATTTCGCTTAATGTTGCAGAACTTCTCAGTGACATTAAATGAGGACGTATTGCACCTTCCTCCGAGAGTTGTCCTGAGGGTGAGATGAGACGATCCGAGTAAAGCATGACACAGGGCCTGGCCTGTCGCCGACGTGGCTGTGTGTCACCTGTCGCTGTCGTCGTCGTCATCTCACTTCAGCCTTACTGTTTTAGGACTCCCTTCCATTTTGACAGCTTTCGCTGCCAGCTGCATGCAGGGTGCCCCAGGTTGGTCCCTAATCCTAGACTTCTCTTCGTGCTGCCGCCCTACTTTGCTCATGAACTGGGGCACCCAGCAGATTTGACTGATTGCTTTTTCCATTCTGGACATTGGGCCATATGTTAGGGTAAAGATGTGATTTCAGAGAAGCATAAACAGGAACTCTGTCCTCACTTTCTGGCCCAAGACGCCATGCATGTCACTCTTTTGTCACTTTTCACAGTCCGCTGTGATCGTCTGTTTCTGTTTGGAGGGATTACAGAATCACAGAGGAATGAAGGAATTGTCTCTTATTTTGTGAATTAGGCCTCTTTTTTGCGACAGAAACCCAATAACAATTAATTTAATTAAAGAGGGAGTTTTACCGGAATGATACTGGTGTATGTTATGAAATACAAGCAGAGCTTTCCTAACCACGCCGAGGGACGGACAGGTGTGGGGATATCTGGAGTATCTCGTCTCTCCCCTTTTTAATTTCCTCTAGATGATAACTGCCAAAGGTACTTAAATAACAATTTACTGTCACTTTGAGTTTGCTTTTTTTATTATACTTTCCCATACAATTTTGCACTTAATTCTCACAGTCAATTTGTGATTAGGAAATTGTATTTGAGGAAATTTGTGTTTGTGGAACCAGAGATCTGGAACAGCCCCGTGGCATATTGAACGTCTCCCTGTTCAGCAGAGAGCTGCTGTCAAGTCTAGGTTTCCAGTGACAGTCCTTCAGACTGGCATGCATACCAGTTGCCATCTCAGGGTCAATACTTTCTTTCACCAACTGTGATGTTGTATTGCATAACATCGTGTACTATTTTGTGACTCTTGAACTAACCTGTGTGTGTGTGTGTGGGGTGTGTGTGTGTGTGTGTGTGTATTAGAGAGAGAGAGAGAGAGAGAGAGAGAGAGAGAGAAAGAGAGACAGAGACAGAGAGACAGAGACAGAGAATGAATGTGTTATTTTCTTCTGAAGGGTACCGATTGCAATTAATTAAAATTCTGTAAGTTTCTTAGGCTTATTCCTATATGAGGCTTTCTCTTATTCAATTCAATTTAGGGAATCGTCTAGTAATGTAGTGGTTTTTCCTGCTCTGTTATCTTTTAGATCAGTGGAGAAAACCTTGAGCCTTACAATATTTAAATAACTGAGCTAAATGTAATGTTTTATTTCTTTAATATTTGGTGGTGGGAGTGGAGTGGGGAATGATTTTAGTGGGGCTTTGTGTGTTTAGGTTATCCTGAGTACATCTGCAGCTAAAGGCAAACCCTTGTTTTCTCAATCTAGCGTTGTGTGGGCAGTCGGAGAGTGTATGAACATATTTCAGTTTATTTCTGGTAGCTTTGAATTGGGCCAGAGCAGTGCAGATTTATGTTCTGTTTATGTGAGTGGTTCCTAATCTCTTCTTTTATGCATCAGGGGAGAGTCGTCTTACCTTCTCCTTTTCATTTTTAAGGAGTGCGTATGTTGGTTGCCAAGTGTGCAATTGACTTTGGTTTCTCTTTCCTTATCAGCCATTCACTCCCCATCCCTCTGCTGAGTTTAGCTTCCAGAGCTCCTCGGAAACCTTCTTGCCAAGGTCACTGGAAGCTGTGAGTTGTACATTGCTCTCTGGACCTCACCTGTCTTCTGTTTGGCCTTGGACTCTGTTGGTACTCTCCTCTCCTTTGTCTTCTAAAAGTTCCCTTCCTGGCTTCCTTCTTCCTCCCTACTTACTTCCTAACCATTTTTTTCTGTGCTGCTGTTTCAGGCTATGCTGGGTCTGGACCTCACTTGCTTTCCTGTTTTCATACTCTGCATGTTACCCCTGAGTGATAGTGATCTCCTTCTCTTAAATATTTCTTACGTTTTAAATTTCCAGTATCCATCACTCCCCTTGCTATCCAGACTTGCTATCCAAGTACTCAAAGTACATGACGCCTTAAATGTAACAAATTCAGCGCTAAACCCGACATCGCTCCTTCAAAATGTCTACCTTTAATTTCCTCTGTCTCTTGGGAAAGGTAACCATCTTCTTCAGAGTTGCTCGCGCCGGAAACCCATACAAATGGGAGCCTGGGTCTCCTCTCTTTTCATTGTTGTGCTGTGACCTTGACTCGTTCTGTTCATTTTCTCATTGGATCCTTCTAGCAGTTCTGTGAGGATCCTAGAACAGGTATTAATTAATACTTTGATTTTACAGATGGGAACACTTGAAGAAGTTGAAAGGTTGTTTTCATAATTAAAGGGTTAGGAATGATCAATGCCCAGAAAGAATGTGAGTCTTGCGTTCCTTGCAAGTTACTTACGTTAGAAGGAAAAACAAACAAACAATTGAACCCAAAGAGAAAAGCTAATGTCCTCTTGGTAGGAGGAATCGAAGAAATTGGCTTTCATAATACCTTACTTTTTGAGACAGCAGATTCCTTTTTTCACTGCCCCATAAATTTTTTCTTCACTGCAGGGCAGCTGTTGGGCCCTCCCTGTCCTCACTCGGAGCCACAGCTGATGGTTTTTTATAAACCAGATATAGTGACATATAATTCACATGCTCTACAGTTCACTCATTGAAAGCATACAATTCAGTGGTTTTTAGTTTAGTCATAGGATTGTGTAATTATCACCACTATCTAGTTCCAGAACATTTTTATCCCCTCACCCGGAAGAAATCCCACATATGCACTATCAGTCAATTCCCACCCTCCTAAGTAACCACTAATGTATTCTCAGTTTATAAATTTTCGTATTCTGTATATTTCATGTAAATAGATTATATATAATACAATACATAGTTTTCTGTGACTTTTCACTTAGCATAATGTTTTCAAGGTTCCTCCATGTTGTAGCATGTGTCAGACCTTCAGTCCCTTTTATAGCCAAATAATATTCTATTGTATAAATACACCACGTTTTGTTTGCCCATTTATTGATGGACATTTGGATTGTTTCCACTTTTGCGATTTTACTATTTCACTATGACGAACAATGCTTCTATGAGCATTTGTATGCAAGTTTTTGTGCACTTGTATGTTTTCATTTCTCTTGGGCTAGATCTAGGAATGGACTTGCTGGGTCCAGATAGTGATTCCGTGTTTAGTGGTTTGAGGAACTGCCAAACTGTTTTCCAAAGCAGCTGCACCATTTTACACCCCAACCAGAACTGTAGGAGCGTTCCAATTTCTCTACATCCTCACCAATGCTTTTGATTGTGTGTCTTTCTGATTATAGCCATCCTGGTGGGTTGGAGTGCTATGTTATGGTTTTGGTTTGTATATATATGACGGCTAATGATGTCGAACATCTTTTTATTTGCTTATTGGTCATTCATATGCTTTCTTTGGAGAAATGTACATTCAAGTCCTTT
The DNA here is from genome assembly GCF_036562045.2 of Rhinolophus sinicus. Taxonomy (NCBI): domain Eukaryota; kingdom Metazoa; phylum Chordata; class Mammalia; order Chiroptera; family Rhinolophidae; genus Rhinolophus; species Rhinolophus sinicus. The sequence goes on along the minus strand of NC_133760.1, from coordinate 63,895,287 downwards.
GTCCATTTTTAAATTCAGTTATCTGTCTTTTTATTTCGAGTTGTAAGAATTCTTTAGATATTCTAAATACAAATCCTTGATCAGATTTGTGAATTCCAAATATTTTCTCCCATTTTGTGCGTTGTCTTTTCGCTGTCTTGATGGTATCATTTGCAGCACAGAAGTTTTACATTTTGATGTCAGAAATGCAGGTTTATGGATAGTGTCCTGATTGGGCGACGATAGCGCAGAAGGAGCTCCCTCTCTTGGAAACGGGTGGGTGTTGCACAGTCGGCAGAGCTGATGATAGGATCTCAGCACTTCCGGCCTGTCTCTTGTCCCCTCTCTTCCCCATGCAGTCTTTCCTGTGGCTCTGATGGTCACACTACAGCAGGCCTGTGTTGGCCGTGGTGACAGAAGCTGGTGCTTGGTCAGCATTTTATCAGGGGATTCCTGTTTCTGTGACGTTAACAGATACCTGGCTCTCATCTTACACCTCAGTCCCCTGCTGGGTCTCACTGCCCCTGATGGCTGAATGGCTCTTGTCCTCAAGTGGCAGGCACGGTGTGTAGTCCTGAGCTTGGTGGCTCAGAGGCAACCAGATGTCACTCCTCCTTTCAGAGGAGCCAGTTCTCTTCCAGGTTTTCTGCTCCGTTGCTGGGGTGCAGGCCTGCGCCTCGAACTTCGTGCCGTTGGGAAGCTGGGCTCCAGTGGGCCTCAGGTTTCTGAATGTCACGGACCAACGTGGTTTCACAAAATGTTAGAGTAGAACATAAGGTTATTAAGTGTTAATTCTGTCAAGTAGGGACATTTGGCGATGTAACTGCCATCGTGAGAGAAAGTAACAGATTTTCCTGTCAAGAGAGTACAAAAAATATCAAATTAAATAAATTTACCTTTGTGAAAAGTCAATATATGGTCCTATTTTTATTTTGCTACGCACCACTGAAAAAGACATTATGGTCTGTGGATTGATATTAGGGAACCACAGGCTTCCACACTCAGCATAAATCTTTATGTGAAAAGTAAGACCTTCACTTCATCAGATGTTTACTCTGTGATGCTATTTTATACAGATTATTTCCTTGCACTGAGTTAACTGTTTTGGCTGTTATGTTGTTAGACACACCTTCCTGTACTTTATCCCTCTCTCTGCTGATATTTGAGTAGTTCTCCAATACATAGATGAAAAAGAATTGTTTTAGGTATACGTGAATATAAATTGTTTTAGGTATATATGAATATGAATTCCCCTTTAAAAGATGAAAAATAAAATCATCATTCAAGAGGTAGGACAGCTCTTATTTACAAATCCAATGTGTAAATTCTGGATTATGTATATTCTGGACTGGGAGTACTACATAAATTTTTATTGATTCTGTCTCATGTAAATGAAACTGTCAAATAGATATTAGGGTTTTATCATAAGATAGTTATTGGCTGTCACACTGGCACATTAATTATAATAATTGGGCAGTAAAAAAGCCAGAGCAATAGATAATATGCTATATGTTTAGATGAGATTGTAGTCATAACCTCTTATTTATGGTAATGAGATCTTGTTAACTGACACTGCTGACAAGCTCTTTTGCTTTCCTTTTCTACTTTCCAGGTTGGTTTATCAGTCTATTTAGGAACTATGAGCTGAGAGCCACACAATATGCAATAAAGGTCACATTCCAGAATGTTCTCTACCTGTTCACGGTATACATATTAAATCCATTCAGCAAAATTTACTGGTCGCTGTTCTAAGTCCTCTTCAGTGTAGAGATGAATAAGCAGTGTCTACACTGGAAAACTAATACTGGGAAAGGGAGGGAAAGAGTCTGTCTGCAAATGGAGGGAAGTCACATTGATTGAATCATATATGTGAGCCGCCCGGGGTTCAGTTCCTTAAATGTGGCGTGAAATGCTATAGACGTTCAGAGGAGGAACAGAGGATTCTGAGCCTGGGCGGCTCAGTGGTAGAGGAATTCCTTTGCTTCCATGACATAAAGCTCCGAGCAGTCTCTGAATATACACCTGCATTCTAGAACTAAGGTGAGCAGTTCTCACCCTAGGGTGGCTAAATGCACTGACATGGAAATCAGCTTTGTTCTAGGCCCAGCTGCCTTGCAACCTCATTTTGTGTCCTTGAGTCTATCAGATTGGTGTAATAATGTGTGTCCAGCATCTCTCACTATGAAAAATGAGATCATGCAATGACTAAACTGCTCCCTGTTGTGAACATCAGATTGCTTGGCAGGGGTGTATTTTTTTTTTTTTCAGGCGACCTGGGCCGTGCACTTGAACGGTAGTGAGCCCAGCTGCCCACAACTAAAAGGATTAGGGTCCTTACCAAAGTGACAATACTTGGCTAGGGAATAGCATGTTCTGTGTAGCATCTGAACTGTTGTCTGAAAAATTGCCTGAATTCCTTGGAGAAACTGTATATGAATACAGGACAGTGGTATTGCAATCATTAAAATACGTTAAGAAGGACCCACATGTTTATTGAGCTGCATACTGTTGGTTTAGAGACTTGACAGTTGGTTTTAAATTTCTTCCATCCTTTCTGTTTTATAGCAGAGGAAACCTGAGGCATAGATAAGTTTTCCAAAGTTGCTCAGATCTTACGACTGTTTGCAATCAAACCTGTTGAAATCGATTGTTGTACTGTTTACACTGTCGTGTGCTACTTCACTTTAATTGGGCGGTTTTCTGGCAGGCCAGTGGAAATCATCTCTGTGTGTACGTGTTTGTGTGTTATTTACTTGTTTTCTTTTTGTTTTTTTGTTTTTCTTTCCTTTCCACTAGGTTACTTCTAGAACTGCTGGAGTTGCTATTTGACAAGTTCAATGCTGTAGCCACTGCACACTCTCTGGTCCTGGGGTACCTACAGGACACCGCTGTGACCCCACTGACTCAGCAGGAAGATGTCAAGTTGTACGACATGGCCGATGTGTGGGTGAAGATCCAAGATGTCCTCCAGGTAAGGGCCTTTCTACAAAGGATGCCATCTTGATTCAGAGTAGCAGGTTAGAACAACACCAGAAAAAGCAGCCACCAAGAATATTCCCCTCATCTAATAAGCAGAATGAAAAAGGAATATTTCTATTTAAAGGCGAGACTGTTGATCTCATGGACTTTTATCACCTTCAAAACTTTTAACAAACTTGTTTTGCCAGGCTTTAACGTTAGAAGGAGCTTTTCAATATGTAGCAATCAGGGATGTGCAGTGTTTGGCTTTTGATTGTAAGATACTTTACTTCACTGGAAGTAGGCATATTTTAAGGTAACCAATATTAAAATGTTCTTAAACACTATTTCATAAACATATACTTGTATGTAGCATAATTTTTTGACCATTTTCCTACAGTCAACTCTTGCATACTTTGGAGTAAGTGACTGGTCGAGAGCTTATTTTGAGATGAGAGTAAATCTATAAGTATGAATGTATCATTTTGATTGATTTGTTTAAGATTGGAGGGATGATATCACTGTTTGGTATGATGCTGCAGAGATGGTATTTAGAAATGTTATTATATTTTCTCTCCACGTGCCAGGAAAATATATTTGACTAGGCCAGATGAAAATTAGAAATACAGTTAAGAGACAGCTGAAACAAATTTGACATAGCTAAATAGAAATGTCTTGGTTAAATAGTACCTACTAATATGAAAAAAAAATTAAGTATATGTAGGGAATTGAAAAAATACAACTGTAGGAATGAAATTACTTGCATGGCAAATAGGAGTCTTGCAGGAATAAATAAATCATGAATGGAAGTTGTAGTTAGTTTTTAAGAGTGTAGACACGTTCCTGGTGGACTGAATGATTGATTCTTGGTTATTCATTCCATAGACATTTTTGGGGGGCTACAGTCTGTGCTTTTTTGATGGTTCAATAGAAAGAATATGGATTGCAAGTATATTCCCTGAAGTTCTTCTTGCCACTATGTCAATTGCTATTGAGGTTCTTTTTGCCACTATTTCAACTATTGTGGCATTGAATAAAATATCTTTATTGTTTCAAAGCTGGTTATTTAACATTTAACATTTTATATCTTGGTTTGCTAATCTGTCATATAGAAATAATATGTGCCTTTCATGTTATATGTTCATGCTAAGGATGAAATGCGTGTATAATAGATTTTAAAGCTATTTCAAAAATAGTTAGAATTAGGGACCTCATCTGCAGGCCATGATGAAGTACCTCTTGCTATGAGCAGCCCTAAAAGTGGATGGCTCAGGCTATCGGCACAGTCAGCTGAGAGCAGAGGACACGCGAGGCGAGGTCCACAGTCGTTCCAGCTGCTTCCTTGGGGATGCTTTCCACACTGTGGCATAATGAAGCCTAAACATAAAGCAGCAGACTCTCTAAGCAGAGATGAGAGGGCAGGGATGTGGAGGCAGCTGGAATTTGTGGGTTAGGGTAGTAGAGAAGAGGGACTGCACCGAGAAGGAGCCCCAGAAATCTGGCAAGAGTGCCCTTGAGCCTTTGTTCAACGTGAAGCTGCTGTGCACACCACAGGGCCTGTTAGAAAAGAGCTACTGTGGGGCTGGGAGCTGAATGGAGATTCCAGAAGTTGCCAAATGCTTGGAAATGTTGGAATTCAGACCACTGAGTGTGGGCAGAACTTGTTGAACATCCTATGTTTATGATATGACCTCAGAGAGGTTATGCCTTAGAAATAAGGACATCCTAGTTGCAGAGTAAGGTTTACTCTAGATCTCACGTAACAAAGACCCAAACCAAGTCTCTGCAGTATCAGCCCCATCCATCTGTATATTAAATCCCCGCCAGAACAAAACTCACTGTAAAGTAAGACAGTATAATCCAGAGTCCCAATAACGGAGCATCCATAATGTCCAGCATACAACCATTATACTTGTAAAAAGAGAGTTATGTGACTCATAACTGAGCTTTCAAAAAGTTGATAATATCTGAAATGAAAAGTTCACCAGATTTAGCAGCAAATTACCTACTGTAGAAGAAAGAATCAGAGAACTTGAAGATAAATCAGTTGAAATTATCTATACTTACGCACAGGGAAAAATAGACAAAAGAAAAATGAACAAAGTTATAATTTCCTATGGGACAATATCATGTAGCCTAACATTTGTGTAGTTGTAGGTACAGCAGAAGAGGGGGGAGAGAGATTGGAGCAAAAACTATGGAAGAAACAATGACCAAGAATTTCTAAATTTGTTGAGGAACATAAATCCACAGATCCAAGTAGCTCAACAAATCTGAAACAAGATTAACGTAAAGAAAAACCTAGACACTTCATCGTCAGGTAGCTGAAAACAAATCTTAAAGATAGCCAGATGAAAAAAGACACATTTCTAGTGATAAAAATTTTCACTAACTTCTCATGAGAAGCAAAACAAACCAGAAATCAATGGCTGGCACCTTGAAAGTGCTGGAAAATACAAAAATTGTCAGTCTGGAATTTTATATCCACTGAGAATAGCCTTTCAAATGAAGGTAAATACAGGCACTTTGAGATGGACTAAAGCTGAAAGAATTTGTCACCACTAGACGTGGACTTCAAGAAATGTTGTACTTTTTTCAAGTGAAAGGAATATTATACCAGATGATACCCATCTCTAGGAAAATATAAAGAGGGCCAGAAGCAAAGACTAAGAATATAATACATTTCTCATTGTTTAATTTCTGTTTAAAGCAAATAATAATAGTAATATTTGTGGGTTTTATAATATATTTAGAAGTAAAATGTGTGACAGTAATTGCACAAAAGATGGGAGAAAGGTAAATGAAACTGCACTGTTCTAAGTTTCTTGCATTATACAGGCAGACCTCAGAGCTATTGCAGGTTCAGTTCCAGGCCACCACAGTGAAGTGAGTATTGCAGTAAGTAAAGCGAGTCCTAATCTTCTTGCTATTGGAGGAGCTTGCCTTCAATTTTTAAAAAAAACATAACATCTGTAAAGCTCAGTAGAGTGAAGTGCAATAAAACGAGGTATGCCTGTATGTGCAGAGGTATGATCGTTAAAGTAAACTATGGTAAGTTCAGGATGCATATACCAGAGCAAACACTAACGTTGTAAAATAGATGTGTTTTACAAAAGTTTGTAAAAGGGACAAAATTGAGTAGTGGATAAATGATTAATCCAAAAGAAAGCAGGAGAGGAAGAAAAGAAGAATAAAAAAGGAAAGACAAAGAATACGAAAGATAGGTTGACTAGAAAACAAATAGCAAGATGTTAGACTTTGACCAGCTGTAAATAATTGTATTAAATGTAAATGAATTAACCATTTCAATTAAAGGGCAGAGTTTGTCAAATTGGTTTTAAAACAATGAAAAATAAGACCAAACCATGCTGCTATGAGACACATTTTATGTTATTTATTACTTTTTAATTTTTAAACTGAAAACTTTTAGAAAGGTTGTAACAATAAGAACAGTACAATGGGCATCTGTATACCTCTTTATTTAGATTCATTTATTGTTTAATAGATTGTTACTTTATCAGTGGTTTTCAAAGGGTGATTTGAGGATCCAACTTCATATTATGGAATGAGATATTTGTTTATTTAAGCAGCTTAATTGAGATATAATGTCATACCGTAAGATTCACTTGTTTAAAGTATAGACTTCAATGATTTTTAGTATTTATGGAGTTGTGCAACCATTACCATGATAGGATTTTAGAACATTTTCATTACCCTAAAAAGAAACTCTATATCCATTAGCCATCATTTTTTTCCGTTCCCCACTCCCTTCACCCCCAGGATGTGTTTAAGACACCAAAGAGCTATCACTTGTGTTACACCTCTGTGACTTGTAGTCCCCAAATACTACACTTGGCAACACTATTTTTATTCCATGTTAATGAATATGTACACCATTGGCATAAGCTGTGTGACAGACAAAGAACATAAAACTAAAACTTATCTAATAGTACAAGGTGTGAGGTCTACCAAAGAAATAACATTTCATTTCACATATTGTGTTTAATTGCTTTGAGGTCAAGGTATAGTGGTGTTCTTTGCCTTCTTCCTTTCTCTTCTTCCATTTTTCTCCGCCTCTTACCTATCTACTTTTCTGCCCCATCTTTTTTCCCCCTTATATATGTTTTAGAGTGACCTTAGTAATGACTTGAGTTATATGGTTGATTGTTTCTCACCTATATTTTCTACTCTTCTTTATTAGTAATGCACAGATTTGAGAATAAAACCTTTCTGAATAAGAGATTCATCTAAATATTTTACATTGTAATTGTACAATAAAAATTGTTATACAACTTTTGAATTATTTTTAGGTTCCTATATTTTTCAGTTCCCTCAAAATTCTTTCAGGCTACAGATTACGGAGTAACATTAGGCTATATGCCCATCAATAAACTGGATACGCAGTGGCACAGACACACAAATGAATGCAAGAATGGTAGTTGGCACAATGTGTCATGTGTCTGAGACATGTTGAATGGACCAAGAAAGGTTTTGAAGGTTGATGATGAGCTGATCCTGGGAGGATTCACAGAGGGAGAGGAGGGGGGAATGGCGCTGCAGATAGGTGGTGGAATGACCAGTGAGATGATACTGTAAGTGGCAACAAAAGGAATGAGTGTCCAAGGATATGCAGGGGTACGTGAGAAAAAGAGTGGTTTAGCTGTAACTATGAGTGTATTTTGTGGACTAGGAGGTCAGTTTGGATAGGGAGATCGAGGTGTAGGTTGTGGAAGACCTCTTGCCATCTCAGAGGTTTGTTTGTGGTTTATCTTTAGACTAATTTTTTCTGAAGCGGGATATATATTAGATTTATCTAGGGATTGATTCCTAGCCCCATTGTAGACCTCCTAAATGAGAATCTCTTTGGTAAGGACTGGATTCTTTGGGGTTTTTTAAGCCCCTAAGATGATTCCAATGTGTTGGTTTATGATCCTATAATTGGGAACCAGTGTTTGGGCTAGTGTTTCTCAAAATGTGTCTCCTAGACCAGCAGCATCAGTGTTACCTGGGAACATGTTGAACATGCAAGCTTTTATCCCTACCTCAGCCTTAGCCAGTCAGAAACTCTAGGGGTGGGGCCATACAATCTGTTTTGACAAGCCCATCAGATGATTTGTACGCATGGTGACGTTTGAGGAGCTTTCTTTTTGGCAATATTGGACCTTTGAGGATTTTGACTGGGGTGTAATGAAAATGAAGAATTAACATGGGAGCAGTGAAAAGGATTGACTGGAGAGGATGGAGACTAAGGAAGGGAAACTATTTTCTAGGCTAATGGAGAATCTGGAGTACATTATTTGATGTATTGTCTAATAGTGAAATAAACAAAAGAGACTTTCATGGGGCATGGTAAAGGAAACAAAGAAGAGAGGTCAGGATTTGTAAACTTTTTAGGAGTCTTTTATCTGTAAAATCATGTAGTCAACATGTCAGCCTGGTTTGCAATGTAACAGCTGTTTTGATGATAGTTCAGTGTTAAATTACTGGGGCTGACTGTGCTAGATATTAGGGAACAAAGATGAACAGAAGATAGAGCGCTCACTGGTGAAGTGAGGGGAAGCCTGCGTGTTCAGTGTACGTTTTCCCACTAAATTCAGTGTTAGCGGTCTGGCAGGAATGGTAACACAGAATGTTCTCCAACATGGAGGGGTTAGAAAAGAAGAGTTTTGCTTTCAGTGCCCAGTAGAGTTTCATGTTTAGAGCCAATGTAGTTTTCATACACTTGGTGGAATGCTCTTAGGTTAAATTCCTAGCTGGAGGACAAAGTCATTGAGGAGACCAATAGAAACCTGCCGTTGAACCTGTACTAGATGCATGAAGGCGATGGGATCATGTGATGAATGGAGTTACATGTGTTCGGAGTTCGAATTCTAGTGTTTCTTCGAATGGAAAAGATTTCTTGCTGAAAAATTGAAATGTTTTTTTGTTTACTGAATCTTGGAAAATAAAATAATTTTTGATCTTGTGAAGACTTCAGCCACGTTCCTCCACGGGAACCTGGGCTTTCCCTGGCAGGCAGAATCCATCGTGTAGTTGGAAGACTCATTTGTCTCGGCAGGTTTGTCTCTGGAGACAGCTTAGCGAGGAGCCAAGGCTGTAGCTATCACGGTAACAGGGTGTCAGAGTTTTCTCCTGGCATCCGCCCTGTGACCACACACCGCTGCCTTCCTTTTTCAGTTTCACACTCTTTTTGAAGCTGCGATAATAGAAATACATGTTTTTGCCCCTCTGAGCAGCAGCAGCACTTCCCAAAATGTCACCTACTTGGTGACATGCCTGTCATACTGTTGGCACATTTTCAAGTATATAAGATGTGAAGTACACAAGAAACGCATAATGTTCCGTTTATGGCGGGATTCTGCATAGCGGGAAATAAGAGGATCACTTTGAACAAACCCATCTTTCAGGTTTTATGATTCAGAAAAAAAAAAATCTCACTCTTTTTTCATAGCTTTTCAAAACAAGACTGCCCATTTTGCCATTGTTGGCTTAAATGTGTTACCAACCCCTTGGTGTGCTAAGCAGTGTTCTGTAGATGGAGGCAGGGGTTCTAATTACAGTGTTTACCACCCACAGCAAGCCCCAGAACAAGTCACTTCATTTTTCAGTGCCTCGATCTCTCTTTCTGGAGATTAACAGAGACAGAATGTAAAATCATTTTGCTTTTGTTAACTGCCACATACATGTTTATAAATAGTGATAAAATTAACCTCATACAGAGGAAACTTGAAGTTTGCTGTCAGGTAAGAAATCCACAAATCATACTGGTCCATGACCTGAGGAGGTTTTTTGAAGAGATGGTTGCAATTTCTGTTTCGAATCCCGGTTTAAAACTGAGTTATTCTTAGGTTTGGTTTCATTTGATATTTTGACCAGCTGAGGATTCCATACCTTTAAGTAAAACTAGCTCCTCCCCACCCAGTATTTCAGGCCAGATGACTTGTGGAATTATTCTTGCAGAAATAGCTTTCTTCCTTTCTCAGCCTTTAAAACTTTTTGGTAGCCTCATGTTTGGGTGGCATATTAATGTCATGTATGTTGTCAGCCGGGCCCCTGAGTCTCCAGAAAGGTGCCCGCTCCGAGAATTTGTGTTCTGCTTTGTCAACGGAGCGTATGTTGCCCAATGAACAGAATTAAGGTAACATTTGAGGGTTAAAGTAGAACTTGTTCTCTACATTGGACTCAGCTCCCGGTGTTGTGTCTGTTCACGACTGATGCTTAAAGCAAAACCTGACGGGCAGCCAAGGAGATGCCTCTGGCTCCCAGTGCAGAGGTGGCAGGCACACAGGTGAGAGTGGTTGGAGTCTGAGCCCAGGGCAACCTGAGGGGAGTGTCATGGACATCTCCGTACACTGGGCCAAACTGAGAAAATAGTAGCTTGGCGGCAGGTACTCCAGAACAAGTGGATTTGGGGAAAAGCCTGTTCTTAAATTCCTGGATACTCATGAAGGGTCTTCTTGGGCCTGATTAGATCTTGGTCTAGAGGACCCACCCAAGGGCAGAAATGACAGCTCTTCCTTTGAACCCACCAACTCCAGAACTTGTCTGTCTGGTTTTGTATGAGACGTGAGAGGATGGGCTCTCAAAAGCCGCGTGCCCCTCAGACTCGAGCTGCTACTGATGATCTCACTGTGCTTCTGCAGGCTGTGAGGTTTGGGGCAGCTGGGCCAAAGCAAGGGCGCGGCTGAGAACCAGTCTATGCCTATAATAACAAGCACGTGTTGAGAAAAGGTGATGGGCACTTCTGCTCACGGGAATTGTCTTCAAAAATCATTTAAATTGTGTTTATCCTTAATCAGCTCATATAAGAAATCTTACAGCTTTCAAAGGTGCAGATTTCTTTTTTCAAGTCGTTCTCGGCTTCCCAGAAGTATTTGTTGGTGCTGCCAAGCATTGCGTCGCACTGGTGAGGGGCATGAACCTTTTTTTGATTATCGACAAGTTTTGAAGGATTTTGAAACTATAAAGGGAACAATGACCACAAAATTCGCCGCTTTCGATAGGAATCCATCTAAGGAAGACAAGGGCTGCCGCCAAGTGAACTGCACACAACAGATGACGAAAGCTCAGCACGCCACAGCCAGTCTCACAGGGGTGATAAATGACAGCACATGAGCTATGTGTCAGCGACGTGATATGGCAGTGGAAAAGGCCAGTGCTATTTTTGGCTGTGATGCGCAGAACAGCATCTCATCACGGATCTGGGGCCCATCGTCCCTGTCTCCCCAGTTCTGGACACCTGTGCTTTGGGATGACAGGCGGATGGGTGGGGGTCCCCAGCGGGGCATCTGTAGTGATGAAGGACTCAGAGGAGGCAAATTGCAGTGCTTTTTGGAAAAGCTGGCATGTTTAGGAATGGGCAAAGAAAGAGGTGTGAACCTTTTCAAAGGGGACGATACTCAAGAAAGATTGTCGCTGTCAAGTTAGTCCCTCAGAGTTAGGACTCCTCAGGTGTGGGCATCGATTTAATACAGAACAGTTTTTGAGAGGTTACTCATGCATTTTCACAGATAACAGATGATCAAAAAGGAGCTCCAAAGAAAAATTAAGCAAGTACTTGTTTATTGTCTGCAGTGTTTTTATCGAGGGATCAGTGCCTGCTATACTGGGAAAGGGAATACACAATCGTTAGTGTAGGTCAGATGCTTTTGATTGGAAGCTCAAATGCAAACACATTGCGAACAATGCTGGTGAGACTTTCCAGTCATTTTTAAAAATTCAAATATGAAATAAAGGAACTGTTTACTTTCCACAGTGGTGTAGGTGAGCACAGCATAAAGACAGTAAATACAGAACGTAAACTGAATGTCAGGGATTGTTTCTGCAGTGAGAACTACTGGACCATAGGATAGTCCCCTAGGAGAATGGAGTTGGATTTCACTGGGCATTTGATCCTGACAGAATTGAGTGTGTATCAGTAGGGAAATAGACTGGCTTTCCCTGTAGGCGTTTTCATTTCTTCTGTTTCTGGTCCCTTGTTGATGGTCTGTTCACCTGCTGTGATCAGAAGGAAATCCAATCTCTTGTTTTTGTATACCCTTTTTTAGATGCTCCGCTGATTGACGTAGGCTAAAGGGGAGCTTCATTGACCTGAAGTTGACCCTGCACCATCCCCCCGGATTTTGTAGAATTACTCCTCTCTGTTTGGGACGCAGCACTAGGAGGGTCAGTAGGTCACTTTACTGAAGGCGGGCAGATTTGATAAGAGTGGACTGGTGCATATGGGGGTCAGGGTCTTCAAAGACACATAATAACCCAACAAGGCTGCAAGCCGGCCTCCCTGGGGTGCTTTGGGAATAGAAGAGTTGCAGGGAATAATGCCAGTTCTTCTCCCCTCCTCCCAGAATTTTACTTTAAGGAAAAAGGATGTTCAGCAGGCTAGGTGATCATAGACCTTCCTGTGTCCTGTAGAAATGCGACAGTGTCAGGTTCCTGAATGGGAAGGGGCTCCTGAACGGAAGCTGGACTCCTTGCAGTCTGGGGATGATGTGTGGGCCAGTCTTTGTATCATCAAAGAAGTAATTTGAAAATCCAAAGTAAAATTTAGGGTCATTACAAATGGCCTGTGTTTCCCTGTAATGAACAAGTTTGTTGAATAAGATTGTTTTCTTGGCTTGGCATTCAAATATCGCCACAATTTAGACAAAGCCTATTTCTCCGTGCTCGTACTCTTTTCCTATAGAAATGCTGTGTTCTGGTTAAGTTAGTCTGTCCCTATCCTCTGAATTGGACTGTTCTTTCTCACACCTGCACTTTTATGTATACCGCACGTCTTCCACTGTCTTTGCCCCATCCTTGAATACTTTCTCTGATGTGCTGCAATCTGCTCTATCTTATCACATTTATGAGGCATTCATTGATCATTTCCTTTCAGGAACTCATTGCACTTTTCGCTTTTATTACTCATTTGACATATCTCATAGTTTCATTTTTCTTCCTCTGCAGAATCTACATCTTTCCTTTTCAATCAGATAAAAGTCCTCTGGAGGACCATTTCTTACTTGTCTTTAAATTTCTCACAGTGCTTTTGCACTTTCAGTTTTTAATTGAGAGAAGAGACTGTTATTTGTTAATTGAGTTTCCTCCTACCCCCATAGTTTAGCACAGCTTCTTATGTGTATTATGTACCTAATAAATACTCTTTGAATGAATGCGTAGTAGATGTCCAAAACATATCTGGTGATCGGTTGATTTAAGTTGAATTTTAAATGCCCTGTAAATGTGATAAACTGTGTAGATTTAAAAGTCATGAAGCGGAGGAATCCTAACCTTGTGAAGGTTTGCTAGTTCCCAGGAGACCCGTCCATCCTGCTTTCTCTTATACTGGAGGGCAGTTAAATCGTCTCTGGGTTTCTGATGTCCAGGTAGATTAGCTCAGGGTTCCAGATTAGGGGCATGAAATAATGTTGGCAAGAGAAACTGCTGAAATTGAGAACGTTACAGTGTGTATTGTTACTGGATAACCAACGCTCACCCATTGCCATCATTTTCATTGTGGGTGTGACAGTAGGTTTGGAAGAAGGGTGAGAGAGTTGATTGCAGGTTAAGTTAGAATGTCCAAAATTTTCCATGCTTCTTTTGGGAAAAAAAGAGAAATTTTTACGTTTTGATTTTATTTTTTCATTTTGATTTTCTCCTTATTAAAAAAGTTTTCCTTCATATCTTGAGATAAGTGAACTGCACTTGCTATAAATTCAATCCACTTCTTTCAGTGACACCATTCGTGTGTAATTATCTTTTTAAACTGTTAAGCCTTTCTTCAGAATCATCAGAGCTTCTATTATGTAATTCTTTTGAGGAAATTCCATTTCATCAGAGCACACATTTCACCTGAGGGGCAGCTATAAGTCAGTGGTGTGGAGGTGTTTCCTCTGAGTACAGTTTGTGTAGTGTTCTGTGGTCCATTGGGAGATGAGGTGCTCTAGAAACGTGAGGCTTTTCTTGCAACTCCCGGCCTACTATACAGAAAGAACCATGGTGACACCATCGATGACTCTTCTGCATAATCAAAGAATTAAACAAAAAAGTCATATTAATTTTCAGCTCCATTAGAGATGCAAGAATCAAGAAAGATGTTTGCCAAATGGGAAGGGACTAAATTGGTGGGAGAAAGAAATTTTAATTTCAAGCTTCAAGGGAATGTTACAAATCTAGCATAAAAATCCTACCCACAATGCCTGAAAGTGTCCCTTTAAAAAGACCAGCAAAATTGCAAGGGGAAAAAAGATGGAGAAAAGGAACTACAAGCGTATGAAATTAAAGTTGCTGTAATTGTGTCAGTTTATGGTAGTAAATCACTCCTGAGAGACTCAATTCAAGGATACCCAGCTAGTCTCTGGTAATTAGCATAATTTTGTGTGGTCACCACGTCTTTATGTTACTGGTGCTGGTCAAAAAGCAGTACTTTTGCCTTTTTTTTTTTTTTTTTACTCAGTAGCAATTGGAGATGATGAAAAAATCCATTTACTTGTGGAAGGGTAAAGGTGAAATTCTTAAAATGAAATAGGGACATTTAAAGTGCTCACTTTCAAGAAAGTTTGCATTTTTAATATAAAATACTTGTAATTTTCCTCTTCGTCCATAGAAACACCAGTCCAGTTGTTCTTTGGGGATCATTAATTAGCAGACTAGAGAGATGGGAAAGTGTGTGCAGTGAAGAACCATGTCCTTTTCTTAAAAATCAATCAATCAATCAATCAATCAATCCATCCATCCATCCATCCATCCATCCATCCATCCATCCATCCATCCATCCATCCATCCCAGCGGCAGCCAGAAGAGCCTGAGAAAACCCTCATCTTTTCTGTCTGTTGTGCTCTTGATTTTCTCTGTACTCTGTCTTCCTTCGTCCATGACCAGCTGGGGTGGCACAGGGCCCTGAGCAGTTCACAAAATTAAAGGAGCAAGCGAACAGGAACCCCGAGCTGTGGTGGTGTTGAATCCACTGAAATTATTTGTATGTAGCCTCTCGGTGACTCTGGAGGCAGTGAGTTTTACTGCTCAAGTGAAAAAATATATATAAGACACGCACAGTGTTTAAAAAGGAAAAAGCCATCTGTTCATTTTTGCCTGTATTTCTGTAGGGATTTACTCTGACATGAATCACTTGGGATTTGTAAAGAATAAACCTGCGCTAACATTTTATGAAAAAGGGTGCCAGGAGGTGGGGGGTGGTGGTGGTGGGGGCAACCAAAACTGTCTCTTTAGGGATTATTTGGCTCCCAACTCAGCAGATGTTTTTTTTTCTTTTTTCTTTATTGCATATGTACATGGCAAACAATTGTATATGTATATTTTTTCATGTTAGCCTTTTCTGACTTTCTGGAAGAGGTTCATTCCTTTGTCTTATCCTAAAACTTCCTCGGGGTAGACTGGCAGCGGAATGACTTTAGACAGCCTCGTGGTTCAAAGTGACGTTAGACAGACGCGTGGTTGACAGCCGCGTCTCTTGGGAACTAGTTAAAGGCACAAATCCTAGGGCTCCATCCCAGACTTACTGGTTGAGAAACTCCAGGAGGATGGGGCATTGCCGTCTGTGGTGAACACATCATCTGATGTTCAGAACCACGAGTTAGACACCATACTATAAGAAGGAAATGTTGGTGTACCTTCAGGAAATCACCTCACACTCCCTTGTGCTAATGAGTTGGACCTGGGCTAAGCCTCAGGTCCCTCACAACATGCAGACAGCTTAGTGGTATATTATTCCCATGTTCACCTGTGGACTCTGTGTCCAACTCACATTAGGTACGTGGTCGGGCCAGGCTTTGAACCCTTGTCTGAGTTCATTGTTCATTGTCTTCACTATTCAATAGGAAGATTTTAAAAAGAATGATTTTCAGTGACTGTTCTTGTGACTTTTTACATCTAAGTGTGTCATTGTTAAGAAGGTACCCGAGAGGATTGTTACATGGCAGGTCAGGTTCTGAGGGCAAACCAGACTCTAAACCTAGAACCCAGTTCTAGCCCCAGCTCTGCCTTTATTCTCTCTGTCTCGCTCACTTAGCCTAACATCTTAGCGAACAGGCTTCCTCTGGGAGTCCTGATCTTCAGGCAACTGTCACATCCCTGTAAGGCGCGCTACCCCTTTTAAAGCAAGGCTCTCACTTCTCACTGGAAAGATTCGCATAGTGGGGTGGCTTTTTCAAGGTCCCCGTCTCCTTTCAAGTAGAAGAGCCATAGTTTGCTTCTATGCATGTTAGTGTTGTAAGACTGAGGTTTTGCTACGACCGTGTTTCAAAGAGCAAAGAAATCCAAACCAAATGCTGACGTTCACTTTTCCCTGCATTTTATTTAGGAGTCCATTTGCAAACCCAGAGTATTTCTTTGACTTGCAACTTTGCCGTTTGTCACAGCAATCATGGTTTTATCCATCTCAAGTCTTGGTTCAAAGCAGCCTTTGCACCAGCCTGGGTCTACTACAAACAGAGCTGATCTCGACATCCTATCAAGGCCTGTACATATGCTCTGGCTTCAGTGTCTTGTTTTCACCCCTTCCCTGTCACCTAAAGTTGTAGTCTCTTCAGTGGAATTGTTAGCTTTTGTGTACTGAGGATAACTTCCTTGTGTTTTGTCTGTCAACTAATGCTGTATCATTCCATAGCAAGTGCTCAGTAATTTCATAAAGAATTACTATTTTGATGCTTCTTTATCTTGCTATCTTTTCCTGTTCTTTCAAGCCTGTCTTCTGTGTATTAATTCGTTTATCTTTCAGTATTCGTAATTCATCCTGTTACCTCTAAGCCTCTGTATTTGTCATTCCTCTGCTGCAGATACGCCATTCTCTTCGTTTCTCTAAATTTACTGTCTCCATGAATAATTGAAAAATTACAGCTAACATTTACTGAGAACTTACCACATGCCGCTATGTTTAGTATTATACTTTCAACACATCCCATTTAATCCCCACATTGATAATGCTATTACTGCTCTTACTTATAGGTGATAAAAATGATATTTAAAGAGGTTAAATAACTTGCCCCCGCTATTAAGTGGTGAGGCTGGTGTTCAAAGTCAGCTTTGTCTAATTGTGGTTAGACACTTAAACCCTATGACATGTGTCTCCATTGTTTTCAAAATGTATGTAAACCATTATGGTTTTGTCTGCTTCCCTTTATTATGGTATCTTAACTCATGTATTAGGCTTAACACGCTTGTTGTAATCTGAAAAAAAATAACGTAGAGAACACTAGGCAGGCCCTCCAGGCCAGAGCTCCCACAAGTAACACCTTGGGAATCTCCTACCAGAGGGGTCAGAATATCATAAGGGGCCATGCTGAGCCACAGTCGTCGCAGGTACAGATTTGTTTTACGTGGCACAAGCAACCTCCTCATACTTACACTCAGGTGCCATTTTCAGTAGTAGATTCTAACATAAAGGTAAAGACGGGGTGCATTAGGGAATAGGGTTGCATCAGCGTTTCCCTTGTTTAGTTACGTCCTCCTGGTGTTACCCAGTTCCTTGTGGTCCAGGACCTTAGTCATTTAGTGCACTTGCATTCAGCCCTCTATTTCACACTCTCTGCCTTTGTTCTAGTCAGTGTGGTGGACTTCTGGTGTAGGCTAGTGTATGGGGGGGGCCAGATCTTCATTTTCATAACATTCCCGTTCCAGACATTCCCCAGTCATCCTTCCCTTCTTCAAGCCAGGTTTACAGAAGGAGCTAAACGCGGAATACCAACCTTGAGTTTATGTTGTCCTCTTCTGTTTGTTAACTTCAGTGTGTTCCACCTTCTCAGCTAAAGGTCTATGGACCAAAGAGAACTGGATTACCTTAGTTCCATTCAACGTGAGCCTAACTTACTGACTTGACTTCCATTTTCTCTAAATGGAATTATTTGCATATATTTCCGAGGATGACCTGTGACTTAATTAGTATCTCTAAACTGATTAGAGAATGGAAAGCAGTATTTAGGTGCTTATTATTTTTAAATTACATTTATAAAGGTTGCAATATTAACAACTCAACCATTATTATCATCAGCATTTAGAATTTATGTATCATTTACATTTCCAAAGTGCTTTATTTATGTTAAGTAGCTGGTCTTCCTGGCATTTCTATAAATTATGTTGGAATTATCCTCTGAAATGATGACATTTTTAGTTTTTAGTTACTGTTTTTTATTTCAGCCAAACTACACTTTGTTAAAAGGGTTAAAGTGATTAATAGCTTTTAAACCACTAATAGGAAACATTCTTAAATACCCTTGAGGATAAATAGATGCCTGTAACAACTGACATGGCTGCCAGGCCAATATTTGAGAATTAATTTATTTCCCTTGTTCAGATTGTATATCTTAGGTGTCTCTCTTCCTCTCCTCTTTTACCTCTCCACTTTCACCTGTGTATTTTGTATTTTTTATACACATGAAAATGTATATATATCGGAAATGTGTGTTTTTCACATATTTTCACAACATAAACATACCCATATAATCAACACCCAGGTCAAGAAGTAGCACACTCACCAGGGTCTCCGAAGCTCTCGTACTTATTTGTTGAGTTCATTTAAGTACAAGATCCAGGCTTACAGACTAGAGATACAAAGATCAGTATAGTTCGAATTATGAGCATAATAAGTTTTCATGCTGAGATGGCGCTTCAGTTATGAAACTCATTTTTGTAGGTTCCAGACATTTTGTCCCACTGGTTTCAAGTAGCATCTAATTGTCACAGAAAGAGATGCACCCCTCATGAATGGCATAGACAAAATACAGTGTTGGACGTCACAGGAGTGAAGCTGGGCCGTTTTAGAAATGCTCCCCATGGAGGTGGGTTGGGGTTAGAGCTGGGGCTTCTGGGGATACAGAGCTTGGTCAGAAGAATAGGATTGAGTTAAGAGAAGAAAAAAGGAGGCAGGTTGGAGAGGCATATATTCTAAGCAATGTAAATAGAGATATCTTACACGTGGCATGTTCTGGTGACAGGACACTCTGGAGTAGATGGTTCCTGAGCAGGCATAGAAACTATTTAAATTTAAGAGGTAAGTAAGGGCCAGATTTTTGAGGAGCTTGAAGGACAGCCAAGGATTCATAGTAAACTGACACTTATTGAATACCATGTCTCTGTTAGACATACCGTGTTTCCCCGAAAATAAGACCTAACCGGAAAATAAGCCCAAGCATGATTTTTCAGGATGACATCCCCTGAACATAAGCCCTAATGTGTCTTTTGGAACAAAACTTAATGTAAGACTCGGTCTTATTTTTGGGGAAACATGGTAATACTCAGTGCTTTTTTGTGCATTTTGAGTTTACACTCAAGACACTTGGGGCTATGAGTACAGAGGTTCGTGACTCTGAAAGAAGTATGAGCACTGTGGAGAAAAATGGGGAGATGGAGGCAGGAAAAGCAGTTAGAAGACTGTGATGGTTTATCAGACATAAATGGTGAGACCTTGGAATAGGCGTGGTCCTAAAATTTGTAAATCCAGTTACTTGAAGACCCTGGATTTAGAGATTAGAGACTAGAGATTTTCTTGATTATTTTACATGCAATCTAATGTAAGAGTTTACAATAATATAATGAGTATTTGGTAGGTAGATACTTAAAATAACCTACTATAACTACATTTCTATATTCTGGGCCTCTGCTCACTTGGTATTGGTTAATTTGTGTGCAGCAGTCTAGTAAGTACTTCATGATATCTGGGTGTAAGCAGCTTGAGAGTTGCCCTGATGCCTGAAGATTGTGCTTTTATAATGCTCTCTTCTCCAGTTCTTTTTCTTAGGAAATTTTGTCTTTTTTTTATTTTATTTTATTTTTTTATAGCAGCACGTTACTGTCAGATCACTGAAACTAGTTTACAGTTTTTTTCTCCTTTTATCATTTTAGGAATAAAAGCCAGATCTCTTTTGAGGCATTACTTTTGACCACTTTCAGTTTTGGGACTCGTTGGCCATAACAAGTACTATCAAAGGTTTTTCTGAGGCCCTCCTTCCCTTCTGCCACCCCTCTGAGAGGTCTTGTTCCGCTGTTTTGTGTTACCTGGTGGGTTA
This sequence comes from Rhinolophus sinicus, assembly GCF_036562045.2. Classification (NCBI taxonomy): domain Eukaryota; kingdom Metazoa; phylum Chordata; class Mammalia; order Chiroptera; family Rhinolophidae; genus Rhinolophus; species Rhinolophus sinicus. The sequence continues at coordinate 63,875,353 of NC_133760.1, read as the reverse complement.
GTCAACTGGATAGTGAGAAGATGAATGTGAAGACAGGTGGGCTATATAGATGGGAAGATTAGTGGGTATTCTGGGGATTAGCTGTGTGATAGGGAAATAAAAAGGAAGGAAGGAAGAACAGATGCAGGGAGTAAAACATACATAGAATGAAACGGAACAGAGAAAACGGGAAGGTGTGAGCCCTCTGAGTGGTGGTCTGAGAAGCTGTTTGGAGCCATAGGTTTAGTTGCAGTCAGGTTCTGAAACCCTTAACCAATTATGCAGGAAGCAGTGAAAATTATAAAAATGTCTTTCAAGGCCTTTTTTTTTTTTTAAACCAACTGGAAGAGTTGTGTCATTTTTAGTATCACTCTGGGGTGCCTAAGAATCCTAGTTACCATCACCATTTCTATATGTTCATGCCAGAGGGCCTTATTTTTTTTTGGGGGAGTGGTGGTCTGAAGAGATGGAACCTCATTTAGTGGCTTTTTAAATTTGATCCAAATTTAAGGAAGTGTCTGTTTTCTTTTTCCTATTAAATCAATTGTTTTAATCTCTCAGTGACTTCAGTTGCACTAAAATTTATTCTTAATATGGACAATGTTTTAGGTTCTTTACTAATTAGAGGACACATCGTCAGTCAGAATCTTTTTCACTGAAGATTTTTTAAGTAACTAAAGATATTAAATATAGTTACAATGATTTTTCCGTGCCTCTTTTGTGTTTTTGTCATAATTTTGAGATAAATTTAGTTTCTTCAACCTTTTAATCTGTTCCTGATGCATTATTTTAAATCGGTGTAGTGTTTGTTTTTGAAGTAGACTATTAATTACTCCTTTTAAGCAAATCACCATCCAAAACACATTAACTGTGTCTCCGCTAAGAACCGTGTGGTAACACATTTTCACCTGACAAAAGTGGGTGGGCAGCAAATTAGCTAATTAAATAGTTGTTCCAGACTAGTATATAATTAAGGGCTTTGCAAAGCCCTTTGGGAAACTATGTAGAAACATGGGGATGTGCTGTAAGTATGTAAGTCATCTGCTTCTCTACTAAATAAATGTGTAGTGCCAATGAATATTTTCTCTGGAAAGTAGTTAAACCAAGAACAAATCATAATTCTGTTAGTTTTGCTTAAGTATCTGGCCTATTGAGTACAGGCAATCCTGAAGTCCCCTTTTGCTTCCTGCCAATCACCAGTAAGTACCAGTGTGTACTGCTTTGTAAATTGCATAATTTGATGGCTGTTGGGTTGCTCCTTCAAACGGGTATGTGGGTGTATGTGGGTAGGAAAGCAGGCAGTTTCATTTTAGCTCTAGAGAGGTGACTTATGGACAAGTCCCCTAATTCAGTGCTACTCCAGTTTTCACAGGCATAAGAATCGCCGGTTGATCTTAAAATGCAGACTTTTGTTTAGTAGTTCTGGGGTGGGGACAGATAATTTGCATTTCTTACTAGCTGTCAGGTGACTCCAGTGCTGCTTGGACCACAGTTTGAATAGCAAGACACTGATGAATATTTCTTTGAACAAGGGGGGAAATCTTTTTATTCATAGAAGAAACAGACACACACACACACACACACACACACACACACACATACACACATATCATCTTTAGGATTTCTCATCTTGAGAAACTGGGGAGCATGTGGGATCTTTAAAGGGCTGTGGTCTCTACTCTTGCTTCTTCAGTATCTTTTTCCCCGAATTACTGTGGTCCCACTGCGTTTGTGGAAAGGCTGCTCGCAGGCCATCACATTTCACCTGGAACTCAAGCACTAAACCTCTTTGTGGGTTGTCAGTGTTGCAGAAATGAATTTGTCCTGTTACAGTGATTGGTCATTACAGTGATGCCAACATTATTTATTGAGTTCTGTGTCTTTGCTGAAGTCAGTGCTGGGTGCCAAGCTGGCTACGTTCTCCACCTTAGTGGCTTCTGAACATCACCATTCCAGGTGCTCCACGTCAAAAATGTCCCACATCAATCACTTAAGTCTAACAATTTCATCCCTTAACATCTCTAAAACCCTCTAACTTCTCACTCTGCAAGGTTGCATCTTTTGTTCAATGTACCATCGTCTCCCCGCCCCTCCAGGTCTCTATAACCAGCTTGTTAACTGACCTTCTAACCCTGTTCTGCTTGACTCCTCACATTACAGCTGGGATCGTGTTTCTGAATGACCAGCCCCTCCTTAACATCCAAACTCTGAAGGGTCAGTCTGAACCACATAATGTGACATACAAGCCTTCCTTGAAAGTGGACATGGCACACAAGCCTTCATGGAATGTGCCCTCAGCAGCTTTACATCTCACATTGCTTCCTAGATGGAGTCCTTTTTCTTGGCTCCACACTTTCCCATTTACTGTACCCTCTGCGTAAGATACGTTTTCTTACTCTTCCTTCCCTGGCTACCACTCATTTATCTTTTCCTTCTCAACTTGGGTGTCAGGCTTTCTGGGAGGCGGTTCCTGAAGCTCCAGGGAAGGATAAGGTACCACTGCTGTGGCCTCCCTAAGCCTGATGTACCTCCCTGCGGTAGCAGTTCCAACCTGTACCAACCTGTCCCCCCCTTCTTGGCTCAGCTGGGCAGCCTCAGGGCTGTGACTGGGTCCTGTGCATAGCTATATTCGTTTTTTCCCCCCAATTTTTTTTTATTGTGGTAAAATACACTTAAAATTTACAATTTTAACCATTTTAAGTGTATGGTTCAGTAGTATTAAATACATTCATAATGTGCAACCATCACCATCACCCATTTTAGTAACACTTTTCATCTTGTAAAACTGAAACTCTATATCTATTGAACAATAACTCTTTGTTTCCCCTTTCACACCCCCTAGCAACCAACATTTTTTTTCTATGATTTTGAATGCTCTAAGTACCTAATATAAGTGAAATCGTACAGTATTTGTCTTTTGATGATTGGTTTATTTCACTTAGCGCAGTATACTCAAGGTTCATCCACGTTGTAGCATGTGTCAGCATTTTCTTTTTAAAGGATTAGTAATATTTCATTGTATGTATAGACTCCATTTTGCTTATCCATTCATCAATCGATGGACACTTGGATTTTTTCCACGTGTTAGCTATTGTGAAAAGTGCTGCTATGAACACGAGTGTACAAATACCCAAAAGTGGAATTGCTGGATCATGTGGTAATTGGTTTTAATTTTTTTTTGCATATAAATGGCTATACCATTTTGAATTCCCACCAACAGTGCACAAGGGTTCCATTTTCTCCATATCCTTGGCAATACTTACTTTCGTTTTTGACAGTAGCCATTGTAATGAGTGTGAGTTGGTATCTCATTGTGGTTTTGATTTGCATTTCCTTGGTGATCGATGATATTGAGTATCTTCATGAGCCTATTGGCTATTTGTGTATCTTCTTTGCAGAAACGTCTGTTCAAGTCCTTTGCCTATAATTGAATCAGTTTGTTTGTTTGCTTTTTTGTTACTGAGTTTTAGGAGTTCTGTACATGTTCTGGATACTAATGCCTTATCAGCTATATGATTAGCAAATATTTTATCCCATTCTGTGGATTACATTTTTACTCTCTTGATGCACATAATTCTTAAATTTTAATGAGGTCCTGTTTGACTGTTCTTTTGCTGCCTGTGCGTTTGGTATCGTACCCAGGAAACTATTGCTAAATCCAGTGTCGTGAAACCTTTGCTCTATGTTTTCTTATAAGAATTTTATACTTTTTCGTCATACATTTAGGTCTTTAATCTATTTGTAATTATTGTTTGCATATGGTGTTAGGTAAGGGTCCAGTTTTATTCTTTTGCATATAGATCCAGTTTTCCCAGCATCATTTGTTAAAAAGACTCACAGCTGTATTGTTTGTACCCGGCACACAGAAATATTTATTGAATAAGTGACTGAATAAAAAAGAAAGTTAAAAGTTAGGTATTATATCTTTATTTTGTCTAAGATAGAATTTACAATGATTTTTGAGGCTATAGAACCTTTACATTAAAATCATACAACATTGATTTGGTAGTAAAGTTTTAATGATGTTTGTAGAGCAAATGTCAATAAAACAAAATTTGTAATTTAATGTTACTATGTAGGCAGTGATCCATATTAAATATGAAGGAGGAGAGAAAAGATCTGGAATAATAGTCATAGGACCAATAATAAATAATTGAGTTGAGCGGTTGTGGAAATTGTGAAAAATAAAACTCTCCTCTTTCTGGTTTCTTTCTTCCGAGCATGGTAACATAATGTAGGTATTGCCAACTAATATTGCTACTATAATTTTCTGTTTCCTGAATTTGATTTTTGTTTGCCATTTGGGGCACATGCACCACCCTGAGAGGATAATGGGATTATAATTGAGAGCTAGCAAAAGGAAAAGAAATGACAACTATTTGTTCATCTATCCACCTATGCATGTGCCTCAGTTGGCAAATATTGGAGTGCCTACTGTGGGCAAGACACTGTGTTAGATGCTGGGGTTGCAAGCAAGGTTTCATGTGCCTTACCTCCTTTTATACCTATATCACAGATTAAGAAACTGAGGCTGAGAGTAATTTATACAGTCACTTGGCTACCCAGGGGAGAAAGTACAGTTGAACCCAGGCTAGGTGCTTACTCCATATCCCATGCTGTTTTCCTGCACCATTCTGTACTGCCTCCATTGTGGACTACCTCCCAGAACCCTGCCAAGTTTTGAAGATCATGGTTTTACAAATACTTAAACTATTTATGGCATGTGTTCCAATGCTTAGTAATTTTTGACCATCGTGGACTTATACAGCCTATTTTACTTATTGGGTCTCTGTTGCTTTAAAACATTAAAAATGTGGTTTTACCCATAATGTTTTCTGAGATTGTATTTTTACTGAGCTGTAAAAGGAAGGTATGTTTATTGAAATTTCTTTTGATTCTTTCTCTTTGCCTTTTGTAATTCCTTTGCTACATTGATAGACTATAAGGGGTGAAGTTCTTATAACTAGAAGGAACTTAGAGAAATAAATATGTTATTAGAATTCTAGCCTATAAATAAAATTCAGTTCTAATAGTTCTAAAACTTTAAATTATTTTTATATCTGCTTGTAGAGGAAGTCTTCATTTAGGCAACAGTCATTTCTATTGACAATATGAATTGGTGGAAGTGAATGTAACCATGTTAAGTGTAATAGCTTATTATTAAGTGTAATAGCTGTATGAACGTAAAGTGGTATTTTTATAAATAACATGGACAGAGCGTGAGAGGGAACAATCCATTGCTATCAGTGTGCATGTCCCAGAGTGTGTGCAGTGACCCTCAGGTTCTTTTAGAAGGACAGCTACTCTTTTTCTATTTTATTTTTTGCATATAAAGCAACACACATTTATTGTCCCCCAGTTTCTGTGGGTAAAGAGTTCAGGTGCGGCTTCACTGGGGTCTCCTAAGGGTCCAGTCAGGATGTGAGCCAGGCCTGGGTTCTCCTCAGAGGGTCGACTAAGGAACGATCCACTTTCAAGCTCAGGTTGTTGGCAGAAATTATTTCCTTGCAGCTCTGGGGCTCAGGGCTGCGGTTTCTTGCTGGCTGTCATGTAGAGGCCACCCTCAGCATCTACAGCTTGCCTGTTTGCTTTTTCCCCATGTGGACTTCCTCCAACAGGATGACTTGCTTCATCCATCTAGAAAGGAAGAGAAAGTCTCCTGGCAAGATGAGTGTACACCTCATTGTGTACATCCTGTTACCTTTGCCATATTCTACGTGGCTGGAAACAAGCATCCAGCACTCAAGAGGAGAGGGTTACACCGGGGTGTGAACACCGGGCCTTGGAAGCCACCTTAAGAATCTGGCACAACAACCTCATATTTACTGAAAAAATACTGCTGCTGGAAATCAAGGACAGATACTCTTGTCCTCATTCCAAGGCTTGTTTCCTCTTGGATTTGACAAAAACTCTTCTTGACCAAACTTTACTTAGGTTCCTCTGAGCTCATTTCCCAACTAGGCCTTGACTTTGGGCTTATGTGTCTGTCCTTGCTGAGTCCAGTCTCAGCAAGAATCCTAGTGAGTGAGTTTATTCAAAACTACTGGTTAGGGGTTTTTTTGTTCTAGGCTCTGTGATGATCGCATTTCACCTACATTTCAGTGCTCTGTCACGTTTTACAACATGGCTGCCAAATGTCAAAGCTTAGATTTGAACCTAAATCAGTGTGACGCCGGAGTCTGCACATTGTATGGGAACGTTATATTCCTTCTCCATTTTTTTTTTTGAGTCCAGCATATGTGAATTCTATATATTTTCATAGAATAATGAGACTAGCCATGGATTCTAGGACTAGGAGAAAAAGGTCTAACAGGTGTCAATGATTCTTTTCATTTACCTTTGCATATTTTAATATTCAACACTGTATTTATAAGACCAAATGACCTTTCTGAATTACATAGGTAGCCTGTTTTAGGACCGTCTTGTGTAAACAATTTTCTCTTGCTGGAGCTGTCTTGAGTGACTGCATAAAAAGGGAAGTGTAATCAAAATCAGATAAACCTTCCAGTGGGTTAGTATATAGATAAATCATCGTTGTTCTTATTCATAGGCTCTACCTCTGCATTGCTCATCGGGGATTGTACAATAAACTAGCAAATTTGTACATGTATAGCTAAAATACAATAACGGAATGATCAAGCTTTATTGCAGTTTTGTTTTATTGAGGTTTTCTTTTTTTACTACAAAGTTACCATTTTGATGGTCTAAAAGTAGAATTTTAGCTGCATTAGGTTTGCTCTCTCACTTAATTTATTCCCATTACAGAAGCTGCCAACCGCACACATGAGAGAAGAGATGAGTGTGTAGCGTCTTGCTGCAACGCTGCAGCTAAGCACAGTATTCCCGCCCTCCCTTACCCCATCTTTTCAAAGCAACCATGTGGAGTATCACCAGCTATAAGGTGCTGAGTGTGCTGGAGGCTAAATTTTTTTGTTCATGCTCAAAATGTTTCCACAGTAGACCAGAGGAGTTGATTTGCTTTTGTTTCCCTGAAGATTTCCATTAATTCCTTTAGAGATCACTAACTCAGAGCAGTGGGTGTAACTTGCTTCTGTCCTTATCCTGACTTGTTTAACTTTCCTTACTGTGGAAGATATTAACAGCTAGTCTTATTTAGACATTTGGCAGGCTGCGTGCGTTCAATTAATTCCTTTTTTCTTTTCCATATATTTTAATTACCCCAGGGATCTGATTTCTGAAGAATGTTACTCTTGGCCCGCTTGATAAGTATTGGAAATACTTTGCTCTTCATAGCTCTGTGGGTTAGTTAGCCTTACAGAGCTAATGGAGGGGAGTTGAAGGAAAGAACTAGAAATAAATTGCTAGACCTCACCTGCAGGGAAACCTGTTGTCAGTTAGCATTTTAAAAGCATTTTGCATTTTCCTGGTTCTTTATTATTGTTAATTAGCCTATCTGTATGATGTTCTTAAGAGAATACTCAGAATTACTATCCTTGTTTTACAAATAAGGACATAGAGACTAAGCATGTAGATTTGCAGGGAGTCTCTTTTCCGGGCTGAGAAATGACATTATATTTCACCCTGGCTTGCCTGCTTGCCACATTTTCATCCTCTCCCCCCTCCCCCCCAGCCAGACAACCTATCCTGCTGAGCCAATACGCGGTGAGTGTAGTTTTGAACCGGTCTTATGTTCAGGAGCACCACACAGCCTGTAGGAAGCATAATAATGTGTTGGGCACGAGTTTCAAGGCAACTCAGAGTCTTCTTGTCAGGACTTACAGTGTATCAGAGGACGGAGAGAAGAAAGCGTTCTATTAGAGGGAAAAAAGCATTACCATAGGGAAATTGGAGTTTTGCATAGGGTTATTCAAAGAACCTTAAGATAGAGGAATGTGTATCTGTATGTATGTGATTTTCTTCTTCGCGTGAGGCTGTGCATTCATTCATATTGTGTAGACCTGGACATCTGTCTACTGTCTTCTTTTGAATTCTGTTTGGATAAGTACATCTGAGGTCTCAAGATGGTAGTAAAATTTATTGTTTGAAACCTATATTAGCATCAGGAGATCTAGACCATTGAAATTGTGCTAGCTCAACAGCTCTCGTTTTACTAAAGTTTAGGACTGGCACTGCATTCGAGAGGGCACTGATCTTAAGAGTTTGACATTCTAGATTATAAATGATTTAATTTATAAATAAGTAAATCAAGGTCAGCCATCTTTTTGTATCAAGAGGAACTTGGCAAAAGAATGTGTGATTAGTGTAGACTCATATTCACTTTTGTAAAAAGTAGTTAGACCTCATCTGTAGAGTCATTTTTTTTAATGGAAAAGGATTTAGAAACATCTATCTATATCTATATGGGGTATCTAACTGAGGGTATTTGTTGACTGGTAAAATCCTAGTTTTATGCTTCTGAGCTGGTTTTTCGAAGAATCACACTGAACTGTAGTCATTTTTGAATACAAAAGAAAGGGATTTAAATAGTTCATTAAAAGTGTTAACCAAGTATAAGGAAATTGAAGCATCTTTCTGCCATCTGTAGATGAGAGATCCTCATTGGACAACTTTACCTGTGCTACTGTTATTTTCAATAGTTTGTAATGTCATTAGAAATAAACTCGCGAATTCTTATGATTAAACAAATATTCTTATCGTTTATGCGTTATGAAAATATTTCCCATTTCCTGTTTTCCTGACCTCTGCCAGTTCATTAGGCATGTTCTTACACTTGCAGAATTCTAACTAGATAATCAGAGATGTGTATCTGTAGATTTAATATTTTCAGGACTCAGCATCAGCAAAAGTGGAACAATTTATTGGTCTTTATATTCCATCTAAATACATATTGACATTCTCAAGAAAGTCATTTGAACAAATATCCCAACATCAAATACCCCAGTAAAAGCATTTCTAGGTGAAAATTATGATCAGATTATGAAAGACTTATCTTCGAGGTCACAAAAGTATGCTGCTTAGGGAAAGCTGTGTCCCAATGTCAAGTGGAATATGATAGTTTATTTGGAATTCTTACAGTGTTGTTTATACTGAAATACTTGAATGTATGTTCTTACCTGCTGTCTGTCTTCTGCTTTTTAAAAGTCATAGAGTAAATATCATCACAAAGCATTTTTTCCCCTCGATTTTGAGCTGCAAGTTTTTTGTGCCTCTTTAATAATGCAATGTACTTTTAAGTGTGGCGTTTGAAAGGAAGAAGTAGAACCCTAAATCTTAAAGTGAATCATTAAATAATAATCACCTTTCATTGAGCCTATTTGTAGTTTCATTGAGTTTTTTTGTATGGCTTTTCAGGGGTTGTTTCTTGACTGTTGGGCCAAACAAAGTTCGTCCTGCTCTGCAGTGGGCAGTCCAACTTTAAGCCTAGAAAAAGGTTCTAGATTGTGCAGAAGTTCTGATTTGCACCTGCTGAGTCCTTCAGAATTCAGTTTTCTTTGGCCAACATTTGGTGGGCTGGCATTAACTGAGGAAAAGTGACAGGTTGTGGTGGGGCATTCGAACTATTATTTGAATATATTTGGATATATTAATATTTTTATCTTCATTTGGGGTCATGTCTAATTCTTTTTTCACATTCAGGTATAAAGGTCTTTAGCATCTGTCTAAGGATGACCCAATTCTGCAACCTCACAATTGTATGTTAATCCCAAGCCAACGTATAGAATTAAATATCTGAGTTAATTAAAAACAGAACCTGGTCATAAGCCTAATTCATATGACAGCAGGAAGCATGAGGAAAAAAGTAGTAATCATAAAGAACATTTTGCCATAAACTCCTCAATCATATTACAATTTAAGGGGCGAGATAAACCTTGAGGGTTTCTTTTTTCCCCATGAAAATAAAACTCAAAGTGGTTTACAGTCATTCCACTGTCTTTCTCAAAACACTGGTTTGATGGTCAAGTAGTGTGTAAGTTGTCTGTTTCTTAGGGTGCTGAAGGTACACTGGTACTCATTTCTTGTATTATAATAATAACAACATTATTCAGGGTTGGAATGTGGCCGATATACCAGGGACAATGCCAGTGTTCTTAGGAGAAGGGTGATTGGCATTTTAATCAGTGCAAATGTTCAGAACCTTTGTCCAAATAACTGTATTTTTAGCTCTTCAGATTTCCCAGCTCCGTGGTTCAGCACCAATTCAGAGGGGACAGCTCCATCTACTGAAGGCCCATTTCAAGATGATTCCTTCTCTCGAGTTCAGTGATTTTCCTTTTGCACAGCTCGTTGAATTTCCTTTTGATTTACAAGCTCCAATGGAGGTTATGCTGAAACTGGTAATTTGTTTGTTTCCAAACCAAATCCCTTGTCACTTTGCTTAGTTCTTAAATCCAAAGGAGTTATCAGGGAGTGTTCTCAATTCACTTTATTTAATAGTCATGTTTTGTTGGGACCTAGACAGATGGTAAAACTGCCCTTAAGAAGATGTTGCTGTCGATGGTCTTTCTTGAGGCATCCCTAGCTTAAGTCCCCTTCCATACCCTTATGTTGGCATTTTATTGGTGACGTCATAGAAACTACAGTTAGTTTACGTGTCAGATTGTGGCTCGACTTTCAGCTCTGCCACTTGGGCTGGCTCTGGGGTATTGAGCAACTGACTTAAGTTTTGTAAACCTCAGTTTCCCTACAGGCACTGGTGGGCCATGCTTAGTGAGTGTGGACTTTGTTGGAAGGGCAGTGTCGTCTTTGAAGAGTTCTGAACAGGGCTCCATTCGTATTTGCGTTGTCGATCAGGCCGGAGATGTCGGTGCCCAGTCTAGCTCTCAGCCCCCTCAGAGACTGGCAGAGCTGCACAGGCATGTCGCCCGAGACACCGCTCGTTGGGTTGGCTCCCACCGACCAGTCAGTGAGGGAGGAGAAAGGCCAGGCCAGCTCAGCCAAACCGGACAACTCTCCAGGGCCTCTCGAGCTGCCTGTAGTGTCAGTTCCTACCACTCTTGGGCCTTTATTGTGGCCCGACGTCTCCCTCTCCATCCTGGCTTCCCTTACTTCTTGGAAAGGAAGCTGTGGGTGTTGATCCCAAGGGTACTCCTTAATAAACATTCTCCTGCTAACCCCGTCTCAGAGTCTGTCTGTCTCCTGGTGACTCCAGTTTGGGAGTTTGGAGGACAGAGACGAAATTACAGAATTTGGATGTTTTCCGATAGGGAATAAGGGGCCACTGAGGTGATTTGAGTGCAGAAGTAATATGCTGAAAGCCGTGTTTGATGTTTGATCTGGATCGCACAGAGGAGAGTCTGGAGTGATCAGTATGCGAGAGTGAATAAAGCAAGGAGTAATAGGTACTAATGAAATAGGGGAAGACAAACGGACCATTGCCACCTACCAGCTGTGTGGCCTTGGGAAATTCCTTAGCCTCTTTAAACCTTAGATTTCTGGTCGCAAAGTGAGGGAACGAATAGAGATACAAGGCTGTTGAGAGGGTTAAATTAAATAATGTCAGGTACATAGTTGGTGCTTAGTTCTCCTTCCTTTGAACAGATTTATTAATCACAGTCTCATCACTCCTGACACACACACGTGCACAGACACGCCCACACACCTTCTTCTGCATGTGCAGCTGTCTATTTGCTTAAAACCTTTCAGCTTTGCCTTTTACGAACTTCTTCGTGTATCAGTCAGGAAGTTTTCCTCTGTAGTGATGTTTCCCTCTCAGCTCCTACCCTTGATGTTCTCACATGCGTGCAGCAGCCCAGAGCATTCGTGCTCTTCATGCCGCTTTGCCTGTGTACCTGCTTTCTTCTCTTGCTGGTGTGCTTTTTCTCTCTGCTCTACCTGGTGAACTTCTTTGCAGTCTTGATATAACCTGTTCCTTAAGGAGAATTAGTCACTCCCTGGTCCGTTTCTCAGGCTTAGCACACTGTGGTCACGTTGTGTTGACCTCTCCATTTTCACTCAGCTTTTCTTGGCTCCAGGGCCCAGATTGTGTTAATTTTTTATTTCTTGGCACACAGAGTGGTATTTACGGCACATCGTGGGCACTCAGTCAATGCCGATTGAAAATAGGTGGATGAAAGAGCCTGTGTCGTGCAAGCTGTGGTCCCATTCCTGTGAGGGCAGGATAACCGGGTTAGAGCCCTGAGAAGCTCACGGAATCGGGAATGGGGCACAGAGCTGGGGGCGTGCCCAGGTGCTCTGTTGCATCGGCACTTCCTTCGGCAGGTTTGGAGGTCTGCTTTGCATACCAGTCACTTGCCACCCGGAACCTTGGGTTAATAGAAGTCCCTGAGACCTTATCAGCTGTGCCCTGTGGCTCCAAGATGTCTTGTCAGTTGATGGCTTCTTGTTCTAGGAGGTCTGAAGTGGGAACGAGTCTGTATTCACTCCCTCTCATGAGGAATGTCTTTGGATCAGTTTTCTTTCAATATCTTCAGCTTACCGTGTCCCTCACAGATTTACAAACTTATTTCCTCACAGACTTACACGTTCTTTCCCCATTCACTGGTCTATTTAGGTAAAATAATTTTTGAATCATAATTGTAAAAACCAGTAAACTGTCTGAATAGATTACTATTTTTATTAATTATTAACCTAATAGTATCCTATAAGTTGACTACATGATTTTGGGTCTAAATAACCAAGAAAATGATGCTAAATCAACTTATTAGAAATAGGAAAGTCTGAAAGGGAGGTTATATTGGGGAAATGTATTTTAGACAGGTTGATATAAAAATGACAATGGGCATTAAGATAAAATATCTAAAAGGTATTAGTAGTTCAAAACAGAAGTCAGGAGAGGCAGTATAACTTTTACCATTAGCTTTTTTGGGGGAAACATTTCAAACTTTGGAAAATATTGACGGAATACAGATAACCCCAATAAAACACGGTTGTTAGGTTCCTAAAAAATGTTGTGTTATGCGAATCCGTGTTATACAAAATAAAGAACTAATACAAAAAAGGGGATTAGATTCCAAAAATTAGAAAAACATACTATTATATTTTTATAATTAAGATAAATATCTTTATTAAAGCAATTTTCACCAAAATTATAACATGTTAATATGTATTAAATAATGTTTCCTTCATCATCACTACCAAGCTTTTATTACGTTCTGTGTTGTTCGGGGATTTCCCTAAATTCAAATCAGGTATTTTTTGCTCTTAAAAGCTCTTATTATGTTCTGTGTTATTTGGGGATTTCTCTAATTCTTGAAAGTTGTCAAGTAAGAATGTCCCACATTTGGATTTGTGTAATTCATTCCTCCTGATTGGATTCAGTTTGACAAACTTGGGCAAGAATACTACATAGGTGGTACTGTGTACTTTCCATTATGTCACTTCTGGAAGTACTATTGCTTGGTTCTGTTATTGGTGATGCTGAGTTTGATCACTTGTTAAAATGTTTCCTCCAACTCCATTTTAAGGCAACACATCTCCTGTATAATTAATTATGTATAGAGTAATACTTAGAGATCATTCGTGCATCATCGTTCTCAGTAATATTTCACCATTTAGTTCTTGCACCCAGTTTTGATTTTTGTCTGAATCAATTATTATTACATTTGTGATTATAAAATAGGTAATATAGATTTGAAAGTAATGTATAGGTTACGATTAGTGGATGTAAGGCTGGACCTAGAGTCATTGGCTTTCTATATGGAAAAAATTAAAATTAAATACCCACCTCACACCATACAGAATAATCAATTCCAGATGAGTGATAGTTCTAAGTGTGAAAAGCAAAACTCTAAAACTTTCATAGGAGAAGACACAATACATAGTTTCATGACATTGTGATAGGGAATAATTCCGTAAGACATAAAAATCACAAGCCCTAAAACAAATGATTGACATTTGGAATATATTAACATAAATCTTCAAGATAACAAAAGGCATTAAAAACAAATGAAAAGACAGACCATAGACTGGGAATACATATTTGCAACTCCTCTCAGTGATCAAATACAGGTATTCAGAGTTTGCAAGAAGTCACACAAATGAATAAGAAAAAGACAAACTACTCAGTTGAAAATGGGCAAAGAACATGGGTAGACAATTGACAGAGGAAGAAGCTTGTATGTCCAATTATGAAAGATGCTCACCCTCACTAAATAGGGAAATGAAAACTAAGAACCTGGTGAGATTTCATTTTAAACCTATTGATTGGCAAAACCTAAATTGATTGGCAACAACTCCTTGGTGTTGGCAAGGTTGAGAAGAAACAGGAACTCGTGTATAATAACTGATTGGAATAAATTGTACTAATAATTTAGTGAGCAATCTGGAAATTCTCGTACCTGGTCCAGTTGAAGATGTGCGTATCTGCAACTCAGCCATTCTCCTTTAGGCATTAACCTAGCAAATTATCACACGTATGAAACAGGGAGACATGTCCAAGGATGTTCATTGTAGCACTACTTCACATAGGAAAAAAATAGAGAAATTGATAAATGTAGTGTCATTTTCTCCCCACACACTGGAGCAGTTAAGATACATGAACTTATACATGTAGTTATACATGTGTCCATATCGATAAATTTCAGAAACATAGTACTAAGTGAATAAGCTGTAAAAGAATAATATATATGTGTAATATATAATACAGATATATGTAATATGTAATATATAATATATAATTGTTATATGTGCGTACTACGTATGTATAAAACCAGCCTTGTTGAGATATAATTCACATACCGTACAATTCACCTATTCAAAGTGTATAATTATGTGGCTTTTAGTATATTCACAGAATTTTGCATCTATCACCACAATTTTAGAACATTTCATTGTCCCTAAAAGAAACCCTTAGCCACACCCCCACCCCACCCCAAGTCTCCCATTCTCTCCAGCCCTTGACAACCACTAATATATTTTCTGTTTCAGTATAGGCCTATTCCGGACATTTCATGTAAATTAAATCATACAATATGTGGTCCTCTGTGATAGGCTTCTTTCAGGTGGATCATGTTTGTAAAGGTCATCCATGGTGGAGTATATATCAGTCCTTCATTTCTTTTTATTGCCAATATTCCATTGTATGGATATAACACATTTTATTCATCCATTCATCCATTGATGGATGCTTGGCTGGTATGAACGTATGTTTTCTTTTGGGTATAGACTTAGGAGTGGAATTGCTGCATTATATGGTAACTTACCTCTAAATCAGAGCTACCAAACTGGTTTCCAAAGTGGCTGTATCCTTTTACATTCCCATCAGTAATGGATGATGGTTTCACTTGCTCCGTATCCTTCCTGACACTTGTTTCTGTCCATCTTTTCTGTTATTAGCATTCTAGAGGGTGTAAAGCCGCATCTCATTATGGTTTTGATTTTAATTTCCTGGATGGCTCATGATGTTGGTCATATTTTCATGTGTTTACTGACTCCACATTTTAAAAATGAACAGAATGTTACTATGTGTTGTTTCTTCATATATATTTGTATAATCAAAGGCTGAAATGGGATCGATGGGAGTGTGGGGCCCTAGCTGTATTTGTATCATTGTACTTCTTCAAAAAGGAAAAAAAAAGAAAGGCATGACCCATGTAAAGCAAAATGTTAGTATTTGTTAAGTAATGGTGGTAGATACATAGTTGTCTTTTTATAGTATATTCTGTTTTTGTATGTGTACCTGTGCTTAAGTAAACTGTATATATTCTAGATCTAGATCTGTCTATAAAGGCACTACTCAAAAATGATAGTTGATATGGTCAGAGTAGGAAATTTTTCTAAGGAAAGAAGGAAAAAAGAATAGAAGTCCCAGAAATGCTTTCGTGCATGCTCCCATTTTGGTGAGATTTGAGAAATAGGAAGTAAAGTTTGGTCAAAAATGTACTAAGTTGAAGAATCATTTTATTAGATACTAAGTAAGGGTTGTCTACAATGTCAGATGTTGCAGAGAGGGAGAGAATATGGTCTTATTAAATAAAATAAAATAAAAAACCAAGACACTTTTTTTGGTAATCAGCTCATTAATACCATTCAAGGATGGAGGTTTGATTTTAGAAGCAAAGTTCAAATTCAAGTTGTTGGGGGGTAAGCAATATATGGTGTGTGAGAAGCACAGAGTAAAACATGTTAAAAAGGTTGTCAGTGAACTGGAGAGAAATAGGGCAATAGCTGACAAGGAAAGATGGAGCAAAGGCCTTTATTTATTATTTAGCCTTGCACGTGAAACTTGGTAAAGGGCTTGACCATCATCCGTGTGAACAGTTTGGAATTTCTAAGTGGCACCGCAGCAAAACTCTTCTGATTTAGAAACTTGAGAGTGTATCTTTATTCATATCTATCTTCTCTCCTTCCTATCCTTGTTAAAAGCATCGTATTATTTGCATAGGTGGGTGTTTTACTTTCTAGCTCTTAAGATCCTTGGAATGAAGGAACAATAGCTTATTTTTTTTTGTCTGTGTACCACTGCCAACCACAGTGCTTTGCATATAGTAGAGGCATAAATAATATATCTTAATTTTAAAAGGAACAACTTTTTTGCGTGGAGAGTTCTTATGGGAAAGCCATAAAAAAGATGGACCAATTAAATGAAACATTGTGTACAAAGTGCACAAACACCTAACTCACGGTCAATGAATTGTTGTGTTCCATCCTCCCTCATCCCCTACCAGACACTTGAGAGGAGGAAGTTGAGGAAAACAGTTCTAGAAAAAGCAGACAGGTTGACAAGGTTAAATTTTTAAAGAAGGAGGGATGGGAGGAGGGAGAATACACCGGTGTTGGAGTAGAGGACGGATTACACAATACATGGTCGCTGCCCTCTGTGTGGTCCTGTGGTGATGGAGACAGCGATGCGGGGTATTAAAGACACCGAGGAACATTTGGACCATCTTTGTATGAGCAAAGAAATAAAAGGCAGATGACAAAATGCAAGGTCTAGCAACATTGAGAGTTCGTTTAAATTTAGGTAGTATGAATGATCCTATGTGAATGTGATCTCTATGCGTTGGAAGCTTGGATTGGAGAAAAGCACATAGAAAGCATAATGGAAGGGAAGGGATTCACGGGGCTGCACATGAAAGCTTTGGCGGTGACATGGTAATTTCTTTTTAAATGTCTGAATAGTTCCCGTATGGATAAGTAATTTTTTAAATTCTGTTTTATTAGAGGACAGACTCAGGCTCAACAGTCGAAGTAAGACAGATTTCCTGCTCAGTTAAAAACATTTACCACTAATTAGAGCTATCGAACATTGGAATACACTATTTTGATGGATAGGAAGTTTCCTGTCAGGGGAAGGATTCCAAGAGAAGCTGGGACGTGAAGGTTGGAAGATCTGACCGCATGTCAACTACAAACCTTTTTAACATGCAAGGCATTAAAAGGTCTTCTGATGAGAAGAAAAGAGCAGAGAAAATGTAGTGACTGTGAGCCCAAGCTAGGTTGGATGTCAGCTGTGGCCAGACAGGAACCAGCGATATCAGACATACGTGGAATATTGATGCCGTCCCATCACCACCTTCTCTTCTGCCTCTTACTCTCGGTATTAATCACACGCTGTCATCAGTCATATCGCCCACTCTGTGCGGCGGTCCTCAGCCAGTCTGTCCCATCAATACCTCTGGGCTCTGTGTATTTTTACCCTCTTTTAAGATTTTCATTTTTGAGGGAATAACTAGTATAATTAACTTCTTTGAAATAAGGAATTTTCAGTTTGTCAAGTGTGCATGTGAAACCTGACATTTTTTATACACATCCAGTTTTTGCGTGATTTTCTTTTCAGTGGCAGCAATCAGTATTTTGAGGAAAGGCCATACTGTTAAGAACTAAATGTTATTTTTTTAAATTTTTACTAAAACACAATTCCTAAATTATTCTTGTTTCCTAACTTTACTCCCTCCTTTCATCTCCTCTTAGTAGTAGAAAGAACAGAAGTGTTATCAGTTCCACTCATCCCGTGAAGAGAGTGTTATCAAACATATCATATGTCCAGGACAAGGGATAACTAATTAGTCAAAACTCAAGTATTTGTTTTTTTCTTGGCTCAGCGCTTAATATAGACAGGCTATAGGATGTGGTCTTGTAGGATTCCAAACTCAACACTTTTTTTTTTTTTGATGTGGTACATCAGTGCCCAGAAATTTAGTATTAATTCCGGTAGTTTCTCTTGCTTCATCTGAATGTGAAAGGAATGGAAAAGTAGCGTGGATCTTATGGTGGCCAGTTATCTCTTTTTTGCTTGCTAAGGTTGTGTGTCGGTTCCTAGAGAACACTGAATAATCAGTCTCTTCCTTTCATGTTGTATGGCCAAGATATAGTAGCCGCCCCTTATTTGTGGGGGGTACATTCTGAGACCCCGATGGATTCCCGGAACCATGGGTAGTGCGGACACCTGTTTATGCTATGTGTTTTCTCATGTGCACATACCAATGATAAAAGTTACATTTCTAAATTAGGCACAGCGAGAGAGTAACAACAGTAACCGAATAGGGTAATTATAACAATATAGTGTAATGAAAGTTATGTAAATGTGGTTTCTCCCAAAATACTTTTTTGTACGGCACTCGCCTTCTCACTTAAAGGAACTACTTTGCACCTTCCCTTCGGCATATCCTGATTGCCGTCGTTGCTACTCTTGCACTTTGGAGCTGTTATTAAGTAAAATAATCGTCGCTTGAACACAAGAGACACCATGACCGTCTATCTGAAAACCGAGATGGCTACTAAGTGACTAACAGGTGGGAAGTGTGTACAGCGTGGAGACGCTGGAGAAAGGGATGACACACGTCCAGGTGTGAGATTTCATCACGATGCTCAGAGCGGTACACAAGTTAAAACTTATGACTTGTTGATTTCTGGAATTTTCCATTCCATATTTTTGGTCTGCAGTTGACTGCAGGTAACGGAAACCATGGAAAGTGAAACCGCAGATAAGGGGAAACTATGGTACTCTTTAAATGAAGTCACAGTATTCATGGGAAATCATGTGTAGAGATGACTAAGAAGAATGTCTAAAATGTACAGAGTTTGGTGAAGTGCTGGAGGAAAAAAATGGGTCAGTGCATTGATTCTCTTGGGGTAAGGGTGGGGGCACAATCTCCAAGGGACCACAAGAGAACCTCTGGTTAAAACTTTTCTAAATATGCATGACCCGCCTGAGGTCTCGCTACTGTAGCCATCACTCCCGGGACTCCACAGTTCCCTTTTCCTGCCTTGAATCGTTATGTATACTCACTACCTATAACCGCCGTTGGGATTATTGAGCGTATTGTTAGATATGAGATGAATTAAGGCTAAAGGCTTAGTCACATTAGAGAAGGTGTAGTTTCCTGTACCACTGCCCGTACCCCACACCCCATGTCGCCTCCAGTTAAGTGTAGTGTTACTTTTGTGGTGCTGTCGGACGCTGCTTTCTGTGAGAGTTGGAGTTCCTAACTTTGACTTTTTGGAAAAAAAGTTGTTCTTTTCCCTTTCACTATTCCATTTTGGTTATGGGGGTTGGTAGGAAAAACTGGCCTGGGTTTTTTTCCCCTTGCCCTGATAGCTGAACAATCTTGGGATCCTGAAATATTCTTAGCGTCACTTTTCTTTTGTATGAGTCCTCGCATTTCAGTTTTAGAGGCTGTTGTATGACTTGAATGAATGAAAGAATGTGGACATTCTCGGGAAGCTGTGAAGCATGACGATGTTGTAGTGCCCAATTCACAGTGCTGCCCTCTTTTCATAGAAGCAAGTCCCTAAAAGTCATGGTTGTATGTTCACTGTGTCTTTCTGACCATCAGAGCAGGGATGGATCCCTGACACAAACAGCCACACACATTCTCCCCTTCGGAATTTGAATTGGGGACCAGAAGATGTTGGTTCTGGCCTTGCTGATCTCGTGTAAGGAGATGAGAGACCAAGGCAGCGCTGGTGCAGCTGTCGTCTGCCGTTTGGAATGAGGAATAGAGAAAGCTTGTTGCGGAGGGTACAGGGAAGTTAGACCCGTGTAGAGAATCCGAGTCATGGAGAGAGAAGCCTCACTCACCCCTAGGGATCCTAATTTTCATTTCCTACTTGCTTTTCCTGGTTCTGGCTACATTTTTGGCCTTTGAGTTACATACTATACGTTTAAATTTGTTTAATCAATTCCCCTCTTTTTTTGTTTAAGCTATTTTGAGTTTTCTGTTATTTTCAACTAGAAAGATGAAGTGAAGGCCAATAAGTATGGTACTTAATGTTTTTTTTTAAAATTCTCTAACTATTTTTAATCCCCTATTCCGTTTTCTTCCCCCATGTCTATATAATTTGTTTTTAAGGCCAGTTATATTCCTTCATTTATTGAACAGCCATTGACTATATTTTTTCAGGGTACTTTAGAGATGTGAGATGAAGAAATACGATCCTTGCCCGTGAGCGCCTTTTAATTTACTGATGGTGATGGACATGTATATGACCACAGAATATTAGGCTGAAGAAGGAAATAAATACTATGTGCAATGTGGCTCCTATGAAGTGATTTGTATCTTTCGCTCCATAGCCTTACCTAAGACCATTTAAAATGTTCCTTTTTTTTTTTCCAGAGAACCAGCCCTTTTGTCCTTCTCTTATGCTAATATCTTGACTGTTGCTTTTGGACCTATCGTTTTCACCTGTGCCTCTGAGCATTGCAAGCAGGCCGGCTGTCTGGCCACGTATGCTTTTCTTTATTAAAGTAAGTGGCGAGAATTACGATGATGGAGGCACAACTGAAAACAAGACAAAACAGCTCAGACCTGTGATTTTTCTAAACAAACTCACTCGGTGAAGTTATTGGCTGTCCTGAGATGACTTTAACCTTACCTGTGGGTTACTTGAATATTTCCATGTTTAAGGTTATTCTTAGAGGTTCTGTGTTTCCAATAGCTTACGTTACATATAAAAAGGGTATTTAGAAAGCTTGTATTATATACTTAAAAGGGAACTTAATATAAGAGTTCTGCATTCCCTATAGCTTGCAATTATGTAAGAAAAGGGTACTTATGTAGCTTGCATTACATAATAAAAAGGGTGCTTAAATTGGAAGCCAGTGAAATTATGGGCAAACTGTGCAGGGCTGATTTTGGACCTACATTTTCTTAACAGGGAGGTTATATAGGTTATATATTTTACTGGCTCATGCAGCTCTTCAAAATGACCCAGTTCAGAATGACATTCAACTTAGAGCTGATCTAAATGGGCATTGGTGGAAAATCCCTTGGAAATTTATGGAGCAATTTTAAAAAGCTTGGAATCTCATTCGTAACAGGAGGAAAAAAATCTGTAGTTAAAAAGAATTTTAAGACGTATGCAACGCTTTATCTTATTGAAGAAATTATGTGGGAAATGCTTATATTTTTAAAAGAAGAGGAGGAACTAAAATTAGTCTTCTTTTGAAAATATCATTAGGGAAAGTAATACAATTAGTGAAGTAACCCAAGGATGAGCTAAATAATTTTCTTTGAAGTGAGAATTCTCCTAGAGATTAATTCTAAAATTGTTCCAGAGGCGTCATAATACCGAAAGGTAAAATCACAGGTAAAACTAATACAGAGAGTCTGTCTCACCTGTTCTTCTTTCTTGCCTTAGATAAGTCATAGGTAGTTCTGTCAGTCCTCTTTCTCTTTCCGTCACATCGCTTTGCTCATTTGCTAGTTGTGTGTGTTTGTATGTGTGCATATGTGCTTGTACACGTATGTGCATGTGTACACATTTGTCCCTTTCTTCCCTGCTAGATTTTAAGCTCATTACCTTACTGTCACTATGTATCCATAGCAGGCACTCAGTAATTATTGAATGAATGAATGGCGATTTGTCATTTGTGCATATAACCCTGCACAAGCATTCTCTACAAGTATTCCTCTTACAGAAATACGCCAGAAATATTTATACGTATCATCATTTTTAGGCTCTCAGATTACTGTATATTTGATGTGAGGTTTAGCACTATGTATATGGTGAGTAAATAATCCATAAAAAATGTGACTACTTTGTTTCTTATTTCTTATATCTGTCATAGAGAAGTTAACTTTCAAACAAGAAAAAGGAAGAATAAGAGAGAGGGTACGGTAAGTGGGACATTTGTAATCTTTAGCCCACGCCTTGGCAGACGGCTACCAAAATTGTCTGGGGCAGTGACGAGCTTGGTCAGTGGACAGACGTGGTTAGGGGAGCTCTCCCAGCTGCACTCTAAGTCAATGGTGGCTGCAATTCCAGTGGAGGAAGCCAGTGCCGTTTTCCCAGGGCCAGAGCTCAGGAGAGAGGCGGGACACTGTCCAGGTGCCCACTGGGGGAAGGGACGTGCCCCATGGATCACAGTTATAGGGCTGTGGAGGGAGGGCTATGAAGACAGTGAGCTGAGCAGCCATGAAAGCTGCCAGGGACGGGGGACATTGGTAGGGAGCTGCCCTTTCAAGGGAGGACAGGATTAGAAGTTGGGTTTAGTGGTGAGCGACAACCCCCACTCCCCTTCCTGAGATGTTTTCTCTGTCTCTGATAACATTGCTTTTGGCACGAAGTGTATCACTGGGCAGCATGCCTGCCTGCCAGGATACCAGAGGTGCTACTGAACCCCACCCTGCTAATTCCGTGTTCACTTTAAAGTTAGTGATGTCATGCCCTATTTGGGGCGGGGGGTGAGGCATGGCTGTAATTGCCACGGAAGCAGCTCTCTGTGTTATGCCTGCAGATGGCTTTGGATCTGTGAAGGAAAGAGCAAGATAAATATTTTCTTATAAAAGGAAGAATTAAACACTTATTGTTTAGAAACCAAACTGATAAACATGTTATGTTGAGGCAACAGAAATAAGCAAATTAATTACATGCAAATAACTGTTGTTCATGAAGTGTGGGATAATAATAGTATCTGTTTGGATGTTTATGGGAAGTTTATTTACATGGCTCAATTTTCTGCTAATTTTCCTGTGGAAAAGGAAAAATAGTTCCTAGTGCCTTTCTTTTAGGAATACTTTATGGAAATGGTAAAAACTGGTACTTTGTTTTGCTATCATTGCCTTGCCAAGGGTAGTTCTAAAGACGGTATTTGTGTGTACGTGGTGAAGAAAGAACTGATAATTGTATGCGGGCTTTTTCTGCCTTAAACAAGTGGCCGCCATCATAAGCATTACTATGTGACACAGAGGCTCTTCTTATGGAATATTAGCACTCTTGGTCACGGACATCCTTTGATGTCAGCTTCTTGGTGAACTTCAGACGTTTCCTCTCTTAAGACAACACAGGGAACTGAGCAGTTTATATTGAAAGTGTGGTCCAGGGTGTGGGGCTCTGCCCTTTCCACTAATGAGGGCCTGGGCTCATTTGGAAAAGATGGCGCCACACACTGTGAAGAAACCTCCGCTTCCTGCAGGGACTCTCCAGGCGTGTGTGTGTGTGTGTGTGTGTGTGTGTGTGTGTGTGTGCTTTCATTCTTCCAGGGTAATCAATTCTTGTGGGTCATTAACGTGGATTGTATATCACATGCCTCATAAGCTAGGAAACGTTTTGGTTGGGCTAAGGAGTAACTGTGTTTCTATCCAGCTTTCCACACTGGGCTTCTCCCCTGAATGCTTCTCTGGACCGGGTGACACACCTCCACCTGGTTACCTTTTTGTTCGTTTACTCTATGTGCTAAGTCTCTGACATTTTGCTCACTTCTGTGCATTTTTATCAGTAACCCTGACATTTTTGACATACTTTTAAAGCTGTTACCTCGTGGCATGCCAAACACTGTGATTAATTATCTGTAGTTCCCAAAACAGGAAGTAGAGTGGAAACGGACTTTTGCTTTAAATTTTGGTACAGTGGGAATTTTAACATCGAATCACAAACAAGAACAGCATTTTGTATCTGGGATTAGTTTGTATCAGTTACTCTCCAACCTCATTGTGCCATTTAGTGGTTACATGTGCATTGGGGTGTAGGAGAACTCGGGGGTGGCATAGGAAGGTTGTTGAACCACTGAACTCTGTAAATTAGCATCTTGCCTTTGAGGACTCTCTTTGCCAATCTTCTCCCTTGATTGCCATGGTAGAGATTAGAATTTGGATTGCTGATAGCTAAATATTTTCTTACTGTGTTTCTGGAGTGTGGGTGAGGGCAGTACGCGCGCGCACACACACGCACGCATGTCTCCCATCCCCCTGGGATCCACTGTTCCACTGTTCATTTTTTCAGGTTGAGGTCCCCAGGTAGGAAATTGATACTACCTTTTAATAATCCTGATTAAAAGGAGAAAAGTCAATTGTAGATTTTGAGGAGAGAATCAATTTCCTTATTACAGAGAAGGGTGAGAGACGTAACTAACTACTTTGTGTTTGCAAATTATTTGCTTTCAGCCTGTGATGCTTTCAAGAGTTTGAGAAATAGGGTATTTAACTTCTCAACTTATGACTGATGGGATCACGGTAAAAGTGCTCCAGCCTAATGGAAGCTTAAAATGCAGCTCTCAGAATTGCTGGATCACACTTGACAGTGATTTGTATGTCTACGGATTATTAAACCTCAGCATAGAGAATGTCCTGATTTAAAATTTTCCAATTTTATTCACTTGGTGGGAGGTGAGGAGCAGCTATCCTTCCTGAAGTCTTGTGTAGCAGAGTATCAGTATCTCAACCACAGATACGTTTCTGGTCAGAGCCAATGAAAGTAAGCTTTAAGGAGTTCTTTCAGTCTTGGACTTCTCCCTCTGAGAATTGCTAACATTTCCTCCATCCTTGACTTGGTCTGTTCTTCATTGACATCTAAATGCCAGTTGTGGTTCCAGCAGCCAGAAGCATGTGCCACAAACGGGAGCACATCCCTGAGAGTAATCAGGAAGAAGCCGGCTCAGAATGAATGGTAACCACTGTGCTCACATTTTATTAAACTTATTATGCAGGGCCTTGTAAGGTTCTTCTCAAAATCCCTGCAGCTCCTATGGGTTTGGCTAGGTATGCACAAACTTCCTGTTCAGAAATTGGCTGTTGGAGACTTTGTAAATCAGGAAACTGATTTAGTAATGGTGGCTTGCAGACTTGTTTAACACAATTTCTAGGTTCCTTCAGCTACATTCCACATTGGTGTGTTTTCTTGTTATTCTACTTGCTGTTTATTCCACAAGCATTTATTGGTGTTTGTTGTGTATATGTGGTTCTGAACAGGGTTATGCTTAAAGTGAGTTTTGGTTAAATCTCTTAGAGTGAATTTTCTTAATTTTTTGTGTTTTATGTCTTCCTTTCTTCCACTAATCAGAAATACCTTGTGAATATTATGCAAATGTGTATCTGAAAAATCCTAATTTGATATGTGTCAAAAGCTGATTAAAGGGGATGGTAGAAATACTGATGCATTGGAAAGACCAAAGCAGCAGGAAAATTATTAACCAAGAGAGATATGACTTGAGAATAGGGAATGAGGTAATTAAATATGGGTTAGAAGAACAATGATGAAGGAGAAATAGGGAATATATTGATTTAGTAGGTACAAGGGCACTAGAACAATGAAGCCTCAGAATATTAGAGAAAAACTTGATAGAAACATGCCTTTTCATATTCTCTTTTAATCAACTTGAAGGATGTTTGCCTTGGACCTAAAACAATGAGCAAAGTGTCAAATTTATTTTGAAATCATAATCTGAGGGGTGGCTGCTTGGCTCAGTTGGTTAGAGCGTGCTGCTAATAACACCAAGGTTGCCGGTTTGATCCCCGTGTGGGCCTCTGTGAGCTGTGACCTCCTTAAAAAAAAAAAAAAAAAAGGAAATCATAATCTGAATATTTTAAACATTTCAGTAGCAAATCGTCTGCTTTCTATTTCAATATCACATTTTCTACGTTTTGCGCAGTTAAATGGTTGTGTCACATATTTGGACCGAGATGTTTTTTGATAATTTTATAAAGATTTTAAAAATTGAGGTTTAATTCACATACCACAAAATTCATCATTTTAAGGTGTACAGTTCAGTGGTGTTTTTTGGTACATTTACAACGTCGTGCATCCATCACCACTGTCTAATTCTAGAAGATGTTCGTTACCCCAGTAAAGAACCTGGTCATTGGCAGCAACTCACGATTAGTGGTCAGTCCCTTTCCTTTTCCTCCATCGCCTTTGGCAACCACCAGTCTCCTTTTTGTCTCTATGGATTTACCTACTTTGGACATTTCCTATAAATAGAATAGTATAATACATGATCTTTTGTGTGTTGCGAAAACATCTCAGCATAATGTTTTCAAGGTTCATCCATGTTATAGCATGTATCAGTACTTCATTCCTTTTCTTGCCTAATATTCCATTGAATGGACATTCGATGACCCATCTCTTATCCACTCATTAGTTGATGGACATCTGGGTTGTTTCTACTTTTTGGCTGTTGTGCATAGTGTTCCTATGAATATTCATGTACAAGTTTTTGCGTGAAGATACAGTTATAATTTCAATATACTTAGGAATGGAATTTTTGGGTCATATGGGTAACTCTTTAACTTTTTGAGATTCTGCCAAACGTTTTTCCAAATTGGCCACACCATTTTATCTTCCACCGTATGGAGCATATTATTTAAAATGTAACTGATATATCATTAAATACAAGTTTACCTTTTGTTTTCTGCACTTTTGGACATCATGTCTACTGGAATGAGTCATTAGCCGAAGCTTTGATACGGTAGGTCATAGAATTTTAGAGCTGGAGGGATTCTAATGGATCCATCCTTACCGAGCTCTCAGCATCACAATCATCTTGAATTCACCCTGCTTCCTGAACTTGGTGGTTCATTGCTGACCTGGTACAGCATTTTCTGACAGGTTTATAGCTTTGCTTTGGGGTTTATTGACATTTAATGAGTGTTTTTGTTCTTGTGAAATCATTTGCATGTTTACTGCTGAGGCCGGCATTCATAAAAGGAGAAAACATTTAAGTAACTGCATTTTACCTAGGGAAGATAAATTACAGTTGCCCATCAATAAATAGATAACTTTCATAGCTGCCAAGATTATTAGCTTGTGGAAGACTATAAATTTGTGCTCTCCCTGGTGAGTCACTTGCCTTAAAAAATTTCACAACTAATTATCTGAAAGTGAGACATGTTAATGCAAGTTTGCTCTCTATTTACTAGTATTTTTTTTTTCTTTCCTAATCACCCTTGTGGATGGAGGAATCCATTTGCTCAGTCTTTCCTCCCTACTCTGCTCTTCCAGAGTAATATATGTTTAAATTAAATGTAGCATAGTATAAGTAAGCATAGATTACCTTGCATCTGAGGCAATGATTTTAGAGCCACGTTTGCATGTTAAGTGGAGTTATGTGCCATAAAGGATAGGTTTGTAGACTGGACCCATAATAAAGCTGAGAATTGCTGTGCAAAAGCTATAGACCGTAGGTAGAAATCTAGAGCCTTTGAATGCAAAGGGTAGATATTTCACTTCTTTTTTGACAAAACCTTCATTTTATATGGCTTCATGGGACACAGGTAGTTCAGTTACTTTAGTTAAAACTCATTCCAGGAAGCAGAATAGTAAGATATTACTTGAAGGTATTGAGATTTTTCACTTTTTATAACTTTCACCAGCTGATTTTTACCTGGTATTAAAGAAAGAAGTTTAACAGTTATGTGGGTTCAGGTCATAATCTGTGGGACATAGGCTAGGGAGGATCATAGGCTGTGACGATAATAATTGTGTTTCTAGTCCACTGCATCCATGTACTGTTGAGAGTTAAAAGTGGGAAAATGGTAAAGCATCCTCCTTTTTGATAAAGTAGGAGATAAGGGCATTTTTAGGGATTAGCATGGGCTGATAGGAAAAAAAGCAGGCTTTTATTTCGATTTGTGTTCAAGTTCTGGCTCTGTCACTAACTGGTTGTGTAATCTTGTTTCAACTACAGAATTTCACCAAGGCTCATTTTACTCATTTGTAAAATGTGGATAATAATAATTCTTCGCAAGGTAGCTTTTGTATTTGGTGCGATACTGTACGGGATGCATAGTAGGCATTCACTAGTTGTTAGTGAAATCTGAAACTGGGGTTCGTTAGACCACCTTACAAGGTTTTATTATATGTATATGTGCGTGTACACGCACACATGCATGCACACACACACACACACATGCACACAGCAGTCTATCTCTATCCCACATCTTGTTTCCAGTAGAATTTATCTGGTTATGTGGTTAACACGTTAACTCTTAAATGTATTTGGATAATCATAGCCTTTTAAAATGACCTTACAATGTCCTTTACGATAAAGATTTGTTACTAGCTGCTATACATTTGTTTGTCAAGTGCTTTCCCCTCTTTCAGTTTCTGCCAGCGTCACCACTACTGCTTACATCATCCACGTTTGGAACCTCTGCATAAGCTTTTCTCCCTTCTCTTTCCCTTGTAATTTTGCTACCTACCAGGCTATTTCTGTGCAGAGCTAATGCTACATTTACAAGATTGTTGAATCTGATATAAGGTAGAAAATGTATTAGTTAACAGGTTACTGAGGTGCTAGGAAAGCTCCTGATCGTGGCCATTTATACCCAGAAATATAATATATTCCCAGTTATAACGTTTTTTCCCCCTATTTAATTTTGTTTTCTAATGGCCCTCTCACTGGTAAGCTTATAAAAATGTTCTTTTACCCAGATGGTGTGGGTAAACAGAACAAGCTCTAGCAGCCTGCATCCGAGGATGCAGTAGATTGGATTATTGTTCGGCAAGCGATCATTCCCTCTTCCTCGCGTTGATAGTGGGCTTGGACATGTGACTTATTGTAGCCAATGGAATGTCAGCGGATATGCCACTAGCGAAGGCTTCACATGTGCTTGTGCATTAGGACTTGGTTTTTGCTGAATCCCAGACAATCAGCGTATGTGAGAGCAGGAGAGAAATGCTTATTATTGTGTGTGATTGAGTTTTGAAGAAGTGGTTTGTTACTCGGTCTTGTTGCGACAGCAGCTAACAGATGCAAAGGGATGCTGGTTTCTTTGAAAGATTTCCTTTGGGCACCGATTTGGGAGCCTTAACTTCCCCTGTAGAATCATAAACTCATTGTTTGATTGCACCTATTTCTAATGCCAATTTTGTGTCTGGTCACTGACAAAACTGTTCAAGACTGAAAGCTCCGTTAAAAGGAATGCGAACAATTCAGATACGGCTGAAGGAGGGTGCCGCTTAGCTCTGGCTAACTCTGCAAACCTGTCTGTCCTTGGAAGTTGTTTCTAAGTGAAGATAGTGGCCAGTGGCTATTACGGGTAAAGTCCTTAGATTTCCTCGGTGGTGAAAAGGGCGGCAAATACACAAAGATAGTTTCTGTAATTAGGGAAAGAGCCTGTGAAAGTTCCATTTTGTCTTTAGAAGTAAACTTCAAGGAATCTGGAGGAGGCCAAACACCTTTTGAAAATAATGATTGTCTTGGGCTAATTTCTTCCCTGTGCCTCCAGCATCATTAGGTACCAGTCCTACTGTGTAGGTTCATTTGCAAACAAAACTGATTGCCGAGGGGAGGCTGTGTGCTTGAGACTCCCCCAAAGCGCAGATTCCAGACACCTGCCCAGTGTTTAAAGGGGTTACCCTCATCAGTACTTTTATTTATTTTCCCTCTACCTAGGAAAAATGGGGGAGAAAGATTGTTTATTTCAAAAGGCATTGGAACCCATCCTTCAAAAGAGAACACTGAAAAAAAGAGAAAAAAGGATATTGTGTAAAAGCTCAGAAGGTTTTCAGAATTTCCCTTTCTTGCCCATTGTAGACATATCTTTCCCTTTGCTCTGAGCTCCCCCCTCTGGCATTCATGATACATTTCTCCTTCTATTACTACAGACTTCAAAGCTCCCCCACCATGTTATTTTGCAAACTCTCTTGACTGTGAAGTGATGGTGGGGGCTGCTTTTACTTCCTAGAGTTTGGTGGGTTGTGGATTAAAGAACGCAGAGGAACTGCCTGCAATGTTTATTAACTTTTGATTCAGTACAACAAAAATGGGAAACCCAGTGCACCATTGAGTTTGCTTCAAAGATACTTTGAGCTTGTTTAACCACAGTTTAAGGCTTGTGGGCCAGGACTGAAATGAGGTGCCTTTTCACAGACCTCACAGACCTGCTGTCATGTTAAGAAACCCATAATGCCCTTTGGTTTTCATAATTAAAGCTTTATCCTTACTGTTTTTTTAAAAATGGTTATCTTTGCTCTAATGGAAACTGATTGCTTTATTGTAAGTAAACTCCTACATATTGTATATTTTCTTTGAAAAGAATATTGGTAATGCCCAATTTATTTAGCACTGTCTAGGAATCTGATTTTCAGTGTGGCTTAATTTTTCAGAAAAATCTCACCCCCTTAAGCACCAAAGGTTGTATTTTAACATTTTTAAACGGAAAATTTTGTGCAATGCATTTCTCAAATTGGGTCTATAGGGAGGGAAAATGTTTTCCTTCACCCTCTTAGGGCCCTTGACTTGATCTGAATATTAAACTGACAGAGCCAGAGTAACAGGAGAAAAGCACACACATTTATTTAATTAAAGTTTTCCATGACTCGGGAACCCTCAGATGGAAATGAAGACTCAAAGACATGGCACCGCCTACTTGCTTTTTCATGTTAGGTTGAACGAGGCAGTTGTGGAAAGGTGATGAAACTGTGAGGAGCTAACGGAAGATGAGAATTATTTTAACAAGGTCTGTGAGTGTTGCTGTAGAATTCACCTGGTCTCAGTTTCTTGTCCTTGATGATAAGAATGCTACTTATTCTTCTGGTATAGAGAGTTCCTCTTTCATATAAGAATTTTATCTGCTTTTAAGAAAAAGAAAGAAGCCCAGAGTGTTCTTGTATTTGCTAGTTTTCAAGTGCCTTTAATTCAAAACAATCAGTCAGCCAGAGGGGCATATTTTGGGATGACATGCTCTGAGCGCCACGCCTTTTTGTGTCAAAATACTGAACACATTTAGTCTTTCTTGATGCTCTAAGGGCCATTGTTTTGAAGCTGGTTAACTGGTGCTTCATTCGAACTCTGCAGCACTACTTATCCTTGGTTGGATGTGTCGTGATGTGTCAAAGGTCACCTTACCAACGTGGTTAGAAGATGGAAACAGAGAAGGACCCTCTGGTATCAAGCTCTTGGGTTCTTCACTGTGGATTTTGTGGCATAAGTACGTTTCAGCTATGTAGATGCTCCTTTCCTCTCTCTTGCCTGTTCGTTCACGTTCCCAATGGTCCACGTTGCTAAGTAAGTTAGGTTATTATTGTGCTGACAATGGCAATCAAATGACACCTAAAACACGTGTATTGTAGCATTCTTTCCTAATCCTATCAGTCTGTATTTCTGGCACTTGATCTTCACTTGTGCCGTGGATATCATTTTCTGGGGAAAACGTTCCATTATTGAGTCATTTGTTAATTTTCAGAAGTATCTGGATTAGGTACAAGGTGTTTGCCATTGCTCATTGTTCTGTGTGGGTTGTGTTGAATGAGCAAGTGAATGAATAAACTTGCTTCTTTTGACATGGAAGCAGCTGGATTTTTTTCTTTCTTTTGAGTCAAATCCTTGGTTAGATTTTTTTTTTTCCTCCCAATTTGTTCTTTAAAAAATTTTTTTTTTTTTTTGGTAATGCCAGCTATAGTTACTATGTTTTACATTAGATCCTTAGACCTCATTCATCTTACAGCTGAAAGTCTGTACCCTTTTGCCAACCTTTCCCTATTTCCTCCAACCGCCAGCCCCTGGCAGCCCCTTTCCGACTCTTTGTTTCTATGAGTTTGACTTAAGTTTTTTTTTTGATCCCACATGTAAGTGATGCCATGTAGAATTATTCCTTGTCTGTCTGTCTCATTTCACTTAGCATAATGCCCTCAAGGTCCATCTGTATTGTTGTAAATAGCAATATGTTCTTTGTTTTCATAACTGAATAATATTCTTCTGCGTGTGTGTGTGTGTGTGTCTACCACATCAATTTATCCATTCATTCGTTGATGGACACTTAGGTTGTAGCATTATTCACAATAGATAAGATATGGAAACAGTCTCTTAATTTGTTCTTGTGCTTTATGCCTAAGGGTTGTAAAGCGTGGTTAAATTATCTTAAACATTCTTGTGTGTGTGTGTGTGTGTCTACTTTGTTTTGTTTAAGGAGATGAAATTGACCAGTTGTTTAAAGGGATTGGTGCTCTTACATTTTTGAAAGATTTTTTCTTCTTCACATTCAGGCAATCTGAGTGAACAGGAACTGGTTCACACCTAGAATTGCCTGGGCCTTCCTTGTACCTCCTTCTCACTGTCGCAGCTGGTATGTCCATGCTTGCCCATCTGTCCGTCATGAGCTTTGGCCTCTGAATGAAAGGATCTTGAATTTGACTCTAAGTGTCCTCTTTAGACCAGAGCTATCATTGCTCATGTAAATGACATTACCTGGGAGTCTGCTTTCTCCTTTGTTCTGCATTTGGCATCAAGACTCATAAGTGATGAAACACCCTTCCCCGACTCAGGACCAATACTCATTTCCTTTTTCTCTTCTTTATCTCCTTTTTCCTGAGAGAACACGGTGTACCGCCCGCCCCATTGTAGCATTTATGTTTTACGGGATAGTCTACTGGCATAATCCTCTTTACTAAGGCCACAGAGGTCAGTTTTAGGGATCTGATCAAGGGCCATTGACGGACCTGTGACAAAACCAGCCTTTGTAAATATCATATACCTTTCCTATATGTGGGTTGAGTGGCTTTCAATTTAATCAATGTGTAGTTCTTAATGTGTACTACATGGAATGCACTATGCTGGACACAAACAGATATCCAGTAATGAAGTCCCCCCATTAATTTAGCTTGTAGGAAATGGAATAGTCTTTTTTGCTTATGTTTATAATTATTTGAGGTCTTTTTCCATTAGCTTGGTGTTGACTTCCTGAAAAAAGCATATGCCTTCATGTGAATTTGCCTGTCAGCCATATCTATAAATTGAGGGTAATTTAATAAAAATGTATTTAGGAGTTTGCCTGTGGATGGAAGTTGTGTTGGTACATGTGTGTATGTAAGGAACTTCCATGAGTCATTAAACTATATTATGATCATAGTAAAGGTAGTTTTTTAGGATTTCTGTTTATTTTTGCTTTCTCTTTAAACTTAACATGTTCTCCAAAAACATGTATTAGGGGATTTATTTTTAAAGAATGTACTGAAAATATTTGGTCATATTTATAGTATATTTTGAACTTTGTTTTACTTTTATTTTACAGTTTTTCACATCTTCTATACTGCTGTTGCTAGAGTTGTTTTTTTTTGGTTTTTATTCTGATTATGGTTTATGATTTAATTATCCACTAGATGTTCAAGTATTTTGCCTTTTTCTGTCACACACACAAAAAATGGACTGTCACCTTCTTTGTGGCACAATTTTCTGCTCAGAAACAATGGAAAAGTTTGGTAGCATTCACTTTCTATTTCATTGTCTTTACACCTTTCCAACTATCGGATAATCACTTTCTGTTTGGTTGGATAGTGAAGAAAAATGTCTCTGGTTGCAATCTAGATGGGAGAAAATGTCACTGGTTTTACCCTAACGTTTTCATAATTTCTCTTTGCAATCATTTTAAGATTGATAGGACATTTCGTTATCTCATTTTTTCTCTCTCCTTCAAATCTTCTGTTTCCCCATTTTTCTGTGATATTTCCATAATGATTGTAAATGACTCCTGAAGTGTACGAGTGAATTTCCTTAGGAGACGTAGCTTCCCATCATCCCGGCTCCAGATTGGGATGGGTTCAGTTCTGCCAAGTATTCCACATCTGCTTTCTGTCAGTCGCTATTTTTGCAAACTCTTCATTCTCTCTAATTATACAAATAACGTCTTCTTCATTTTTCTTGTCAAAGACAAGTTAAAAAGAGTTAGTTCAGTTTCTGAGTTAGCTTAGTCTCCGTTAATTCCATACCCCACTCCATTTTTAGCAGCATTTTTCTTTTCCCAGTCTTTCCCCCACCTAGGTAACGTTAAAAGCTCATCTTGTCATGTCTGCCTTATTTGAATAGCATGAATTAATTTGCTACTTCTGACTCTTCTGTAAGTTTTAGGTGACTATATAACAAGATACTTTCAACTTTTCCCCATATTCACTGCAGCTCTGTCTTTTTAGATATTTGAAGAGTCATTTGAGAAACTACATTGGGTGTTTTTTTGTTCATTATCATTGTCCCCAAGAGAAATGTTAATCTTATGTGTGTTAATTATTTAATTATCTTAATGATGTCTCAGATGGTACTCCTGGCCTGTTGCACACTGATGGCATTCATCCTTCATCCCAGGGCTTCTCAGAGTTCCTGGTTCTCTAATGTTTGCACATTTATATGTAAATGGTTCTTCTGTTAGTTCATAACCAACTTTGCCTTTTCTTTTTTTTTTGGCGTCGCCCAAGTTCTGTCTCTTCTCCCTCTCATGTCCTGTGTTCTTTAGATTTATTCTCATTTTGTTTTTTCTGTGATTAATCCTTTCTTTCCATTGTCCCCAGTGCAGGCCATTAGTTTCTCATACACACTTCTCAAACTTTAATGGCCTTGAGAACCACCATGGAATTCTTGTTCAGAGTCCAAATTGCTGGGTCCCAAGCCCAGAAATTCTAATTCATTTGGCTTGTGAAGGACTTAGTTAGATATCTTCATTTGTAACAGGCCTGAGAGAGGTTTGGATGAGATGGTCCATGGGCCACACTGCTACCACCTGCAAACCAGGTTCTTTGCTGCCAGCCTTTACCTCAAATGCAACAGCCAGATTTGTCAGCTCAGAATGTTCATTTCTAAATGAATTCATGAAATGCTAACAATTGCAAGGCACTGTGTGGGTATTCAGAATATCTGAATGAACGAAATGGACTTTGTCTCTGATCTTGCCATATCAGAGATTGCGTACAGTAGATTGAATTTTTTCTTTCATGTCTTCCTCGTCTCAAAAACTTCTTTGATTTCCTGTTGTTTACATGCAGCAGTGAGTCATTTCAGCAGTACATTTGCTGATGTGCTTATAGAACAGAAGAGCAATGCCTGGGAATCAGGAGTTTTGGATTCTAGGTTTGTTTTTCCTTGACCGTGTGTGTGCATTTGTGCGTGCGTGCGTTTCACTTATGAAAGGAGGGGGATTGGATTAGATCACTAATGTTCCTTTCAGTCAGTTTTAATCCCAGTCATGCTCTCTGCCTTCAAGGTCTTACATTCAAGGTTACAGGAAATATACCATACTTCATCGGTTCTAATATGTCATCATTTAGAAGACCCCTCCCAATTTCAGCGAAGTTAAAATGTGAAAAAACGTGCGTCATATCAATGAGCGGCCTATGTGTTTGTGGGTGTGCGTTTGTATTTATGAGGATAATGATACTACACAAAGCCACCTTCTAACTACTGACACATCATTAATTACCTAGGACCAAAAAAGACATGTCATTGGTTTGGCACTAATGAAAGGGTGAGAATTTATTGAGAGACCTAAAGTCTGTAACACAAAAGAAGCAAAGGTGGAGTGGGAGACTCTCTCAGCCCAGATGACCCTTCCCATGTTTCCCCTGAGTCTGCCTCACGACTGAAGTGTGGGGCGTGTGGAGATTTCTAACCATGAAGTGAGCAGCGCAACTGTAACTCAGTGGGTAACTCTTCATCCGTCACTCTGTTCAGACAGCTCAAAGAAGCCAAACTCAGGTGAGCGCTGTGCTTCTTGTGAGTTACAACTGCTTTATTTTTTTCCTTTTAATGAAATGTGTTCATTTAAAAGCATTTTTTAGAAACAAGGTTAGCAATCCAATTGAATAACTTAACAACCCTCTCCCACCCACACAGACAACACACACTTGATTCCCAACTCAGGGTCTTACATAAGTAACATCCACTACCTTTTAAACTTTTCCAAAAGTTGTTGTAGTTCCTGCGAACGATGAGGACTATCTTATTTCTCTTCATGTTTTTACCGAGTCTCACTATTCCGGGATGATGTATTATGGGATACAGAAGAAGGTACTGGAATCAACTCTGTGCTGTTATGAAGGCGCTGACTCTGTTATTCTCACTCTTATCTCTACCCTTAGCTGCCCATTCAGTCCCCGCTTCCTTTCAGGCGCGTTTAGCCTTAGAATTAACTTCTCATGCTGCATTTGGTCATCAATGTTCATGATTTGACTGGAGGTACTTTTGTACTACTGGGAGGTTTTAGAAGAAATTTTCCATTTCCAAAGTTGTAACTTTAACAGCTAGTAGTAAATGCCAAATAAATACTATGAACTCTTAAATACCAGGGGAGTTAAAGGAAAGGAGAGATCACTGAGTTTTTGGGAAATGCTTCAAGATGGGAATGGTATTCCACACAAGTAAGCCAGCGAGACTGGAGAAGCAGTAGCAGGAAAAGGTAGACATAGAAAAGCGCGAGGAGCGTGTGAGAGGAGGGACTGTGTTTAATAGACGAGCGCAGGAGGTGTCATGGGAGACGTGTGTGAGAGGAAATCCTGCCCAGGTGGGTTTGGGCTGAGCCATTGGAGGATCTAGAAATCCCAGCTAACGATTTTCAATTTTATGAAGCAAGCATTTCTCCCATCTTGAAGAGGCATTTATCATTGTCTATAAGGCTCCAATCATTTTCTTATGGATAGGGCTTGTGCGTGGTACAGTGGGGCTACTTCTGACTAAAATTGGTAAGCCTTCATGTGTGTTGTATGTGTGTTTGTGTATGGTGTGCACATATACAAACACAATATACATGCAATGGATATTCCTGAGGTGGGAGGCCTTACGCAGCGTGGAGGAGAGGACGGTGCTCCTGGCGGAGTTTTCTGGTGCGCCATCTTGGAAAGCTGGGAAATGACATTCTCACCACACGGTCTTTTAGATCTACCAGTTACTAAGGATCAACCTTCTGACAAGGCTTGCCATGAGCCATGGAGAACCGTTGGAGGTTTTTGTTGGTGGTGTTAGTTTGTTTTTTTTGTTTTGTGTATGTTTTTTAACCCAGGACTTGATATTATGAAATGATTGTTTTAGAAAGGGTGTTCTGGATGTAGTTTTCATGATGAATCGAAGGGGATTAGACTCAAGGCCAATTCAAAATACCCCTTTGAAAGCCTGCATGAGATAAGGAGGGACAGAGTAAGGACAGTGAGAATAGAAAGGGATAGTTACGAGAAAAGAGAGAAGCTGTATAGGGAGAATTTACTCACTTAGTAAACATTTATTGAAATGTATTATACTTTGGAGATTTATGGTTGAAAAAGCTGGAATCGCTGCTTCCAAAAGCCCTTACTAGTAGGCAGTCAGACACTTAACTTGTGATAACATGATGTGCTTTATGACAGAACAGTGATGAAGTGCTATGGAAACAGAGGAAGGATTTTTCAGTCGAGTGGAGATGGGGAAGGGACTCAAGGAGCTTGAGAGTTATAGTATATGAGCCTATTTATAAGGTAAAGGAAAGAACCTTGTAGGGAATGAGGAGTTCATTTACTGGGGGGAGTGAAGGGATAATTAATGAAGCGAAATATGGAGGAGGTGGGAGTAAATGGGTTTTGACTATGAGAAGGCATTTGAGGGACTTGAAGATTGGCTGGGTGTTGAGGAGAGAAGTAAATCAAAGCTGACCAAGTAATGAGTTTTATGTAACTAAAGCAGTGGAGTTACTATTTGCAATAAAGAGAAGATGAATTGGTTATAAGCGCATTTGAGTTTGAGATGATAGCAGTTCAATGGGAAGCTTGTAGCTAAGGTTGATAAGGTTGACCAGTGAAAGATAAGGGTGGGCGCCATTGATCACAGTGGAGGAGTGCAGTAATACTGTAATCTGTCATACTAAGTGCAGTCTGTGGGAATGGGCACTTGTGAAAGTGGTGGAGCAAGAAACTGTAGTTGCTATGAAAAGAGGCATGGAACGAGTTTTTAGACAATCCATTTCCCCGTCGGGGTGGCACCATGGCCTCTGTATGGAAGAGACTCTTCCATAGGTGGTGCATTTTCCCAGGAGCTCAGGCATGTATTGATGTGGAGGCTAGACCTGGAGTGGGAAATGTAAGTAGTGCTTGAAGCAGAAGACGGGTTTCCAGGAAATCCTCGCAGGAGAGGCCCAGCACAAGGGGACACATGGAGAGTAGGTACACCTCACGTACAGGGCAGAATGTGGGCTCATCTCGGGATTCTTTACCAGAGAGCCTCTGGGTAGCCATGGATGGAGTCAGAAACCAGGCCTGTGGGTAAGACTTGGTCTGTGAAGTGTGTAACAGTTGCCCCTGAGTCTGGTGGTGCAAACTCTAATACCAGAAACCCCGTTACGACCTGTTCTTGCTCAAGCACCAGGCGAGAACCTGCAGATACTCTGGGCGAGCGTGGTCTCTGCTGCTCTGCAGACCCAGTTGCATGCCTGTTGGCTTGCCCTTTCTGGGGGTGTCAGTGGGTGCTGTCACAGGCAATTAGGAAAGGTTCCCCCATCTTCCTGCCTGTGATGAGGAGCCAGCACCAAGCATAGTACCTAAGGCCCCTGGGGCTTCACCCTTATCTCTCAAAGTTGTATTTCCAGAAAAGTCGGCTAGAATGTGGCCCCCCGACGTGGAATGTGGTGGGGAAGTGAGGTGTTGTTGCCTGCGCACAGAAAGCTGAATCCATACAAGCAGTACCTGCAGCAGGAGAGGATGGGCCCAGGTGAAGAACGCTTTGGGGAGAGTGTTTCCCGTATTTCCGCCTTTGAGCCAGGACCAGGAACCAATGACAGACCCCGGAACTATGTGGATCAGGGAATTGTGGTCACTTCCTGTTCTCTTGTTCCCAGGAGACCTGGGTATACTCATATCCTGGCCAAAAAGGTTTCATGAGAACCAGGTCCGTATTGGACTGGGGTGTAGCTCCCTCACTAACCGGCTGGCCACAGGGTCAACATGAATGTTGTCTTCAGGAAAAGCCAAATTACAGAGTCAAGCTGCCTGACCAAAGGAATTTTTAGCCCAAAGGGGCAAGGGAGATTCTGGACGAGAGCTCGCATAATGGACCAGGGAGACCAAAGAAGGAAGGCTCGAAGCAGAGAATAGCAAGGAGAGCCTGGGGGAATTTTGTGCATCAGAGTATCTTTATATAGGCTGCGTGGGGTCTCAGGTGTGAAAAGGAGGATATCTTTAAAAGAGCCTAATCCTGCATGGGTAGTTCATTATTTTTCTCCTAGACTTCTTGAATCTCCCTCCTTCCATACGCCTCTGTGTGGACACACACACAGGTAGTTTGAGGTCATATTTAGTGAGGACTGATTTGTACCAGATACTGTGTTACATAGCAATGCACAGCACAGAGTCCCTTCCTGCATGGACCTCATATCCTACTGGGGAGATGGAGATAATAAACTCACACATACGTGCATTCACACACCACACATAAGATAATTTCCTTCTTAATGAGTTCCTCTGCAAAAAGATAGAACGAGGGCACAACACTGCAGCGTAAAATTGGTTGTGGAGGTGTCTTCTTCAGACCAGGTCGGTCAGGAAGCTCTCTTTAAAGAGATGCTATTTGAATCGGGTTCCGAATGATGAGAAAGAGACAGCCACAGTAAGATTTGGAAAAGGGAGAGAAGAATGTGGGCCTGTATTTGGCCCTATTAAATGGGTGGTGCCTATGAGATGAGATATTGAGCTGACAGTTGGGCGAATGCTTCTGGGTGCTCAGAAAAGATAGGTCCAGTGGTCTTAGCAGATAGTTTTAAAGTCTCAGGACTGGTTGAGATATCGCAAACTCATGCTCTTTAGGGGTTCTTTTTAATCATGTCTATTTGCCTAGGGACTGTCTGCATATATAATTCTTATGATTTTAAGTAGAACAGATCTTTTTTTTTTTTGAGTTAGGCAGAACTTCATGGGCATGAATATGATATTGTACATGTATGTATATTTTTTCGTATTTCTGGATCATACATATGATTGCTAAGTTCCTTCTACCATGTACTTGATTCTAAAAGACAGCATTTCTCAAAGTTTTCAACTTACATCTTGACAAACTGAAAATTTTCTAAACTCATTATGGAATCTACTGAAGTGTGCATATGCAGTCATAGGTTTCTGATCTTCCGATTTAATGAGAGTCCTGAAATCTCTCTTAGTAAATACTGTATTCGAAAAGGATTGCCGGAACATGTCTAAACTGCTTTGCAGTTAACACACTTCTGAAAATCCCTGTGAGGTGGGAAGGTGGTGGATGCTTTCCCTGATAACTCTGTAGAATGAGGCTTTGCAATACGAAGTAACTCCTGCAAGTACAGGGCAACACAACTGAAAATTGTTAGGGCCACTCCTAGAGACCAAGGGTTTAGTTTCTGTGCTAGGGCTCTTTTTACTACCCTCGTGGTTCTCAGCCTTGGCCACACATTATAATCATCTTAGGGAGTTGAAAAACAAAAAAAAATACCCCCAAAACCTAAAACAAAACCCACTGTGCCCAGGCCACGCTCCAGAGGCCTGTATATTGGTCCCCCCGCTTCCTGCCCTTCCCCCCCCCCCACACACATGCATACTCTCCCTGTGATTCTAATGTGCGGTGGTAGCTGTGAGCCACTGCTCCGTACCAAACTGCATTATCAGGAGCTGTGTTGATACCAGATGCTTTGTCTCGTTAACTCTAAGAGATTACTGAGTGAAACGGCACTTTCTAATAATATCAGTAAGGGAGACCTCTCTTCCCTTTCCAGTAAAGTCTCAGAGCCTTTACACTCATTGTGACTGTTTTTCCGGTCTGGTTGTGAGTCTGAATACCTCACACCTTCTTCCTCTGTCATCGGCCTTCTCTCTGCGTGGACATGAGACCAGGGAAGCTGGATCAGCCCTTGTTCTCCCTCAGCTCAATACACTTACAACCAAGACATGTCAATACAACTGTTTTCTCATTTGAAAGGGGGACTTTGTCCAGTTTAGGATTAGAAGAGATGCTTTTGTTAGAAAAAAAGTTTAGGATTAGAAGAGATTTTTTGCTCCATTCTTGGTGCGGTAAAATTCTGTCTGGTGATCTGGTGGTGTTTTGAATGGTTACGCCCAGCTTTCAGTGCAGGTGTGTGTGTACAGTGACGATGGCTTCCTCCCTGGTCTGCCCACCGTTAGCTAGTGAGCGGGCCCACATGCCTGCTTCTGGGTTGACTCGATTGGCGCTACGCAAAGCGTGGCCCTTGCCCAGCACCAGGAGGCACGACCTGTTACCTGTCCTCCATGAAATCAGTACAGAAACTGAGCTCAAGCATTTAGAAATGTGTGGTGATTGGACAAAGGAATTTTATGTCTATTGCATTGAATAATAAAATAAAATCGGAGCTTAGCTTTTGTTCATCTTCTTTTTATCATTTTAGCCTTTTTGTGTTTTACAAAAGTGGCAAAACTGATCCATCTTCATAAATAATTTAGAGCCACAGACTAGATCTTTGAATCCAGATGAAGGACCACCCTGCTGTTTTCAGGGAAGAGGTGATGATATTCTGGATGTGGGACTATTTTGAAGATGCAGGGTAACAAACTACCAAGTGGTAAACGTCATGTTCTGGCCGTGGGGATCAGCCCGGAACTCAGCCTCAGTTGACAATAGAACTTTCTAAGCATGTTTCTCATCCTTTATTTGCCACCTGCCCTCCTTCAGCTGCAGTTATGTTTCCGTATGTTTATTTAGCCCTGTAAAAACACAGGGACATTTGGACAGGTTTAATGGCGGATTTTTAACCGTGAGTTAAGAACTAAAGTTGAAAAATTGTTCTTAGTTGGCTTTGGCAGCTTACGTTTCCATTATTAAGTGATTCTGGACAAGTCAACTAAGCATTTCATCATTTTTATATTCAGATGTAATTTCACTCTGCACTGTTATGTTCTAGAAGATAGGTCATTTTCTAAAGCACATGGAGCCATGAAAACATCAGTGTTGATCATTTTCTTTTACACATTGTTTTAGGCAATCTGAGACTTCTGCTTGTTTTTTTTCCCAACTAGAGTATACAGATTCTAGAGATGAGAAAGGAAGGTTAGTCCATTCTCTTTTCTTCCTGTACAGTCCGCCAGGAAATTCCCCTCCCCCTTTTCTCTTATAGTATTATTTCCTATTATAAGAATAAGCCATGCTCATAACAGAAAATTTGGGAAATAAAGAAAACTAGAAGAAGGAAAGTTAACATTTTTGTGTTCCCAGCACCTAAAAATGACTGTTGTTCATATTTTACTGGGTTTTTCTCCAAATATTTGCTTCATTAAAAATCATAAAATGGTCATATTGGGAACGCAAAATTCTAGTCCCTTATTTCAGTAAGGCATTTTATTCTGCTTATAAATGTACTTACGTGTTCATTATAAACGTGTTTAGATAACGGAGAAAACTTACAAAGCATAAAATTTAAAAATCATCTAGAATCCTACATGCTAGGGATAATTTCTAACTTGCGCTTACATTTATTTGCTTTTGCTTTTTCAAAGCATAGTTGAGTTCATAGCCTAAATGTTTTTAAGCATACCTGATATAGGCACAGTCATAGGGCCTAGATGAGAGAAGAGTTAATTAAAAAACACCTGATGATCAGGTCATTACTGTGAGTGTCAAAGATGTGAAAAATGCTTAAGCTTGTAGGCAAGTAAAAATGGTTCTTACGTGGCGCTATGCAACTGTTCCCTTGCAGAGAGAGCAATGCACTTTTTATTTAGTAGTTCTCCTGGAATACTGTCCCAACTGTGTTTAAAATAGTTGAGCCACGATTAGTAAGTGGTAGAAAGGATAACACTGCACTTGTCTTAAGTGTCTACATAAAATATCTAATATGTGGGTCGAAATAAGTGGCTGTGGGTGAAGGGCAGAGCAGGAAAGACACAAGTCTGGGAAATGTTCTCTGGCCACACTTGACCCTTGAGCTCCACTTCACCCCTCTACACCCTGTCTAGTTGGGTTACTAACATCGGGGCTGGGAAAACCCACCAATCCTTTCATGTCAGGACTTCCGTATGCTTCCGATTCTATAATACTTTCTACTCATCCTTGGTGGCCTAGAGTATGTCTGAAAACTCTCACCCACCCCCATTTGTGGGTAGTATTGTGTACCCCCAAAGATCTGTTCAAGTTCTACCATCCGGTACCTGTGATGGTGACCTTATTTGGAAATAGGGTGTTTGAAGATGGAATCAGGTTAAGATGAGGTCCTACTATATTAGGGTGGACCCTAATCTAATAACTGTGTCCTTATAAGAAGAAAGAAATTTGCATACAGAGAAAAGAGACAGTCCTGTGACAGTGGAGGCAAAGGCTGCGTCTACAAGCAACCACCAGAAACTACCGTGTTTCCCCGAAAATAAGACCGGGTCTTACATTAATTTTTGCTACGGAAGACGCATTAGGGCTCATGTTCAGGGGATGTCCTCCTGAAAAATCATGCTATGGCTTATTTCTGGTTAGGGCTAATTTTCCAGGAAACAGTAGGAAGAAGCAAGGAAAGAGCCTCTTCTGGAGCCTCCAGAGAGCCTGGTCCTACCGCGAGCATCTTGATTTCAGACCTCTGGTCTCCAGAACTAGAGGAGTGTTTTCTGTTGTTGGAAGCTACCTTGTTTGTGGTAATCTGATACCATAGCCCTAAGAAACCAATGCACCCCCCAAGAACACTGGTTTTTTTGTTTTCTTAACCCTCTCAATTTATGTTTTCTGAGCATTTTAAAATGTGAGGAATTTTTTTTTTTTTGGACCCTCTCTTTTTCCTTAAAAATCTGTAGACAATGTTCCATAGTCTTCTATCAATATAGTGTTACAGAAAGCATAAAGCTATGCTCATTATTTTGTAATTTCTTTATTTGGCCTATTTTTATTTGCATCACAAATTGGATCTAACTAGATAAGGGTCATTTCATTATAACCCCTTCTCTCCCCGATGTGGTAACCTCTTGTTTTTCCCCCAAAGCCAGAAAACATACTTCAGGGTGTATGTTTATGTGTGTGTATGTACACATATCTTTTAAAGTTGTTTATAATTATTGGATTGAATCCTTGTTGTCAAATCTTCATGTCATCTGTTCTCAACCTTTTCAATCTTTGTTGTTTTTTCCCATCTATGTTTGGGATTATTTTTCAGATTTGTTTTTCATTCCTCTGATTTTACTTTATGGAATATAAATTATTAACCTATTGCTTTTATGGCAGCTTTCTCTTCTGTTACAGCATTTTTATCTTCCTTGCAATTATTCTTATCTTTGTCCACTTTCAATCTCTGGTATCTTTTCCTTTTAACCTGTTTTCTCTTTGAAGAGTTCTTTTGTTCTTTTATTGTTGCAGGAGGCCACGTGTTCTTCTTACATGGTACTGAAGTTGCCAGGATTTATTGAAATTTTCTTGTTTCTAGTTTCTTGAAATGTATCTCTTGGTCACATTTTCTTTTCCCTGTTTACTCATTCTCAAATGAGAGGAAGTTCACCTAGACCAAATGTTTGCCGACTGTTGGAATATGACGACTGCCGCTTAGCCTATTATTTAAACATTTGGGTGCTAATGAAATCATTTTCTGAGTTTTACTGCTAGAAATCAATTTCATGTGTACATCTACCAGCCAAGTTCCCAGTTTTCATATAATGCAGACCTATTTCCTTGAGATGGAATCTTCAACCTCCATTTCTACCTGTCTCCCTGATATGCAGAGAATCGATGACATATTAAACTAAACATAAATGCATCTTCCATGATTATTTTTGTCCTTTTCTGTGTACAGTATTTTACATAAGAAGATTCTGTTTGTCAGAGCCCCATTCCCCATCCTCTCCTACTTGCTGTTGCATTTGAGATACTCTTTCTAATGGATGTAGAAAAAGAGGTTCTTGGGTGAGGTGATCAGGAAAAGGGCTGGCAGCTTCTCAGGCTGCCATCTATGTGATAGTGAATGGTTGTGCAGTTTGCTTTGGAGGGTGCAGACAGTGGGCGGGTGGGACCTACTTCCAAAAGCGCAGACTCAC
This sequence comes from Rhinolophus sinicus, assembly GCF_036562045.2. Classification (NCBI taxonomy): domain Eukaryota; kingdom Metazoa; phylum Chordata; class Mammalia; order Chiroptera; family Rhinolophidae; genus Rhinolophus; species Rhinolophus sinicus. Next base: position 63,830,620 of record NC_133760.1, on the reverse strand, counting down.
TTTCCTTCCATTGGTACAGCAGTTGAACTATTAAGCTTAAACGAAAAAGGTGTAGATTTTAACCCTGTCCCATTAATCTACTATTTAATGGAATATTTTTCCTTTTAAGATTCTGGCAGTGTGGGCACAGTTTTAGCCCTATTTTTTGCACTCATTTTTTTGTACTCATAGGTATTTTAGTGGGGATGTGGGAAGAGATTGTGTGGGGTGCTACTAGTCAAATACCATCTTAATATTTTAACTTGAAAATTTGATGTTTGTTTCTCTTTTCTACTCCAGATTTCCTATTGACTTGTAACTTAGGGCAAGATCCTCTTTTAATCTTACTTACTTTAGCTTTAAATTTATATGTTTAACACACATGTATATAAATACTAATTCAGCTAATTTACTAACATTTTACTTATTAATATTACATTTTCTTTCTAGACCAAATGAATTTTTCTTTCATTCATGTGATAGTTGTAGTATTTAAACAGTTTTACCTTTTTTCCTAATTGTTTATTTTATTCTCCCTCATCCCCAGACGTATTTTATTCAAAAATCTTGAGTCACAGAGTTACATGGTTTTGAGATGGTGGCTATGCGTCAATAAACTGCCATGCTAGGGACAGAATGAAATGGACCCCCTGGTTCTGATGTTTCTTCATTAAGATGTTCAGCATGACACTAAGTTTAGTGTGTTGATAAGGTAGACCTTCCAGCCCATAGCTATTTGATGTACTGGAAAGAGGTCAATGATTTTGAGTTGAGAAGTCGTGGCTGTCCCCAGGATGGTTGTAGAGACCTGGTGCCTTGCTATTACCTTTTCCTTTGTTGTTACTTGTGGGGGAAACAAACAAACAAACAAACAAAAAACCCCATATGAACTATAGCATCTTAAGTGTCCAGTTCAGTAGTGTTAACTATATTCACGTTGCGTTGCTTTTAAACCTTTCCTCCTACCACTGAGAAGAGGCGAGCGGCTGATAATTTAGCCCGATGCACTGTGATTGGTTGAACAACCCAGCTTTTCCCATGACGTGCATGAGACACAAAGACCAAAACAAATGAACAAACCAAACGAAAGAAAAGAAAAACAGAAGGAAGAGGAATAAAGCTCAGATTCGAAATGGTCCCTACAGTAGCAGTATTAGTAAATTCCTTGATATCAGGTACTAAGAAGTAGAACATTAGAGGAAAAAATGAAAAAGTACCTTAAATGTGTACATCTATTATAAAACAACTATTGATAACTGTTTTAAAATGTTTTATAATGATCTTAGATACGTTAAACTGTGAGAAAATGTGTACCTCAGAACCTAAGAAATACACGGAAGTGTCGTGTGTAGCGATGAGAAGCAGTAAGTGTGTCTGAGGAGAAAGCTGGGGCCCACAGAGGAAGAACAGGGCCACAGCACAGACGTGGAGGAGGCTCTGCAGTCAGCTTGACACGCTCCACAGCCACTGCCGTCTTCATAACCCACCAGCCTTCAGCTCTCTGCCCATCGCATGTGTCCCCAATAGCTAATGCTCATCGATTCCAGATAATAGGGTGTTTTTTTTCCTCTTGAAAGTTATTTTTAACGAGGTTGTTTTGACCCTCCGCCATTATGGATTGTTGACAGCCACTGACAGTCTAACAAATGTCCATGGGAGAAACATGTTCTTAGTAATACTTGTAATGACAGAACAGCCAACACAACGTTACGTATGTGAACTGCTAACCTTTGTATTTACTCTGAGCAAATGAGCAACCCGTGGGCATTTGAAATATATGTGTGTTTAAAAGATGTCACGTGAGGTTATTTGTTCAGTTCCACAGTCCATTTTGCACTTTTTCCATATGGAAAGTAACTTATAATGGCATCACCAGTTATTCATCAATCTCATTTTTATTGTGTAAAGTCTGTGTGTGTCCACCCTCTGTCAATCTCTAAATTTATCATGACACATATACATGGAATGGATTGTTACCTTATCTGGGAGGAGAATAACCCATAAATATGAACGAGGCTTTAAAAGAGCCTAACATAAATCACCACGAAAAAAATCTGAAGTAAACTGTGAGAATATAAAAATCACTGTGAATTATAAATAATACAACACGGTTATAGAAGTCATTTTATATGAAAGCAGAAATATATTTCTCCTTCCTACAGTAAGGCTCAATGATTTTAATAACATCGGTTGGCCAGTTTCTACCTGGAATATAGTAGAAAGTTCTATAGTAAAAATTTTCAGTGATAATTGATAGCGTGGAACACTGATGCTTACTTGCTAGTGGACATTGCATTTGCTTTATATTGCTATCAGCATGTCATCAAAAGAAATCTTTATCTTTTCTCTTACCTTTGTCCTTAGAAAATAGCATACAGATTTTTAATCCTTTAAAAATTGAAATCTGTTTTAAAAATTTTAAACATTATATTTTCACTTAATTAAAAAGCCAGTTCTCTGAAATTAGTGATTAACTTTTGGACTACTTATTTATAAAGCATCCAGAGAATATCCTTAATTTTTTTTTCTGTTGTGCCTATTGTAACAAGATGTTCCAAGGAAGGTAATCATGAACATATAATTTAGTAACCTTTTAAACACATATTAAAAATAATATTTTCTATACTAAAGGTATCATCTCTTTGTTAAATAGCTGTTTAGCAGTGGTATTTTTCACTTTAGAAAGTTTTCTTTATAATATATAACTTACATAGTTAAGAATAGTATGTTATATGTTAAAAACACAACTTTCATTTGAAAGCAGGGTGATTTCTTTCTACATAAAAAGTGCTTCATTCATGTCACGGGATTGAGTAACCTCTATGTAATGCAGGAGATAAAGAAAAAGTATTAGGTGGTGCTTGTTCTTAGGTGCTTCGTAGCTGAGATAAAACTAATATTTTTAACAGCACTGACATTTCAAGACAATATGATTAAGTTCTAAATTGTGTGGTTCAGGCTACTTTTGAATGTCAATCTCAAAACTAGAGACAGGCGACTATTACATTTTTACCCCTATTCACATGTAACTGGACCAAAAACATTCTAAATATTCAGTTGCTAAATAGACTAGGAGGTGTTTTCTTTAATTTGTTTCTAAGAGGAAATTTCTTCCATGCTGAAACAACTCTTTTTTATGTTTTGTACTATATTTTTAATAATTTCTCCAACACTGCCTTCATTCCTTAAGAGGATTTCTTTGGTTCGTTGTTAGGCTAAAGGTTACAAACCATAAAACTCCTCCTTCTGCTAAGAATAGAACATATTTCCAAGGTGGCAATAGATGATGATTATTTAATAGAATTATTATCTTGGCAACTTTCAATTCATATGTGACAAAGCTCAGGAATTCCACCATCTAGATTCCTAGTTTTTAAAGTATCATGACTGACACAAGAGGAAAAAAAAAATAGTCTTTCTTTTCTAAAGTTGTTACTTGTAGGACCTTTTTTTATGATGGAGAGGTCTGTCTAGGTTTCTTTGAAAGCTGTTTCAGAGTTGATGAATGTGACAATTCAAGTGATGTGATTTATATACATGGACAAAGGTGAGCTAGTGATTGTCCAGATGGAAAAGTGCTCAGTGCAACTTTAAAACTGCATGTATAATGTATACAATTGGCATTCTATAGATTTATGGGTTGTAATTTACTGCTGTTTTGATTTAAAAAATTGGATGATCTATCTATGGTTCTAGCGATGTTTCAAGCAGCGAAAGAAACAATTCCATGAAACTTAGCAGTGCAAGCTGTTTCCTTCTCTGTCATGTCCCAAGTCATAAGTTTATAGTAGTTACCTATATTATTTATTAATGTGAGGATTATTGATTATAACAGCTGACTCTCTGAGAATATAAATTATAAAACATTGATTACGTGGGCAGTCGGATTCCTTCCACGTTCGGCTAAAGCACAATGTCTTTTGTTGCTATGCTCCATTCTGTATTCAGTCTAGGTGTAGTCTGCCTGTATCTCTGGAAGCTATTAAAGGTAAACACATGTATTCCAGTTGCAAGTGAATGGAAGGGAAATGAAAGCAACTGTATCCCAGCCTAGACATTGCCACTAACGATTCTGATTTCGGCTTGCAAGTTATTGTAACCGAATCCTGGAATTGCTGTATTTACACGGGTCACCAGATTCTAGAGGGATCAGTGTGGCTAGAAAATGCTTAGCTAATAGCTTCATGGGCCCAGAAGAAAGAACAGTTGTACCACGGCCAACAAAACCGGCACTAATGACTATCTTCAGTGAGGGAAAGCAGGTCACTATGAGGACTGATAAGCGTGGCTGCCTTCCTGGAGCATCTCTCCCTAATGTCCATTCATGGGCTCATGCACTTGAACACGCTCAGGAGGCAGAGCAACTTCAGATGGAGCAGCAGCCCTGGGTGATTGGGCCCTAACGGACGACTAGATAGTCCACTCTAACCAGCATCTCCTGTATGGGGAGGGCACACACGGCCTCCCACCTGTGTACGTGCAGCAGCCAGGGCAGTGCCTGGCACTCACTCGTGCTTATTGAATGAGTAGAAACATCAGTGAAAAGTTGTGCCGGGCCATGAAAGGTGGCTGGATTTGATGTAGCAGACGGAAATGAGGTGATTTCTTTCAATTTAGTAGGACTCTGAATAAAGGCACAGATGTTGGAATGATTTTGAGACACACTGGAGATTTTGAGACACACTTGTTTGTCTGGTTAGTGGCCTCTGGTGGATTTCTGGTGATAATGGTGGGTAAGAGGTTTTTCAAGACCAGTTCCTGGGCATTTAGTGTTCTGTCTTTACTGAAGTGCTGTCCTGATCTTGTCGGGTAAAGCTACTTGAGGAGAACAGGGTGCTAATGAGACCAGGCTCAGGGATTTCGTGTGCATAAAGCCCTTCATTCAGATGGGACTGATTGCACACTCACACAGTGAGACTCCGAGAGCTGCTTTGGGCAAATACAAAGGAGAGTGAGACACTTTGTCCTGAGACATTGTCTCGCAAACTAATCACAGAACTCCTGATCAGCTGCCGTCCTCCATACTGCCACTGGTCACAAAGGGACACTAGGAAGAAGCAAGTGTGAGAGGTCAGCCCACCTGTCTTCCTGCAGCTTGGAGCTCACCATTCCGAGTGCGGCCGTTTTCTCCATCAGGTTGCTTATTAAAAGCCTGATTGACACTTGCTGGATTGAACCAAGTGTAAAGCTCTGAAACTGTATCCTCAGGAAGAGGGAGCCCCTTCTTGTTACAAGGTGGTATGTCCCACTCTGCCATTCCTGGAGAGGTAGTCGCAGGTGCTGCTAAAAGTACCTCATAAATTTAAGAAGTATTTCCAAGAAAGAACCATTTAAAAATTCTTCCCTGCTTCCTCTTTTTTCACCTTAAGTTGACTAACCATCATACTGTATTACATTTTCACTTACAGATTTCTTTCAAACTCACAAGCTTTGGTTTGTTCTATAGCAAAATCGAATCCCGATAGTGTAATATAATTGCTAGAAATAATTCTAACAGTAGTAGTAGCCAAGCTGTGGAAGTAACACTAGGAACCCGCACATTTCTTTTAAAGTATGCTGTAGGTATGTACTTTGTATTGAACAAACACTGAGCTTTTCTTAGACTTTTAGAAGTAATTAAAAAAAAAGAATTAAAAGTGTAATCAGAGTCAAAAGCAGAAAGAACAGTAGGATTGCAGAAGGAATTATTTTTTTCTTCCATAAGTGTGTACTTAGCTTAAAGAATAATTATTTTTACTGGCTAGATAGTACACTCCAAATATTTTCTGATTTTGAGTTCTGCAGTTATTTTGTCTAGAGCACTACACAGCTATTCATCTGAGTCATTATTGTACTCAGCGGGTGTTGTACCCAGCTCCTTTCAAGCTGGAGAATCTGAGATTGAGGATTAAAGCCGGAATGAGGACTTGACTCTGGGGTTTGGGATCTGTCATTTATCCTATTGCAGAACACAAGCACTCGCAAATTTTGTGAAGTGTACTCCAAAGACATGGTTTTGCTTTTCAACTGTGATGACACTGTAATTGATCAAATATATTCTTTCAAAGAATCATAAATTTTTATTGGAGTTCCAGGAGATGTCATGTTCATTTGTCAACATGTCACTCCAGGGACACAGGTGCAGCAAATTTATGGAGGAAGCACCTCGTGTTTCTCCTGAGCCACATAAATATGAAGCAGACTTGATTGAAGACATGTGGCTTTAGATTACTCCTCAGATGGAGAGCAATTAAGATCTCGCTGTAGAAGGAATTTCACTGTGATTCTCAGGTTTTCGAGCAGCATAGGCAGAGATCAGGTCTGAGGGGACACCAAAGACATTTTTGGAGACCTGCAGATGTCTTGGAACAGACTACTAAGGCATTCCCTCCCTGGCAGAGGGACTATTGCACATTTTTCGTCAAGTGCATGATTAACTGTGACATTTGGAAATAGAACTTCTTGGGAAAATAAGCATGGTACTTCTGCATTTTTAATTAAGATATTTAGTTCCTGTCAAGGCTGGTAGAGGTTTTTTCCCCCCTGTGAAGGGCAATATATTGTCAACTTCTGAAATTTTTAGAAACCTGTACTTAACCTTTAATCGTCATTCCATTTACTTGGAACTCTGATTAACAACTTTTAAAGTTCATGAGCTCCTGGTAAATGCAATTAAGACCTTTTTGGAGTTTGTTATTAAGAGCTGGCATTTAAAGGAGTCTAGGGCCTGGCGACTGTTGCTGTCTTCTCCATAGCAGGATGTCTTTAGCAATTAGCAGAGAACAAGAGATACAAGAATTGTGCTGTATTGCTTCCGAGTTAACATGGTTGGTATTTAAATAGCATGCTGTCTTCTTTTCTGTGACTTGCTTTGTGGTCTGAGCTTGTTACCGAGAGGTAGAAGGCGGCCGAGGATAAGTAGGGGGAGCTGTGGCAATTTTCATAACTAGGAGAGTTTGGCCCAGTTTCCCCACCTCTCATGTTCTGAAGTCATGTTGACAAATATTCACTCTGACTTAGCAAGGAGTCAGGTTAACTAACCGTCCTGTCCCATTGCATTTTATTTTTTATTAGTTTCAGGTGTACAAAACAATGTACTAGTTAGACATTTATACCTCTCACAAAATGATGCCTCCCTCCCCCCTCCAATCTACTACCCTTCTGACACTGCCTTTTATTGCATCTCTCTGCTGGGTGTGGTGGTCGTTTTGAGAGTTACAATTAAAAGATGTAGATTTTGAAGAGAGAAATGATTCAGGTATGCAAACTTCTTTCTAAACTCATAGGCATTTCAACTGTTCTGACATTGTCCTTGGGTCGTGGGGGCAGAAGGGAGTTGAATGTATTGGAGTAGGTCGGTGTTCGTTGTCAGGAATTACCAAATGGTGGAGTAATGTATGGAAAACGGAGGGTGAATCGTTGAAAGCCAGAAGGGTCCTATTGGACCATATGCTGCCAACCTGGCAGGTTTCTTCCACTCGCCAATAGACTGGGCTCTCTGAGATGCCTGTGATGCACTGATTTGGTACTTTGAGCAGAATACTGTGCTTATTAGGGGAATGACAAGAGGAAATAATGACACGAGGCGTCAACAAAGGCAAATCAATCACATCTATTCCATATAACAGGACTGTTAAAGAATACTTGATCTTTACATCTTTCAGTACTGTTTGAAATTTTTATGAGGATATATGGCTTTTAAATAAAAGATCAAAATAAAAGAAAGAAACATTTGGGGGAAAGTAAAGTTAAATAGGAAAACCCATCTGAAGGAATTAGTTTTAATGCCAGAAATATCAGTGAAGTAGTTCTCCATTTTTGGACCCCGGAGTTTCTAAATATTTACTATAAACGTACTTAAACCAGCAGTGCAATTAATTGGTTAACCTTTTAAATTGTAGGCTAACCTCAAGTGTAATAAATGAATGAAACAGTTTAATTTCATGTTTGAGTTAACATATACCATTTCAGTAGAAATAGCGTATAATAATCACAGACATATTGTAGATTTGGAATATTTTTTTTTGTAACAAAACTGGTAAAATAGTATTACTTTTTGTTTAACCAAGCTGTCAACAGATATTTTTCATCAGTTTAGTATTTTACTCAAGGGATATATTTATATCTATCTGTCATCTATCTATCTATCTATGTCTATACACACATATGTATATTTCATCAATATAGATATTTCATCTGTATATATTTCATCACCTTTGGATAGAATAATTTTCCTATGTTATGGATAGAAATATTTCTTGTAGATATAAAAGTTGACAGAGTCTACAAATGAGAGATATTAAGTTGCTTCTTCAGTTATAAAGGATTTTAGTTAAGGTATTTCAGTGTGAGATGAATTTGTGGTAATACAAGGACGCGTTGGACAGAGTGCCTTCTTGTCAAGTCATGTTGGGAGTTTAAGAGAGAAAAGTTAAGTATCCAGCAGTGTATGATTAATTACCAAATCCAGGTAATCGTCGTGTGTCCTGTAGGAATTTAAAGGATGATTTTACATAGATTGGTCAGAGAAGGTTTTGTGTATGTGGTAGGAGCTGAACTGGTGCTTTCAGGAAGCCTGGGATGTGAGCATGTGGGAAGATTATTCTAGATGGGATAATATGCATGGTTCGTAACGGTGAGTGCCTTACTGAATCGACCATACACACGATTCACACCGAAGAGAGTAAGATATGATTAGATAGCCTGAAACCAGGTTCTGAAGAGCCTTCCATGAATTCAGGTGAGAGCCTTTTTGCAAACTCCCTGAATAAAGGAGCCACTTTATTTGTCTCTGGATTTGTGCTTTGTATCCCCCCTCAGTGCCTCCCAACCATGTTTTCTCCCAGTCTCTACAACGTTCCGCTCAAATCCTGATGGAATGTACTTAACACTGTGCCTGGCACTCAGTAGGGACAAAATAAATGTTACTTGGAGCTGCATCTGCACTTGTTATTCCTACAGATTCCATTTTGAATCAACTGTAAGCAAACATTTTTTTTTATAGGTGTGTCAGTGTTCACAGATTACAGATAACTAATATGAAGGATTCTTTAGTAACTGAACTGCTGATTGCAAATTCTGAGTCGTAGCCATTAAATTGAATAAACTGTCTCCAGAGAGCAATTTGGGTCTCTTCCAAGATGCATTAACTCTTTCAGGTCATTAGGGTAGCACTTATCTCATTGGAGCAGAAATTTAATAAATGGTATTCCTGTGATGTGAGTCAATTAATGTACCTCAACCAGCTTCAAGTTTCACCATGGGTGTTGTAGTTCTCCTCCAAGAAGCTCCTGTGTGAATGTAAAACATCAATAAGGAGCTGCCCTTTCAAGCATCTTACTTTCAGTTTAGGTAACCTACTAGGGGGCCCCCACTTTCTTTGAGACACTGTGCTAGATGTTAACAGCAACGCAGAGAAAAGGCGTGGCCTGAACTGAGAGGCAGGAGAGAAGGCAAATGACTACGAGATAAAATCCTTGAGAGATGCAAACTGCTGTGTGGGTTTCAATGAAAGTGAGATATCCTAGTTAAGATGGATGATGGGACCATGACTTGACCACACAGTCTGCTCATTCATGTTTGTTCTTGCAGTGTCTACGTGTGTGTGCCTGTGTGTAAATATGAACAAACATGTATGTATATACATACACGTATACATGTAACGGTAAAATACCGTAGGAATTAGATCAATCAAAAGCATTTTTTATAATTTTCACATGTGTCCGTTCCCCTCTTGCTTATATGAGCTAGGAATTTTAATGTCCGGTGTTGAAAAACCGGAAAAACAGAAGAAAACACCATCTTTTGCAGGCGTGTTCACTGGTTTTCTGATAGCCCCCTGGTGGGATATTGACCTCTAGGTAGTAAGAAGGGTAAGAAGGTCTGGCCCAGCAACATTTGTCACACATGGGATACCTGTTGTGAAGTTAGAGGCACCTAGTTGTCATCATTAGACAAAAGGTTAAGTGACATAAGAGACCATGGGCAAAAAGAACTTGCAACAGGGGAAGACAGAGCCAACACCTCCAGGAGAAGATAAAACGTCAAGGCTGTTAACTCCTACCTCTGCATCCTCATGCATGGGGTTGGCATCTTCTCGGGGCTTATGGACGCGGATTTGTAACATCTAAATGTATATACAGTTCAACAACTTTTATTGCAGTGGGTGCATTTTGTGGTATATAAATTACACCTCAACGAAACTGTTTTAAAAATATTTTGGGATGGGGTGGCCGGTTAGCTCAGTTGGTTAGAGCGTGGTGCTAATAACACCAAGGTTGCCGGTTCGATCCCCGCATGGGCCACTGTGAGCTGCGCCTTCCTTAAAAAAAATAAATAAATAAAAATGGGGGCTAAAATCAAATTACAAATATTCAAAGATACATGTCCTTCACAGTATCCTTCAGAGACCATACAGACATACACTTAACAGTCCTAATGAAAGTTAATTAATGTATAAATCATGGGAGTCTCATCAGCATTATTTCCCCTTTCACAATTACGTGTTTGAGGGCGCACATGAATATGAATATTCATATGCTTCACAAGGGAGCATATTCCAAATTAAATTTATTGTCCTGATCAAATTCGTTCTACCTACATGCCCGATTATTGTTCTTGGAACCACACGTTTTTAGTCTTTCAAATATGCAGTCTTTTACCCACTTTAATTTCTCCTCTTCTTTCCTTCACAGAATCACTGGTTACGTTTTACTTTTTTTCTCGGCATTGACACTAATGTGTGCCTTAACGTACAATCTCAGTAACACTACTTTAAAATCTCTTTTTTCCCCCATGAACTGCCTTGGTAGGTTTTCCCTTCTCGTCCCTCTCCCTTTACAATCTTCCCTTAATCATTTATTTTGCCCCAAATCCCACTGCTTTCTAATCTATTTTATATGCTGGCAGATAATTTACTTAAAGTATATTTATCAACATTTTATTTACCTGTTCAAAACCTGTTACTGCCTCATCATTATGTATTTGACTTCTATACCTGGGCATCTGCATTTTAAAAGAATAAATGATTGAAAATTAAGTATTTAATGCAGGCACATTTAAGATATTGCCCAGGAGACATTGGGTCTTAGTTCATATTGGGAGCTGAAGGTAATTTTTTTCACTTTATTATTACTCCTAACATAAGCAGTTCATTTTCAGATTCATCACTGGAGACAAATACAGTATTGCTTTTGCTGCACGTCATTGAACCTTTGAAGTTAGTACTCAGGAGAACTGGTTTCCAGTACTGCTATCATGAGATACCAGTGCTCTGCAAACACAGTATTTGTGACATAAATGTCACTAGATGAGTATTAGTGTATGTTCATTTATCCATAGGTATCGTATTGAAGAGACAAAAGCCCATTCAAGCTGTCATAAGGAAAATGTATTAAAGGCTATAAGGATATGTTACAGAACCAAAGGGTAGGAAATCTAAGACCTTATCAGCAACTGGACTTGAGACATGTAAAGCTATAGAAAATGGGTTGCAACCTTTAAATCTCTCTCCTGTAGGTGTCTTGTTTGTGTTTCTCTGGTCATCTAGTTCATTCTTTATTTTCTCTGTGCACATCGGTTTTCTTTGATTTTCCATCCACTTGGTTGCCCCAAAGAATTTCCATCTCCTCAGTTACTGACCAGCAGAGACTGGATCCCACTAACATGTCCCTCAGAAAGTGAATCTGATTGGCTAATTGAGGGTTGGCTCTCCACCTGGTAGAGTAGGGTCTGGCCACGAGGGTGAGATCCCAGGGTAAAGTATGGCTGTCAGAGTCCACTGTGTGGTTGGGAAACAGTTCTTCCACGAGGAGAGGATTTTGTAAGCTGGGAAGTGACTGGACGGGATCTACCACATTCCATACCTAGAAGGATCTGGGTGTTTCAGTGAATAGCTCTACTTGGATACACAGAGGCTAAAGACAGGTGGTGTGTTAATTTTAATCCAATAGTTTCCATGTTTATTTTTAGAAAACTTTGTATGACCACAAGCAGCCACAGGCAATGTGTTAAAGAGGATGAAGTGGAAAAAGGAGGAATTTATTGGGAGTGATGTTACCAGTGTCATGTTATACATCTCAACGTCTTGGCCCTGCTTTATTCATCGTGCGATTTTTGGACTAGCGTCTTAGCGATTGCTAATTAAATATTATAGCAGAAGAAATGCCCGACCACACTAATTTGGATGTTTTTTTAAAGCAGTTTATTTCTGTTTTTCAACCGCAGAACCATCTGACATACCAGCTATGTCAAAAAATATAGTGAATCATGATCTCACTGATATATATAGATTTTCAGGTGCTCTCCAACCATATTTTCATATTTCTTGTCTTTGGTTTTACACATTAATGCCTTTTAACTTAAACTTAAAAACACCCAGAAACTCTGACTTTTATTTTATGAGCTCTTGATGAATAAGACATAGCAATTTTGGGGGCTTAAAGAGAGAAAAGAAATGAGTGTCTGAGATATGAAGGCATTTAGAAGCAGCAAGAACACAGGATTATCGTCTGCACATTTTCTATGGGCAGAGGATGTATTTGATATTATCTGGAATGCCCTTTGCCCCAGAATTCCAGTCTTGAGTGATTTTCCGCAGGCAATCATAGATGGGTGCTTAGGATATTCACGTATAATTTGGAACACGCAGTACATCATCCACAATGATGTAGAATCACGAAGAAAGTATTTGGTTATAGTTTAATACCAGATGTCTGATGTTTGTGTCAAGACTTTGTAGTAGATTTAGCCTAATTCAATCAAATCTCAAGTACCTTGGAAATAGGAGCTTATTTGTTCTTTAAGATATGTAGAAATGCACTTTTACCAATTTGGGTGTCAAGATAAAATGTTACCTGTTTTAAAGTAGTATTTTCCGGCTGGTGGTGAGTGGTATTAGGAAAAAGAAGCAGATGCATCAGTGGAATAAACACCGCAAAGGCTGTGACGAAAATCACACTTATCCCTTTTTATTTTACTTCTGTTATAGATTTTTGTATTGGGGACTCATTTATAGCGCTCATTCTATTTTGGAGACTATCTAATTTGCATAAAATAGCATACATCATGGCTTCTTATGATATACTTTTTAAAATTCAGTGAGTCACTACTTTTTTGATCTTCTGGTATGTTGTGTGGCTCTGTGGTGGGATTGAAGAAATATAATGCTTGGAGGGCATAGCATTTAAGTTGGAGTGGCCAGGTATCTTTTTATTAAATAATAACTAATAGTAGCAGCCAGTTTTTGATGAGTACTTACTGAATGGTGTGTAAAACCATATACTTTAGGAGTTCAGAAAAGGGGACCACTGGCCTAGAGTAGCCTTGGAAGGAATCATTGAAGAGAAAAGAGTGGAACTGTTTTGGGAAGGGTTTGTTAGAATTTACTGGGGAGAAAGGATAATCTAGGTTAGGCGTTCCAGAAGTGAGAAGACCGACCCAGACATATTGAGGAAAGAGTTAAGTAGGTGATTGTGATTGGAGTGTTGGGATCATTGTGTGGAGAACAAAATACAATTGGAACTACATATTGAGGTCAGTTGGTTGTGCATTACAGATGAGTAGTCGTATAATAGCAGCAACAGTGCTTTAGGAAGATCACGCTGTTGATGGGGTGTGAGAAGGACTCGAAGAATAAGAGATGAGAGTCAGCAAATTAAATAAGAAAAACTGCATGAAATGAACTAAATTGGTGGCTGTCAGAATGGACAGGAAGGGGCAAACTAACAGAGTTGAGAAAGAATTAATGGACTCGGGGACTAATTCTTTTATGGATACAAGGGATAAAGGATTCTATCAAAAGATGGTTCTGAGCCACCTTTTTAAACCTGAAGAGCAGTGAGAATAAGAAACTACTAACAACAGCAAAAAAAAAAAAAAAAAAAAGAAGGAATTACCAATTTTCTGGGAAGAGGATTTATTTAGGTTTCTGAATTTAGGATTGATTTTATCGTTGAAATATGTGACCGTGTCAAGCATTCAGTCACAGATGTGGGACTGGAGCTTGAGAGAGAAATCAGGAATAAATCACATCATGGTGGAGGAAATAATATATGTGAAGGCTGCTTTTGGAAGTTTGGAACCTAAAGACAAAAGGGAAATAAGATTGTAGCTAGTGCATGAGGACCAAGCAAGATTTTTGTTGAGAAGGTAGAAATAGCATGTTTGCAGGTAGAAAGGGAGAAGCCAGTGGAGAGGAATAGACTAAATGCTGAGAGGTTATAACTGAGGGGACTTGGTTGATGCGTGTTCTTAAAATACCAGGGTTTTGAGAATGCTGGTTATTTAGACCTTGGTCAGTAAATATTTTATTTTACAAAGCCAGTCATTGAATTCTAGGATAAGTAAGTACCTCAGAAGAATTACTTGGTTTAGTGTATCTTCATGCTTTGGTAGAACTATCTTTCTGTCATATTGGTGTTAAAACCAGTGAAACCAGTGTGTTTGTAGACATCTTTCTGCTTACATCAATTTGGGATTCTGTGCTGGTTTACTAGACGTCTTTTGATCACAGGTTTCACACAGTTCATTAGCATCAGTGTCAAATCTACAATTTGAGTCACTCAGTTGAGTTACTGAAGTAGAGACCCAATTTGATATTTTCCCTGACTATTGGGCAGTTTGGGTGATGCATTAACAGAGGAATATTTGTGATTATGTTATTTCATCAGCATGTCGAATAATATTCCAGTAGCCTCGGCAATAAGTAAAACAAAACAAAACAAAAAACTTGACCAATCTGTTAACATGTTTTATACTTTCCTAGCGAAATCTTTATTGTACAGAAAATGACATAAATAAAGTCCACTTACTGCCACTCACAGTCATTCTCACTGGCAGTTTTTATGCTCTTGGTGACACTGTCATGGCGAAGAGCACAGGCTCAGTTAACTAAACCCTGGCCTGTTATGCTCTAATTATAAGACCTTATGCTTGTTTCTTTTTCTTTTCTTTCTTTCTTTTTTTTTAAATTTATTTTTTAAATTTATTGGGGTGACAATTGTTAGTAAAGTTACATAGATTTCAGGTGTACAATTCTGTATTACGTCATCTATAAATCCCATTGTGTGTTCACCACCCAGAGTCAGTTCTTCTTCCATCAGCATATATTTGATCCCTCTTACCCTCATCTCCCACCCTCCACCCCCACCCCCTTTTTTTTTTAAGACTATTTTTTTAGAGCCGTTTAAGGTTCCTAGCAAAATCGAGGGGACTATACAGAGATGTCCTATTGACCGTTTGCCCCACTCATGCACGGAGGCCGTTTTCTTTATACCACTGATTCTCAGTTTCTTCATCTCCGAAATGTAGATAGTAACTCTGACTGTAGATTTCAGGATTGAGGAAGATTGTTTTCAAAATGTCTGCTATTTGATAAGTACTCAGTGGTGTATATGTGCTCATGTTAGAGAAATAATTGCTTTAAAACTTACATGGGGGCAACATGTTCATAGGGTGCTTTAAAATGGTTTTTGATGATAATGCTTATTAATATCCTCAAACTTGGCATCGAATGAATGAATGAATGAATGAATGAATGAATGTTCAAATGCAAGCGGGAATGAATAGTTACATGGGACCTTGTGTCTCCGAAAAGCTTTTACTTCAGTCATGGGTAGAACCGCTTGCCTCTATGTACTATACCACTTGGGAATCTTAAAAATTTAAACGTGGCGAGGAACTGTGGAAATCAGTTGATATACTTTAGTCGCAGGTTAGATATTCTTAGGAACCGTGGGGATTTCTATTCCAGATCTGCTGTTTTCTTTCACAGTAGTGGGGACTTGTTAGAACATAGGCCATAGAAATAGTAGAGCCATTGATTCTAGCCCCCTCTGCCGCCCCCAAGGCTCTAAAGTGGGTTGATTTTATAAGCAGGACCCACTGGCAGTGGTTATGGAAAAAGCTGCTTCTTTTGGTGCTTTGAAGCTCTTGAGCAGTGGTCCTGGAAATCATTTGTAGGTCAGGACGTGTTTCCTGCCGTGGCCTGTGGTTCCCCCGAGCAGGTCTGTTAGTGTGCCTGTCCTGTGTGCTGTCAGGGTGAAGGGGAAGGGCCTGCACTGCAGAGTCATCCACCAGGGTCCCTCCGACCTCCGAGCCTGCTCCCGAGCCTCACTCCTTCACCTGTAATCCGAGGGTTTGCAGGGTAAAA
Source organism: Rhinolophus sinicus (assembly GCF_036562045.2). NCBI lineage: Eukaryota > Metazoa > Chordata > Mammalia > Chiroptera > Rhinolophidae > Rhinolophus > Rhinolophus sinicus. Next base: position 63,814,512 of record NC_133760.1, on the reverse strand, counting down.
CTCGGTGCTTTCAATGAGGTAGTGCGCCTAAGTGGATTAGCCCCTTGCCTGCAGTACGGTAAACCCCTGGTAAGTGCTCCAGCATTGCTGCTGCTGCTGCTGCTGCTGCTGCTGCGATTTGAAATAATGGGGATTAAATCAGGGCTGAAGGAGAATATTAACTCAGCCCAGGGCTGCCACATTTAGACACCTCATAAACACGTTGCCTTCCTCCCATACTCACAAGCCCACCACACGCTGTTCCTACTTGGAGGAGTAAGCAGGCAATAGATGACGTTCAGGCTGTGATGCCGCTTCCCTCAGTCCTACCACTAGAAATATGCATAGCTAGGTGAACATACTTCCGGAGGTCAAGGGTGCGGTGTTAGAATTCGGTTTTTATGGTTTCAAATTGCTTTCCCTAATAGTACGTCACAAAGGTGTGCATTAAACTGTCTATCTGATTGTACAGATGCTGTTGACTGAGTACTTGGATATGAAAAATACTCGTACGGCCTCTGAACCATCTGCTCAACTGAGTTATGCCAGCACTGGACGAGAGTTTGCAGCCTTTTTTGCCAAGAAGAAGCCTCAGAGGCCCAAAAATTCTCTTTTCAAGTAAGTGTCTCCCCTGTTGGTAAGATCGCAGGTGTCAAGAAGTGTTAGATCCAAGTGGGGTGACTCTACTTAATTGATGGCTGTTACGTCACCCTGTTAAAGTTGATTGGAAATAATTTATGGGAAGTCAATTTTGTGTCCTTCTGTTTTCTGTAACCGGAAGTGACTACAGTGGAATATGGTTATTGGACTATCTAGAACTTTTTTAAAAAAATGCAGGGATTTGTTTCTGGGGAGTTTTATATATAATGAAGGGAAATGAAACTCTCCAGTTGTTTCTGGGGAATTTATATGAAATGAAAGGAAATGTAATATTTCAGCCTTTGAAAAACCCCAAGTGCCAAGAAACAACCTTTAATAAAGTTATGCAGATCTCTCTAGCTAAATTGCGTTGGTTTTATTTGATTTACTGGAAATTCTTTTTTCTAATTACTACCTTAGCTAACTTTCTCCCCACCCCCCACCTCCTCAGCCATATAGCCTAAGGATACGTTACTTGGTAGCAGCTAACGGTTAATATTATTATTAACATTAATAATAATAACAGTAGTTGCTACTATTGATTGAGTACTTACTATGTAGCAGGCACTGTGGTAGATAAATTCCTCGAAATAATCTCAATTAAACATAATTTAATTCAGGTTGCAGCACATTTCAGCCGCTGGAGTACTGGGTAGTCCTTACTGAGTGGTAGCTGACGCATTCAGCCATTTTCATGGATCATCATCTGATTTACTCATTACTACTTTATAGGTCTTGGTTCTATTTTTAATCCTTTTTCACATGTAAAAAAAGAAAAAAAATGAGGCACAAGAGAGAACTTATGTAGGTTCACATAGCAAGTGTTAGAAACGGGATTGAAATCTTAGTAGACCTGTGTTCTTTTGAGGAGTTAATAGATATTTAAGAAGTTGTATCTATAAAGCTAAGCATGTAAAGTAACTACAGAATATCATCACAGTTTTTTGAATAGTTTGAGGCTCCAGTATCTTTTATTGATTCACTTTCTGAGATTTTTTTATTGCTATTATTATGGGTTCATACAGTCCTTTTAATCAGTAAGGAAAGTTTGCCCAGTTCATTTATCTGTGGTCTAGAGGAAACACACAGTGGAATAAAATGCATTCTGTTCAGTGAATGTATTCCTTTCTTTTTTCCTTTTTACAGTTTTATTCAGAAGTTAGATGCAGGATCAGTAAAAATGCTTTACTCTGTAGGTTCACAGGTGAACCACAGGTAGATTGAAGCACAGGGAAGTTATCGTCTCCCACAATCACGGTGCCTGTCGAGAAGTCGTCGGGCAGCATCGGCCAGGATCCAGCCCTTTCCATTTCTCTGCCTGCATTTCCACCCTGATAAAAATGGTGACTCCAGGGAAATAGGCTGCGATTCTTCCTGCAAATCCTTCTTCGTTTTAATTAGTAGAGTTTATTTTTTTTATAGTAGTTTTAGGTTTTTAGAAAAATTGAGCAGGTAGTACAGAGAGTTCCTTATGTTCCCCGCGCCCACGGCTTGTTCTGGTATTAACATCTCCCATGAGTGTGGTGCATTTGTTACAGATGATGAGCTAATAGTCATACATCATTATTAGCTGAAGTTCATTATTACATTAGAGCTCACACTGTCTTGTACAGGTCTGTGGGTTTTGAGAAATGTATGATGTCATCTATGCACCATTTCAGTCTCATACAAAATAGTTTCCCTGCCCTAAACATCCCGTTTTCCACTTGTTCATCCCTCCTCCTCTTCCCGGCCCCCTGAACCCCTGACAATGGCCGATCGTTTTGTTACCTCTTTAGTTTGCCTTTTCCAGAATGTCTTATAGTTGAAGTCATACAGTATGTACCTTTTCAGACTGGCTTCCTTCACTCAGCAATATGCACTAAAGGTTCCCTCATGTCTTTTGTGGCTCGATGGCTCATGTCTTTGTATCACTGAATAATATTCCACTGTGTGGATGTACCGCGGTTTGTTTTGCATTCAACTAGTGAAAGGCATCTTGGTTGCTTCCATAAAGCTGCTATCAACATTCATCCGCAGGTTTTTGTGTAGATGTAAGTTTCAACTCATTTGTATAAATACCTAAGAGCATGATTCCTGGGTCATATGGTAAGACTGTGTTCAACTTCGTAAGACACTGCCAAACTGTGTTCCGAGTGGCTATACCATTTCAGATCCTTTTTTACTAACAACTGCTTATTCCTTACCATTTATTAATCTTGCCAGTGACAAAGCCCCTCAGCAAATTTTCCTCTGGAAAGCCAGGATTGGGTTTCATGCTCATTCCTAAAGCAGTCACTGGCAAGAGGAAGCAGACCATGGGATTGTCTGAAACCAGGCAGGGTTCACACCTCTGGTGATAGGTTACGGCTGAAGAGGGAGCCACCATTGCTGACCACAGGAAAAATACTGCTGAGTGAAGAGGGAAAGAGGAAGCAGAACATCCAGATAGAATAGCTATGCCATCAAGCAAGAAAGCTAGTGGGAGGAAAAGATGTTTGAAAGAGGCACTAAGACTGTCTCAGATGCTGCCTATTAGCCCCTCCCCTTCCTCCCGCCCCTCACCTCCCTTCCCCTCCCCTGTCCTCCCTTCCCCTGCCCTCCTCTTCCTTCCTCTTCCCATGTATTGTAGAAATCAGCCTTCAGGGTTTTTAGATTTCATGCTCTCAACCATCACCCCTAACTTTCAACCTCAGACCCCAGATACCTTTTCAAATATTTAGCCAATCCTGAAATTGTGGTATCGGAAAACATACCAATTGTGGGAACTGAATAAGTGAACTTAAATAATTGTTGCACATTTATTATTTATCCTAGTAAAAACTCATCACCCACACAGAATTAGGCCATCATTACAGATCTGCCTCTTTTAATCTTGGTTTTACCATTAACGGGCCCTGTGAGCCAGAGCAGGTCTCCTGTCTTGGGGGCCTCAGTGCCTTTGCCTAGAAAATAAGGAAGTGGGACTGAATCATCTCTACAGCCCCTTACTGTAAAATTCCCTCCATCTGTGACTTGCTCCAAACATAAAAAGGATTCCTGAGTAGCAAAACTACATCAGGTCATAACGGATTAAGATTTTGGCGAGCTGTAATCTGTTGTCATTACATCCATGGAGGACTTGATGACGCTTTAATTGCCCCCAGCCAAGGTTAATTAAGTGTGTCTAAGTTCTCTCTCATTGTATAAAGTGTGCCTCTCTATTCTTTGCTCGAGAGTTTATTTCTTTCCCTTTTCATTTCTGATCAATAGTTGTCAGCATGCTTTTTGGAGGTCAGTGGCTTCTTTTCTGTACTTGACTGGCAGGTGGCACTTAAGGACTGCACAGTCTGTCGTCCCTCTGGCTGTTAGTGTCCTCTTAGTTCTCGGCAGGGTGCAGACTAGAGGATCAGGGAGCCCTGGTGTTTCCCTCAGACTGACATTCATCTCAGTGCTCGTCTTCCTTACCAAAGAAAGGATGAAGAGGGTATAGCAAGGGCAGGATGGTGCGCCTTCCTTGTTGCTGGAAACCGATTCCTTCGTCACTGTGGCTCCTTCCTCATGTCGCTGTTTACCCGAGTGGCGCTAACTCTTAGAAAAATTTCTCCCGTCGTCATGTTTTTCTGACTTTGAAGATCTCAGGTTTGAAATGGAATTTCTTAGCACATCAAAGGAGTTACTGTTTGATACAGTCATAATTTTAACTTTTTTTTCCCTTACCTACAAGTTTCTCTTAAGAATGAGATTTTTTGTTTTTTTTTTTTGTTTTTTTTTTTTCCTTTCAGTTATTAGAGACGTGTTCTATATCATGAGGCCCGCCTCATGTTTCTGACCTCTGACAGAGTTCCGGGTAGGTGTGAACTGTAGCTTAGTATATTCAAGAATGTCTTATGTGGCAGGTGGCAGGTCAAAACCCTGGCAGCCTTTCAGAAACTGGACTGTTTTTGAGGACTTTTAAGGAGAGACCATAAATGCCTTGCTTCTTTGGTGCAGTTCATCAGCAGCATTTCTACCACGTCCCTTGTACTAGTCCTCGAACTGGGGGAGTTAGAAAGGCAAGTTGTCTGCTCTGAGGAGCCAGGTTTTCTGTGGTGACGGAGCAGTCATGATGGCCCTTCAGCTCATTAGCAGAAAAATGGGAATGACTGTATCAGATAGTTTTGTTGATGTGTGCGTAGGGATCCTGGCAAAGGACCTGGACACAAAAGAAAGTTCGACAGAAGAGTGCTGTCCCCATTGAAACGGAAAGTGGGCAAAGGATCCAAGTACTGCTGCGGAGGGGTGTTTATGGTGAATCTCTTTGATAAGTCAAGGTCTCTGGCAGCCTGCCCTGGCCCTGCGGTGGACAAGGCAGAAAGTCCAGGCCGTGGCACCTCGGAGCAGCACACAGACTAGAGGGGAATCCTTGTGCAACGTTTGGTTACCACCTAAGCGTTTGTTTATCCCCCATTTCATTGCAGGTTCGAATCGTCTTCCCATGCCATCAGTATGAGCGCTTATCTGCGAGAGCAGAGAAGGGAGCTCTACAGTCGGAGTGGAGAACTGCAAGGTGGGTGATGCAATTTCCCTGGGAAAATTCCTTTTCTGGAGGAAGACTTGAAGTGTTTGTATAACGTGTGAATTTCAAGTCTGCATTTACAGGATTGTTTTAAGATAGCCAAGATGTAGAGGCTTGATAATGTGTTGCTGTGTCATTTCCCATCACCTGCTGGCAAGCAGCTGAAACTGTTACTGTGGCCACACGATTTATAGACCCACTACTATTCAAGTGGGAACTCAGAGCAAAGAGATGTGTTCTGTCTCTTCTTGCTTAAAGGTGGCAGATATGAGTCCAGTCGCCCCAGGGGAATGCCAGTCTTCTGTGGCTGCCACTGTTACTTGTAATGAATGTTTTCAGTATTTTCTGGAATACGTCAAGAGTAGCTGAGATTCAGAAAAAGGCAAATGAGGCCTCAGTCATTATTGAGAGGGACAAAGGCTCCCTCTAAATAGTATGTTCTAATCGACATAGCTCTGATAACACAGGTTATTTGATACCCATAGGTGGTTACAAAAGAGTTGTGATCTGCAGAAAAAATACTTAAGGAAATAGATTATAAGTAAATTTAATTAAATCCAAAATGAGACCAATAACATTTCCTTCTGTGACAAGTGGACCTTGTCGTGGTAAATGTAATCGAGAAAGATTGGTTAGGGTTTGCTCAGTGCAAGCCATCCTCGGAAGGGATGGACGTTGAGTACAAGGAATCTCAGATAATAATTTAAGATCCAGTTATGAGAGTCAGGCCTGAATGTCAATAACAATAGCACAAAGTAAATGCTGACAGCTAAGGAGGAACATGCACCAAATTGCTAGAGGAGTCGAGAGAAGGGAGTGATTATTTGATTATTTTAGGTCAGCAGGCTTTCGTGAGCGGTAGATGAGAACATCTTCACGGTTTTTTGCATTGTAGGCACTTGGAATATTTTGAGGTGACTACCTATCCAATTAAATATTTCGTTTTTAAGACTCGTCATAGTTCTGCATCAAAGTAGTATGAGGTAACCAGCCAGCCTTTCTGGGTTTAAAGACTATTGCCTGGTCATTCCTATGTTCACCTTCATCATTCATCTAAATACCGAAGATTTTTCTAAAGATCCCGCTCCGCTCTCTCATTGTTTTATCGCAGCACTGATTCCACAGCGTATACATACAGTTATCAGAACTAAAAGCCTAGAAATGTCTGAGGACATAGGGAGAGGAAATTAGCCTACCAACATTTTATTAATATTAAGGTGTTGCTGTACGTCCTGGAAAACATGAAGTGTGCCTCTTGGAGTCTGGAAATACAGGAGTGCAGAGAGAATTGGAGCAAATGAGGCATGATCCACTCTATGGTTAGACAGGAAGTGAAGGGGCAGGGGGACCCCGGCTCTCGCAAGCAGCTACCTCCCTGGAGTATAGGGTAGACTGCTGGTAAGGAGAGGACAGTAACAGAACAGCACATTCTTGTAGGAGCGATCGTACTTGAGCTGCCACTTAGGGGGCATAACAGGTTATGTAGGGCTAGAGATATCTTTCAAACTCACAATGTCTTAATTTCAGTTTCAGAGTTGGCTTAAGGAATAGTTTAAATTTACCTTCATTTTTCTCTCTACCTGGCTTCTAGTATTTTAAATTCTTCTAATGGGGACCAAAAAAAGGCTTTTTAAATTTTTTTTATTTTTTAGCTTGAATCCTGATCATTTTGTTTTTTATTAATTAACAAACTTAATTTCTTAGAATAGTTTTCAGTTCACAGCAAAATTGAGTGGAAAGTACGGAGAGTTCCTGTCTACTTCCTCCCCCCAACACACACAACCTTCCCTACGGTCACCATTCTGTACCACATGAAGCCCTTCATTGGACACTTAGAGATGAAAAGGTAGAGCACAGAGTCAGCGGAAGCCCACGTCCCATGTGAGCGGTGCAGCCTGTCAGTCACTCAGATTCCAGCCTGATTAGTCCGCAAGGATAAAGGACTGATACTAGATCCTTCCCTTCTTTTTTGTCAGCTAGTAAGAACAGTGAGATAGTACGCACTCTGTGCTCTCGCCATGTGGAATGGTTTTCAGTGGCCACCCACCCCTGGCTGTCTGTGATCTCTGGAGAGACCGTACAGCGAACAGTAGGGGGCTCTCGGCCCCAACTTCCTATGTTTAAAATCTAACTCCCTATTTACTAGCTTCATAACCTCTGTGCCTCTGTTTTCTTATCTCTAAATGGGGATAAAAATAACGGTACCGATTCCACGAGGTTTTTTGGTGAAAGTTAGGTGAGTTCAGCTATGAATACTATTTAGAAAAGTGTCTGACATAAATTTACTATATGTCTGACATATAGTAAATGCCTTTCTTCTTTAAAATTGTTATTACTGCTCCTGACCCTTCAAAGTTTTCATATACCTTCTGTTTGTCTCTTGGTCTGGCTAAATCCTAGTCACTTTCCAACTTAAATGTGTTTGTTACTTATTCTGATGGGCCCTCCCTATTTGTCCCTCCTCTCCCCAACCTACTACACAGACAGTGTCATTCATTCATTCATTCATTCATTCATTCATTCATTCATTCATTCAGTCTATCTATCTATCTATCTATCTATCTATCTATCTATCTATCTATCTATCTATCAATCATCTGTCTGTCATCATTGTGGCTCCCCCTGTGTGCTTACATCTTTAGTGTTTCCTTTCTAAGCACTTTCCACGCTATATTGTGCATTACTGCTCACTTGTTTGAGTTTGCTGTAAAACTGTAGGCTCCGTGAGGGAAATATAGTTTGTGTACCTGTGCTTAGCACAGTGCTCGGTTTAGTAAATGTTCAGTAAATACCGACTGACTCAGTGACAGAGTGAGTGAGGGCAGCTGAGGTCTAAAGTGGGAAAGAGAGCTTACCACTGCGGGGTAGGAAGGGACCCAAAGGAGAAGCAGCCATTATCAGCTTCAGCGGTTGACATGGGTTTTTAAATTGAAGGAGTAGAGGCATGCGTAGATATAGTTTTGTTCTCTGGAGTTATACGTAGCTTTATAAATAAAAATGTTGCCTTCGAGTCTGTCCTAGAACAGCACTGCTGTGTGTAATTGAAAAACATTTTAAAATCCAACTGAGTTACAGAGGAATTTCATTCTGTGAGATGGTTAATTGAAGAATCACTATAATCTGACTAGGAACTTTCCTGTCCTTCAAAAAGTTAATTGAAATATGGAACTTTGAAGCAATTGCGTTTACTGGCATCCAACAAAATAGGAAGATGTATCTCTGGTTACAAGGGGAGAAAGTAGTTAGCAAATGTCATTCTCATAACAATCATTAAAAAATAATATAGTTGAGTTGAGCTGACACATCATATGCTTGATGACAGACTAGATCAGCTGACCAATTTTGGTAAAAGTCTGATGGTGTTTTATTCAGGAGCAACAGTTTCTCTGATGAATGCTTTTAATATTTCAGCAAGGAAAAAAAGAGAAAAATCACACCTGTATTCCATTGAAAACGACCATCCTTTTTCAGTTATTCTGTTAATCTTACGGGTCCAAGGACCACAGTTAGATATGCATTTCAGCTTATCCTTGAAAAGGTATAATTGGATAGTTGAGTCACATCATAAGAGACTGGCACAAGATCTCTTAACGCCATTTAGCTGCAGACTTTGCTTCCCAGTGGTGTGGTTCATAAGGTCAGCTTTTCCTTCTGTTGCAGAGAAAGCAGTAAAGAAATTCACCAGAAAAGACCATCAAAGTAACATTAAAAAAACTGCAGTTTTACAAAAAGTTAAGTTCCTGCCAACATTTTCAATTTATCATGCAATTAAAAATGTTACTCAACCTAGCAACTCACAAGGGGAAAAAAGAATGAAAAATGAAATGAGATTTCTTTGGTATCATCAACCCATCTCAGTTGGCTCTAACTGTTATGGTACAGATGGTTCATTATATAGTCTGCTGTTGGCAATTGGGCTGAGGAGGTGGGGATGCTGTTTCAAAGGGTGCGAGATAACAGGTGGAAACCTAACTTGTGTATGTGTCTCCGTGAATCAGAGACTTCCTGTTGTTTTCAGTGTCTACTGCCTCATTGTATTGCGGAGACAGCCGTGTTGTAGGTTAGAAAGATATTAGTTTTAATGGACATTTCACTTGAGTGTATAGCTTTCAGGTTTAATGCGTGATTCTTCAGGAGAATGAGATAACTGATGAACACATTATCTCATGAGGGTTAAAAAAAAAAAGTCAAAATACTGCTGCTCATGACCAGAATAAGCTCTTAGGTTATTTAGTCCCACTGTGCCTTGGGTTTCTCATTTTAAAAACAGAGCTGTTATCAGTTCCAACCACTTTAGGGGCTTATTGCGCCTATAAAATTAGATATTAAAACTCTGGAAAAATTAGAGCAGCTATAATTGATTTAAATTAAAATGGTGCTTTTAAAACTTTATCATTGTGGAATTAGGACTGTGTCCACTTCTTTGTCTCTCGTTTTCCCCTCCCCACCCATCTCACTGTTGCATTGAGGTGGCTCGCCCCACGGTATCCAGGGACCTCCATCTTGGCCTGCTCAGTGTGTGTTTTTCTGTGTTCATCTCACTTGATCTTTCAGCAGCTCTTGTTCTTGCCTCCTCCTCATGTTCTTTCTGCGTCTTCTCAAGCAATCGTTGAAGTGTCTCAGGGTTTGGTCCTGGGATCTTTCACTCTATAAATTCTCCCCAGCAGATCTCAGCCAAAACCAACCTCGTGCCCGGGTACACATGACTTCCGGGTCTAGGTGTTATCTTGCCCAAGTATTGTCCCCTGACCTCTTCCAGCATCCCCCCTTCCCCATCCTGTCATTCTTTCATCACCATAGGTTTTTCTACTTTCCTTATCATATGCTTTTCTTAATATGTATGTTTCTTGTTAACCTGTTAAAATTTCTACATTTTCCTCAAAATACCCAGGATGCAAGCCTTATTTACTCATTAGTGCATGCCGGTGCCCAAGACAATGCTTGGCTTGAATTAGGCACTTTAAAAATATACGGTGCAGTTCTATTTTCTGCCTTGACATACTTTGAAAATAAACAATTGGTATAGTGCGTAGAAATTTAAATATATATATATATATATGGTGCAGGAGGCCTCTATCTTCCATCTCTCCTTTTTTGTAGGTACAAGCCTTCTTATTTGAGAACCCCTAGTGGGAGCTTTGATAAACAGAGTAGGAGTCCAGAGACATTGCTCATTTTTAAAGATAATGAAACTCCTGAATGGGTAGAAAACATAATTTGTCATTGATCCAAGTCAAAATGTATACTCAGCTTTTGTTTTTGTTTTTTTCATGTATTCAGTTTTGATTACAGTTTCTTTTCTGTCTTGGGGCTACTTAGTACTTCTGTTTGTACTCAATAATATTACCTTTAGAGGGCCATTTTTATACCCACTAGTTTAATGAGTGGCATTTCTGTAGCCCTGACATTAAAATATTCGGTAAAGCCTAAAGCTCCAACCACTTGAGAATTGACTTCTCTAAGAGGATTTGCTTTATGGAGTAAATATGGAAGTACTAGCATCAGGGAAAACGGGGCTCTTCTACTGACCTGACCTGAATTTTCTGTTTTTCTCTCTAATGGGTTGTTGGTGACTGGGGTTGTGAATACTTAATGATATTGTATGTAAATAATTGTTTGGAGGTGCCTTGCCTTAAGGTAAGGCAATATTTGAAATAGATAACTATGAGTTGAATATCCTTTTACAAAAGGATATATAATAGGAGTCTCAGAATTAGCAAGCTGTACTGTAATGGAGCATTTAAAACAAGATTTCACTTGTGCACACATTTTCAGGGACATTTTGGCTGAAATGAGGTATAGCAATTTTATACTCATACCACGTATTTGTTCCACAGCCTTAAATATAAGAAGCGCTTATAAAGCTTTATATCCTGAAATGTGATTTGAAAATTTTCCTTAATGATTTTGTTAATAACAATGCAGAGGACATATGAAAATATGTACTTTTTTTTCCTTCTTAAATTTGCATGTAATTATTTGAAAATAACCTTAATATTTCATAGTTATCGCTTCTGTTTTAGGTTCTAAAATAGGGTATAAAAATTGATTCTCCTTCCTTTTGTGTATTTATATTCTTGCTTTTTACTTTATTTGTATGTAAGGTTTGGCCTATAATGAAATTATAATACAGTTTTTATAAGTGCTAATTTCTTTATCTGTACCTAAGAAGTAGTAAGTAATAAATATACTTTCCTCAGGTCATGAACAGACCAATGCATTATTTCGAATCTTTTAGGAAATAAAAGTATTCTTATGCCAAGACTGTTACTGAGTGTACCACCTCTTAACCTATGCAATGTAGATATTTATTTTATTTAAAGATGTTCTTTGTGGACTTAGTTTATGTGAAATGATTTTTTGAATAATTCCAGTTCATACATCATCCTCTGTACCCATGGCAGCTGTATCATATGGAAGAGACTGGAAGTCATGAGAAAATGGATCTGGAGAGTGTAGGATATCTATCACAAAGCCTTAGTAAAGCCCAATAAGAACCTCACTCTTGAGAAATAATCCTTGGTTATCGCACAGAACTAGTTGATGACATACCTTATTTTAAAAAACTTTTATTCTATTCATTCATTCATCTGTGCAGATAAGGGAAAAGTGCAGATGCTGTTAAATGAGATACATATTTGAGTTTTAAAAGTGAGACCTATACATTTTTCTTTATAGTATACGTCCATTAGTAGGTTGTTTTTGGAAAAAAAAAAAAAAAAGAACAAAGTATGACAAAATGTCAGCAAAGCTTTTAACGTGATGTAGCAGAATATTTCAAAAGTTAGCTTCTCTCATATTTTTCATTATTGGGTTCACAGTTTTTTAATGTAAAAATAAGAGTTTTGGTCATTTTTTAAAAGAATTTCTTTAGGCCCATGAGAAATTATATTTTCGGTAACTCTAGTAGTTTATATAATGTAACCAATTCTGACTTGAGTTTTTTCAGAAAATAGAGAAGACCACAAAGATATATAGTATATAGTGAGGAAAGTCATTATTAGAAACTGATGAGAATGCTAAATAAGTTTATCATTGTCTCAATAAGGCACGATTCATAAGGCAATTTTACATTTTCAAAATGAAGGCTGGGTCCTTTTAGCAGTACTAGTAGAGATTATCTGAATTGATCTCATTATCAGAAGAAATGGATGTAAACATGCATGTAATAATGAGTCTAGAGAGTAAAACAGTAGGTTTTAATGGTAGAAAGTGCTTTAGAACTCATAATCTAGTGCTTTTCAAACTCATTTTTCAGTCATAGAACCTATCTTCTGTTTAAGTCTTATTTCACAGTTCAGTAAGAAAATAAATTCAAGTGGAGGTGGTTTGACCAAGTGGGGCTGGGGGCTCTGAGACCTGCCTGCTTAGACCCTCCACCCCCACTGCATCTCCCCCTTTCCTCTTTTCCGTGGGGCACCCAAGACACTATGAGAAAACTAAAGACTTTTAGAAGCAGACCCCTATATAAAGGAAAATTTGATATGGGAGAGAGATGACATTACAGATTTACAGGGATAGGAGAGAATAGTCAATAAATAATAGGTGGTGAAACCATTGGTTCTTCATAAACAACAACAAAAAAGACATTGGATTTGAACCTCGTGTCACTTAGGAAAATAAATTTTTGCTGGGTTGACAACTCAAATGTGAAAGGCAAACCCTGGTGACAAGTATGTTCCTAGCAACATTGTTTGAATAACAAAAACCTGAGAATAACTCAAATACCATGGACCAAAGGAGAACGGGTTTGTAAATTGTGGTATAGCCATATAGTGGAATACTATTAGGTTGTTGAAAAAGTAATTGGAGTTTTTGCAATTATTTTTAACCTTTTAAACTGCAATTACTTTTGCACCAACCTACTACATAGCAATGAAAATAAATGAACTATACTGTACATTAACTTGGTTGAATCTCAAAAGCAATTACATAAGAATGTGTATGGTCTAGCTGCATCTGTACGAAGGCCAGAAACAGTGAGAACTGACTAGTATCTTCTTTAGTCATGTGTCCTTATGTGAAGCACAGATATAAGACTCAGGAAAGAGATGGCTGCTGGAGAGGATGGAAGAGGGTGGAATCATAATCAGAGAGGAGCACATGGGCTTCAAGCGTAATGACACTGTTTTGTTTCTTAGGCTAAGTTATGGGAATACTGTTTTCTGTTTTATTTTTAAAACCTGTACAAGTGTCATATACATATATATTATACATTTTATAAAAAGTACAAATATAACAATTGATTTTTTTTTTTTAAGTTTTAAGTCTCCAGAGATAAAACCATATAGGTAGAATACTACTTTCATTAGAAGTCTAAGCCAAATTTGGAGTGTTCTGTGACAGCTGGAGTCGTCATTTGGCCTGCACCATTCCAGGTCCAGGTATTACTGAACTAGCACTGTACCTTAAGGAGTTTATGAGAAGACAGCTTTGGGTCAGGAGGGCTCCCTCCCCCCTTTACCTGCTCCTTCCTCTCTCATCCTTCCTCTGGGATGTGAGAACCTAGCATTAAGTGAAGCCAGCAGCTGTTAGGCTTTTGTTTCCTATGTTTCCTAGGACTTTCTGTTTATTAAATCTCTACAGATTTACCATGTTTATTTGTCCTGACACTTCCCTGGGCCTTTGGGATACAATAATTAACAAAGCCAAGTTTTGCCTTTGAAGGAGCAAAGAGCAGAAAGGACCGTGAATGTGTCACAGAGACTGCCACTTGTCCCCGACGTCTGTTTTCCCTTTCCTCTACATTAGTGGAGCACCTGATTTTCAGCCATACACATGGCCACCCAAAATAGAAACATTTCGAAGCTTTCCTTGCAGCCAGCCATGGACATGTAATCTAATTCTCACCAATAGAATGGGAGTGAATTTGATGTGCATGACTTCCGGTCTTACCTTTAAGGGGAGCGAACAGGCTGTTTTCTGGCAGCCCAGGGTGTGTGTGAAGCTGTTCATACACGTGATATGAATGAAATGTGGTAATGCCATCTTAGACCATGCGGGTGAGACAGAACCATCGGGACGGTAGCAGTGAGACAGGAAACGCCTGGGTTTCTAATACGATGGAGTGTCACACCTCTGGTCACCAGACCCACCATCCCGCCCCCAGACATCGCTGCGAGAGGAATAAACTCTGTCTTAAGTCACTGGTATTTTGGTTCTCTGTTCCTTGCAGCCCTACTGACATCCTAATTAATTCAACATGCAAACAAGTGGTCCCAGCACTGTGAGGGGCATTATGACGGAGTTGTATGTACACGTGACTGAGGTGTGTGTGCAAAGAGCTTGGAAAGGCGGGGAGGCTTCCATAGTATTTAAGTTTCAAGCTGCTCATAAAGGACGAGGAGAAGCTTTTTAGATAAAGAAGGGGTGGGCATTCCAGGCAGTGGGCCTGGCAGGAATAAATGTATGAAAGTGTGAGAGGAGCTTTTGTCTTTTCGTAGCATGAATTGGATGTAACTTTTTCTATTAATTAGGGAAGTCGGCTGATATATACAGACCTTCACTGGTTATAATTTGTTGCTTTCAGGAACCAGAGATGATAGAAAGGACTCGAAAGCTGCTGTCAATGGCTTTGGCCATTGATGGTCATTAACATTAAGAGAGAGAAAGCAGTGGTGTCATGGTGATGACGGGAAAATAAGTCACTGTTATACTTGAGCAAAAGCTAAATGGAATCACATCCTGGATTTTCTGAGTGGATTAGCGAGACCACTTTATTATTTAAAATCCTATAGGAAAAATAACTTAAATGCCATTCCTGTGGTGTATCGGCTGGAGGTTTCGGCAGGGGCTGGATCAGGAAGGACCAACCTAAGTAATTCCAAAGTACCTTGTTCCGCCTGGACCACAAACAGCAGCTTGGTTGTGGATGAAGGTTGCAGAGTTGTGTGGGCTCACATCTGACTTCCAAATTGTATGTTTCCGTCCACACCAAAATTACACCAAGTTACTTCTGGTTTCACCACAATTTTAAGCTTGGAAAGCCCTTATTATAATAATATATGATAGTATGTGTGAATGCTGCATGAATATTGTAATAGTCATAATATAGGGTGTTCATTCCTAGAATTGTGATGACAGCTACTGAATTGCAGCCAGTTCATTTGCATATTCGTGCCCACTTAGCTCAAATAAGTCCCTATTTGTTTGCACATTAATGTCTGATTTCAGCACCAGTTAACTAATTTACATACCCCTGTTCGGCTGGGTAGTGAGATGTTTATATGGGGAATATCGGTGCAGCTGTTTGTGTTTTGAATACCTTTGGAAACATCTTAGTTTAGCGGAAGGACTACCTATTACTCATTCTGCTTTTCCTAGGAAAGTCACTACCTTTCTGAGTCCTAGGTTACTTACCTGGCCTTCTTAGGGTTGTTGTGTAAGTATCAATTGACATACTGGAGAGGACAATATGCAGTCAGTATCTCTAGGCCCCGCTCCTGGGATGTCAGCACATGGGAGAGTTCTAGGTGCCGTGGAAGTCAAGACATGCCATCAGATACAGTGATAAGTACTTTGGGGAGCATGGAGGAGAAAGCACTTGGCATTCCCAGCAGGAATTACAGAAAGTGTTAGACAGGAGGGATGTGTATACTGATACTGGAAAGACGAGTTAGCCAGACCGACCAGGGGAAGGGCACTTACTGAAACCACGTGGGGAGACGATGTTAAAGAACACACCCCGATGTGTGAGGGCGCCGTTGAGCTGTAGGTGTTTTGTGGTGGATGAAGCCTAGAGTTCATGGGGATGAGGGCACCTGGACGTGGGGGACAGGCGGGCAGATCTCAGGGGGCCCCGTATAGCAGCAAGAAGGCCTGCTTTTTGTCCTGTGGGTGACAGGGAGTTCCCTAAGGGTTTACTGCGGGCAAGGTGACGTAATCAAATCTGCAGTTTTGGAAAAGCACTCTTTCTGCGTGGAGGATGCATTGAGTACAATGAAATTGCAGGCAAGGAGGCAAGTTGTGATGTTATTTCAGGTGGGAGCTTAGAGAAGATTCTGCCAGCTTTTCAGAAGGTTGATAGCAGTGAAGATGGAGAGGTGGGAATAGATCCAAAAGCTAATTGGTAGAGTCAGTTGGACACGGTGACTCATTCTGCGTGGAGTCTTAGCAAAGACAGGCATTTTGGCTGATTCCCACATTTTCCAATCTGGTGACTTGTGTAGATAATGGTCTTATTTGTTAAGACAGGAAGTAGAAGAAGAGGAGTAGTTTTTTTATGGAGTGTTAGATAAGGGGTGAAGTTAGCTTTTGAAAATGTATGTTTTTATGTGTTTCTCTTTTAGCTTTGTTTAGATCTCTGTATCTCATCTGAACTATTACCAACTCCCTCCTGTTTTAAGCATTCAACAGTGTTTTTTTTTAGAGTATTACATTTTTATTTTTATTTTTTTCAGTTGCAGTTGACAGTCAACATTATTTTATACTAGTTTCAGGTGTACAGCATAGTGGTTAGACATTAATATAATTAGTCTAGTACCCACCTGGCACATGCGTAGTTGTTGCAACATTACTGACTATTCTCTGTGCTGTGCTTTGTTTACACCCCCGTGACTATTTGGTGGCTACCAATTTGTGCTTACTAATTCCTTCACCTTTGTCACCCCCCCACCCAACTCCCCTCCCCTCCGCACCCTCCTGTTCAAGGCACTCAGCAGTTTCTGATCACCTGTCACCATTCCCCTTCCTCAGTGGTGGAGTTAGGGTTTTCTTCCCTCCTTTCTTCTCCTGCTAGTTTAAAATTGCAAATACTACTTTTTCCTTTCTAGGCTTTGGTTGATTGATTAATTTAATGCCCATTTTAGTCTCTGAAGAATATGAATTCTTTAATTTTTAGTCCTAGATGTACTCTGCATTTACTATTAAATTCAAGCTACCATCTATCTTTCTTAATAACTTGTTTGTGATTTTGTGCAAGTCACTTAACTAGTTTTCTCTATTGTAAAGAGAAGTTAAATGATTTCTATGACTCACTCAGTCCAAAGCTCTAGATTCTTAAGTCTCAGCTCTTTGTTCCCTATCTGTTCCTAGAAATCTGAGTCTGAGGACTCGTTAGAGGTTTAGAGTGTGGTCTCTGCTGTCAGGCTTACTACCTGGGTGACTTTGGGCAAATTAACTCCTTTGTGTATCAGTTTAATTTTCTGTAAACTGTGAATATGTAACACACCCGCTTCACAGGGCCACGGTGAGGATGAGACGAGGTAGCCCCGGTAAAATATTTAGAACTGTGCCTGATACACGTTAAGTACCAAACAAATCTTAACTACTGTTCATTTATCTGTGACCCCTCAGCACATGGCGTCATTCTTCACACTTCGGAGACACTCAATAATTTTTTTTAATGAGTGAATGAATATGTATGCTACTGTGGTGGACAAATAAATTCCAATAGACTCTCCTAGAACGGTCTTCAGAAGCCCTCTGTTTTCTTCTTGAACAGAAGTCCATTAGTGAGAGTGTTCAGAAAACATGTTTACCTCATGGTCATCCTAGCCTCGTAATGTTAGGTGGTCTCCTCTGTGATGGCCTGGGTGGAATGCACGTATCTCTAACCAAGAGGCCAGTACTTACACCTGCTCATCCCACTCCAGACATAAATATTCACGACAATAATGAAAGTGGGCATTTTGCTTCAAAATTATTTTGATCTTCAGTGTCACTCACTCTGAATTTTACTACACAAATAATTTAAATTATTACAGTGTAATGCCCCAGGGGAATAATTAGCTCCGTCTTAGATGGTGTTGTTTAGTGTTTAGCTATAATTATTTCATTTTACACTTTGGCATTTATAGTTTGCCGCAAATACTTTGAGAAGTGATAATATACATTATATAAACAGAAATCGTGTCTCTAACACATGAGCTTTTAGTTCCCTGTGAACCGAATCCTTTCTGTTCTTTTTTCCTACCTTATTTTATGACAATTATTGTTACCATTTTATTTCACTTCATATTGCGGTAAAATATACCTACAATAAAGTGTGTAAAATGCGTGTATCTTAAATGTACATCTAAATTTCTGCTTTCGTATAAATCTGTGTAACCACCACCTTGAATGTTTTCTCATGCCACTTCTCCATCAGCCCACCCCCCTCGAGGTAACACTGTTTTGATTTCTAATGCTATCATTTAGTTCTCTCTATTCTTTAACTCTCTGTAAATAGAATTATACAGCGTCTTGTGCGTCTTGCTTCTTTTGCTCAACATAATGTCTGTGAGATTCATTCTTTTATGAATCGTGTTCTTTTATGTATCAGTTTATTTTTATTGCTCTATAATATTCCATTGTATGATGATAGGGTGATTTATTCATTCTCCTGTTAATAGATATTTCTTATACCCACTTTGGGGCTCTATAAATCTGCTATGAACAATTTTGGACATCGGCACTTATTTCTCTTGGGCATATACCTACTAGGAGTGGAATTGCTGGATCATGAGATGGGCGTATGTTATTCTGTGTCATTTCTTTTGGAATAACTTTTTCTATATCTACCTCCATGCAATTTTTCAGTATAGAGAAAATAGATGTAACTATTTTACAAGTCAACTGGAAAGCCACATATGTGTTCATTTATATGTTAAAAATAGTGCTTTCTCAAAATATTCATTGTATAGTTTCAGCATCTTCTTTTAGTTTAATATTATCAAACAGCAGAGAGTGAGTTCTAAATAAGTCCCGCTCTGAGGCTAATAATGATCAATTGTTGCCTTATTAATAATCACAGGACTAATGCAAAATACTGCTGATTAAGACTTTCCGTTTTTCTCTGAGTGCCACTACGGCAGCAAATGGTATCTTAAACTGACACGATGTAAATTAAAACTTGGAGAATACAAGACCTAGTCTAGGAAAAATGAAGTTATGTATAGGTGACTTGTTCCATTTGAATTAATCAAAGTGCTGCTGGTGTAGACCAGCTGTGTTCTCTGATGACAAAAATGAATCTTGACATTCTGGATAATGAAAATTCAGTTCAGCACCTCTTAGAGATATGTATGATAATATATTGTCAGTCAGAAGAAGAGGGAAGGGGGAAACACAAACCCCTGCCTTATTAAAATAGACAGTGTGACAAGTGGACATTTCCGGATCTCCAGTTTCTAGGGGAAAAAATGTCAGGGGAAACCTCCTTTTTAAAAAAAAAAAAAGATAGGAATAGCTGTTTTGTGGAACGACGGTGAAAAGATTTGACTTACGACACATGGCCTCTTTGACAGTTACCTTTGTTCACGATTCCTGGTTTCATGGTTTATTTTACTGGGGTGCAGGGTGAGGCAGGAAAGTCCTGGAAAGGAGACTCACTTTTTTGGTTTGACAGTATTCATGTAATCATCTAGTTCCTACCTTGTAAGCCCCCTTATTATTTCCTCTGCGTGTGTTTTTTCTAGTTTGGAGGATTAGCTGCACTGTCTCTTCAAAGGCTATCCAATCAAGGAGGGGTTATTAAAACCAGGGCGATTTATGACTGAGAATTAATTAGAGAAGCATTTTCATGCAAAACATCCAATTTTTTGATTAGCAATGGAGCAGGGCCGCAATTAACACTCTAGGAAGCTTAAATTTCCAGCTTTTTGATTCTCAGGAAATGAGATTATCAAACCAGGGTCAGACACTTGAGAGCAAAGCGAGGGTGGGGTGTGTGAAATTATATGTAAAAAAAAAAAAATTGTCTTTTGATTTTAATTCTGAGATTGCTGTTTAGTCAATGGAAAATTCAGAGAAGAGGAAGAACAAAAAATCTGAAAATGCAAGAACCTGAAATGCCTGATTCTGTAGAGGCCTATTTGCTATGCAAAGTATCTTGTAAATGTTTGCTTGGAATCTGTTTTAGGAGCACAGCAATATTTTTTGTTCCTGCCTTATTACTTATTCAGTCTTTTCCAGTAAATTTCTTTTAGATATTCAGTGGCTGAACAAATATTTAAAGTGTTTATATGGTTTGGCGAGAAGCCACAATTTCTTTCATTAGAAAAAGAACCTTCTTTTCTAAATGGTGGTTTGCTATTTTTGGAGTCTATTTATTTTTGTTGGTGTTTTTAATTATTTTAAATCACTTGAGTCATAGTGTAGGTAGTGAGTTACCTCTCAGGGCATAGATTACAACTTAATGATATGTGACTTTTGTCAAGCTGAGGTGCCTGAGATAAGAAGTAAGGCAACCCCAAAACAAAATGTATTCTGTCATCGGCATAATTGGTTCTCTGCAAGGAGTTGCAACGTAATGAAAATTCATTTCTTGAAAATAGTTTTTACCTTCCCTTCTCTTAATTTAGACATCAAATTTCAGTTGAGAAAAAGAGGAGCAATTTATCTTTTGTGCTAGCCCACTCCGTCAGGGTAAAGCTCTTCTTTTCCTCTTCTTCATCCATTAGGTTCTAAGATTCCTAAGGAACCTTGTCAGTGTCTGTGAGTCACATAACCTTCTCTTCACTGCCCTGTTTTTCTCACTTGGTGCTCTGCATATCTGAGGCTGTCAATATGTACTACTGATGGACTGTCTGCTCACTGACATCAGGGGACTTGTTGGCATTTAGTACTAAGATGGAACACTGGTGAAGAACCTTTCCTAGGCATTGGGTAAAGATTGGTTAACAGGCCTGCGTAAATCTGACTTTTCTCCTCTTCTCCCAGCCTTGATTTTCTGTATTTGCATGAAGGATAGGGGCTTTTGTTAGAATCTTGGGGGTTATTTTTAAAAACAGCTTCCCAAGCAGTTTCTGGACTGCACTAACCGTGACAGGAAGAGACCATACAGCCTCTGTATAATCAGTGACTTTTGTTGTTGCATTTTTCTCCCCAGAGCATCTCTGATTTAGGAACATGATTCATTGATCTCGTCTATCATTCTTCCCATCCCGCTATGGCTTCTCAGTTTTATTTGTCAGTCCTGCTTAAGCCTCCTTCCTTTGTTGGGGAAGAGTATCTATCACTGGCTGAATGAAAATTGCTACGGTTTAATTTCAGGGAAAAAAGGAAGAAAAACTGACAAGCTGAGGCTGGAGAGTCGATGTTGTCAGATCTGTAGCTGTCAGCCTCAATGCTGATCTTTATGTTTTTGGATGTTAACGATTATATGATTTTTTTCGGTGCCCAATAAATATTTGCTGAAACAATTGATAGTGTTAGGCTTATAGATATTTTCTTTGTTGGAAAATGTTTCTATATTATCAGGTCCATCACTTAGAGAGCCTAAACAGATCAATTAGGGATTCATAACCTATATGTGATACATTGCAGGGAGGGGTGCATGGGTGGCCTTCAGGAGATTTATGGGGGACGCAGGAAGAGAGTGCCGAGGTTTCATTAGGTTTGCAAAATGCGATTATTACACATGTGTATGTGTGTAAAACACGCATTCACAAGTACATATACAAATCAGTTCCCAACTTTGAAAGCCTTATAATTGGTTGAAGAAAACAATAAAATAATTTCAATGAATGCATACAAAATGATATCCTTCTGTAATAAGTGTGAACTAAATACATATATACCTGTATTCAAATGTTTACTTAAGTATCAAAAGTAGTTAGAAGTAATTGAATTTATAAAAATTGGGAAAAATTAAGAGAGGCATAGTAATTAAATATGAATCATTTTAAAGAAAGCAAGGATTATTGTTGAGTGGAGTGGGAAAACCAAGGGTAGTCTAGATTTTTTATTCCCCTTCTCTAATGTTAGGTTTTTAAAAACTATAGTTTGGTATAGTTCAATCAACCAGTTAACTAAATAACTTGATTTGCTTTAAGAGGCTTGCAATTGGTAATAACCTTATTACATTCTGGAATTCCCAGTGGTGGGGAGAAGGTGTCAGCTATTGTACTGACAACATTTCTGTTTTGTTTGGTTTGTTATGTGTTCAGTTTATATAGTGGGGGATGATGGACTTGGGAGAAGCTATTTAAACATCTTTGCTGGTGATGGTTGGAAAAGATGGCTTTTACTTAAGTATAATATAATCAATTTTTAATAGTAGTTGACTCATTATGTTTATATGATCACAGATATCTATCTGTATAGGTACAGATATTTATTAAGGAAATAGATAAATATTTAAGTATTATTGAAATTTCTACTGGGAAAATTACATTGTCCTTGAGTGTCTGAAGCTCTCTATTCTTTAATCCCATTCCCCATTAAAATATTTCACTTGTTAAGGCCATCCTATTCTAGCAGGAATAGTGTAGGAACAAAGAAGCCTATTTTCTTAGGATCCTGATCAATCTAATTTATGAAATTAGATTTTTGATGTGCATAGTGGTCAGTGAAATGAAAGTTGAAACCTTGGGGTTCAAAGCAATGGTTTGGGAGAGATCCAAGTCAGAGATTGAAATATGTGAATCATCTAAGTGATAGATGGAAACCCTGGAGTTGTTGAACTTCTATCGTGGGATAAATGGAAAGAGAAGCTCAAGAGTAAGACTTAGTTGAAGAAGGCTTCACTCCTCATGAGACTTGAGTGCCGTGAGTAAGGCGGGGAGAGGACAGACAAGTGGACACCCAGGGTTTATAAGGGTAAAAATCTTACATCATCAGCTTTTTAGAAAACTCACCTAGATGAGGTCTTAACACCTCCTAATAAGCATAATTAAATGTTTGTTTTTGCTTCTAGTGTCCTTCTGTCAGTTTTGTGCCCAGTATATCCAAAATTACAGGTTTATTTTAATAGTTTAATAGTCTCTAAGTTGACTACAAGTTCTTGAGTTAGAATTGTATGTCTTTAGCAACCATTGTGATGATAATGAAAAACAATCTTAGTCTAACTAATGGCTTCTTGTCTTGAATAGAAATAGCTTGTTCTGATGACATGAAATGAACCACAACCCTGACAATTTTTCTAATACAACACCAAGAATTTCTCTCCATCTCTTATATGAACCTTCTTTGAGGCCCGGGTAATTGCAAGACCTCCCAAATTCTTGAGAGGACCCCAAGCTCACACTGATTCTTCTAAGAATTGAGTATTATTGCACATTAGTGTTTCCAGATTTATTTCTAATTGCTTGATAGTGTAATAACAAAAGCTTGATGTTCTATAGCTAGGTTCCCTTAAATTATGTAAAAAATGTTGGAAATGATTAGTAGCTTGGATGACTTCCCACATTCCTCTCTGGGCGCCTTAATTGCTGTGATTTTGTGGTTGTGTTCAACTTAATTGCCATTAACCGCTGCTGCAGTCTCCTGCTTATTTACTGTGCAGTCATTGCACATCAGCAGTATTGCTTGCAGGACACGTGAACATTCCCTTTTTCGTATGATCAGTGAATGTATAAATACTTCAAAATTGTCTTCCTCAACTAGAAGTTCCTTTCAAATGGGAGACACGCTGAAGAAATGTTTTCAAAAATTCTCTTTTTCCATAGCAGTTGACTTATTTGGTAGTTGTGCTATATTTGGTGATTGGATGACGGGTGATGTCTTAGAATATCTAAATGGATTAGGAAGATAACATTTCTCTATATTGATGTATGATTGATTTAATTCCATGATCGTGGTCTAGTAATCTAAATGTTCTAGTGTGTGTGACTGAAACTTGGATGGCCCTCAGTGATGTGAAACCCTTCAAAAACATTACATTCTCCTGTGGGACTCAGAAGCATATTCTGAGTTAATATAATCCAGTGGTTTTAAAACTGTGTTTGTTGCCTAGAACACTTAGAAGCCTAAAGAGTCTAAGAAACTGACCACTCAAGATCCCCAGTGCTCCCCTGAAAGCTTCAACCAGGGAGGCTGAAGGATTTTTTGTTTCTTTGTTGTGTATGTTGGGATTCAATATAAGATTTTTTTTTTTCCTTTCAAGTGTTCCTCTGTATACCTCTGTGGTTTTTGAATTTTATGCATGAACTTGTTGTTCATGGTTGACTGGTGTAATTTTTTGAAACTTAGATAAAATCTTTCAACCTCTCACTGCTGTTTCTCTGCCCAGACTATATATTGTAAGGAATTTTGTGTGCATCCTTACACTTCTGTTTTCTGCATTTATATATCACATGATTTCACATGTTCGCATTTTCTAAATTTTGCTATTTCAGAAATATTGCAGTGAACACTTTTGGGAACATTGGTGAATACTCCTTTAAAAATAGATGTCTAGAAGAGGAATTCTTGGGTAAAAAACGATAAGCCTATGCAAACTTTGAATTGAATATTTGAATTTGAACAGACTACCAAATTACATTCCAAAAACTGTTACCAGTTTACTGTCCCTCCAAAAGTCTATGAAAGTGTTCATTTTTGTTCTTGACATTATTTGATATTATCAATTTTTTTAAAACTTGGCTGGAGTATAAACCTTGTTATTAATGAGGTTTAGCATCTGTTCTACATTTACTCGGCATTTGTAGTTTTTTCACCGAATTTTTGTTAAAAGTCTAAAACTATTTGAGCCTTGACCCCTTTTCTATGTTTTTGTTGAGTATTTGTCTGTTTTTTCTTCTCTTTAATGAGTTATTGATACTCTTTATCTGTTCCAGATGTAAATATGTTATATACACTCTTTGTCCTAGTCCAACACTTAAGTAAGATTTGGGGGAAAATAAGATTATTTTTAAAAAAATAATTTTAAACCCACTAATCTAGGAATATTTTTGATTGTATGATTTGTTTCAGACGGATAGATAGATTTTTAAAAAAGATTCTTAAGTAGATACTGCAGTTTTCCTTGGGTAATCTCTCCTTATGTCTCAAAGTTCCTACAAACTTTGTTTCTTAACTTAATAAAAATTAAGGAATAATTAATATGCTCAATTAGTCTGAGTAACTAGCTTTCTGAGTAGTCTAAAAAATTTTCCTACCAATTTAAAATATGAAGATTTTATTGTTTTTTAATTAATGTTTCAAATCTTTATTTACTAAGTAGCAACTTGACTACAGTTTTTCTTCTTAAAATTAGTCTGTTTTATAGACTATGATCACAGAATTCCTTCTGGATAGATTACGATTGGGTATCATCTGTATTTTTAGAAGAAAGAACAGATATTCAATAACTTGCGTAGGTCGTACCACAGCAGAATCAGAAATCAGAATCTCAGTCTGTTGAAATGCGCTCTCAAGATAAACTACATTGGCCATGCGAATAGGCACAGGTATCTTGTCTCGCAGGAATGGCTGAAATTGTGGTATTTCCCATGGAAGGCATGAGAACACTCCTTTGTTCTGTTCCTCAAAAACTCCATGGAGAGTTAGCACCTGGTTGGTTACCATCACTGAGCACTGCTGGAAGAATTCTAGGTCAGTTGACTTTTCCTTCAACATCAGCAGCAGTTAGTAATGAATTAGTAATAAACGAGGGCATTATAATTCCTCTCCATGGCCGCAAAGGTACCAAATTGAATGTATAATGACATTTCTTATCCCATTTGTCTTTGAAAAATTGTCTTTTCAGTGAAAGAAGTAAAGTATGGAATATATCCTAAGACCTTCTTTCCAACCTTTGACTCATCAGAGTACCTGGAGGGGTTGTAAAACACAGACTGCTGGCCCCCATTGCCTGAGTTTCAGATTCAGTGGGTCTGGGTTTGGGGTCTGAGAATGTTCTTAAGAGCTGCTGATGCTGCTGGTCCAGGGAACACACTTTGAGAAGCACTGCTCCAAACCTAGTCATACAGTGAAGACAGGTGATGCTGATCAGGATTGCTTAGCCCTGATGTCTCTGAACCAGACACTTTTGTTGATCTTTAACACTTCAGCACTGAGGAGTGATCTTATTTCCCCTGGAGGAGATCAAACCTAATAGAATTATGTGTGTGCATTAAGAGATCATCAACCTTACACCTTTTCCCCTGGGCCTAGAGCAATTTGCAAAGAGACATTCCCACCAAATGACATAAACCTGTAGCTATAGTAACAAATTAACAATTACTAGGATCTGTAATTGGGTGTCTGTACAAATCTTCATTTGGGTTTCATGCGTGAATTACAGAACTGGAGGTGGGAGAATGTTTAGGAAAAGGATGAAGGACCAGCTTCCAAACTCTGTTATTCCAGTAGCGGTTTCCGACTCTAATTTTGTATTGAAAATGAATAGTCAGGTTAGATGCCGATAAGGAATACCACTGCATTCTTGAAACCATACAAAATACTACACAAAAGATGCTATCTATCTACATGCTAGGTTTAGTTGTACATCAGTCTTGAGTTTTTATTCCAGACTTTCTTTTGATTATTTTTGGTCCTGAGCAATTTTAAAGGGAATTGAGCAGAACCTGCTTGTTGCTTAGTCAGTATTCACTTACCCGCCTGCTTCTCCCCCTCAGTTTCCCCCCTTCTGATTGTATTCTAGATGGTAATGTACTTAGCTTAAAAAATACATTTCCCAGTGTCCTTTGCAAGTGGGTGTGGCCAATGCAATATAAATGGGGTAGTTGGATAGGGCTTCTGAGAAAATGCCATAAAAGGAGCTGACTCAGCTGGGAGACACTTGTTTCTAATCCTGCCTCTTTCTGTCTGCCCGGGGTTTGGATGTGGTGGCGGAAGTTTCAGTAGCCATACTGGACTGGGGACATATTGATATTAGAAGCCAAGTGCTAATGTTGGTAAAGCAGGAAGGAACCTTGGTCCCTGATGACCAATGAGTCAACATTTCCGCCTGGACTGTGTACCGTCAGGTTAGAGCGAGAAATAAACCTCTTTCTTCTTTGAGCAACTTACGTGTATTTTCTGTTATTTGCAAGTAAACCTTGCTGTTAATATTATAGGTGGCATTTTCTGTCTTTTTAAAGAAGGGTATGTCTTTAAAACTTCTGAGGCATTTCCACTACGATGCTGCAAATTCATTATAAATTATTTCACATGTATGACTGGATCCCTGCCATCTTAAACCTTTTCTTTTTTTCTCTTTCCTCCCCATGAAATAGCACGGTTTTGGGGTCAGATACATCTGTTTTAGTTTTAACAAATTTATTGAGGCATAATTAAAATGACAACATTTACCCATTTTAGTAAGGGTACAGTTCAATGATTTTTGGTGAATTTACTAAAATTGAGTTGTGCAGACATCGCCACAATTCAGTTTTAGAACATATCTTGTCACCACGATAAGATCTCTTGGGGCCCATTCCCAATGAATTCCTGTCCCAAACTCAGACAGTCACTAATCTGCTTTCTGTCTCTACAGATTTGCCTTTTGGTACATTTCATTTAAATAGAATCCTACCATTATATGTCCTTTTGAATCTGGCTTCTTTCAGTTAGCATAATTTTTTGAAGTTCATTCATATTGTAGCATATGTCAGCCATTCATTACTTTTCATTGATGAACAGCATTCCATTATATGACCTTACCACATTTTGTTTATCCGTTCATCATCTGATGGGCATTTGGGTTGTGTCCTTTTTTTTTGCCTATTTTGAATGGCTTTGAACCTTAGCTTCTCCACGTAATAGTCTGGCAATCTCAGGTAAGTTGCCTAACTGATCATCTCTAAACGATGTGATCTCCTTGTCTCTAAAAGGTGATGATATGCTCTTCCTCCTAGAGTTACTGTGAGGATTAAATGAAATACTATAAGAGATCATTTATGACAAAGTCTAAACACTGGAGGCAGACAAGCAATAGGATTCTTTTAAAAGTATACGTTAAAAACATATCAACAAAATTACAGTGATTTTCAGTAATGCCTGTGGGTGATAATGGGACCTATAGGGCTGCAAATGACTAATTAGTATTGTCAAGACATTTTGTTCATTATGGACTGGGTGGTACAGATCACAGCAGAAGCTGTTGTGACCATGTTAGGATATTCCTGGTAATATACAAGTTGTGACGTTTTGGTTGTTCATGTGGTTTGGCAGGTAAGAACCATCTCATAGTTCTAAACTGCGGTGTGCAAATACATGTTTTAATTAGGGAGGCAGTGAGAATTGAAGATTAAGTATATGAAACTTTTGACCCTTTGCTTGATGTTATTTTTATCTTTAAAAGTTTTATCCACTGTCTAGCAGAAGGTTTCTAAGATAGGTCATGTAGTTCTCATCTTCTTGAACAGAATATTTTAAACCTAATATAACTTTTTATTGATAACGTGGAGCCATCGTTATGAACTCCGAACAATATACTATCCTAAGCTTTAAGTCTTTCTGTCCTTGTTTCAAATCATCTGGAGTCCTGACTCTTTGTGTTCTTGGGTCTGCTTTTCAATTTAATTTTCATTTATTTTTTTTATGTCTTTATTTCCTTATTGTCAGGCAGTTTCTTCTGCTCTTAGCTTACTTTCTTTCAGTAATCTTTGTTTTCATTCTTTCCTTTAGACATAGAAATTTGATATAAGAAAAACGTTTCTCTGTGTAACGTATTATAAAAGTAAATAGACCTGAGGTGAGTAGTAAGGTTTACAAAATATGTCACATCTGTCTTGTCCCGTAAGAGACCTTTTTTGTTTACTTTCAATTCTTGATTGTTACCTGGATTCATGAAATTGCTGGGTATATGTGAGCTGTTTCCGTTCTCCAAATTGCTGGACCGTAATTGGGCAGAGAACAAAATTGGTTGTTCCACTGAGTGGTATTTTTCTAGCACATTTGTGACTGGCTTAAGGCCCCGGTTTCATACTTGTTAATTTATGGAGTATGATAGGTAACCTTTATTGATTATTATATCCAGACATTGTTCTAGGAGATTTACATGTATTTATGATATTGATATTTTGTTACTATTATGTAATTTAATTTGACTAATTTAGTTCTAATGTTCAACTCATAGGAACACTCATGTATTTACAAGTAAAAATTCCTCCAGGTCATTTCTGATAAATTTCTGGAATGAATGTTTTAGAAAATTTGACAAAGAGGTGCTTCTGAGGAGCGAGTGCCAGGAACCCCTTTAGTAACTAAATAACTGATGAGAAGCTACCTGGTCTAGATTTAGAAGAGTGTCCATGGAGACAACAAGAAGCACCGACGTTCTGAAAAAGGTGAATAATGGAAATACAAAGAATGTGTAACAATGAATGGGTTAAAATTTTATTAGTTAATTAGATAGCAGTGAAACTCTGAGGGCTCAGACTTTGGGGTGGGCACTCCAGTGAGAAAATCTGGGTCCTGCAGGAGGGAGTGGGATATTTTCGATGCAATATGTTATGTTCATTATATTCTCTGCCTATTAGGACATTTTTCTCTGATGCATTGGACTAAGGATATTCTGAACATTTTTGTTGCCACTACTGGTTTATTATTAATGAGAGGTTCAGATTGAGAAACCAGGTATTAAATTCAATCTTATTAATGTCAAAAGCATACATTTTTTAGGGCATGTTGTCTCTCTTATACACATCTCTCTGTAACATCGTTTACTTTGATTACGAGCTGCTCATTTTTTGTGATATGACTTTTATACACTTGTTGATATTAATTATTATAAGGCAAGGAGAAAGAATTAAATTAATATTTTTTGCAACCAGTTAATATTGGTGCACAATACAGTGTATCACAAGAACCTCAGAACATACTTTCTTTAGGTGGGCTGTAAATCTTTATTTACGTATAATGACCATGGAGGTCACTCTGGCACAGGACACTGAATTTTCCAATGTCACCTGTTTTTTGTCAAACCAGTTTTTCACAGTAGCAGAAGTAGATACAGCCAGTTTCTTCACAGCATGCCCTCTATAATCATTAAGATAATATAATCAGGAGAGTGAAGACATGCCATTGAAGAGCTTTATTGTCAGTAACTGGTTTCATCATCTGAATAGAAAATTTGCCTTTGATGTTAATTGACATGTCATCAATACATCTTTCAATTGAATCTTTGCTCAATGGCAGTGCTTTTAAAATATTGGAAAGACTTTGATGAATCACTATTGAAATTATAGTCTGTAATGTGGGTTATATGACAGTCTCATCAACTGTCTGAACACTAGAAGGTTTGGGGAAACTTTGTTTTTGCATCTCTTTTTTCCTTTTCCTTTTTAAAATGCAGCTTTATTGAGATATAATTCAGTAGTTCTGAGGATATTCAGAGAGTTGTACAACCATCACCACAATCAATTTTAGAACATTTTCGTCATCCCCCAAAGTAGTCCCCATTTCCCCTGACCTCCCCTTCTCCCGAGCAGCCACTAATCTACTTTATTTCTCCATATATGTGCCTTTTCTGGATGTTTCATATAAATGGAATCATGCAATGTGTGGTATTTTTGACTGATCGTGTTTTCAAGGTTCATCCATATTATAGCATGGATCAATTCCTCATTGCCCTTAAGTGCTGAGTAATATTCCATGTTTGGGCACTTTATTTATGGATTCATCAGTTGATGGACGTTGTTTTGTCTCCACGTTTTGGCTGCTGTGAACATTCATGTACCTGATTTTGTGTGGACAGACATCTGTTTCATTTTGCTTTAGGTATATAACTAAAAGAGGAAAGTTTGGGTGATATGGAAGGAAACTCCATAATTACTACCAAACTACCTGCTCGTCTTTTATAAACTTTGAACCATTCACAGTAGAAACCATTCATTGAAGATATATTTGCTTCAGGCCATTTTCTTGTTTACCCGCTGTTCTTCTAATGTGTGAGCCTGTCCACTTATGACATGGGTCAATCACTCACTGCCATTTACACATATATCCACCTAAATCTGTTATTTCTACGCTAAATGCATAGATCTAGTTACATATTCTTCTCATGAACCATGGGATGTGTGATATAACCATAAAGAGATTGATATTGGACAAGAGAGACTTCCGTGAAAACTTCACGGAATTATAGGTGTCCCACTCGTCTGCCAAAACTCCGGAGATGGATGGTGGTGATGGTGGCACAACAGTTTGAAGGTACTTAATGCCATCAATCTGGATACTTAAAAATGGTTAAAGTAGCAAATTTTGTTATGTATGTTTTACCACAGTAAGAAACTATATTCCCTGTAGCAGTGAAATAGTGGCAGCTACCTAAATGCTTAACAATAGAGAAATTATAGGTAAGTAAATATTTTATCTAATTTTAAGAAAGCATTCGGTATTAATTTAAATGCTGTGAATGTATAATAAGAAATACTTGTTACAAATGAAAATTTATAAACCTCAACCATGCAACTGCACAAAAACAAATATGCGTTACCTTTCATACCATGAGAAAAGTTTTAAAAAAATAATCAGAAGGGGAAAAAAGCCAAGCCAGAGAGGAATCCACACATACTGCTTCACAGAAAATAAACAAAAAAGTTTGACAGACTTTGACTGCAACCTAATTAGCTTCCAAATGAGAATTGTAGATAGTTTCCTGAAGGAAAGTTCTTACATAAAAATGTAAGAACTTTAAAATATAAGACTAAAAGCCGAAATTTTAAAAAATAATGTTGCAACAAATGTGGCAGAAAGACTAAATACAGGCCTCTTTGGATGTACCATAAGGCCTCTGCATTTCTCTTAATGTTCTTACCACATTGGTTTTAATCAATATTTTTGTATCTGTCTCGCTTGGTGTGGGTGCCTTATTCTTTTTGGTGTTTTCAGGAACAAGCACAAAATCTAGCCCATAGATGGAACTCAGTAATGTCTGAATATGAATAAATTGGATTTAGGGGCCTTGTTTTACTGGGGTGTGAAATGCATGTCAATTGATGAAGCCAATTTGAGGAAAGGGGAGAAAAATGTTCGGATAAATTACTGTGCAAATGTAGCATCAATCATGATTTTTTGGTGCAGAATATTTTAAAAAGTGAAATATATATTATAGTAAACAACTGACTCGCTGTTGGAGTCACATTATAAATGCAAATACCACAAATTATTAGTTTGTGTGAATTAATTATAGGAGGTAATTCTTTTCCCTTTCAGTTCCTGAAGTTCTACCTTCACTCTTCCTGTTTTATTTCACCTCTCTCCTTTCTGCTTCCTTATCATTTTCTTTCTGTTTCCCCTTCCTGTCTTTCCCTCCCCACAACAAGCTCAGCCGAGAGAGTAAGGTTTTTGAGTTTCATTTATGCCTTTCCCCACTTAGCCGTAAAAATCAAGTATGTGTTTCAGATAGTCCCAGTTTGATGGGAAATAAGCTTCAAATGCAAATGATTAGTGTTGGTGATGGTGTATAAAGTATATAAAAGGATGTCATGTGGAATGTTGATCCTTCAGGGCTATGATGTGCGCATTACATGATCTGGATGGTAAACTGAGCCAATTTAATATTGGCAAGTGGAAATGACAGTGTTTATAAATTGGCAGTGACATTTGTATGAAACAGGCTTAACTTTTATTGCATCAAATACACTTACTGTCATTACTTTAATATTATTCTTCTAGAGATGTTTATGCTATGGGAAATGCTAGCTGAAAATTTAAATTCCTTAGAACTTGAATGATTTTTATTTTACCTAATCTTAAATGATGGTTATAATTAAGATTTTGTGTTTGCCCCTCACTCTGCCATAGCATGTAAGAAAAAAAGCTTTCTCTTTCATGATTTTTTTCACTGAAAATAGTTGTGTCATTTCTATTTAAAAATGGTTTATCTTGAACAATAAGTGTTCTGTATTTACACCTATAGTTTTTGATGTTTGTCTTGTCCCCAATGCATTTCAACAATAATGGGAAGAATGAGAGATAACTTAGAATTACACCCCCCAGGACAAAATATACCGTGTTTATTATTTGTGATTTTTTCCCAGTTCTATTTCATGTGTATTTGTTACTTTAATGGTATGCTAATAATGGTGTGTATTTAGCTTTCCTTAAAAATGGATTCAAATAGTTTATCTCATGACTCCTATTCAGTAAATCAAAATTAGCAAAGGTATTTCATCAAGACTAATATTTGTCCTCTTCAGCTATTTTAGTAAATTTTAAGAAGTGAAAGTGGAGTCTAATACCAACCTTCAGTAAATATGTTACAGCTTAATTTTTAAAAGAGTCAAGCTAGCAAAAGCTCTTCCAAAACAAACACACACACCCCTAAACTACAAGTGTGGGCCACCATTATCTTTTCTGAGCTTTGTGCTGTTAATGTGTTTTGAGTTTCGGAGCTGCATAACATGTGTGATTTGTTTGGGCTTCAGCCATAACTTTGCAGTGATTTTTCTCCATTATGGACTTTACACATAATGAATTTCAGGAAACACCTTTTTCTGCTTGTAGATAAAGACAGTAATATGATGGAGTGATCAAATACAAATGCTCCTTTAATTTATTTTACCAAGACATTTATCCATGTTTTATTTATAAGGCAATTGAAGTCATTCATTTTGTATGGAAGTCTTCCTCTTCTGAATAACAAATGATATATTATCATATATACCACATTGGAGGAGTGATGAAAGCCATATGCGAAAATGAAAGTTTAATATTTTGGGCTCCTTGGGCACAATTATAGTGGCACTGTCTTTGTTTTCAACTGAATCATAATTATGTGGGCAGACTTTAAGGAATTGGGACGGCGGATAGCACAGAATAGTGTAGAAAATAGAAAATTCTGTGTTCAAAGAGTGAAAAGATGTTTCTTTTCAACTGCAGAGCATTTTAAGTGCACAGACTCTGTCTCAGAACTATCCCTTTGTAAGATCCTTGCATACACATGATTTTAAGTTGTTTCATTTTATGGGTGACTGAAATAAAATAGCCTGTCTGCCTGGGGATCTCTGATGTGGCCATAGGAAAGCCACGACAGCTGGTTTGTTTTGAACTCTTTTCAGTAACTATCCCATTGGAAGGGCATTGCCACATTTCATTTCTGAACCCATTCAAGTTGCCTACCAGTGTTTCAGTCCCCACTTTGTGTTTGCCTATGCCTGATGCCATGAAGAAATATAGCTAAAGCTGCATCGTAGTGCTAATTACTTACCTCAGTTAAAATTCTAGCTAGTAACCACTATATGGTATACCTTCTCATCTCCTGATTGCTTGAGACTACCTACTTCTGGGATAGTGTAGAAGAAAAGATCACGCCAGAAAGGAAAGTTTGAAGTTTAGAATCTCGGGGCATAAATGGTAGATTAGTTAGCTAGTGCAAACCTCTATTAAGGCAGATGCTACATATGCAATTCAGTAAGGATTTAAATATTTTAATGGGTGATAGCTCCTTACAGAAGAATTTGGGTGGGTGAATGTAATGTTGAGATCATTGTTTACTGCCCTGTTTTGTCAAACCATGGTCCTCAACATCTCAAATTTTACTGTTAGATTTCTTTCAATAACGCGCTTTCTCTTAGCACATTGAAATGATCTGACTTACAAACCTCTGTTTCATGAATATCCCTTGTGTGCAGAGATTGAATTGTTGAATCATATCTGATAATTATAAAGGTATCGGTTTGCGATTGTTTTAATCTCCTGTCTAGAACTTCACAAAGTTATTCTGTTGTTGGGGCATTTGAAGTCCTTTCTATACAAATGAAGAGCTTTTGACCTATTCCATCTTGTTGTAAGTGTGACATTTAGCCATTTGAATTGTCTCCCCTGGTTATTTGCTTGTTATGACTTTCATCCTGTAAGAGCCACAGTTCTTGCCGTGCCCCATCGTGTCCCTTCAGCGGTACCTTTGGTAGTAGTTGGGGCTGAGGAAACGTGCGCCCTGCTGCTGTGTTTGCTGGGTTGTCACCGAGCTGTCTTTTCTTGTTCCAGAACAGCCACTGCAGTTAGGCTGATACTGCCAAGGTCAAACCGATTGCAGGAAATTATTCCTATTGAGGCCAAATAGCAGTCTCACCCTTTTTAAGGTCTTTTTGTAGTTTCCAAGTGAGAATAAGCTGGTGTTGCATCCCAGCATGTTTGCGGATTTCCAAAGAGAACAATATGCATGTGTTTTTCTGTGACAGTTCTTCCTCATGGCAGATAGGGTTTATGCTCGAGTTTCCGGTACTACTTGGGAGCATTTCCTCTTATGCTACTTCCTTCTTGCTAAAGTAGGATTCCTGACCTTTTTTGAATCATGAACCCTTTCAAATTCTTGGAATAACATTGTTAAATACATTAAAAAGTACATAGTAGCACAAAAGGAACCAACTATGTTGAAATACAGTTAGAATTAACAAGAGCGAATAGTGGCAGGTCTCATAATACATTTTAAAAGCAGTTGTGAACAGAAGTGTAATTTTGAGATGCTTGCAACAACTGTAATATGATACAAAAATATCGTTGCTTTCTATTGGTGGCCAAATTACTATAGGTAAGTTCATACAATTGTTGTTGCCTATTATCATAATGGAAGGAAATACGAAATTTCAGTTAGCAGTTAGTAAAATAATGTGATTTTTCCCTATCCAAGGCCGTGTACTCCTTGAATTGCATCCATGGATCC
The DNA here is from genome assembly GCF_036562045.2 of Rhinolophus sinicus. Taxonomy (NCBI): domain Eukaryota; kingdom Metazoa; phylum Chordata; class Mammalia; order Chiroptera; family Rhinolophidae; genus Rhinolophus; species Rhinolophus sinicus. The sequence continues at coordinate 63,779,143 of NC_133760.1, read as the reverse complement.
CAGATTAAGAAGCCCTTTTCTAAAGGGCTTCCTGCTTGCCTAATCAATATTTTTCCGGAGCCAGTATTCCAGAGTGAGAGACTGTTACTTGTTTTTTGTTCCTGAGGGGCTGCCTGCCTTAAACATGAACAGATACGCCCTGTAATGTTGCCAAGGATTGAGTGTCTTGAGCTGCTTCTGCCAGAAGAGACATATGTTCGGTGCATTATTTCCTTTTCCCCAATAGTTAGCTCTTTCTTTACTTGAGAGACCAATGCAATATTGTTACATAAGCTGTTGAGAAATCCTTATTTCTTTGGGATGGTGTAGGTCAAAGCATAAATCAGTTTGACAGCAGTACCCACTCTTTTGCTTTCCAATTTGCTCAAATAAGTTAATCCCATTAAAACATGTTGACCACTCCTCTTTTATCCAAGTGGATGTCAGGTTAGGAATTTGTTTGTAATACAGGATCAGTAATTTGAAATAAACCAGTTCTTCTCTGGACTAAGAAGAAAGACCACATTGATTTGCAGAGGATTTTAAAAACAACAACAACAAAAAAACATGACCTAAGATTCTGTAAGTTTCTCCATTCATTCTACATTTTATTTCTCAAGAGAGAAGTTTACCAGAGTATAGCTTCCTGCAGCAAACAGATGTATCATGACTGTCTAGTTTAGCAAATCGATTCACAAAGGCATTTCATGTCTCCAGGCACATTAGAGAGAATCAGCAGTAAGAATATAACTAATTTTACTGTAGAGACTTAATAGGAAATAGATTTAGATGACAATAGAAAATGAAAGAAAGTTACAGGGGCACTAACCATCATGCCACCCCCATTAACTGGATTTTTCTTGAATCAAGCTGTAGGTGATTTGAAATAAATAACATTTTTAAGTCATGCAATCGTCGGGCCTCTTACATTGATTAACTAATGGCCATGCTTATAAATAGAGACCGTTACATGATTTATCTGAACCTAGAGTCTTAACTGTGGTGTGAGCCTGAGCTATAGGTAAAGGAATGAGAAGATTTAGGCAGGATGGTGGAGTGTAGTTTGGAAAGACTTGAAAGCCACTGCAAAACTAAAGAAAAAAATTTAGTGGAAAACCCTACTTAGAACAATTTTCAAATTGTATAGAAGGGAAAAATTGTACATAGGTAAAACAAAAGGTTTCCGTTCATTTTGTGGTGCATGAAAAATGTGAATTGCGCCCAATTAAGAAAGATGGCAGTCATTGAAAGTGTTCTATTCATTAGGCCACTGCGGGAAGCCCTACAAAGCAGTCATCAAATTCCCCAAATGAAGTGCAACATTGTTCTAAAAATAATCAAAATTCTTTTTTGTTTTCAGCAGGTAAGGGGGGGAGGGGATATACTTACCATTCATTTTCACTTTCAGACGTCCTTGAATATACCAGTGCTTTTCACACTTCATGTGCCTCAGAATCACCTGGAGGCTTGTTAAACCGCAGACTGCTGTGTACCCCCCAGATTTCAGGTTTGTTATTGGGTGGTACCCAAGAATGAGCGGTTCTAACTAGTTAGATACCACACTTGGAGAACCTCTGCACTACATTATCGACTTGATTGTTTCCTAGTCTGTGGCTTTGCTTTCCGTGGTTTGTTATCCGAGGTCAACTGAGGTCTGACAGTATTACCTGGAAAATTCCCGAAGTAAACAATTCGTAAGTTTTAAAATGTGAGCCATTCTGAGTAGCGTGAGGAAATCTTACACTGTCCCACACTCTGTTCCACCCGGCATGTGGGGATGTGAATCACCGTTTGTCTAGCCTGGCCACACTCCAGACGCTCCCCACGCCCTCGTCAGCCTCCGTGATCAGAGGGCCTGTGGTGGTATTGAGTACTTGTGTTCAAGGAACCCTTATTTTACCTGATCACGGCCCCGGAGTGCAGAGTAGTTTACACTTATCACAGGTATGTATGGATACGATAAAACACCTGGTACATATAGGGTTTAGTGCTGTCTGCAGTTTCTGGCATCCGCTGGGGTTTTGGAGCGCGTCTTCTGTGGATCGAGCGGGAAACTGCTATACCTGTAAATGTTCTGTCAGTGACCATGATTTGGAGTTTAGCTCTAGGGATGCCCTGGTTAGGTCCTGTGTAAATGTGCAGCTATGCATTGTTTTCCCTAGTGACTATTCATTATATTGTGCTCAGATTCTCGTCACCATCTCTCGGCTTCTGCAAATCTAAATAGGGAACGGGGCGTCAAATTCTCTTCTTTGGTCGTTTTTTTCAATTGTCTTATTCAAATTCCAGGTGACCATCGAAGACTTTAAATGAGCCAAGACCCTTAAAAGTGCTCAGATGGAGAGGAATATAGACAGACAGACAGACAGACAGACAGATACTCTCTAAAATACTTAATTTTCTGTAAACCCAAAACTACTCTGAAAACTAATTTTTTAAGAAAGTGCTCAGAGCCAACATATTTGTCTGAACAAAGGAAGGGATTAAAAAATACACATACTTTTGACAGAAGAAAGATGCTGGATGTGCAAGGTGTTTGTTTGTTTTCATTGCTGCTCGTTTTTCCATCCAAACACCAACAGATGTGTGATGTAGCGTTTGCCCTGCACCTCTGGCTCTAGGGACAATGGAGGTTTTGTAGATGGGTTCTCTGCCTCAGTGAACTCTGTCATTGTTCTGAGCAGCTGGGAATGGAACAGAGCTCATTAAGACTGGAGATGTTATCCAAGCCTCCCCTGGTATCCAGAAGAGGAGTGAATATGTTTTGCTTCCCCAGATCTAAAGTATCCATTTTCTTACCACCTAGTGTTCTCTTTGCTTTTATTGAAAAACTCTGTTGGCCCCATTGCCTCTTTGAATGATGTGCACGGTTTCCACCAGCTGTTCCCTTCTTAGCCTCGTCTCCCTCTTCTTTGGCTTTTTATGATGTTTATGGTGTATGGTGTGGCTTTTATTTCAAAAGACAAACTCCAGCGTAATGAGTACCTGTCACTTGTTTATGTAACTAGAATATTAAGAATAGATTTCCACAAATAAATCCCTGCCATTCAGACATTTCTGCTCACTTTGGCAATAAAAACAGATTTGCTGGGGAGGGGGTTGCAGTTTAAATTCATTCTGCTTGTCAGGGGTGGGAGCTTACATCTGAGTCCTTATTCTCTGCCAAGTGCATTTCACTCAATGTTACTTCATTTGATCGTGGCAGTAAATCTCCGAGGTGTAAAATCATCCCATTTCTGGATGGAGCCCTGAGCATTAGAAAAGTCAAATAACTCAATTAGTAAATTGTGGAGGAGGGATTCAAATAGGTGCCTTTCTGACTCCGTAATCATGCCCTACTCCTTATGCTGCCTTTGGTGAGTTATATCTATCTATCTATCTATCTATCTATCTATCTAGATAGATAGATAGATAGATAGATAGATAGATAGATAGATTCAAATGTCCACATTCATTTTCCATGTGGCATCATTGTCTGTTTATGAGGCATGATTATTCCAGACGAAATGAAAGACAACTAGAGAAATCCTGTTAAAAATACCTTTTATCTGGAGCTTCCAATGCATACCTAAGTCATTTTTTTATTTGGAGAATTACTCAGTCTTGCCAATGAGCTAGGCAGGGATGGTCACGAACAGCAATTTGGAGCTTCCTTTGTAATTGGAGAAGCATTCCAACCTCTCCACCAACATATATTGGGAGTTTACAATGTGCCAACCACATACATGCATTATTTCACTTAATCCTGTAGGAAGTGTAGCAATACATGTGGAAAATGAGGTCCAGAATAGTTCAGTAAGATGCCCAAGGTCACCTACCCTGCAGAAATACGTTCCAGGAAGAGCTGCATCCAGATTCCAGATCTCGGGCAATTGAAAACATGTGGGTGCTATGATCTTGCAGCCTAGAGAAGCGGTGAATTATTTGAACACCTGTCCATTTTCTTTTTTCATCAGCCAAATGGAAATGTTAAGAAAAAGAAGGTACGCTTACCCCTCCTTAAATACTGATGTCCTAAAGAGAAGTTAAAGCACATGTAAATTTGCTTGGTATACTTTCAATTAATCCAAGGTCCAAGGAAGTTGGTTGCATGAAGTCTAAGTCACTCTAGTTGGGTATAAATGGCAGGAGCTGGGTGTTTAAAAAAAAATAGAACGTTTAAAGCCCTGAAGGGGAAAGGCTACAGGTTCTGCACACATACAGCTTTGTCAAAGGAAAAAGGAGCTGAAGGAGGTGAATCTCATTCACTTCCCAAACCAAGGCGTCTGTGAGGAAGCAACAAACAGTGTCGGGTGTCTTGGCATATTAATCGATAAACCTTGGGCTTACCCCAGTCTTCTAGTTAAAGCTCTGTAAGATCTGAGGCATTCCTGACGTTATGGCAAGATTCAGGGAGGCAGGACCTAGCGGAGACTGTCACCATTAAACATCAGTGGGGAGAAATAGACACCTCTTAGTACACATATACATACAAATACCTCTTCATATATGTAGTGTCTGTAGCAGAGGGAAACTGTAGGAACAGGACAAAATACAATTTCTAGTGAGGAAAAGATTTTAATTAAAATTAATAGCATGGTCCCCCATTATTATTCATGTCGTTTAAAATATAGTTGATATGATCTTTACATGCAAGGGTATCTCTGTGTTGTTGACTGTCAAAGATGTACTTATATGGTCTTTCCTGAGCTCACTCCCGAACCATAGATTCTGCCTTTTGTGGGCCTTGAACCGTGCAGGACAGTATTCACGCTTCTTTAATTAGTTTAATATAAACCATTTCATGTGGAGCATTTTAGATGTATAGTATAGTCTACTTGGCTTCTCGCTACAGATTCATTAGCTGAATTTATATTCTTTTGTTAAATTTTGACAAGAAGGTGAAAGCTGGTGGGGAGACAGTGGAACGCTGTAATAAAACCAAGAAAGATTTGGCTATAGTCGGTCTGGGGACCACCACTGACTTCTTGGAGACCCAGAAAGGCTTGACAACAGGTCTCTCAACCTCAGTAAGAAAAAAGATGTGAAAAAAAAATCCTCGTATGTAAAGAATATAGAAGTCTTTAGGGATATAAATCCTTCTAGGAGTTACAGTTGAGAATTCCATTGTACCGCTTTTTTCCAGTGAACCTGACTTTTAATAATGAGATAGCTTTTAATTAAAAAAAACTTCTTATTGAATAGTTTTTAGAAGTTAGTTTGGGGAAATAGAGGCCTGGGAGACCTAAAGGTACCCCCAGTGTTTAGCATTTCTAATTTTGGGGAGTCCAATTACTTCCAAAAAATTTCTGAACTTTTTCTTTCTCTAATTAGCCTGATTCTTTAACTGTATTCGTTAGTAAATGCTCCGTCATAATTCAGTATTTTGGAAACATAAAAAGAGGGGTGGGCTCAGAATGAACAAGATTTAGGATAAATCGCTTCAGTGAAAACCCTCTTAAGAAATGAGTATCAATTGCAGTCTCTTCTCCCACTTTAAACAGAGAGGAGCAGAGGAACCACACTGACAAGACGTGGTGCTGACTTTAGTAGGTAATTTATTTTCCTGACTACTGTTCATCCATGCTGCTGCTGTAGTAAGTTAATACCAGAAAACAAAGTGGCGATGCTGAAAGAAAACCCCGAGCTAGGAGAAAGCCCGCTTTCTCCCTTTTCTTCCAGAAGCGAGTGGGATTTGGATGTGGCTAAGTCATAAATTGGCCACATCTATTCTTACGTGTGGAAACCAGATTTGATTTTGAACCTTAGCAGAAGGGGAGAAAAAAAAAAAGAATTATTTATTCCAGTATAAATTTGTTCAGAGTGTCTGTAACTGACTTGTTTAGAAGCAATAAAGTAATTCAGATAATTTCAGAAAATTTACTTTTGAGACGGAATTCTAACAAAGGATAATTTAGACAATTGTATTATACATGAGGAAAGACTACTGAAAAGGGAGTAATGTTACTATAGAGGGTTAGAGTTTAAAATGAGAGAGTCCCTCTGAATATAGTCCGTTCTTGGAGATTTCAGGGTGAAAATTGGATGGAGTCTGACCCAGAAACAGCCCTTCTAGTGATTGCTGCGGGGACCCCAGTAATGAAGATTTGCCTGTGTTGATTGACTTTCAGTATCTGATTACAGAAGCTCTGAGCAGTGTATCTTGTTCTTTGATCTCCTTTGTTACCTCTTTGCAGAAATGCTTGTAAAATGTGTCTGATTTATATATATAGATTTTTGGATGCTTAGAAGACCGCTTCACGGTTTCTGTTCATTGTTTATACCAGTGGCATATTTCAGTGGACAGCAATATTGATATTCTGTGAAACCTGAGTTAAAATTTGCTAGATTCTGAGACTGATACTTTTGGTGTACAGTATCCTTGTGCATTCTTTGTAGAACCTCACGCGTGTGATGTTTGTGTTGAAATGCTTCTTGGTCTCGAGGGTTAGGATGAGGGCCTGTGTCAGGACAGTGTAGCTTGTGGGTGCAACCCTCTTGGAATGACTCATTCGTGAAGGTTGTCTTTGAGTAGATCTGTCTTTTGGAGTTAGATTCACGCTGTTAACGCGAGAGTCTGGTCGCCTTATTTAGAATGTAACAGTGGCAGATGTATTACTGGACTTTTACTTAAAAAATAAAAAAGTCGTCTCTGTCTATTGTGCTCTGGCTCTGAGGGTAGTCTGTCTGTACAGTGTGGATTGTTCCTGGTCAGCTTCTTGCCATAAAAAGCTACGGTAGTGCCACAGCTGACTGGCCGTCTCTATAAATTTTCTGGTTTTGTTTTACTTTTTAGACACTGTGCTGTACGGCTGGAAACATTGGTGGATGGATTAAAAAGACATATGTTGGAAAATAGACATCTATTACTAGCTTCTTGCGTTTTGCAAGGAATACATCTTGACTCTTACAAACCCAGAACAATCAGTGAATGTTCTGTTTCCCCGTGTGTTAATATGCTGGTTTGGCTTTAGTGACATGCGGGTAGGTAGTGATGACAGGCAAGGTAAACAAGGTGAAGAAATTGTCCTCAAAGCTGTGGCTAAGACTCCAAGTCTCTGAGGATGACAGTGGGAGAAGTCTACATGGCATCTGAGAATGCTTTTCCCAAATTTGCGTAGATCAGAGAATTTTACTTGACCTCTTGTAAGCACTGGATTTGTGTTTCTAGTAGGCCCTGTATTTTCACAGTGAAATCATATCCTCTGCCTTTTGACATGTTGGTTTGCTCAGCACTTCGGTTCTCTGTATTCATGTTTTTATTGCCATTTTTTATTTAGTGTAGGATTTGAATAATGACTGCCCACATTTTAAACGATGTCACTGTGTACATTTGCTCCAGTTTGTGTATAATCAGTAAACACACATTTTTGCTGTTTCCTTTGTGCTCCAGAGATGCGCGTTTGGCTGCAGTTGTTTTCAAAGCCCTTCCATTTTGTCCTGGGTTGAACAACCTCAGCTAATTTTAATCAACCCTGAGCTGTCATTTCTGTTCATCACTGTCACATTAGCATCATTCCTGTTCATCACTGTCACATTAGCAGCAAATCTGAACTTGCTGATTAGTAAAGTGGATGGAAATCACAGCTCTGTGTGTGTCCAAATAGCTACTCATCAGCGAGGCCTGTGATGGGGTCTGATGGTTTAATGTAGGCCTTAATCAGGGGCTGGGCTATATTTTCTGTGCAGTTTAACCTCGTCGTACTGAAGCACGTTAACATGTGTACACACTCGCATACATGTGTAACACAGATGTCCTGTGACATCCGTGTTCAAAGTCAGTCAGGCCGAAGTGGACAAAGGATGGAAATAAATGACTCTGAGGATGGCTGCTCTGGTGTTTACCTTGGGTCTCACTGAGTCACTGTATCTAGCTGGAGAAGCGCTTGGTGGGAAATACGCTGTCTTTGGGGACATGAACTGAAAACTATGGGGAGATGGGATAGATTTTATGTTCAGAGCTGACCTTCTCCAAAGGGCTTTTAGTTGCTTGCTTCTCAGTCGCCCTTGTGTAGATGTGGTGACATTCATTTGGATTCTGGTGCTTATTTATAAGGCAGAATACTGAAAGGACGCAGGAGTCATTATTTGCAGGTGGGGTAGGGTCCACACATTATGTAATCTCTCTGCTTGAGCACATGAAACAGCTATGTTTTATTTTTTTAAAAAGACCTTTTGTCCAGCAGTGAAACTCAGATACTGTATACTGCGTGTCCACTCTAAACCCTGACGTGTTTGTGTACTTGGCTTTTGGCATGGCGTTTTTATTTCAGGAGATAAGAGGCATCTGACTCTACTGATAAAGTTCGGGGCAGGCAAGTGACTTGTCCAAAGTCACACTCTCTGTACGTAAAGCTGGACCTCGAATGCAAGTCTTTTGGACTGTAGGGTTGGGAACCTTGCTTTTTAACCTCAGCAGCTGCCTTCTTTATGGCTTAATATTGATGCTAGATAATTATGAGAAGGGTTTCATTTTTTTAAAAAATATGCCTGCTACCTGGATACCTATAATCTTATCTGAATGACTGCCGCCAGCGTGAATCTTAACGTCACTTGGGATAAATGTTAACATTGAAAACGTTCTATAGAGCAAACAGGACAGCAGAGTTTACACCAGCATTCTCGGAGAGGACTATAGAATTTGCATTCAAACTAAGGGCAGCATGGGGTTAGGACTCTGGTCCAGTTTTATGGAAACCAACTTAATGCATGTTTTAAGGTAATAGTGATTCTCTTATCTGATTAAAAATTATCCTCCTCTTACAGATTTTTATCTTCTTTCAGAAACACTAGCCCTGGAATCATATGTATTCATCTTCCAAACATGTCGTCATTTTCTTCTAAGACTGGTGGGTGCGGGTTTGGATATTTCCAACGTACATTTTGTTGCCATTATAACCTAAATGAACACATTCATTTTCTCCCAAGATTTCTGTTAACTCTCACGTTATCTCTCTTTTCTGATGGCTCAGGCTGATCGAGTGCTATCACCTTTGTTTCTCTTGTCTTTTATGCCAGACTGGATGTTTTCGTTACATTGCTTGTATTCTGAGTCTAGTAACTTTTGTCCAGCACTAGAACTTTGAGGCAGCAACGTCCTGTAATGGCAAGAGTGTGGGCTTTTCAGACAAAGACCTGAATTCGAATTCTTGCTCCTCCATGGACTTGCTTTTTGAGTTACTAAACCTTTTCCGACTGTGTTACCCTGATCTGTCATAATAGGGATTGGTTGGGTTACTGCGAGGATTATATTGGGCAACGGACAAGGAATGGCTACCCTGTTCCCTACTCAGAGTAAGTGCTTGATAGATTATAATTTTCCTTAAAATGCAGTAGTGTTTCCCATACTTCTTAAATTTCCCTCCGTCCTTCCCTCCCACTTCCCCCTTGCTTTGTCTTTCTCTTTTTGTTTGTAACCCCAAAGTCTTAGTGATTCTTACGAGATCACACTTAATTCACTTTGAAGAGTAGCTTGCCCATGCTCTCTGGTCATTAGTGTCAGACAGATAGGGCCATCGGCATTGTTCCTGACCAGCCTTCTCGTTGCAGCGAAATATGACTGGATACAGTCTTCATCATATTACTTCTCCCCGATCATATCTGTCGTCTCCTGTGTTGCCTCTTTTATCTGAGCTTGTTTCTTTCTTTCTGTCAATCCGTTTAAGAACGCTCCTTATCAAGTTCACAGACTTCCTGCCAAGCATTTTTCCTGGCGGTAGCAGTAGGAGGGGTTGTAGATAACACAGACAACACAGCAGCGGTGTAAACAGGATAGAGTTGTGTTTCTCTTTCACACACACGTCTGGCCATCAAATCCTGGTATGGTGGCTCTGATCACGACATCCACAGCCCCGAGGCTCTTTTTTCCCTCAATGTTTTGTCATGTCTGTGCTCCATTCCCAAGGCCTCCTTGTCTAAGGTGGGTACTCGAACTCTTGCCGTCATATCTACATATGACATAGTCAACAGGAAGTAGGCAGGGTGACGTAGGACAGTAAGCTGCTCACGGTGACTTCCTCTTGCATTTTTCACTGGCTTGAACTTAGTTACGTGACAATACTTAGCTAGAAGGGAGACTCAGAAATGTGGTCTGTTTCAATCGCTCACGTGCTGGGAAGAAGAAGAGAATGTATGTTCAAAGACAACTAACAGTGTCTTATTGGTTCCTGTCACATGTGCTGCAGCCTTAGCTAAAGTGTCAAAGTCAGATTCATTTCTTTTACCCCATTTATGTGGAATAGGCAAAATATGAGGTGTCATCAAAAGATATGGCGAATGTTTAATATAATAAAAAATTATTACAGTAAAAGACACATTGCCATTAATCCCCCTCAATATACTCCCCCTAGCTTCAAACACACGTATCCCATCATTCTTGCTACTTTCCGAAGCAGTTTTTGGAAGTCCTCTTTCATGTCTTTACTTCATCCTCCATAATGACAACGCTCTGTGTCACACATCACTTCCGGTATGGCAATTTCTGTCAAACAGAAACATTACGGTGTGTCCTCATCCACCTTATTCATCCGATCTGGCATCATGCGACTTCTGGCTCTTCCTCAAAGTCAAAATGATTCAGGACATCGACGCAGCCACGACAGCGCAACTTAAAGACACTCACAAAAGAGGACTTTCCAGAACTGCTTCAGAAAGTGGCAAGAATCATGGGATAAGTGTGTCTGAAGCACCTCATACCACTGGTACTCTTTTTTTATTCATTTTCTTGCCAAGAGAAAATTGTCTCTACTAGTCAGATTGTTTGTTCCAGCATGAGACAGCTACCAGGATCATTGGCTGCATGCGTAGCAGGGAAATGCAGCAGAGTTCCATGTTGGATCTTTCCTTCACATTCCTCTGAAAGTAGTCCAACATGTTGATCTTAATATTGTTTTCCACCAGAGTAATGGTGGTTTAGCACTCTTCAGTGTATTTGTATCAAAGCATCTGTGGAAATAGAGTTCACATGTGAGACATATCAGCACGCAAGTGTAATCATGGGCCGTCTTGAAAATGTAATAATAAAAAGTTCTGCATATTGAGCACCACAGCCCATACTTTGGGTTCCTTCTGTTTTATAAATATACGCTTGCTTTCTTCAATAGCAACAATTACAAGAACTTACCCTGCTTTTTTTTTATTATGTTATTGTGACTGACAGATATGTGAGGCCATAAGAGCATTTTTATTTTAATAGATGCGGCAACTGGGTTCAGAGGTTGGGTAACTATCCGTAGTAAGCAGCATAACTAAGATACAACCCGAGATCTCTGGAATCCAAACTCACTGCCTTCTGTATGATGGTATAAGAGCTGAATAGGTTAGATTTGATGTTAGATATTTCTTATTTAGTGCTTTCTTTCACTTACTACGGATTGTGAATTTTTGCAATCTCCTGCTGCTGCGTTTTCAGAAAGCATGACTCATTCTTCATGAGAGAACCCGCATTTCTATCAAAATGCTCAGCTGGAGTATAGTTGTTTTTCTTTTTTGTAAAAAAAATAGTTTATTTTCTAGTTCGTGTTGACGTCCAATATTATATTAGTTTCAGGTGTACAACATAGCAATTAGACATTTATATACCTTACAAAGTGATCCCCCTTTTAACTTCCCATGTGCCACCATGCGTAGTTATTGCAATATTATTGACTGTATTCCCTGTGGTGTACTTTTCATCCCCATGACTATTTCTGTGACTGACAATTTGTGCTTCTTAATCCCTTTCACCTTTTTCACCCAGCCCCCTTGCGCCCCGTCTCATCTGGCAGCCATCAGTTTGTTCTCTGTGTCTATAAGTGTTTGTTTTGTTGGTTCATTTATTTTTTAGATTCCACGTGGAAGTGAAATCATATGGTATTTGTCTTTCTCCTTCTGACTTAGTTCACTTAGCATAATATGTTCTAGGTCCATCCATGTTGTCGCAAATAGCAAGATTTCATTCTCTTTTATGGCCGAGTAATATTCCATTGTGTATATGTACCACATCTTTATGCATCTGTCAGTGGACCCTTAGGTGGTTTCCATAGCTTGGCTGTTGTAAATAGTGCTGCAGTGAACATAGGGGTGCTTATATCTTTTCAAATTGAGTTGTTTTTCTTTTATTTGCCATTAAACAGCTTTCCCCTCATCCATAGCTTAACAAAGCTCTCCTTCCCCTTTCTTAAAATCTTTTACCCTTAGTCCTTCATTCTTTTCTTCTATGATTGAATTTATAATATATGTTAAAAATTGTGTCCACGCTCTCAAGGAACTTAAAATCTCTTTAAGGGATGGATACATAACATATATATGAGGAAAGGGTTACAGCGCCACACTTGTCTCGGTGAAATCACTGTGTGTATGCTTTTTGTTTGTTTGTTTTAGTGTGTTTTACCCTGTACATTTTTAATATAAACTGATACTGATCAGCCAACTTCTATTCTGGAAGTGTTTACTTACTTGTCTATGTTTTTTACCCATGTACTTTGTACCTCTGGTATGCTTAAGAATATGCTTTACTCCATTACTTCTAGAAAGAACCATTTTATATTTACACACACCCTTCATCATCTTACAATTACAAAGAGGGAACAGAAGGCAGTGGCAGTGTCCTACCCCTGCATGGACATGGGGACCCCATCATTTTTTATTCTGTCTCATTTAAAGCACTGCGATTAAGAGAGTTCTTCTTTTATTGTCATTAGCTGGTATCTGACGCCAACAGCCATCTCTCCTGTGTCTCGTTTAGTCCTTAACCTTACCTCCTGGGCTGTGTTTTTCCATTTTGCGCATCTGCCAACGTCTAACCTTTAAAGAAACTCAAATTGTGAACCCAGGCCCCAGCTTCCTTTGGCAAGACTGATGTAATAGAGTTCTAGATCTCAGCTGTGTTGTCTCTCTTGCTCACACTATCTCAGTACCTGTTACTCAAGGACTGGAAAAGCCATTTGTCTCGGACATAAGTTCTCTGTCAAAGCAACCATACTGTCTGGTGTAGGTTGTGATGCTTTAATAATTTGGAATTTTTCCTTTCTTGTGTGACATAGCCATTTGCAAGTGTAGGAAAGGAAATTATCAGATGGTTTTTAAGCATGAAAACTTTCCCAGATCCCGTCATGGATATAACCTGAATTTTTAGCCATCCTTCTGGAAGAAGTTTATTGTTTTATGAAGCTTATGAATCCCGGGACCTGAGAATTTGTAGAATGTCTCCCAGAAAAATTCCAAGGAGGAGTGCCTCTGCTTTAGAAGTAACGGGTTCACTGGAGAGACTCTCTCAGAACTCCTTCTTGCTTTGTGATTCTTTGATAAGTGATTGTATAATTTAGATATGTAAAATAAATCACCGCCAGTAACCTCCAAAAACCTGGGCGGAGCAGTTAGCTCTTCCCTCTCGGTGGTTTTGAGTACTTCAGAAGGAAGGCATTAGAAACACATAGGGCATTTTTTGTTATTACTATTGCCATTACGTGTTATCATTTATGTAGCACCTGCCTCACTAATGCAGTTGCTTAGCAGCTGCAATTTTATTCCTGATGGCCACTTTTTGTCATTATGTAATCTGTGGTAAACCACATACCACCTAAATGTTGCCATTGGATTTCTTTTTTTTCTTCCAACTCCAGCCGTAGAACACTGTTTCTGTCCCATTTGTCAGTGAGCCACTAATGGAAATTTCCTAGAAACATATGGTACTGGCTGCCCAGGAAAAGAAAACATTAAAAACCAGTGTAACTCCAACTGATTACCCCATCATAGTGCTTATTACCTTCGAAAACTATTAAAAAGACATTAATAAGTTTTCCATGCATGGCTTCATTTTTATAAAAATTGCTAAATTGCTAAGCTGCCTTTTTATTTACTTTCAAATTTACAAACATAATTTCCAAATCTGTACTTTCATTTGCTAATGCATAGCTCATTTTATTTATATATATATATATGTTTTTCTGGTAAATTGCAATTTCTCCTTATTCAAAAGATTTGGGTCTCTTATTAGAGATTCCTGCCAGCAGTTATTAATTTGCATGTTATAGAACAATATATTGTCCTGATAGACTTTGCCAGTTTCACTTGCAAAGCTAATAGCTTCCCATTATAAAGTAGACAAAGACTTAGTTGCAGAGATACATTTATTTATTCTCTGTTTACTTCTCATCAACAAACTTTTCTTCAACATTTTTTAAATTTTCTATTATTTTTCAATGTCCAGTGACATTCAATATTAGTTTCAGGTGTACAGCAGAGTCAAAAAAACTTTTCAAAAAAAATTTGTTTTGAAATTTGGGATCCCTTGATGTGTGTTTTTACGTAATGAGTCATTGCTCACTAGCTATTTCTCTTTTCCTGATATTACTAACAATATGTTTTTAATTCTAGGAACATGAAAGTTTTCACATTAAAACAGGTACCAATAAGGAAAATCATGACCCATATTTTGAATATTTATGTCTATATGAAATAAGAGGTTTAATTAAGCTAATCCTAGTCTTTATTTACTTTTTTCCTTATTGGAGATGATTCTCCCCCTTTTTTCAGTTTGAGGAGGTATGCACGACACCGGAAGTGTAAGTTAAGATATGCCATCAATGGGGAAATGTCCAAATGGCACTCAAATTAATTTTCTGTGTCTGGATGTTCATTACTGTTACCTACTTGAGCACTACTGGGTAGCAGCTCCCTGGTGCCTATAAGGCTGTTGGCCATAAACACTTGGGAGCAGTGATGCATCGTGCCCCATAAATACTTCCGTGTAGGTGGGAATCATCCACGCAGGTGTGTTTGTATATTAAAGAAAAATTCTTATCTGTGTACTCGGGCTTTTACTTGGCGCTGATTCAGTCATATGATAAATTTAACCAAAAAAAAAAATAAAAAATGTTTAGGCAGTTTTGGGAGTAATATTGGGGGAAAGAAGTTTTGCCGAGGCACCATCTTTGCATCATGTAAGTGTGGCTTTACCAGTGAAGAAAGCAAAGGCACAAGTCTCTTTCATGGTGGTCATGCACTTTTGATTCCTGGGAGACTGCAAGATCCTGAATTCTCATATCTTTCTGTCTTATTTATTTATTTACTTACTTATTTAATAGTTTATTACAATTTATTGGGATCACAATGGTCAACAAAACTACCTAGGTTTCAAGTGTCCATTTCTATAATACATCATCTGTATATTGCGTTATGTGTTCACCACCTGGAGTCAGTTCCTTCCATCACCATATGTTTGACTCCCTTTACCCACTTCTTTCTTTTTTTTAGTACACAGGATAAGTGCATTTTGTAAACCTATTTTTAAAAATCATTTTGAAATAATATATTGCTTGGAGAATGCACATTCATTTATTTTTTACTGAGGTATAATTGACCTATAAGATTTAGTAAGTTTAAGATGTACAACGTGTTGATTTGATATAGTATTGATATGTTGCAATGTGATTACCTCCATAGCATGAGCTAGAACCTCTATTATGTCACATGCTTATTTCTTTTTTGTGGTGGGAACAGTAAGGTCTAGTGTCATAGCAGCTGTGACATCCGTAACGCAGTGTTGTTGACTGTAATCTCTGTGCTCTCCAGGACTTATCTACTAATTGCAAATTTGTTCCCTTAAACAACATCTCCCCAACTCCCCCACCCCCCAGCCCTGGGACCCACCAGTCTACTCTCTGGTTTTCACAAGTTCAGCCTTCTAAATTCCACATATAAATGCTACCATCAGTATGTGTCTTTTTCTGTCTGACTTGTCTCACTTAGCAGAGTGGCCATTCTCAAGGTCCATCCGTGTTGTTTCTTCTTTCCTGTCACTGAATAATATTTCAGTGTGTGTGTGTGTGTGTGTGTGTGTGTGTCACAATTTCTTTCTCCATTCATCTACTGATGGACACTTAGGTTGTTTCCATATCTTGGCTATTGTGAGTAACGCTGCAATGAACGTGGGAGTGCAAATATCTCTCTGTGATCCTGTTTTCATTTCTTTTGGATATACACTCAGAAGAGGGATTGCTGGATCATGTGGTAGCTCTATTTTCCTTTTTTTTTTTTTTTTTCGGATCCTCCATACTGTTTTCCATAGTGGCTGCACCAGTTTACATTCCCACCAAGCATCCGCCTGTTTGTCCATATTATCGCCAACACGGGTCTCTTGTCTTCTTGAGGGTAGCCAGGGAACGCCCATGTAAAGGTATCCACAAATGATTTGAAGTGGTTTGAAACTGATTGAATGAAGGGCATTAAATTTTGTGCTTGATTGTCAGTATCAGTTTTATTTTTCTTCTATGTATTGAGAAAAATTTGAATTATTCTTTTCAAACTTGTCTATGAATTCAGAATTAAAATGTAGAGATTAGACATATTAATAACATTAAGTGTGTTTTTACCCAGAAATATGCCAGTTGATAGCCATAAGATGACCAGAGTTATCAAAATAGTTTCTTGTTTATTTTTAAATAGTTAGTGTTTTGGGACACTTGGGCTTTTTATTAGGTTGGTGCAAAAGTAGTTGTAGTTTTTGCAGTTATTTTTAACTTTTTAAACCACAGTTACTTTTGCACCAACCTAATAGATTTGTCCTTGAACTCTTGGTTGGCTTTGCAATTTATGTTTTCGATGTTTAGTTCCCTTTGGTAATGATTTAAGAAGTAAATCAGATATATATATTTTTTAAATAACTCTTCAAAAGTTCATTTTGAATGTGAATTGAGTATCCTGACATAATCTCTATAGCCAAAGATTTTTTCCCCAAGGCAGATTTATGTGTTTCTGTTTATTATTTCCATTTAATTCATGATTTCTTTGGAATCTCAGAAGATAACCTTGAGTATCCCGATATAATTTAATTAATTCTATTGACTCCACCTAAACTGTTATACAGTTAATATTCCCTAGTGTTGAGTTTCAGAGGAGTATTTTTATACTTTCACTATCTAAATGGTTATACCGTGGGCAAGTTTCTTTCTTCATTTCACCTGATTCCTTAATTCCCATTTTCCCTTGAGTTGCTCACTTGAACAGCTTCACCTGTCTTTCATAAAACAAGATTTCATATATTTAATAACTATTATCAGGTTACCCTTATGCTGTCTTTTCTTCAGGCACAGTAATCCCAATTCCTTTCATCTTTATTTCTATACTGCTCTTATCCAGGCTTTAATAATTCTGGTAGCTTCTTCTAGATCTTCTTTAAAAAAGAGTCGTATGAGATTACAAAATGAACTGACTACGAGAAGTGTGCTTGTCACTTGTCCTCTGTATCAGTCAAATTCTTGGAGAGCCTCAAACTGGAGCCACTATAGGAACATTTATTATTTGTTCAAATATGGCCATAAAAAATCGACTTTGCAATCATATTGAGTCATCTTGACAGTGGTGAGAGTGACAGAAACTAATCTTATCTGCTGGCTGGCATTCTAAAAATGATAGATGGGCCCTCAGTCTTTAGTTAGCCTGTAAATGAAATTAGGTTTATCTTATTTCTCCAAGAAATAGCATTACTTAGAAATTTTTGAGTTATACCTTTCCAAACAAAGTTAAATAGTTAGGGCTAGGGGCTACACTTTGACTGTTGGTATATACATCTATTTTTTTTTTTTTTTTGCCTGGCTTGTGCATCAAATAATGGGTTCTTTGGGGAAATGAAAGTGTTAAGAACTCAGCATATCTTTTCTGAAGAGAACAAAAGATTCCTCATCATCGGGGCTTGTAACCCAACTTAAAAATTGTACCAAAGTAAACTGAAAAAAAAAAAATGCACATTTAAGATAAATTTGTACTAGGTATTTGTGTTTTGGTTCTTTTTTTTTTTTTTTCCCCAGATCTAAAATAAACTTTTAAATCTTGGTAATCACAGCATGTCTAGAACTAATGTCTTCATTGTTTTATCTGTCTTCCTTCTAGTTCCCTAATCATTTAAAGATCAGGTTAAATTGAAATTTAGTACAATTCCTGCTGGTAAAGTGACTTTTACAGTAACTTCGCCATTCATTTGTTTTCCCAGTAGGACACTGATTTACCTGACTTCTCCACGTGAATCTCTTGTCTTTGGTTTGAAATTGTCTTTTGTCAGTCAGGATCAAGGACTTTAGAACCCATTTTTATCAACTCCTATAACAAATTAAATTAGGTCACCGCACAGTATCTAATGCCTTTTTCTTCTGTATTTTAACTGAAATTTCAGAACCTCAACACTCATTTTTTTCTTTTCCTTCCCTGTAGTCTTCATCGCCAGGGCCATGCTAATAAGTTTGTTAGATCGTATTTTGTCAAATGTGAGCTTTAACCAAATCAAGGGAATTAAAGCAGGAACCTTTTATGCTGTTTCTAAAGCAACAGGGTATTGATGTGCTGGGTTGATTGGCTGCTGTAAAAGCCTTGTTATGTTCCATTTGTAAATTTCCTTGCTTCTTCCTACTGGTCAGCATGCTTCAGACCTTTGTATCTCACATGTGAAATAATAGTGAGATAAGCTTTGAATGAACAGGAAGATAACGCTTCACCTTTTGCTCTGATTCTTTTGTTTTTTAATTCCATTGCACTTTGGGATTTTAAAAGTCTAGGGATTTTATATATACTTGGTGTTTGAAAATTTGTGGCAGATTATAAAGGTTCCTTAAGCTTTTTTTTTTTTTTTTTTTTTTTTTTTTGGCCTGTGTGGTAGTTATTTCTCTGGCAAATACTCATATGTGAGAAATTCCCCCTCCTACATTTTAGGTTCAAGACTCTTGTTTTATGGAGAAAAAGAAATAAAGTAATGCCTCATTTGTTATTATCATTAAGAAATGAAGTGTCTCTCAAAAGTTAATTTTCTGGGTAACTAAATCCTACTTCTGGGAGTCACATTGGTGTTCATTGGAAAGTGTGTGTTTTCACGTCAAATCCAAATACGAATCCTAGCTCCTCCAGTTTTTACACATTGACCAAGATGTTGAACCTCCCTGAGCCTATTTTCTCTGTTCTGAAGATGGGCTTGTCTTAATACCTACTTCAGGGCTTTATTCGGAGGATTAAATGTGTAAAAAAATACCTGGGGCAGCACTTGATACCAAGCAGATATTTAATACTTAGTACTTTCTTTCCCTTTTCCCACTAAATCTCATAACTTGGTTTAACTTCCCTGTCTCGTCTTCACATTGTCATGGTCACAAAATCCTATAGATTTTGCAGCCAAGTAATTTTCTTACCTTCCTTCCCACATTTGCTGCAGGTTCCCCAGTTCAAATGCTTTTCTTCACTCACTTGAACTACTTCCGATACTAAATGGATCTTAAAAGCCATCTAGTTTGACTATTCTCCCAATACTTGAATTCTTTCTGCGTTACTTCTTCAGGTAGTTTCCAGTTTATTGCCCTAGTTTGACCCCATCGGTACTCAGGGGCTGTCTAATCTCAATCCCACATGGCAGCCCTCATGATCCATGGGAGTGGCCAGCGTGTTCCACTGAGTCTCCTCTTTTCCACATGAAAACCCTCAGCGCCCAGTGTGGATTTCCAGGTTCCTAGTGCCCTTGACATTCTCACTGATACTCTTGACTGTTTCAGATGGTTCAGATTGCTCTTAAAAAATGGATACTCTTTCCCAGATATGATCTGACCTGTCTAGAGGAGAGTTAAATGATTTAATTCTCTAGTTGTAGATACTGTACATCTGTTACTTTTTTGTAATCTAATATTACTCTAGATATATTTTATAGCTAGTTCCTGTGTTGATTCATATTGACTTTTAAGGGTCTTTCATTGGTGCTATGTTAAAGCTACTTTTGTCTATTTTATTCTTTTAAAGATCAAGTTTATTGAGATGTACTTTACATACAGTAAACTGACTCGTGTTTTAGTGGACAATGTGATGAGTTTTGACAAATATATGCAGTCACGTAACCATCGCCACAATTGATAGAACATTTTCCCTCATTCGTAAACATTTCCTGGTACCTGTTATAATCGATTGCTTTTCCTACCCTCCCCCGCACCCCTGGCTTCTGCAACTTTTCTGTCCCTATAAGTTGCCTTTTCTAGATACCATTCCATTCTTACATGGCTGACTTTTCTGCTCTGTTGTAGAATTTGGTGCTATTCTTTTACATTTTCTTCATCTTCGCTGCAGTGCACAGCTTTAGACTATCATAGTCTTTTGGGTTCCTCATTCTGTTTCTGTTGCCTTCCCAGTCTCATGACATGCATACATTTGATATGCATTTTGTATTTTTCTTCCATGTCATTGAAAAACATTGCTGACCAAAAATAAGAGCAAAGGGGGCAGACTCCTTGTTTGACTCTCGAGAAATTGTCTAAGTTGACATTTATTCACCTATGAGTTGCTCTTGGTGCTGTGCTTTTATGTACCTAAGTGTATTATCGTTTCGCTTATATTTGTACAGATATTTTAACCAAGGGCAGATGCTTTGTTGAAGTCTGGAACACAGTTTTAATCCCTGGATTTTCATTTACATAATAGTCTAGTAACCTTTTCTGCCTACTCACATGACTTTGAAACTACGATGTGCAGCACTGTTTGTCAAAATTCACGTTTCTCTTTGTTATTCCTGTTCTTTGACAGTTTTAATTTTGAAATTTGTATGCATTTTGCTTTCCATTAGCCATACGTGGTAAGACACTAATGAAATTTGTTTCTCAACTGACTTTTTCTTATGAATCAAAACTTTTCGTGACATGTGTTTTAAGACTTTTTGTATTTGAATAGAAGCCATGGTTTTTGTTACGAACCTATCACTTTCATTAGGTATTAAACAACCCTTTGCTGGTAGGGAAGAGATGTTATGTAATACACCACTTACGTTTACAAAATAAGCCCTCTGCGGGCAGGCCTTGTGTACCACTGTGACCCCAGCATCCAGGAGAATGCCAGACACACAAGAGATGCGCCCTGAATAAGAATCTTTAGCCTTAGCCTTTTCTACAGCAGAATGTTCCATTGTATTAAATACCAGGCCCTGCTTAGGCCTGTTTTATTAAATATTTATGGTCATCATTTATGATACCAGTCCTTTCTCCTGCATGAATTTAAATAATGACAGGTTTTTTTAAGAACTATATACCTCCAAGTTTGAGACTGTAAAACCTATATCTCTGAGCAAATCCAGCATTTAATGACATCTAGCATTTCCTCAAGAGTAATGGCCTTATGATTTTTTATTACCACCAGTATTATCGTTGGGGAAAGGCTTTTTGTGCTTTATCACCCATTTTTATGAATTAAAAAGAATGCCCAAGCACTCAAGCTTAGCTGGGGTACAGCTGTATGAAAACTGTCCACTGGTCTCGAACACCGCAAAGGAAGGCATGTGCCGTCGTGCAATTATTACCTGTGATGGTCTTTTTAATATGTCAACTTGGCTGGGCTACAGTCCCTAGTTAGTCAGTAAAACGCTGATCTGGGTGTTGTGGGGACGGTTTTTTTGTTGTTATGAATGAAATCCATAATCAGTGGGCTGTAAGTGTGGGAGATTATCCCAGATAATCTGGGCGGAGCTGATGCCACCAGCAAGAGCCCTTCCAGGCCGGGCTGCTGCTTCCCTGAAGAAGAAATTCTGTCTGTGGACAACAGCTGCAGCTGGGGCCCGCAAGCGAGCGAGAGCCTGCCCTGGCTGACAGCCTGCCCGAGGACTCGGACATGCCTGGCCAGCCCGCAGCTCCTTATAAGCTCCTAACGTGTATCTCCTATTGGTTCTGTTTGTCTGCTTGAACCAGGATGGATACAGTACCCTGTCAGAGAGGTGGTTCCCTGATCATTTCGCAATGAGTAGTGGGATGCGAAACCTGGTTTCTAAGTCAGCAGTCTGTTCCTATGTTACTTGTTATAAAAGACCCTTGCTAAGTGAGGAAAGCCTGGCTTTTGCTTACCTTTCAGTTGCACCCCTTCACTGTTGTACCATTTCATTTTTTCCTCCTGGGGTTTTCTTTAGAAAGGCAAGTTTTATCTTGCGGTTTTTCTGGTCTAGATAATGTCTTTGTAATTTCAGTTGTTTTGAGAGTGCTCTGTTTACTTTTTTTGGAAGGAGGAGAGTAACTGCTGTGCATTTTGACTTACTGTGTTCTGGAGTTAGGCATCGAATATGTTAGCACAAGGTTTACAATGCGAATGTTCTAGACCACCAGTACAGAGGGCTGATTCAGAGGGGATGTCAGTTGTTCTGAAGTTACATTCCAGGATTCTGTCACATGTTGATACCGTGCCCACGCATATGGGTCTCCATATGGTGTTTCTTTTGGGGTTTTTACCACCTGTAATCTAGCTGATTTTCATTCATTTAAATTTGTCCAGGAGGTAAGCAAACTGAAAGATGAAAATGGAAATAATATGGCAGTGTTAAAATGCTGAAGTTTGGGCTGAGTTACTGTTATAGTAATTACCAAGAAAAGAATAAGTCATTAAACGAGTGCATTAGTACAATAAGCAGCAGTGTTTCTGTCCCCTCATTAACAGCGGGGAGCAGTGTATCCATTTCTGACTTGCGGAGTGGAGAGGGAAATTAATTTTGTTTTATTGAGCCTTCATGGGAAGATAGAGTTAGATCATTTTGGACATCTTTAAAAGTAATAATATTAATGAATTTAAATATGTTTTCATGGTTCAGGAATAATGGTGCTGTGAATGGCATTTGGCATTTTGATTGAATATAAAAAGTAATAAAACTGGTTGCATTCTGACTGCGTGATATTGCAGCTGTTTTATATCATTAAGAACATTTGATTTCAGAAATGAAAAAGAAACAACATGGCTCCATTGAACCGTGGTTTTCAGACCTCATAAAAATGCTTCTCTAAGCTCCAGACAGAGTTATTGGTTTATGTGTCAGCCAGCATTGTTTTACATTGCATCTTAAATGTTTTAGCTTCTCTTCAAAGCAGCTGTTTTAACAGACAGGGCAGAAATCACTGACGATATCTTTGTGTGACTGTTGTCATGTGAAAACAAAAAGGTACTTCGGGTATACAGTCTAGCAAACGTTTGAGACTTTTAACTGGAGATATTTTATTGATACCCAGATGTTAGGGAAACTGAGCCATAATAATTGATACTGGAAGTTATTTTGAAAGCCAGATACATGCGGCACGACCTCCTGTCAACCCTAGCCACCTCCAGGGACGTGTGGCACATCGGGTGGTTACTACAGGTTCCTCTGCTGAGACCTGATGGTAACGTGGGATGGGGGTGGGGAGGAGGGGTTGTCCCCCCAACTGGTGAGAGAATGGATCACACAGCTGAGTCAGTCGGCATGGATGTATCCGACACCATATCCATAGCACCTGGGGCAGTGGTGCAAAGTACTAAACACTGTCTTTTCTCAATAATAAAAAAATCCTATTTTTTCACTTTTAAATGTTTCAAGGCACATCTTACCATTAATGTATTATGTGTACCCTCATCTTCCAAACATTTTTATTAAACCTTTGAACACAGTGTACTTGATGAGATAACAAACAAGGGAAGGGGCAGAACTTACCCTTCCTCATGTGTGATCCGCTTGCCTTTTGTATACTCGAAGGGTCACTGGGTTATCATGCCTGAGCTGTAGCACTACCTGTGCCATTTCCTAGGGAGGAGGGGACACTGGGCAGCTTCCAGTATCTCAGCCACTGATTCCTTGTTGATAAATCAGGGACAGTGTTCCATATCTGCTTGCTTTACAGGATTATTGTGAGGATCAAATGAGATAATGGTATGAAAGGTTTTATAAGGTGTGACATCCATGTAAAGGCTGTAACACAGTGTGTCTGTCATGTGCATAGTTTTTCATTCCTGCTGTCCCCGTTATTTCGGGCCTTTTGCCGCCTGAACCATGGATTATGTCTGTTTTCCACTGACATAACGCCCCATCTCTGGCTTTTACAGGATGTGTTGAGTAGTCCTGAAATCATACTCGGAATGTGTTGGTTTCCTTTCCCAGACGTCTGTGCTGCATCACCTGTGTGTTCTCCCGGCTGTTCTGTCCTCACACCACTTCCTCCCACTCGGTTTCCCGAGCCAGCTGCTCACGCTCCGTGCACTTGGGTTCCTTCGCGTGTGTTCTTACTTCTACTGCTCAGAATCCGTCCTCCTTTCGAACCTCACTTTGTCTCTCCTCAATAAATCCGATCTGTCAAGTTCCAGCTCAGATATGATTTTCTCCTTTATTTTCCCCACATTACTAGGCCCAACTTGTCTTTTATAAAAATGGCCTACATAAAAAGAGCCAGGAATAGAGGATGGCAGCCAGGGGCAGGCAGTGTGACCCGATTTCATTTTCTCTAGTTACCAACACTGTGAGAAGTGATGCACGTTTTATTTTGTTGTTGGAAAATTAAAAATTGTGGTAGGCTTTCATCTTTCATGTAACATGTCACCAGTGCCTCCTGCCCCCGCCCATGTCAATTCTGCAAGGTTTCAATTTTCCTTTACCTTGTAAGTAGACTTTATGACGATCTATAAATATTCTTATTTTATATAGTATACATAAATAAAAATCTGAAATATATCTTACAATGTAAATTCCTTAGGAAATATGCCATTTAAAGGAATGCCAAGGTGAGTTTTCTTGAAAGTGAAAATTCAGTTTGTATATCAAAAAGCTTCAGTTTATCTGTCATATAAATTGAGATTTCTGGTTATCAGCTTTTCTTAAGTCATACTTTATACCATGTTAGCTTGTATTGTCTGTCAGAATGCAGCCCAGGCCTATCGCTGAAAGCCATAAAACCCTCATAAGCTGTATTGCCATAGGTTGGTCAAATTTTAAGTTTTAGCTTTCAATAATTGAATACTATTCTCTAGAAGTCTTTATTGTTAATGAGGGTTGAGTAACAAGTATCTTGAACATACGTTTAACTTGTAAGTTCCTAAGCTCTCTACACCAAAAATAAAACTGTTAAAATTTTTGTCCATTTCCAAATAAATTGATCTTTGGTAGAGAAATTCATTGCTTCTGCCCTCCGAACTTCATCCAGTGCTAGTGCAGTCTCTATGCCATTTTGCCTCTTCTCTGCTTCTGAACATAACCAAATTGAGTATTTTTCCTCCAACACAATTACCACGAATCAGAATTCTGACCACAGGGTTCATTTCAGGTTTTAGGTTTTGCGGCCATTGTCATTTCCTCTTCATTACTGTACTTGAAACTGCTATTTTCCTAAGCCGACCTGTCGTGCTATGGGCCAGCGTCCTGCATGTCACTTTTCATCAATAAAGCCGCACCTGACCTCTCAGACAGAATTCGGTGTCTTTTATTTCCTTTTCTATTAGCTCCTTACACATTAACCATCATCACACTGTATTCTAATTTTTCACTTATGTATTTGTCTCCGCACATGGACTGTGAGATCCTTATGGGCAGGAATCATGTCTTACTAATGTTTTATAATCCTGATCCTCACAATTTACATGCAGTAAATGGTTGTGGAATCAAAATCTGGATTACAAATTACAAGATTCCTTATCTTCTAGTTCCCGTCACGTATAGCAGTATGTCATGAAGTATATAGAAACCTCCAAGACTGCTCTGGATGGAACCTATTTGGGAAAGCGTTGGATTAGAAATTATTGGAAAAATTGAACCTAGCCTGTAATGCCCTTGGGGTATGGATTAATTTCTGTAACGCAGAATGGCCTCAGCAAGTTATTTATCTAACTAACAATGAGCAAATATTTATTGAGTCCCCTTCAGCCTAAGGGACTATGCTGGATTTAGCAATTTTATGTATAGATAGAGTAAGGAATCTAAATAGATTGAAAAACTGGCAATAATTAAAATGCCTTTTTTCTTTGCTGGTCACTGAGTGTGTAGTGGTTAAGAGGATGGTAATATTTTAGCTATGTGTTAACTATTTTCTCAGGTAGGACATTTCATGTCTCATCCTCAAAGATAACTATAACTATATTATTTTCTTAGCTACATTTTTTTCTTAAAAATAATAATTTTTTGAGTAATACCTATATGCCCCTGTTTTTATTTTCTTTTAATGAAATTCAAAAATATTAACTTTGTTTCTCTAAGAAGTCTAGGATTATATTCAGAAGCCCTAGGGTCACTTCAAACATACATCTGGAGAAAGCACAGGCTTTAAAATCAGACCACCCAGGTTTACATTTTGGCTTTGCTGCTTCAGCTGCACGATTTTAGACATACGTACTTTAGCATCTCTTTGCTATTTTGTCATCTACACCATAGTGGTGCCTACCTTATAGAGTAACTCTCATGATTAACTGAGATAATGCACATGAGACTCTTACCCATGATTGTGCAATTATTACATACACTCAGTTATGCAACTATTTTTGAAGTAAAAATAACAATTTGGCACATTCCTAGGTCGCGTGCAAAATGCAATTTTTAATATTCAGAATTTTGAATTTTTCCCCTTTTATGTGTAAGCACATAAGTAACGTTGCTACTGGGACAGAATTGGTCAGACATAGTATGTTGTTACTGATAGAAACGGGATGTGCGCGTCACTGAGAAAACGGTAATCACTTGCGGTGGTTTTCCATTAACATCCTTTTTCCTGTCTATTGTCGGCCATAGTTTGTTGCGGTGTAGCTTGGTACCTGTACTCCTTCACTTGTCATGAGATACGTTCTTAACGGATTGTTGTGTCTTTAGTGAAATCCAGTCTTGCTGAACAACTAAACCTGCTTTCTCCTAGAAGGCTCTTTATTGGGACCTGACAGATCACCTCTCCAGAGCCTCCAGACGTCCTGGCTCTCTAATTCTTCTCCATAACGAGTTTTATGCTGCATGATAAAATATTTATGTTAAAATAGGCTCTAAACTAATTATCGGCAGCCAGCAGTTGCCACTGCAGTCATTTGCTGCTAGCTTGGCTCAAGTTAATGGCTTGTATTTCAGTACAAATAGTCCCTTCTGGCTGTTTCCTGTCGCTGATTCTGATCCTGATCCTAAATGGAATTTCCATACATATGTACAGTTAATTCTTATTATTTTGAAAGGAGATTTCTTACCTCACTTTTCCCATCCCATTTTGCTAAGAGTACCCTTATTTTATTGTCCTAGTCCTCATTGTTCAATCTCCATCTTCAATCCCCACGTCACTGCCACATTCATGAGTCCCACACTGTCCAAAAGAAAAAGTCAAGTTCCAACTTTACATCTAACAGAATATGCTATGTTAGGTTTTCAAAGAAACAAGAAGTTCTACGAGGTGACAGGATTAAGAAGTACAAATCGGCAATTACAAAATAGTCATGGATGTAAAGCATAAGGAATATAGTCCATAATGTGGTAGTAACTATGTGTGGTGCCAGGTGGGTACTAGACCGGTCGGGGGATCGCTTCTTAAATTATACAAATGTCTAACCACTATGCTGTACGCCTGAAATTGACATAAAATAACATCGGATGTCAAAATAAATACATAAAGTGTTAAAAAAAAAGTCCTACAATCAACAGAAGTTTCAGTGTGCAAGATAAACATTTCCACGTGGGTGTTGGAGATCTACAAAGGGGGTATTATGACAGGAATTAAGCGCCGCAGGAAGAATTAGGGGCTGGACACGGGGAGGGGAATACGGCACGACCGGGGTATTTCTTTGTGGGTGTTGGTGGAAATGATGAACGACGTGCTGAGACAGTGGGCGGATTCAGGAGTGGAGGACTGAGGACTTGGGGTTGGGGGGTCCACAGTGATGCAGGAGTGAGAAGAAAAGGAGCCACGCCAGCGAGGAAACCTTGATACCCTGGCACTGTCCCAGCCTAGGGCTTTCTTCAACCCTTTCTGCTTCGTTCTGTTTCCACAGTGGATGAGTGAGTGAATGAGTGTGAATGAAGTAAGTCAGAGAAAGAGTCTGGTTGTTAGATAGGTAGAGGGTGGGCCGCATTTGAAGTCTCTACGTGCCTCTTACTCAGGGTTGGTCACTGAGCTGTTCAGAACAGAGCCATGAACTGCAGTGTGTGACCAAGGAGACAGCCACCCGTCCCTTCACCACAAACAATAAAGTGTTTACTCAACCTGACTTCCTTAGACCATCATCACTCTCTTTTCAATACCACCTGGCCTCCTCTTCTCCTGCCCAAGTAAAGCAAACCCCAAAATCTTAGGTTGGGTGTTGATACTCTGCCAGTGAACTGACACATGCCGTTTGCATTCTGTAAGTGGCCTAGGGATTTCACGAGCCCAATGTTAGTGATTTAATTGTAAAATCGAAGCTTTCCATGTTTCATGAGCTTTAAAATAATTAGACTTTTATTTTGAATAGAGTTATTAGATTCATACTCTTAGAACCTGTCAGTATATTACAGTACAAGTGTGTGGTACATAAAACATACATGATTTTTATGGAGCTCTGAATGGTAAAGAAAATTCTCCTGATAGTAACTGCCCCAATCCAATAGTCCATTGTACGTAAAAGAGGGCCAGCATAGGGAATTAGTATGTAAGTGTTGTTTAGCGTACTAAACACGAGTTGTTTCTGACCGTGGAATATGTTTGTTAACTCATCTGCTTTTTATTCCTTGATCAAAGCAGAAATGTGCCTGTTAAATCACCCACAGTGAAATGCCTCCTGAAGGAAAATGTTAGCTGACATTGTGGTTCTTTCTTTCTTTCGGTTTTTTTCTTTCTTTTTTTTTTTCAGTAATAACATTGGTTTTTTTTTGCTCTGGAATCTGTTATAAATGTAAATCCCAGGATATGTGTAAAGGGAAATCTAATAAGAGCATTAGAATAGTGGCTTCTAAGAATTCAGATATAACTTGTACTTAAAAGAGTCACTACATGTGTTATTTTATATTCATTTTCTGAGTATAACTTCATAATAATCAATTTGTTCAATCAAAGTGTGAATAATACACTTTCTTTTAAGTTCATGAAATACCTGAGGCACTTTTGGGGGTGAGTAAACATTGAGTAATTTAATGGGAAAAGTATGTTTAAGCTAATCCCCCCTCCCCTTTTAAATTAGAAGGATACTCTTGGAAATTATAAACAAATGTTGTACATATTCTTTAAGTCTCTTTCCTATTATCTTCCCCCCCCCCCAATTTGAAAGGAATTAATACACTGTTTTTCTGATAGTCCCCATAGGCTATGCTTATGCTCACTAAAGAGATTAGGGGATATAAATGTGATTTAATGGAATCCTGATCATTTAAGATATCGGAGATTAACACTGTTAATACTTCTTCAAATCGTCTAATAAGCTTTCAGTTACTTGGGAGGGGAAGCCCAGTGATGACCGCCTCTGAGAGAGTTGTGAGAGGCATGAGCAATTCTGTGCCCAGCTCTGGTACCCCCAGCGGTGCCATATGACTGGCCACCTTTGCCCTCATTACTGTTTTAAGACTAACGGGCATAATAGGAAAAATATATGATAATAAACAGTAATTATGTAAAATGTTTATCAGATTTCTGATTTTAAGCAGTTAGACCAGGTACCCCAAGCTTTGGTTTACATTTGATATGTGTATCTATTTCTATGTTTTCCTTTCCAAGTGGCCTATTCTTATTCCTTGACCATTTTTCTGTACCTCTTACTGATTTGTATATGTTGTGAATATCCTTTCTTGTTCAGTGTTGCAAAATTTTCTCCCAGTTTGTTGCTCATTTTTTAAACCTTGTTTAAGTATCCATTATGCAGAAGTTTACAATTTTGTGTTAATTCTGTGTTGTTGTTTTTTCCTTACAGCTTCTTGGTTTTTAATCTTGTTTAAAATAAAATGTTCCTACCACAATATTTAGAAAAAATAAACCTTTTTTTCTAGACTTTTATGATTCTGTAGTTCAGTTTTTCCTTATGAAAGTCTAGATCTTTAATCCACATTTTTGTGGAAGTGTGAAATAGAACTTTAATTTTTTTTTCAGATGTAAAATCAGTGTCCCACTACCTTTTAGTGACCAATTCTATCTTCCTCCAGTGATTTGAAATATATTCTAATCCCCACAAGTATCATTAGGGTTTTTAGATCTCGGGTGAAAAGGAGCCAGGTTAGTGAGTTTAACCACAAAGGGTTAATTCCTAAGGAGAGTGGGCTGTCCCTCAGGACCCAGAAGAGGAAGTGTGGCTGAGCCTTGGGAAAACAACTATGGCCAGGGTTTCAGTGCCGTCCGGTTTTTCTTCTTCCCCTTTCCCTGTCTCTCCGTTTCTCATCTCTTGTTTCTATGTGTTGGTTTTCTTCTTTTTTCTCACGTGAGACTGTCTTTTTATCAGTGGTTCCTGCTCTTTGAATTTTGATCCCCAGTCCAGAAATCTCAGTTTGGGTCAGCTGCCCTTCACTGTGTTCTGGAAATGAAGCCATGTAAGAACGTAGCCAGCCCTGGCCAGAACCACATAGCTAAAGCTGCAGTGACTGGGTTTACTTCCGTAGCTGTCCGCTGTGCTGTTGTGTATAGGTCTTGTTCTGTGCTCTCTAGAAATTATAATTGAGCTATTTATCCAGGCCTGTTCCAGTTCAGTGCTGTGTGCTGTTATCCTTAGAAAACTGTAGGACAAGTACCTTGTGGTTTTTTTTGTGTTTTTTTTTTCTTTAAAAAAATGTTATTGGCTGGTATTCATTCTTCCAGATGAAATTTAGAACCAGCACGTCAAGTTCCATTACACATCCTGTGTTTTTTTTTTTGATGGGAATATACTGAATTTATAGATTGATAGGCAGACAATTGGCTTCTTATTTTGAAACTTTCTTTCCAGAATGATGGTATGCTTCTCTATTTTTTTTCCTATCTTTCTTTTATGTTAAACTCTTATATTGTTACATTAGTCTCAAATGAAACTTCATTTCTAATTTCTGTTTAAGCAAATAAATCTTCATGGAATAATAATTTAGACAACACGATTGAGTAAAAGAAGAAAATACTTTCTATCGTCCTACCACTCAGGGGTAACTGTTTACGTTGAGGCATATGATGGGGCTTCATCTACCACAGGGATTCAATTTTGGGGATATAACCAAGTGGCACTTGTATCAGTTAGGAATGCGTTCACTTGTAAGTAACAGAAAAGCTGGTTACATCAGGAGCTTGTTATTATTATTTACGTAAAAGAAGTCTGAAGACAGGCAATTGGTTGAATGACTCAGTGGAATCAGAGCTGATTCTATACAATTCTTTTGGTCACAAGGTGGCTGGTGGAATGACAGTCATATTCATGTTTGAGGCAAGAGGGTAAGGGACAGGATGTATCTGTCCCTTGTCAGAGAAATGGGAGCCTTTTCAGGTTACCTTGGCTTCTGTCTGGTCACATGACCAGGTCTCTATGCAGACGAGTTGGCAAAAGCAGGAATTTGGCATTTTAATTTCTATCTTGGGAAGTGGGGTTGGATTGGCCTTGGATAGCCAGTCAACACCATCTGTCTTTGCAAATAAGGTGAAAATCACCCTTGAAAATATCCTAACTTGTACAAACCCAGTTTTGTAACCTGGATGATTAAGTTCCTCCATATCTTCTTTAACCAGTGATTTCCTATTCCTTAATTAAGTCTTCATTTTCTTTTCCTCAATGATTTCTAACAAGGCGTTATCCCTACTTGCCTGCCACCTGTACACGGCAGGACACAGAGTCCTAGAAACCCTAGACATCATTTATACTTGGTTTCCATCAGTTTTAAATGCCACTCTTCAACTAATTCAGGCCGGATTGCCCTGGGCAGCCCTCAGTAGTTGGAGTGGTTACTGTATTTGTGTTTGTTCATGTTTTTACTGTGAAGAAATAGTTGAACCTCGGTGAAGGGTGCTTTTGCTCTCTTAGCCAACATTGCCCTCCTGCTCAGGCAGCCCATCCCCAGAGGTTGGGTTCTGCTGTGATGATAAGAAGGCAGCAGAGGTTTCCCTGGGCCACACCTGGCATCTGGACTAGACGCTCTTGGTGCTTCTCTGGATACTGGGTTCTGCCTTCCCAGTTCCTCTGTTTCCAACATGGCAGCGTGGCACTTCTGGTTCACCCGGCTCTCTACATCCCATTCCTCTGGCACTGCCAGACTTGCCCTTTCTATCAGGTCTGATTGCTTCAGCAGTTATGCAACACCCCTTGACAAATAGAGTTCTTTCTTACCTAGGAAAAATATTAGCTTTATTTTAATCATAGTTGTTCTCACAAGTGTGCGAAGAGCTGGAAAATTGCAATTAGTTTCAGATAAGCATAGCTGAAATCTTATTTCCTAGTATGGCAACAAATTGAAAGAAGAATTGAGGGCATTGAGTCATTGGAGTTTCTGATACAGCTAATGATACAACTAATGGATTATGGGGTTCATGTATCATACTGGGACCTCATTCCTCATGAAATCTAGGATAAAAGTCCTAATGTGTCCTTAGTAATCCTCAGACCTCTGAAGAAGAGCTTTTGATTTTTTGGTCCCTGAGTCATCACATTTTCCTATTCCTAGCCCCCCTGTGGCCAAACTGAATACTTCCCTAATTAATTTTAATAATAGACTCATTAGGAACGGACTGGTCTGCTGGGGTGGACTGTGGTGATGCATGAAGTCTTGAAAAAAGGATGAAATTGTTTTAGTCATTTCAGTGCCACTTTTTTTTTTTTTTTTTTTAATATGAAAGGGCTATTTCAGGTCAAGGAAGGCCTCTTTGTGGTCAGCATTTGGAAGGTTGCACATTCTATTATTTCATCTGTTTGATTTGTACTGGTGGGTTGTCACACTCTGGCATTAGTGGTCATTTTTAATAGCCACTCATAACGTTATTTGAAATAGCAAGATACTAAAGTGTTGGAAGGAAAGAGAACTCTATGTGTTTTAATTCTTAAAGTATCCAAAATGAAATGAGCTTTTTTTTTAAATCTCAAGAAGTGTGTGTTTTTAAAAAGTGAATCCAAATTGGGCAAATTAGCTCTCTCATGAACATCTGTAAGTATGGAATTTAATTGCCCTGCAGCTGTTGATGGCTCTGAGGTTTCCAGTTTTATCCTTCCATTGTTCCTCCATCGTTACATGTCACTTTATTTCTTCTTTCCTACTGGGTAAGATGGGTTTGCTTGTGTAGAAAAATTAGTTGCCCTAGTTATTTTTAAGAATCTAACAACAAGTGCGCTTATGTGTTAAAGCCGTTTCCTCCAAGCACCTTAACAGTCGAATTGAATGGGCACCAGCTGTGGCCTAGTTATATGTGGTTTGAGTAGGAAGTGTCTGATACACGGCTCTTCTTTTCTGTCTGTTTTCACAGAAATGGATTTGATAAAATTATGTGGTATAAGTTAGTTGGGGGAAAAAAAAAGGATGCATCCTAGACTAGTGAAGACCTAGCAAAATGGTTCAAGTATACTTGCTTTCACTTTCAGCAGGAATGTAAAATTGGGTGACAATAGACATTTGTTTCTGCAAAACTGCCAGGAATTGAATTAATTACAAGTTGAGATAACTGTCTTTTGACATCAGCCACTTTGTCCATCTGAGTTTTCTTGGTAAGTTACTCTCTTGGGCGTGATTCTGTAGAATTGGAGTTACTCTAGAGAGAAAAAAATGAAGGCGCAAAGAATGTATTTTATTTTTCTTGGCATGGGTATGACAAATTGAGCTTTATGGAAAGAGTACTTCCTTCATGGGGATTCTTTTATTTTGTCTGCTCAGTTGCAGGTCAAAATCAAATTCCCACCCGTTAGCCCTCTTTCTCTACTTACTTTAAATAAAAAATTAAAGTAGATATAATAAAGATGTTTCAGTCACTTTGTGTCATACTTTTAACTGTACCTTATGAAACCAACTTCTAGTTACTAATTGCGAAGATTAGGGTCAATTACAATACTGAATTTTGGTCACTAACCCGTAGGAGACAGTCTAAGATTTTCACTCTTTTAACAATTTTTCAAGGTTTATTATATATAAATCTTTTGATATATAGTGTGAGGACCGAGAGCAAACAGATACGAATTCTATTCTCAATACTGATACATGTCCCAACCTAAGGCTTAGCTGCAGGTTGTTCTGGGACTCAGGTTGAGTGAGGCTTGCGAGCGAGGGTTGCAAAGGCCAGGTCCAGCAGTCTGAACAGTCATGTTTAAGAAGTTCCATGAACTCGAACTTCACCCAGCCAGCTATAGATAACACAGGATTCCTATCTGGTGAGTGAGCAATTGCAGTAAAAACCGCCCATTTAGTGAGCAGTAGTGTTGGGGTGTACAACTGTACCATTGCAGTTTATGGCCTCAGGAAAGGCTTTTCCCGTTCGGAACCGTAGCACAATGGATTGGAGGCCGTAGCTGATGAGGAGCCCAGGGGCAGCGATTGCCAGGGACTGGGCATGCCTGGCTGAAGTCCATAGGGAACCCCGTCATCTGGTGGGCTCTCCCAAGCATTTCTTCTATTCTTACTTTTTCTCATCTGTGAAATGATAACAATACCTCATGGGATTGTTTATGGGCATTAAACGAGAACATCCATGAAGGGGCATATGAGTTGAGTGTTCAGTAAATATGTTAGCTATGATAGAGGCCACCACTCACAGGATTTGACTTAGATGCAGACTTGGTCAGAAACAGCTCGGGGAGGAGCTGAGTCTAAGCCAGTGGTTTGCAAACTTGACGCCTGCGTGGGAATAACTCGGGGACATGGTAAAGTGATCGGTGGATCTGCCTTCAGAGTTGTTGACTGGGTTTTGATTCTGATGTAGAGTCGTCAGATGCAATAGATGATGCCCTGTTAAGTTCGAATTTCAGATGAACAGCAACTGATTTTTAAAGTGTGTCCCCTGCGATATTTGGAACATGCTTGCACTGAAAGAAATTCATTGTTCATCTGAAATTTGCATTTAACTGGGCACCTTGTTGTTGGGTATGTTTTGGTTTTTGTTTTGTTATGTCTGGCGACTGTAGTCTGGGTGGGGCCCGGGGATTTGCGTGTCAGATGTCCACTCCCAGGTGACAGCTCCTGGGTCAGCTCCACACTTTGAGAACCTCTCAATACCTGCCGCTGATGGAGCTGAGAACTGTGACAATTGTTTTCAAATAACTGTAGCACAAGGTGTGACGTTCAAAGGATGTCAGAGAAGCTATGCACTAATGTTAGTGTCTAAATAGTGACAGTTCACTGGGGTTTATAGCTATGTGGTGTAATGTTTAAAAATTAAGGAATATGAGTTCAGTATTGTTACGAAGGTACGTAAATGCATTGACCGAAATGAAGTGAAGGTAATAGAGTCCTTTTTTTTTGGCATGGTTTTAATTTAGCCACATCTTCATGAATTTCAGATGTATAGCTTTTTAATGCCAGGAATTCTATTTTGGGTTTGGACTGAGATGACTAAGGGCCAAACTTTAAACTCATCTGTAATTTATCTGTAGTCTCTCTTTAAGTCAAAGACCAGAAGTTAGAGTCACACAGAGGAAGTATAAGAGAGTGATCACTTCATGACCTATAGAGGTAGACGCTTATTTAACCCATCCCAGCCTCAGTTTTCTCATCTGTGTAGTGGAAATAATAATAGCACCTGTCTCAAAGGGTGAATGTGAACAAGATATACGGGAGTACACGTACAGCATGGCGTAGCATGTGGTAAGCACTTACGTATTGGCTAAAATGGGATTAGGACTGACAAAACGCAACTCTTCAATTTAGTGGGGAAATTCTTCAGCCATTGTTAGTAAATCCTCTGAGTCAAGTTGGGTTATTTTGACCAAGAAACATCATTGATTCATTGTGCACAATCAATATGCATTGATTAAAGATACATATTCAAATTTAGTTGGCCTACTACCCACTAGAATATTAGCTCCATAAGGACAGGGAACATGCTTTTTTTTTCTTTTCGGTCTTATCCTTAGTGTCTAGAACAATATGTTTCACATAACAGGTGCTTAGTAAGTATTGGTGAATGAATGATGACTGCCATTGGTAAATGCGTTCAGTAAACTGTATGTAAAAGATTTTATAGTTATACCTTGATAATCTTGTTTTGTTTGAAGGTTATGTTTCTATGGATGTAACATCTGACTAAAGGTTTAGACTATTTTAAATAACAAACCTGGACATATATACAGAATCATACAGAATGTCAAGAAAAATGGAAAGGCTTTTACACAGGTTTGTGCATTCTTTAAAAGTATTGATGTGAGAATACTCACTTGATTTTTTTCCCCTTTTTAACCTTTTGATATACTATGCTACCTTTAAAAACTTATTTTTAAAAAGCCAATGTAGATAGGTAGTATATTCACCTGCTTATATTTCAAATATATATGTATATATGTGCACACACACAGATACACACATAGATAATTATGGTAGGATATTAAATTCTGTTCCCAGAGAGCCAAAATAGGTATAAAATATCTGACAACTCTTCACTTTTTTGATGCAATCGTCTGCATTTCATGCATGAAGATTAATTTCTTTTTTTTTAAATAATGGAATCATTTCCTTTCCAGGCTTCTCCCAGCAAATACATGGTAGCAGCTGCTAGAGAGTCTGTACTTTTGCACACTTGATGTTTTATATCTGTGTCTCAACTGGAGTATAGTTAAGATCTGTGCCTATTACCAGTGCACACACTTTTGTTTTTCTGTGCACCACTAATTTTTATAAGACAATGACAAAATGCAATAAAATATCAAACACTTGCTGACCGGCTGATGTACCAAGATGGCAGTGCTGCTGAAACTGAATCGTGAGCTGTCACAAAAGGCCTCCGTGGATTAACTGAAACATTCGACAGTTCAAATGCGGTGTGAGAAAGTGACGTTAGTAGTCTCAATGTGTCATGTATAATAGATGGCGCCGTATGAAGGTGGATGGCCTCGTGCATTTAGGACTTCTGCAGACTTTTAATACTCTGGGGAATAAGGGTTGCCGGCTCTCTTTAGACTGAGGATTGGGAATCTGAGGTCTTACAGCATTAGCAGTTAATGTTACCATCGAATTCAGTCAAGTTATTTTATAGTGTAGGCTAGTAAACCCTGAAGATGTTTTTTTTTCTGATTGCACAAGGCAGATTTGGAGCGAGAAATGTCATTAGCAGTTAGGTTTTCTGACTTGTTTTATTCAACAGATGCTGCCCTTTTGCCATAGTGCTTCTCAATTTTCAGTGTACCCCAAGTGAGTCTTGGTGGAAATACAGATTCATGATCTCCAGTCTCAGAGAATCTGATTCAGCAGGTCTGGTATCTGGGCCCAAGAACCTACGTCTTTAAATCAGTGCCCACTCAGATGCAGATGGCACTTGTGTCACCCTTTGAGAATGGCGATGCACGTCATGTGTGAAGCTGACGTACACAGACGTTATCCATCCAAGGTCACACTTGTAGGACGTGGTGAAACCAGGACTCCGACCCACTGCCCAGCGCCTGTTTGATGTGTGTCCTTCACGTGGTGGAAGGTGAAGTGGCCAACTACATAGAGGTTTGAACAAGATTTAGGAAGCCACTGAAATCACCACGATCCACGGCTTCAGGTGTTGTATGCTTGTTAATAACCAAAGTAAAATCGCCCCGCATAAGCCCACCTTCAAATAGACATTTAAAAGAAGTAAGACTACAGTAACTGTTTTAAAAATGATTTATTAATTTGAAACTGATTGGAGATGCTGATGTAAGCACTGGTGTCTCCATGCTTCCCAGTCATTATCTTATTTGAGCACCAGGCAGACTTTCCCTCCTAGACAGTGGAATTTAGAATTGTTTCAGAACGTCGCCTTTACATCACTTACAGGCTGGAGGAAAATCTAACTGAAATACACAAACCATTAAGAACAATGTAAAAAAGGGATTATTAAACGATGACTTCTGTGGCTCTAGGTCACGTAATGGTTCACTAGAGGAGAGACAAGTAAGTGTGAGTCAGAGCAGTCACCAGACAAGCCCCTTTGATGGTCCCTATAGACAAAATGTCACGCAACAGAAGGGAGCCAGTGAGTGTGGAAGATGCTAATAAAAATAAATATCTTTAAAAGGAAAGTTAATGAAAAATTCGGATTCACTGAGAAAATAGAAACGGAGATTTTCTTTGCTAATGAGTCTTTGGGTGAAAATAAACGAGAAGATGGAGAGAATCTAATGGAATGGTAGTAGTGTGTCTGAATGAAAAGTTTAAGTATCCGTAGGTATTGAAGAAACCAGACAATCATTTGAATGGTTGTATTTGTTTGTGCTTAGAGGTACGTTAACACCACATTCCAGTCTATTTTCATTTGTTTTCACATCATTCATTATAGCCTAACGTCTTGTTTAGGATGCTGTCTAAATTTCTCCTCCAAATTTGCAGCAATGCAAATGGTCAGTCTGAATCATAGCAGTGAATTATTGTATAGGCTAAAACATGAAGCTGCCTGGAAAAGAAGACTGGAACTGAAAAATCAATAAGCTTAGGAAAAAACTTGTAAAAGCTTAAAATCAATATAAAAATAGCAAAATACCAAGAATAATAAACAATCAGGCTGCTTGGATAATTGTTTTACTTTGAACAACATAAACAAAAATAATTGATAGTTTCTCTGCGTGTATGTCAAAGATTTCTAGCATTTGGAAGGTTATGACAAAATAAAAGAAGTGCATACAAAAATAGTTCAAAGGAATTCCTCCTGGCATAACAAAACACATTTCAGTAAAATAAAATAAACTTTAAGGAAAGACAGTTTACTGGTTTGAAGAGCAGTTGCGATTCTCGGGAAGTTTTGGGGGCATCTCTAAATGTCACCCATTGAAATAGCATGATTTTGATTGCTGATTCATAATCCAAGAATAGTGATATCTGAATATGACGTATAGTGACCTTAAAAGGTTTATGATTCAGGCTTCTACTCATCACTATGAGAAAATGTCCAATTTAACATACTTCTCCATTATAAAAATGGGGAATGTTTTTGGGGAAAACAGTCTATTATTTTTGAATTTTTAATTTCCCACTTACCAGGAAACCCTAGCCAGGTTCTAAGATAATATTTAAGGATGTGACCACCTGATAAAGTACTTATTATATATGTAATTTGAAACTATACCAATTCTGAGACAAAGGAGTGTGGTTGTTTATAGTCGTGATAGTACATGAACAGTTGACTCTTGACTATAATTAATATGTTGACTTTGGCGTTTCTTCTGATGAATAACAATAAGTTAAAAAAGCCAGTTCTAGTCTATGATGCCTATGATACTTACAACTTTACAGAGACTGTTAGACCTGGGAGGAACCCTGTTTGTACCGAATGACAAAACTTCGATATGGAGAGGTGAATTCACTAATTGTTGACAGAGACAAATAGGAACCTAGGTATTTTGGGGTAGCAGTCCAGGGAAGCACGGTGCTACTTAGCAGACTGGAGGAAGTGCCAGTTTCAGCGACAGGTAGTACAGATAGGGTGGTGCGCTGGTCTCCCCGTCATCCTCTGGCAAGTCCTCACCTTGGCCCTCTGCTTGGGCCCATCCATGTGAGGAGTCACCAGAGGCAGCTCTGAGAAGGGGGTCAGGGACCCAGGAAGCTCGTGCTGCTCATCCTGCACAACTTCATGGGCTCAGAGCCGCGCTTTTAACTGCCCATCTGGGTTTGGATTCCTATGTTCCTGTATGAAGTACAAAGTAAAGACGCTGGAGACTTTACTTTGTGAGGAGGTAGTCTGCAGCCTTGGACAAATTTAAAATACCTTTTATTACATGTTATAACTTTCTCAGTTTTTATTTAGTATACATTTTGTGTCCTTGAATTACTGGTTATTATCATTGGTTATTAGGTAAGGTTTGAGATAAGCTTCTTCTCTTATTAATAGTTTTGGTGATAGTATGTGAAGAAATAGCCCTGGCTCTTGAATGCAGCGAAGGGAGGAGGGGGAGTGGGATAGGGGATCAGAGGGCAAGAGGGGAGAGAGAGAGCATACGGCTCTAATTATATATAGTCATATACAATTTATACAGATGTAAAATCTAGCTAAATATATATTACTTAAATATATATACACGTGCCAAGACACACACACATATATGCTT
The DNA here is from genome assembly GCF_036562045.2 of Rhinolophus sinicus. Lineage (NCBI taxonomy): Eukaryota > Metazoa > Chordata > Mammalia > Chiroptera > Rhinolophidae > Rhinolophus > Rhinolophus sinicus. Next base: position 63,739,354 of record NC_133760.1, on the reverse strand, counting down.
TTTTAGATATATTTTGGGAGAATAAGACTGAATCTAGATTATAAGCTTTTTAACTGGAAAGTAAGCTTCTTGAGAACAGGCATTTTTTTTTTTTTTAAATAATGCTGTTGTTCCTCTCACTTAATAGACACTGAATAAAAATATTTGTTGATTGCCCTGATTTCAGTACTAAGGTGGGCGTTTCTTTCTAAAGGATAATTCAGGTCTGGGCTGTCTCTGTCTGTAGACCAGTTTGTCTGAAAGCGATTCCGACCTGCCACCATTCGTAACTGCCTTTGTCTTCAAGTGTCTGCTCTTCACAGGTGTGACACATGAAGCTCGTGGTCCTGTGCCCATTGCTTCTCTGAAATGTCACCGTCCTCACTCTCGTTAATACTGTACTAGCTGTGTCTCCTGCCGGCTGCTCTTCTTTCTGCTCTTCACCTTTTTCTCTTTAGAACTTTACATGCATCTGAGAAGATGTCACCTGCACAGATGATGTTTGGTGAAGATTTGGGACCTTTAAGAGTTAAAATATGATTATTTATCTTCAGTGATGATAAATCTGTTAGGGAAAAGTTTTCGGAAGAATATTGTAATAAAAATGATGTTACTCATGCAACAGATGACCCGATTGTTCAGTGTGCCTTTTCTATTACCTATCGGTGAAGTGCTCACCAGTAATCAAATAATTATACTTATTATCACACATGTTTTTTGCAAAGAAGGGATGTGCTCAGTTCCCAACTAAAAAAATCATAATGTGATTTTTCCCCCATAGGAAGCCAGTATGTACTTATTACATGTATTTTCGAAGGTACCACATTTCTTTTATCTTCTAGATTGAAACTGTCACCAAATTTATTATTTCCTCCTTTATTTAGATTTACCTCCATGGCTTCTAAGTGTTCACCTCACACCCGTTACTATATACACCTAATATTGTCTCTTCTCATGACGACCCATTCTGTGTGCTGCATTCCTAGTGCACATTCCTTACACCTAGACTGTAAGTGGACAGGACAGGTGTTGGTTTGTAGTAGAGCACTAAGTCTAAAAGAGCTTCCCCCGACCTTAAAAATAATTCTGGTTCCATAACACAAACAATACTAATTTAGATGTTGAAAACATTTAATACATTTCGGATAAATTGAAACAGTTTCCTGGATGTAAAAATGCTACTGCTTTGGTGGGAGGGTGTGGGAATGGGATGGCTATGGGGAAAGGTCAGTCCAGTATGTTCATCTTCCAGAGAGAACCAGTTCTGGGGTTGAATAGACAAGTTCTTGGGTTTAAAGTTGCATTACGTGCAGTGGAGCAAACTGGGTTTGCATCCTCGTGGTAGCGCTCTCCTCCTGTGCTTCCTTGACGCCTTGTGGTGTCCAATTCAAACAGATTCCGGTGCGTGGTTATAAGAGTGCTCTCATTTCCCTTTCCTTTGTTCGCCTCCAGGTTCATCTTAAAAGAACCTCTCCGTGGTCCCACACGGCCAGTCTGTTTTCGCATTCCGCAGTTCTGATTTCTTTTGGCAGGAGGACTAGACGTGGTTGACAGATGCTATCTGAAAAGGACTTTGGTGATGGCTCGTTCTGTTCGGTGACTGTGTAGCTGGCAGATGGGCACAGGGTATGATGAAAGTGTCCGGACCTCCACATCCCCCTTCCGTTTGTGAGTGGTGAGCTCCGCCAGCATCTTGTGATCTATTAGCAAATTTACAAAGAATTGCTCAGCTCTTTGTATCTTTTTTGCACCTGTAACGAAATCACGTTTACGGCTAGGTTCCCTCCCACCTCTTCTGCTTCCCTTCATATATGTTTTTTGGAATAAAGAAAATTCTCAAGATGTTAGTGCAGGCTGGCATGAATGGGTGCCAGCAGTTCTTACAGACTTGTTAAAAGATGTATTTTTTTTTTTTTTTTTTGCCTGAGAATGACACATATGGTCTAGAGTGATAATATTAGGATCTGTGTTGGTTGAGATAATTGGCAGATCACACCTTAAAAAACGTGATTGGTTGGCTTGTCTCTTTCATTTTAATTTGTTGTCTCCATCACAGTCAAATTACCATTGTGTAGTGTATTGCTATGCCTTTTTAAAAAACACATTTAACCCATTTATAAGGGCATCTGTTACTTGCGTTCGAATTATTTAAGACATTCTCTGACATTGGCCAATTTTAGCAATAGCCAAGAAAATCAAAGTGAGCAAAAGAGTGGGGTCCCAATAATCTCAGATCCAGAAAGATGATTTCTTAAAGGGAGTGCAGAACAGTCACCATCCAGGTAAAGCTAGAGGTCATCTCCCACAGTCTCACTAGAAAAATAAACAATCAGAGGTGAGAAATGGGCCTTGTGAAACCATCTCTGTGAAGACTGGTTACCAACATGGAGACAGAATATTGGACCACGGTGTACAGTGTGAGAGCCAACCTTGAGGCCTTTGCACCCATAGAACCCTTCCTAACCCAGCAAATTTGCATCGAAACCCTTGAGATTTAGCACAAATTAATTCATCTGTTTAACTTCAGTGATGACAGATGAGAGGATGACCTTTAAAATATCCACAGTGGTGATAATTATGAATTCAGTATTTGTGTAAGTACCGGCATTGTACAACAACCTTGTTGTAACACTGAATTCTTGTCACGGTGCTTATGGGCGTCTCTGCTTAGAAAAAAGATGCTAAGATTAACTTAATTTGTTTTTCACTTTCGTGCCCTGCTCTTCACTCTTGTATGTGAGTGCATGAGAGAAAAGTAGAATATGCTCAGGGTTGAATCTATATTTTCATTTCTTTCTTTTTTTATTTATTTACCATTTTAATCATTTTTTTAAAAAAAAAACTTTTATTTATTTGTTAAGTGTGTTTTTCCGGGACCCATCAGCTCCAAGTCAAGTAGTTCCCATTCTAGTTGTGGAGGGTGCAGCTCACAGTGGTCCATATAGGGATTGAACTGGCAACCTTGTTAAGAGCATCACGCTCTAACCAACTGAGCTAACCGGCCGCCCCTCATTTCTTAATAAGTGGAAGAAAGATGCTCATTTGTAGGCACAGGAGGTTGGCAGTTTCTTTCACAACATAATTTAAAGATAGACATAATCACAAAGGACAAATTATACAAATGATGGAGCTGGGACATACCTTTGTTAAAATTTGAATCATATCTTAGATTAGAAAAGTAAAATATGTTACCTGCACTTACCTTTAAATATACTCTATTTAATGAATTCATTGGACTTGAGGGAGCTAACAAACATATGGTGAACTAATACACTTGTATTTGTCTTCCTTCCCCACCCCCTTTAATAATATTTTTCTTTAAGAAAACTTGAGGAACTATAAGATGCCACCTGTTAAGCTCCTGTCTCCCCATCATGAGCGTTTCCATTCTCTTCCTTGTAATAACTCCTCTAAGATAACTATTCCTGCATTTACATTCCAATGATTATTATAAAGTTAGAAGATCTCTTGGATAGTGTCTAGTGTGTTTTACTGGAGAGATAACTGAGTCCCCAAAAGTTAAGTAACTTTGTTCCTTCCTGCTCGGTTTTCTTGCTACGGATCATGCTGCCCCCTATCACATTCTCAGTCTGAATGAGTTGCCCGTAGAAGTGAAGAGGATGCAGTTTTCAGTCTGGCAGTTATCATCAATTTTCATCCATGTTTTAATAATAAAATTACAGAGCTCCAAGTTGTTTTCCACAGGCCTTATGTGTAAAAAATGCTCAGTACATATTTGTGGACTGACTGAATGAAACTGGTAGTTTTGTTTTGCATATGCAATTTTTCTGACTCCCCCCAAAAATGTTAACATAAAAAAAGAAACCAAGATGGATCCATCTGGCTTCTTTGGAAGGATGTGATCGCACAGTAACACCCCCAGCGTGATCACATCATGCAAGTAATTGTTCATAATCGGAGACAAATCTGCGTGCTGGACATGACAGATTTTCGGAATAGTGTAGGTGCTCCTTTCATAGCCCCAATAGGCAGAGGTAAATTTTTTCCAACTCAGTATACATTTGAAATTATTCTTACATTATCATCTAAATTTGTTGAAATTTCAGTCTTTGTCTTTGGTAATTGGATCGTCAAGTGGGACTGAAAGAAAGGGAAGTCCATGGTTCTGGGCCCCTTTTGGCCATATTTCTCCCTTTGAAATCAGTTTGCGCTCTCATTAAATGCTTAGTGGGGTCTTTATGATTTACCTGGCCATCCGTAGTCTGTAGAAAGGAATCTTTTTATTTTACTGGATGCTGCAGAACCTTGAGTGCAGTGGCAATATTCCTGATTATTTATGGGGCCACTAAAAATCCAGCCTCATGTTCTTTAGTCACATGGGTTTTGGACTTAGGATGTATTTTTGTACCTCAAACTCAGTGAGAGTAAGAATTTCTCCTACAATTTTTAGCTATTGTAGTTATCACCATCGCTAACTTTGAAACAATAACACGATTTAAAATATACACAACCCAGATCCGGAGATGTGTTCTGGATAGCTTCTTGAATTAGTAGGTTATTTGTACTATTGCATCAAAATGAGTTGCTTCACTTTCAGGGACTATCAGTCAATTTGCATAAATTTATTTATAATTGAAAATGGAAGTAATGCACTATTAGTTTTGTAAAATAGTTGGCTTAGCTGTTTTAACATTCTTTGCAGTGCTAGAGCAGGAGTTTCCCAGGGAATTGAAAGAAAAAAGAAACAAATCTCTAATAACATGACATTCTCCTAATTCTCTTGGTCTTGTCATGAAGAACAGGTGTTGGGATGGTGTTGATATTAGTTTGGAATCATGAAAACATAAAATACAACTCTTTCAGATGGCTAGGGCAAAACGACTTTGGAACACCGCAATCACTGTATCTCCGTCTGAGAAAATGCCACTGATGTTCAGTAGCTCTTGTTAACCTGGAAAACTCTAGGATTACATAAATAATGAATGGGCCCAAAATGCATTGGGTGGGAGGAAGGTAAGACGTCCTGTCAGGACTGAAATTTGCATAGTAGAATAATTTAGTTATCTTGCTCTTTAAAGAAGTAAATGGCTATGAATATTCATGGTTCGATTAAAATATTAATGGTATAGTGATATTTCAGTTTTAAGTCTCTAGCCCTCCATAAAGAGTTTCATTTAAAGTTAACAGTGAAGGGATACTTTAGCATAAAATACAAAGTATTGGCTTTTTGTCTCTGTAATGAAAATGTAGCACTTGACATAAGTAAATAACTTGTTTATCCTTACAGTGCATCAGTTCTTTTGATATAAAGACTATTCTTGAGTAGAGTAAGATATGGGCATAGTATGAATATCTTTTGGTGCTTAAGTACTCCTTTTTAATTTTTTCAAGCACTACTATTTATCTTTATTATGTGGGATTTCTTTAGTTGCTTCATCGACTTTAATGTTTAGATTTTTAATTGTGGTAAAATACACATAACATAAAATTTACCATCTTAACCAATTTTAAGTGTGCAGGACACTTATATTTACCAGCATCCATCTCCAGAAATTTTGTTTCTTCCCCAACTTAAACTCTGTACCTGTTAAACAATAATACTGCGTTACCCCCTACCCCAGCCCCTGGCAACTACCATTCTTCCTTCTGTCTCTCTGAATTTGACCTCTCTAGGTACCTCATGTTAGTGGAAGCATAGTGTGTTTGTCTTTTTGTGGCTGGCATCTTTCACTTAGCATAATGTTCTCAAGGTTCATTCATGTTGTAGCGTGTGTCAGAACTCTCTCCCTTTTTAAGGCTGAATAATATTCCATTGCATATACCATCTTTTGTTTATTCATCTGTCCAATGGATATTTGAGTGGCTTCTTGCTTTGGGCTATATAAATAATAATATATGGGTATTGTAAATGCGACAGTGAACACGGGTGTAAAATATCTCTTCAAGACCCTGCTTTCAATGTTTTTGGATATATAGCTCAAAGTGGAATTACTGGATCATATGGTAATTCTGTTTTTAATATTTTGAGGAATTGTTCTACCTTTTTCCATCTTACGTTCCCACCAATAGTGCACACAGGTTCCATTTTCTTCACTTGTTAATACTTGTTCCTTTCTGTTGAATCTATGGCTTTTAGGTTATGGGAGTTACATGTACGTATTGTAGAGACTCAAGTAATGCAGAAAGGTATAAAGTAGAATGGAAAATCCTTCTTCACTCCCTCTGACTGACTGGGTGGGGGAAGGAGAGGTGTAAAGGACAGGAAGTAGTGGGAGATGAATACTGGCCTGGGAAATTGGGTGGTGGAAGGGCCAGCTTTGGGGGAAGATGTGCAGGATGTAAAGAAGAGTGCAGATGTTGAATTTGAAATATATGAGATATTTAGGTTAAAACCTAGCATTTGAGAGAGAGGTCAGAGCCACACATGCATCTGGGTTTCATTAGTGTTCAGGCGGTAGTTGATTGTGTACTGGGTTATTCAGGAAGAAAGTGAGAAGAGCAAAGACTTGGAGAACACCTTTGGGGGCCGCAACCTGTCGGGTACATGGAGGTAGAGGAAACCAACCAGGCTTATCTAAAGTCATAGTTTTCATCTCTCCTCAAAACCCCTAGGGCAGCATTCTCAGTATAGTCGGAATTCAAAATTATGAATCTTCTCTGACGATTATCTTTGCCTCATCTGTCACCAAGGTTTTTTGCTTTTTCTTTGCCAATACTCTTCAAATCTGGCATTTCCTCCCCCCCCCCACTTGCGTCATTGTTTTTCAGTCCTTTGTTTTTAGTCTATTGCAATTTTCTCTTTATCTTCTTCTCTCCAGAATTCTCTCTCAGACTTTAATGTACTTAATATATCAGAATTCGATAATAAGTTTTCAGATGACAGAGAAAAGTTCTGTTTAAGAAAAATAAAGTTTGAAAGTGTTCATTTGTGAAATACAGGTCCTGGGATGCAAGGCCCTGCAGAGTCTAGCTCTAATTTACCTTTTTGAACAGAAATCTCAGCATAAGTTTTAGGATTTTGCCCTTCTGCAATATGTGATCCTCCTGAATTTTCATGTCTGCCCTTTCTTATGCTGGTTCTTTTACCTTCTTCACTCCTCACTCATACAAAGGTCCAACTCAACAATTCCAGTCCCATTTCCTCTTTGAAAAGGAGACAGTGTGGTGCTCTACGAGCATAAAGACCTTTGTGCAAATCCTTATGTAGCTATTATCTGGGTAACTTGAAACAACTTACTTTTCTGAATTTCATGTTCCTTTTTTTAAATGAGGACATTGTGTGGATTAAATTAATGAAAAGGCAAGACATGAAGCACGGTAGTTAATATTTCTGATCTTCGTCCGTCTGGTCCTCTCATTCATTCATTCATTCACTCACTCACCAAAGAGTTGCTTCAGCAGTACTGTGAGCAGTGGGGACGCTGCAGTGAACAAAATGGACACAAATCCCTACCATCATGGAACTCATGTTCTCGAAGAGGAGATGTGTTATGACAAGATAATCAATATATAATGTTTTAATAATGATGAGTGCTCAGGAGAAAAATTAAAGCAGGAAAGGGCGACAGGAAATGTCAAGAAGGAAGGTTGAAATTTCAGGTGGGTGGCTGTGGTCGGCCTCTCCGAGAAGCTTTCTTTTCCGAAATCCTTGAACACCTGGCGCCCTCTCAGTAGTTAGTCTGTGCCGCGCTGTTGTCCGTGTAGAACGGCACGTTTAGTAGCTTCATCCTCAGCTCCAGTATGGGCTTCTTAAGCTGAAGGGCAGTTGTGTTAGCTGTTTGTATTCCTCTCCCCTTTTCTTGCAAAGGAAATATATCATCCTCACAAGGAGTGGATACAATAGCAAACTATGACTGGAAATATTGGAAAAGGCAAGGCCTTCATAGTACCTAAGAGGAGGTTGGTGGAATCCTGTGCAAGTGAAATAGTTAATGTTTATTTCATCTCATTTTGATTAGGCCAGACACTTGTGATTGCAAAATCAAAACCAGGAGAACAGACTAGCTGCCTCTGTCGGGCGTTATTGATTGTTCAGTGCCTTTGAGTTTCATAATGGAAATCGGACTTCTGAGGAGACGTTGTCTGAACGCAGAACTAAGTGAAACCCCAGCGCTCCTACTAAAACTGAACTAGATTGGCCTTGGAAATGTGTGGCGTCCGCAGCTAATTTTATTTCAATCATTTGTTTCTTACAAGGTGTTTGCATGTCAGGCCGAATAAAAATCAAGTAAAATGCCCAAGTTTTAGTGTCATTGTTTGAACCCAGCAGCACAATCAGAGGATGGCTTGAATATGTAATTAACAGTTAAATTTATCCTCCCGAATTTCCGTTAGCATCCAGCATACCAGGCAGGAAATTGGAATCAGAAAGAGGAACTCAGAATGCGCAACTCGCATTTCTGGTTCAGTTTTTTTTCCAAAGAAAAGTTATCCTGAGAGGAGTTCAGTTTTCTGCCAATAATGACACAAAAGCTGTGTTGCCATTGCTTTTGTTTTCAACTTTGGAAAAAGAAAATCCACCCAACTCTACACTTTGATTAGTTCAGCAGTTGTTTTCCCTGAGGGGAGCCTGCAGATTATAATTTCATCACACAAAAACAGTGGTGTCCGAGCTCTAACCAAAGTTTGAGTTTGCTTTTCCCTTGGGGATTTGACATTTTCTGTTTCCTGACATTTTTTCTTTTTTTTACCATTGTTAGACAGACTTCTTTGTATGTTTGCCCTATATCCATCCCCTGAGGGATTGGTGTATTTTATCCACTGGAAGGCAGGAATGCCTTCTGTTTTGGACAAGCCATCTAATTGTTAAAATAAATCCAACTGTAGTGTAATAGCCCAACCATTAGGAACTGGGCCATGTGGCAGCATTTAGATTCATCAGGCCCAGATCCATCCAAAAAAACTTCAATCCAAAAAAGAAATTAAATACCACATGCACAAATGAATGATGTTCTTTTCTCTGTTCTTTCCCACCTGGCCTTCCCCACTCCACCCTTTAAAAATATTAAATAGCATTCTAAAACGAACAAAATTATATTTGTTTCTGCATTTCCGGTTTGCTTGTTTATGGTTTTGGGTTTAGGAGAATAATTATTAGCCATTAAGTAAGACAGTACCAAAGATTGCATTTTTACCATTCTCTTCCATTTGTTTTATATAAAAATGAGATGTCCCAATATAAAGGAAATGAAGGCCTCATACTTTATGCTTCCTTTTCAGCTATTTTGATGTAATTCCTTTTTGATTAATAATTTTCAAAGTATTGTCATCATATTTCCGATCCACATTGCCTCCATTCCTTCATTTTTAACACCGTATATATTTATTTTAAAAAATACACCTTCTGGAACTAAGTTCCTGATGTGAATTGGTTAAGGGGCTTATTTAACAGCCTGCAGAAGTGAGTTCCCAGCTGCACACCGCTGGGCAGAACGGGCAGCTCATTGGATTATAAAAGGTGACCCTTGGTTTGGGGGGGATTGAATGAATGCAGGTTGGAGACTTGGTTCATTGGCTTTCATTTGCCCTGCGCTGTGGCCACAAGGTGGACTCTGACAGGCAAACATGTGTCTGTGATGTGCGGTATATCCGTAGGCTGTAATTCGAGTCTGTTGGGACTCACCAGTTCTTGTGTTCTTCGCACTCAGAACTCTGAAGTTCACCTGCTGGGATTATTCTTTGGCCACACAAAAGTCTGTCAAGATCTGGACTTGAGATTTTCGCAGCCTAAAGGGCCTTTGGAAAGCATTGCCTTTTGGCCAATGTATTGCACGTAGGGCAATTCACACCTGGGATTATCTGCAAAGGCCTTGAAAGATCCATCTAACAACTAAGTAGGTATCAATCAAAGGGCTTACAGCTTTAAGAAATTAGGAAAGTCTTTTATTCTGGTCCAGTAATTCTTCTTAGTCTTCATTTGTTGTGACATACAGGCGAGAAGAAGGACTGAGCGGTCATTACTTCTGTACTGTAGATAAATATTGTGGTGGTGGTTTGTTTTTACAAGTGAAACAGGAGGATGAATAACTTCCAGGCAAGGAGATATTTGTCAAGGCAGGATGGGAGATACTGCTTTATTGTTCTGCTTGTGATCTTGTGACATTTCTTCATTAGTCTTGGTAGCTCCAGTTCACTATCTGAAAATAACTCTGGTAATCCTTACCCAGCAGGCATCACCTTCAGAGCCTGAGATAATCCAGCTAGAAATCCTTAAGCCATAGGCCATCTTGCTCCCTGAATTACTAATGTGCATGTAATTATTAAATAGGAATCAGTTGTCTCTGAGAGTTTGGATTGAGAAGAATAACTGGTGAAGTCCAGTTGTCAGATCATGTAGTAAATAATCATAGGAGCTCTTTATGGACGAAGCTCTTGAATCATAGAAATCCCTTCTGATTTTAGACTCTTCGGTTCTGTTTTCCACGTATCAAAGGATTGGCTTTCAAAGACCGTCTTTTCATTATTACATCCAGTTGTCACAACCTCTCTGCCTTACTTTTCCAAAATTTTCATAAGTGTGTTTGTCTCTCTAATAGATGAGCAAGCATATTTGAGCAAACATAGTAAAATATGCAACATCTTAAAAACAGTACACAAAATAATTTATTAAGCAAACAGAAATAAACCTGTTTTGTGTTTTATTCTGATTAAATATTGAAACAAGAATAAATGCATTCAAACTTTCTATCAGAATCCACATTTTATGTGGTTACCTAAAGATGTAGTAGAATTTAATAATTCTTAAAAATGCTTTTATCAGCAAAATTTCTGTGATCCCTAGCTGTACATTAGGTAAAAATGACTAATATTCTTCCAACAAGTAGAATTGGAGCGTAGTCATTGAGACTGTCCTCAAACCAAAGAGGGTCATATGACCATTCTGGATGTCACGGAAGCAACACTATCATAGTCTGAATTGAGAGAGGAATTTTAGAATCTCAGAGTCGCCAGAAACCTTTAAAGGGGAACTAGTTTGATGCAGGTGAAATGTTGAAATTGTGTAAAATGTTTTATATCCGAAAGCCTACCTGTTATTTATCATTACCTTTATTTTGGTATCTGTGATGAGATAGTTGGGGGAAAGTGGTATGATTCTTATTTTACAAAGGATGAATTCACGTCCAGCTTGGCATAATTTCCCTCAATATCATGCCGGAAGTTAATTATAGAGCAGGTATTAGAAACTAGACAGATTACCTTTGACTTTTTGAGATGTTTGAATATTCCTTGCCTAGCATTTTTGTTTGTTCTAAACCACTAGCCATGTGGAGGGATCTTAGGCAGGGTGTTTTACCTTTTGGTATCTTGATTTTCTCAATTGTTTCAATGATAGTACTGTGAGGCTCAGATGAGACTGTCTGCAAAAGTAATTTGGACATTTAGTCGCTGTTATTGTAAGGTCTTATTATTTATGTAGACCTGCTTTCCTTCTTCAGGGAAACGAGGGTGCTGGGGTTTCCCACTTGGCCCAATCATTTAGGTACAGAGAACCCTCCATTATTTGCACTAATGGAGAGAATCGATATTGTACATTTTCCCAAAAGGCAGATAATTAGAAAATCATTTAGACAATATTTCAGCCTTTACATTTACATATGGGTCTCTCTAATGTTCCAAGAATTCATAATTCAGGAAACAAAAGCCCAAAACAAAAAGAAGTCTGATTCAGACGTAAAGAAGCTTTACAACTTGCCGTCTTATCTCTTTGTTCCTCCACAGCCTGTTGTGGGAAGGAACTGCATCAGTGTCTCTAACCGTGCAGGTTTCTAGCTTGTAAAGCATTGTTAGCTTATTTTCTTAACATTGAGCACCTTTGGTCAGATAGGAACAGATGTTTGTGAAATAGTCTTTTTCTTAACGTCCATAGCAGCATCAACTACATACAGATTGTGCCAAGAAAATACATGGTTAAATATTGTCCATGTACATTTGAAAGCAGGTTTGCTGTGACTCACCTATCCTGGGAATAACCTCTCAGGATTGTCCTGATAACAGGGCATGGAAGTGAGATGGACGTAGCTAGACTCCTGTGTCCTGCCTTTCCCTTCTTTGTGTGCTGCCTTTTAAAATTAAGCAATAGTTTATTTGGTATATTCCTTTTTTTCTTTTTTTTTTTCATAGACCTCTTTGTGATGGGGGTGGTGTTTCATGGGTTAAAAAAAAATCACATACTGATTTTTCAGTTAATTGAAATGCTGAATTTCGATGTTTATTTGTGTTACTGGCCTGGAATACTCATTGAAAGTCACATTGTTTCTACTCAGAGGAATTTCTCCCCTTTTATTAGTGGAAAGATCTGGTGGAAATATCTGCTAATATAAAGCAGCCTGTAGAAATGTGTGGAGATCTGTGTGTGTACATATGTATGTATGTGTGTGTGTGTAGGTGTGTACACATGAATATATATATGTATACATACACACACACATATATACTTTACATATATATACTTTATACATTATATATACATATGTATATATACTTTTTACATTAAGACTTAAGTATTCCCTCTAATTCTAAGAGGCTCTTCATGACTCTGAATTGTTGTGTGTCTCTCCCACCATTACATTCACATTTCCTAGCGAGATCATCGTTGTAAGTGAAGCAAACATGTCAACACAGCCTCTCTCCTTCTCCTCGCCCCTGTACCCCCTGCCCCTTTCCCCAGTTGTCACCTACTTGGGGAAAGAGAAGAACCCCAGAAGTGGGAGTATAGCAGACAAGATGGGTTAGCGGTTTTCTGCTTTTCTTTCCTCTTCTGTGGCGACGGAGAACAGCAGCTGTTGTGTCGTAAGGTGTGATCACGGCCTTGGCCATTTTGCCAGGACGTAGCCTCCCGAGAGCTGGTGGCAGAGTTAAGTCACGCTTCATTGCTTCCAGAACATCTGGGACTTGTGCCTTTTGCCAGAAAAGCCTTGGCACCAAAAAAGAACAAAAACATTCCATCCCAATTTCGGTTTTGAAAAAAGCCCCCAGACCATCTCTGGGACATTGCAGGGATGGGGGAGGGGGACAATCTAGCCCACATCCTGCACCTGCCCTCCCAGCCGGTCACCAGTTATACGGGTCACGTTTTCCGGTTCTTTTGTTGATTATGTTACCTTAGTTGTATGACCCTGTGCCTAAATGGCCGTGTATGTGTGTGTGTGCACGAGCACGTGTCTTTGTATAAACACACAATTCCAAATATAGAACTGCTGTAGGGTTTCATAAACAAATGTTATCTATAGAATGTGGATATATGTGCATTTTTTTTTTTTAGAGTTTTGCTGTATTGGGTCTGGCATGATGCTGACACACTGACTTTTATGAAATTGGTTTTCATCAAAGTCTGCAGGTTGTTCTTATACTGGCAATGGCTTTGATTAAGCACTGTATTAGGGTCACATCCTAGAATAACAGCATTTCGAAATCCCTGGCTGTTTTTGAAAGAATTGTGATTAAAGTTCTGGCTGTTTTCCCGTGATTACTAATGTCTGCTGAGGGTTGAGTTTCCCCGGTTGTTATTGACGATTGAGTTGTGTGGCAGCCCCTTGTGCTTTCTTGCCAATATCAGTGGCATTCTCCGGGGGAAGTGATTTTTGCATTGAAATGTGAGAACGAAAAGCTGTAACAAAATTAACACAGGGTCTAGGGTTTCTGATGTGAATACAGAGCTTAGAATGGAAAGGTTTCCTCAAGTCTAATTCATCTGTGATTGAATTTCAGACAAAACAACGCGGCCATGATGAGAAGGGAGAGAAGCCCATCTAAAAGAGATTATGGATAAACAGGTTGAGAAATCCGATATGGCAGGGTGAAATCTAGGCAATCCAATATTTTGGCTTCGGCTGGGTCTTCTTGACAGGTGTGTTCTGTGCCCTGGCAGGAGCACCCTCAGCGGTGGCAGCACCCTTGGGAAGCCTGTGCCATTAGGAATGATCTCTGCCTGCTGGTGGGAAATGGAAAATGAGCTCCTTTCTTACGTGTGTGGGAAAAATAAGCGAGTATGCATGGTGAGGGGGACAGTTACCTACGCTTTTAAGATACACTATGGAGTTATGGTCACATAAATAAAAGAATGTATTGAATATGTACTACTACCCCAGTGAATATGTTCTTTTCCACATAGAAAAATAAAATGCCGGATTTTAAAAATTCAGAATATGGGAAGTGAGATTTCTTTTTTTTGGTTGCTGCCAAATTAAAGTCCCACATAATTTTGTTCTTTTCCATACTGATCTTTTATCTTCGGAAATTTCAGGACTTGGTATTTATTTTTCTACCCATGTAGGTTACAAATTTCTTGAGGGTGAGTCACCATTGCTTAGGCTTTTTGGTTTCTCTCACTGTGCATATACAAAATAGTTTTGTAATACTAGTATCTGTGAATCGATTTAGAATTTACCGCTTGTACTCTACAGCAAATAACCTTAAAAATCAAATTCGGTGTTACGCAAACATCCTAAATAATTAAAATTATCCTAACTTGAGAAGGTCCTGAACTTAAAGAATTGACAAATTCTTTTTTCTTATTTAAACGAACTTTGTACTGATTTCAAAGTAGAACAATGGACTTTGGGTCTTACGTACTTCTGCTCTTCTTTCACACATCATTAAGTGTTATTGTATGAGGAAGAGGGGATAGCAATATATATGTAGGTATATACCTATGTGTGTGTATCTATCTAATACTATTTCATATATACATGTATATATGTAAACTTTAGAAACTAATTCATCAATCATTGAGCAAGTATTTTCTGAGTACCCACTATTATCAGATGTTGTTCTAAGTACTTGAGATAGCAAGAGCAAACAAAACAAAGTTCTGCAATCTTTTATTGTTTCTATTTTATTTTAAATGTTTTTTTCTGAGATAAAATTCACATGCCATAGAAGTCACCATCTTGCAGCGTTCAATGCAGTGATTTTTACTATGTTTGCAGAATTGTGCAACCATCACCACTAATTCCTGAGCATTTTTATCATCCCCCAGAAGAAACCCCCATCTGTTAGCTGTCAGTCTCCATCACCCGTTCCCCCAGCCCTTGGCAACCATAATCTATATTCACTCTCTCTGTGGATTTGCCTATTCTGGACATTTAGTATAAATGAAACTATACAACATGTGGTCTTTTATGTCTGGTTTCTGCCACTTAGCATAATGTTTTGAAGGTTCATCCATGTTGTAGCATGAATCAGCATTTTATTCCTCTTTACTGAGGTAAGGAATATTATTGGAAGAGCAAGCAGGGGATGGGGGGGTGGGTCAGAGTTTGGTTTTGGACATATTGAATTAGAGTCATGCCTATAAGAATCCCCGTGGAGATATTGAATAACTGTTGTAAATATAAGTCAGG
This sequence comes from Rhinolophus sinicus, assembly GCF_036562045.2. Taxonomy (NCBI): domain Eukaryota; kingdom Metazoa; phylum Chordata; class Mammalia; order Chiroptera; family Rhinolophidae; genus Rhinolophus; species Rhinolophus sinicus. The sequence continues at coordinate 63,724,073 of NC_133760.1, read as the reverse complement.
AGTTCAGGGGAGACTTATATCTCCCCTGGACTGGTATCTGGACTGGAGGTAGGAGTTGAGGTGTCATTAACATATAGATGATATTTAAAGCCACCGGATTAAATGAAATATTCAATGGCCTATTTCTAGAACAGAGAAATGTTTCAAGGATTGACCCCTGGGGTACTTGAATGATAAAAGGTCAGGAAGTTGAGAAATCAGCAAGAGAATGGAGAAGGCCGGGTTAGTGACTAAGGAGGAGAGTCAAGAGATTATATTATAGGGACCTAGAAGCTAAGTAAAGAATTTGTTTCAAGAAACGAGGGGTTAATTGTGTCAATTGAGCTTTCTAGATCCAGTAAGAAGGATGAATTCTGAGAATTGTTCATTGACTGAGTTCATTGTTCATTTTAAGAGGGTGGCTTCCACACTCTACCACGATTGAAAGAGTGAGCTCCAGGGCCCCAGAGGCGTGCGTATTTCTGGCAATTCCCATGGTCCTTCATCCGCCCACAGCACTGCCAGGCTCATCTCTACAGGCTGGTCCATCTCATCATGTCCTTTATCTCATTCTTGCCAGTTACTACAAGGAGCCCAGGGGCCCCCGTGAGCCACCACCCTCAGCCCCCTTATCCCCAATACCACTGGGGACATTTCCATTTCCCGTCTCTGTCCAGTGTCTTAATCTACCCATCTCCCTTTGCAAACCCCTTATATCCCCAACGCCTATTTTGAATGTTCCTTTAACCTCCTTCCTAGAGCAATTGGAACTAAAACCTGTCTCACCCTACAGAGCCTGCTTCACTGCTCCTGTTTTAAATGGTGGTTCTTTTTTCCATACAGAGACGTGACAGGTGTCTCCTTGCCTCCTCCAGACCGTTTTCTGTCTCTTCTCCCATGCCCTCAGATTATTTCATCTGTTATTATTACTTGTTGTAGTTATTTACAGACCCCAGGATTGTTCCATCTTGTTCCAAGCTGTAGATCACACAATATGTATCTGTAAATCACGAAATGATTGGTTCCCCGAGGTTAGGCAAGCATCAGTGTGATAGCCTGGCTTCAGGGTAGTTTACGATAGCAAGGACCATTTTTTGAGACCAGTTTTTTTTGTTGTTGTTGGTTTTTTTTTTGAAACATTAGTAAATGTGGAAGATGGCAAATGCATTAGTCAAGCTCCTGCTGTACTGACCTGTTCTTTAAAAGATGCATGAATTTTAAGTGGTTTATATAGTTGAAAGGAGAACTCCCCACATGTGTCAGATATGCTGATCAAATGATAAAGGGAAGGAAAATTGAGCCTCAACCTTTTGTGCAGCCGGTGAAAGGAAAGGCACATTGCAGTTCTCTGAGGCAGATGGAATGTGAACAACTAATAAATCAGGTTTTGAAACATTGAAGAACAACTTATTTCAATGCATATGGTATTGGATCTTAGACAAGATAGTATCAGGAGTAAAAATAGATTAGGCAGTGTCAGAAGGACAATGTACCCAACTAAGCATCATGTACATAACAATCTTTAAATCCATTTCCTGGCATCAAGCTCAGAAATTCAGTAAATAAATTATTATAGTGTGTCAAGGGGGGTCTTCAAGGTCTCTATGGAGTTGTACATGAAAGAGATGAGAGTGAAATTGTGTTCCTGCAAGGATTCTATGATCATTCTAATATTTCCTCCTCTATTGTGCTCTAGGAAGATCAGAAGAGAGTAATCACTTTGTAGCCTTCTCATAAGAAGCATCAACAGTAGAAATGCAAATTGTTTTAATGGACACATTTACATCAGTGCTGTGGACCTGCTTGGTGTTGGCAACCTCTGCTGTGTGGTCACCCCTTGTTCACAGAGTGATAGAAAATGGGCCACTGCGTACAAGTCCGTCCAACCTAAGTATAAAAATAGATTTTAGAAAAGCAGACAAGCATGACTCTGAAGTTTGAATTTAATTTTGCCAAGTACAGATGTAGGCGAAAATAGCAAGCAAAAATTGATATCATTAAGTAATTTTAAGTCATCCTTTATTGACTTTTTAAGTTTGAAGTGGAGCAAGAAAACTTTTCTTTCAAATAAGGCATTTTTAGTCGGATGTGCTTCAACTTGTAATTGTTCAAAATTTCATGGCCGAAGTGTCCTGAGAGTTTGTTTTCATCTGTAGTTTAATATAGAACAATGTAATCGGAGTTTCGGACGATTTTTTGGTTGGGTGGATGGAAAACAAGGATGGAAATTCATTTTCCCTTAGGAAAAAACAGAAGAGTATGAGTTCGTGAATATATTCCTCAAAGATATCTAGGTCAACAATCCATTTGGTTAGCTCGTTTGACTTTGTGGCGATTTCTTTCTGACTTCTCAGCGTGGTTTTATATTTATTGTGTTCCTCAACTAGTGAACACTGTATTAGAACTTTTAGGCATTATACCAGCATGGAAGATGAAAAGACCCTGCCTTCGAGTTGGTCACAGTTCCTGGAGACAGGGCACCCCATTGCACTGTTTTAATGTGCACTGAAAGTAAGGATGAGATAAAATATTAAATTATGAGATACATGAGATTAGTTTGGCACGGCAGTCATTTGCTCTGGGCCCAGAATGTAAAGATTTTCTCCAGTCATAATGAACTTGGAACCGACCTGTACCCAATTGTGATGTTTTGCTTTTAACCTGCCTTATGATTTGGGGGTGGGTTGGAGTGGGGGAAGAGTACTGTAAGCATATGTTAGATCAGGCTATTCCTGTAGTCAGATACATTTGAATGCCACCCCCATGCAACTCTTGTGAAACCTAACACTACTGACAGTACACATTTACACATTGAGTGTCATGCCATCAAGCCTTCTACTTTGTCTAAATTATGGTTATTTGCCAGGTGTGTACCTTAAGGGGTAGTCCTTTAATAGAAGAAAAAGTAATATTATAAATACGGTGATAAATATCTGTGCAAAGTCAAAAGAGAACCTGGGAAGGCCTTGTGGCTTTATATAAGTACTTTTGAATTGGAGCGGACCATCTACAGTTTGGACCAGAATTGTTAAATTTTATTATTTTCCTTCAATTGTTACTAATGATAAATATGTATGTAGTATTCAGACATGTTGAAATAATATTTAGGAGGGTTTTTAACTAAAGATTCTAGTGGATCCAGGAAAATTAATAAAGGGTTATCTGTGTTAAGTATAACTGATGTATTTCTGGCATCTTTATTTATTTTTTTGGAAGAATTTCAAACAAACACAGAAGTGGAGGATACAGTATGTATCTACACCTATATCCTTCTGTGTACTAAGAATCTGCATTCAATTCAAGATTTCACTTCATTGGTTGGCTTCATCTCCTGTTTCCTTTTTTATTCTTTGCTGATGTATTTTGAAGCAATCCCCAGACATCATGTCGCTTTCGCCCTGTGTGCCTGACTATGCACCAGAATAAATAAAAAACGAATACTGCTATTGTCCAAGTGCTGGAGATGCAGGGGTTGGGGCGCTGCTGGGTGGAGCACCCCTTGTAGATGACCGATTGCTCTGCCTGTGAGAGGGGAGGCGACCGGCACCTGAGGGGCCTCTGGAGACATGGTGCTCACAGGAGGAAACAGGGGATGCTCCTGAGGGCTTTTGGAGATGGAGAAATGTAGGAGCTGAATCAGGATCAAGGAAATTCAGGGCGTTATGAGGGAAGGACGGGTGGGGATGGTTAGGTAGTTACTATCCATGGAGATTGGCCAGCTGACTAGGAGGGAGGGGTGCAGGGCGCTTTGGGCCACCAGGCCAGAGGTTTTGTCGCAGTTAGCTTGGTTGATGGCAGCCCCAGAAGCTGCAGACCCTGTGTGCTGCCCGGCAGAGATAACTGAAGGAGACAGTCCAGAGACTTCGCTTTGGGGACGACAGGAGAGGCATTTTGAAGCCAGACTTTATGTCAGGATGAAAGTTACGGAGAGGGCTGTGTTACAGATTATGCTGAGGTTTTTAGAACATGATCTTAGATTTGCATTAAATCATGCACTCTCCTGCTCCAAATCTTCAATAGCTTCCCATTCTACTTAGGACAACAAAATCTACTTTTCTTAGCATACCCCGCCAGGCCCTGGGCGAGCTGGCTCTGCCTACTACCCCGTTTCACCCTCCTTCCTCACTAGCCCTCCAACACTCAGCTGTTCTCAGTGCCCGGATGTGCCGAGCTCTTTATTGCCCTGGGTCTTCCACGTGCCCCTCTCTCCACTTAGAATGTGCGTAGTCCTTCCTGTACTCTTTACAGACCGGCTCCTCCCTCTACTCTTATAGACCAGCTACTGCTCATTCTGCAGGTTCTGTGTAACTGTCACTCCCTCAAACAGATGTTCTCTGGCCTCGAGGGAAATGAGCACCTAACAGGTATTACAGAGGTTGTTGTAAAACATTATAGAGGTGTCATGGTTTCCTCTGCCACTGTGTTCCGATGCCAATGCAAAAGACAATTTGTAAGTACTGCACGTTTATTTGTGTGGTAGCTTGATGTCTGTCTCATTACAGGGTGGTCCCCTCCACGGGGCAAGGACTATGTCTGATCCCTGCACCTCGCATTATACCTGGCATGCAGCAGCCTTTCTAATACCAGCTGGTGAACGGTGACTGTTTGTTGCACGCCAACAGTGCCAGGCAATCTTTAACACTCAGGTTCTTGAAGAATACTTACTGACATAGGAAAACACTCAGGGTAGAGTGTTGGGAGGGAAAAGCTGGCTCAAACATCTACGTGTGCATGGTTTTCATCTTTTCTGTGTATGCTTTAGTTGTGTGCTCCTGCAAAAGCGTCATTTTAGGGGGCATTCCCTGTGTAATATCGTCCTCAGAATTATGTCATCATGGCCAGATTTCTGGCACTTCGTTTTTAGAGATTTATTGTTGCTGGTATATAGAAATACATGCTTTCTACTGACAAAATTTAATATTTAAATGCATTCATTTATATTTTACTTTACCCCCATTTTCTGTGCCAGGGGAGGACTTACTGAAAAGGGGGTTGTTGAGTGAAGACATGCAGGGGGTAAGGGAGCGAAGCCATCCAGAGCTGGAAGGAGACGGTTGGCCGATGGAACAGGACCAACAGAGGCCCTGAGGCAGTGTGCGTGGTATGCTCACAAAAGAGGAAGAAGGCCTGTGTGACACAGGAAATAGTTGGAGATGAACCCAGAACATTACAAAGGCCGATAATAGAGTCTTCTAGGTCACTGTAAGGAGCTAGGCTTTTACTCGAGATGAGACAGGTCGCATTTGGAGTGTTCTAGAGAGATGAGTAACTGCCTTAGCCTTGCATGTTAACATGTTCAGTCTGGCTTGTATGTGGAGAATCCCCTGAAAAGGGGTGAGGATGCCAGCAGGGAGACCAGTTATGGAGACCAGTTAGGACACAGATGGAAAGCAGTAGCAGTGGGGCTGGTGAGAAAGAAGTACGGGAATTCCTGATGTTTGGAAGGCTGAACCGACCAGATTTGCTAATGGTTGCATGAGAGGCATGAGCAAAACAGGAGAGAGAGAGGGACTCCCAGGTTTTAGACATGAGCGCCCAAAGGCTGATGTTCTTACTGCTGCCAGGAAATTGTACAGTAGTTAGTACCTGTACATGGTTGTATGTAATAAAAGCTTGTTGAATTTAATCGGCCTTCCCTCTTTGTGTTCAAGTCTGTCCTTAGTTGCTGGAGTGGTGTTTGACTGTTGGGATAAAAAATGTTTACACTGAGGCTGTGTCCACGGACCATCAATTTCCAGGCCTAAGTAGCTTTGTCTCATATTTTCAGAACCTTTTGTTAGTAACCTCTGCCCATCTCTGCTCCCTTCTGAGCTAAATTGACAAGCCATTCTTATGTGCATTTATTTTAATAAAAGCCTTATCTATATTTTAGACTTTCGAAAAACACATTTAAAAAGCAGATTCACTGATCTTTAAAGAGATAACAAAAGAAAAATCCTTTTCCAGGAAGAGGTTTTAGCAATAATTTTATAGGCTGTATTTAGGAAATGTTGATAAGTAGCTCTTTGTTACTGTGATTGAGTCACTGTTTTTGATCAGCCAAGTGGGGTATTTATTGAATACCCATATTAGGAATTCTGTGTTAACTTTGCCAGTCTGCTTTCCTGTATTATTAATATCAGGCTACTTTGTAGGCGAATGATGGCATATTTTCTCTGCCAAACAACTATACCTTCACAGGTCTTCCTTGGATTTTATTACGCTTCATGTGAAGTTGGTTTCCAAATTCAAGAGCAATAGTACTGCCTTGGTGCAATGCTAGTTTTTTATTCTTTTGCTGCATTTTATAATAGTTTTGTCTCTAACTTTTGGTTTCTGCTTTTTTATACGCCAGTCATAACGTGAACTTCTTGAGGTCCTGACTATGTCTTTTAGTGATATTTATATCATCTGACACTCCCTCCTGCGCACAAAGGTGCTGAGCTGCTGATTATAGATTGAATTCAACTACGTACATTGTCCTTTCTATTAAATTCTTTTTTTTTCAAAATTGCTTTTTTGAAAACCATTGATTATAGTGATTTTTTAAAAAGTTCTGATACTTGTTTAGGAGTGAATAATTGAGAAACATTTTAGATTAAGGTTGCACAGACATGCCATGAATTTTGCCCATTTTGTGATAATCAGGGCAGAATCTAAGATTCTTCCCATAAAAGAAAGAGCACAGAAGATAATCCTAATTAGATGGTGCAATAATGTCAGCCCAGAATGATACCAGGTATTTTTTCCGGAAGCATAACTAATATCCCAAAGCAAAAATACAGTCCATTCTCATTTAAAATCCCATTAGAATTATTGCCTATAAAATCTCAATGATTATAATATTTGGCATAAATTTTAACTATATTATCTTATACCATATCAGAAAATGTAAATAAAACCAATAGGTAGAATATATTGTAAAGGAAATTTATAATCTAGGAAATAACAATTCATAGATGGAAGAGTTTCTCAAGAGTACATTATCTGGCTCATTGCCTTTATTTTATTGGTAAAAAATAGCTGGCTCAGCGTCGCCAAACAACTTAATGCCATATAATTACTTGATATCAATGTCAGAGGATTTTATTCTCCTAATATCTGATTTAATAATCTACCATATTAAATTATATTTTTTTACCTAATACTATACTTCACTATTTCAAGTTAACTGGTAACATTTAAGGCAAGAACTATATTCTGCTCTATTATTTTCCTTGTGTTATTTGTAGTGACTATCTGAGCTAGGTTTACTGTGCGAATTGATTGAAAACAAACAGCAACAGGGATATCTGAGTAGAATCCAAAGAGACTTGCACTGGAGTGATTGAATTCAGAGGGGGAGTTATTTATAGACTGTTCTGTAAAGAGTAGATTGTGTGGAAACTTCTTTTTCTGGCGGTATGATTGATACCTTCGTTGATGCTCCCATGAAAAAATTTAGAATGTTGGATAAAACACTTAAAAATTGCTTTGATAAATTGACAAGAAAGTTAGGATTATCGGGGGGGGGGGGGATAAAAACAGGACTGTAGAGAGATACTGGAGAAAGAACTACAAAAGCCAGTTTTCACTCTGACGGTATTTGCTAAACCCAGATGAACTTGGAAGGCACAGGAGAAGGAACAAAGCCCAGAACCTATCCAACCTGGGGCACTAAGTACAAAGTAACCCCAAACTCCACACAGAGTACATGGATCATCTGGAAATATCACCGTCCCCATAAACTCCCCACCTCCAATAAGGCATTAAAAAATAGTGGTCGCCTTGGCACAGGTTGAAGGGAGGACAAGTCTCTGAAGATTTTATAACCAGATTTGTTGGAAAAATATATACTCTGGGTGGTGCGAGAAAATTTCAAAGTGAGCATTTAGTTTAAAATGGGTTCTAGGTTGGTAGTTCCTTTATGCAGACTAGCAGAAGTTATCGCTAATGTTTTCTAGTGGAACCGACCTTCAAACCAGTCCTCAAAGAATTGCTGCAGATAAATTTCTAAGGAATGTGAGCCAGTAAAACACTGATGTGCACACATACACACATGATATATAACACATGTGGGAGGAAAGTTTCCAGGAACCAAAAGGTTCCCGCAAAGGGGACAGAAAACAAAACAAAAAAGAAAGAGAAAAATTAGATCAGCAAAGACTTCCAGTACTGCAATTATGAGACATATAATACAGGCTTTTCTCTCAATGTTATTTTAATTAATAATCTTTCACCATAATGGCTCTGCCTTTTGTATCTTTTTTTTTACCTTATTGCGGTATTTATATATTTTTAATGGCTGCATCATATTCCAGCAATATATTTGTGTTTGTGTGTATGGGTGCATGTTTGTCTCCATTATATATGTGTGTGTATGTAATCAATTCCCTATTGCTTTGCATTTTAACTTTTTTTTTTATCTTAATATATTGTTCTGTGATGAGTGTCCTTGTTGCCAAATCTTAAATGTACAGACAATATTTTTTATTGCGGATAGGAGGAAATTCCTAGAAGTGGAATTTTGGGGTCCAGTATAATGTAAATTGTTAATACTTAGGGTATGTGCTTTATACCAATTATGACTGATAAAATGGAAAATAAAAAATTTTGAGAATATGTACAAGATATAAGTGTGCCAGATAAATGTGGAGAAAACATTATTAGAAAAGTGCACTACTTTTTGCTTTTGTGTGTGGCTGACATTGAACGCACTGCATTTAATGAAAGACAGATGTTGAGACAAATATAGAAGACGCATCTTTTTTTATGGTTGTCATTTCAATTGTAGATGAATGAGAGCATTTCATTTCCTTTTTTGTTGTAGTCCTCCACTGGGGTAAAAAAAAAAAAAAAAAGGGTTGGCCATTGGACAGCTACAAGGGATGGACAGTCTGATTAGATTATAAAACAGTGATTATTTTTATCAATTATTTACCGCACATAGGATATGCACAATCCTCGAATTACACTCTATTTATATAAAAACAGAAAAAAATGTCTCTGCTAGCTGTAATTTTGAGCGTTGATCATGCATTGGCTAATGGTTAGCTGTCTTGGAAGACCAATTTTAATTCTGTGAGAATATTGCGTTGTTGCCTTGGGTTCCTGGGAAGATGACTGTTGCTGGTTAAACCTAAGCAGTGACTATGCGTTTGCTGGTCAAGTTATGTAAAGCAGTCTGTGCAGCAGCAATTCAGATGCTTCCAGTGAGCCACGAAATAATGCTGTTTCTCTTCAGATGCCAGCACTTATGATTGCTGTCAGTAAGCGAACTGTTGTTACCAGCTTCTGCAACTTACATTTGGACTCTTAAGTTTGTATGGAAAGAGCCCTTTATCTCTCCTGCTTCTCAGTCATTTGGAGGCTATTATTGTACTTCGCATCTGTCATATCAATCCGTTCAAATACCTTCCTTCCAACTTTGAGAGTACTTACCATATTTCCCTGAAAATAAGACAAGCTGGACCATCAGCACTACTGCATCTTTTGGAGCAAAACTTAATATAAGTCCTGGTCTTATTTTACTGTAATATAAGACCCAGTCTTATATTACATTATATTATATAATACAGGGTCTTATATTATAGTAAAATAAGACCAGGACTTATAAGATATAATGTAATATTGTATATAATGTATATAAGACCCGGTCTTATATAATAAAATGTAAGACCGGGTCTTATATTAATTTTACTATAATAATAAGACCCGGACCTATATAATGTAAGACCGGGTCTTATATTAATTTTTGCTCCAAAAGACGCGTTAAAGCTGATGGTCTGGCTAGGTCTCATTTTCGGGGAAACAGGGTAGTAGATTTGAGTACATCTCTGAGTGTGAAGACCGTGACAGCATTTAACAATACAATTGCTTCTGCATGAACTAATATGTATAGGCACTAATCTTTTCCAGTGGCCTGGGCGCCACCATAGACCATTTCACCAGCAAAACAAGATGGATGGGCTCTGTCTGTTTTCAGGTTGATGCTTACCCACATCATAAATCTACCACTCAGCTGGCAAGCAATCATGGGAAGACTCCCGACGAGTCAAACATACATGTTAGGTCAACACTGAGAAGGGCTGATCTGATTAGAGGACGTCGCTGCATTCGCTCATCCTTCATATCAGTCTTGCTTTATTTTAACAGGGACTACTGAGCAAACAGCAATCTGAAACTTGAGTGAAGAGAGAAACCTTATTGTCTGCTTTAATCATAGGTGATGAGCTTCCTCCACGATCCTGTGAAACAGAAAGAGCCACCCCTATAGGAGGCAGGTGGGAGAGCTGGGGCTAGTGGGAAAGGATTCTTCTGGAGAACAAAATACTCATACTTCCTCTGTGTGCTGCCATCAGCCTCCACACACACTAATTTCCTTTTAAACTATTAGTTATTTAAAACAGCAGCAACAACAGTAAACATTACAGCCTCTTTGGAAAACAATCTGGCAGTTCCTCGAAATGTTAAACAGAGTTACCATATGATACAATTAAAATTCTAGGTCTGTATTAGAGAATGGGAAGTATATGTCCACCCAAAACTCACCTGTGGATGTTTAGAGTAGCATTGTACATGATAGCCCCAGAGTGGAAATACACAAATGTTCATCAGTTGATAACTAGATAAACTAAATGTGCTATATGCATACTCTGAAATATTCAGCCATAAAAAGAAATGGAGAACTGATGTATTCTGCAACATTGATGAACTTTATAAACATTATGCTAAGTGAAAGAAACCAGTAAGGTAGGGGACTCCAGCTTACACGTGTGAGAATCTCTGAGCTAGATATACCTGACTAACCACATCTTCCCTTTTCGTTGCTAAAATTAAAAACTCTTTGATGACCTCCGTGGGACTCAGTGCATCTTCTGTGTTGTAAGGAGATTGTGAGACATTGTATGGGCCTCACATGACTAGACACGTGGAAATGACTTGTGAACAAGAAAAGAAGCAGCAAGGGAGGGCTGTTGGAATTTTTTACTTAAAAGGAGAAATAGGAAAAATGCTTCTATTTGTGCTCTGGGGATTAACACAGGGGCACTCTGCAGAGTGCCCTCCCTGCATTCCTAACCGTTTCTTGTCTTCCTACCTTCAAGGAGCCCTCACCAGTAGTTTGAGGGGAGAGGGGTCATTGCACCCACTGCCCGCAGGTCAGGAGAGACGGGACACAGCAGAGTTGGTTCCAGGTCTTGCTGCTGGGACTTCATTATTAGAGAGAAAGTGTTGTTTCTGGCCTCAATTGAGCCATTCAGTGTTTCCCCTAGAATCATTGTCCACATGGTAGTTGTATCTATAGACTATTGTTTTTCTGAAGCTTCACTTACATTTTTGATCAGAGAGGCTGTTTGTGGTTTGACTTGGATAACCCACTGCTGCAGTGTGTTGATTCCATGCAAAATGTGTTTCATGTATCAAAACCACCGTAAAATCAGGGTTTACTGCTCCCTGTTTCCGAATTTTCCTGTATCACCCATCATCTGTGTGATTTTATTCAACCTGTGAGTTTCTTGGGAACCTAAGAGGATATTAAGTACATTGTAGCACATAGAGTTGAAAAATACTTGTTTGACTACTGAACCTACCACGAGTGTGACCTTGACCAAGACACTTTGCACCCCCCACCCCCAATGAGCTTCTATTCATCTCTGTGTTCGGTGATGATATTACTGGGGTATTATTAGGGTGAAGTGAGACACTTTACGTAAAGGGTGCAGCACAGTGCCAGTTTCCTAGTAAATTATGTATAATAAACATGAGTCCCCTTCCCCCTTTTGACCTTCTTTCTACATATCTTGCATAATACTTGACAACTGTCTTAATCACCTACAGTACAACATTAAAGCTACCCAAGAATAAAATATAATTCAGCAATGAAATATAGGCAAGGCGTTTACTTTTCTAGTGGCGGGCATAACTGATTCATTTATATTTGTGAGATTGTTTTTCTTACAAATATCTTAATCAGTATACTTTTTTAGGACTTCATTGAAATACGGATTTCTTACTGAGCATACTTTATGCAAGACACAAGTGCTATTTGTTCCTAGGTGGTTTGTATTTAGAATTCACTAGGTCTGAAAAAGACATTGTCATTTTATTGTTTATTCATTTGTTTATTCATATATTCATTGAACACATATTTGCTGAGTATTTGTTACGTGCCCCAAATGATTCTAAGTACAGGGATATATCCATGAAAAAATCGTATTGTTGTTGGTTAGAGTTGAGGACCAAAGATGGTCCTTTCTCGAAAGGGGCTTGTTGCCTGGATTTGCTTGCCAGATCCAATAAGCGAGCTTACCCGTAAGCAATAGGATATCATCACCAGGGCTGGTTGGCTTGATTTGGCTGTAACTGGAAGTTACTTGAGGGTAAAGGTAATTATTATAGTTATTTTACCTTTATTTTCTTCTTAATTTAGTCCCAAACCCTGAGCTCATATACAGTCCCTTGTTACAAGTTTGGTTGGTGGTGGTGGTAGCAGCAGTGACAGCATTGAGTCATGATTATAATTTGTGCTTTAAGAAGAGGCACTAGCTAAAGAACTGACTCTAAAAGAAAACCGCTGGCAAGTTGAGAGCTGTGAATTCAGGGAACTCTCAGACCATTCTGCTGGCTCTTAGAATCAATTAAAGACCCCGTTTATTGATACAATCAGGAAGTACCGAATGCATTCTGATAATCCTTGGAAAGTATTTATGAACTAAAATTGGCTGTAAGAAATTCTCCTTCACTGTGGTTCTTTTCTGTGTGGGAAGGCCATCTTTCAATCCAGAACTCATTAAAAATCTCAGACGAGGCATATTGCTTCTGTGGCTCAACAAACGCGACCATTGAATTCTATACTATTTTCATCTCAGTACTTGGCACAAAACATTCATAATTTTAACATTGATACATTTAATATTAATTTTTAATTGAAAAATGAAGAGTGGAGAAAGACAAATTTTATTCTGTCATGCTGTAAGTGTTCTCAGCAGCTTTCTAAATGTTTCATTGCAACAATAGCACCACCAAAAGAAGACAGACCTGTTTTAATTGGTCTCATTGATGATACAGACTTGTACAAAGTTGCCTAAGGTAGAAAGAATGACTTTTTTTTTTAATTGGGACTTTTTTTTTTTTAATTTATGTTCCAGTGATGTGTGTGCGTGTGTGTGTGATCAGTTAGATCCTTAACTTTCTGGCAATCCTCAAGGGAAAAGTAGACAACCCTTTATATTCTAGATGCACTGAGTGTCAGAGATGGTGCTGAATGCCCTAGAGTACATCATCTTAAACGTCAACACAAGTCTTTGAGTTTATTTCAGTCTGTTTTTTTATAAATGGGAAAGCTGAGGGTCAGAGCATTTAAATAATTATTATCACACTTACAATGTTAAGTAGCAGATCTGGGGCCTGGCACAGACCTTTTTGATCCTTCTCACCGAACCATTTGTCCTCTCAGGGAGAACCTTTGTTTCCATTTTTTTTTTTTTTTTCTGAGGCCTTGGTTTTGTATTTCTGTTCTATTAAAATGACTAGATTCATTACAAACTACGTCAAATTCTAGTCGGGAGAACCAAGGAATAAATAAGTGTAGAAGCTAATTATGTAGAGGTAAATGGCTTCTAAAAGCAGCACTAACAGATGCTGTCATCTCCGTCGTCACTGGGTGGCCTTGGTGCCTCTTGCCGGTCATCTGAGAGAGCCTGTCACACCATTGTTAGAAACAGGAAACAGTACTAGGGCATTTCTTCCCCTCCCTTCTGCGTGATACATATTCTCCTAGTAATACTACTGTCAGTTTCCTTTTCTTTCCAACCATCCATCATCATCTGGCAGTTTCTCTGGTGCCTGTTCCCTGGCCTGTGACAGCCGAGATTAGACTGGAAGCATGATGAGTGACAGGCAGGGCGTCGCCCTGGCCCATTCTGTGCTCTTCTCAGGATTGCACAGCCTGTTGCCTAGGACCGTGTATGACAGCTGCTCCCCGGGTACTTGATTACCGAGGCATGTGAGGAGAGGAGAGTTTGGTTTCTCACCCAGAATACTGAAGTGCTAGAAGAAATCTCAGAGGACAGAGACTCAGAGACCTGCAGTCTTTAACCACCGCCCTTACTTTGGGTTCTGACAGCTCGATTTTCAAGAATAGGTTCACTGGGTTGGTGCTCTTGATTGGTCATTGAGTAAGCTAGGTTTGCACTTGTGGTCTGTGAAGAGGAAACCACACCAAATGCAGGGGAGATGGCATTTGGTGGCAGTACTGGAAGAGTCCATGAGGTTCCTGTATGTGGGAATTTGGTTGGGGACTGGGGTAGGGTGGGTGTGTGTGGGGAGGTGTCTCTTTTTTCATATTTCTGCCCAAGCTTTACTTTTTATTTAGTTTAAACCCATTATGCAAATTAGTAATTGTCTATCTGAAACTAACAGGGATTTAGAACAAATGATTGGAGCTAGGTTTATCAGGTCTGTATCTAATTACGAAGTACCTAAAATCGCAGACCATCAGAAGTTTTAGAAACCATTGGAGATCATGTGGTTCTTAAAAGATATACTCACATCGAGTCGATTAAGATTTATATATTTCATGGTAAGTTACTTATGTTGTTCCTGGAGTACTGAATGTAACTTGGTTTCTTCTACACACACACACACACACTCACAAACATACACACTCGTTTCCTTGGTGATTTAATTGTGTCTCGATTTTGTGATCTTAGAAAGAGAAGTGTTGATAAAGAAGACATTTATTCTGGCTTTTTTTTCTGCCTGTATCCATACCATACAACCTCTCGAGGAGGATTTTTATTAAAGGAGCAGTATTTGTGGTAATCTTAATGCTGCCTTTTTAAATCAGCAAAACCTCTGACTTGGCAGGACACTAACATCTCCGATGCAAATATTGTACCATAAAAAGGATTTTTTTCTAATGAGTAAAAACAGCTCATGATTTTTAATTAAGAGCTGTACATGCCATTATATTTTCTGTTTTTCTTCAGACGAACCGTGTTCTGATTAGTTAGTGAAAACAACTAATCCAAATGGGATTTGTCTAGACTCTGATGCCTCTGGGAAGTCTTGATCTGGGCTATGGATTTCTGAAGCTTCACATGTTTTTATCAGTCAATTTCCAAGATGCCTCAGAGACCATTAAGATAGATAATAAATCAGGTGAGATTTAGTTGTGTTTGGTATCATGCAAAGAGCTATAATTAGAAAGAAAATGTTTAATTTAGAAAAAATAAATGAAATATTCTAAGTGTAGCTTGTTAAGGCTTTGAGGAAGTCCCTTGTATGGCCTGTATCTTTCCTGTCAGGATTCTGAAACTGTTAAGAAATAACACAAGCAAAGGTAAATGGAAGATGAAATACCACTTTTATATTGATATAAGCTAGATTGAATGATGTTTAGCCTAGTTTGAGAGCCAAGTGAGTTTGTTAAATGAACATCCAAATTAAACAAATTTACTCACCACTCACAGAAGGTGTTGGACCACTTTGACCTTCTCAACAAGGCAGGAGCTTCATTGCTAAGCTTAGCAAGACAACACTTATTATCTGCAGGCATTCTGATTTCTAAAGTGGAATAAGGGCTTTCTGAAGCATGCATGCCCAGCTTTTTCTTCTCAGTTTTACCGAAGGAGATACTTCACTCTCATTGCAGTGGGTGAAAGATGGAGAGAGGTCAGGGATTACATGAATTGCGCTTCATGTTTGTGGAAGGAAACATGAGGAGTGGGGGTGGGGGAGGCATTTCTCCCAACATCCTAAGATACATATGTTTTTACATCCTGAACTCTGAAATTAGGATGTATCTCACATCAATGGCATCTTAATAGCTGTCGACCGGAAGACAGCCATGATAAGTTGTTTCTGCCTCGGTTTGTGGGAGCTGAGGAGTTATACCTCTTACCGTGAGCCTTCAATATTTCAGTTAATGAACCTCTTAAGGACCATTTGAGGAACGAGTATGAGTCTTGGTTGGTTTAGGAACATGTTTTCATTAAACCTTTGGATAGCATAAACTTTGAAGAATGCGTATCAGTGGCTTGAAATAAAATGCTGGATACACTCCTTTGAGAAACTCACTTGCTGACTGACACTCCTTAGAAACATGGATATTGACAACTTCTGAATCACTCAGAAGAGCTGGACTCTGAATATTACGTGGTTTTAAGAATATGTTAACCAATTTTTCTTATATGTCCTTACTAAATGTGTACGCAAGATGCATGGTAAACATCTATTTATTTGAAAATGAGCTTGTCAGTAAGAGAAAACAAAGATTCTGAGTAACAAAGAAGCCTTGTACAGTTTGATTAGCAGGATTTTCCTCCTAGTGTCACGTGAAACAGTAGTGTAGCTTACATTTAGTGGGGTCTTAGATTTGATGGAGTATGATCAGTTAGGTTTCTATGAGTGTCGACTCCTTTACTGCCCTGCACAACTTTGAATGACACTTCTTCCCTCCCCTGAAAGTTTCGCACACCATACTGTCCGAGATAGACACTGGTGATGAGCGATCAAAAACGGAACCTTAACTGAGTTATAGTCTCGCAGTCTTTCTGTAAATATACTGTTTATTCTTGCTGTGCTTCCATCTCCTTGCTCCAGGGTTAGAATGCTAGTTCATAGTTTACTTCATGAGGAAGACCAGCTCAAGTCATTCCAAACAGTTTTGTAGATATTGAGGGCAATTGTGGTCAAAGGTGGTCCTACTTATGCCAGTATAACATTTATCCAGATGTGCTCAGTTTATTCCTTCGTAATAGTTCTAATAAACTAAATGTCTCTATTTTTTCTTTTTTCTGAAAGGGGGTCCTGATGACAACTTAATCGAAGGTGGAGGAACCAAATTTGTCTGCAAACCTGGAGCCAGAAATATCACCGTCATATTCCATCCATTACTAAGGTAAGTCAAATCCTATGTACTTACTGAAGATCAATGTTTTCATTATTTATGCTCATGTACTAAATGCTAATAGGTCAGTCCGCATTGGGAGAAGTCACAAAAATAACTCATTCCGTTCTCTAGGGCCTCGCTAGTCAATAGAACAAATAATGTCAACTCCACTAAGGAGATACTTTTTCTCAGGAGTAATACTCCATAAATACTTCAGATTTTCTTTCCTACTCCGTCCTCACGTCCCTCTCCCTGTCCTTCCTTTCCCCTCCTTATGTATGTCAGGGGTTGGCAAACTATGTCCTATGGGAGAAATCTAGCCTGTCACCTATTTTTGTAAATAAATTTTATTGACACAAAGTCATGCTCATCTGTTTATGTATTGCTATAGCCGCTTTTGTACTGCAATTTCAGAGTTGAATGCGTGTTTGCAACAGAACTCATATGGCACACAAAGCCTAAAATACTTATTGTCCGGCGCTTGACAGGAAAAAAATTGTAGACCCATGATCTGTTTCACTAATTTACACTAATGACTCAGATAACTTTTGAGAATTGGCAGGTCTCTGAACAAATATGATTTTGAAAAACTGGAAGACACATCAATCAAATATATGGTTTTATTTATTGAAGGATAGCTTGGCAGTGACTAGAATGACATCAATTCTAATGCTCAGTTTATTGTGATACTGTGATTGTAAGAAAATAAAAATCCATGATACTTCCATTTAAAAAACTTCTAAGCCCTAAATACCCTTAAAACGGTACTTTTTGGGGTGGGGGGAAGGGGATTTGTTTAATGGATCTAAAATTTCAGTTTTGCAAGATGAAAAGTTCTAGAGATCTGTTATACAACAATGTGCATATAATTAACACTGCTGAGCTGTAAGATGGAAAGGGTGGTCAATTACGTGTTTTTGACCACAGTAAAATAGGGTGCTTTGTGGACACAGATACCCAGTATAATATTAATTGCATAGTTTCTTCAGGAATGAACCAGTATATATTTTTGCTGCGTTTTCATATAATGGACCTGAAACCCTTGGGTTCATTAAAAGTCATACACTTCATATCGTCACATTAACTTTCACAGATAACTCATATATCTGAGGCATTTGGATTAACAGTTAAACGGATGCTACTGAATTGGTCAGAGATAATACTGTATGTACTTTTCCCAAACAGAAGCAGTTTATTACTGGAATTATCCTACTATCTCATTAGCCAAGAGTTACTAAATTGATATCATTAGAACTAATTCAATTGTAATCTCTTAACCAGTTTTTAAAATTGTATTGGAATACTTTACTCAATTAGGTTTAAGTGCAAAAACACAAATATATAAATTAAATAACAGCAACAGTCACTTTCACACAATAAAAAATAAGAGCTTTTTAAAAAAGTTATTAACCTTAAAAATATCTGTTTTAGCAAATGTTTGTAGCAAGTAAATTTACGTAATTTAAGAATCGTGGAATTAAGAGAAGACTATTTCTCTAAATTTAGTCGATTTTATATATGTATGAACTAGGTTAATTGCAACATACAGAATTTCTAAATTAAATAACGATACTCATATATATCAACTGACTTTGGTAATTAGTTTATCACTCCCTCTCTTCTCCAATTACAATTGATTTCTACTCGGTTAGTGTTGTTAATTGTTAGGAAAATGGAAAAATACCTAAATCATTATAGACATCTTGTAACCTAGACTTAACTCCGTAGTTTACTACTAAGTTATGTTCTGGCTTGGATAAATGGAATCCTTAAGCTTACATTTGTTCTAAGTATAGAAGAAACAACCCTTTGGATATTATTTGGCAGTGTTGTCAATAGCCACTTTTCAAGAAATTTTTTCCCATAAACTTTTTTTATCTTTTTAATGTGAACTTAATTGAATGGAATAATATATATATATATATATATATATATATACTATGTCACACTTACTAAAATACACTTCGGATAAAATACTGGTAGAATATAATATATTAAACAATTCTTGACAATTATTGGTTAGTATTGTATTTACGCTGCTCTCCTAGAGAGTTATTTATGGTAAAGCTTGATGATAATCCTACTGGTTTTACTCACTTGTTTGGTCTCTCCTTTCATTGAGAATTTTAATTTATTATTGATTAGAATTGGTGAAAGTTTTCTTGTACTCCTTAAATAGTTTATCATTCATTCATTCTCTGTATAACTCTTAATGGAAGTCACAAAAATATGGTCCGCAAGGTAAATTAATTCCTTTCTAAGGAGGTGCTCATTACAGACTTTAAATTAACCTTTGGCTCAAATTGTAACCTATGTTCTCAAACCCATTACAGAGTTTTAGCTGAAAACTCATAATGGGCTTATGGAACTTCAAATGAATAAGATGTTTTAGTATTTTTTTTTTTTTTTTTATTATAGTTTTTACACTTCAGCATTTGCTGATTATTGGATTTATTATTTCTTCTAAAGTTTGGAAGTTTAGTTTTGGTAATGAGAAGAAACAGTGTGTGTTATCATACTAGTATATTTCATTTCTACTATTATCAATTAAAATTTTTCCCATTTCTCCTGTAGTAATCTACTTATTTCTACTCAATAAATGAAATGTTTTTTGACTACTTGCGGTGTGCCTTTCCCCTTCGCTAAGTTAGATGTGGATTCTTGTTCAGTTACTCTTATTTTTATGGAACTATTTAAATACGTATAGATCTACTTTTCTATCCGTTGCGCCTTGCCTTTCTACCAAGCTAGTTCAAAGTGAATGTGATTTCACATTTTATTATTTAAAGATAATATCACAGCAGGAGAGACAATGGAAAAGAATGGAAAGATAGGAAAAAGCACAGGATTCGAAATTGAAAATGAAAACCAAAACAAGTTATGTAGGTTCAAATCTAGGTTCCTTCAGTTTTACTCACTGATTATTTATGGAACCCTGATTCTATGCCAGGGCCTGGGGAAGCCCAAAAATAAGCTCAGATCCTTGCCTGAAGGCACTCACTGGGTGGCTGCCTGGACGGCAAAAACTAGGAAGCTGGAAAACACCAACTATTGAAGAGATGCTGATCAATGGACTGTTCTAGTCTATAAGATTATATATAGTATATAAACCAGTACAGCCTCTCCTGGAACCAGTTTGGCATTATTGAGTGGTCACATATCCTGTCACCTAGTTCTTCCCCTCCAAATGTGTGTCTACTTGTACGGAGCGAATCATATTCTTCTCCTACCCCGATTTTCCAGACTCCTTTTCTGATGGCTTGTAATAATTATTCTTTCTTTGTAACTCACATCGTATTCAAAAAATGAGTTCAGGAGTAACTTATCACAAGCGGACTTTTATCACAAGCCAACACTATTCACACTTTATGGCATTGTTTTCTTCGACTCTCTTAATGAACTCTCAAAATATTTTTCATGAAGAAACCCTTTTAAGTGGGCAGGGCCTTTACTTTCCTTTGCTACTCTTGTATGTTTAGCAACCCTTGCAGTGTGTCTTCCAGAAACTGTGACTATGGCTTTCACACACTTCATTTATTAAGAAGGTTGTTTTCATAATTTTTACTCAACTTGCAGTGCTTTCTTTGGAGCCTAAAGGTTTTCCCTATTGGAAACTCTGAACCACCTGCGAAGAACACCACACAGCAGATGACCATTATGCTGTTCTCGGCAGTCTTTATACTGTCTTCCCATAAATTTATTTTACAATCTCCTCAGATCTAGTAACCTTGCAAACTTATTTTTTACTCTTCTCGCAACTACTGCCGTCTCATCGCGAGGAAATCACGCAGGGTGTTGGAAGCAAACATACCGACTTCCAGTTTGTTCACTACCCTGGCCCCTTGATTTGTGTATTTAATGTTTTCCCTTAGTATTTTCTCTTTTTGGCTAAGAAATCAGGAAATTTTATCTTAGAAAATGCAGTTTTAGAACGAGGAACTATAGTATTATCCTTGTTTCTCTCTCAGTCTAAAAATGCATTGTGTGCAATTAAACCCTTAATGTAAGCTTTGGATGATAAGAGGTCATCTGATTAAGTTTTCAGACTGTGGATCTAAATGAACAAAAACATTGCAATAGTTTTTTAGCCATGCCTGAGTAAATTCTAAAATATTTTCACCAAAATATAGACTCTGAAAATGATAGGTCTAATGCTTGTTTACCCCCCACCGACATATTGACTATTTTTCTGTTTCTCTGAAAACATGCAAGAGGAACGGATGGATTCACCTGATACATGGAATTTATTTTATAGGCCTTGCATTTGGGGAACAGAAGGGAGAAATGTGAATGTTGAAATTTGAATGACATAGTTCTCTTCTTTAGCCTAAATCAGGCGTGAATTTAGATTATTTTGTAGAAAGTATTATTTTTGAATTATTACATCATGGTAATTGTAAATCATGATCTAAATGTAAAAAACCTTGACCAATGAAGTACATTTTATTGAGGTATCAACCACAGTTTGACATAGTGTAACACTTTTTAATTACAATTAATATATAATCTAGCCCTTTCAGGAAATTTGAAATTATTTTGTGGAGTTTGGAGAATTTATTTTTCCCTTGTTTAAAATTCATTTTTCTTTGTTCTCTAAAAGACTGAAAACAGAGACTATACTGTGCCTTAGATTTGTTAGTACAGTTCTTTCATATTGCAGAAAATGGTTGATAACAACAATTATTCCTTTAAGAATCTAAATTTTTGCAGCATCTAACTAAAGTATTCAGAAAATACTTGAATCCTTGCTCTATCTATCTATCTATCTATCTATCTATCTATCTATCTATCTATCTATCTATGAATTCTGGGCCAGTAAGGCGATTGGTGAGCAGTGTTATTAATGAAACAATGTCATATATTTGGCTCTACTGCTCTCACCATCTCACAACTGTTGGCTTCTGGTTTCAAAGGTGGAATCATTGTTGACAGGTGGTGGGGTTTCATGCAGTCCATCATTGCTTGAGAAACAAAAATTCCACGTCTTTAGAGTTAGGGAAGACCAGGAATAAGAACACATGAATCCAAGGAAGCCTCACTGTGTCCTTACTTGGCCTCTTCTGCTTCTAAGGATCTGAGCCCTGTTGGATTAGGGTCTCACCCTTATGACCTCATTTAGCGCTAAGTACCCACTGTGGAGAATGTACATTGCATTTTCCAGTGGGAAATGAATTTAGTAAATTATTTACTTAATCATTCTTTCAGCATCCATTGTCCGGAGCCACTGTTTCAAGGGAAAGGCGTTTTGTGTACTCATATAGCATGACAGAGAGGACAAACCACTGAAAGTGGGTTGGGTGTGTGTGTGTGGGGGGGAAGTGACCACATTTTAATGTTTGATGTTGGCCAAATCACTGTGAGTCTTAGTTTTCATATCTGTGAAATAAAAGACTTGGTTGATATGACTTTTGCATTTTACTTTTCAAGTTTTATAATTCTTTGACTTGGCAATACTTTATAATATTTAGGGACCCCAAAGGCTTGACCTTTTAAAATTTAAAAGTCCAACTGGCCATGTGTTGTTTCTTTTGCTTATTTGCTTCAATTACCTCTGAAAAGGCATTTGGCTCTTTAGGGTAATGAGCACTTTGCATATATGAAGTGTGTTTCCTCGGAGACAATTGAAGAACAGGTGTTTGCAGTCTTGGGGTCACTTGGCAGAGGTAGGAGGCTGGAGACATAGTGGATGATGATGCCATTTCATGTTGCAAAAATGTCACTGATGCTTATACTGTTGAACACAACTTGAATATTGAATACCCAGGCTGTGAGCATTCTTCACTATTTATTATCACCACACTTCATTAAAATCAGACAGCAATTAGGCTTACTGGGAAGAATAAAAAATGAAATATTTATTGGTCAGTGAGGAGTAGGCTGGCATTTAGGTCAGTAGGGAGATGAAATTTTCTTGGCAATTTGGGCTTTGGTGATTGACAGCCCCTCTCGGGTTGCCTCTGTGCCTGCCTTTCAAGGCACATAGCTATAAGCAAAACAAGCAATTGTAACCATATCATCATCATATTTGTCTCTAATGACAGAGAAGTAAGTATATCTTCTAACAGTTAATCTCGTCAGATGTAGAAACTGCCAGTTAGTAGCATACGGAGTGCTGTTTCGAAGTTACTCGTGGGTCGGTCGTGGAATAGCTTTGAAATGCCTCTGTTTCTTAGGAAGTGGCTGACACCAAAGCTGGAGGAGGGAAAGCCTCCAACACTGAGTATGCCAATAACATACTAGGTGATGTTTCTAAAACTGATAGTCCAAAGTAAACCACCTCGGGGATTCACGTTTTTTATTTTATAGTTTTGTTTTTATTCATTATTGTACTTACAATTTCACATGTTGACTATGCTGGCAGATCAAAGGCATACAAAATTCACAGTTCTAATTAAGCACAATAAAAATCCATTCCCTCATGCATTTAACCAAATTTATTGAGCCCTTACTTTGTGCCAGCTCTTTCCATCTAGCGACTAACAAGTCTGTCCACGTGGAATTTAGTCTGGTGGAAAAGCCAGACAATAAAAAGTCAATTAATACACATGGGAAACAGTATCGGGTTTTATGAAGTATTTTATGAAGAGCAACAGAGAAGTTGAGGAATTCGATGGCTGGCGGCGGCGGTGGTGCTGGTCGTGGGCAGCACTATTTTTAGGTAGAGTGAACTGGGAAGGCCTTTCTGAGAACGTTGGATTACACTTGAAAGTGAAAGTGCGAGAGGAAGCCTTGTGAATATCTGGGGGAGAATGACCTGGGCAGAGGAAATGGGAAATGTAAAGGAAGAAAATGAATAGGGTCAGGGAGCAGCGAGCAGACTAACTGGAAAGGGGGGGAGGCTGTGGTTCTAGAGCACATACTGGGGCCTATGAGTAGGGAGCTTGTACACAGGCTCGTCAAGGCAAACCTTTCTGCTTTTTGTTTAAACAACAAGGAGGACAGTATATTTAGATTTGCAAGAAACTTTGGGGACTAGATCTGAAGCTTCCAGCAGCTCTAAAGGCTTAGAGAGAGCCTCGTGTAATGGCTGTCAGGAAAAGCTGTTTCCTAAGACTTTGTCGTACTAGATTTGGGACACTCAGCAAGCCCTGTTTTTAGCACTACTGTAATTAGTATATTGAAAATCCCGTCTTTTGTAACTATTATGTGTCCTAAAATGGAAAATAAATCTCTGCTATAGCCCAGGTACACAGTAACATCCAAAGGGTACTAAGCAAATGTTGTTATGCCATTAGCCTATCCAGATGTTGTTAAGGAGTGATCCTGGGAGACATCGGAGAGTTTTAGAGAATAATTGTGGCTGAACAAGAGATTTGTTTTTTTTCTTAAAGAAGTAGTATGGTTTCCTGGGTTGGTTTCAGAAGACCTGTTGTTTTGTTGTTGTGTAATAAGCTTTGTCAACAAGTCTAATTTACTTTTATAGAAAAGAATTCTGGGATAATCACTTAACTACATATGAAATATATATATACACATACATACACACACACACATACACACACACACATATATATTAGTCTAAACCAGATCTAGCACAAAGGGTCTTTGCAACTTTTTCCGGCACTAGCTCTTGCTTATGAATGAATAAATTGGTAAGACCATCTTAGGTCTTCAGAACTCCGAATCTGCATCCCTGGAACATCCTGGGTTGCTGCCCTTCAGTGATCTTCTTTTCTTCCTTAACATTACTTCCACAGTGAGGGGAAGGTAGTGGTTCCTGTGTATCTTCTGTATGAATGGGGTACACAGTAAATATTTGTTTAAAGACTTAATCGGCAACTTACATGGAAGTGCTTGGCAAATATTTGTTATTGGAAGTTAACTTTTTTCATCAGATATTAATAAAAATAGAAAGGAAAATTATTTTGCTTTAGTAATGATGTTAAAATCGATCAATCTTTCATACTTAAGAAATGGTATACTAGATTTTTTTACATCTTTTTTACCTCTGTCATAACTAGAAAGTATGTCATAGGATAAATTACAGAAATATAAAGGTGAATTTAGAAATTTACGTTTTTTAATGCCATGGATCCTAAACTACGACTTTTGACAGGGAAAACAAAATATGAGGCTATTTATTAGAACTTTAGATACCTGCTCTTGTCACCTTTTCTTTCTCTTCTTACTCCATTGAAAGCTCATGGTTGCATTAAGTACTTTTATCATTCTTTCATGAATAGTGGAATACCCTTCCAAGATGATAAAATCCTTTTTAATAGAAGAAACCTTGCTTCAGACGCTTTCTTATTTAGCCTCTTTCCCTGTTTCTATTAGATTTTCACTTTTATTTTAAATATAGCCCCTGGATCATTTCTTGAGTGTGTGTGTGTGTGTGTGTGTGAGTGAGATTTAGTTTGAAAGAGGGAGAGTTTGATTATTTAGAGTAAGCATGGCTGTCACAAGCTGAAATAATTATTCTTTATTTCTTTTCCCAATATCTTTATCTTTGAGAAATGGACAAAAGTTGTCCCACCCTGTCAGTTTGATGTGTGCATTGGTATTTGGAGGAATATTATTTTGAGTGTTCGCAGGTATGTTATATTTTTATACCGATACATGTTCTTAATGAGCTAAAGCTTATATAGACATTTTGAAAGATGCTGGTGATTAGATAGTCTAGAAAATAACATTGTAGATCATACATTATTCATGCATGGGAAGAAATGTGGCTACCCTGTTGCATTTTGATGAAGCACAACGTTTTTTTCCCCTGTCCTTAGAATTATGAAAAATAATGCAGTTTTCAGGCTCTCTGACCTA
Source organism: Rhinolophus sinicus (assembly GCF_036562045.2). NCBI lineage: Eukaryota > Metazoa > Chordata > Mammalia > Chiroptera > Rhinolophidae > Rhinolophus > Rhinolophus sinicus. The sequence continues at coordinate 63,698,479 of NC_133760.1, read as the reverse complement.
TGAAGGCCTGTGAAGCACTTGAGTGGTGGTATATTTTAGATTCCAAACCCCACATTTGAGTAACTGCTTCTGAATTTATATTACACATGTGAAATGCTTTTAATCTTGAAACTGACTAATTTTTGGAGATTAAAAAGTTAGGGAAAATCTCCTAGAAAAAAAAAAAACCACTTTTTTTTTCTAGGCTTTTACTTTTGTATTTTCAAAATATGATGTGTGATATATGGCTGAACACTGATTGCAACTACCCGGCAATTTTTTATTACCCAGTGAAATGGAGAGTCAGTCAAGACTCCAACCCACATATCAATACACATCTCAACTACAGTAGCAAAAGAGGGTAGACATGCCAGGCTAGTTAGCAGAAACCTGCAGGCCCTTCCTTATGAGAAACAGGAAGAAGAACCAAAAATGTTAGTGGAAAACAGAAGATTTGATATCTGTTTTCAAATACATAAAGAGATAAAGCAGTTTTGTTTTCTTGTTATTCCATAAATATGGATTAGAACTAGTTTGTTGGATGTTAGAGACTCAACTCCACATAATGAGAACTTTTAAATGAATAAAGCAACCCCCGAATAGGGAAGCTTTCCTTGGAAGAAAGTATCCTTCCTGGAGTTGCTTAAGCAGAAGTTGAATTCAAGATGCAGTTAACTAGATGCTGAATTGTCAGGTCTACATTCTTTCAATCTGTGACTGTAAGTCTTTCTAATATATGGTGGAGATTCCCAGTTCTGGATAGATAGGTTTCTTCCGTTACTCACTCAGTTTACTTTTTTATACTTCAGTTTAATTCTGATGGTGACCATCGGCGGGGTCGGTCGATGAGTTAGAGCTGACTTCCGCTTTGACATTCTTTCCAGCACAAGGATAAGAGGGAAACTCCTGTCAAGGCTGTGTCTTTAGCAGTGTTAGAGGAACTCCACCCCTCCCTGCTATGGAGTTTCTTCTATCCTCTTTTTCCTTTTCTGCTCCTGTTTTTGTATTATTTTTATTTTTTTTTTGCTTTTCCTGTGCCCGTACCTGGAATATGGTAAGTATAAGTTAACTCTTTCGGTGAGATTTAGGGCACAAAGGAAGCTGGCTTTCTTCTGCTGTAAAAGCTAATAGGGGAGGAAAAGTCTATTTCCAAATAAACCTAAAATCATCATGACTGCTGCTGTGATTTTGACCTCAATTTAAGCTGACATTTTAGATGCAGATTTTCGTATTATCAATTAAATTTTATCATTATTAATTCACATTACTGGAAGCTTACATACAAAAGACAGTAGAGAAGATTTGTGTTTCATTGCAAAATGTTTACATAATTTGTGTGCTGCTTTTTATGTATTCTGTACATGTATTTGTTCTGGACTAGGATAACCAAAATATGCTTACTCAGCATTCAATGAAATATGTTTATGTCTAGCCGCAGGCCAATTTACATCTGATTTTAAAACCTAAATTCATAATGTAATTTGGTATCAAAAATATCACAGGAACACCTAGAGAATAAACATGGTCTCTGCCTTTAATAACTTGTATTCCTTCAGGTGTTGGCTCAACACTGTTTCTCTGTATGATTTGGGAAATTATTTCACCCTTCCCCGTGCCCCTCAGAAAACACACTCACACTCCTTTTCATTTTGTTCTCTTATTTCTGCTTTGTGTACTTTGTTACAAGCATTTCTGTGGGATACCACGGGCTCTTCTTTGGTCCTTTTCAACTTTTTTACTCTCAGTAATTGTCATTGGAACATTTAATCATGAATATTGCCTATTTTTTTTTAACGTGTCATAGTGCCAGTGAAATATTTACCATTGCACTGTCAAGAAACCATTTTTATTTTCCTTTTGTAGTTAAAAACAGAAAGAAACCTCAGAGTAAGCAATGGTATTTTCTGAGGCTGTTACTTAATAAGTGAGAAAGGAAAAGTTCTTTGAGTCAAGCAAGAGAAGCAAGAGCAGCCCGTTATCAAGAATAGACGTGGAAGTACAGAAGATTTAGTTTCAGTTACCTTAATTTTATTTTTTTGGTAAGAGCATTGCTTTTGAACTTGGAAATGCTAGGTCTGCCTTTTTCTTTGGCCAGCAAAATAGATATTGGAGTTTCTAATGTCCTCACCATAGTTTTCAGTACTCCTGGAAGAATCAAAATTATTTGACGATTACTAAATTCAATGAGCATTCTTGAAAGCCTCTTTCTGTAGCTATCACATTGTAAGTAGATGAGAAAGTATTTGATACGTAGTAAGCAGAACAAAGTATAATGCCAGAAAGTTTCTAGGGTACCACTCTTTAGTGAAAGAATGTGGAAGTATCTTTCGTGGTTGGATTCTGTATCTATAAATATTTTAAAAGCTAATCTGTTTCTTTTCATTTTTATTGAAATATATATACATGAACATGTACGAATCCTTACATATATGTTAATATATTTGTTTGAATTTTTTTGCATATGTATATACACTAGTGTAACCATGACCCAGATCAAGACATGGCACATTCATGTAGATAGAGCATCTTCTGTGCCCCAGAAGACTTCCTCTTATTGATGGTCAATACCCTTTCCTGGGAGGTAACCATTATTCGGATTTCTGTCGTGATAGGTAGATTGGTTTTGCCTGTGCTTGAACTTCACATACATGGAATCCTACAATATGTCCTCTTTGGTGTCTGTACACATTATGTCTGTGTCAGTCATCCACGTTATTGGGGATGGCTCAGTAGTGGGTTCCTGTCTGTTAGTCCTTGTATCGGATACCTCAAAATTGGCAGTTATAAACACACAACATTCAATCGTTATTTTGGAATAAATGAAAACTTTTTAGGACCTCATGATCAATCCTAAAACGGCTTGCGATTTAAACTTCCAAACAACTTTTTAAGAAATCATTTGATTTCCTGTCTTGTGGCGCCAAGGAACGTCTCAGGGCAAGTAAGAGCTCTTGGAGGGGTTGGTGATGAGCCAGGGTACCCAGAAGCCAGATTATCTGGAGGGCGAATAGAGACTGTGCCCTACATCCTTGGACATAAAAGCAAGCGAAGCTGAATTTAGTCGACTCTGTATTTCCCAGACTTTGGGATTTATGAATCAATCAGTGAATAACTCATCAGCTACTAACATAGGTTGCCAGTTTTATGAAAGAGAAGAAATTTCAACACCAAGGAAAGTGAAAATATTACCTCAAAATTAAGAACCGTCCTATTCAAAGAAAGACAGTTGGCAACTTTCAATCAGTATTTTTAGGCAAACATCAGTAAGTAGGCTAGTGTTTGGAAACAGCAAACTTCAGTCAAGAGGGAGAGGAGAAGTGTGACATGAGGGAGTCAGCAAGTCCGTTGGACATACGACTATCACAGGGCCAGTGAGCATGGGCCAGATTGGGAGGCTCTAACATAATAGTGAGTAGGTGTTGACTGTAAATCACGTGGTTCTGGTCCATACTAGACAGTCAGTAAAAATGTTTTGAGTAAATGAGCAGCTGAATCCTAGGTAAGTGGGTGGGCCAGTTGTAAAAGCACAAAATAAACTTGATGGATATTAAATATTCTTTTAGTAGGTTTTTGGAATCTTGCATTTTAATTTTTGCATGTTATAAGCCATGACTTCAACCGCCTTATACTATCTTGAGCCCACTGTTAATTATATGTGTTCATGCTAGCTTTTAGACTATCACGTATTCTGTACAGCCACATTTGTCATAGCTGCTTTGTTTTCTGAGTTTTCATACACCTGCAGCCTCTCCTGGAGGCTCCCGGAACCCCAGTAGCAGCCTTGCCAGGCCCGCCACAGGCTCGTCTCTTACTCTGCCCAGTGTGCTCAGGGCGCTAGATCAGCAGAGCCAGTATCTTGTTTGCATGTTTTATTTATTTATTTAGGCGTAAGTTGGAAATAAGAATAGAAAAGGCAATTGTATGAAAAGAGGCCACTAAGTCCATTCTTGAAAATGAAATTAGAAACGCCCGAGCACCTTTGGTAGAGGTGCATCCATGCTCAGGAAGACATCTGAATGAATCTACCGTTCTTTCTTATTTTGAAGCTTTCAAGAAAATTGAAATGAGGATCTCACTGAAGAATAAAAAGGAACCAACATCCTTCTCTGACAGTTGAAAGTTCCTCTGCTTTACACGCCTTAATTCATTACATTTTCCCCTTTGCATGTGTTTGATTGACATACTGATTTTTAAAGATGCAACTCCTACATTCAATAGGCGTTGACTGTACTTGAACTGAATTTTAAGGGAAAATTCTTTAACTTTGTTATTTTTTTCGTTCATTTTTTTCCAACAGATATTTATCAAGTGCTTTCTGTGTGCCTGAGCTTTCATTGTCCCGGGCTTTATGGAGAGTTTGTTCCTCATTAGGTTATCCTGGTTATTTGAAAAGAAAAGAAAATCCACGACAAAGATGTCCGTTACTCCACTAGTGCTGAATTTCCTCAATTTTCCTTCTTTCCCCTTAGAAATGTGTTGGTGTGAGAGGCACATTTCTTTATGTGCCCTTTGCTTTTTTGTAGAGGCAGGTCCTCCTCCAGTCTTAATCCTATTCCCCTCCATCCCCTCTGGGATCTGGCTTTTGTTGTTGTTTGTGTATGTGTTTGTTTGGTTTAGACCTAACCTCTCCGTGTCTTTGTCTTTTCTCTCTAATATCTCCTTCCCGGGACAGTAAGCGTGCTCAATTCAACCTCTCCCATTTCATGGAATCAGTTTTCTTAAACCTGCATGTCACCCCCCTCACCTATCACTGAAAGTTCTCTTTTCCTTCCTACTGAGCTTTTCATGTATAATCTACGCTCCACATTTTCCTTTCTTCCCTTCCATTCGCTTTGAACTCTACCGACTGGGACCTATAAATACGCTCAACCCAACCTAGTCACCAAATCATTGCCATCTCGAGGGTGCTTTTCAGTCCTGTCTCACCCGGTTTTGTCAACCTTTTACATGGCTGATTATGTTCTCATGTTTCCCCCTTTTCCTTCTTGGCCTCTCTGTTATCACCATCTCTGGCCTCTTACCCCACTTGGGACCATTCACTGCCAGGCTTGTTAAGGGTCTCTTCTCTCCGCCTACTCACTCAACACAAAGTCTCCGCAGAGCTTCTCTTGAACTGTTTTCTGCTCACCTTACCATTGTCTCACTCATTCAGCAAGTTGTAGCTTTTACTTTCCAAATGTCATCTCCAAACAGGAACTCACTCCCAAGGTCTGAGAAGCAGGTTCCATTCTAAAATGGAACTGATACTCTTTGTCATTTTGTCTCCTTGCTGCAGTCTCTGTAGCCGTCCTAAATATGCAGGTTTAAGTTCCATGGCCCTTAATGCTCGGGCATGCCTCTCTTCCTTTGCATGTCTTGCTCTCTACCTGATGCTGTTTCCTTCTCCCCATCAGCCGAATTTCCGAGTCATCCCTCCGTAACCTCTTCTGGGACACCTCTGACACCTCTTTTACTCCTTCCTCCCCTTTCCTCTATGCCCCTGTCTACCTGTCATAATTATCCTCTAAGTACGTGTCCTCATGTGTTTATCCCTCCTAGAGAACATGCTAGGGACCGTGTTTGGATCGGCTTTGCATACCTGGAACTTTGATGATGTCCAGCATATACTAGGTTCACAGTAAATGCTCAGTGAGTGAGTTAATAAGGTGAGCTTTTCATGGAGGGCAGTATCTTCTAGTTCTCACTGTCAGAACAATAATGAGGGCAGGCAGCGGGTTGGTGGGTGACTGCGCCCTTCATGGTTCAGGTTTTGTGCCCCTGTGTGCCTTCCGGCCATTATCCCCTAAAATACATCTGCGCCCAGTTTTCCTTCTTGGGGTGAATTTTGATACCCAAATGAATTACAACGATGAATTTCCACATGCATTTTGTGGTACAGCTGTTTAAGAAGTGATTCTTATTTAGGTCATTGCAGAGATGAGGATGAAGCAGAGAGAGAGAGTCAATTATTTTGCTCTCTTTAGTGCTGATGTTAGCTGGCAGGCTGCCTGTGTTTGTTTAAAAATGATAGTCTTGCATTTTGGATTTTATATGAGAGAGTAAATAATAGTTTTGATACGTTCTGAATTCTAGGAATGTTGGGATAATAAATGTAGGATGGAAGTGATCGTCTAGGTGTATATTCTGGGTCTCATTTTTGCAATCTGCTTGCTAGCCTGTGTTTGTGAAACTTCTGAAGGTAGACTGTTAATTTCCCATGACAGCACAGGATGCTCCTTCTCCCCTCCCCTCCTCTTTCCTCCCCTCCCCTCCCTCCCCTCCCTTCCCCTCCCTTTCCCTTCTTTCTCCTCCCCAACCCCACACACCAGAGGAACCTCCTATGTGAGACATCTGTTTAATGCCTCCTGTCAGAAAAGGTGCTACAACAAGCCACTCAGGTTTGAAGTTTGCAAACAGTTCTCCCTTATTGAACATCACAAAGGCTGTCAAAAATTGTATTTCCCCATATTTTCTCTTCGCTAGAAGAAAAACCAAATGTTAAAGAAATTTTGTCGTAAGCTTCAGTGCTTCTGCAGGAAGTTTTATTGTAGTTTGGATTGGAGACAGGAAGGAAACCTCTGCTGACATTTTGAATGAAATCTTTCTAGCAATTCATGTGAACTGCACTACTTAGGGAGCAGTTTTTCTTCCAAATATTAGTTACACTGCACACCCTGAAAAGAGTGAGCTTTTCCTACTTTATATTTCTAAAATTTCTGTTTATTTTTTTCTATGGTCTCTTCCCAGTCTTTTATACTCTCTACCAAACCCACTCTGGGATTCGTCCACATATGCGTTTACCTGGGAGTTGGATGAAATATACTTCTGTATGCTACACATGTCTCAGGTATTATTTTACTTGGTGGACGATAAGCACAGAGAAAGAAATCAGTTGCTCTTCAAAATGCAATTAGCAACCCCAGCCTCCAGCAGAAGTTTGCATCTGGTTATGGCAAATCCTGTAGCATGTCCTCTGCAAAGACAAAAAGGGGGAGATGGATGCATTTTTAATGCAATCAGGAAGCCCCTCTATAAATATATTAGCATATCCTGAGAACCTGGGTAGTATTTGAATGTCCCTAAGTTAACTCCAAGTCTCTCCCAAACAAACACGATTGAATTACTTGAGTTACCACATGACGACAGCAGGTATGGTCCTTAATGGATCCGAGCTGTGTGTTCTCACTATCCCAGCAATCTCCAAGAAACCTATCACTGACGCCAGAAGGACGCACAGAATTGATGGGGTCTTCGTGATTGTGCTGCGTTGCTCACATCCAATTTGCCACCAAAAGTTTGATGCCATGCAAACATTGAATTCCTGGAACATTAATATGGTTTCCTACTTACGTCTAGAAATAGTAATGGGCGTCCATCTTGAATCCTTGTAATTTGGAGTCTATACAAGAGAGTATAATGTTCTCAAATATTTTAGTCCTCATGATGCTATTCTGAATTGGCTTTAAACACAGATATCTCCCCATGTATGATACATTCCCTGTTCCTTATTTTAAAGCAGGATGATGTAGTGCAGGCCATACCAGGGGAGAAAAACACTTCTGACTTACCCAGACCGTTTGCTGGCGCCGTCTTGCTAAACCAGTATTGCTCGTCTGTCAGAGAGAATGGACACATCTCTATATTTTTTTGGCAAAGATTGAGTAAATGCTTAGCAGTTTAATTCAGCCACTTCATTAATTTTTAAAATTCATTTACTTATTCATTTAGTCTTCATGCTTTTCTCAAGAGAAGGTGAGTCCCCCCACTGAATCTTTTGTTTGAGAAATAGTTGAAAAACGGAAGTTGTAGGAAATAATACCAGAAACAATTTATGAAAGGAAAGCAGTACATGGATTTAACTTTACCTTGTTCATTTTCTCTTACTGTACCTGTGCTTCTTCTCTATGTAGTGCCTTAAGCATCAAGAGGAATGATGATTTTTCTCTGTGGTGGATTGCCACGAATCTTGAATAGACTGCTTTTGTACTGTGCTAAGCCTGTTACCAGCCATAACTGAAACATCATGTTAAGCTTTAAAATTTAGTGTTTATTATTTTCTTGAGCTTCTTATTCTAAAATATACCCCCTCACCTTTTCTAAAGTGCCAGTGCTACAAACTCTGTGTGTAATTTCTTCCTAATGTTTGCAGAATCCCCCTGGGGTTTCTTCTAGTTTCGTGGAATTCCTCTTCTCCACATATTGACAAAATCATTAAACAAGTCTGAAGCTTCATGATTACTTTTCCAGCAGCACTTTCATTGCTTTTTATCATTACATTTAGTTATGTTTCATCAAGTTTTCAATATATGTGACAGGGTTCATATCCCAGCCAACTGGAATTAATTTGATAGCTACGCATTTCATGAGCTGGCTCCGTAACATACTCTGCCAGATCCTGCCATGTGGGAAACGTGACTACTTTTTTACCACTAAAGATTATTTATAACGTTGACTTCTTCCATGCTCATTTGTCTTTCTGAAGGAGGGAGGGAGTGACTCGCCTGTTCAGAGTGTTTCTATTGGCTTTCCTCTCTGTAAACCTTGGTAATGCTTTCCATCACCGCCTTCCATGTGTTTCCATTGGAGTAGGAGGAGAAAAATGATGGAGCTAGTTTGAACGCCATACCTTTCTTCTTAGCAAGAGAATTCACGAGGAATCTTTGTTGCTCCCCATTAGTGGCTTTAGACAGTATAAAGAGAGAAAAGAGGGGGAGTGTGGTTTAGTAGGAAACGATCGGCATCGACCTCAATAAATAATTTTTTAAGAGCTTAGTCCTTAGAGGTTATGATGATAAGTGACTGAATGGGAAACTACTGAATATTATATTACTACTTTGGGGAAAAATAATTTTAGCTCAGCATTTCAGGAATAAGAGAGTGTTTATATTCCTAAGATTCCGTTGCAGTTCAGATTTCTACTCTTCTGTAAATATTCAAAACTAGCCAGAGCAGGCTGTGTACTCTGAACCATCCTAGAGTACGTTCTTTTGTTTGGCCATTTGTGTTCTTTTTATCAGTTTAATAATTTAATTTTATAGCCTCGTATATGCTCCCTAGTTTAGAGATTTCTCTCACATGGCATGATTAGCAATCATGTGTGAAATGATTATATGGAAACATTACTAGCGAATTACTGCTTGTCTAAATACTGTATGTTTTCACTTGAGAACATTGGCTCTGGAATCTATTTCTGGCACTGTGAAGGGAGAAAAAAAGGCTTGATGGTAAAATGCAGCCAGAATTTAATTGGTGAAATGGAGCTTTAAACTCTGTTGTTCCTCCCACTGGCAGCAACTTGACTTTGCCTATTTCCTTTCTAGAATGAAAATCCTGCCCTCTAAGACTACTTAGTCTTATTTTTAACCTTCAAATTGGTGTTTTCTTGCAGAAAGAGCTAAAAGTGTACACGGTCCATGTTTGTGTCTGTATATGATACAGGATGTCAATTACAGATCGTAACTAGTCCCACTTAGAACTAATGGAATGGCCATTGCAAGGTCCCTTACTATAGTCATCAAGCCTGGGAACAGGGAAGCGAATCATATATTAGCATTTTATCCTAATAATTCCGGCCGACCTCTCATACAGTGTCGAAGTCCCAATCAGGAGGAGTATTCTGATCAAAAGATACAATCAGTAACCTATCCTGGATAGTCACGGTTTTGGAGGGTTAACTCCAATCTGTAAAAATAATCTAGTGGAAGAAATTCAAAGAGAGAAAAAAGCTGGGAGACAATATTCTTGTGTTCGAGGTTATTTTATCCTACAACAGAAAGCAGCTGTTCATAAAGCTTTCTCAGTATCAAGACAGGTCGGTTTTACTTCTGGAGTGGACATTTTTTACGTATCCCCAAAGCAAGAAAAAAAAGGGAGGGAGGGAGTGTCTTTACTGATTTAATTATAATGACCACGAAAGGCTCTTTGAATATGTCCTAAGTACTCCCATGTGAGAAAGAAGAAAAACTGAAAGAAGTCATCCAGCGTATTTCTCCATCTTCCTTCCCAAAGAGGGCCTCAGAGTTCTGCAGTAAAAAGCGACTTTCTCCTCACTCAAGCATTTGATGTCGATGTTGACAGTGTGTAGAATAAGGGCCTTAGTCTCATTAGGGACCAGGCCAAGGGAGACATCAGAGCCAAGAAGATCAAACTCTGAACTGAAGCAGGAACTTTTCATTCAAACTTGAATAAATATAGAGGAAAAGATGGCTAGATCTTCCACAAATTAAAAATCTAAAAAACAAAATGCAAAGAAAATCAACACCTACAGTTTTTCAGCACTGCAAGTTCTGTATTTGTTTTGAATTGAACATCTTTAGAAAAACCTCCTGATTCGTTCGTCTGAAAAACGATTGCATTATCCTAAGAAAAGGATTTTTGACGCTCATAGAGATAGGTTTTGTGATCACTCACTGCATAAATGAGCCCTGTAGCATGAAACCATAATACAGATTGCTTGTTCATTGAGCAGGATGCTTTTAAATATTACTCTGAGGACTCCTGTCCGGTATCAAAATTTCCCACATGGACATCACTTTGTAACTCTGAAACCCTAGTAAGCAGGTAGTTTGCTAGATTGATCCTCAGTGTTATCTTACAGATAAACAGAAAAGCTGGTTGGTTTCCTTTTTAAGGTAATTGGGCTATGATGTTGATGGCTTACAATTGCCACTCTTCCTGGGACACCCACCGTTAATATTCTCAGTGTAGATGACAAGTTACCAGCCTAAGTACTTAGGATATAAGGATGTATTTTTTGAAATCTGTATGTGAAAACAATATGAATTGTGATTACTTTCACAAAAGCCTAGACGTATAGTATATTTTTGATGATGATAAGTGGGAGATGGTAGAAAATTTTTTTCTTTTGATTATTCCAAAATGACTTGAAGGCTACATACTGGTAAAGTGCGGTTTTCCTGCTCTCTCTCTCTCTCTCTCTCTCTCTCTCTCTCTCTCTCTCTCTTTTTTTGTTCTTAGAGAAATATCAGCTATTTAATGTGGCTTTACCATAATATAGAGATTGTAGTGCTTTATTTACTACAAACAACAATTGTTTAAAAACAAACAAGCATCTCAGTTCTATTTGAGACACTTAGCAAAGGGATTGGAGCAAAGGTGGAGAGTGGCCAAGGGAAACCAGGTAAAGAAGAAGGAGAGAGATATGTGTCCAGGAAGAGGAGGAACAGTGAGGGGAGGGGAAGTCATGGTGCAGCCCCAGAGCAATAGGCTGTTTTACTGTTTTATGGGATTTTGGCAGTTTCTCCATTCTCCAAACTCTCATTCATAATATTCATTTTTACTTATAGGTATAAAAATAAAAATAGCCTTAATGCCTTCGTGGCAATATCCTAAAAGCTCACATGCTGAGCAATATGTTAACACAGACCCTGTTTGGTCTTATATATTAACCCTGATTTTTCTTGGTTGAAAAGAGGAAAAATAGAGAGTACAAACCTCAGGCACAAAAATTTTTTAAGAATTTAAAACTATAATAATGGTGGTGCTTACTATTCCAAATTTTCTTATTGGAGTCAATTTCAGGAAGAGAGCAATGCTAGTAAATAAGTGAGATTGTGTCCTCGAAGGGTTTTGAAACCTGAAGTTATATATTAGCATGCTTAATGGAGCAGTTGTGTATAGTAATTTCCTGTAGATTATGATGAGCCAAATGGTGTCTTCTAATGAAACTTCAGAGAGGAAGGAGAACATTATTAATATTATCCAAAATGTTTTATATTTGTATAAAGATATTATATTTCAGATTCTCTGTTACGTGGAATCCAAAACTTCTAGTAATAACTCAGCTTTTAGAAGCTTTTTTCCCTAAAAGTCAAAGGAGCCCTCTGCATGTTACCACGTGTTTGCCCACCCCCACTGAAAATTCACACTGTTCCAAGAAAGTCCAAACTTTATTTGTAAAATTGTGTCTCCAAAGGTATTTTTCAGAAGGTATACCAACTGCTCTACCATTTTTGTACTATTTTGCATTTGTGCACAAACAACTATATACCAGGGGTGCCAAAAAAATGTATGCACATTTTAAGAGATGTTATCTATGTATTACTTTTCAAAGTTGAATTGAATTACAGTAGCACTGTGTAGTATGATTTCGCTCAAAAGATGGCGTTAATCAAATGAATGCGACAGGAAGGACAGTCAAAGAAAATGGCGGAAGCAAGATTATCATTCGAGGAGCGCAAGACCCTTTCGAAGTGGTATTTGAAATTCGAGAACGCCGTGGAAGTACGACGACAATGGAGGCGTGAGTGTGCAACAGAGCCTCCAACACGCCTAACAATTGCACGCATCCGTGATAAGTTTGAGATGCGTGGTACTGTGTGTGATGTGCACAAGGGAAGATCTGGGAGGGCTTTCACAGCAATGAGACCTGCTGCTTCTGCGATGGTGTTGGAAGAGTTTACACGCTCATCACAGGAGTCTACCAAACAATGTTCGCCATAATCAGAAGTGTCCGGATGCTGATGGTAACCACTTTCAGCACCTCTTGTCATTGCAGAAGTCAAATGTGACTTGTGTTCAATCTTTTGTTATTGGTACATATTGAGTATTACAATTTTAATACAGTTTTTTCCTTTCTTAAAATGTGTACACATTTTTTTGACACCCTCTGTATTTACCTTTTAGAACTTCCACTTCTCTCTGGCAGGTTAATAGGGTAAATACCTTCCCTAATATTGTCTTTGTCTGGGTCTTCAGCTCTGCAAACATCCCCTCGTTCCTTGTAAACGCTCCAAAGCTCAGCAAACAGCTGTCCCTTTAGAGTTGAATTTTCTCTTCGGTATAGCTCCATTTTCCTCCGTTTGGACAGATAAGAAAGAGGAAGCCCAACTTTGTGAATCTTTTTCAGTTGTCAGTCTCCAAACAACCTCCCAGCTACTGAACTTTACAGCGAAGTCTGGAGTGAACAAAATAGAAATATGTGAGAACAGCATGTTCTCTCTCCATGGCTGTGCCTGGTGTGAGAGTGAAGGCATGATGGGGCCCAGGACAGCAGAGAATTCGGGGCTAGAGGAATCCACATCCGTTAGGCCAGGGTAAGTAAGAGGGAAGAACGTCTCATATAAGTAAGAAACCTAGTCAGGAAAGATAGAGGCAGTCATGGGAAGAAAAGAGTTTCCTCACAGACATCATGTATTTTTCCCCTTTGAGATTCATATAATAACGTTTCTAATACATGGGAGTTTTTCCTTACTGAGAAATCAAGTAATACACTGGGTGATTTCTGTCATTCCAGCACTGGTTCTGAGCATGTGTGAATAAGGGTTTATAAAAATCAGTCCTGCATGAAAACATGTGCCTTAGAAGAAATTTAAAGGAGGGCCTTAAATTCATTAGGACTCTGAGAGCTGTGAGGGCGCTGATTTAGCCCTGAAGACAGAATGTTTTAGAGTCAAACCAATCAAGTTCCATTCCCCTTTTAGTCACTGAACTTCAGTAAGCCTCAGTTTCTTCATCTGTAAAATAGGATAATTCCATTAGCTTTCTGGGATGGTTAGAAGATGAGCCAGTGTCCCAACCTAGAATTACCCTTGAAACACAGTAAGGTCTCCATCAATGGTACTTGTAGAGGCTGTTGTCATACCGTGCTTCACCAAAAATAAGACCGGGTCTTATATTAATTTTTGCTCCAAAAGACGTATTAGGGCTTATGTTCAGGGGATGTCATCCTGAAAAATCATGCTAGGGCTATTTTCTGCTTCGGGCTTATTTTCAGGGAAACACATGGTAGAAACTGAAAATGGATAGTTAAGTGGATTGCCTTTTTTAGATGTCCTTAGCATTCTGGGGCTGTGGGTTATGGATGGAGCAAATGGAAGGGGGATGGGTGGTGGAATATCTGCCCCTTTCCTCTTACCTCAGTACTGGGCCTAGCAATTCCTTCTTTCCTTTTTTTGTTGCTCATTCATAGTAAAGTAACAGGATGTGTTGTTCCACCAAAGTATTTGTACTATGAAAGGACTGAGGGAAAGGTTGCTTACACTTAAATGATTAAGGGCTGAATTTTAAGCTTTATCATTTTGGGGGCTTTCATAATAACACACGGAATATACGATTTTCCTTTTCTGCCTATGCAAAGCTATTAGCAAAATTGGAGATTGGAACAAATGAAAAATGAATTTGATCTTGTAAAGTATCCAGAGTATGTAACTAGGATAGTGATAATTATTTTTTAATTCTAAGAATACTAAGAAGGTAATAGTAGCCTTCTTGAATACAGAAAAAGCTCTAGCAAAATTATGAATGGCCCATTAATTAAAATAACGTTGCACATGAAATGGCAGCAGAATACAGATGAAAATACGCATTACGATAACTTTACATTAAGCAAATTTTTTGTGAGAACAGTAGCGAACCCTTACAGATAAGAAGATAGATGGCTACCTGTTTAAAAATATTTTCATCTATAGCAGAAAATATTTCCAAAAATAAGAATTACAGTTATTTGAACTAATTGACTCAGGCCTGATTACATATGTTGTATCTCCATAAGTTAACACCAACTAGAATATTGTGAAATGATGTAGTACAGTCTTGTAATTTATTTTAAAGTTTTATATAATATTTGCCTATTTTTTTTCTTTTGATATCAAGGTTTAGGAATTAAGTCATGGGGATGGAGAAGAGTATGTGATATGGGGACTTGAAATGAGATGAATTCAGAAAAGCATTTCAAATAAGAAATGACACTTAGGAAAAAAACAACCAAAAAGCATCATTTATCTAATTTAATATGTGCTTGAAGATAAGGAGACAGCCAGGGAGATCATCCAAAGTGACAGTCATTATTATTATTATTATTGTTGTTGTTATCATTTTTATTTTGTTCTTAGTCTAGTAAGGTAAAATGGCCTTTCTTCTAGGAACTGAGAGGCGTGATCAAAGCACAAAAAGGAAAGTCATGCCAAATGCATAGTGATAGTTGCCAACCACTGCTGGCTGCGTATTAACTCAATGATAGTGAATGAAGTACAGCAAGAGAGTCTCTGATCTCAGTTTCTTTCTGGTCATAAATAACATTCACCCCCCGCCCCAGTCCCCACAAAAGAGACTGCCTTGCAGTCTCCTCATAGCTATTTCCTCATAGCTATCAAGAAATTCTTAGAGTTTTGTTGCTGAGAATATAAAAATGAAATTTTGAATATCAAAATTTTACTTGAGAGCTTTTTTTTTTTTTAGCATGTATCTTAAACATCGTTGGAAGTTCTATGTTAGTGAGCCATCCCAACCCCCTCGACAGACGCAAGTGAGTTTCAATGAAGTTCCAAATTTGAAAACATATTTTCACTGAAGAGGATCATTATACTTTTAATATAAATTGTAGTTATAAGCAGACATGATCTTCAGTTTCCTGAGCACATTACTTTGTGAGAGTGTGTGTTTTGAATTTCTTCTCACCTAACGAAAGTTGCACCATTATTTTAAAAGTCAGTGTGGATTCTACCTTGAGTTGGGTTAGGAATCAGTGCTGGGTCACTGAGGCTGCGTGGGAGAACCCGGAACCGAGAGATGTGTGTTTCCTTGGCACACCTTTCATGGTCTGAGTTCTCTGGGCTTCCAGAAGCAATCCTGTCATGATCTTTCCTTCTGGGCGCTTTATATTGCCGCAGGGAGCCCCACACATGTTCTGGGCCCAGTGCAAGCCAATCAGACTAAAACATGGCACTCACAGGCCAGTGTGGGAGACTCACAGTCCTGAAGAAAGCAGTTATGTGCCACCAAGAATAGGAGACACAGTGGAGTGATCCAACACAGCTTTTGACGGGCAAGCAAGTCTTCCTAAAAATAAGAATGTCCTCGCTAAGACCTGGTACCTGTCAAAAAATGTTTCTGTCTTTAGCAGAAGCTATTTCCAAAAATAATGAGTTTCAGTTACTGGAACTAATTTAGTCAGGTCTGACTCTCTCTCTATGACTTGCCCCTCTTTGCTTCATTTAAATGGCAAAGTAGCAATTTGCTTATTTAGCAGCCTCCATTTACAATGGATTTTTCCAGAAACAAGTAAGGTATGACCGACCTGTCTTCTTCTCTGGATAAATCTTCTTTTACTAGCATCCATTTCTCTAAGACTTACGAAGCAGAAGCTAACCCCTGTCTGCCACCAGCCTTCCGTGTTGTGTAGTTAATAAGTGCTTTTCCTTTCCCGGTCCTAGGGTTTGTTATTGCCCTTGGGCGATATGTTCGGGACTCACAGCCTGAATGTTAATAACAAGGTAAAAAAGGGCTGAAACTTCTGTGTTTTCATTAATTTTTTTTTTTTTTGGCAGCCTTGAATTGATTGCTTCCCTTCCCCCAACGCACACCCGGTGTGACCCTGATTTAGTGTGGCTTAATCAATAGACTGCAGAATGACTAATTTGTTCCCTGTCATTTCTTTACAGACTATTTTCCAAGCATAGCAGAGTAGGAGCACACCGCTGTCTGGGAGCCAGGGTGAAGGGACATGTTGAGGCAGAGAGAGGCAGCTGTCGGCATGGGATGGCTGCGGTGATTTTACAAAGAATAAACAGAAGGGGAGAAAGAATGGCAGTGAAGTGCGTCTCCCTCTAAGATTGTTTCTGCCACATTCTGTGAAAGCCCTCTTGATAACAGGCATGTGACACTTTCATCCCTGTTGTTTTTGCTTTGTGTGGATCTTTATAAGCCGTGGAAAAGGTATATTCCCCATCCAATGGGCCTAGTGGAGCTCTGCAGGTTTTTAAAGCATCCAGTCAGAAGAATATTAAACCTCTGAGTGCAATTTAGGGTTTTCCTTTCCCCTCCCCCCCCAGGAGATAAGTCCCCCCCACCCCCCCACGCCATTCTTAACTTTTCTTCCTCTGATTGCTGTGTGGAAAGACCCGATGCCAGTTTTATTCTGGGGGTGGGGGTGGAGGGGTGCACAATAAATACCTCATCCAAGTTGAGTGCAGAATTTTGTGGATGTGCCAGATCTGCTGCCCACTCACAAGTCCACACACACCCTGGCTGGAGGCAGCTGCCATTTGTTCCTTTTATTCAGCCCCTGCTGTTTACCAGCTACTTTTCATGTTTTATCTTCATTCTCCTAATAATTGTTCGATTTTAAAAATCCAGAATCTGAGAAAGAGATACAGTGATGTGCTCAAGGTCACAGAGCAGAGGACCACGGGGTAAATTTGGGATTTGAATTCACATTTGTCAGACGTTAAGTTTTGTTTGCTTGCCAGTGTACCACTCAAGCCAGCCAGGGTATCTTCAGGGACCGGGGGGAGCACTTGAGATAGCTGAAAGAGCAGAGGGGTTCAGCGTGGTCCCAGAGAGGTGTGATGGAGACCACCCTTTACAGTGCGTGTTCTTCTGCGTCTCCGATGCGCCATGCTAGCAGGGCGGCTATGTAGGTGGAAAGTGAGACGCTGGGAATCACCACTTTACGAGCTGCTCTTGGAGCGAAACAAACACGCAATCACCTTGAGCCATACACACACGTTACTGTGTTTGTTCATGGAGCAATACAGGAGGAATTCTATGCATTGTAGTAGCTACCTCCAAATCCTGAGCTATAGTGCTACTTTGCCCTCTCTTCTGGGCAAAAGAAAGAAGTTTTTAGCAGCAAACAAACGGAAAGCTCGCACAGAAATAGTAGAATACACATTTTTCTGGCTCTGTGGATATATTTTATTCACTGCTTATGGTTTGGGGCTATCCATTTATGAAATAAAAGAATTTTGATGGCAGTGGGAATCTGTATTTCTAAGTAGATAATTGCTCACTTTAAGTTTTGACAACAAATAGAGTATCCAGTTAAAAATAAGCAGTGAGCTATGTGTCCTGCAGGAAAACATACTTTATGGTTCTCTTACAGATGAGAATGGGACAGGTGTGGGTCTGAAGTGTTCTTTGTTCGTATTTCCTCCAAAACAGTTCTTAGATAACAGGATAAAATATTTGAAATGGACTTGATTTGTTATTTACATGATATTAGTAATAGAAACATAGGGTTATGAAGTTCCATGTGACATTTTCTACACCAATGATTCTCGTCTAAGGTGGGAGGGGGGGTTGATTACATAAATATACTTTTTTATTAATGAAAACTATAAGAATGTAGCTTGACCAGATATGGGCTGGTGAGGCAAAGAAGATAGCACTGCAGGAGCGTAAGCTAACGAGAACGTGAAACACCTCTAAACCCTCTTAGTATTTCAAGTTAGGTTCCCATTACCGAAATGCCGTTTTATTCATCACTCTCCTAGGCTGAGATTTACTGAATAATTTGCTAAAATTGACTTACTAATTGATACTCGTACAGCAGATCTTTAATCAATAATATCCCTAAAGTATTTTGTCTTTGGTTTACAAAGAGTTGGAGGATGTCAACTGACTAATTCCATAGGCAATAGAAATTAGACTTGAAGAAATAAAGAGAGGCTGGAGGGTAGGAAGTTGTGTCTGGGAGTCACAATAATAGCCAACATTTTTTGCCTATTTAATATGTGCCATTTCTCTGTGTTGAGCCACACATGGATTAGCTCATTTAACCTTCGTGAAAACTCTATGCAGCAGGTAATATTAATACCACATTTTACAGATGAGGAAACTGGCAACGAAAAGATTTTTGCAACTTGCCTCAAAACTGATAATTGTTGGAGTGACATTCAAACAGATAATTCATCCTCCCTGTGTTATTCTGCATAGAGTAGATTTTTAAGCTTTGAATATATTGAAAACTAGGGTCCATTTCATCTTAGGACATGCCATATGAAGAGGATGAGCAAAGTGATGAGACAGCCAAGAACATAGAAAGAAAGCCAGTCATGGAAACCACACAAGAATGTGCAGACAAGGAGAGCGCTCTTAGGAAAAGCTGCAGAGAAATCAGGGAGAGAGAGAAATTATTTCATCTAGAGATCATGTGTCTTTGGGAACTTTGGGTAGAGCAGCTTTGGGTGGGGCATTTAATCACATCTCAATATGTCATTCACTTTTTTAACCTTTGGATTCGTTTGCTCAGTGATTATCCTTGTATATAATTTAAGGTGATTTGAAGACCGTTATTTAAGCTAGGATATTAGCTCTGAACTTTTTTTTAGCAAATGAGAGCCTATGTGACACTCCATTTATTTGTCCTATTCCTCCTCTCATCCAAAATAAATAAATACCTACATAAAACTAAGGGGGAAAAGGTGACATGACTTATATTAGTGGACTCTTGACAGTGAGATTTCCTATGCTTTTGACTAAGACCTCAAAACGTATCACAGTCTTCCTTAGTTTTCATAAATGTGCATAAGGGATAAAGCTCTTAATATCTTCCTTTTTTTTTCTTTATTATTCATTTTTTGCGTTGAAGACAGTGAAACAGAAAAATGAATGGCATGAAACACACATAACCCCCAGTTTTTCTTTTCTGTGCATTCTGTCCCGATCTACACTCTTGCTGCTGGGTCAGCGCCGAGTGTCACCACTCTTGTGACCAGCTACTTTGACATGTCTCTAAACCCATCTGTAGTATGTGATATCACTCCCTCCTCCTCACCAGTCTGTCTTCACTACAGGCTCTTGTATGTTTCCTCCCCGCTCCTTGGCTCCTCATGAGTTTCCCACTCACCGACCTGACCTCTTAGTCTATAGTACCCACCACTTACTTCTTGGCCGCCTTCTCTTTTGTAAAATCTACCCTCCGTTCCGAGTGATCTCATCCAATCTTAGGACGTGAAGGACCATCTCAGGCTGATGAGTCCCAAATTGATGTCTCCAGCCCAGACTTCTCCAGTGAACTCCAGCCTTACGTGTGTATGTTTTTTAGCTGACTTGACATTTCTGCTGCTTTGTCACCAGTTAAAATTGTGATATGCACTGTTTGTTACCTGCATGGACTGGAGGGCCATCTACATCATCTTTTATCTTCCTTACTTGACTGTCTCTTTCCACAAAGAATATAAATGACATGAGGGCAAGGATTTTTGTGTTTTGTTCACTGTTGTTTCCCGATCTCTTAGAATGGTTCCTGGTGTATTGGAGGCCCTAAATTCATGTTTGTTGAATGAATGAAGTTTCAGAGCCTAAAACAGAGTTCTGGAGTCAGTGTGTGCAATTGTATTTTCCTCCTGCTTTCTGAGTTAAAGTCCCAGCCTAACAATTTTCCACCTCTGAACAAAAGTACCCAGATCTTTATCCCAGTGAAGAAACACGTCCTATTAGCGCCAGGGGGACAGGAGAAGCACATGTTACCACCGTGTCCCTTTGGCTCAGAATGACTTCAAAGTGCTATCCCATAAAGGCAAACAAATCCAGAGACCTTGTGGTTTCCCTTAGCCTCTGCTGCATTAGCTGAAGATAAATCTGTGCAAAGTTCACGAAAGGAAACAGACAACTGCATTAAGCTATGTAATGACGACCACTAATTGCCTGGGACAAAATGGGTCTCTGTAGGCTCAGCTGCCATGCGAGGTGGGGATTTTCCCTTCTTGTTGGTAATGGGAATGAAAAAACAAATAAACAAATGAACAAACAAAAACACATCCAAAGTTGCAAAGAAACAACTGCAGTTCAAGTTTAAGGTGATTTTCACGGTATCTCTTTGTTTTTTCTTTTTCCTTTTTGAAAGCACATCTTGACAGCAAAAGGTACATGTGTCATTGTACAGTGATGGAGGCATCTGCTCCATTAAATGGAAACAATGCTCTTTAGGCCACTAGCAACCTACTATAGTGTGTTTAATTTTCTCTGGCGTATGCATTGTCATGCAAATTGTTAAACTTACTTTTTTTAGTTGCTTGTTCTTATATAGCCACTCACCCCTCTATTACAGTGATCCAAATTGATTTCATTTTCTGTTCATTTCTTTCTTCATTTAAGTGAGGAGCTTGTTTACTTATGTGTTCTCCTCCCCATTTGGTTTTCACATGGTTGGTTGAGTGGTCTTGAGTAAACCAATTCACGTTTTCTGTTGCACACGAGTCTTATGAGGATCAAACGTGTGTGTATAAATATGCTTTATAAACTACTCTAACCATTTAAGTTGATACCAGCCTGGATATTAGAATAGTCAATCTCTAAGACTCCTTTCAATTGTAGAACTAAATTATTCTAAGACTTCCAAAAGCAGTCTTTCTGGTATATGTTATACATTTAGGTAATCGGGGTATGTAAATAAAAATATTTCATGTTTAACTCTTAGAAACCACAGATTTATCTCTCTCTCTATATATGTGTGTGTGTGTGTGTGTGTGTGTATACACATATATACATATATATTTAAATTTAAATAGTACATATAAATATAAAATGGTGATCTATATCACCATTTTTTAAAAAATCTATTTAGAATGTTAGTATGACCTACACACACTGTGTTTTCAGTGTTTGCTTCTCAGATATTCAGAGCACATTTTATTCCACAGTAGAATTATTTGACAACACACTTTCTCTCTGTCCTCTGACTCTCCGTGGATGACCTACAAAAACAAAATAGCATCTCCGTTTGTTACGAAAACCCGATATGACTCTTTTCGAAGAATCCAGTTTTATTACCATGTTCCAAAGTAATTTCTGATAATCCAGTCAGAACCTTCACTTTTGTTTGTCATTTGCAAGCTCTGTTGTGAAGAGGGCAGTCTCTAATTTTAGCCTAAGAAGAAAGGATTACAAGGCAAATTTCAAGCCCCTGGTTTTGCTTCCTGATCCACTAAATTTGTAAATTCTAGGAATCTATTTACTTTTAAAAAGCATTTTCTTATTTTTAGTGCCAGTTTGTTTCAGATTTCCCACATGCATGACTTTTATAGTCCTGTATAAAGTTCCCTGCCATATTGATTTAATGGTATTTTTCGATAAATTTCCCGTTACAGTGCTTGCTTCATACCAGGCAGCCAAGGGGGAAACAGATAGATGTGCTGGTTAACTAATTTTAAAAGAGAAAGAATTCCATTTTCTTCATTCTTTAATGTCATAGCTGTCCTGCCAGTGACCTGATACTGAGATGTATTAGGTTTCCCCCTGACATATGTTGCAGGAAGTAGTGACCTGACCTTTTAAAAATTTTATTAACATTTATAAATTTGTTTTAGTATATTATGCTGGAAGCAATGATTTTTCTCCAGAATGGATTGGGGTGACTGGTATGCAGATTGATAGCCATGTCATATATTAAGCTGGGGGACATTTTGTAGAGTATACCTTACGGCTTACCCTTCCTACCTTTAAGGTTTATGCTAATACGGATGGAAACATTTTCAATTTTCCTTGAAAGCATTTGACAGAAAACTGAGTCATTACCGTCATCCTTTACACGTCTGGTTAGGTTTTGATTATTGCTTGGTAAAACACTGAGGCATGGGCATTTATCCATGAAGGCATTCCACCTTTCCTCAGTACCTGATATGTTCCAGACACTCTGCCAGTCCCTGGGGATGGAGGGGTGAACGCCACCATCCCTGGTCCCAAGTAGGTTACAGACTGATGGATGAGGAACCCGTGCTGTACAGTCCAGACCCTAATCAAAGGGTTTTTTCCTCCAGCTCTTGGTTCATAGTCCCGACCGGAGCCTTGTATTCTCTTAATTAGCCTATTATGTCCTGGCTCTTTCTAGGAAATCATTTAATTTGTATATTCTACATTGTCAGAAATATTTGTGTGGATTATTCAAGAGATCTTTATTCATGCAAATCGTTAGAACTTAGCCTGCTGACTTCCATTGCCTTCACAGTTCTCTCTCATCTTTCTTTCTACACCCTAAGAAACCGAGAAGTGGGTGGTTTTTATAAAAAGGAAACTCGGGAGCCGGGAGAGCACGCAGGTGGCCAGCCTTTCTCACCTGTTTGCCATAATAGCCGTTGTGATTCCGAAGATGATTTACACTCCATCCATCATTTTTGCCTTTTTCCAAATGCTTCTGAAACGTACATGAAGCCTCCTCCCTCCTCAGTGAGTAGGGATTGTTGTTTTATTTTACAGTAAATATTTGTTTATTTTATAACAGGGAAATTGAGGCATTGAGAACGTAAGTGGATAGATAAATCGGTTCTGGACACGGCTGGGAAACATCAGCTAATGTTTATGGAGCCCGCGTGGAGAATAATACCTTCCTAAGGCCTGTGCAGTGTGTTGTGTTTCGAGCGTCCCACTCACTGCTTGAGGAAAATATTTGTAGAACAGAATTGTAGAACAGAACTTTTGTCCTCAGGGGAAACTATTGTTTTGTTGTACATTTGACTTTGATGTTTGCATTTTCTTCTTGCATTTTACTTTTCACTTCAGCTATGTAAGACCTAAGAACCTTGGCCACGTTTCCTGGTTCCAGGCTTTTCAGGTTCAGTCACTTGTGTTTTTTCAAAACTGTGAACACGGTCATATATCAGTTACCGTGACAGGAGCCATGGCCAAAAAGGTGAATTAAGAAACATTTCTTGTTCCCAAGAAACTCTATTCTAGTAGATTCTTATGAGTGCCATAAAAGTTTGATAATACTCTTTGTTTGCTTGAGTTTAAAACAAACAGCTTTCTTCACTGCAGAACTTCTCAGTCTTCTATATACAAGGTTCATGGTGAATTTCCAGAGACAAGTATCCTATGCAACATTTTCTAAGCTTACGTGAACAGTAAACACATCATACAAGGGATAGATATATTTTGGATTTACTATTCTTTAGAATGCACTTTAAAGAGCCGATAACGTGGCCATTTTCCATCATCCACTTGTCAGACAATCCAGCTTTCCCACACATGCATGTAAGTCAAAAGAGAACACATTGAAGAGAAAAGCAAGGCCTTCTTACAGCTTATTTTCCATGCGTACATTTAATGGGTTTTATTCCCCTGCCTATATTTATCACACTTCTTTTGACATAAAATACCATCGAGAATAAAACCTATGCGGGCTTCTGCAGTACATCAGATGTTAGCAGTGAGCCACTGTGTTCATTTGTGGAGCATGGAAGAGAAAAGCTCACCAGTGCCTCAAACACAACATGTCTGTTTGAGTAAAAACACCCTAAACATTATGATGGGATATTTGTAAGGCAGCGGATGAGAAAACTACAAAGTAAAAAAAAAAATCAGCTGGTGGATTCAGATATTTCGCGAGAAAAGAGCAAAAGGCATTTGACGGTAAAAGCTACTTTTAGCCTATCTTGACTGTGAAGCCTATTTATGGAGGAGTTCATACCCAATGCACTGGTTGTTGGAGTTCAGAGTTTTGAAGTAGAAAACTCCTGATCCGGAATCATGTGAGACACAGTGAAGTATAATGGAAGACTTGGGAGACACGGGGCTTTTTCAGGCTCTGCTTCTAACTAGTTCTAGTATCCTGAAGAGTTGAATATGGGGCTAGACTAGGTGATTGCTAATCTTTTCAGAGTTACTCAGTGTCTCGCATAAAAATAGCTTATATAGATTGAGCATAAGGGTGAGTACTTTCTCTTTCATAAGCTACTACTCAATTTGGGGGGAAAAACAGCTTTAAAGAGTGACTTGAATTTGATCTAGCACACATCCAGTGTGTAATATAGTCTGTGGGCATCTTGAGGTCATGTTCATGGTCATTTGCCAAATTGCCTGTTTTCTGAAGCTTTTCTATAATGGTGTCCAGTAGCATCATAATAATAGAGTTTCATACTTGTGAATAGATTATAATTCATGTGTCTGTTCATCTGTTAGTTGTTTGGAACTCAGAATGCATTTTCTCATAGAAATAGTCTTACTTGGTACAAGCCTCTGCAAAACAGTTTTATCTGTCATATATCTCTAGCGTCTTAATGTAGCTTTCTCAAATGTGACTGAAATAGAAACATGTATCCTGGGAATGGATATAGAGGTCGGCTTGAGATTCTAGGAGCACCTCACTTCCTACAGAAACCTCGGTGTGGGGACAGCAGCCCTCACGCGGTGTTGGGCAAATATAGAGGGACTTGGAGTCCATCCAGCTCGGTCTTCTTATTGCAGAGAATAAGGACGTGGCCCCCAGCACGCCCGAGTTCTGCGTCCCAAGGCCCAGGGCAGGGGGTTCTTTCTTGAGAGAGCTGGGTGGTGAGGGGCAGAGTCTCCAGGTCACACGGCTTGGGTCACATGGCAGTTCTGGGGTGATGCATGGGCAGGTGACATGGTGAAGGGGATCTGTGCCTGAGAGGGGAAGTGTGGGACCCTCCCTGTTAGGGCCAACGGAGTTGTTCTCCACTTCTTGTCTCCTTCTTGTATCCCCCTCTCTCTTCCTAGGTAGTAATGCATATTGGGTGAACCCCCTTTCTTTTAGCAAGAGGACATTCATCTTTTCCCCCCATTGGCACTAGCAGTGCATGAAAACAGATCCTGTCTTACTCAAGGACGCCCTGACTGGGGGAAGAAGTGAGGCGCAAAAGTGAGGTGTCTCTGGTGGTTGCAGAGTCTGCAGTAGTGAAAGGAGCGACAAGGGGATGTGTGTGGCAGTGGGTAAGGAAGGGGGGCTTGTGTGGTGCCCCAGCCGGCGTGTGTGGATGAGGCTGCCTGAGTACAGGGCTGGTCCCCACAGCACAGTGCCTGGGAGGCCCTTGCTCAGGTGGGCGAAGAAGTTAACAAGAGGTGTGGCGAGTACAGCTGCTCACTCCATGGCTGGGCTGGGGTGCCTGCGTGCACGCGGGGCGCCTGAGTGCATACGGGGCAGGGGGTTAAAGGGAAACTCCCACTGCTTTTCTGATGAGGTAGAATTTGTGGTGTAGTGACAAATCCCGGAAAATTTTATATGGCAAATAGGAGTTTAGGAACCAAATAAACAACATTCAAACACCGCAGTGAATGAAGGACCATGTTTATTAAAATGGCCTGACTCTGTTTAACACACAGGGTCTACTCCATTACCTTCTATCTTCTTATATTTGTAAAAGATAAAGATTTACAGTGACGTGTAATTGTGTCACAACAGAAGGATCCCCGCCTCTTCCCTTGTGTCTGTTTCTCCTGGTTCTTTTTGCCATTTATTCCTTTATTTTGGCAGTTCCATTCATCGTTTCTTTGTCGGCCCTGCCTCGGACTGTTCCGTGGTGTAAGGCAGCGTGGTTGCTATGTTGTGTTGGAGCCTCAGCAGCCTCCACTTGGAATTCTGCCCCTGCCTCCAGACCCGAGACTTCTTTCTGTGCCCCTTGGCTTCCCTTCTGTATTGGCCACATCGCCCCCTTTTATATGCAGCTGATAGTTTCTATGGTAATCCTCTTAAGTGTGATTTTAAACAATTACTGTGATACGTTGTTGTTAATACTCATTTTCCTTGTTCTTTTATATCTGCAGTGCACCATCTTACAATACTCAGTGAATGTGAAAATTGACACAGAAAATGCATTATTATTCCTCTCATTACAACACAGCCGCGTGGGTAGTGTTGTGCAGCTCTGTGTAAGGAGAAACAGATGCAAGGGTAGTTTAGGCCCCTGACCCTGAGGCCCACAGTGACTTTCTGCAGTGAAGTCCAAGAGAGGCAAGGAATGGGTGTCACTCTCAAGCTCTACAGAGTTTAAATCTGCCAAGGAAAAAATGCAGATTTGTAGCTTGCCTGAAATGATTTAAAGTCACGTGGGGGATGGGGAACGAAAATCTTAACGAATTGGTGGCTAGAATACTTTTTATAGTCTAAAGCTATACCAGAAGCAATTGTGTGAAACTCTAGAAATCAGAGCTGGAAAGGAGAGTGTATTATATAAACAAATGCACACACATTCCCTGCCAGTTGGGCTTTTAATATAAGACAAGCCAATGAAGACAAAATGCATAGTCTTTAAGGCACATCTTAAGAAGGGTCAGGGTTACTGACTTCTTCTCACATTCATATGCTTAGTTTATTTTGAGTTCTCCTATTATGATAATTATATTATTTTAAGGTGTGAATTTTTACAATCCAGTTACTTGGCAACTGACAGATTACTAAGTGGGGTTTGTGTGTTTAACCTCGTGATTTCGGTTATATTACATTTACGTGCCTTGTCTAGAATGTTTGCCTTCAAGTGTTTCTCTGTGTTAACCCAGTTGCTTCCCTTTATTGCTGCCATATTACAGTGAATGTTTCTGCATTTTCATGAAGAGCCTATTAGCAGCATAGGCTTGATTTAAAGAATTTCTTCAGTTTATGAATACAGTTCATCTTTGTGAATGAGTTTAGCCCTTTAATGCCATTTATTTGCTCCACACCATAAAATGTAATATAATAAATAATGGGTCCCTTGGGCTTGTGGTAAAACTCAGTGATCATCCTCTCAGCAGGAAGATGAACACAACTTGAGTGGAGAAATAATGATCAAAATTTACCACGCTCACTGGGATGCCATTTATATACCTGAATCTAATAAAGGCGGAATTATAGTGCTTAGCATTATACTTAGGGCTGGCGTCTGAATGTAATGAGACTGGGAGAGGGAGAAGACTCAGTCCTATTAGCACCATTTTAGAAGATTATATTAACTCCAAATTAGCAATTCAAGTAAGAAAGTGTTCTTAAAAGTATATGACACCTAATTTCTTGTGCTAAATAAATGTGAGGTTAGTGTTTTCCATCATCTTCATCCATGGAAAAACCCTGGAAATTTTTTTTTTGGCGGGGTGGGGTTGGAGGTAGAGGGACCTTGTCTCACAATTTCTTTATTATCAATTCATTATCAGTTGGGAGGTTTTCAGGATGACCCTACGCGACAGTTATCCGTAGATGAGGTATCCACAAGCCAGAAGCTCAGTGTGGTTCTTAGAGCCATTCCATTTCATGGCAGAAGTCCAGAAAGAGTTGACTCATGAGTGTCCTGTATGTGTCTGATTATATTATGAGGTTATTCGCGTTATTTTTGTCATATCTTTGCTTTGTTTCCTTTCATCAGACATGTGTTCCTTGAAGTAAAAGGGTGGCAAATTACATGCCTATCGGAGCTTGACTGCTAAGCTCAGTGAGTGACTCAGGCAAATTGTAGGACCTTTGTTTCATCTTGGGAGGCCAACCTATGCAGCAGTCTGCTCTTCTCCACAGTTTCTGTTATCTGTGGTCAACTGTGATCTGAAAATATTAAACGGAAATTACAGAAATAAACAAGTCCATCAACAATGTGTAAGTTTGAAATGTGCACGCCATTCTGAGGCGCGTGATGAAATCTCACGCCGTCCTGCCCAGGACATGACTCATCCCTTGTCCAGCGTCTCCATGCTGGACACGCTCCCCGTCTGTCGGTCACTCGGTGGCCGTCTTGGTTTTCAGTATCCCAGTGCTTGAGTTCAAGCAACCCTTATTTTACTTACTGGCATATTTACATAACCTATTATAGTGTATTGGTATAATTGTTCTGTGTTATTACTGGTTGTTGTCCTTAATCTCTTGCTGTACTTAATTTATAAACTTTGTCATATGTATATATAGGAAAAAACACAGTATATATAGGGTTTGGTATCTGTTGTGTCAAGCATCCTTTGGGAGTCTTGGAAGATATCCCCCTTGGATAAGGGGAGGCTACTATACTCAGGTCCAGCTAATTGTTGTCATCTAATATATAATCCCAGTGGTGCTACATCATCTAAATTTGAAAATCAAACAAATTAATAAACAAAAATGTTATATGTCTTTGACTTTTATGTGAAATCCTCATATGTTCAATTGTCATCTTTTTTTTTTTTTTTTTTAAATTAACTGCAGTTGTCTTATCCCAAATATGTCAGCCCTCTGGGTTCATAGGTTGCCCACTTGATAATTCTCCTTTAAATGATAAGTTCAGTAGCTTGAGGCATCACGTACCAGTTTGAGTGTGTCTCCATTTTGATTCTCCCAGGCCATGTGTATTTACCTCATGAGACATTGCTAGGGCTTTTCCTTGAAATTAAATCACTCAAAACTTTCCTTGCTTTCTGCTGGAACCACCATCTTCCAGTAATTTGCCAAAATGACCAACACAAAGGGAACGAGGAGAGGCACCCGCTATATGTTCTCTAGGCCTTTTAGAAAACCTGGAGTTGTTTCTTTGGCCACATACATGTGAATCTAGAAGAACGGTGATATTGTAGACATCAAGGGAATGGGTGCTGTTCAAAAAGGAATGTCCCCCACCTGTTCCCATGGCAAAAGTGGAAGAGTCTACAGTGTTACCCAGCATACACTTGGCATTGACTGTTGTAAACAAACAAGTTCAGGGCAAGTTTCTTTCCAAGACAGTTAATGCACGTATTGAGTATATGAAGCTCTCTAAGGGCCAAGATAGCTTCCTGAACCATGAGTAAGAAAATGATCCGAAAAAGAAGGAAGCCAAAGAGAAAGAAAGGTACCTGGGCTCCTCTGAAGTGCCAACCTGCTTTACACAGAGAAGCACACTCGGCGAGAACTGATGGAAAGGAGCCTGAGCTTCTGGAACCCATTTCCTATGAACTCATGGCATGATAGGTGTAAAAAAATAAAAGACCTCTGTACTGTTAAAAAAAAAATCACTCAAATTTTTACCATCCTCTATAGAAGAGTGCTGAATGAAGTTAGGTACTACAAAGTACAGGTTTGCCTTTATGGTAGTAGGGTCACAGGTAAGTGCTTTGGTGATCAAATGATCAGCAGAGTCTTCAGCAAATGGAGGCATCAGCTGCACGCTTAACTTTTTAAAAAATAAGTATCAAAGCATTTTCTCATTTCATTCAAATGCATTCGCTAAGTCATAATTTTGTTTGTCGTATGATGTTCAGAAGAGTTTATATTGATCTCTCTGCAACCCAATGTTGTAGATAAAATTAATTTAGTGTCAACTAGAATAGTATATGCACGTATCAATCTATGAAGACCTTTTGTGATCATAGTTCTGTTTAAGGGTATGTTAAATGACTTAGAAAATACCAGGTTATTCTTACAAACCCATCAGTACATTATGGAAAAACACTATAGTCTGTGTATAAGGCTGTGGTTCTTTATCAGAGAAGGGTTGACTTTATTCTGAAAGATTCTGAGGCCTGATTTACTGGTTGTCTGCTTCTGGTGTGGACAAATCATTCTACTTTGGAGACTGTTCGATTTAGAGCAGAGTGTATTCCTCCTGGCGCTGCCAAGATGAATATCCCCAGACTGTATCTCCAGATAACGGGGTCGGAGTGGGGAACACATAAAGTGACCTCATGATGAGCGACTCCAAAAAGCACGGTTTTCCTTTGGGTAGCTGGGGGTTCGATCCTTGTTCCTTTGTTGGACAGCTTCAGTTATTAGATTGAGATGTAATCGGCCTTCTTGTAATTTTGACTTCTAATCTCTTCAGCTTCTGAATTCACACAGCACTATTTGGTTCTCTTTTCTGGCGGTCAATGATTTTTGCCTTGTGGCTCATCTCTGTTTGGGAAGGCTGCCTACTCCGTGAGCCTGTAGCTTTGAAGTGAACATGAGTCAGCCAGGTCAGCTGATGCCACTCTGTCAAGCAGAGGGTCACAGACGAGTAGGCTGAGAATTATAGTCGTTCATTCATTCACAAAAATACTTACTGAGTGTTCATTATACACCAGGAACTGTTCCAGATACTAGATGATACTCATACTCTAACTTTATGTCTTAATTTCTTTTCTAGCCTGTATGCTCTATGAGAACAGAATTCTTTTCTGATTACCTTTGTGTCTTCCACCTCACCTAGCACAGTACAATACATTTAGAATATGACCAACATTTTATTCTTAAATGATTAAAGACTGAGCATACCTCTTTTGTAGAGTACCATAGAGCAGATCTAATCCCTTTATGACAGCCATTCAATAGATGGATCGTATTAGCCCGATGTCAGTCTAAACAGCCCGAGTGCTTCAACAGTTCTTTTTTCTACATGGTTGGATTGCCCTTCTTTGGTTCTTCTGTAATAGAGCATTGCCCCTTTTTATATATAGGAGCCAGGACGGAATGCAGTATTTGTAATGAGATCTGATCTGTACAAAGCAGACAGGAGGGTACTATACTTTCTGTGATTCATTAATTTCCCATAAGGCATTTATTAACCACCACCTTCTCCTTTTCTTTTCTAAAGGCAGTCTTACTTTCATTTTATTTTTTATTAAATAAATATATGAACAGGTTATTGTATATCTGTGTGATATCCAAATATGTTTTTCAAATATTGAACTATTTGTTTTCCTCTTTTCCTGATAATTTTTATGAGTGAAGATTGTGATTTTTATTTGCAGTAGGAGGTTCTTATGTATATTACAGAAAGTTTTCAAAAAGTCACATGTGATTATTATTTGGGGATGCAAAATACAGCAAGGGCGCAAGAGGGAGGGAGAGAGAGACTGAGAATGAATGTATAAGGACAAAGTGATCCATCTGTAAGGCTTGGTCTTTTTGCCTCCTTTATTGTGACAATCATTCTTGTTTATACCGCTAACATCTGTCTTTTCCTTAAAGAGTATTATTTTTTATTTGAACTCCCTATTTCCTATGCATGAAATAACACTAACTGGTTTTATAATTCTTAGTGTTTCCCTTGTCTCCCATTTTTAAGTTCTAGGGAAAAAAAAGTAAAAGATTATTGTTGACATCTTTGTTATAGTTAAGATATGTTGCTCTTTCTAGGACAAATGACAAATCCCCATGTCTGCCATTCCACAACCCTCCTACCAGATCCTAATGACCTATAGTTAAAGTGCCCCTTCCAGGTGATTTACTGGGCTTGATTTGTTCCATGATTTCATCTTTAGACACTTCCATCTTTGTCAGGGCCATACTGATCTCCCCACAAGGAATATAGAGTAGAATTCTCATATGTCAAGTGCATTGTGTGCATTTAAAAAAAAAAGAAAAGAAAAAAATGACTGCCATCCAAGTTATCAACCATAAGGATAAAATTCCAAAGCTCCAGTTTGAAATTACAAGCTTGTGTTTTAAAGTTTGCCTTTTCTTTCTTTCTTTCTTTTTTTTTTTTTTTACTTTGAGTTTTGCTTTCCTCCTATATTGCAGCTTCCTTCATTCTTTAATTTAGTCAATATTTCTTAAATACTCACTATGTATAAAGAACTTGAGGATTAGTAAGATAAGTGAAAGCTTTCTTTTCCCTGTTCCAAAGCCACTCTTAAATCTTTCCCTCTCTGCTAAGTAGCATCAGAATAGAATGCTTCGTGTGTTTTTCCTTTTTGTTTTTACCTAAAATATTTTGTATAGTTTAAGTTCTTTTCATTGGTAGATATGTTTTAGACAGCCTACCTTACTTAGTGAAATAGAATGTTTATTTAATGTCCTATAATGTGTTCAACAGTCTACTGGGCTTAAAATGCACCACTCTACTTCTGTTGACTGTTTGTAATAAGATTCTATTTTCTCCTGTATTTGTTCAAGTTAAGAATAACCTAAAAAAAGGGGGTGAACTTTATGGTATGGAGATTGCATGTCAGTAAAGCTGTTTGATAGATAGATAGATAGATAGATAGATAGATAGATAGATAGATAGATAATAGATAGGTAATAGATGATAGATAGGTAGATTGATAGCTGATCAGTCCTTCTTTGAGCACATTATGGAAAGGCAGGGTTCTTTGGAAAAGACAATAATACTGGCAAAAATAGAAGGCAGCGGAAAAGAGGAAGATGATGACATGGACTGACCTCGTAAAAGAACCCTAGGCATGAGTCCAGAGGAACTGGTGGGTCAATTGAGGACGGGACATTGTGGACGTCACTCATTCATAGGGTCGCTGGGAGTCGGAGCTGATCAAGGCACAGAACACACACGCAGATAGATCAGTCTAAAAGATCTTACCTAAAAAATATCGTTGTGTCATAAACAGGAATAGCCCTCATTGGTTAGACTTAATCCTGTGAATAACAAATGTGCTGGGCCATTTGACAGCACAATAGATTGACTGCTTTATTCCACATACTAACTCCATTTCTAAGGCGTGGGAAAATCATAGTTAACTAATTGAAACACTCATTTGGATAAGAACTTACGCAAAGTTCAGTAATTCTCCATTTCCCACTTTGTTTGCAAAACACAGTGTAGGTACGGAATTACACTCTTCACAGCTTGTTTCACTGTCACTGTGTGTTCGCTAACACCGACGTGATTTAATGCAATTTACTCCCAACCGTTTCCCTCATCTGTTTCCTTTATTAAAGTAACTGATTTTTCAAGATTACGTTTATTTTGAAATTATCTTACTTTTTTGGAGGTCTTAAATTTTATCATACACTGAGTTCTCACTCTTCTGTTTTTTCTCCCTTTTAAATTTCCACATGTGTCACCAGATCAGCTCTTAATGCCGCCTACCCTCTATCTTCCTGCCTGGTTGATTTTAGCTACTTCCTTCATGTAGATATTTTGGTTTTATATTTTTCTGGTTACACTTTCTATATTCGAACCAATCTCAGGACTCCTGTTTTGTGAAAATAATTCAGGTCCATCATTTATTAATAATTTTTTGGCCTCAGGTTTTTTGTCAACACTCCCAATTTTGGTAAAGTGGAACATGTTTTCACCTGCTATCCCTGTGAGTTGGAGACTTCTCTCCCACAAATTGTTCTTTTGAAGATGAACAATTTTGCTGAAAGCAAAGGTGCCATTTTGAAAATTTTAGGAAAATTTTTTTTCAGAATTTTACGAAGCCGTTTTTTCCCCCCTTTTGCAGCCTTGTTCCAAATCCTGCTTTTTAACTTACTTTCCACTAATGCCCTTTTTAAGTTCTCCCTGTTAGCACTGATGGTGGTCACTTATCCTTGCTCCCATGCTGGTAGCGCCCTGAGGCCTCCGAGATTTCTTCTCAGTGAGGGTGTTTCACCACAGAACCACCTGGAGCCCAGCTTTGGGACGGATGTTCCGGATGCTCCAACTGAAGATGCCCCATCATGCTCAAGAGCTGGCGTGGGGAGGGTTTGTAGCTTCACTGGAACCCCACCTCCTCCTCACAGGATGCTGGAGACATACTAACTATAATGCTTTATAGCCAGTTGACATTGCTGGCCGTTATTTGTGGCAGGGTTTTTCTTCTCCTAGATTTTACATTTTCTCATTGCACAACATTCTACAGCATGCGGACGCTAAACGATTCCTCAAACATCACCATAGATGGTAATACATGCAGTACAACATTCGTTTGCTAGTTTGTCAGTGGTACTGTTAGTATGAGAGTAAATAGAAATGAAAGTTTAGAATGGTTAACAAATTCTAATACCTCATTGTTAAAAAGCATTTTTTTTTTTTTTAAATTAGGTGAAAGTCCTTCAGACTTTTTATTGATTTTTCTTTAATGAATTTATTTATTTTTCTCCCTTCCAAGCAACCACCTTTATTACCCAGCATAATCCTGTGTATTATAGGCTAAAAATCTTTGTTTTACATCTGGAGAACAAATGGCCTTTCCTGCTTCATTCTCAGACAAGAGGGTGATTGAGGACTTTGATATCAAATTCTTAACTGAAAGAAGTTTTGTCTCAATTTGAAAGAAAATAATGATAACACAGGGTTGTCTCTGCCAACCAACTCAGGCATATGGGACTTTTCTGTTTTTCTTCCTTCACTTGTACCCTAGGCTGCAAATCCCACATTTTCTCCTAAAATTAATTTAACAATATGGCAAGCATGTAAAAATATCTAACATAAAGAATATAGCACATTCTACTGAAATAGGAGGCCAACAGTTTACACATGCTGGATGTAATGCGTTCTTCACCTTACATAAATCTCCAGGAAAGCTATAGGAAGGAAACACATTTCCCCCGACCCGACAGGATATAAAATGGATACAAACCAATTACTTTTTTGCAGTTCTTAGAGCAGTCTTAGGAATATTGACCCTTCTGACTTCATTTTCAGGCAAGAACTCTCTACCCCCACCTTGCAAGGAAAAGTAATTGAGCTGAATTCTTAGCAAGAAGTACATCAGGGTTTTCAAAGAATAATTTTGCTGGGACTTCGGACCTCATCACCTTGAAAACGTGCCAAAGGTAGTCATTCAAATACATTTAAGCCTGTAATCACAGTGGTCTTTGATGAACTTTTCCCACTTTAAAATACATCAAAGTAAGTTGAGTAGGGAAAGCCATTACAAAATCACTATATAAACAACAACATTGATTTACTTTTCTCCTTTGGAACCTCCCCTCCCCTTGTTTTGAGCTGTTCAGGTGGGCTTTCTATAGTGATATAATCAAACTCTCAGAGGCCATCAAAAAAGAAATTTTAAGTGATTAAAAAAAAATTCCTTAAGATTTCAAGGAACCTGGTCAGTCTCCCGAGTGCCCAGTTTCTGGCTGTGACTTTTAAGTTGAACCTTTTCAATGGTAAATAGCCTCCTGCTTATGCCTGTGTGTTTTGGCTTAAAAAAAAAAAAAAATCAATCCTGAGAAAATGGGCTTCCATCTTCCTTTCAGCCCTGTCTCCTTTGATGATTGATATTAATTCAGTAAGCTGCTGACCCAAGAAAAAAGAATTGTTTGTGCTGTTGTTTTGAATAAATAAACTTACAAAGAATCAATGGCTGTAGCTTAGAGAAATGAGCCGGTGGGGAGCATAAAGTCTTTTTCTGTTGTGTTTCTCATGTAAATAAAGCAGGTAAAGGGCATTGCAGCACCAGATATCTTTTTGAATGATAGAGACTTGCTTCGAAGGGGAAATTGTTTTTAATTTAAAAAGAAATGTTCTCTGTATCTGTAATGGGGGGAAAAGTCTGTATTTATGACAAAATAGGATGGCTACTTATTCCTGTGAATAGTTCCCAACTGGCCGTAGCAAAGCAAGTTCCCCCATTCATTGCGAGTTTATGGATTTCAGTGTTCCCACTATACTTTAAAGGAGCATTTCTGAAGGACGTTAGAACGCTTAATTTTCAAAAGTTGAAAGGCAATGTGGTCTGCCAGACTAGAATAGTTAACCTAAGTGACTTTTCTGATCCAGCCGTCTGTTTATTGACTGACCATGAATGAGTAATTTTGCGTTTTCTGTGTCACAATTTCCTTTACCTAAACCATCCCATCAGATGGTATCATACGGAGGGAAGGTGACATCACCTATAATGACTATTCTGCAGGCAAAATATGGCTTCCTGGGTTCCTGGCCATGACACGTACAGTCACTGGTCTACGCATAGGCAGTGCAAGGTATTTGAAAACATAAAGGCAGCCTTGCTTTTATTACCTTTTATTTCGGTACCACTTGTTCAGCAACATCTAATAAAGACCATGTGTCACTTCTCAGCTTAGTCACAGATGTCGCCCAAGGAAATTCATGTTACTAATACATGCAGAATCAGAACTTAACATTAGAGTTTTATAATACTGTTTATTACAGCTTTATAAAGTGTAAATGACCTAAACATCAAGAAATAACGAGGAGGCTAAATACATTATGGTATTTTCAGGTAGTGCGCTATTATATGTAGCCAGGAAGTCGCTTTCCCATTCTGTAAAATGGAGCTAATAGGACCCATCTCGGAGGCCTGAGGTGAAGTCTAAATAAGGTCATGCAAGTGAGGCATTTTGAACAGTGACTGGCGTGTATGCATCATACAGTTGTTTGCTGTTTTTATTAGTGGCATGTTACAATTATTTGCACAAAGAGCTTTTATTGGCAAAGATAAGTATGAATGTTTCAAGTGAATGTGAGATTATAGACATAATATGACCTTAACTATGTAAAATATTACTAGGAGGTAATATAACAAATCATAAACATAGATATCCCTGAGTAGTGGTTTTCCCTTTCTACTTTTTTATTTTTCTGTATTTCTCATGTTTTCTGATGAGCGTATGTTTCATGATTTGAAGAAAAATGTGATTTAAAAAAATATCAATAGCTCTGATATAGTATCCAAGAATGCATTCTATTTAAAAGCAATGATCTGATACAGCAAAGTATGCTTGGGCAAATTCAGATGAAAATGAACAGTGTGTACCCATCCATTTAGGCCAAAAGGAGATGCTATAGTTCAATTGGATTTGAAATCCTAACTATACCAGTCACTAGATAGTTTGATGTTAGGTAAATTACTTAAGCTCTTAAAGTATCATCTGTAAAATGGAAATAAGTTCTTTTTTTTTCTGTTTTTCTCATAATGTGGTTGAAAGGATTTAATGAGGAATATATGTGAAAATGCTTTCTAAATATTATCTAAACATATTCAAAATATGCTATGTAGGCTTTTTTTGCTTTTTAGAATTTAAATATTATGGACTTGCAGGTATAAATGGTATTAACTAAAGATATTTACTAAAGTTTTTAACAAAGATTGACATATGTTTCAACAATTGGAAAATAGGTTTATCTAAAAATGTCTCTTGGGCTTAAGGCTAAACTATATCCCCCACTGGGCTTCAGAGTTCTGTGAAGAACTGATTAAGCTTTCCAGAGTCTACTTTATTTTATAGGAAAAGAGAGTCAAGTAGACATTAAGTGAACAATGCTCTTGACTTAGAAGGGGAATGATGATTTTGTGCATACATAGCTCAAGCATCTAGCACTTCATTGGCTCCTAGCCCAGCCCTCTTCCTTGTTTTCTATTTAGTCTGCAGGAAAGTGAGTGAAGGAATGGCCATGACTGGGCCCCATTTGCTGTTGGGACAGTGACGTCTGCCAGTCCTGTGCTGAGCAGCAGAATTAGCACCACCCTGCAGGTTTACAGTTTTAGCATGAACTTGGGAATCTGCTTTACCCTGTACTCAGATAAGCCGTGTCCATCTTTTTCAGGTTTATTTATCGTAAAGTAAAGGATCTTTGTGAAGGCCAAAGCAGATGGTATATGTAGAAATAAATGGCTTTTGAAAACACCTGAGTTACAGAAATAGGATATTTGTATAGTCTCAAAATATCTCTCCAGAAGTCTTTATGAATTACCATGGTGGTTTTCACCTAAGTCCCCAAATTCTTTGATACTCCTCCCTGTAAGAGGCAAAGTCTGATCCTCCCGCCCTGGGCTATGGGCTGGACTCAGTGAGACACAATGACTCCCCTGTAACAGCTGTAGTGTCTGGAAGGGGACTGAAGAGTAACTTTCCCGGGGTGGAGAGACCTGACAGACATCGCTTGGCATGTGAGCCCAGTTTACATCACCAGGAGTGACACGAGTTGATGTCATGCACCCCCGAAGCCATAAGGTGGAAAGGGCACTTCACCTCCGTGGCATTTCCCCCAAATTCATAAGCGCAGTCTGAACTTGGGGACACATCAAAGAAACCAAATAACTGGCAAGTACTCTCCAAAAGTTCTGAACTCACACAAGACAAAGACTGAGGAACTCACTGTCATAGATTAGAGGAAAGTGAGACATGACAACTAAATTAATGTGACAGCAGGATTAGACCTTGAAACAGAAAGAGGACATTAGTAGAAAAACTGGGCAGCTCAGAACAGAGTCTGTGTGAAGTTAATGGTATTGTACCAATGTTAACTTTTTAGTTGGGGTAATTGTATGATCATGAACTAAGGGGAAGTAGGTGGAGTGTAGAGAGAAACTCTCCGTGTTTTCTGCAACTCTTCTGTACGTGTGCAATTATTTCAAAGTAAAATGTTTAAAAACAATCTAGGACGTAGGAAGTGTACAGGTATATAACAATGTTATTCAAAAGAAGTGATATGCCGTGTACTATATTCAAACTTGCATAAGAGAGAAAATCTGTAGAATGAAAATTGATTAATCTGATCAAATTTTGCGACCATATGAAATTTTGACTTAATTTATTTTGTTGCCTTTTTTTTTTATTAGTTTCAGGTGCACAAGACAAAGCAAAACTTAGACGTTTATCATTTATATCCCTCACACTGTGTGAACCCCCCTCCCCCCATCCACTATCCCTCTGTACGTTCCCCAAATTAGTTTTCAAAACCCCGTGGTCATCTTGTGGTTACCGACTATTTTCTAAACCTCTCAACTTCCCCTTATCCCCACCCCCCCGCCCCTCTAGCAACCCTCAGTTTTTCCTCCATGTTGTTGCCTTTTTTAGAAAAATTATTCTATTATACATTTACATTGTTTTTTTTGTGTGTTTTTTCCTTCTGGCAGATCTGTGTATGCATTTCCTTTATTCCAATGTTCATTGAAAAATATCTCCATTAACATACTTTTCCATTTATTGTGGGCAAGGAATGTTATATCAAAATGGTGGAGATGGAAGTTCATAAAAATATAAAGATTTACAAGTTGGATAAATGATATAGAAGTCAGAACAACAAATAAGTCTATTAAGCATGATAAAGACAATAATGCCATTAGAATAGCTAATAATTCTGGCATGGTATAAATCTTGCACTGTTTTAAGGACTTTGCGTATATTAATTTATTTTATCCTTATAACTAAAACGTATAACCTCTGGGAGGTAGGCACTGCTGTTATCATTTTATAGATGAGAAAATTGAGACACAGAGGTGAAGCCTAAATTCTTACAAAACAAGCTAATCATTTGTCCTATTTCTGAGAATTCTTACACCATTTGCAGACCATGTTTACTAAGAAGCACCCACCTAACCATGCATGATATAATGGAAGAGAAGCGTATTGTGAGCAATTTCATAAGCCATCTTTCTCATGCGCTGTTGTAAGTTCATTGCCGACCAGTCCTATGCCAGATGTAAAGTCATGTTTAAGATCAGACCCCTGTACCACCCCACAGGGCCTGAGTCAGAATGACTCAAAAGCTACACCTGCTGGGTCCTGAAACGCAGTATTTTCTCAAGCATCAATGCATGTTTTTAAAGGAAAGGAATTGGTCCACACGTGGCAAAGGGATCTATGGATTTCCCCCCATGAAATGATTTTCTTTGAACAGATTGGTGTTCTGATCCTACAGAGACTCTTGTTATTATGTGAAAGTGGGGGAAGTATGAGGATGCCTTTGAAAGACCACCCCTCGCACCTTGATTTTCTGAGCACTATGACTCTTTGAATGTCATCTCTGCTCTTTCACTCCTGGATTTCTTTATGGGGCCTTCCATCTCCTTCCCTGGGTATTTATATTACATGGCTCATTCCAGCTGACACATTTTGTTCGGGTTATCAGACAGATTAGAAGGAGTAAAATCACTGTGAGTGTTGTTTCTCATTCTTTCAAGTCAACTGGTTCACAGATAGCACCCCTTATTGCTCTGCTTGGGGCATAATTGATCAGTATCACGTTTGCAGCTTACTCTACATGTGACTGTTAATTTAACTCACAGTGTGCTAATTTCATATGCAGCGTTGGTTCATACCTTAGGGCTCAGTATCTAACATATATATTAAACTGTCAAGAGGCTGGGAATAGAAGAATGAATGGTTTGTAATTTGCTCATCTGAGCCTTTATAACTAATATCTGTAGCTTTTGAATCAAATAAAATGCCTTGTGATTATTATGCTTTCACTGATCATTTGTTTAGTATTTTTTGAAGTTAGGATTTGTAAAACTAATTTTCAGTAAAGTCCTCTTTTAAAAGCCCTACGCTTAGTTTAGTTTTTATGGTCTCTGCACAGCACGCTCTCTTTTACCCAATTTTGGGGCACTGATATGAGAGTGTTAGGTATTCTGGAACCCAGAAAAGTAATTTTGCTAGCTTTATTAAAATGTTTTTCACTGTTGTCGCATACTCATATGCAAAAAAATCAGGTAATATCTATTAACGTCAAAATATGAAAAGCTGATGAATATTTTACCTATACATCTAAATATCCAAAATATAAGATATAAAATAAAATACCTAGAAAGCAGAAAATTTCCCTTTAAAATTTTTTTTTTCATTATTGAAACATAGCTTATTGAGCAGGTGATTGCAGAATGCCTCCAGGTTCGTTTCTATATGTATAGCAGTCTGTCCTAAATCATTTAGAAAGTTTCAAAGTCACACTTGCTATTTTAAAGATGTATTGTTCTGCCAATATAACATGTCTTGTTTATCCAATTAGTTCAGACACCTCCGCTTTAACAAAAACTTGAA
Source organism: Rhinolophus sinicus (assembly GCF_036562045.2). Lineage (NCBI taxonomy): Eukaryota > Metazoa > Chordata > Mammalia > Chiroptera > Rhinolophidae > Rhinolophus > Rhinolophus sinicus. The sequence goes on along the minus strand of NC_133760.1, from coordinate 63,657,711 downwards.
CTAGTGGAGGCTGCTTAGCACACAAATGAGAAGCTTGTATAAAGACTGGTCATAGCTCAGAAAAGATGTCTCTAGATGTCATATTCTTCTGCCCTTTGACAGAACTACATGTAAACTATGAAATAGTGTTTTGCAAATGACAGACAAAGTGTTCATCCTTCATACTCATTTATTACACTAAAATTAGTTAATTTAGAATGTATTTAAAATGCCAGAAAACTTTATTCTTTCAGTTTCAATGCACTCTTGTAACTTTGTAAATGACGCAGAAGGTACCGTTTAACTATACTGTATGTAAACTTGATATGCTTATAAAGACAAAGGACTTTAATACAAAATTACCATATTTTCATTTGATTTTCAATGTTGACTGGTAATTTAAGAAATACCAAATTACCTCGATTTTTGAAATAATTTAGTGTGATGAAGTAAAATGATTTTTGCAGACTATGTGACAAATTTGTGGGTTCTAGGTCAAAGAAAGTGGGGAAGAAAGAATATTAGAAATGACTACATAAAAATAAAGTGAAGGGACTTTGATTTTTGGCAAGGTTGAGAGCTAAAAAGTCTGGAAAATTTCCCAGGACAAAAGAGTTAGAAATGCTAGATATAATGTAATAAAGTTCCTTTTAAATGTATTGCTGACCTTAGAAAGTTAGAGAGTAAGAGGTCTCCTGGGGATGAAAATAAAGAGAAAACTAAAAACCAGAGCAGTAAGCTGATACTGATATTGTAGCTGCCTTGGGGGCATTTGTCAGTCTCTGCAACAAGAGGTTTGAGTTTTAATAGCTGCATCACTACTGGAGACAGGACCTTGGGCCTGTACAAGAGGGGATTTAGAATGAAAACCACCGTGTAAAGCATAGAATTTACACCTTCAGTAAATGGGTAGAATAGAAAAAAATCATTCATCACCAAAGGGAGATGGCAAGAAAATTTGTCCTGGCAAAGCAACCAGTTCTCTAGAGGAATAGCCATCCATGTAAGCCGCGGTTCTTCACATGCATAAAATTTCCTAAAACATGAATCTACAACCCCGAGTAATGTGTAATCACGACCTGGAGTCAAGCAGAAAAAATGAGCAGGTAAATTAGTTTCCAACAACTTTAGAAATGGAATTACTGCTTGCAAAATACAAAATGGTTATGTTTCAAGCCTTTAAAAAATAAAATTTTATCCAAAACATGATAAAAGAATAAGAGACTGTCAAAAAAATAAGACTGGGCAGTCTTGTAAAAGAACCAAATAGATTTCTAGGAATGAAAATTTTAATCTTTACATTAAGAATTTAGTTCATGGTTTAACCATCAGGTTAGGGACATTCAAGAGAATTGCAACTACTTGACAGATCTGACATAATTACTTAAACTGCAATGAATGCATAAAGACAAAAGTTTTAGAAATATGAAAGAGAAGTTAAAATACGTAGGATGCTGTGGCAGTTTTTAAAAGGACCACAGATTTTTTTGGTACTACTCCTATCTTGAGATGTAGTCTACGACCTTGAACCTGGGCAGTATTGTAACGGCTTGAACCAAGAGTATGGCGTAAATCATATTATGTACCTTCTAAGGCTTAGTCGTAAATGGCTATGCAGCTTCTACCTTATTTGCTGGAATAATTGTTCTTGGAGCCCTGATCTGACGTGAAAGAAATGCAAGTACCCTGAGGCTATGATGTTTTGAGGAATCAAAAACCACATGGAGAGTCCAGCCCCAGCTCTTTGGGTCACTCCCAGTTACTGTATTGTTCCCCAGCTGGGGTCCCAGATATCATTGAACAAGCACAGTTATCTCTGCTCTGCCCTGTCAGAATTCTTGACTCACACAATGTTGTTGTTTCTAAGTTTTGGAGTTTTTTTGTTGTTGTTTGTTTTGTTTTGTTTTTAACATAGCAAGAGGTAATTGGAACAGATGTAATTAGATGTTCTAACATACTTTGAAAAGAAGTTCCAAAAGAAGATAATACAAAGGATAGGAAAGAGGCAATCTTTAAAGAAATAGAAATTGAGAAATTTTCAGAATTGATGAATAACACGGATCCCTTTGATCCCAGAAATGTAATGAATCTTAAGCAGGAGAGAGAGAAGAAACCCATACCTTACTGCAGCAAAATAAAACTGCAGAACACCAAAGTCAAAGACATTAAAAGACAGTAAAAGCAGACAGAGAAAAAAGATAACTTACTGAAGAAGCACAGCCTACATTAGTAAATATAGTGAGAAACTGGAAGCATCCTGTTCGTTTGCAGAAGGACTGGTAAATACTTTGTGATATTTTGTAACGATAAAAAGCTACCCACACTATCCAACAGTAAAAAATAATTAATGGGAGCTACATATCAGTGTGAATCAATCTCCCAAACATAGTGTTTGGTGAAGAATATGGTATGATGGCATTTACGGAAAGTTTTAAAAATATGAGACACTGTACGTATGTATGGATCTCTGTGTGCCTTCTTTAGAAATCCATACATGTATAAAATCTAAAGACAAAGTTTTGAGTGATAAACATTAAAGTCAGTATAATGGTTACTCCCGAGGGTGGGAGTGGAGAAGGAAAAAGACTATAACTCGGGAGGACCACACTCAAGGTTTTAACTCTGTTTCTTCAACTGGGTAGCACTACATGACTGCTCAGTATTGTTCAGGCTTATCTGTAGGCCTGAGTAGTTTATAATGTTCTGAACAGAGTATGAAGACGTAATGAAGAGGTGTAAGAGGAAGCTCTGTGACATTTCCTTGAAGGGAACACATACCTAGTCTGAAAGGATTTGGAGCATAGGCATTAAGTGAATTTCTTGGCCTTTTAGTTTAAGTGTAGTTTAACACACAGGAAAATGGTCAAAGAAGAGGTGGGATGAATCAGTTGTACTTGTTTGGGAGATTTTTGAGCCTTGGTGGTGGGAGCAGATGGAGTGGAGGAGGCGAAGGACTGAAACAGGAGATGTGAAAACTTACAGCCGGAGTCGAGGAGTTGTTATGAATGGTACATGTTTCTTGATAACGAGGAAGATGGACTTTGAGCTTTTAGATCATTAGTGAATCCCACTGAAAAATGTTTACATTCTTAACGTCTTCTGATCTTCTGAATATCTATAGCAACAAATAATCTACGTTTCATTGAAGTTGACTACTTTTCATTTCTCGAACACCTGGCAATCACCATAATATGTCAATACTAAATGAATTTCTTGTGAGTGAGTATGAATGGGAAAGAGGGGATGTATGTTGGGGTGGGAAGGAGAGAATGGGAAAAGACAGATGGAAATGAAGGACTTACTGATTATAAATTTGCTAAGAATGGTGGTTGTGAGGCCATTGCTACCATCTTGATTCTTCTCTTTAATGGTAATTTGTTCAAATGGATATGAATGCATTTTGGAGATGACAGCTTACTTGGAGATTTAACTCAGTTTTGCCAAATCCATTAGCAAAACTTTTTCTTATTTTTTTAGTTGGATCTTTTCTTGCAAAGAAGAGAGACTCATTCAGATAATTGTAGGTGTTATGGCATGCATATGATGTACTTGGGAGTTAATTAAAAAATGTAGGGGAAACACAGGCGTGGTAGGAAACGTAAAGCTGAGCAGGAGACAAGAGTCTGAATGATAGCTGGCCCACAGAGATTCATCTCGTGAATGATTCATTAACTTCCATGCTTGCTTTTTCCTCCTGGTGGTTTTATTTTCTCACAATTTTAAAATTTTACCTTATCATGGCATTTCTAGTGTTTCTCTACATCATGACTAGTTGCTTTAGCGGCTTTTTTTCTCAGTTAACTACCTCATTTCAGTTTCAGCTGAGAGTAAGAATATGATTTTGGCTTTGAGCCAGCCTTTGGATTGGCTGCCATTGGAGTAAATGTCTACCCCTCATCCAGTTACGTACAACTTGGTAGGATGGATTCATGCTGTAGACAAGGTCTCTGGCTGACTCCATCATCAGGGACTACGTGTGGGACAGGCGTCCTCAGCGACTGTGGTAATTCCTTGATCCAATTTATACACCTAGCTATGTACAGTCAGCAGAGGATGGGCTCCAGTTAATCGGCTAACACAAACTGAGAATTGACTGGGCTACTACAGTTTTGATAAATCTATAGGAAGATAATAATTATGCTTTGGCACGGTACTATGTTTAATGATTGGCTTATCATGCTTATTCCATACATTTTGAATTTAAAACTTCTGAGTTGGTGTTTGCTGCTGTCTCTATTGCTTCTTACCATGTTTCTTCCCCACACCTCAGGATCTGACTATTAATACAAGTACTAACCTTTCTCCAAACCAGTTACATTCTTCAATCTGGCCCTAAAATATGTTCAAGCAATTGTTCATTATTTTAGCATAACTATTTATTAATCAGTTACCATGAAATATGACGTAAAAAAATCCTGTTGGATAAAGGTTAACAAACATTTGCATGAAATTTTAAAATACTAGTATATAAATCTAGCAAACTGTGTGTACAGACATATGTAAAATTTACCTTTAAAAGTAGCTGAAGAGGATATCTTTATTTGCCTTGAAGCACTCTTAAAATAGTTGGTCTGCTGTGGAACTATTTAGCATCACTTTACATGCCATTGAACTCAGAGTTAGAATCATGATTTTAGACAAGGTATAATGCAAATAGAAATGTCCTGAGGTCATTGTGTAATTTTGTAGGGATCTTCACCAAAACCAGAGAAACGGCAGTACATTTTATAGCACGATTAACTCTGAAAGAGCTGACCTTTTTGTGAAGTCAGCTGAAAATAGAATTCTGTATGTAGGCACACCATGTATAGAACAGGCATTGTATTATGTAAATATCTGCATGCGTTTTTCCTTTGATCAGTATATATATTTAATAGAATGAAGTCTTCCCCAAAGTGAAAATATGTATGGAAAAAAGTGCCAAAAATAGCACACTACCTTCCAGCTTTTACTCTGAGTCCCAGTGGATTAGTGATTTTACTTTACATTAGAAATGACAGTATAGTGGTGATTGTTGCTCCTTTGGGACTGATAAGAAAAGAAATGGTGTCCAATTTTATTAGTCATTAGTATTCTCCGTTACGAATGGAATGGGAACCTCTGGAACTAGGATAACGTGTCCTGGATATTTTTTCTTAAACAAGTAAATTATCTTTCAGTATTAGTACAACTGTAGTTTGTCTGCCTTAGAAGAATAAAACCTCCAAACGTAATTTAACCTGCCTGTCATTTTAAACATTTCAGAAGCCCTAGCCCCATGGTCCAGGTCCATTTTTCTTTGTCAAGAGATGCTTCATTGGTTCCTGTGTGAACATTCTGACATTTATATTACACTGTGAATATTTGAGAAATTCAATGATTCTAGTTCCTTCCCAGACAAGAAATATCGAAAGGAGTTCATCAACACCAAATGAGTATTACAAGAACTGTTAGAAGGACTTCTTTAAGGAGAAGGAAAAAAAAAAGATCAACAATCTGAATAGTAAAATGTCAATAACTACATAGTTTTCAACAATTACTTTAAATGTAAGTGGATTAAATGATCCAATCAAAAGACACAGGGTGGCTGAATGGATAAGAAAACAAGACCTTTACAGATGCTGCCTACAAGAGACTCACTTCGCATCAAATGCCTGCACAGAATGAAAGTGAAGTGATGGAGAAAGATAGCTCATGAAAATGGAAACAAACACAAAGGCTGAGGTAGCAAGACTTAATACCAGACAAAATAGACTTTAAAACAAAGTCCGTAGCAAGAGACAAAGAAGGACCCAGTAATCCCACTGCTGGGTATTTATCCAAAGAAACCCAAAACAATATTTCCAAGGGACATACGTATCCATGTGTTCATTGCAGCGTTCTTTACAGTAGCTAAGATACAGAGGCAGCCTGGGTGTCCATAAATGGATGAATGGATAAAGAGGAAGATTTGGACCTCTTCCCAGCTAACCTGTCAGTCATGAGGGATTTGTTGTTGTTATTATCTAATGGCTGAGCAAAACCAAGCCATCAACAGCTTAAATAAGCCTGTGTTGGTAACTGTTACAGTGATAGTACCTTTTGTAGTGACCATCATTAGTGATGTGCGTTATGTTGTCTCAGCATTTTAAAAGTTTGAAATGCAATTCTAGAGGTATCCAAATTATGCTTATCCGAACAATTATTTTGCATGGATCAAATCCTATTATAGAAAAAGCCAAAGGGCTGTCCGAATTCATTTGTTATACTGAAACGTGGCTGTATTAGGGATTGCTTGAAATAATACCATCTTATAAGAAGATTAATATAGAAATATGGATCGAGTGTTCTCCAAGTTTCAGAGGTTATTGGTACTGTTTCTCGGGTCATTTAAAAACAAAATATAGTACTGATCAAGCAGTATTTAAAGCATGACATTATAAATGTAAAACAAATTGGTATTCTCCCTTTAATTTTGGTCTCTTTCTAGATATAATTTTTTGGGGGTTTTGTTGTTGTTGACTTTGAAGTAACATCATCTATGATTTTTTAAAATTAGCTACTTTAGAGCAGCACATTAATCCCACTCACTTTCCTTTTTACTGTTTCAGTTGTTGCATTTATCACAATTTTAATTTATTTGTTTATGTGTCATCCTTCCTTATTAGACTCTGAAGGCGAAAAGTCTTATTTTTCAGTGCCTGTGCTGGAACATTATTAGTGTAGTTTTTATTTTTTTAATTATTTAAAATGATATCCCAGTGGTTCCATCAATCATGTGCAATATATTCATCTAATAAATGTTTTATCGAGCACCAACTTCGTGTCAGAACTGTTCTGTGTTTAGAACATTTTCCTAAAAGAGATGTGCAGAATTGGTTGCATCAGGATGACCTGGGGGACTTTAATACTGGGAGGCCTGGGACCCGGAAACCATTTTTTTAAAGCTCTCAAGATAATTTTAATGTTCCCTCAGGGTTGAGAGATAAAAATAGGATCCTTTCCCTAGACTGGTTTGTCTTTTTCAGTATCTTTTGTCATTATCTTTGTTTCTATTATTCTTTATCTTTGTTCTCCTTCATGGAAACAAACCGGAAATAAAGAAAATGGGCAGCTGAAGTGGCTTAGTTTGAAACTTAAGGAAGGGGAAGGCACTTTAACAGAGATTATCTCATTTAATTCTTATAAAATTTCTCTGAAGTAAATGTTATTATTATTATTTTCCCCTAGCCCATTGAAGGTTATAAAACACGAACAGCAGGCCACATACATCTAGTGAATGGTAGAGTGTGGTTCAAAACCCAGAGCTGGGTAGCTCAGGAGTGCATGTGGTTTTCCCTCCATATAACCAGCTGTGTCGTGAAACTGAAATTAGTTGTTTTAAAATGTGTTGTGCTACCCGCATGTGTTCTATTGCAAGTATAGAGAAAAAATGCAAGTTAGTTGAATGCTTCCTAAAAAAGGTGAAACACTCTATGAAAAAAAAGATTGTGTTTATATTTTTGACCTTTGATTTTGTTTTTTTCTCCGTGCTCTGTGTATCAGTGCTTCTCCATGAGGGGGAAAGAAGAGCCTTAGGCTATTTTTAAAAGTTGTTGTGTATGGTTTCATGTAGTGGTTTCACTTTTGAGTTGAGACTATTAATCTTAAGGAAGATGCATAGGGGTCTTGTACAACTTTACTTTTCAGCACTGGAGACTCTCTCTCTCTCTCTCTCTTAAACTTACTGACAGTAACTACCAGCATTCAGTGGGTGGGTTACTCTGTACCGGGATGCAATGTCCTCTTTCTTTCCCTATGCCATGTATGTTGGCCACTGTTTTTCTCTCTCAGTGGTTTTTGAGGCCATGTATTGAAATTTTGCATAGAATGTTAAAGTTTAGAGGTTGATGGTTGATTTATTTGTGTGTGTTCTGTGTCTGTAATATTGAAATTAAAAAAATGGGCCATGATAATAAATTAGTCAATAAATGTAGGCACGTGCTTTACTGGTTCCATGCCATGTATGTATTATTTCTTATAAAGTTATGTACTAACTTAAGGTTGCTTTTTAAAAGTACTGTTATTGTTTAGTGTCAGCATTCATCTTTTCTGGAATCAAACTGATGATATGATATAAATACATGCAAGTTTGAAATTAGAACACATGTTAAAGAATCCAGTGTGACATGTATATAAAGAGGGATATATTTACATCTAGACCATTTAAAGATTCATATCTTAAACTCTTCACTCTGTTTGGGATTCCCTTCGCTAATAGCTCCCTATAGTGATTTTTTTCAAGCGTGTGTTTTCTTAACTAAATGTGAGCTCTTCCATGTAAGGACCATTTCTAGGAGTTCCAGCAGAGTCTAGAAATATTGCACATTCACTAAATGTTTGATTTTGGTTTAAGGAATAAAGTTTATTGTTTGCCATTGCAGTGGAGAATGTAGTAAAGCCATGAATTTTGCATTAAGCAGTTATAGGATAGGTTATGACTCATATTTTTAGGGAAACAAGTCCTGGCTAACTAAATTGCTTGCGAAAGTCATACAGAGTGTTCATTAAATTTAGTCTGACACTGTGTTTGTCTTTCAATCCTATAACTTTTCACTAAACCAGCATTTGCCAAACTATGTTCCACAGGACACTGGTACTCCAGGAAATGTAACTGGATTAATGACCAGTCAGAGAGAAGACGGAATTTGGGAAAAACAAAAACAAAGACCCTTGGTTAAATACAATCTAATAGGTTTCTTTACTCCAGGAATTTTCTGAACTATAACGTACTAAGTGATTGACACAGTAGGCAGTGTTTTCCAAAGTTTATATGTTAACAGAACCTCCTCTCTAAAATTACTCTTATCTTCTCTTGAGAGACTATTTTTTTTGAAAGATGTGGTTTAGAGAAGCTGCACTAAATGAATTCTGGGTGATGTTAATTCAAGTTCTTTATATCACAGTCATCTTGACTTTGTATGTGAACATAAGAAATGGAAATCTATTGGTTGTGATCTTTTTTCCTGGATTTGTCTCTGATTTACTTTATGAGTTTTGACAGATTCCAAATTTGCAGGGTAATGTTTCCATTAGTAAGCGGGATATCTGGGGAGACACATGGTCAAATACTCAACCTTTGAATTTGTGACTTTGAGCCTGTAGTCATTGATTTGCTAATAGGTCCTGGTCACGATGTATATGTCAGATTATATTATAACAAATAACAATAGACAGTCCACATTCACTTATTTAACTGAATTTGTGTTTTATTGCCTGAAGAATGTTGGGTTGGCAATTGTTTGTTATACGGGGACTTAGGTATTCAGCGTGGTCCAAAGAACAATTGCAGGGACTCCTGTTGCAGTTTATGTGAGTTAATAAAGGGGGGAAAAAGAGCCCTTCTCTGATATTAAATATTAACTTAATAGCATCTGTTGTAAGAAAATTTAAATTGATCAAATTCAAATCCTAAGCTTAATAAAGAATTAAAGTTTAGTTACAAGAGGGCAGTTAGAGTAATTACATTCTAATTTTAGAAGGAAAACTCAGGTAATGGAGATTGTGGTGTGGGGCCAGCATCTACAGCACTGGTTGTAAGCAGCAAGGGCCCATTACTGCCCAGGATAATCAGAGCAGGGGTACTATGTGGAACTGGGAATGGGAGAGGGACAATTGAGCTTTTGTAGTGCCCCCAAGGGAAGTAGGCACTTCATTTGGTTAAATATAGTCTGGAAAATAACAGCCACACAAAATAAATATTTTGAATTTGGGAATGAGACTACTGGGCCTATCTCAGTTTGAAAGGGAAAGGGGAGTGCTAGTTGTGAATTAGGGTGGAAGGAAAGTGACTCAGGACCCCAGACTCGACCTTGGTCTCACTCTGTGACCTTGGACAGCTCTCCATGTACTTCCGAGGAAATGGAAGGTCATACCTGAGGCGACTATAATTCTGTGATTCTGAGCTAGGAATATAAAAGAAAGTCAAGTAAACAGGTGTTTGCAATTGATTTTTGCGTTGACATGTAGAAAACATGATCATAGACTGATTTTTAAGTGACTATTCCAGATTGATCATCTAATTGAATTTTATTCATAAAAATATATATTGAGGGTTTTTTTAAAAAAAAAATACGTAGAAATGCAACCATTATTTCAAACATTTTTTTAGAAAAATCTTTGTTTAGAATTACTTCAGAGAAAATTCAAGGACCCAAAAATCAAGTAAAATTGCTTTATATATTTTAATATATTTTACATATATATGTGTGTGTGTGTGTGTGTGTGTGTGTGTGTGTGTGTGTGTATGGGGGGCTGGGGGGTGTATTTAAACATCAAATGATAGTACCTAATTTGTTTACTTCTTAATTCATTAGACTAAGGTTTGAATAATTTTAAATGATCAAAAAATCTTTAGCGTTCCATAATATGTCACCATTTAATTTTTTAGGACAATTTCTTAAGTAGAATTTAGAATATTTTTATAGGGGCAGCAACTCTCAGATAAATATCTAACATCCACAGGCAAGTATTTTGAAAAGATTAACTCTTATTTGGATGTTTAAATTTTCATATACTTATTCAAAATAGCAATTATAACATTCTTACCTGATGAAATCAACAGAAAGGACCAAGTAAACAGAAGATCTGAGAATCAAAATGCAGAGATATACTCAGTGAAAATAAACAGTATTTTAAATTTGTTAATGGTATTCCACCAAAGATTTAAAAACACCTAGAAAGTCTTCATTCTCTGACTTGAATTTCTCCCTGAGTCATCATTAAAATGTACTCCTAGATTTTAGAAATCTTCCGTTATCTGAATAGTTCTACACATCCTCAAAAAAATCTCTGCTCCTGTAATAGAATTGCATAATTCACAGTTTGTGGTAGGTTAATCTGAACTGGAGCTGAGTTGAAGCCTGATACTACCTTAAAGATTTTAATGAAGCTGAATATTAACACGATTAAGCAAGATCAAAAAGATCTAAAGCTAATAATCCAGTCGTTTTTAGGCACCGTTAACAGCTTGCTTCCACTGAGGCTTTGCTATGCTGATTGTGCCTGATTTTTATTTGTGTATTACATTTTCTACTAGCCAGCATTTAACTAGAAGTGCCAGTGCATTTATAACTTTAGACATGATGAGACTTAATTTTAAATAAAAGTGTGGTATTCACCAGGTCTTTCTGCTACTGTGTGAATGGACTTCACTCCCAACTAGTTTGAATTAATGTCATTTTTATTATGTATGATAAAGACCACTCTGGTGTGTGTGTGTGTGTGTGTGTGTGTGTGTGTGTGTGTAGGTCTCTGTGGGAAAAAAATATGTATGTGTATACCTTTTTATTTTATTAGTTCCTTTACCCTCAATATAATTAAATGTACCTTCCTTCTACTTCATAGGAATTTACAAACTTAGTTTATCAATTGCAAAAACATTCTGCAAAGGTGATAGACACACACATGTTTGTATTTATATTCACATTTATACATCTATATAGACTCTTAAATCAGTATTAGACTTGCTTTTTAGCTGTCTAATAAATGTACAGTTCAGCACTCTCCAAAAGAAATAATGAGCCATACGTATAATTTATTTCCAGTTAGAAAGGTCATATGTACCACATTAAATAAAGTATAAAGAAACAGATGACATAAATTTTAAGACTTTATTTTACCCAACACATTTAAAATATCATTTCAACCTGTAATTAAAATAAAAATTATTAATCAGATATTTTACATTTTTTTCTTTTCATTGACACACCCAGTGTGTATTTGGCACTTAACACATGTCTCAGTTTGGACGAGTCACATTTGACGTGCTTTATAGCTACACGTGGGTGGCTGATGGTTACTGTATTGGTGTTGTGTATAGATTTAATATGATTTCAGAGCCCCTTATTTATGACCTACGTGCAGTTGCTTTAATCTACTTGTTTATGTCAAAGATCAAAAAAAAAGAAAGAAAAAAACTTGATAAAAGTATGAAATAAGTTGTGTCAGGGTGTCATCATTCCACATCTGCTGTCCTTAATATGTACTTAAGCAGTGAGAAGCCCCGCTGGGGTCTAACTGTTAAGAACAGGTGGAAAACAAACTCTGCAAAAAGACATTTAGACTATGAATACTGAGATTGCATGAGGAATGTTTGAGAGATTCACTTTGGGTGATACGACTCTTTGTTAACCTAAAGCCTCTCTGAAGACCCTTGGGACACTAGGTTCTGCCAAGGTTCCGGCTACTCTCTTATGGGCAGTAGTGAAAAACAACATAGTAGCCTCGGGAAGAAAGTCAGCCTGCCTGCCAGCACCAGCCTCTTTGTTCCCTAGCAACATGCTCTTAGCGACAGGGTACTTTTATTTTTGCACCTGGATGCAGGAGATGCATTGCTGTCCCTCTTTCCCAAGTGCCTCCTCCTATAAAAAAGTCCACCTCATATTAAATTTGGACTTTATTCCTTCCCTTGCCTAGAAGAATAGTGTGATTCATCTGTCATTTGTTTGGAGTATGTTATTTCTTTATTTGGCTTATTAAGAGATACTATCGTGTATGCTGTTGGCTCGTGAAATTATTATAAGCTCCCACAGCAAACCTGTGTTAAAGAAATCGCTGGCAAAAGACATACTCAGTTTCTGGAGCATAAGTTTGCTGCCTCCCCCAAAACAAAGGCAAAACCATTGGACAGTGCAGGGCTAGGTGCTTACTGGTGCATATATCCAGTCGGGGGACAGGGTTTGGGAGAATAATCAAGTAACAGTGGAATCATAGACCTTTTAACAGCCTCTGCAGTAGTCATCACTTCTTGACTATAGAAAATAAAAAAGAAATACCGGGTAGAAAAAAAATGACAGCTTTCTAAATATATGTGGACACAAAGAGTATCTGCCGAAAGAGCTGCCTAAATTCTTTTTCTTTGTGTACTGACAGAAGCAACAGTTTTTAAATTCAAAATAGGGATGAGAACACAGAAGTGGCCAGTGCTTGCTGATTCTTTCTCAGGTTGGAGAGAAAACACCTGCCTGTCTCCCAGTTGCCGGGGGCTTGCAGAGAGGGGAGCCTGCCTTCGCCAGCAAGCTCTTGTTAACATTCCTGGTGGGGGGCTGGGACCAAACCTAGTCAGGGCAGGTCAGTTGCTTGAGCACTTTGCTTCTCAAAAGAAATTGCAAAAGGGAAGTTTCTGCTACTGTAGACTCTCAGGCCCAATTAAAGCCAATATGGAGACAGAGTATGAAGGAGGTATCTTCGTCTGCTCCAGCCTTCCTAACAAAATGCCAGAGATGGGGAGGCTGAAACAGCAGAAATTTATTTCTCACCATTCTGGAGGCTGGAAGGTGAAGGTCAGGGTGCCCGTAGTGTGTCTGGTGATTGGCAGGTGGCCCCCTTCTTGCTGTATCTTCCTTCACATGCCGAGACAGGTCATCTCTCTTGTGACTCTTCTTTCAAAGGCACTAATTCCATTCTTTAGGGTTCCACCTTTGGGACCTAATTACCTCCCAATACCATCACATTGGGGTTTATCAGGACTTCAGCATATGAATTGTGGGTGGGGGGCATAAACATTCAGTCCATAGCGCTTGGGAAGAAGCACAGCAGAAACAGCACAGATAAGGGTGGGCTCACATCACAGGTTGGGAAAGACCTCGGGGACTTGCTTGTCTCCTCTGCACACCTGACCTTTCAGGTGCCTTCCTGGGTTTCCCTCTGGCTGACAGCCCTGAGTCTGTGCAGCTGCTGTGGCTCATGTTGTATGTGGGGTTACACTCAGTGGTGAGGTGATTTGGACACGGAAGCTGGTGGGGGTGTACCTTTGGTCGTTGCAGGTATATAGTGCTACCTCGTGCAATCTGCCCCATTACTTCAGCTATTTGTACTGTGCAGCCAGAGACACACAGGAGCGAATTCCAGGAAGGCCGCTACTGATGTCTTTTTCCTTTGTTTTGCTTCGACATGATTGCCACCTTCTTTTTATTGTCTTTTGTATATGTAATCCTAAATTAGATAACCATGTCATGTTAGACTTGTAATCAAACCATGTTGGGCTTCAGTTTAACACGTACATTTAAAAAAGAACCAGAAACACAAGTAAAAGCCATCGCCACCAGTACATGAAACATTTTACAAAATGAAGGAGAGGGATAATTAATCACAGTATTGGTAAAGTGGAGTTTAAGGGGTGTGGGGTACAATGTGCCACATTGTCCCCATAGGAACAGCAGCAATGTAAGATAAACTATATCATTTTTATTGACTTGGTCTGTCGGTGATGGAGGCATTTCAGTGCACAACCAGGAAAATAATACGTGACTTTCACAATGGGAGATGTTTAACAAATGCTCAGTCATTCACGTACATCATCACTGTCGTTGGTGAGAGCTTGGCCGTATGGTACCGATGCCTTCTTTCAATCTGTCTGCAATGGGCCACTAAACATTTCAATTTGCTACCTGTAGAGCCAGATTGCAATGCTCAGACTAAAATAAAAGAGAAATGGATTTAGTGAAACTCAAAAAAGAGTTTCGTGGCTTTTTTTGTAGAAGGAACAAACTGAAACCCACTAACATACCCATAATCACTTTTGAGTGTCTCGTAAAAGACATAGTATTAAGCAATTCATGGATGTTTATAGGGAAAGTAGACTCATCTAGACACTGATCAGACCCCCTTCATTTTAAGGAGTTTAGACACTTGCAGCCTGGGGTGTACTGGCCTCTCCCAGGCCTGGAATATTTCTAACACTGCGCTTGAGTTGCTAGTAAGGGAGCTCTGCTAGCGAAGATGAAGTCCAGATTATTTTCTGGACTAATCAGACTGAAAGGAAAGATTTTTATCCGACAATTAGGAGAAAGGTATTCTCTCTCATGCATTTTGAAGGGAAGATAACCTGGGGCCAAGCTGACTGTGGAGAATGGTGGAGCTAAGAGAATCCCAGACAACTGACTGGGCAAGAGCTTTGGCTTTACCATTCCTGGAGCCCTCCCCACCCTGGGATTTGTTATATGAAAAAACAGATCGTCTTACGGTTATGTTCCCTGGCCGCTGAACGCATACTGCTGGATGGATCACCTTGGATGTGTGTATTCAATAGTCTGTGTTATATATTCACATACACGGTGTGACTTTGGAAAACGATGCTGTAAGTTAATGAGTACCGTCCCCATTTTCTTGAGTGACAACGAAGGATCTAGTGGTGAAGTGAGTTGCCTCAGCTAGAAACAAAGTCCTTGTCTTTGGTACTCAACTCTGTCGAGTTCATTTTTCCCATTCACATCATAATCATTGTCATGATAAAAATAATATTGGGTTACAGAGGAATACGTAACTCTGGACTTCGGCCTCTGCTCTGTCACTGTAGGATCTTGAGAAAGATACCCCATCTCTGGGCCTAGTCTTTCTCTTTGATGTAACGGGATAGGTTGTATCTGTTGATCTCCAGGTTTTCTTGTATAAACCTACCGATTCCATGAATACGTTTTCTCCATTTTGGTCTTCCTTATCTTCTTTTTTCTCAGGGTCATCGTGATCTTCACAAAAGACCAACAGTGTCTGGGGTTGTATAAATAGGGGAAAGCTAGAAGGCAGAGAATAGCAACCATGGGTGACTTTGTACTGAGTATTCTAGGCTTTGGAATGCCAAACCAGTTGTTTTGGGACTGCAGGGGTCTCACTGGTGTCTCATTTCTTGCTGCCCCTACTGAACACTCCCAGTTGAAAATGTAGACTACAAAAATGGATCTGCTGGCTACCGAACGGCTAACCCCGAAGTCGCCCTTCAAATCTTTCATGTTTCCTAAGGACTTAGGGGGAGATAGGGGTAATATTGGGAATTCAACATCAGGCGAGATCCCAGGTTGAAAATTATAAGTTAAAAGTTAGAGTAATTGAGAGTCATAAACATAAAGGTTCCTATATTTTAAATGAATACAGGGGCTTTTAAAATTTGTTGGCCTTAACTCTGCTCTTGTTTAGTATTTTTCTCTTAATTTCTAAGCTGCTTCTTAGGGGCTTTCTGTCCTAATTCATCTCTCCTGTGATGAATTCACACATGAACCCTTCTTACCTCCTCTGTATTTGGCATGTTGTTTAACCTGCTGTTGCTTCTTTGATTTCTCTTCACTATTGGTGGGGGGGGGGAGGAGAGAGAGGAGAGAGAGAGGAGAGAGAGGAGAGAGAGAGAGCGCGCGCGTGCTAGGGTACCAGTGCCTTTATTTAATTTGGGGAGGAAAGGGGGAATTTTTAGTATGGACACATGAGACTGGGCAGTTTATTTCTCATGGTAACTCTTATTCTTACTCTAGAAAGCATATTTCTTATAAGAAAGTTAGTCGAATAGCCATTTTATTCCTGTTCAAACAGCAAGAACCATTTATAGGTGATGCAGAATCATTAAAGCAATTAGCTTTGCCGTGAGTTATGTAGAAAGCATACTGTATCCCGGTCAAGAATCTTTTTTCCTGCTGCTTAAAAATATTATAGGCAAGATCTCAAAGACTGTGTTACACTACTGCCTACAGAGAGGTTTGTTCTAGCATGATTCTCGTTAAAGATGCTTTTTCTAGATTCGTTTCTTTCATTTAGTGATTCATTCAGTAAGTATTTATTGAATACTTATTATGGGCAGAGCAATGCAAAATACCGGGAACTTTCCACCATAAAAAAGTTGACATGGGGCTCTCAATATGTGGAAAAAACTCTTTTCTAGGGGCTCTCAATATGTGGAAAAAACTAATTGAACAAGTAATTGCAGGGGCGTGTTACAGAGCTGAAATACCTGTGTACGGGAGAGACTCTTGTGTGAACAACCTGCTGGTACACATGAGAGGTGAGACCGCTTTAGACGGGTCTGTGCATGAGATTCTTGCTGGTCACAGACTAAGTATCCACTTCTCACGTCTGCCCTTGACTATTGGACTTGAAGACTTACAATGATTTGTAGTATAGATCTGGTCTCCTGTCATGAAGTATAAAAATGAAAATACTGTCAAAATGGGAGCTTTCTTTTGGAGGATTTTTGTCATTAAAGAGCTTATTTGTTTTACATTTATTTTAGAAAATCTTTAAAAGTATCTTCCTATAATTGGCGGTAATTTATACCAGCTCGATATTCCTTAGACTCAGATAGAAACAAAGAAACAAGAAATTATGTTTTCACTCATTCTTAAGTTAAAAAAAATAAAGTTTTCTTAGTGAGTAAGTCCATTTGATGTTTCCCACAGCTTCAGGTTTAACTCTCAGGGAAAAAAGGGAGGGAGGAGGGAAGGAAGAACAGACGAAGACGGACGGTTAGGACATCGGAAAGGGTCACTGCTCTCATCCTGTCAGGTGGCTATTGCCCAGGAATGAAATCAGTGACATCGCCCTTTTGTGCGTAATTCAAGCTTAATAATGGGTGAAAGAACTTTTGGTCATTAAGTGAGCTTTATACTTTTACAAATGATAGAAATCATCTCCTTTTAAATTAGCATTCATTTCATAACTGAGGAGGTGGTGTGTTTCTCTCATTCGGTTGTAGAAGTTGGCTGCTTTTTTGTCTGGTGCATTCATCAAGGACCTGCTGAGATGTGACTTGTCTCTGCGTGTGCCCTCCCTCCTCCCTCCCTTCTCCCCTCTCCCCCCACCTCTGCGAATCGCTCCATGATGTGCTTCCCCCTCCACCCCATGGTGCTCTGTACTTTTATTCTTTTTTTTTATTATTAAATGTATTGGAGTTACAATGGTTAGTAAAGTTACATAGGTTTCAAGTGTACAATTCTGTAATACATCGTCTGTACATCACATTGTGTGTCCACCGCCCAGAGTCAGTTCTCCTTCCATCACCATATATTTGACCCGGTTTACCCTCTACTACCCCTCTCCCCACCTTACCCTCTGGTAACTATAATTTTATTCTAATGTACTATTCATACATTTATCCTACTGCTAGATCAGGGGCTCCTTGTGCCAGAACAGTTTCTTTGTAAACCCCATGTCCAACACAGCTGACATATACTAGGTGTGTCTGTATGTTGAATGAATGGACGGAATGTGGCCATCCGAAGAACAAAGTATACTCACCTGTATACATACACATACAACCACCGAATACACATTCATGCCGGTTGGATACAGGGCAGCCTCTGAGCCTGCTGAAAGGTCTAAATATATAGGGTCTCTGGTCTGCCTTTGGGAAGCTTACAGTTTCGTTAGAATCTAAATGCATATTTGTGGAAAAGATGTCTAAACTAGTGATTTTATTTACATATGTCCAAGATGTGCTTTGTTTAAAGGGCGAATGGGTAAAATTTATGCCAAAATGTGGTGGTGATTGTGCCCGGTATATGCCATCTGTGTATCCACTCATCCTGTGCCAGGGTTCAAGGCTGATGGCACGGCTTCACCCCGCATGGGTTAAGGAATAGGTTTTAGGCAAAGGGAACACTTACATGGCTAAATCATCAAGAGAAAAGAGGGCCCAGTTCCCCCCAGTTCCCCCATCACCCCATAGAGAGGTACACTAGGCTTGCGCTCTGCTGAGCCCGCAGTATGCGTTTGAGTTCTGCACTTTGCCTCACCATAGGGCACTAGCGAGAAAGCATTCTTGTCACGGGGGGACTGAGTGTGCTTACTTGTGACCAGGAGTTTCAGTTGGGTGTCCCAGCTGCTGACAGAAGTTGTCTGAGAATGTCATCTGCCTAGGATCTAGATATTGTCAGACCTATGGAAAGTTCCAGTTTCCTCTTCTGAAGGAGGAAACAAGCCACCAGTGCTGTGGATAACTGATCAGGGATACAGTCCCTTCTGCGAGGAGAAAAGTATTCACCTATCCCAACGAGTTTGTTGTCTAGGCAACAGTGAGTGAACTCTGGGGGTCACCATCAGATAATCCTGCTTATTGCACTACAGTGGTTAAGAATTTGGACCCGGGCAGTAGAGGCCTCAGTTCAAATCCCAGCTGGTCCATTTAGTGGCTATGTGATCCCAGGCTCTTAGCCTCTCTACATCTCAATATTCTCTTAGGTGAAATTACGATAATGTTTACTCTTCATAGGATAGTAGTGGGAATTAAAGACAATGGACATTTAGCATATCATAGGTGTTCAGCGAACATTTGCGGAAAAGGAAGGATAATGACCCTCCCAGACAGGGAATAGTGAAATGTGGAAAGACACATGCACACGTATGTTCATGCAGCATTAGTCACAATTGCCCAGGTGTGGAAACAGTTCAATCCCATCAACACGTGAATGGATGAAGAAGATGCGATGTATCTGTACACTGGAGTGCTTGCTGCTCAACTGTAAAAGAGGTGGAATCCTGCCAGTTTTTGACAAACACGTCTGGACCTTGAGGGTATTGTGCTAAGTGAAATGTCAGGTAGAAAAAGGTAAGTACCATCTGATTTCACTCTTATGTGGAATATTAAAAAATGAAAACAAAACAAACAAACAACAACAAAAGTTTGCAGGGCCAGATGACAGGTTGACGGTTAACAGGAAAGGGAGCAGAGGGCGGGTGAGATGCGTTAAGCGGTGTCGGTAGTGCGGTGATGGATGGAAACTAGATTTCCGGTGGTGAGCATGGTGTCGTTTACACAGACTATAATGTTGCACACCTGACACTTACATATTGTTATAAAGCAATCTTACCTCAGCAAAGGAAAAAATAGTTTGGGAAATAGTGGATTAAGCAATATTGGCTTTTTTCCCAATATTGGATAAACTCTATATGCCAGTGTAAACTCTGAAATTTCAAGAAGGCAGTGAGTTTGTAATATTTTCCAAAATTATTGGACCTTGGAATCTTCTCCTTTTACTCTGGTGGAAATAAATTTAACTCCGGCAGAAATAAAATTAACATCTCCAAAAAAATGGTATCCCCTGTAGCACAGTTTAATAAACATGTCTCTTTAGTAATGTTTTGTATTTATTGTTATAAAATGTAAAGCAAAGATTTTGCTCATAAGAGAAATTTAATGAGATCACAATTTGGTTTGTATTAAAAAAAGAAATTTGCAGTAAATTTTAAAAACCCACCATTAATGTGTTTAAAAGAAGAAAGGAATAGTGAGAGCATTTGTGTGGGAGCAGGCCTGTTCTGGGGATAATGGGTGGACCCATGTCATTAGGGAAAGGGCTCATTTTGGGGAGAGTAGGACTGGATTTGTGGTGAGCCCTTAATGCACCGTGAAAGGGTCATCCTCCAGTCAGTTTGGAGCCACTGAAGATTTTCTTGTCAAAGCATGACACGTGGAGGAATTTTTCAGAAAGAGAATGTGGTGGTAGGCATTCCAGGTGTATAAAAAGGTAAAGAAGCTGAATGCCAGAAGACCTTTTAGGCTAGAAGTAATTTATTGTCCAGGAAGCTGTGGATTTCAGTTGTTGGAACTCTGACCTCCACTCAGCCTGCCCGTTAGCCTCTATCCGCTTCCTTCCGGTCGCAGTTGTAATTTTCCTCCAGACCTGGATCCATCTGCTGCTGTTCTTCACTGTAGGCACAGTTGGAAGCTTAACATTGTAAAAACAAAGAGTTGGAAAGTAATTGAAATTACTTTAATAAGGCACAGTAACAAATAACAGTACTAGAAAACAACATACCAAAAAGGCATTTCTCTGACGTGGATTTTGGTGGTTTGTTATTAAAGTGAATGGACAGAAACTTACAAATAATGCTCCCCTTTTCAAGACATAATTTTCGATATAGCAAGACCAGAGATTTGTAAATGTTTGCAGTGTTCTCTTTTCCAACCCTGCCTAGCATAAGGCTTGATAGAAAGTAATCAGGGACTGATGGATGAATGAACGAACGAATGAACGAACAGGTTACAACGGAGTTCAGAATTATTGGTCCTTCCCCCACTGGACTGTGATTGGTTATGTAGGATTGTCTGATGTGTCTCCCCAGACAGAACGCAGGCCACTTGGGAAAGTAGATGGTGGTCATTCCAGCAAGGGGATAGGTAACTGGAAAGTGACTCGACTGCCATTCTAAACATGCCACCACAAACACAATGGAGAGTGAGTCAGTGCAGAAATGTATCTGATACTTTAAGAAGAAATTATTTCAGGCTGAGATAGAACTTCCTAACATTGACTAGGACCCGTCAGTTTTCCTAAAGTAAATATAAGTTGTGCTTGATGTTCAGATTGTCGTTTTGCTGTATTCCTTGAGCTTTTGACGGACCTGCTCTTATACTTACTATCTGTATTCAATTAAGGGAAAATGGAGAACCTGAAATTCATTCTTCTTGTCACTAAAATTGATAATTTATCCTTCTTGTCACTAAATTAATGGACTTGCATTGGTTTGGGGTGAAAAGGGGAAAATGTAGAGCTTCATTTCCATTTTTTCATTAAGATTAAGAAAAACTTCCATACCTTGCACATTTATCAGCAACAGTATCACCTTGCAGTTTACTATTTTCTATACTCTTAGGAGCTTATTATGAAGAAAAATACTTTGAAACATTATCAAGCCTACTTTCTGAATGTTACCTATTTGGGGGTCACATAATATCCTTAGGGAAAGAACCAAGAATCAAAACTGATAATTGGAACCATTAATAAGATAGAGAATCTCTTTTAATATGGAGGCGCTGTAGCATGGCAGAAAAATGATATGTTTGGAAATCAAGAGGTCTCATCCCTGTTTCTAATATTGTTACTATGTCAGAGGCCAGATTTTATCACATTAGACATAGGCCATTGTAAGATTTAGAGAAAGAAAAATGCAGGTATAATATGATGCTTGTAAGATGGGTTAAACTTTTGAACCTTTATAGTCAACCAGAAGCATGGGCTTGTTTTCATGACCTTCTAGGGAATCAGCTGTCGCTTTTACACGTAACCAGTGGGCAGGTGTGCGTGGTAAGAACGTGTTTGTTGGGAAACAATTTTCTGTGGGTCTCGTGTTTTTTATATCTTATGAACAGAAGCACAGCACCCTTTTTGTGTGGACCATCTTCTCAAGGATGGCCGTACAGTAAACAGCCTTGAAAGGATATTGTCTCTCCTCTGAAGTAAAGGGCAGGTTTATTTATTGCCCAGTATCATAAAGAGAAGCTCTCTCTCCAGGACACGGAGATGAGGCACGTTTGCTTGCAGCCGGTTGCAAAGGACTGGGGAGCCTATCCTATTCTCAGACCACTGTGTGTCATGCGTCACCTGACCCTCATCACGTGACTCTGGGAATGGGGCCACGAGGAAATAAAAATCATCTGGCTTACATTATTGCTGAAAGTAATAAAGCGCCCTTTGTTTCTGGCCCAGGGGACTTTTTTCTTCTGCCAGCATCCATGAAACTGTGGCAGGCTATCTTGTTAGCTTGCAAATGGGTTAAAAACTCAGACCTTTCACAGTTCCTGACAAAGTTGAATTTGAACATGTCAGTTTTTGGCAACTGCCTATCACTTCTGGCACGCAGAAATATAAAATGGTATAAAATATAGACTCGAGATATAAAATGTAACTTTAAGGTTTCTTGCTAAACAGGCCTTACCCTTTATCCCATTTGGGATGTGGAAGCCTTAAGACCATTCATTCACTGCAATGAAATGTTGGAAATCTCTTGATAATGCACTTTGATTTTGAGAGTTGAAGATGTAAAACCAGAGAAAACCAGTTGCTCTGGCTACACATACTCAGCTGCTTTACCTGAGTTCATTAAATTCCTGTTGCTTTTGCATTTTCCTACGGTTCAAGGGGGAAATCAGAGGCTCTTTAAGTGGAGAAAAATAGTTATTCTTTCTCCTTTCGAAAAAATTAGGATTCTGTAGACTGAGGGATGTTTAAGACGAAACGTATCCTTTTCACAAGGAAAAAAGAAGGTGGCTATTGTTAAACTCTGCTTTGGGCAATTATGTGTCGCCATGAATAGCCAATTTGGCAATATCACGGAAACTTTAGGCCTTTGGTGTAATACAGCTGGTGCAGCAAGCAGAAGCGATAACTGTTAGGTACTTCTGCTTGAATTTTAGGCACTTTGAAGGTCACCGGGAAAGGAAACATAACCCATTAATTTTTACTGGAGTGCTCATTTAGGTGTCTTATGTGAAAATCTATGGAAAATTGTCCTGCCATTCAAAATGCAAAGTGATGTGTAATATTGCTGCAAACTACCCTAAATTTTTGCATCTTTAAGCAAGCAGGCTTTGACTTATACCCTTACCACATAAATTCAGCTTCTCAGAGTGGATTATTGCCATATGGATGCAGTAGCAGGAAAAATAAATTTATGTCAGTCTCGATTCTACTTCTGCATTTATTATTTAAGCTGCTCTTAACCTTTTCCTAGGTCACTGATCATCTCGTAGATTTGCTTTTATTCGAATGCCTCAGAGAATACAACCTCCTCTCTTTATGAGTATTATTTATAAGTGAAGTGTTACTTCTCCATGTACATTAGAAGTCTTACATTATTTACCTGCTTTGGAATTCATATGTTACAAATTTGCCAGATGAAAGCTGTCAGATGCGTGAATGTATTGGTGCTACTCGTCTGTTGCTCGTGAAAGCAGCTGGTTTGGGGTTCTAGGCAAAAACAAAAACGTGTCTTGAACAGCAGTAAAGAGGGGAGGAGAGGCCAGCTGGTCCATATCGAAGTTGGCCGTGCTGCAGCTGGTGGCACCGACAGGCCTGTGGCAGTTTCTGCCAAACCTTAGCAGCGGCATTCGCCCTCACAACTCGTGTGTTTCTTCACTAAATCCTCGGAAAAACAGGACACTGTTTAAAACAAGAGGAATAGTGTCTCCTTCTGGGCAGAGAGGGGACAGTGCCTCTTGACTCGATGAGGAAGAATATCTTGAGCTCATAACGAAGTTTAATTTCCTACCCTAATGACTTATTCACAATGAGAGGTGAAGCCCTGAGAATGCCTCACGTGTAAATGCTCCTCACACCAATCTAAACTGTGGAAGAATCCAGAAGCCCATATCCAGTTTGTGATGAACTCCAGGCTGGCAGGTCTGGCGAGGACAAGTTTCGCCCCTGGGCTGGTACATTTCATCTGAGGCCTGGGGCTGCTAAGGCCGGTCTGGTTCTCCCCAGCTGGTATTTCCACAGTCTTACAGCTTTTGTTGTCGAATAGCTTGAGGCAGAGAGGACCCAACTGGAGCTGTTGAGCAGCTTTCCCTGACTTTATCAGTTACTCCAAAGTCAACTGAGAGGGGAAAACAACTAAGCTTTGGGGGAGGTAGGAGACGAAATAGTGAATCCGCATCAGGAAGATTTCAAAGCAGAGCTTCTTACGTCTTCATTCTTCTGGAGACTCTTCTGTAGGGTCTTCCCATTCATCCCTTCACTCGCCCACTCATTCATTCAGCAAGTATTTATTGAGTCAGGTATCCCTGACATTGTTCTGCGGTCTGCGGCTACATCAGAGAAGGAAACAGCCCACATTCCTGCTTTTTGCAGCTTCCACGCGAGTGGGAAAACACAGAGA
Source organism: Rhinolophus sinicus (assembly GCF_036562045.2). NCBI lineage: Eukaryota > Metazoa > Chordata > Mammalia > Chiroptera > Rhinolophidae > Rhinolophus > Rhinolophus sinicus. The sequence goes on along the minus strand of NC_133760.1, from coordinate 63,633,378 downwards.
TTCATAAGGACTTATCTATTATTTTATTGGTGAATCATACAATCTCAATTTAACAGGTCAGCTGGTGACAAGTGCCATGAAGCCAGATAAAGTGGACCAACGGGCTGCTTAGGAGATGGGTCTCTCCAAAGGTGACATTGAGCAGCGGCCGAGGGAAGAGAGGGAAGGATTCATGCAGATAGTTGAAGACAGATGTTCAGTACAGGGAACAGCCAGGGCAACGAGCCTGAGACGAGGGCATGCTTGGCATTTGGAGGGCACGGTGAGAAGCCCCACGTGATTAGAGCAGAGTGAGTGAGAAGGGAAAGGAGACGAGGTCAGAGAGGTGGGGGCACGGGGAGCGCGGAGTCATCAAGACTGTGCCACTGAATAAAACAGGAAGTTCCTGGAGGGTATAGAGAAGTGGAGGGAAGTAATCTTCGATTTCAAAGCTGTACTGAACAACAGAACTTTACGTGGTGATGAGAATGTTCCAAAATCTACAGTGTCCGATAAGCCACCAGTCACTGTGCTCCTGAGGGCTAAGGAGCTGAAGGTTTTCTGTCATAGGATTTCAATTTGAGTAGCAGCCTGTGGCTAGTGGCCAGCACGTTGGACAGCCCAGTTTTACATTTTCACTGGTTGCTTTGTGGAGATTGGTTTGTAGGGAGGCAGAGGGACAGACGCAGGGAGAAGACTTCAGAAGCCATTGTAATCCTACGGCCCAGGGCACAACAAATAGTTTTTTGGACAGTCCCAGACAGTAAGTATTTCAGGCTTTACAGGACACATGGTTTCCGTTACAACTACTCAAGTGTACCATTGTCGCATGAAAGCAGAAAGCATAATAAGTAAATGAACTAGAATGGTATGTGTTGACAAAACTGTGTCTCTTGGTGCGTCACATTGGCCCCTGGGCTGTAATTTGCCAACCCCCGATGTAGATGAAAGGTGATAGTGATTTGGACCAGGCTGTACTTCACAGGTAGAGCTGACAGGTGTATTCGTATCTGCATGTGGAGGGTGTGAGAAGTCACACTCACGCAGATCACTGGAAGGCTTTTGTCTTCGGCATTTGGGAAAATGGAATTGCCAGTTACTAAGATGGAGGAGACTTGGAAAGGAACAGATTTGGGAGGACAGAGCCAGTTGAATTTGGCCTCGTTCAGTTTGAGGCAGAGGAATGATTGATAGTCATCTAAAATCATGGTGTTAAACCCATGGGTTTGCATACGATTTCCTAGAGGGAGAGTTTCATAAAGAAGAGCACAGTTCTGAGGACGGGTGCCTGACATACTCCAGTGTGTGGAGGTAAAACAGGTGAGAGCACAGCAAAGGAGACTGTGAGGAAGGGCCCGAGCAACCCACAAAGTGAGGTCCTAGCAACCAGATGAAATGTGTCGCAGAGGGATTCATCAGTACTGACCAGACACCCCTGGACCACAGCAGGCACATGCGTGTCTGTGGAGTCAATGGGTCACTGGGCCCATGCTCTCTGTACTGAGTTATGTGGTGACACACAGACCCCCTGTTCAGAGGCCTTTCTGGCTCCCCCTCGCCTACAAAATCACGTCCAAGCCCATGACCAGGAATGGACAGTTTTACATGGCCCTGGGCCTAACCATGGGCCTAACCTCAGCACCTCTTCACAGGTCTCCAATAAGCCCTGCAATTTTGCGTCTCTTTACTTACTCATGCTATTCACATTTTCTGTTTGATGGCCCCCTTTGCCTATTAAAATCTTAGCGATCTATTAGGGGCCAGTTCAGATGCCCTCTTCTCCTCAACACTTCCTTAGTTCTCCTCCCTTCATCTCTCTCTTCGCATCAATGATTGTCATGGCTCTGCTACCATCTCTCCCACTCTACATTGGATTCCAGTTGTTTGTTTTAATTCCCACATGATGTTTTAGATTCCCTGTAAGCAAGAGCAATCAACGGGAGCATCACGAACACGGAGAGTGGTAGGTATAAAACAGACTTGTTTTTAAATGCGAGCTCTGCCGCTACAGGCTGTGACATTGCCAAGTAAGTTAAAACTCTTAGATGCGCCGTTTCTTCACCTGTAAATTAAGACAAATAAGGTTTCATGAGAATTAAATGAGATAGGTACATTAAAACTCTGCATTTATGTGTGTCAGATTAAAGCTAGTGTTTTTAATGTAAGTAATTTAACAGACAAGCTTGTACAAGGAAAAGTCATAAAGAGATTGCTGTTGTTTTTATCTGTTCCAGTGTTCTTCGCTTTCTGTTGCACATACTTTGTCTTAAATTATTTACATTGAAAAGATTAAGCATTAACTTTTATGGCTTAAGTTAATTACAGGTGAATTTCTCTATTTTCATTTGACAATCAATCCTTGTTGAAGGTCTTCTAAACCATCGCCCCTTGACAATTTATTAACTTGATAGCAGCTCATGAATATCTTTTTCTTCCTTTGCCCCCAAATGCCACTTTTCTGGTTAATCAACAGAGTATCACTGAGTGGGAAGGAACTAAAGTCAATACTTATAACTTTTTCATTAGACCTTAAAAATGTTATGTTAAAAATTTATGGTAGTGTGTCAGGCAGAGAAACGGAAAGCTATGTGGGGAACTAACTACACCTCTGCCTAGTGGCTTTGTGAACGTTCAGCCACAAGAAAACATAGTCGCTTTTTCCTGAAAATAACTATTTGCTAGGGAGCTGTCTTGAAAGGATTGCTTCTGTGAGTTTGTACTGGGGAAATTTTTATTGAGACTTTCCATTGATGTTGTCGCGTAGGGTTTGCTGAAGATAGCTTTTTATTTCAGAACTGTAGATAACATTGAGAGTTACAGAACGTGTCCAGCCTTTTCGACTACATTGAATCAACCGAAGAGTACCTTCCCTTGTCAGATTTAAACTGGATTTTCTGTCCTTCCCTTGGAAAATGGTTGTATTTGCTGGTAATTGGTCTTGAGATTAAGTGTAAGCCTTCCTTACTTCATTGCCTCCTAGCTTTTTGTAGCCTGTACTATGTTCCCTATAACACGATGTAAACTTTTCCTATTCTGCAAACTCCCTTAGACTCGTAACCCACTTATTAGTTAGCTAATAACAGTAAGAAGAATGATTTCTATATAAACGTCATTTTTACTAAGAACCTTTAGGATCTTCTAATTTAACCACCTTCAAACACATAATTGTTTTTATATTATCCCTCTATCTTGAATTTTGTCCATTGCAATATTTAGATTGTTCTCCATCTTTGGAGGAAATTCATCTCTTCATTCAGTGAAATTGCCTGTTAGAAAGGCTGTTAGCAGATTAAAGCTCCTTTTTTTTTTTTTTAATGTGAATAATTTAACAAACAAGTGCATGAGAAAAAGTCTAAGAGATTGCTGTTGTTTTTATCTGTTCCGGTGTTTTTCACTTTCTCTCGCACATACTTCCTCTTAAATTATTTACATTGAAAGGATTAAGTGTTAACTCTTATGCCTTGATTTAATTACAGGTGAATTTCTCTTTTAGTGCAAACCACTCAGTCTCTTGCAGCGTTACCTGTCCATTCCAGTTCTAGCCTTTGGGTTTTTAGGGAAATAGTCTAATCCCTCTTTCACAAAACAGTCCTTCAAATTTTTGGATGACAGGAACATAATTCTATTCCATAAACCCTGTAGTTCTCAGATAGTGTTAGTTATTGATGAATTTTCTCCCTTTGGTCGTCCATAGAATTAGTTTTAAGAAAAGTTACAGCAAATACCAAACAACTTAATTGCAAACGACAAACTTGGGGCGGGCTGTAAGAAGAAATGTGGGAATGATTGACAGCTGTCTTGGTTATTCTCTATTGAGTGAATATATACTTATGCCATTAAAAAAATCTCGTATTTCGGAGAAGACAGTAATTACACTACTGTATTATGCTATTGTTAAAGCACTGCTACTTGTTTATTCATCGCTGATCAATGGATTTGGACTCATGTTGGCCTATTGTGCTAATCTTACAAACTGTTATTTGAGGGAATGGGGGAAGGAAGCAACTGTCAGGTAAATCTTTATTTAGCTAGAAAGAGCACTGTACATTAGGGAATAATGAAAAGCACTCACTGTGCTTCCTGTTGCAATGGTATTTTCTGGTATGACTATTATAGAAGGGAGTGATTACCTACGTGGTATTTTCTTGGGTCTGTGCGGCACAGTGAGATTTTTCTCAAGCTTTCCTGATGTTATTTTATATTTTGTTAGCTATAGATTTCTGTTTAATATTTGATTTAATAAGATTTCTTTTTCTAAGCTCCATACTCATATTTTTGATAAAAATTGAAGTAATCACAGTCGACTGTAATGATTCTCCAAAATGCTCCCATGAATTCAGGAGATCGAGTCCCCCTTTACTGCAGAAGACTAAGAAAACTTCCTTTTGTAGGTCTAAAATAACTTAGTTTCTTGGTCAAAGGAATCAAGTTAATTAAATCTTAATCTGGAAACCTCCCAGAGCAAGATATAAAGTAATTGACCTCTAGAACTTAAATGTTCTAGCATTCAGATGAATAATCGTTGAATCACAATCATGATTGCTTTTCTTAGATTTACATGAGGGGAATAAATGATGGAGGCTTTTGACCAAGTAACAGTGGGGCTTTGGTTTTCTGTTATTCAATATTGCTACTCTTTCTAACAAAGCAAGAAAGGGTTAAAAAAGCAAAATAAACAAACAAAATACCCTGTAAGTCCCAAAGGCAGGTAAAGGTAGGTCTTTTTGACCTACCTAGTTCAAATGAGATGATTGGAAATCAGGTAATAATTACTGGTGACAATGGCAGTTTTGGTTAATGGGTTTGGAATTAGATTCTCTACCTGGGCAAGGACCTTACATGGGAAGTCGTAGAAGTTAGCAGTCCCTGAGTGCAAAGTCTTAGGATTAATTGCCTGTTGATGACCATTTAGTGAAATGTTCTGAATTCCCGTTATTCCTTTCAAACAGATGAGAGATTGGTAAAATGTTATGAATGATGCTGCCGTATCTACTGATCACAGCTATAGAAAAAAAGAAGAAAAAAAAAAACAGCTTTTTGATGTTGTCAAGTCTACTTGGTGAACTAGTACCTGTTTCAGATTTAGCAGGTCCTAAATTTTCTGATGCCTGTCTGGATGTGTTCATAGAGCCATTAGCCTCCCTTCCCCTCTCTTCCCTTCCTTTCTTCCTTCTGTTATTGCTAAATTCTGAGTATACAGCAAAGAAAAAGGCATGTTGCTATGCTCTGGAGCTTACACTCCAAAATATTTTGGAAGAAGTTTCGAAAATTACCAGTATTGAATATTATACAATTTAGAATTATGCACTTTATTGCTTCCCCCCTTCTCTTGCTTTGTATGGATCAACTCACATGAACAGATATACACTAGTATTGATTGAGGGCTTTCGTCCTTTCATGGGGAATGCTGTGAAAGACACAAGCCTTTAGTAAGATTAAATATTGTATTTTTCTCTCTTAGATTTCATTTGACTTTACAAGACTCACTTGATAATCATTACAAAGTGAATCTAGTTGTCCAAATGGAAAATGAGATTTATCTTTTTGTTTTTACTTAAAATACGGGCCACATTTAAATAAAAGAGCAGCATATTTAACAGATGATCAAACAGCAGTAGATCTCACCTTTTAGTCATTTATCTTTAGTACAACTGTATTTCAATCAAAGCTTTAATGTGATTTTAAAAACTGTTTCATTGCTTTATTATTGTGATAAAATATACATAACATGAAGTTTACCACTTTAACCATTTTTGAGCGTCCCGTTCAGTGGCCTTAACTGCATTCACACTGTTGTACAACCATCACCACCATCCATCTGCAGAACTTTCCTCTCTTGCCAAACTGAAATCTACCCATCAACAATAACCCCCGTTCCCCTTTTTATTGCTTTTGATTTCTTTTATGTGGCACATGAATAAAAGAGTGTCTTTTATCCTTGGATTCTATAAAATAATAGGTGCTAACTGAAGACTCTCTGTTTATTACTGGGATACCATGAAAAAAAATTATAGTAATGTCTAGGACTATTTAATTTGCAACAAAGGAAGGAAAGAGGATAAAGAGGTAAATCAAATAGTAATTTGTCCCACCCAAGAAACAGTCACTGGTACAGTGGACTCGCGTGGAATTTGGCATTACAGGACCTCCGCTTGAATCCTGGCTCCAGCACTCACTCGAAGAGTTGCTTCTGGCCAAGTTACTTAACTTCTCTGAAACTCGGTTGCCTGTGCTCTAGAATGGGTGTCATAAAAGCTTGCTTTACCGACCTCACAGCAATGTTGTAAGGAACCAAGGAGTTAATTATGTCAAAATAGTGCATCAATCGGAATTCACATTTCAAGTGTCAATTTAAATGTTGTTATGCCATGTACCTGAGTGTTTGCCTCTTGCTGCCTTTCCCTGCCAAGTCTAAACTTCCTACATTGAGGTTGGTCATTATGTTTACAAGTCTGTCATTCTTTTATTATTATTGTCCCTAAACTTTAATTTTTCTAAGTCTATAATGACTTCCTTTTCACTGTTTGGAACCCACCATATCTCTGCAGGTATCTTGTCGTGATCTCTTGAGACTCTGTCCTTCACTTATATTTCCTCATGATACTATGGAAATGGCAGAGACATAGCCTGTTGTTACTTAGATAAGCAGGGTGTATTGCTGATTATTTGCCTTCTCTTCCAAACATGTTACATCAATGTAATTTAAAATGCAAATTTTAACTTAGCTTTAGTGAAACCCCAAGAGAATAATTGCCTAGCTGAATAATTCTTCACAAAGTAATTTTGGTGGTTTTTCAAAATGTGACTTGTGACAGAGGAATATGATAGTTAAAGAAAATTTTACTGTGTTTCCCCGAAAATAAGACCTACCCGGACAATCAGCTCTAATGTGTGTTTTGGAGCAAAAATTAATATTAGACCTGGTCTTATATTATATCATCATATCATATCATATCATATCATATCATATCATATCACATCATATCGTATCATACCGGGTATTATGTTAAATAAGACCCGGTCTTATATTATAGTAAAATTAGACCGGGTCTTATATTAATTTTTGCTCCAAAAGATGTATTAGAGCTGATTGTTCGGCTAGGTCTTATTCTCGGGGAAACACAGTAGAATAAAATAGTGCCGAAGTTAACTTTTTAAAAGGGCTGTTTTCCCAACTCCATAACTGACATTCTGTCACGGCTCAGACTTTATTTCATTTCTGCTCAACTCAACCTATGGATTTTTATACAAACCATTTACCAAGCAGTAGACAGTAGCACCTTTGGCAGATGAAAGTTGTATTGCTGATTACAGGTGGGTTGTTTGTTATACACCAGAGAGCTTTGTTGTATCACTGAGACAGCTTCTGTTAGCAGCCCAGGGCAAGAGCTGGTGACACTTAAAAACTCAAATTATAGATGGGAACCTCCCAAATACTAGAAACAATTTAAAATTAAACGTTTTCAGCTTGTGTGGTCATTATCACAGTAAGCAGGGAGCTGGTGATGGTGGGTCAGACATTGGTTGTCCATTTTATTTAAACAGGACCTGGCAGAACGTTAATGGAATCTTTGAAGTTCACTTATCTCATGATCATTCTTCACTTTTTTTTTCCAACGTGGGTATGAGTTTGAAACTTTAGGTGATTTTTGTGTGTTAGACTTCATTTATTGGAAACATTACATGTAGATTTTTTTCTGCTTTCTTTTAGTTTCCGTATGCCTTCCAGAAATCGAGGGATTCCTTGGCATTCTAATTTTCCTGTGTTGATTTCATGCACCTTCTTGAAATATTAGGGATTTAACAAATTGTGACTCTTACTTCATTGTCAGTATTTCTTGAGGCTTATGGTTTAGTGTTAGTCAGGTGTTTTAAAGCCATTCCTAACTCAAGACTTTGATGAGAGCCTTAACTTTCTTTGGACTCAATGTAGATGCGAGTTGAAACTTTGGTGCAAGGAGTCTGTTTCCTTCTTTATAAAGCAGTTGGTGTCTGACTTCTAATGTTGAGCAATATTGTTTATAAACCTTTACCCAGCGACTCACAAGTTTATCTGAGTCCTCTCCATGGATTCCAGTCCCTTCCCTCATTTTTCTCATAAGAAATTGGATAAGTTACAATAGGAGATTATTTTACCTGCTTTCGTTCAGTGGGATCTTAGGTTCTTTACCTTTTGAGATGTCACAGTCCTTTTCCACATCTTGAAACCCCAAACCCTCCCCTGTTAATTTACCTATTGAGACCACCTAAAGAGGGTTGTCTTAGCATATCCCTTCAAAACTTTCTTTTTATTCCTTTTGCTTCTCTTCATTTAATCCTTTTCCGAGGAAAGAGTATCTTTCTGTCATATCAAGGTAACCTCCCTCTTTATGCTTTTAAGTGTATCCTCTGCCAAATTTTCCAGAATCGTGCTCCATTATCCACTACCCACCCCAATCCGACCGCTCTCTCCATTCCCATAAGATACTTAGTTTCTCTATGTCCACTGATTTCTTCTACCTACAAATATGCTCGTTTTCTCCTTATGCTACAAAAACCTTCTCTTGACATGAGATCTTCTCAAAACACTGCTCTCTTTTCTACAGCATGTTTATCCAAAGAGCAAACTGTGCTCCTTTTCTCTGCCACCCACTGACCATAATGTTCTTTTGCTTGGTTTATTTTTTTTTAAATGTTCTTCATCATTCTGTCTAGAATAATGGTTTTCAAACCTGGCTGCATTTGAATCATCTGTGTGGCTTTTAAAAACTGCAAATGCCTGGGTATCAACCTGACAGATTCTGATTTAATTAGGTAGTGATAAGCCTCTTTATTGATAATTTTTTAAATCTTCCAGAAGATTCTGATGTGCTGCCAGGGTTGATAACCCATTGGTCCTAATAATCACTGTAATAACCCCCTCGTTGTTAAATTCAACAGGTATTCTCTCCAGCATTTATCCTCCTTGTCTTATTGTTTCTTTCAAAATAGGTAAAAACCTCTTCCATACATTCACAAATATCCACAGTTGAAACATGCACTGTATTTGTCTCCCTCCTCTCTGACTGCTCATTTTCTCTGTCCTCTTTTGCTTCCTTTCTCCTTCCTATTCGTAAAATATTACTTCTGTCCAAATTATTAATCTAGGTAGGTCTTCTTTGTAATCTAGACCAGTGGTCTTATTTCCTTAGTTTACCATTATGTTTATGTAATATCACCCTCCTCTCTCTCCCAAACCCAGAACCCTCATTATAAACTGCCTTCTAGACATGTTTACTTACATACAGCATTGGCACTCATGCCCCCCAAAAAGAGCCTATCATCTTGTTGAAATTGTTGGAATTTTTTTTTGTTTTGTTTTGTTTTTAGCTTCTGTTGCTGTTTTTAAGCGTCCATGCCTTAAACATATTTGTCTTCAATTTTATCTTCTTTTTGCCACTACCAGTTATTATCTAAATCCTGTAGATTCCATCCTAGGAATCGCTTCCTAGTTTGCTATTCTTTTAATATTTCCATAGTCGTTAATCTCGTTCTGGCTGCCTATGAGCAATTACAATAGCCCCCTAGCTGGTCTGTACTGTGTCCTACAGACGCTGTTATGTTCATTCTCAGGCACAGCTCCCATCTTTTCACTAGCCTTTAAGCCCTTCTATGGCTCCTAAGTAACTATAATGGAATACAAACGATTATTAGGACATTTTAGGTACTTGATAATAGGTCCCTGCCAACAGTTTCAATCCTTCCTCATTGCTCTTCCACAGGACTCTATGCTTCACCTAAGCTGAACTGTTTGCTGTTGCCTCACCTCTAAACTTTTTTTCAAGCATTCCTTTTCTTGTACAAATGTTCCGCTTTAGGAAACGTATTCATTTTTTTCTGAACCCCTTAGGAAGAAAGAGTTTTGTTATAAAATTCTAGACTGCATGGATTCGTTTCGTGTTATTCGACTTCCAAAGTCAGTGTTGCTCGGCTATCACTTAACCAGATTATGTACATGAGAAGGTGGCTTGTGGCTGGTTGTGTTGCCTGGGACATCCTGGGACTTTGTCTAGCAAATCCCTCCTCCCTTCACACCATACAAGCTACAGATGAGGTTTTTCACTTTTTTATTAGCGACAACTCCCATGTCCTGTGTCGGCTGGGGTCGATCGATCTTCCCAGCCCGGACCTTTTGATGAAATATGCCATTCAACCTTTGCGTTCAGTGACAAACTGAATCTCCTAGAAAGTTGGCCCAGTATACTTTCAGCTGCTTTTAGCTTTGCAAGCTTTCTGTGTCCCTCAGTTATTAAACCCAAATTGTCCTCCCGCTGTCTTGAAAGAAATGAGATTTCTCAGCAGTAGCCAACAACCATGTCAATCTACCCGAGACTGTTAATGACTCATTTGTAATGCTGACAGACACAGGAAGGCTGGAAAAATGAAATGTACAGCATCATTACCTCCGTGGTGACGTTGCTGGGAAACAGTATAGAGCTTAGTGCAACATTTTACAGGGCAAGAAGAATTCTTTTAGTGGAATGAGCTTTCTACTTGAGGGTGTAGATAATGGAATGACAAACTGCTAACTTCTGGCTATTTGACCTATGTAGAAATGAACTAGCAGACACTGCATGTCTGCAAATGCTGAGCTCTTCCAGTCCTCGTGACCTGTTTTGCATAGATCATTTTGGACATGCATTTTTGGTGTTTTCAGAACATCGCTTTCATAGACTATGACTTAATATTTTTTTTAAAGTAGTAACTATTAGAAATCATCTCAACTATATGCTTGTTCTGATTTGAAGGAAATACCATATTTTGCTGTGCATAATGTGTACTTTTTTGCCCAAATTTGTGAGGGAAAAATAAGGATGCATGTTACACATGGGTAGTACTGATTCCATATCTATATAAATGTTTTCTTTTATTTATGCTTATGAGTTAAAAGTGTAACTAGAAATCAATAATGATATCGTATGCAAAATAACACCCTAGAGTACAATCATCAGTTTTGTTGAACTTAACAACGAACTTGCAACGAAGAAGAGTTGTTGGCCTTCTATGATGCGTTAATATCGTACATTTGTTACCAGTACGTAAAATTCCTTGTACCTTGTATCAGTTCTTGTGTTTTATAATTATTTGTTACATAAAATGTCTTGTACCATAATATGTTAAAAGAAAATAAATGCTAAAATTCCTTTATAGTATAAAAAACATATAGTACCTAAATATAAACAAATAAAAATTTGAATTAAAACAAAAGATTTTTTCCCCTGAAAATTTGGTCCAAAAACAAGGGTGCGCATTACACATGGGCGCACATTCTACATGGGAGCGCATTGTATATGGCAAAATGCATATCACTGACATCTCCAGGGATGCTGCAGAGAGGAGCTTGGGTACCATGAGCCAGCATGCCCGTAAGTTCCCTTCCAACTCCAAGTTATGTTGTTACTTTCATTCCATTTGAATTCTTTCCCAGTACCCAAGATAAATATGCTCTAGACTAGTTTTCCTTTTTATATGTAGAACACATTTATAAAATAGATGGCTTGTTTTGACAGTTTGTAGCTGTGGAAGAGAGTGAAACTAACTGGCCCAAAAGGAGACTGAAACAAAACCTGAAATCCCAAAGCGCGATCTAAACTATAAAGTGTAATATAAATGCAAATTACATATGGTGGTCTGAGACCTCATACTCCTAACCTCTACTGCTTTTTAAGAATACCCACCATAGAATATATAGGGCTATGGTTTTTCAACAGGGCAATAAAAGACAGTTTGTGAAAGGACAATATTGAACCTCAAGATATCAACCTGCCTTGACTTTTTCATGCTGAATGTGTTCTTTTAACTTATCAAAACCCTTTTGTAATCTTTATAAGTTTGAACCTGTGTTGCTTCTTTGAATAACAGTAACGAGTTTTATACATCTTCTGCCCATTGTTTATAATGCTGGTTTATAAAGCACTGTTTATAATGCTTTCTTGGATTTGTTCTGAAATGACCTCTAATCTTCAGGAGAGGCCTGCTTTGCTGATGAGTGAAACAATTTGGTGAATAGGTCTGTGTATCATTTTTGTAGATTTTTTTCAGTGGAAAAGATTCTGTTTTTGTATCTGTGTTCAGCTTTATGTTGCCAGATTAAAAAGCCAATTGACTATTAGAATTAATAGGGCTTTATTGAGTATCTGCTGTATGTAGAGTACATGAACATTTGAGAAGATGCTAGGAAGTAGAAGATCGGTCTCTGCCATCAAGAGGCTCATATCAGTTCGAACTTAAATATCACAAGCTACTGAGTCATAAAAACCATGACTATGTTACTCTGAAATATCTTGAAATATCGTGAAGTTCGGACATGGCCTCAGGAAGCTTAAATTCTGATCAGAGAAAACTGGTTATACCAAGATGGTTTGATTTAGGAATGTGAGTAAAGGCTCTGAGATAAGAAAGAGGTACCATATGAATAATTGAGTACTACAAGAAGTATTTCTATTTCTGAACATATTGTATACATTTTAAAAATTGTAGCATGGCATATAAAGTCAGGCTGAGAGTATGAATTCAGGAGTTGCCAAGAAGTCTTGTCCTGCCACTTTCCTATTAGGTAATCCTAGGAAAGTTATTTCTCTCTCCTGCCTTAGTTTCCTCGTCAGTACCAGGGGCATAATCATTGAATTTTCCCAATAAAGTGGTTGTTAAGAAGAAATATTATATCTAAAACTTGTAAAACAGGCTTGTACTTTCAGTGAAATTTCATTGCAGAGCCATATATATGAATGTTAGCTATAATAATTATTATTATTCTTTAGAAAACTCCTGTTATTAACCCTTTTGTACAATGGATGCTGCTATTAGCTGCTTATAAAGAGATCCATATCTTTAACATTATGCTATTTTCATTTTATCATTTTCTCTAATTCATGTGTTTTTAAAAAATCAAAACTTCATATATAGCAAGGCCAAAGTTTTCTAGAATGATTGGAGAATAAGAAGTTTTGAAAGCAATATTTAGGAACACAATTTAGGTTTCCAAAATTGTGGTTTCGCTTTTAATGCTTAAACTTAGTTTTGAACCTTTTCAAGAGAAAATCTCTCTTAAATGTGTAGTAATGTTTCTTGCCTCTTTGAGTCTTAACTCTCCGTTTCTTGAGAGTCACACATCTGTGTATTACTGGGTTGTAGGAACCTAAAAACAAACAAACAAACAAAAAAACTACCTTTAGTCACTTCTGTTCAAACCAAAGATCTTTATGGACAGTATGCCACGGAATTACAATTACATTCTAGCAAGTAAATGATGGCATTAAATACTGGCATTCAATCAGAAAAGCAGAAGCACGTATAGGTATGTGTCTAGTATAAACACACACATACCAGTATAAGAAAAAAAATTGTCACAGGGACGTGACTGTATACAACTGTGGGCTCTAGGTAAACAGTTCCTTTCTATCTCGTGTCGTAATTTGAAGTCTGCAGGGCAGACAGTCAGGAAGCAGGAGAGAAGGATGGAAAGTCGGGGAGATTAAGGGCGAGCTAGAACCCACCAGAATGGGCTGGAATTCCTGTTAGTTCTCGCTCTCTCCAACCCTGATGGTAAGCGTCCTCCAGAAGCCTCATCACTGAGCTAACAACGTGTCTGGCACAGGAGTCAAAAGCTATAGGAGGCTCCAGGGGAAGTTGGAGCATTTGCAGGCCTGACCGCTGCCCCACGCCAAGGAGTTGAACCAGCAAAGTTAAGACCCCAACCTCCTGACTCTCTAAAACACAGCAGCTCCTGCCGCACTTCCACCCTTCAAATATCAAGCAAGAGTGTTCTCGTAGCCCACGCTGACCAGAAACAGACGGAAGGGAATTCAGGCAAACATAGCTTAGCCTGGCCAAGCCAGCACATTCGAAAGCTACCATTACAGCAAATTAGCCTTCTGTATGACTTCCTCACCATGTCACAAGGGTAATATCCTACACGTCACAGATTTTTCCAACCTTCTCATAATACCTGGGTGACAAAATTCCAAGCATCGCCAATATATTGAATTACTAATGATACTCTGGAGCTGAGAGTCCTATAGAATGGCTTATTATATTTGAGGGTATAGGATTCTAACGTAGTCAAATAAAGAGTAAATGAATGAGAATGTTAGAGGAAATTCCTCTGAAAAGTTTCACCATTAATTCATGAGCTCAGTTCTATAATAACATATTGTAATATAAATTGACCTAGTGAATTAACTTGGGTAAGCAGAAAGGTAGTGTATTAATGATCCTATTAATAATCAGTTATGCTTGTTACCCTCATATATCTACAGTTGATCCCTAACAATGTGAGGGTTACAGGGTGCTGACACCCCACACAGTTGAAAATTCACATATAACTTGACTCCCTAAAAACCTTACTAATACCCTACTGTTGACCGGAAGCCTTATCAATAGCGTAAATAGTCGAATAACACATGTTTTGTGTGCTATGTATATTATATACTGTGTTCTTAACAATAAAGGAAGCTAGAGAAAAGAAAATGTTATTAAGGAAATCATAAGAAAAAGAAAATATACCTACAGTACTATACATATTAAAAAAAATTCATCCCATGTTATTCAGAGTCAACTGTATATGAAATGAAATTCCACCAAGTGTACAAAAGAAGTCTGAACTTGACAGAAGGAATTGATATGTATTAGCTTGTACCCTGCATGCAACAGGTAAGCATATCACCCTTTGAAAACTCGAGGACTATGAAATCTTCAACTATCCACACACTTTACATGTAAGATCCTGCATGGATAGTAACACGTGCATTAGCAATAAGCCCTGCCCTTTAAACTTCAGGCTCTGGACCCATTGCTACCTGCTGGGAAAGTGGTTAACCTGCTTCATAAACAGTTGCTTCATGAGTTTTGGTGACACTCCTCGAGAGAGTCTCTTAAAAACGTCCAAAACGTTCTCTGGAAACATGCCAACACTGTTGGGCAGTTTCATGGTTTATTGTTTGTCTTTCTTGATGGAATCTAGCCCTCTTCTCCATAATGACAATATAAAACACTTCAGAAACACACATCTCAGCAAATTGCTTTTCCTCAAGGCAATGATTTGCCCTTTCAATTAGCACTATTGAGAGAGGGTAGTATTTCTGAGACTCAACTTCTCTTTTGTTACCCTTCCGCCCCCCATAATACTGAGGATACCTCACATTGTCTGCAGAGATATTACGTATGTTGCTTCAGGTGAATCTTCCCGGAATGATGGCCCTGTTAGATCATAGGCAAAGGTGACATAAGATCATAGGTAGGAGTGATGCTCTGTTGGATGACAGGCAGGTAGTAGCATCCCCGCATTAGAACTGAGGAAAGTAAGACCCTGAGAGTGGGAGATAAGCAACTTGCTTAACCCGGGGACATACCCCGCCCCCCTTCTTCCCAGCTGTCAAAGGCTAATTTTGTTCTGGTCCAGCGCTCTCACGAGGCATGTGCTCAGGGAAAGGTCCCTTTTCCTGCCATTCAGGGTGGTGCATCATGATTTGTCTAGGCCAGTCATGCTAATGCTGTTTCTTTTGCCAATGATGGTCGGGGCTGCGGAGAAAGTATACAGTCTGGGCAGCAAATCTGAGAGGAAGTCTGTGGGGACATTTGGGGAAAGGTTTTCTCTGATTAAAATATATTGCACAAAAATAGGCCCATTGGTTTCTGTCAGCAGTGTCAAATGTACATGTGTTACCTAGAACTGTGACAGCTACTTTGCAGTCCAAAAGGGACAAGGCTCTGACGAGAAAAGAAAAAAACGGAAAGACCCTGAGTCCTTCATGATACTGTACAGCCACCAAATGAACTAATTCTGAAACTGCCCAGCCTTTGGAATTCTTGTCACGAATGCTAATTACTACCGTTATTGTTTAATTGTTATTGTGAATCTGGTGGTTTACTCTCAGAAAACATTCAGGCTCCTCCCAGCGTGCCTTCGTGACTAGTCTCCCATGCAGCAGAATTTAGGGGATGAATTAGGTTCTTCCTGTGAGATGCGTTCCTGTAACATTTGGAAGGGGAGACAGGTGAAAGCTACATTGTGTGGCGTGGCTGTTTTCTGGAGCAAGTGTGGAGATGTCAGCGTTTCTCAAGTGTCAAAGGGCACTCACTAGGCACACAGCAGCCGCCTAAGTCCTCACTTCCCTCACAGCCACAGATGCAGGGGTGCCTCTGGAGCGACCATTCTTATGTGTTCTTTTAGAATAATTCCTGGAAGCCCAGCTTTGACCCAGCTCCAGCAACCCCTCCCATGATACTGTAAGCACCACATTTGTCACATTAAATCCTCTTCTGTTACATTAAGTAGATGGTGTCTGTTTCTTGCAGTGAGACTTCAACTGTGTACCACTTTCAGTCAATTTTCTATGACTTACAGCTGAAATCCTGGCTGAAACAGTCGCGTACATAGTAAATGGTGGCGCAAGGACGTCAATCCAAGTCACATGACAACAAATCCAGCGCTCTTTCCATGCTGCCACGTCTAGGGTGTGAATAAGAGCTATAGTTCAACTTCTGGACGAGGACGCTACTTTTTCCTTTTTTTGGGTCTACCTTTCCCTTTGTCTCCCATACTAGCCTCCCAGCAGGTGTCTCTATCTCTCCTCCCACCCTGTCTTTCTAAACATAAGTCTTCCCTTATCAACACTGGTCTGTCCATCCCCACTGAGGCCTGGGTTGGCCTGAGGGCACCAGGACCTCTCTTTGCTCCCTGCTCCCGTCCTGCTGCTGTCCTGACGGCCATTCCAAATATGTTTTTAAAAAACTACCTTAAATATAACTATTTTTGTTTGTTTTTTTAATGATGCTTCGTCCTTTCTTTGGCTGGCTTGACATCTTGTTCCTACATCTTAATTATTGTTCTTATCACTTTGTATCATAATTATTTGAGTGTTTCTCTCCACTAGACAGTGGCCTCTGCAGAGAGAAAGACCAGGTCACGCCTGCCTTTGTACGCGTATTCCACCGTCCGGAATATAGCAGACACTCAGAGCGTATTTCCTGAACCGCTGACACGTTGTCTTGTGTGTTGTAATCCAGCCAGATGCAAATCGCAGTACTGCTCTTTGGGGTTCATTAATGAAAAAGCCTAAGGATGTTTTTCAGCTTTCAGTTCTGAACCTTAAGTATTATGGAAGGTATCTGAACCCATATTGTACAAAAGCACGTTTGGAACATGAGTGATGGCTGGATACCTGGGATCTTACCTGATGTTCGGTGCTATTGTACAGATGTGGTGTGACTGTTCTTGGTACCTTCTAGTGAATTACTCGCCATTTGATGACCTGCACTGATGGTGTATTTATGTCTGTGACTAGCCTTCAGGGACTGATGAAGTTATTGTAATCGGAAACCCGTTTGCCGTTTCACTAACTGCTTCCCAAAGTCTGTAGACTTGTCATTTTGTAGTTGATATACCTTTGTTGCCCTTATAACACACTTTTTAGGGGCTAAACTGTTTCTGCAACTTGTAGCACGGCTTCTACTGATCAGGGCACCATCTCTGCTCTCTACCAGTGTTGAACCCTCTCCCTTAGTCTGATTTCATCACTTGCTGCTCCCTTGTATCCATCAGCTTCCTTCTCTCACTTACTCCCATGTGTCTTGGGTTTTGCACCCCTAACTTGGTTTTTTATGACTATTGCCAGTCCTTAAGATTGCTTCTTTCTTTCTGGAATATGTAGTAGAATTTGTGACCAGGGTTTATTCTTTGAGAACACTCCCCCTTTTAGATATTTCTGATTACTCTTAGCATTGCTAACTGCTCCTGCTTTATTTATTTTCTCTTAGAGTTGATTTAAAAGATAAAACCGAATGCAGCATGACACCCTGGTTTATCAGGGTTTTCCTGGCTCCTGGAAAACTGATTTTCACACAGTGTTACTGAATTTTCTTTGCTTATAGTGTGGTCCACCTTGATAGCAATTTAAGACTCAACCTACAATAGTAATGTTTAGAAAATTCAAGTACATGAGAAATTGAAAAGTTTAAAGTGCTTTAGAAATCATTATTTTTAAAATTACTGTCATGTTGAGCAAGGAAACTTCAGATTTCTCCCTGACAAAGGACTCGGGAACTATTAAAAGCGTTTGTCAGTGGTACATTAATATTCAGGGCTGCTCGCCCAATATTGCTTAGTTATTTCCAAGTTGAAACTGCAGATACACAGCATTTAAAAGACAACACATGCAGCTCAGAAAGATGTTTACTTCGTTCCTGGGTTGCTCATCCCTATGGAGAGAGTTCTAATAGATTATGTGCTGTTTTAGGAGCAACATGGTTTTAACATCAAAAGAGAAACTGAGAAAAGGGTGGTTTTGCTTCTTCCCAGCTGCCCCCTGCTGGGCAGAGGCACAGCCTGCAGCAAAGGCATTTCACAAAGCTTCTTGCTGTGTAGGGGCTGCTGGTGATAGATACTAAGAGGGTCTCAAACCAAAGTCTGTGATGTACAAGTGTGCTTCCCAAAAGGAAGAGCCGAGTATTGGGTCTGCTTCCCACCGGCATCTGTTCTTATCCTACTAGCACCAGGCTCTATTAGCTCGGTCAATACTTGTATATTAACAAGCGACCCTCGATCGAAAAATTAAAAAGGAAAGTCAAGGTAATTAGGCTAAAGCTGCTGCTTATGAGTTTTCAATAATTGCTTTGACTTCCTCTTGTTTTCCCATCTCCAGAAAAATGGGGTCTGATTGGAGGATTGGGTCGTGTTTGACTGAGGACGTGTCAAAATTATACAAAGCCTAGCAGGAAATAAAATTACACTGTGTTTGTTTGAGAGCAGTAAAAGGAGCTTTGCATCCTGGTGTGGGAAGAATAGATGTTGATTTCAATGGACCCGTTAGCAGCTGTGCCATTGTTGGTACCTGTTTCATGTCATCGCTTTTTCCACTCAAGGGCACTGTGACATGTCATGTATCAAAGCTCCAGAGGAAGATAACGGATGAATTTCTCCCAGAAACAGGATCTTTTTGGGAATTAGCTGCTATCCTTTACAAGGACATGAAGTAGCAAACCCTCCTTGCCGCCGATGTGGGCCATACTTTGGCCCTTGTCCTCTGTGCCTGTAACTGGCAGGGATCACTGTCCATTTACTGGGATTTAATGAACAAACTCTCCACATTAGGTGAATGAGCCTGAGCTTTGGATATGAGCTACTTTCAGCTCTGCCGTTTTTGTGCTCTGATACTGGAAGTCCTAAACAAATGCAAGCCACCCAGTTTTTGATTGCTGCATATTAGGTTGGTGTGTCTGCCTCTTAGGGGAATGAAAAAAAAACAAAAAAACAACAACAAGCAAAAACAGAGGAATCCCTAGTTTGGGAAACATAAATCTAAGGAGAAAAGATAGTTTAGTGAGAGAGGTATTTCATGTTTTATAACCATTTACAGTCTTCATTTGCACTATTTCTGTCAGCTCAATGCACTTTGTAAACTTTACAACCGAATTATGTACCAACATCGTTTCATTCATTGCCGATACGTCGCTGTTGAACATCTGCCAGGTACATGTTTCCTAGAAGCAAAAAAAAAAAAAAAAAAAGAATAGAATTAGATCTTGTTAAATATACAGAGAAATTTTAGATATGGGGGAATTATTATATGAAGCTATTTATTGAGCACCTGCTATGTACAAAGCATTAGAGAAGATTCCCGAGGTACCAGGAATAATGTAGTAATTTTTCTGTCACCCCCAAGACCCCCACCCCTTCCCTAACCAAAGTTTGTAAATCAGAAGTGAGTGATAGAGCAAAGATTTCAATCTAGGACAGTTTGATTTCAAAGCACAAGATCTTAACTCTTGTATTACATTATAATTCTTACTTGAGGCTTAATTTAAAAAGACCCTCTAAGGGGAGATGAAACGAGTGAATCATGGTCTTTAAAACTGAACGAATTCAAATCTAATGCTGGCAGTGATGCCGGGGTGTGGGAATGGGAGAGTACTGGATAAAACTATACACCCCAAGGTACCGACAAGTAAGACGCTAAGGCGCAGATAGAACTAAACCTTTGCCGAGAATGATTGTTAACTATTCTTAATATTACAAATGGTCTTATGTTATCCCTCCCCTGGTTGGGCTTGCCCATGTGACTCCCTGCTATGTGGAGACTTGGGGTGATCATTTTCATGAGGTTGTATCAAATCCCTCCAAAGACTCTGTGCACCCGTTAGATTAGCCAAGGCCAAGGCATTGCAAATGCAGCTGAACCTGGACACATCTGATGGCTGAGTCCTTGGCTGTCTATTGCCCATGATCCCAAAAGTTTGAAAGGTTCTAGGTGATGATGCTTTCATGGTGAAAATAGTACATACTAGGCATTTGTTCCTGACCTTTAAAAAAAAAAAAAAAAAAAAGTGATTCTAAGCATGTAATCATTTGGAGTAGATGTGTTAAGAAATTTGCCAAGGGGATAAATTTTTGGACACTCCTTTTTCCTCTTCTCTCTCGACCTTTTTCATTTAGACATTTCGAGGGAATCTTTTTTTCTACTTCTCTGCTCCTCCACCCCCGTATTTGTTGCTTCCATTGTCACTCCATATGTTTTGTCTTTGTTCTTTGCATTTTTATCCTATAAAAAGTTTGTGCACCAAGTTCCAAATAAGAGTGATGAAATATTATGCAACCATTAAAGCATTATTATTTAGTTACATGATATGACATTAGACCCGAGTCCAACTGCCTGGTTTGAAACTTAGCTGTGCTTTAAATCAACTATACAATCTTCAATAAGTTATTTAAACTTCCTAATTTTTTTTTATTCTGGAAAATGAGGATTATGGAAGTACCTGTCTTGCAGGCTTGTTATGGAGATTAAATGAGCTAACATAAAGAAAGTGCCTTGTACACAAGGCTCTATAAATGGTAGCATATTTAATAATAACTATTATTAAGCTTATGTTCATATAGCGTGTATAATGATGTAGAAAATCTTCATGAGAGAACTTTAAATGAAAGAAACAGGATATAAAATGACATGATTACAGCTATAAAAACAAGCACTTAAAGCATTTTTAAAAGGACTGGAATAAAATAGACCAAAGTATTCATTGTGGTTTGTTTTAGAACCATTGCCTCCTGTTAATCCTCATCTTTTTTTTTTTAAATACATTTGAGGTACTTATCACAATTCGTAATTGTCTTATTGATCTGTTTACTTGGATTTTGATTGTCTCTCCCCCTAGAATGGAAGTTTTATGAGAAAGGACTTACGTTGGTATTTTTTTCCCCGTTTTGTATCATGTGTACAGTTCCAAGTGCCTGGTGGAGAATATCTCTACAATAAATATCTGTCAAATGGACGTTTACTTTTTACTTTTCTGTGTTTTCCGATTATGTTAAAGACATTTTCTAACGATTATGATTGGGGAGGGGCGGGGAAGCTGTTTTAAAAACATTATCTCAGCCTTCCTAAAGGCTCTAGGGTTCATGGTAAGACAGCAAATAGTGAGAAAAATGTTTCTCACATTATGTTTACTTGTTTTTTTTTTGAAGTGGTCATTCGAGCTTACAGTCTTTATTTATTTTATTTTTTTTAATTTTTGGTGGTTTTTTTTGTTTTTGATCAATCTGGGAAAATCCTAGGCTGATTAATTTTCCACTAATTTTTTTTTTTTAAACATACTAAAAGCTTTTCTTCTTTAGTCAGGATAATTGCCAGTTCCAAGTTAGGTAGAGAGCTTCAGTTATTTTGCTGGCTAAGTACATTACCTTACAGTCCTCTTATAGATGAAGAACTATTCTACTATTTAATTTCAGAAAAATTGTACCCTGGCTAATTAAGTCACAGATTCCTTCAGCGGTTTACTCAGTGTTCATTTTCCCAGTGCTTGAGTCTCTGCCTAGTATATTTGTGACCCACTGAGCCATGGCAGGTCTCTGCCTAAGACTGAGCTCCATGCAGATGTGCCAATGAGGGGAGACACTTGATTCTGTGCCAGAGATTTTGCTTTCCCGTAGCATTTGGCCTTGGCATTCAGTGTTGAGATTCATAAGGCACTCTAGCAGCTTTATAGTTCAGTGCTCATTTTTGAAGAGGAAACTTCAGCAAAATAGGATTGTAATGATACACATGGGTTCGAACAGAGAGAATTCAAACAGAATGCAGAAATCTTTTCATCTGTCGCTAAAACATTTCAAAGTCACAGAGATGGATCCCATCTTTCCCATGATTCCTCATTCAACTGCCAGACTGACAACAATAAATTCTTCCCTGACTCTTGTAAGTCAGGACAGAGTTTTCTGTTTTCTAAAGAGGGTCTCACTGAAGCACTTTGGAGGAAGCCAAGACAAAGGCGATAAAGAGAGAAGAACAAAAGCTGAGGACAGAGTCAGAGTTTCAGAATTACAGCTACACCTGGGAATGTTAGGACTCAGGTATGTTAAGACAAAAGATACTGTGTTTCCCCAAAAATAAGACTTAGCTGCACAATCAGCTCTAATGTGTCTTTTGGAGCAAAAATTAATATAAGACCTGGTCTTAATGTACTATAATGTAAGACCGGGTCTTATATCATATCGTATCATATCGTATCATATCATATCGTATCATATCATACTGGGTCTTATATTAATTTTTGCTCCAAAAGATGCATTAGAGCTGATTGTCCAGCTAGGTCTTATTTTCAGGGAAACACGGTATGTTGTTTCAAGCAGCACGTGGAAAAGCGTCTACATCTCTCAGTCTGTGGTAGAAGTGGCATAAATTGGATGTGTGTAGTGAATCTTCCAGTAGCATTTTGTTGCTGTGAAGTTCTGAGACTTCTCTTCTCTGAGCCCTGAAGTCAGGTTAACTCCAAATTGCTAATTACTCGATGTTCTGAAATACTATTATTGTTGTATATTAAGAGCTATTATTTTTAAATGTTTATGTGGTATTGGAATGCATCACAGTCAGCACACCTGGAAGCAATTACAATGGAAAGCCACATAACGCAGAATAACAGCAGATGTGTTCTCAGTAGAAAAAAAGAACTGGTCAGTGCCACGTTGCTCTTACGACACTGGTGGTGGTTGTCGATATTGCTGTTACTATTTGATTTTTCTTACATGAAAGAAATTTGCCATGTTTGACTTGTAATAACTGCAAGAGGATTCGTAGTAACTTCATGTACTTCAAATCACAACAGAAATATTTACAGAACTTGGTATGCTGTGAAGGTCGAATGAAATAATTTGTGAAAGTTTTGATATGCACACCCATGGAAATGTATGTTAGTAAAACGATGATGTACCTTTCTGGACCCTTCATGTATTGAATTACGCTGCTCAGAAATAAAGGTGATTTGAGCCTCCCAGGATCAGACTGAGCATGCAACCCATTTAGCCTACCCGTTGCTCGTCCCTCTCCCCAACTTAACCTAACTGTTCCTATTCTGAGGCAGTGTCTAAAATCTGTAAGATTCAGCAAGAAAAACTGGCAACCAGGGAGAACATTAATTATTTTCTTGCCTATCAGCCATCACCACATAATTACAGCATCTACATCCTGATTGAAAATTTAGTCTCTCAGGGAGTTAGAAAGGCTCGTTAACTTTTGTCCCCCTGTTCTCACACTGAAAAAGAAGACCAGTAGATTTTTATTCTCCCTCTGGGTATGCGCGTTAAACTTTTCCTTTGTGCTGGGCCAACCCTATTTGCAGATGGAGGAACTGGTGGTATCCTATGAGCTGAGCCATTGCAAAGCCTGTATTGCCCCCAAATTCTTGTGCTGCTCAGTTATCAAACTAACATCTTTCGACTTGGCCTTACATTTCTACCAC
Source organism: Rhinolophus sinicus (assembly GCF_036562045.2). Classification (NCBI taxonomy): domain Eukaryota; kingdom Metazoa; phylum Chordata; class Mammalia; order Chiroptera; family Rhinolophidae; genus Rhinolophus; species Rhinolophus sinicus. The sequence continues at coordinate 63,609,654 of NC_133760.1, read as the reverse complement.
CAGAATTAATACTTTGGATTAGGCGATGAGCCTGAGAATATTTTCTTTAGAAGACTATTTATCTCTCCCTCCAGAATGGAAGTTTTGTGAGACAGGACTCTTGTTGGTATTTTTCCCTGTTGTATATCGTGTGTCTAGTACCTGGCAGCGAGTATCCCTACAATAAATATTTATTGAATGGAGATGTTTACTTCTTACTTTTCTGTCTTTTCCGATTATGTTAATAGAAATTTTCTAACTGTTATGATAAGGGGCAAAGCTGTTTTCAAAACATTATCTCAGCCTTCCTAAAGGCATATTACTGCCGTTCATCAATCTAGGAAAATCCACCGCTTTGTTTTAAACATGCTAAAAGCTTTTCTTTTTTAGTTAGGAGAATTGCCAGTTCCATGTTAGAAAGAAAGCGTTTTTTAGGATTTCCTGCTCTAGCGGATAGACTTTTCAATGGAGTCCAAAAGCGTGATAGAAAAGAGAGAGATCCCCGTAGATGGCCCACTTTACAATTTTATCCATGTCTCTGTGTCTTGATGGGTCGTGGCCTATGTTAAAAACCTGTATGTATAATCAGACTGAAGACCACTAACAATGTGACGTCATTGCTTTGAGTTTGGTTCAATCTATGTCATAACTCATTCTAATCTGGTCAGACTTCAAAGGTATAATAATATGTCTGAAATTCTGTAGTTCAAGCGCTGAGAGCAGGCTGCAGTGTGAACTAGTATTTTCCCATCAATTCCTTTTCCACACTAAATTGCTTCTACTTTCACAGTACCTTGAGATTCGGCAAAAGAAGAACCCTAGCCACTCGTGTAACATAGCTTCATCCTTCCTTGTTGGCCTTCCTAAGGGTTGGTTGGCTTTCCCTTGCCGGTAGATTTTGCTGCCATGAATTACTAAACAGATACGCCCCGGAGACCAAAAGAGATTGCTGGAAATTTATCTGACGTGAACGAAAACAACAGGCCTAATGTTGTGATTTCCTCGTTATCAGCAAAGGGAGGGGACTTGTATATTAGAATTTCTGGGGAACCCAGGTTGCATGGGCTTCTCTCTACTGCATCTGCCTCCCATTGTCTCCTTTCCCCCAAGAGTCTGGATTCTGTATGCCTATCATAGTGACTATTGTCATCGATGGTTGACAGACATGTGTTTTTATTTCAAGCACATTTAGACCCCAGTATGTGTGAGGTCATTGGCCTCAAGCACTTTTTCCAGTGTGTCCAGTGAACTCCTGTTTCTCAGGAAGTCTCAGGCTATTTTTGGTTTCCTTCGCTCTTTCCTGGACGGAGGAGACTCAGAGCCCCGCGCGTAGATCACTGCTTTCCACTGGAATGAAGATACGTGTAAAGCAGAACTGTCAATGGACTTCAATCTGTGGGCTGTCTGGTTTTATAATAGGATCCTGTGGGACATGAGAGATGAGTAGCCGTTGTTTTGAACTTTTTCGATGGGAAAACGTCAGAAAACCGATTTTTGGAGAATGCAAATATTCCTGAAATGCAAAAGTTGGACCATAGGAGAGATATTATTTCCCACCTACTCATGTGTGTTAGTATTGAGGAAAACCATCACCTAGAAAGTATGTTTCCCTGTTTTACTGGTTTACTGACTCCTTCAAGTTTCTTATTATGTCAAAAACCATCAAAATACATGGAAGGCCACTGTATTTCATGGTCCCAAAGGCATCTTTTATTACTTACACAAAGTCAGCTCGTATCTTTCTCCCTTCCCAGCACAGTGATGTTTATTAGCATTTTTTCTGGTCGTTAGTTGTAATTGCACGAGTGGTCACCATTCCCAAACATTACAATTACATAATTCAAGATTCTAGTCACATTTCTAAGCAGATGTACCAAATTACAGCCCAGGACTTCGGCTTGAAATCTAGAGTTCCAATTAGTCAAATATCTGGGTGGGAAGGACTTGCCAGGAAAAGACCTGAGAAAACACACAGCCCAAAATAGTTTGAAATTTCCTTGCTGCTTTGCCTCCACCCAAATTTGAATTTTGAGCATGCAAGAGAGGGCGTTACATCTTCCAAGAAACTGCTTGGTTTCCATTTCATTCAAGTCTAATTGGTTTTCATGGACTGAATTAAAGCAGGAAAGCAGAAGTTAGGTGGGTGATGTACGTGAGCAAATAATTCCATATATAACAGCTTCTTGGTTTGCGTGTTTGTTAGTTCTTCCTTTTCAGGAAAACCAGCTTCATATGTAGCTCTTCTTGTCATACTGGGTCTTACATGTTGTCTTAAGACATAACTGTGAAATATTTGCGTCTAATATTCGATGTTTCACTCATTTCAAGCACCTTGAAACTGCCCTCTTACATTTTACTCCTTTTACTTGGAATGGCTACTTTATTATCTCTCTTGGATTTTCTAATTTATTTTAAGACCAGCATCTGAAATCTCTTCTTCAGTAAGTCTTCCTTTTCCTGGGGACTCATTTGTGCCTCTCCGGTGCTTACAAACTTTGTTTTCAGTTGCTTTCTCTTACTGCACTGCCATCTAAGGGAAACTGAGTGATCAAGGACAGAGCATGGGTGGTGAGGCTGAATAGTGCTGGCTTCACAGCTGGCTCTGCCTCTGAGTTGGGTCAGGCCAACTCACTTTTCAGAGTGGCGATACTTTCATCATAGAACGGGGCTAACGACAGCCATCTTTCTGGGATGTTTCTTTTTTTCATTTGTTTCTTCTTTGGCTTGTGCCTTCTGTCATTCACTTGTTCAGAATAGCTGCTGAATAGTTCCTCTGTTGAGCACTGAGCGGCGCTAGTATGTGAAGAGGAATATGGTCTCTGCTCTTCTGATCCCTACAGTCTAGTGGGGAGTGTGGACATTAAACAGGTAGTTACAAGGGTGACCACTGTTTAGAAGCAGAAAGAGTGAGTACAGAATGTCATAGGGATGTTACAGAGAGAAGCGGTCAGAAGCTGTCTAAGTCCCTTTGGGCCTCTGTAATAAAATCCCATAGACTGAGTGGTTTTTGTTCCTTGTTTTATTGGGGAATTTTGGGGAACAGTGTGTTTCTCCAGGGCCCATCAGCTCCAAGTCATTGTCCTTCAATCTAGTTGTGGAGGGTGCAGCTCAGCTCCAACTCCAGTCGCCGTTTTCAATCTTTAGTTGCAGGGGGCGCAGCCCACCATCCCATGAGAATCGAACTGGCAACCTTGCTGCTGAGAGCTCGTGCTCTAACCAACTGAGCCTTCTGGCCACCCTGACTGAGTGGTTTTAACAAGCAAAATTTATTTCTCATAGTTCTGGAGGCTGGGAAGTCCAAGGTCAAAGCCCTGGCAGATTCACTATCCAATGAGAGCTCACTTCCTGTTCATAGATGGCTGTCTTCTCCTGTGTCCTCACCTGGTGGGAGGGGTGAGGGGGCTTTCTGGGGACTCTTTCATAAGTGCACTGATCCCATTCATGAGGGCTCCACCCTCAGGACCTAAGCACCGCCCAAAGGCCGCACTTCCAAATGCCATTATATTGGGGACTAGTTTTAACATGAATTTTAGGGGCACACAAATATTCAGTCTATAGCAGAAGCCATCAAAGTATTTGGAGGGGGGAAGGAGACGTAGAGAAGTCATGAGCGACTTTGCTCAGCAAATAAGTGTTAATTTAATGGATGTTTTCATGAAAGATGAATGATAATAGGCCATGCGTTGCTGCCCTTAGCAACCTGTACAAGTCTTTCACCAGAGTCTCAGCTTTCCAATTCCTCCCCACTGTTGAACTCTCACCGGGCTCTGTCAAACACTGTCCAACATAACTGGCCCGTGTCTGGCCCCATGTTTTGCCAGTGCTATCCTGCTAAGGAGAATCCTGCGTCCTTTCTCTGTGACTTGGTCACTCCTCAGTCACCATTTTATTATCCCTATCCCACGGATTGCTCTTGAGGTTTTTCTCCACTGTGTTGACCATCTCTTTCAAAGATCAAAGAATTTGATCTCTTTAGAATGTGCTTTATCTGTGTGTTCTGACTCTTTCCAGCTTAAATTTATAAATACAGGAAACTGTCATCTGTTACGAATCTGAGCACCAAGAAGCTGACATAACTGTTCTCTCCTAAGACCACTTCTGTGGTCTTCATTGTACCTACTTCTCTTTAAAATCGCCTACTTTACGGCGATCTCACTGATACAGGCATTGGAAGGGGACTGGAACTCGTGCACTGTTGCACCCTGGCACACCTAAGAAGATGGCACATGGTAGATACTTGCTAAGATGTTTTTAAGTAAAGGAATATATTAACACACGTGCAGGGATGAATTTAGATTACATATGAACAACAAACAAATACTCTGGCAATGAGATATGTAAATATCTAGTAGATAAAGCAAAGCGTCATCAGTGTGACAGAGACGCACTGAAGGGATTAAATGCCCTCTCCCTGGGGTGGGAGAAAGGCTCTATGACCATTATTCTATCACCTTAGTCCGTTCAGGCTGCTGTGACAATACCAGATGGGGTGGATTATAAACAACAGAAGTTTGTCACTCCCAGTTTTGGAGGCTGGAAGTCCGAGACCATCAGGGTGCCACTAGGTTTGGGGAGGGCTGACTTCCAGACTGCACTCTTCTTGAGGGATGACAAGGATTTCTCCAGGTGAGCAAGGAATGGAGCACCTGCTAGCCTGAGAATTCAGCATGCAAATAGCATACCAGCGGAAAGGTTCCCACACGTTTGCAGAACGACGCGTTACTCCTTGAACCGAGAGTGCCGGTGAGTGTGTGCACGCGTGATGCCCGCACCACGGCCAGAGCCTGAGGGCCTGTCATGTGCAGGACTCACGACTTCGGACTTTATGAATGGGGGGCATTGAAGGAGTGTGAGCCACAGGATGACTGGAACGTAAAGCAAAAGGTGGAAGAAAGGGAGGAGGGGCTGATACAAGTCTCACAATGTGCCAGACAGAGCCGACATTCTTTAGATGCTAACTCATGTAATCCGCACGTCTTCCATGCCCGTAGGAACGTGTCAGGGGTGTGGAGAATATTTTGAGCCAGGAAAAACCGAAGGCAGTGAGAACAGTTTCTGGTACTAGTTTGGTTGAGACATGATGGGATCTTGGAATAAGATGGTTTCAGTAAGGCTAGGGTGAAGGGGTCCTATCAGGAGAATCGACAGGCCTTAGGTTATTGGAGGGAGGAGGCCAGGATGACACCCCCCACCCCTTGGGCAGCTGGGTATATGGCAGTGCCTTCTTCTGAAATAGACACAGTGAGAGCAGGAGCAGTTTTCAGGGGAAAGATATTAAGCTTGGGTCTGAACTTGTGACATTTGGTCCTAATGAAATATCCAGGAGTGCATTGGTTAGTTAGGAATACCTCTTGGCACCTCAAAAGGTAGCAGTAGGAGGTAATTGTAAGGGAGTTTGTGGTGTTTTGGTGGTAGTTGTAGTCATGACACTAGTTGAAATGGACTAGGGAGTTACTTATTCTTCACTCATTGAACCCTCCCAGTAACCTGCTGAGACAGGGACTTGTGATAGTTCATTGTATGTGTCACCTTGGCAGGGCCACGGTGCCCAGCTACGTGGTCCAACATTATTCTGGATGTTTCTGTGAAGGTGTTTGTGGATAAGATGAATGTTAAGTTCCACTTTAGGGAATCTCTCCACTTAAGGAATGGTCAGAGGAAGGGAGGGAAGGCTAAGTGAAGATACTACTACTAAAAGCTGCTGTAACTCTTTGCCATGGTAAAATGTTTAGCCATCATAATTGTATAGTACTGAGTGATTATCTGAAGTGCTCTAATGTACTATGAAATATAGATATATAACAACATTTTAAAATCCAACTTGATTCTACTTTCCATGTAATGCTAACAAATATGATAAAACATTGATTAATAACAATTAATTATTAAGACTGACTCTTTCTCTCTTTCTTAGAATTTCAAAGCGCTAATAAGTATCATTTCAAAGATCCAGGTCTGAAGCTGCTCAAAGAAGCTGAATTGATCTTTCTTTTTCTCCACACGGCCTTGCTCTTAACAAGGAAGGCTAGTCCATGGTTTCTCCATGGATTTATAAAGGCAGTATTTTAGTTGCTGGTTAGTAAATGTTTGTCAGTAATGATCATTTTCCTACAGAAAAATATATTCTTGGCATATAGGCCGGCCCTGCTTGTCTCCCAGCTACTTTTCCCTATCGGCGTAGTGTATTCAGGTGCTGAGAATCAGACTAAAGACCGCCAGAAAATAGATGCTAACAAACCCTCTATCAACCAGTTTGTTTTTGATTGTTTGTTTGTTTGTTTTTACCACAAGACCTACTTGATGCTATTATATAAAGTTCTTCACAAAACATTGGAAAGTCACATGAACCAATCAGTAAGCCTTGCGTTTAGAATTTTTAGAGGAGTTATAGCCTAAGAACAGCAACACTAGCTTCCATTTACCTCGTGCTCACTGTGCACGAGGATTGATACATGTCTTCTGTCTTAGCCTCACCACTGGGCGCTCACACACCCAGAACTACTTGTACTTTTTCCCCAGATGTGCCTGTTTTTAATTTCCTCATGTCTTGAGTCAAGGTGGAATGTTTGCTCCAGATACCTTGCCCTCCCTTCTCTCTGATGCCTCTTCATCCTTCACTGCTTAGCTAGTTTTACCAGAGTGTGTGGCGTGGCTCCCTTCCCAATGAAATCATTGGAAAAATAGTGTGATACTGGTGAAATACGTGGATGAAGGGGAGAAAAACCAACATTCTATTCCAACATAACCACCTTTTTTTGTTCCGTACCCTCCAGTTATTTTCCTTATATACATATATTCTTATAATACTACACGTACTAATTCGTATTCTGCTTTTTCCCTTACACGTCATATTTTCATAATTATCATTTCATCATAAAAACATTATTACTCTATTATAGAAACTAAGTCACCCATAATTACCATCTTGATGACATTTCTTGCTTGTTTTTTTCTAAGTACCTCTGTTACAATTGAAGGTAGAGGGTGAGGCTATTTAAACAGCTGTGGAAGCCACGATTGGCACTTTCTTTTTATGTTGATAATGTTGCTTTTTTTAAAAAGGTGTTTTAAATTCACTTAACCTCTCTGCACTTCCATTGTTCCACTTAAAGTAGGAAGGTATTGAGCTTGATTGTCTCTAAGATTATCTCTAATGTCTTCTTACGCTACAACCAGTCTATGACTCTATTTCTCTTTTAATGTAATACATCTCTACTGTTCTTCTCCTTTTTATGTCGCATACCCCATTAACAGTGTGGTGAGAGCTTTGGACCTACTCCATTTAAAAATGCCCCTCTGCACACACACATAAAATATTTTATGCAAGACCATCTGGGGACCGAGAATCTTTTGCCCTAAGCTCTGGAAAGAAAAATTTACAGAAATGACAGAGAATTCAGGAAGTATTTCATATCCCAGAGGTGGAAGAAATGAGGTGGTTAATTTCTTTTCTTATATTGTGGAACCAAGAAGCATAAACTGGGAAGAAATTCTGAAAGGCATGTGTAAAACACACTGTAATGTTACATGAAAATATTGACTAGGATGAGTGTGACGTATTTGGGTGTTATCTGATTATTTTAGTTCAGGAGAATCAGTGTGACTAGTCAAAGATGGAGACTCTTGGAGCAATATATGGAAATACTACACTTAGGCTGCTGGAATGAAGTAGGGAATTGGCAAGATAAGGATTGTCTGGCTGCTTTTTAAAAATATGTATTGAAACGCTAAATGTTCCTTAGCTTCATGGGACATTATTAGAAAATCTATCTGTGAAATCGGTTGCTCGGGATTTTGTTTATTGTCTGTAAAGACCATAAGCAGATGCTAGCCTTCTGCCCTAACACAAATGAGGCCGTTCTTTCTTCCATGAGAAGACAGTGGATCCCAACTTTGAAATGCAATTACACTGGGCAAATGATGTAATGTTGAATGTAAGCCATTGAACAGGAGTTGCATTTTATGGCTCAGTTAAATTTCTCAGGATTTTCTTGCTGAGTTGAAGAAGATGGGGGAGAAAAGTAGTTTTAGCGGAAAAAAATATGAAGCACTCATTTTTTAAGATAGAGACTATGTTTGCTTTGTGATTTAGATGTTTAAAGGAGTATCATGAGGGTACTTCAGCTTTGGAAGTGCCCACATTGAGAGCGGAGGCAGATTATCATCAGACAGCTGTTTTCCTGAGAGATTGTTGGGAAGAGTCAGACCTACTTGGTGGATTCTTCTTAGAGAGGCTTGTATGTCATGGAATCCCAGTGTGGATTACATTGTGATTAAAAAAGAACACGAATCCCATAACGGGATGTCTTTCCTAATTTGTGAAAAAGCTTTTTATCTTCACATGCTTGGAGTTTCGCAGATTTGGATAAGGACAAGCATCTTTATTCATGAATCTAGATTCTGGCTGAATATTTCTCTGTGCAGTGACCCCAAAGCAGTTTGCTCTCGAACGCCGCTTCCTACGTCCTCCGTACGATCTGTGTGACACTGTTCTTGTGCTTTTATTATTCTTCACTCATTGAACCCTCCCAGTAATCCGCTGAGACAGGGACTTGTGATGGTTCATTGTATGTCACCTTGGCGGGGCCACGGTGCCCAGCTACGTGGTCCAACATTATTCTGGATATTTCTGTGAAGGTGTTTGTGGATAAGATGAATGTTTAAACTGGCGGACTTTGAATAAAGCGAATTGCCCTCCATGAGGTGGGTGGATCTCTTCCAATCAATTGACAATCTGAAAAGAACAAAAAGACAGACTCCCCCCAGTCAAAAATGAATTCTGCCGCTGACAGCCTTCAGATTTGAAATGTAACATCACTGTAGAATATATACACACACGTTCATTCTGTTGGTTCTGTTTCTCTAGGGAACCCTGATTACCACAGCACTATTCTTCCCATTTTGAAGCAAATGAGAAGACTGAGTCTTTAAAAATTTAAATAACCTTCCTGACACCGCAAGTAAGCGGTGTCGCAGGTTGTCTGCCTCCGGAGCCGGCGTTCTTATCCAGAGAGGTTAAGGAAGGTTCACTTTCATGCTTGCTTTGATCTTCTGTTCAGTCGGGGAAATTCTGAATTGCTGGGCTACTTAGGAACCATCTTTAATGGTGCCACTTTTGACTGTGACCCAGGCAGAAAGTCATGAAGCTAGTATAACATAATGAAATCAATACATAATTTATTGGTGGAATGCAATGGGTATTTACTGAACGCCTGTGATGTCTCAGGTACCATGCCAGGCACTAGGGATGTAAAGATGAAAGGCCAGGATTCTGTCTCTGAGGAGCAAGTCCCATCCCACCGTCTAGGAGAGGCAGGTGGGCAAACGAAGAGGCGTGTAGGCTAGAGTTTCTGTAGTGAAATATGTTACAGAGGTAGGGAGAGCATTTGGAATGAACACATGCTCTTTCTTTTTCACCTCTGTTTTATATATGTGTGTCTAAATTTTTAATAAGTAGACCAGAAACATGGTCTACAATTCTAATGGTATCCAATGTTATAGTTAGTTACACCCTGAAAAGTGTGTGTGTATAAAGTAGCATTAATTTTTCTTGCCTGGATACCCAAAGGATTCTTTATGAGTCTTTGAAGTAAGAGATATAGTAGTTTTCTTCGGGGATACATTGCGCCTTTTCGATCTTTAGATTATAAAGGTCATGTTGTTCGTAAGGGAAAATGAAGAGTTAAAAATGCTTTGACAGTTTCAAGTGATTACGGAATGAACAGTTGAAGAATTAAGGCACTTCTGGAGGAGGGCGGACGTAGAATAAGAAAAGGGCCAGCAGCATAACGAGAGGCTAGGCAGTTTAAGCATGATGAAATTTTGTGGGGTTCTGGGGTTGCTCCCCAGGCCCCAAATCCCCTCCCTCCAGCTTATGTCAGTGCCTGAAATGATGCCACTAAAATCTTCTGAGTCACGGCGCTTTCCCCCAAATTATGTTCTGTAGAAGTCTGTAAACTTGCAAGATGCTCTAGGCGGGCAGAGAGCTCCATAAGCTGGTAAGAATGAGACTGGAAAATACCACAACCAATCCCATTCTTGGCATTTCACGGCTCCTTGGGATAACCAAGAGTCTAAGAAGTCTCAGTAAGAAAAGAATCTGTTTTGTTTTGTTTATAACAGCACTTCCCACATTCATATGACCACAGACTCCTTTTTATCATGGAATATTGGATTAAGATGCTACTTCTCTGAGAGTCTTAATATTCACATGGTTCTGGGATAGGCAAATACATGAAAAGATGATGATAACATATTAATGATGTAATAAAACAATATCTGAGCTTCACTGCGTATTTACTATGTCCCAGGTACAGATCTCAAGTGGCTTTACATATATTATCTCACTTAAGTGCAGCAGTCCTATAAGCTGTCTCATTGTACAGAAGAAATACAGGCTTAACAGGATTACATATTTTTTTCTTGGTTACATGACTAGTAAGTGGCAGAGCCAAGATCCAACCCTGGTAGTGTGACTTCCAAGCCACTCATCTCTCTTTGCCATCACGGTGTAATACTATACATAAAATTGTCATCAGATGCTTAGAGCCCAGAATCACACAGTTATCGACCCCTTTTCTCCATGACAGCAAGCCAAGAGAAGGGTCTTGCTGAACTAGAATTCCGATGGAGGATGAGACATCAGTCCTCAAATGTCAAGGGTGTGGGTGGTCAGAATTTAGGAAGGAGAACAGTCAGAGAAACCTGGTGTGGGAGGGTAGTGGTAGAGCTCGCCTGCTTTCCAGTTTGGTCTAGAGGTAGCCTCTACAGTGAGAAAGGAAGACACAAGCGATAATAGAGAAACGAAAAAATGAGAAGAAGCAGGGTGCAGGTGAGAATTAATCATTGCCTCTCCAGCTCAGCACCAGTCTTACCAAAGATGAAAATGGAAGGACAAGTCAGATCCCTTACAGGAAAATCACCGGGTGGTGACCTGTGTTTTCACTTGTGCTGTTGTAATGCCCAGTTCTGTGTTGTGAGGCTCGTCAGAGACACAGCAGATGATATTGAGCAAATTTGGAAACACAGATATTCATAGGCTGTGTCATTGTTCACTTAGTCTTTGTGTGTGTGTGTGTGTGTGTGTGTGTGTAGAGAGTAGCATTTTAATGTAGTATTTTAATACAGTGACTACATTCAAACATATGTAATACTCTTAATTGACACAGCAACTTTTTCAAAATACTGTCAGTGATGGGATGGGAAACGGAAAGAAATACATCATCTTACTATTTCCCCTAATAGAATGTCAGTTCTTAGAGTAAAAAGGAAGAGCCAGGAGAGGGCTATACAATCATTGGAAACCTATCCTCTTTGAATCTCAGAATCCAGTGTCAAAAGTCATTTTTTCTACACAACAGAAAGTTCTATATAACAAAAATGTCTCCAAGGCTTAGGAAATGGTTTCCTTAGTGCGAGCAATAGTTGATGCAACAAAATTATAACAGAATAAACAGATATGTATCATCTCTTGGCTTTTCTATTATTATTTGACCTGTAATACCCAGCATCACACTTTGATTTCAAAAACAAGACTGCAAATTCACAGTCCTGCACCAAAAATAGCATGTCTCAGCCAATCAGTGAGAGCAGACAAACTGATAAATTAAAAATGTAGTATTAACAGGAAAGCTACTGGGGCTTCAGCCTTCCCTAATTAAGAAGTCTTAAAGGAAGATTAGCATTTGCTGTTGATGTTTACCTCTGTAATTTTGAACAAAACCATGTAAGCAAAAGATGCCCTAAGGAGCATTTTTGGAAAAATCCCAACAATTGCATAGAGCTACACAGATGAAATCATTTAATTAGCTTGGATAACACTATTTCTTCTAAAGCTTCTGAAACGGATTCATGAAACACATAAAAAGCTTTGTACTTTCTAGCATATGTAAGAGTGTAAGCGAGCTTAAGAGCCTTCTTTGAACCACTTGCTGAGTCTCCCTTGATAAAATGTGCTATTGTCAGAGTTGTAAAGAAAAGAGGCTGCCTGTAGTATTGTCCAATTATCAACGTCATCATAGAAATTAGAGCTGGGGAGAGACTTTAGAGCCCTTCTAGTCTATCTCTGTTTACAAGAGTGAACTGCCACATAGATTGGTTATTGACTCAGTGAAGGTCCCATAGCTTGTTTAGGCGACAGAGCAAGAGCTAGACCCCAGATTGCCTAAAAGATAAAAAGAGAACTTCACTGCCCTTCTCCCACTCGCCACCATGTTGCTTTCCTGGTATTTGATTTACTTTTCAACTTGAAATCAACTTTGTTGATTGAGATAATAGCTGAGAAGTGAATTCTCTGGATTACTTGGTTCAGTTCTAACCACCGCCCTGTACAACTTACTAGCAATACTAATTAGAAAGCAAACGCTTTTCACTGGGGTCCAGTGATTTTTCTCTATACTTAAGTGACTGACCAAGTGGACAATTTAGGTTGGCTTTTCCTGGTAAAGTGTTCCTTCTCCGTCTTCCCGCGAAACATCACTGAAGTGGCTTGCCCAGGAGTGAGAAAAAGGCACACGAACAGATGCATGAATGCTCCTTACTGCCCCTGGAGTTCCACTCTCTCCTGACCAGACATTTCTGTGTCTCCATCTTTGGGGCAAGAGAGAGAAAGCACAGGGGTGGGGTAATTCTACGTGGTGAGTTGTGAGGAGTGGAGCCTTGTCTCCGAAGACACCAGATTCTGAGATTCAAAGGGGGTAGGTTTCCAGTGATTTTATAACCTCCCTCCCTGCTTCTTCCTTATTCTAGGAACTGACAGTCTACTAAGGGAAAATATTAAGAGGGGTTATAAATCTTATAAACCCATTGGATACTTGGTTGTAGGAGGCAGAGCTCTGAATGGGACCCAAGATGATACTAAAACTAGTGACCAGAACTTTTTTCTTCTTTTATGTACATATGTCCCGTGTCCCAAATAAACTGAAAATTTCTATCACTGTGTGATACAGCTTCAAATCCTGAAAGTTAAGCTACTACCGTGTTTCCCCGAAAATAAGACCTAGCTAGACAATCAGCTTTAATGCGTCTTTTGGAGCAAAAATTAATATAAGAGCCAGTCTTATTTTACTGTAATATAATACCAGGTAAAATATAATTAATATAATATAATATAATATAATATAATATAATATAATATAATATAATATAATATACAATACAATACTGGATCTTATATTAATTTTTGCTCCAAAAGATGTGGTAGAGCTGATTGTCTGGCTAGGTCTTATTTTCGGGGAAACATGGTAGGTTTAAAATATGAAATTGCTGATTTTCAACTATATTTTACCTAAAAGGCATCAAGTTCACATGGCTTAATCTAAATAATAAAAGTCAACAAATGAGATCATACATATGTGCCAAAAATGTCATAAATGACTGGTGAATATGTAAAAAGTTCAACATTACTAGAAACCAAAAACTGAATGTGCAAATAAGAAACAATTCCCTTACCTTTGTCCAGTGGTAAGCCAACAGTTATTATTACACTTCTTATCCTCTGCCAGTGGGATTACTGATTAATGCGACCACTAAGTATGGAGCTGTTTAAACTTAGAGCTTTTTACTTGTAGATATTTATACCAAGGTGGTCCACTGATATCTGCGTAAATATTTTTGTACGGATATGTTCGTCTCAGCTTGTTTACAACAGCAGAAAATTGGCAGCAAACTAAATATCTAGCAATAGGGAAATGGTACATTCATCATGACACATCCATATCGTAATTAAAATTATATTTACCAAGTGTTTTTAATGAGACTAAGAAGTGTCTAGAATATAAGAATACAGTAGTAATCAGAACAGTATATACAGTGTGATCTTAATTATGTAAAATGCTGTTTATAAACATAGAAAAAAGACAAGGAGAAATTAGACCAAAACATTGACACTGGTTATTCTTTGCAGTTTTCATTTTGTTATGCAATTAACATGTATTGCTTTTATCGTGTCTTGTTTGTTGGGCACCAATTTATAAATTCAAGATGTGTCCTGAGCCAAAGGTTAGTCGGCCTGTCCACGTAGAGCCATGGACATCTGCATTGCTGACACGTTTCCAGGTGGTGTTGGTGCTGCCAATCTGGGGACCACACAGAAACTGTTATGAATGGTGGCTACATTTATTTAAAACAGGACTGAGCACCAAATACAAAATGCTTATTTCTTTGTGAGTCACCAGGCTCTAACAAATGCAAGTTTGGAATACAGTCTGTTCACTGTCATAACATGTGTCTATCCTGAAGACTCAATACCTCGCCTTTCCTTCCTGTATTCTCATTCCCCCAGCACAATTCCTGGCATAGAAAAGAATGGTCAGTTATGTTGTTTGGCCTATTGAGTGAATTACTTGGCAAAGGGCACAGTTTAGAAATGATTTTAAAAAATGGACTGAGCGCTTGGTTCCATTAGCTTACAAAAGGTGTGACGTCGGACAGCCTACTTAACCCTTGGTACCCCAATTTGCTCATCTGTAAAATGACTTCATGGGGTTGTTGGGAGGATAAAATGAGTTAATACACACATTTTGGAAGAGTGCTTTGTAAGTATTAGCTGCTATTGTTACTTGCATACAGGACTGCCTGCCTTTTCATATTTTTTTCCAGAAAGTAAAGTTTTGTGAGTATTCAGCAAAAGAAATTATAACACCAAACATTTTTAACAGAGGGAACTTGTAATTTTTTTATTAATTATGGAAACATGGGGAAAGGACTATGGAGAAAACAATTCTCTGAAAGCAGTGTGACAAATTTCTACTGGACATTTCTACTTTTAGTGGCCCTTACAGTCCCAGGATTTAGCAACTATGGGACCGCTCAAAAGTACATGAAAGTTTCTTAGTCTTCTTTTTTGATTTTTGTAAAAAAACAAAAAATAAGCCACAAGGAAACGTAACTCTGTGGATCAGTAGAATTTCTTACCCTTGTCTTTTGCCCACGTCTATTGTTAATGGCAATACCGATTCCCTTATAAGTTACCTCTGAAGATTAAATTAGGAATTATGGGTAGATGAGTTAGCAAGGTGCCAGGCACACAGCTGATGTACCTTATTAATGTTAATTCATTTTGTTTTACCTCCTCACTGTCACTTTTCATCTTTCTGCAGCCCTCAAGTTTTATGTAGTTCTCAAACATTGAGCAGAAGTCAGGGAGGTCTTTTTAGGGATTGTCATACGTTTTCAAAAACTACGCTAAAAGGTGAAAAGTGTAAAATTATAATTCTTCTGATGCTTCTGCCACTAAAAAAGAGATGTGCTGTAACAAGTTCATTAGTCAGTGAAAATAGGAAGCCCTGTTGTGTCTTCCAGTGCAAGAAGCCTCTTGGATAGGCCATTAGGTCATCTCTAAGTTGGGGACAAATCCATGGACCCGTGTTAGGGGAGCTCTAGCGTGCTGTGGGCTGAGAGGATTTGTCTCAGGAATAGGACATCTTACTGAAGCAGACACACCACTAGGATTTGTTTGGTTTGAGGCTTTCAGTTCAAGATTTTCCCAGTCCCAGGAGAGGGATTTCCTGTGAGACCCTTAGGAAAGAAACTTTGTATCCCAGAGATTCTGTTTAACGTACTTTTGAGTAATATTTAAAATAATGCAAAAGTTAGTAGTTTCCAGTCTACTGAATAACTTGATAAGTTATTTTGCCGTTAGCAACCGAGCTAGGAGTCGCTTAAAATTGACCACGCTTTTGCGAATCTGGAGAGGGAAACTCAAAGTGGCACATGATTTCTGGGCGACTTGCTTTCTCTTTGAAGGATACAGTACCTACTCTTGGACATTATGTAAAATCACTTCAATTTTATGAGGTTGTAACTGGTAAAGTTCAGATGGAGCTAAAGCATCAAAATCAGTTGAAATTTTACCAGGAGTGCTGAATGAATAGATAGTTGCATTCTCCAATGCTCCCCCGCAGGAATTTGGATTTTAGGAAGCTCATATTTAGAACGTCCTTTCTTATTAAAAAAAAAAAAAAAAAGATAGAGATAGCTTTATAATTACCATGTAAGAACTCTGAAGTGGGAAAGAATACATTGGCAAGGCATATTACAATTACTTTGTCATGCATCTGGTTAGGTTGGCATATTTGTTTAATTAAATTCCCTGCTAATTATAACTGTGTGTACTTGTGTTAATTATTATTTGCTTAACACAGGAAACAGTGTAATTCTTTAAAGGAAAGCAACTCACTTTCTATTTAAATTACATTCCAATTTAATATGCTTCCTAAAATAATAGTAGTGACATGTCATTAGAATGGTAGTTGAAAAATATTGATCTACCTCGATGGAATTTGGACTGGCTAAAATTCAATGTCAAATTATAATTGGGAATCATAAAGTTTTAGAGCAGAATGGTTGGTCAGCATTACCAAACCACCCACTGATGCTACACATGATTTATCTACCGAAGGATAAATTTTTACCCTTTAAGGAAAATCTTCCCTGCCCTTCCACACCTCCTTACCAGGTTCCTACGCCAGAAGAGAAAAGGAAAGGATTAGTACTTGGCAATGAGTGTCAAAGACCCAACAAGTCAGTTCACTCTGTAATATATTCTCTGAAGCCTTTGTTTAATGTCCGATCACCCAGTTCACTTCGTTATGATCACTCACGATTCTTAGTCTATTTAGAGGCTTTTCCCAAGCTCGCAAATCTTTCATTAGAGTTAAACTAAGATTCCCAGTGGAGTTGGGTCTTTTCCATTTCCTTCTTTTTCATCCTCTTTTGGTTTCAAAATTCTTCTACCACTATAGATTTCCCCTTCCTCCCACTCTTGTCAGACACTAGATATTTAAAAAAAAAAAAAAAAAAAAAGTCCCCACTTATCTTGTGAAGAGCTGGGAAGTCTTATTTATGTAACTGCCCCTTTCATTTGCACGAGTGCTTGTGTCTGTTCAGAGGGCTTGATTCTGCTTCTGTGTTCTTCCCTTCGTTCAGTTTAAAAGTAAATTCTCTCTCTCAAATACAATTTAACGTGTTTTGCAGTTTATGTTTCCTGTTTCCTCTCCCTATTTCACATCAAGAAACTTTCTTCTTTATCTCAAGAGTTTTGGCTCCAGACTGGGTTTAAAACCCACCTCTTCAGGTAGACTGCCAATTTTCTGAGCCTCGGAGTCTTTCCTTATAAAATGGGGCTATCAGTGGTGTCTGCCTTGTAGAGCTGGAGAGAAAGTCAAATGACATAACATATGTAAAGCATCTAGTTTTAACTATCACCAGGGTTAGAAAGTGAACCTTAGTTGGCAAACTGGAAATACTTTAGTGTTTTTTGAGAGGAATTCCTAGCTATCATCTGAAATCTATATTTGGCTCCCAGGAAAGTAATGTCTATTAGCCACATGATAACACTCTAATGAATTCCCTAACATTTGATGCTATATTTAGGACAGATATTCAGTTCAGTGCAACAAATGCTGTTTGATTGACTACCATATACCAGGCACTGAACAGTCTACAGGAGGAAAAAGGCAAGGCCCCTCTTCTCAGAGAACCATAGTCTGTTGAAGAAGACAGATCAGTAAATGGATAATTTCAAAATATTGTAATAAGGGCTATGGAAGAAATACAAAAAGCAAGTTATGGGAACATAGAAAAGGATGTGATGTCAGCGGCCATGACAGTTAAATGGAGCCTTTCAGAATAAGTTAGGAATTAGGCAGATGAAGATATGGTGGGGGAGGGGCATCTGATGTGGTTTCTGTCACCATGGAAAGCACTTGGCTTTGACATCTGATGTGCCAGAAACCAGGTCTGGCCGCATGCAAGGCGGTATGGTCACGTGTAGGCCTGTTAGTTCACCTTTCTGAACAGCACCTTGCACAGCTCCATTTAGTGTTGGCCACAAAACACTGTGAGAAGTAAATGTGAGAAGGCATATAAAGGAGAAACTAAAACCTGGTGCATAGTTCTGTTAAAATAAGTTTATTTGGTTTTCAACAATGAAAATTTGGCCTTTGTTATCAAGAAAGTCAATTTTTTGGTATTTAAGGTGGCTACACTTGCCAACCGCCTACATAGTGGTTAGGCTACTAAAATGGAAAGTTTCATTCCCAATTAATGCACCATTTTTCTCAGAGGCTGAACAGACATGGTTTTGATCCATCAAATCTTTCTGTCCTGGGGTTGTGTCTGGTTTTTATTCCAATTTTAAAGTCTGTCTGCACACATGTGCCTTGAGCTATGTAGCACGTAGAAGGGCAAATGATTTCTTTTTATTCTTTTTATTAACAACTAAGGGAAGTAGTTAACATTTATTTAAGAAAAAAAGACTTACTTGAGATAAAATTTTGGTTATTTGCTAATGAGGAAAAAAAAATCTCTATATGCAATACATCAATCTTGTTTCCTAGATAACAAAGCAAACTTGAGACAGTTTTGAGCATTTCCCTTATTCCCTTTACCATGAATGTTTAATATCCAAAAGGAGCTGAGTTTTGCACAGAATTAGCTTCCAGGTTTGAAGGACTATTAGCAGTCACCACGGGGAGCCTCACACTTCGATTATATCTGCCACCCTTTTTTTTTTTTTCCAGAATAGACTCTTTTTCCATGTAGTTATAGCAAGTGCCTTTGTTTCACTGACCTCATCTGCTATATTTTAAATATGTCCACCTGTGCCAAGATGAGACATCAAGAAAGTGACCAAATTTTATGATGGGAAAGAGTAGATCAGTGCTTTAATAAGCCTGGTGAAATCCACATGCATAGCTTTCTATGTGTCCTCTTGGTCCCTCATGTATCTATTTGAGTAAAAGTGTCATAAATGTTCTTATAATTATTTTATAAGCATACTAGCTAACTCTTTCTGAATCGCTTAACTCATATGAAGCGTGTAGCATGTGTGTTCCTGTTTATCTTTACCATGGACTTATCAAGGGGATGCTATTATATTATAATATGATACCCAGTGTATCTGTGAAGAAACTCGAAGGCTTTAAGGAGTCCAGCAAGTTGTCCATTTTCCTACAGCTAACTGGGTTTGGGGTACACACACAGGCCTATCTTGATTCCAGAGTCTGTGGTCTTACACAAATGCCTATCCCGCATTTTTTTAATTCTTCTGTGATCTTCTGAAGAAGACTTTCCATGTGATAGCCCTTAATGTAAACTATTACTTACTTGGTCTTTTATGATAATGCTTGTTAGCTTAGTAGTAGTTTTGTTTGTAAACACTAAAAGCAAGCTGGAGCAATGCAGATTTAATAAGATCTTCATTCAGCAAGTATGCTTTTGCTATCAAGCCAAAAATCATACCAGTCATTAGTGTATATGATGATTTGGAGCTACTATAATAAATTACAAGGGTGAGCGTACAAAGTAAAATGCACTGTAGGTGACCAGGATTTAAGGTTAGATGGAAGAAATGAAGCTAAAGAGATGAAAGAGGAGCAGTTAGTGGAGAAGGAGAAGAGAGATTTAGCCGTGAAGGAAAGAATAGCATCGTGTCTCCTTTCTGTGTGCAGAGGGGTTTCAGGCGACAGTGTCAGATGCTAAGGAGATGTCAGAGAGGCTGTAACACGGGCATTAAGAAGTTTAAAATCAAATGCTGTGGCAGTTCAGAGAGGAATAGGAAAACATCTAGTCAAGAAGTTAGGGTACCCTGCCTGGGGGAGATAACGTTTAAGTAGATCATCAGCAATGAGAAATATCACCCAGGCAGCAAATTTAAATTTCTTTTCACTTGGAAAGTAGGTGTCTTAGTATGGATATCTTATAGTGTTTTGGTTACATAGAGGTAGAGTGAATGTTAGAAGTAGATATTCTCCAGTCAAATTTGTCGCAGCATAAAAGTAAATGAGGGGAAATCTTGAGGCGTTTTGTTTGTTTGTTTGTTTAACTTTTTAAAATGTGGTGTTTGGTAAGGTACTTTAGTGGTAAAGTCTGCACAGGAAGTAACATGAGTGTATTAATTAAGTGCTAAGGGAGATAGATTGTGTAATTTTGAGGAGATAAACCCTGAATTGAGAGGTTCATAGTCAATGACTTCTAAATAAACTTGACTCTAGTCTTTCTCCCCAGAGCCATCTTTCTACAACATCTCGCCAATTACTTTGTTACCTGGCCTCCAACCCTTCCCCACCTTCTTTGGCTTTGCCCTGCTCTCCCTCCATGTGTCCCTCACTCCGAAGACTCCTGTTTTATGTCCTCTCCTCCTCCACCCAATGTCCAGCTTAAATATCAGCTTTCCTCTGATTAGCCTTTCATGAGAGCTAATTGTCCCTTTCTCTCCACCATACATTATGCCTGGTACATAATTATCACTCAGGAAGTACTAGATGGATAGGTGGAGAGATGTATGGACAAATGAACAGCTTTGTCCTGAGTTGACCCTGTATATAGCAACACAGTTCACAAAGGCGATTGGGCTTGGCCTTGGCGAACCTCTGGGCCGGTTGCACCCCCTAAGGCCTGAGCCACGTAAGACCGTGGACAGGGTGTTGAAGCAGAGCTAATGCAGGAAAACTCAGATTCCGGTTTTTTATGTAGTAATTACTAATCAGTAATTTCATGGGCAGATGTAAAGGACTGTCTGATATATAAGTAGATTACCAGATTTTATTGGCTCTTGTATATGTCACAGTTCAGTGACTGCTTCTTACTATGTAGTCAAGATCATAGCATTTTGAAAATAGAACATAATTCTCTGCTCTGATCAGCTAGATAAAATATTTTACATTTCCATAATTCACATAATGGAGCTTTTTCAACATTTACCCCCGCTTCCTAGGTCTCAGCTAAATCTTCAACAGAAGTTGGAACTGACTTTACCAGAAGTCAGCGGCTTATCTTTGGATCTTTGGCACCAGGATCATTCCCGCACTATCCGATTACTCCTTGTGGAAGGAAGATGAGGGCAGATACATCTAATGAGTAGTCAGAAGTTAAATTAAGGAGCCAACAAGCATTTTGCCAGTTTAATTTGCTTTGGGCTCATCTATGTATTTAATGACTATTTGATGACCAACTTCTTTGCCTTAGTCCACGGATTGTCAAAATGTTTGGCTATCACCACAGTATAAAGGCATGTTCTCCATCTATTACTACATACAATACACGCTGATATTTTCTGTTCTACTTTTGTCCTGTTCCATTGCATGTCAATCCATTCCATGCTGGTTGTGATGCTCAGTTTGGAAAACACTGCTTTGGTCATTCTCTGTGACACAGATTAAGTGGGTACAGAATGTGTCCTCCCCTTCCAGAAGAATCCTCCATGGTTGTTGATGTGGGTTGTAACAGGGCTGGAGGGGGTGAATGGGAGTTACCCTTGGATGTATTATAAGCAGGAGCTTACACAGTTTCTGTCAACTGACAGTCTTTTTTTCTGCATCATTCAGCCTCATTTGCTAATGTTCCTTGCTTAGTTACAGATTGTCCAGGATCCGTTTGGGGAAGCTGATGAGTAATCTTGTGAGTGGAAAAATGGACTGAGGAAAATTACTTACTTTCTGTGTTGATTCAGGCCTTCTCTTATCCTAACCTCCCCATTAGAAAACATCGGTGATGATTCTGTCTCTGCAACTCATTCCTAAAAAAAAAAATTAATTGGAAACTAGATAGCTCCCTAATAACCATGCTTGTTTTTGCATAATAGAAGGAGAGCAGGATTAAATTCTTTGTTCTAATTAATAGGAATGAAAATAGAATCACAATCTGTGGTAATGGCAAAATAAGAGAAAATAAGGCTTGTAAGTAATTTTCATGGTTGTTTAGGAATAATTGTTTCATTATTGAGTTAATCGTTTTTACAAACAGCTTCCATTTCCATATCATATTTCTGCAGTAGCTCTTTACTGAGCTTGCCTAGGCAGAGGATGACAAGAAGGTGTTTTAAATCCATCACTTGTCTAAAATATGAGTTCCAGAGTAGTCCGGGGAAGGGATTGCAGCAGGAAAGAATAAGGTACGAGAGGGAAACAGGGGGGCAGATTGAAATCAGTTGATTAATAAGACAACAAAATTCATTCACCAGCTTGTTTCACAGAGACTCTTATTATTCTGGAGAGAAATTAGACATCAGATCCCTCATAGGCCCCAGGCTCTGACATGTGTTTTATAATGACAGTTAATTAGATACTGTCTGCAGCAATCACAGGCTGTCATTTCTAATACATTTCTGGGAAGTTGAAGGACAGAAGAAGTCACCCCCTCCCCATCTTCCCTCTTCCCGTAACTGAAATCGGTTGCCAAAATTAACTGTGAATATATGAGGCACGAGTTCAACAATTATGCAGCCATTCTGCACATTTACGGTTCCTACTCAGTATGTGCTTGGTGTCCCAGGCTACGCCGGGCATGCATTTTGGAGGCAGAGCTGTTGCTGCAGCCGTGGTAATATTTCAGAACATCTCACACACAAGTCTCTTAACACCTGGTCTCATGGAAGATGCCACTGACCATTGCAGGGTATGTGTTAGAACGCAAAGAATCTTTCGCACTGTTGAATTCACGCCACTGGTCACCTCCCCCTTCCATCTTTACTAAAGCAGAACTTACAGTGCATTAGTTAAAATGATGTATTCTCATCTATATATAAACCTTAAATTTGGATGGCTTCTGAAGTAGTACCTAACCTAGATTTTTAATGCTTCCCCTTTGCTGAACACCATTAGAACGTGGCTATAACATATAGTACAAAAGAAACTAAGCCATGGGGCAGAAAACCTGCTTGTGACAGCTTAAATCATAGATTGTTAAAATTTTAAGGGACTGTAGAAATGACCTAATCCAATCTCCTTACTCACGAACAAGGATGTTGGAGGCTCCGAGTGCTAAAATAATTTCATGGCAAGCGTGAGCTGAAACTCCGTTCTCCTGACTCTAGGCTGTTCTTACGTTTTAGACCATGGCGCCTTGTTATCTGGGTGACTTTGCTCAAATCTCTAGACTTTTCAGACCTTGAGTGTCCGCATCTGTAAAATGGGCATGGGAATAACTCCTGCCTCATAGGGTTGCAGTGAGCCTAAGTGGGGAAAGTGGGGAAGCTACTCCACAGTCGCCTGTGGTGTGTTGCCTTCTGGCTGCTTTAATCCCATATTCTCTTTCCCCAGTGGATGTCTAGGCCTCTTAAAGACCCGCTAAGGGGCATGAGAAGCCTCTCAGCACCTCCCTGGTTGAAATCCACACTCTTTTACAGGTTACACACTAAGTGTCTCTTTCCTGTTTTAGAGCTATGGCCTCTCAAGTCACGGGCAGATATTCCATCTTTTTCAACCCAAGTGATCATAACTGATGTCTCCAGGGTGGTGCTTTCCAATCATGACAGAGTAAGAATTCCCTAGAGAGTTTCTTCAAATGACAGAGTCTTGCTCCCTGCCCCATTTCTACCCTCCTGTCAATCCCCACCCCTTGAGAGGACACCGAAGACAAGAGGTTTGGAGCAGAGCCTGATAATCTGTGTATTTTTCTAGGGTTTGTTTTATTTGTTTTTGCTTTTTGAGCTCCCTGGATGACTGCCTGGGAAATGCTGCTTACTAAGGCAGCTCATACCCAAAGATGTGCTGCTTTCTACAGCTGCTGAAATCTCTGGGTACTTTTTTATGGATTCTAATTAATTTGTACATTTGGAGGTTGAAATGTCAGCAGTAAGCTGACAATACAAATCTTTGAAGGTACTAGCTCTCCATCCCTTGCCTTTATGTGGTCATACATACGCAGAGCTACTGACTCCGCTGCCCCCTGAGCCCCCCCCCCCAACCCCACCGTGGGCCACTCCGCCCACAGCCCTTCTGACCTGAATGGACGATATGGCAGAAAGCTGGTATCTGTGCAGACAGGTCTGCTGTGCACAGTTACCAGTAGAAAACACGTTCGAGATTTGTTTTCTTTTGTGGGGTTGGTGGTTTTCAATCTCCTCACACCCTCCATCCTAATAGGGCCGTGTGTATATGAAGCCCCTCTCTCACACATCTGGTTCCTTCATGATCAAAGACACATGTTTCCAAAGCACGTAGCTGGGATTAAGGTGATGGTGTGTGATGCTGAATGATTATTCTCCATGCAAAATATACTGGTATCAGAAAGCAAATGAAGCCATAGTCTTGACCCTGTTGGGTGACTGGCTGCCCAGTGAGCTGACCAACCTGGGCAGAGCTGGGCAGGCTACAGGAATGCAGTCCATCATCATCCCTGAGGAGACATACTGATATCTGGAAATTATTCTCAGGCATGAGCAGAAAGCGTATGATTAACCAGTTCCATACGTCTGTGTTACTGTAATGGCTCACTTGCTTTCTAAATGAAAGCAGCCTCCTTACCAGCTGTGGACTCACAGTGTTTGTAAAGGTTTAAAGATGTTCCAGTAGGAAGTAGAATGGCATTGAATAAAGATGTTGAAAAAAGAAGGCAATCAAAGATAATGAAATTATGCATATATATGTGTGTGTGTAATATATACAGAGGGTGCCAAAAACATGTATACACGCTTTAAGAAAGGAAAACTGTATTAAAATTGTAATACTTAACATATACTGATAACAAAAGATGAATACAAGTCATGTTTGACTTCTGCAATTACAAGAGGTGCTCAAAGTGGTTACCATCAGCGTCCAGATACTTCTGATTACGGCGAACTACTGCTTGAGCAACGCTGACCAAAGTGTCCACTTGTATGCATTTTTTGGCACTGGTATATATATATAAAGTTAGCTTAGAGCCCAGCACATACTAAGTATTTAATAAGCGTTAGCTCCAGTTACTCTTATCACTATTATTCTCATGGCGTTTCTGTGTAACTCAAGCTGTTGCTGATAATCAGTAGCATATTGGCCGTGGATATTAAGCATGAAATTTAAAGTCATTTAACTCGATTTTTTAGAAAAGAAAAGTTTTAAAACTCCACTTAGTTCAAGCCTAACTTCTTACTCTATTTGTGCAAATTATTGTATATGGTCCTTAACGTATGGACTCCAGTTCTGAGTTCATGGTTCTGTTGGGTTTAGTGACTTAGATGTTTTTAGGTCCATTAAATGGGCTGTATGAAGCTCTTCCCTGGACCAATTTCAGGAATCACTGTGGCTATGGATAACCCACAATGTCAATTCAAAGTTTATGAGTATTTTTCCCTGAAGATTCTAATCCTCCACTCAACAGCCCCCCGTTATTAGTTGAATAATGATGAAAATATGGTTAATCTGATTATAAGTCTATTACCTGCAGCAGTAATTCAAGTATATGGCAGTAAGATGTAGCACTGTCTTCACCCTGGGCTCCAAGTTTATGGGTTTCAGCATGATTTACCCCTTTATGGAGTCACAATTGTGGCAGTTTTTTAAAAATGTGGACGATATTTTAAATTTTTTTCTCTTTCTCTGAAGTGAGGAATTCAATTTCCCTCCTAAACTCTTGACTACGTAGTGCCACATGCCAGGCTTTCTTCATCTCTTTAATCTGCAACAGCCCTGTCCTTTGGAGAAAAGGGCTAGAGATCAACCTGGATGAAATGTGCGGCCTCCATGTATGAGGCTTTTATATGAACTGGAAGAGTGTACGTTGGTCATTCTTAGCCTGCATCATGGAAAAACGACTTCAAGCCACTTGTTAGACCATTTAATAAAGCAGTCAATTTGCCAATCCCATGAGGTGATCTGCAAACACGCGGCTTTCTTAAGCTGGGCATACAATATAGTACTGACTGTGTACTCTTGTCTCTTAGTTTATCATCCTTAATAAAGTTAAACAAGAAGACAAATTAATTTTATCTGCCAAACATGTAGCAGGTCCATCTGGTAGAGTATATGTATAGCTACACTAGTGTTATCTGGGATGTAGTCTCCCTGTAGTTTTTTTCCCCATGGATTTAGTGCGAACGAGAGAGGACTGTGAAACAGGAAAGGCATCAAAATATCCAAGAAAATCTATGAGGTCGTTTTCCTTGTCCATGTCTCCTATGAGGCACCTGTCATGGAATCCCACAAGCTTGTTCATTCTTCTGTTGTGTGTCCTGAGCCCATAAATACATAGGATATAGCAGGACTGGTGTAGGTAAGTCATGGCTATAGACCACATGGGAGGTTCTAGTGTCTACAGAGAAGAACTGAAATTTGGCATGCTTGAAACTTAAGGAAAGGATTCCTAGGAAGTATAGAATTAGGCTCAGTTCTAGAAGAAAGACACATCATCAGTTCTCTGAAAGAACTGCATCTGTCTTCATTTTGCTTACAGCCTGAGTGGACTTAAGGTTCTTTGGACATTTTTGGGTATGCTATGGATGAAAAGCACTCTGAAAGAAATAAGGCAAAATAAGGTACAGATCTAATTCTAGTTGGGCTAGGAAGCTAACGGAAGTGGGAACTTCAAATTGCAAGCATGATTTTAAGGAATAGGTTAGCTGCTTGAGGATATTGGTTTGTTTGTTTGTTTGTTTTCATTGTGTCTTTATTAATTGTCACAGTTTGTTTTCTGATTCTACCCTTTGGTGCTAGAAATACAAACAGCAGTGTCTTTCTGTGGTTTCTCAATAAAGCGACAAACGCAGCGTCCTCCTTCCTGGCTCCTCTCCTTCCTCTCCCCTTCCAAAGCTGACTGCAGTGGCCTGGTTTTTCCATTAGTTTCAGTTCTGTATTTATTTATTCAGTCATCCTTCAGGAGGTGCTTGAACATCGCGTCTCTGATTCCAGACGTTTGGCACGTGTTGCCCCAGGCCCAGTTCCTTCGCATGGAAAAAGGGACAACCAAAGAAGGCTAATTGGCCTCTTTGAGAATGAAGGACTCCAGAATGTGAATGATAAATTGGGTTCCATTTTAAATGTGGACAGAACTCACTCACTCTTCTCTCTCATTTTTAAAATCATGGGTAATTTATGAAAAATTCAATTCATATTTGATTTGTATCCTCTTAAATCATCAACATATTATTTTTTAAGAGTTATCAGGTTTTCAAGAGCTAACATTTGGCTCAGAGGAGACCTATTCATATGCCAAATAACTTGGATTAAGTTCAGAAAGCTATTGCTTTGGGTCTTCAAGTGAGTGTTCTTAACAAAGTACGATTTTCTGTACTTCTTTATTGAAAATTATGGGCCACAAATTTATTCCCTGTTTTACTTATGTCATCCTAATTGCTTTTAAGAATAGTTATGTGTAGTTCGCTGCCATGTTAAAAATATGAAACAAAAGTGTCCTGTAACAAGAAGGCCCCTTTAGCCTTCTGGGAAGTAACTAAAGGGGAAAACAAAAAAAGAGCATGAGTTTTAATTTGGTTCTAAATATATGACCAATTGCGGGCTAAGAAAATTACTTAATTTATATTTTCAGACATGATTTCATAATTATCTTTTGTTATTGATTTTTTACATTTAGTCTAAGATTATAAATTTCAAATGATTTCACCAGGCTTTTTAATGATTCTTGTTCCCTATTAAGGAGAATTCTTTGAACATAGTATTTATCAGAATTTCTACTGAGATTAAAAACTATGCTTTGTCCTCTCTTCTAGGCCTTTGCTTGTTCTGCTGAGAATATATACGTGTTTCTTTTTTTGTCAGTGAACTTTGCTTTCATAGATACAGCTTCAGAAGAAATTACCCGGAAACCTTATTACTGAATTATATATCTAGGTCTGATTCAGACACTCTGAGGGTTTCCTTTTGGACCACAGGTATAGTAAAAATACTTTCTGCAGAGGTTCATGTGAGAAGTTGCTACTCTAAAGCTGAAAAGTGTTCTCACGTTCCTCGTGAATGTCATTCTAAAGAACAAGGCAGTATTAGGATTATTGATGGAATCAGAGATAGCCTAGCTTGGAGTCCTAGAAGGAGGCAAACGAGTAGTATAGATGAAAGTGGTATATGACTGAGAATGCAGACTTTAAAACACTAGCCTGTCTAAGTTCAAATCCAGGCCATTATTTATTAGCTATGCGACCTTGAGGAAGTTACCAAACCTCTCTGTTCTTCAGTTTCCTCATCTCGTGTATGGGGATGATAGCAATAGTATCTACCCTATAGGATTGTTGTAAGGATTAACCTTGTTAGCATATGTGAATTTCTTACAACAGTCTGGCATATAGCTAGCTCATATCAGACATAGCATCTTCTATTATCATGCGTCATTATGAAGATTGTCTTGGTACCGTACCTTACCTGGGTGATATTCTGTGCAGCCTAGATGTCTAGTAACACTCACGCTTTACTTTATCATAACCCTATTTTTAACAGGGGGAGCCCTGAATGGCTTATATAATAAAACCAATCTTGATTGATGAGTATTGCAGATAGCCTTCCCAGGACTGCTGCGATTAAGACAAAGGAAAGGTTCAAAACGCATAGAGTAAGAGTTTTAACCCAAGTTGCCATTCATCCTGCTCTATGCTTTGATTCTAATCTTAGGGGGTAATTCGTGAGAAAAAAATGTAAACCATGATTCCCTTATTAATTTTAAACAGGACTTGATCTGTGATCTTATTTCATTTAAGACTTCTTCACTATTTCTAGGGTGTAGAGTCAGAAGGTTGTGGACCATTTACCTGCACTGTCTGCCCACCGTCACTCGTTCAGAAAGTTATTATAGTCTGACCAAAGTTTCAGCGCTGTCTTCCCCTTCACTCTGGCACACAGCAGAAATACCCAAGCAATAATTGGTTTATTTAATCCTTTATTAGTCTGTAATATGGCCTCTGCCATGTCGGTGTTTCTCTCTTAATTGAGTTCTCCTAAAATGCTAACAGTGTTTCCCTTCTGATTTAGCCTTACATGGGCTGCACCAGAGAATATTAAGTAAATTATTACAGTGTTAATTAAGATTTCATGGTCAGGCTCTGTTCCATATTAAGTATGATGGGGTTTGGCCTCGTCTGCATCTTCACATCAGCAATCCTCCCACATGCTTATGATCGCTCCTGCTGCCTGAGAAGATTTGCTTTAACGGAGGAGTGAGGAAGCAATCACACAAATTCTATCGATTCATCTCTGTGAGTCTAATTCATGTATCAGTGAGCACCTTGGATGCAAAATTACCTTTGGAGTTTCCATTGCAAAGTTGCATTAGAAAGGTCATTTTGTTTTGGAAGGCCATGAGGTTTTGCCTGTAGATACTGTCAAATGCGTGTCTACTTGTGCCCTTCATTCTCTAAGGGAGGGGTTTAAATACTATGCATTTAATGTCCTTGTCGAGAAAAATGAGGTTTTTAGTGGGGTTTTAAATGGCTTTACAGAACTACTAACTCTTATGTTTGCTGTCGTGCTAGGTAAGAAGTATGGATTTATGATACTGTAAAAAAGCAAAGAGGAAGGGAAAACAAGAGAAGGAAGAACTATCTCAGAAACTGTTCCTTGGAACTTCTCAGAACTCACTGGGCCTGTGGGTAGTTTTGGACCGATCCGTCAGTGATGTCTGGCGGGGAAGGGCTCAGCCTGCTGGTTTCCTGTGGGGCAGGGCACTGAGTCCTGGCAGGTTGGAAGGGCTGCTGGCTGCTGGAGAGATGGGTTTTATTTGACAAGCAATATCATCATAAAATGAATGGTCACTAACAGTTTTTCACAACTAGCTGCGCTTTTGTTTTGGGTCATCAAGCGGTACCCTCAGTGCCTTACCAGTAATAGCCAACATGCTTTCCCAAAACATCCTTCCTTTTCTTCATTTTTGAAATACTTTCTTCTCCCTGTTCTTAAAACTGCCATTTAAGAATCTAATGAAGCCACACTTTTAGCATTTTAGTTGGCAGTGGTAACCGTGTCAGTCAGAGGTTTTTGATTTGTTTTTGTAAATATGGAAAAGGGAAGCATTATTGATCCTCGCAGCCTTAGAGATGGTTTGGATTTGGGAGCTCAAAAACTGCTTGGAAGAGCCCATATTAAACAGGTTTCTTCCTATGCACTTTTTTTTTTTTTAACTACCCGTTTATATGGCTAGCGCCAGCCCACTTGCTTGGATCTAGCCACTCTCCCAGATTTCCCAGGTGCCCGCCAGCGTTCTTGTTAATAATTCCCAATAACTATCTTTTTGTTGTGGGTGGAGCAACGTCACGTCACAGGAAATCTCACCTTGGGCTGCAAGGTACAGGTCAGGTGTGCCTGCTGTACTCAGTCGGGGCTGGGAGCAGCTCAGGAAAGCATGGCCTGGCGTGAACACAGAGGGGACCCGGGGCGCACGCCTCTGGGCCGCCCATCCACTCTGCTCCCCACAACACATTCTCTGGAAGGGAGATCAAGGCGGGGCACCTCCAACCTCACAACCCCTCTTGGCCCGGTGGTATTTTTAAAACTAAGAATTGTTGAATTTTGCCTCCTGAAACGCTAAGTGATGACTCGATCCTCTGAAGATTGCTCAGATTAGAACATGCCTTGCTTCTCGGTGACTCCATGTATGATGACATCACAGAACTGGGCGTGTGCACTGTTATGACTCCCCGGGAACACGAGACCCTGGCCACTGCGACAGTTAACACTGCCGAGAGTGGAACACGCCACCAGTGTTCCTCCATCACTTTGCTTCTAAAAGAAAATGACATCTCTTAGTGTGTCTTTCTGTGTAAGGGAAATAAGGAGTATCTAGAAGCAAAAACAAAAAACTCTCTAAATGCAGGTTTCAGAACAGTCTGTGAAGAATACTGTTGGCAGCTGAAAACTTTTAAAGGCTGGTTTCGGTTATGCGGTTCATTGGGTGGCAGCCGGAGGACCTGGAGGGGGCACGAGGGCGGGGGATGGGAGAGGCTCAGTAAACTCGAGGTCAGCTGTCTTGGGTTTCCTGGACTCACTATGAAAATAAACTGGTTTTCTGTAGGTTCTGAAGTATGAAGAGGGTTTGTCCTCACTGGTGACGTGAAGAGCTATGGGTTCGTAGACCTGCATTTGGAATCTGGCTCTGCCAGACACTAGTGGTGTCCTTCAGCGTATCAGTTCGCCCTAATCGGTGTGTTTCTTTTTCTGCAAGAATTGGAATGTCAATGAATGGAGAGCCCCTTTCCAAGTCTGTTGATTCTGTCAGTGTCTGGGGTTTTCCCAGACAACGAAGCCCAGCTGCTCCCACACCTGAAGCTTGTGGGACAGCTTGATACCTCTCCCAAGAATTGGTCTTGCGTGGGGCCTTCCTCACCTGTGAGTCTCCCACGTGGGACTCAGCATTACCTCGTTGGAGTCACTGAGAGGTAGGGGCTCAGAACCTCCACTCCCAGTTGTGTTCTTGACTTACCCTCAGCTCCTATGCCTTTGGGCCAGTTGTCTAACTCATCGTTAGTTTCAACAGCAACAAAACACAAATGCTACGTCCTTCCAGACATGCCATTTAAACACAAAAAGCTTTTGTTCTGTCAGAATCAACCTCTCCTAATTTTAATCATTCCCTTGGTTGATTCCCATGGAGATTTTATTATATAATATATATATCCCTTGTAACCTAGCCTGTATGACTCAGCTTAATTATCTTTGGGGAATTAATACAACCAAGCTGGGTCAGTATCAAAAGGCGGCCGAGGGTTGCAGCACTGTCTGTGTTCATAACATCTTTTCAGCTTTTGTGGAGAACATGTCAGCCTCCTTAGCTCAGAGGAAGTCATCAATCCAGAAATTGCTAGTCATTTGTCAAAATGCTGCATTAGGAAATGTTATATTTATACATATCTTGGTTTACTAAAATAAATGTAACCTCTGAGGGCATGCAATCATTCTAGGATCCAAACTAGTTAGATAGCTGAGCCTCTAGGCTTACACATAAGCAATATCCCTCCTTGGTTCTATAAAATAGTTGAATTATTTCAAATCACACAAGTGCACCCATTCTTGGGGCCTGGAGGGCATTGACATTAATCAAAGTGATGCAAAATTCAATTAGAAATTATCTGATGCTCCCTGCATGTAGATCTCACGAGGCAATGAGTCTCCTTTGCAATAATCTACTTGAACAGATGAGACTCAGCTCAGGCAGCCTGAACGCAGTCAACGAATAAGTTTCAAATCAGGGTAGAAAAATGATCCCAACATAGGAGGCTTCTTCACAGCGTGACCTGTAGTAGAAGTGAGCCCGGGGCAAATCACACTTTAATGGGTCCCTTGAGACACATTCCTTTGTAGGTAAAATCTGGTTAAATGAATGCCAGGAGTTATTGTCCTTAGATTAAATGTTCCCAGGACCCAGGTATATATTACAATTGTTCTGTGCATGTGAGGGGAGGGACCTGATGTCAAAGCCTGAGGGTATTATGTGGCAAACACAGAAAGACAGGCCCTCTGGCTGCAAGGCCACCCGGTGGTGGATTCTGCCCTGGCCACTTGCTCAGCCATTGGAAAGAAGGGTGACAGACTGGAAAGACCCATATGTCAATGGGATGTTTATCTCAGATTATGATGAAGATTAGTAATAAAATGTATGTAGCAGTTTATACAGTTCATAGCATTCAATAATGATGTTTTAAGAACTTTCTGTAAGTCATATCCTCTACCGTCGCTGTGAGCCATTGTATCCCTGGAAAACTTGACCGTTTTAGACCCTTCCCAATAGTAGGGAACCTAGAGCATCCACATTTTCATAGCGTCCTCAAGTCTCATGGCTGAATAGGCTGCCAAGCCCTTTGCCCAGACCAGCTCTGGTGGGAGATATCCAGAAACCAAAGATCGTCTGTGGTTGGTTGTGGGAAGGGTGGGTCAGAGTCACATACGCGTGGACTTGGATGCTTATGGATGAAGCACTGCTATGTGTGACATCATTCATGATCTGCAGCCATGACCCTGGCCATCGTCCTCCCTGCAGTTACCCTAGGACATAACTGCTTTTACGAGCAATGAATTTTACATGATTCCTGGTGGCAGAAAGCCAGAATGTTCATCTCATTCACCGTGTCAATTACTCATCCATTTGTGCTCTTGAACTCTTGCATTTAAGTAGTGTAATAAAGTGTACATTCAGTGAACTGTGTGGAGAATTGGTGTATGGGATTATTGCTTATAGGTAGTTTTAAAAATTCTGAATTATTTACAAGGGAGGAAGGTTCGGAATTTTTTTTGAAACTAACAAAGATAGTTTAATTATTTCTTCCTTTGCTTACGATATACCAGTGATACATGCTTGTAGTAACAGGAGATAATACAGACTTGGAGTTGTGATGCTTTCAAATTTTTCTGAACTCTCTTATGCAATTTCATTTTCCAGACTCTTACTTGATGGCGGCAAGTACCAAGAGAAGGTTTCAT
The DNA here is from genome assembly GCF_036562045.2 of Rhinolophus sinicus. NCBI lineage: Eukaryota > Metazoa > Chordata > Mammalia > Chiroptera > Rhinolophidae > Rhinolophus > Rhinolophus sinicus. The sequence continues at coordinate 63,576,565 of NC_133760.1, read as the reverse complement.
GCAGTAGATGAAATGCATATTTATTTTTGATTTGTTTTGATTTGCTTTCTTTGGATAATTTATAAATGTGATACATTCTTCACACCCCTATCCTTACAATAAACAAACAAACAATAAAAGACCTTGGAGACCAAAAGTTGTTCTGAAAGAAAGGGTTTATCGAGCCATGAATAAACCCTTTCTAGCCAGAGAAAGGCCCAGGTGCTGGGACCTGCAGTCTAAACCACCAGCAGCGGGGACAGCTGGGGAAGACTCGTCCACCATCTTGGGGTAGATGAGGCTTTTTTATACCGCGAGTTTGGGGAAGAAAGATGTATATTTTTTCAAAAGAATTTACATTGGCTACAGATAAGGGGGAGGGAGCGTGAAAAGGCAAAGCTGAGAAAGTTCTGGGATAGGTAAATAATCCGGAACGAACAAGAACTTCTTGCTTCTGGACTGGTTGTGGGCAACTGTTTGGAGAGTTCATGTGCGGTGCCGTCTGACACTGGGCTCTTCTTCCTGGATACTTGTTAAAATAGCTGCCTGGAAGTTGGTTTGAAGTTTCAATATACGTTTAGGAATATCGGCCGTTTTTTGTGGTTTTGGCCCAGGACTGCTAACTGATTAACTTCCGTTGCCTCTTCCTCTCACCCTCTGGCCTGCTGTAATTTAATTTAGGACATCTCAGGATTTTCTTTTCTTGTCACTAATGTTCTTAAAGAATAGTAATCAGCAGTTAAAAACATCCATTTTTAACTATTCTTTCATTTTCAATGATAGTATTATTAATTATGTTAATTCAAATCAATAAAATTTTTAATTATGCCATTTCATTTTTTTTCTTAAAGCAATTTCTCATTTGATTAACACTAAGCAAAGAAAGCTCAAATTTTTTTCCCGGTAATTTTCATCATTTCTTACCAGGCAAAAGGTCAAGGTCAAGGGCAAGTGCTTGTAATGATGCCTAGTAGTTACTGAACTCTGATGGTTAAGACTTCAAGAGACCATTAAGAGGACAGAAAAAAAATGTACCTTTGACATCTTCATTTGATCTCTCTAACTGAGGAAATACACCTGAATACTATTCAGTAGCTATAGTGACCTGATCACTTGCCTTCTAATTTGGACCCTCTTTGCCTTTCTGAGTTTTATCTCCATTGAACGAAGTGACACATGGAGAATCGTGGACATCAGTATTCTGGTGATGGGGCGCAGCCCTTGACCTGGTCATATTTCTCCTCTTTCTTCCTGTCTGAAGTCTGTCCTTATACATGGCTCTGCTGGGGCTCCATGGGGAAGCTGACAGCATAGGCCAGTTATAATGATGCTTGCAAATTTCTTCAGAGTCTGTAATTAAATGACATCACTAAGTCTTAAATGCATCTGCTGTGAAAGTCGGAAGGCTCAATTACCCATTAAAGAGAGAAAAGTGTTACTTGGTGTTAAAGAATCTCAGGCTTAGCATGCTCAAGAGTTGCTTCGGGACAGCTGTTGAAAGCCAGTTGAGCATGGAGCATAGTGGGAGGATTGGGAGGCTGGAAGGCCGTGTGGTTCAGAACAAGCTGTTCAAGAACCGCAGCTGCATTCAGGCTAACTTTTAAAAACAGAAGCCATTTTTCAGAAATGTTTTTCTTTGCCAAATCAGTTAACTGCTTGGCTGCTGGTTTCTACTCTGAACAGCTGTGCTACTCCAGGCAGCTCTCAGCAGATACATAGCCCCAGATTAGCATATCTAGTTAAGTGGAGGACAGTTTGAGTGAGGTGAAGGCCGCGGGTTCAGTTCCCATATGACCAATCACTGGTCATCATACCCCCAACCCCCGTTAGCCCTCCCCGTATTGCTGCCTCATAGCAAAAGGGCATCTAGAAAAGCAACCTCTATTGATCAACCCCAGAGTGCCATCCCTATTGGAATGATACCTTAAAACTATGTAGTCCATGTGAATTTGGCTGAGTACATAATTTGTAGAATTAAAGTATTCCTTGTGGTGCAACAAGAAATACTGATTTGGTCTTTGGGCCGGACACACAGCTCCTAAAAGCCTTGGAATCTTGGGAGTGATCCAGTGTCTTTTCTGTGCTGATGAGATGACTGGTGACTGGGTCCCGTGGATGGCTTCAGGTGGGGGCCTGGTCTCCACAGCGACCAAGGCCTGGTCCTTGGAACTTTCAGCCACCCCACCCCCACCCGTTCCCCAGCCTCCTGGGAGAAAGGCTGGAGATCAAGTTAGTCATCCAAGGCCAATGATTGAATAAATCGTGGCTACATAATGAACTTCGCACAAAAAACCCTTAAACAACAGGATTCTGTCAGAAGGGTGGTCCACCCCAACTCCAGTGGGACAAAGTCTCCTGTGCCTGGGACCCTGAATCTCTTCATTTGGCTGTTTATTTGTTCCTTAATAACATCCTTTATAATAAACGGGTAATATAATAGTAAGTTAACGTTTCTCTGAGTTCTGTGAGCTGTTTTAGGAAATTATCGAACCTGAGCAGGACATTGTGGGAAGCTGATTTATAGCTGGTCAGTCAGAAGTATGGGAGGCCTGGGGCTTTTCGTTAGTGTCTGAAGTGGGGAGCGTTTTGTGGGACTGAGTCCTCCACGTGTGGGGTCTGACACTAACTCCAGCTACTTAGTGTCAGAATTGAATTGTTGGACATCCAATTGGTGAAGGGCTTATAGGTGTGGGAAAAATCCACATACTGGGTGCCAGAAGTGTTGTGAGTAAAATGAGCATGTGCCTGTGCAAAACAAAATTTTGTTTTTCAAGTGATCAGTTGTGATGCTTGTTCCCTTTTAAACATAGTAATCCAAGCGCTTGATGAGGTCTTAGCTTTTTCAGTAACTATTTTCTTTGGCACTTCCATAGAGTTGAGAAAGTTTCTCAGTAGATTTGTTTTCTTCCCATATGTGTCTGGTTTATTACATTGTGTCACAATTTAGAATTTTTATCTTTGGTTCACTGAGTAATACAGGGATTGAGTCATAAGACAGGGCGAAACTGGGATGATGTGGACAGAAACCACCCCCATTTTCCTTTCTTCTTTCCTAAGCGTGTATTTAATTTCTTGAAACTACCTGTTGCCTTCCATTTTCAGCTCTTAAGAAAGCCATTTTTCCAGTCACCAAACCAAGAGGTCGGAGGAAGAGATGGAGAAAGGGAATGGCGTGTGTTCTATGTGCTTGGTTTTACTGTAGAAACACTGAAAACGTCGTTTTACCTCAGATCTCAGCCTCTTTTCCAATATGCCAAATATATCAGTGAGCGTTTTTTGTTTTATTTTTAAATTGTAAGTAAAAGGAACCAATTTCAATAAAAGGAAGCTTTGTAGAAGGACGATAGTGTCTCAAGAATCCAAGCTATGGGAGGACAGAAACCAGGGCAGCTCTGGGGACCTCAGCAAGAAGAGTCTGAGTCTCCCCTCTGTGGTGACCCCGTTCCATGACCCAAGTCTCCCACGTTGGCCAGATAGCTCATGACACTATGTAAATCAGTTAGTGCAAGAACAGGGCCATGCAGACAAAAAGTAGCTTCAAAGATTCGATCCTTCTGGGGGTCATGAATTCTTCTCTGAGCAGGGGACTGGGTAGACCGTGCCAAAAGCATCCATGTTGTTAGAGAAGGTGACAGAGCCTCCATTTTAGTCCATCAAAAATCAGGCGTCGCGGAGTTTTCTAGACCAGCACCCGCTCCAGAAATGTAATGAAAGCTTTCAAAGCAAATGCAGTACCTGAGAAGTTTGAAAGAGTAAGTCTATAAAGCACTCGCTCAGGCTTAAGGCCACATAACAGCTCTGTGCTCTGTGTCAGTTTACACTGTGCTCACCTTTGTTCAATTGTTGGCCACTTCTTCCCCCATCCAACAAAAGGCCTGGTAAGACGCAGGGATGACTTCATCACCCTGGCTATTATTAATAGAAGACTTAGGGTTTATTTATCTGCAAGGGACATAGAGTTTGTTGTATATGAAATTTTCCGTTTTAAGCATCCCGGCAGAGAGAAGAAAACTCCCAAGACCCGTAATTCTTTTTGCCCTGTCAAAAATATATGATAATAAAATTATTCTCCATATGTATATATAGGCAGCTTCTGCTGTGCTCACAGCATTGTGCTAGAATTGTGGAGACTATAAGGAAGTTGAACCCGTTTCTGAATTCAAATAGCTTACACTTTAGTTGACAACGTAAGACATAAACACAGAAGTTGTTATAGTTATGCTTCAAGGTTATAAATAAATCCCAAATGATTACAATATAGATGGAAAGTGCTTTAGACATAAAAGAGGCAGGATTCGTGAATAGCAATAATGATAAGTAACATTTATCGAGCACTTTCTGTCAGGTGGAATAATGAACACTTTTTATGGGCTGTGCCATTTAATCCCTCAACATGTAGGTGATAGTATTATACATAAAGTGACAGGCTCATAGAGGTTAAGTGACTTGTTCAGGGTCACACAGGTGGTAGCTGCATGACCTAGGTACTGCTTCCTAATGCTCATGTTCTTAACCATTCTAATATGTTCTCTAGAATATACCATATGTTAGAGAATTTCCTAGAGGGAAGGGAATAAAGTTCACATACAGAGGGAGCCAAAAAATGTATACACATTTTAAAAAAGGAAAAAACTGCATTAAAATTGTAATACTCAATACATACCGATAACAAAAGATGAATGCAACTCATGTGTATACATTTTTTTGGCTTCCCGGGTGTATTCAAAACACTGCAGTTATTCGGCTCTTGATTGGTTCTCCCCTTCCCTCACGCTGTCGCTCCTTCTTTGCTGACTCCTTTTGTCTTCTCCATCTCTAAATTAGGGCATCTCAGGCTCAGTGTTTGGACCTCTCCTCTTTTCTGTCAGATGTACTTCCTTGTCTCGTGACTTTACATACCAACTAGGCACTGATGTTTTCTAGGCACTGCCAACCTCTCCTCTCAGCTCGAGGCGTGTATCTCCAACTGCCCACGTGGTCTCTGCATGTAGATGTCTAACTGGCCTCTTCAGTTCCCACTCCCCAGTCTCCTCTATTTTTACTTCATGGCATCTGTCACTACTTGATACATGTCTGTTACACCTCTGTCTCCCGTAACAAGAGTGTAAGCGGCATTAGCCAGCAGCTTTGTCTGTTGGGTCCCCAGTGTCTAGGGCAGTGCCTGCCACATAGTAGGTGCTCAGCTGATACATGTGCACTGATTAGCTGTTGGGTTTAGATGTGTATCATTTTAAGTCCAGTTCTAAGAATCCAATATGCTCATACTCAGTAGTGGCCCCAAAGAGCTTGTCTCGTAGAAAGTTTGCTGTGAGATCACAGTGGTTGGGCAGGTTCTGGAGTTTTCACAGGGGACCCTGAAGCTGGCACACATGATCATTTGATAAATATTTGTTAACTCTAGATTGACCAGATGGTATTCTAGGCTTTGGGGGAGGTTCAAAGATGTGTAAGACATGGTTGCTGGCAGTGAGAAGCTGAAACAGTGGCAGTGCCTTTTTCTAGTGAAGTAGTTGCCCAGAACCATAAGGAAGACACTGTGAAACGCACCGTCTCTGTTTCGTCACCTTTCTATGGTGGCGCCATTGTATCTACCTACCCATCAGCACTTCCCTGGGTAACACCACCTCGGTGCTAAATGCATGTGGCTTTCTTTGGTATTTTGTTAATGGCTTACAGCTAATTTGATTATTATTCATACCAACCCACGGCCTTTCAGTTTTTCAGTTATCTTTAATCTGGCTTTCAGTTCATGTTTGGATTACCTTTGTTCCCTGAGATAAAAAGCACTACTCCGTTAGTGATTCTGAGTGAAAAGTAAAAATAGTGATAGCGGTGGGCTGTAAGCTAATGAAGAGCCCAGAGGAGGCTTCTTAACACATCACAAAGCACAGCACAGTTCATCCATCCCCTGAGGAGTGACTAAATAAAATGTGGTAAATCCATACAATGGAAAACTGTTCTGCAATAAAAAGGGATGAAGTACAGATACATGTTATAACATGGGCGAACCTTGCAAATGTTCTGCTAAGTGACAGCCGCCAACCACAAAGAACGACCTATTGCACGATTCCAGAGCTGGCACAGAACAGTAGACTAGTGGTGGCCCCAGGCTGGGGTGAGGTGGGGTTGGGGGGTAATGGAGAGTCACTGCGGGTGGTTTTGGGGTTTCTTTATGGGGTGATGACCATGTTCTAACGTTAGTTACAGCTGTGGCCACACAACTCAGTTGAATATACTAAAGAGCCATTGAATTATAAACTTTAAATGGATGAGACATGTGGTATGTGAATTATATCTTAATAAAGCTAGTATGTAAGACGGGAGGGAAGGAGGAAGAAGGAAGGAAGGAAAGAAGGAAACAGAGAAGAAAAAAAGAAATTATTTATCTGAAAAGTTCTGGAACACTGGGCTGAGAAAAGCATATTCTAGGCTACACGGAAGCTTTCCACTTAGTGCCATTTTGTATTTTGCTGACCTTTACTCATTTCTATGCCACTTCTCCCCACTCCCCCACAAAATGGCACGTATTTTCCTTTTGCCTCTCTTAATTTGTTTATTTCTAGCAAGCTGCCTAATATAATTTTATTTTCTGCCACACTAAGAATATAGGATTACTATTTGCTGATAAAACAAAACAATGCAGTCTATTGGAAAAAAGACCAGAGGAGGATTTGAAAGTCCTGGGTTCTAAGCCTAGCGTTGATCTAGGTATATCTTTGGTCCAATTAATAAAACCCCATACCTCAGTTATTTAGTCTGGTTATAAGACTGTGTTACTATTATAATAATCGTAGGTTTACTGATCAGTCTAAGTCTATCCATTTCAAAGGAAAAATGTTATTTTGGTGTCGATTGTGGACAATGCTGGGAAAGCACTTTCTCTTTTCCGTTGCATTTTCTGGGAATAAATACACTGTTGACAGCAGCGAAAGACTTTACATGTCAGTTGTGCATTTTAACTATCACAAGCATAGCGTGCTGATTTAGTTTCTAACGCTTCATCTTACATGTAGTCAGCGTATCGATCACTGAGTTTAAAGTGTCAGGGCCTTGCCACTTTTTCTGGATGGTGAAATCTTCAGCCCATTGACCACATAATTAGGAGAAATATGTATTCTCATGGAACAAACCTGACGCTATTAGTGTTCGGAGTCTCCTGAGGGAATCAGACGCTGCCTCCAGCCCGGTAAATAATGAGCACGTAACTAACACAACCTGGTCTTCCCAGCAGAAGCAAGAGCCAGCCCACTTTACGGTCTGCAATATGGTCGATGCATCAGAGGCTGCTGAGTTACCCCGCCCTGGAGGAGAGACAGCTTTTTCAGGAGCCATAGAGCATGCAGTAGTGTACAGACAGGAACGGAATTTGATGAATTGATTTTCACTGGAAAAGTCTGAGAGATGTCTTTCCCTGACATTGCTTCATAGTCCTAAAGCTTTAAGCTGCTAATGAGTCTCTGCCCATCCCATTGGGGGGCTCTTACATGTTGCTAAGCACTGAGTGGGCGGAAACAAATGATGGTAAAACATGACTCAATTTCCTGCAACGATGGGGGTGATGACAGTAACACCTGAAACCACACCGATGTGCTAGAACTTCCACAGCTGGTAGAAACGATGTGGAAGCGAGTTGCCTTTATTACAAGTTCACATGTCAGCCCTATTCCTGCAATTTTTATTTTGGGAGTGGCCACGTGCATTCCATTTGAAATAAACCATGAAGCAAATTCTTCGTATCATTAATTCCCTATCGCTAAAGCTGGGTTATCCTCCGGCTTGAGATTTACAAGTAGCCAGTAACTGAAGGGACGATATCGTGACTGAAATATTCCTCAGCTTCACAAAACAGGCCTTTCCAGACTGAGATTTGCAGGTAGGTGTTCATGCTGCCTGCGACTGGGGTTCTGGGAGCCTGCCTGTCAAATAAACCACATTCACTCTCAGGCATGTGGTCCCAGTAGCCTTCACAAGCATTAAACCCACTTAGAAAATAATTAGTAATCAAAAAAGCCATTTAAACTCAACTCTCTGAAGCATGGAGGACGCTGTACATCAGTTGAATTATCAGTATAAATATCTACTTTAGTTGTAGACATAATTAGGTTTCCGTAAAAGAAGACATTTATGTAGATTGTGGAGACGTGGGAATATTTTCATCACTGAAGTATGATTTTTATAAGGGCTGGATATCAAGGACCCATATCGAGCTGGAGATCCTCTCTTCTCCGCTTAGAATACTGAGACAGTAATGTTTTAGAACCAGCAGGAGTCTGACAGCTGATCTCAGTCAACCACTAACTGTCCAGGAGTCCCAGCTCCACAACGTCTGGGAAGCGCGTGATAAGCTTCACAAGTTATTTTCACTATATTCATGAATATGGATGTGCTCGTGATACGGCTGCAAAATTACAAAAAGGTTTGGCTATCTTTTGGCTGGAGCTACATCAACTCCAGGTGTGGCACTTCCTGTCGGCTCCAAAGAAGCAGGGGCTGGACCTGCCTAACTCAGTCACGTGTCCTCAGCTCCCCGAATGGGACCTCACGCGTGCTGGGAACTGAAGACGTGTTGGTTGGATGGTCGGACAAATGGGTAGAAGAACTGACGACAAGTTCTTTTGGCAGTTACATAAACTTGGATGGCTTTTAGGAAGGAGAAATAATTTATTGTTTAATAAATATAGTTGGGTTAGTTACAAATATTTCAAAACAAAATCTCAGTGAGCGTGAATTAGTAAAGTAAGTTCTGGATGTGTAAACTGCCGCCAAGAGTTCTGCCCCGGGTTTCAGAGAAGTTAATTAGCTGGCCCCACGCTGAGCGGCAGGGTGGCGACAGGGTCAGAATTAGAAGCTAGAACTATTGGTCCCCAGCCTTCCCTCCACAAACTGTTACCTAAACCAGACCAGGTTTCTTTATATGTTTCATCTTTATGAAATCAGACTGTTGTCTGAGATTTAGAAACCAAACATGGGTGGCTCTAAATAAAATTACCTCTCTTGTTGCTTCCTTTTATTATGTATGATAAGTGGAAACTGAATTGAACCTTTTTTTTTCACATGCAGATGAGACTCTTTTCAGAGGAATTTTGTGGCTTAGGGAATTTGGGGTGATTATAGCTCCCTTTGAGAATCTGATGACAGCTGTGGACCCTGAAGAGATACTTGTATGCTTAGACCCGTGAAGTCTTACACACAGCATCAGGCGACTCACAGACCCCAGGTGAAGTACCTGGTTTAGGAATCTGCTGCCATTTGTTGTCCCTTCCATGGTTTCCGATGTCCTCTTGAGGGCTTTCACATTTGCTTCTACTCAGATCAGAATTAAACAGCCTTAATGTTTCATCCTTTAAAACGCCCCAAAAGGTGCTTTTCACATGGTCCATAAAAAGTGATTATTTTACTTACAACTAAGGCATTTTCTCTTTTCTTTTTCTTTCTTTTTTTCTTTTTTTTTTTTTTTTTGAGAATATAGAAAATGAGAAGAAAAGCCTGCTGTAGAAGAAAATTGTTCACAGGAACAAAAATCTAAATTATTATGCTATGATGAAGACATAAGTGGAGCTATTGTAGAATATGCATTTTTATCCGAAAATGGAACTGTAGAAAGTGAGACAATTTTGATGCTCTGAAAAAGGTGTATGAAAATAATATGCATTTATAGTTCTTCAAGAGGAGGCATCCAAAGGAGAAGTCAACCTGAGGGGGTCTGACTGGATTTGGAGGCTCGTTGGTCTAGACAGCCAAATGGAGAGCTGTCTTCCCAGCGCGCTCTCTGCTTTTGGAGCACAGGCGGGACTGGTGCAGGAAAGAAAGGTGAAGGTGGACATTCACATGTCTTTTTGGAGGCAGTCTCTCCCACTTCACCCTATCCCACCCCACCCTTTTTCTTTTTTACCTGGGAAAATGTCTCAGTTACTAGGAAAGCAAGCGCAGTGTGTTTGATTGACAAATTACAATGTTTAATAAAAGTAGGGCCTCAGAATCCCCAGAGGAGCTTGAAGCAGGAGCCTGCTCACCTCATTTTATCATCTTCATTGACGACTTTAATTCTAGTGTTTTGAGGAGACTCTAACAGAGGCGGTAGTGCTCTGTTGATTGTGGCTGTATGTATCAGGTACCTCACATCAGTTTTGAACTGAGTCCCAAATAAACAATTCCAAAAGGGCTTTTGGCTTCACGTTATCTTTCTAATGACAAGGAAAGTGTCCCCCTTGTGTTTTGTAGGTCTTTTCTTCCTTAGGCTCTCTTGAAATGGATTGAAGAGTTAGATTTGAGGAACCTTGAGCTTGGGAAGCCATTTTCTCCTGACACATATTGCCCAGGATTTTGCCACTGAGTGGTTTTGTTTTTTTCTTCTTCTTCTGCTTCTAGTCTCTATAACCAGCTTTGAATCCTTCAGCAGGTTTCTAGTATTCTTGACTCCTAGTTGGAAAGATAGCTCCTCAGGGATACATTCAGGTGCCTTCAGTAATTAGGGTGGTATTTCACCTGTGCTGTCCAGGTGAGTCAGAGACTAAGTATCTCACTCCCATTTGAAATGGTGAATTGCTTCAGAAAGCCACTGGCAGCCTCGCCCCTTGTCACCTGTACTAATGGCATCCACACTCCCTGGCCTCCTCCCAGCCTGGATGTAGGACCTACCACTCTGCTGTGGAATACTCACTTCATTTTTCAGTGTTTGTAAAATGTCCAAAGGAAATCGCCTTTTCCCCGATTTTGCACTTTCGTGACGGGGCTGTCCCATCCGTTGTCCCAGCACCTGACAGGCACTACCTTCACCTCATCCAGGTTTCGATTCTCCCAGCCCAAGCATTCCTTCCATCATTTTATTAGTTTCCTTGGAAGCTGTCCAGACCGTTGATAACAGCCTGCCTGTGTCACAAGCGACTGCCACTGATGGCCTTCTCTCCCTCGGCAGCAGGACTCAGGCTGCACTGAGGGAACGTGTCCCAGGCTAATGTCTGGCTTTCAAGGCAGCTGCTCATTGCGAGTGCTCTGCTACGTGTTTGATCGACAAGACCGTGTACGCAAAGAACTTAAAAAAAAAAAAAAATCACGTATTACACGAGCAAGCTCACATAGAACTATTGTTGACTATAACTATTTCCCTCAATAAATAAGGAATGAAGACACTTAGGAAAGGGAGAAGAATGGTTAATGGGCCTGCTTTTCCTTTTAACCACAACCATGAAAAAAATGCAGTCCTCATTAAAGTGCTATAACGTCGTCTGCTGTAGTGGTTCAATACACTAATGTGTCCCCGCTTTTAGTGCTGTTTTAGTATGTTGACCCTCTGTTCTCTGCAGCTGTAGTTTATTAGTCTTTGTGCCTTTGGAAATGAATATTCATAATGAGATAGCAGTGATATTATAGGTCCCTTTTAGGGCCGGGAGGGGATTGCTTTTCGCAATGAGGAAAGCTGAGAAAAGGCCAAAGCATCCCGTATTGAATCACGGAGTGTGAGAGCTGTACTCAAAGGCTCTGTAAAGTGCATCTAATGAGTAAACTGAGGCCCCGGGTTACACATCTATAAATAGGGCAGCCAGGCTGGTATCTGGGTCTTTCCATTCCCAGGCCATATTCTTTCCATGACATCATGCTGTCTCCGTGTTAATTTGCTTTTTTCACTCCTGCTCTAACCCACTGAAAGTGTGAAATGCCAAAAATCTAATTAGAATTTGACCATGATGGTGAGACATTTGTGACAAAGCTACTGGACGGCAAAGGAGCGGAAAAGGGTCTTAATAAGTTCTCAGTAGAAACTCCTATTATATTTGGAGGCATTACTTTCGACTGTAGCACAGTTTTTCCTTTTAAAAATTATCATCGTGACTATTAAAAACTTCTTTAAGACACTTGTAAGTTGCTTTACGGAGAATTTATGGAACACCTGTTAAATGCTGATCATTATGGTAAATAGAGTTGGGAATATGGAAGACATATGGTGGTGCTTCCTTTTAAATTCCTTTTTCTTAATTGTGTTGTAAGCATCCTATGAAGATTTATAATTATAGGATGACTTCATTAAAATTCTTATGATTCCATTTTAATTTATCATAGGCACCTCGTCCTGTCGCCTAAAAATTTTAGGTTAGATTCTATTTCACTTTCTCCATAGGCAACTTACTTGAGTGAGTGTTGTACTCCTTTAATTTCTTAATGAGATCAGGTCAGGTGAAAGAACAGTTTTGCTTTCCCAGGGTGACAACATCATTTGGAGCCCAGACAGAGGCTGTATTTTTTTTTTCCAGAGTGGATACCAATGAGATTTAAGGGGTGGAAGGGCTCTCGTGGAAATATGGCCAGAGGCCGCCCTCCTGATCAAGGCTGCCCCCGGGGGGCTCCTAAGTTGACTTGAAGGATAAACTAGATGGCTTTGCCTGTTACAGGCACGGCATCGACATAACATTAAGCTAACGAGATTATTTTTAGTGATCCATGTCTTTGGTTTTACTTGGAAGACACCTGACTGCATTATGTCAGGATGGGCTCCTTCCCTAGTTATGTGCCCAGGAAGCTAATTATTCAGTCGGAGGGTAATACAAGACCCTGCCATCTGTCTGCCGATGTAATGGAGTGTCAGCATATCCCAAATAGGACATAATTGGATTGACAGACACAAAGCCAGTTATTAGACTGTTATTATCTGATTGGAAAAAGCAGGCAGAGAAGCATACAACTATAGCCAAACTAATCTGATGATGTCTGTTGTTCCCGGATGCAGTGGCTGCCGCACAGAATTCATGGGCTTTGAAATCCCTCACTGGCTTAGGGACGTTTGGAGTTCCTTCTCTCGGAATTCATCACTGTATTCTTATTACAAATCATTATAATGCAATCTAATAAAACACAGTTTGCATAAAGATGGGGCCCATTTATAAAACTGTCACCACAGCCACTCTATTAATAGAGCCATTTTAAAGATTTATTGTGAGCATATGTTACTTTTTACAGGGGGCCAGATTGAGAGCTGCAGGATTTGAACATGCAAGAATGTGCTACTGGTGATAATTCAAAAGAAAAATGTAAGCTGTTCTGCCCAAGTAGTGTCATTAGACTCGTATTCTTTGCTTTTTAGGGATGATCGTCAGCCAGTAGTGTTAAAGAGGCATTAAAGAAAGGTGACAAGGTCTCGGGCCGTGTGACCTAGGCACCTTTTCTCTTTCACAAATGCCAGCTTTCCTGTCTGGCGCCACTGGAGGACAGAGGACACGTGGGATGGGCTAAACATGAGAGTTGGGAAGCAGAACTGGGCTCTGGAGCTTTTTGCTTCTCCACACAACTAGCAGAGATGGCTCTAACCAGGGAGAAGTAGTAAAGGGGTGCCTTCCATTCATTCTGTAATTGGTTCAGTGAGAATCCTAACCTCCTGGAGTTTCGAGGCCTTGATGTTCACGGGAAGAACTAGACAGGAACCTACAAGTTAACAGCTATTCAAAAGGATCTCTAGAGCGCCTGCAGAGTGTGACGTACTTTTCTAAGTAGACAGCCATGACCCAGCCTAAGTCTCTGCCCCCGTGGGGCTTCCATTCCAGTGAGGCACATGCAACATAAGCAAGTAAATGTATGTGGTGCATCAGGTTATGATCAATTCTACAAAGAAAAAGAGGCAGTTAAATGGGATAGAGTGATGGGGAGCTCTTGTAGATGCCACGCCTTCCTGAACGTCTTCAGAGGAGGCCACGTGTGCAGCCACCTGGCTGAAGTGAGCGGGGTCCCCTGGAGGAAGCGCCTCCCAGGCAGAAGGACCAGTGCATCCAGAGGCCCAGAGTCCGTTGTAAGCATTTTGTCAATGTTACCACCAAGATGCTGCCAGCTTCCTTTGCCTGATAAAGGTCCCCATCATTTCTTGTTTGCAAGTTAGGAAAGACTGATAATATGTGTAAAAGGGTGTTATAAACCCTAAACAATATATAGACATAAGATATTGTTAGTAAGTTCCAAGAGAGCTCTAGAGACCTCCATGATTACACAGAGCCATTAAAAGTTTCAAAAGAATTCCTACTTAATGAGACTCAGTGGTGACAGAACTTTTATGATACAAATACTCTATTACGTTTACAAATCAATGAACAAGAATTAATTGTTAGACATAGCACCTGCCATATAGTGAGTGTCCCTTTATTTGGGGCACTTTGCTTACATACACTGGGTGGCATACATCCCTGCCAACCTTACAATAACCCTCCAAGGGAGGTATTATTCACCCATGTGTAGATCGGGGCCTCAGGGTGAGGGGAGTGTCCTGTAGTTAAACATCTGGGAGTTGAGATTCCAACCAGCCCTGTCTGACCCCAAACCCTGTGTTCTCTTCTGCACACCACGCCGTCCAAGAGATCACACAACGTCTTCTTAATATGAGTGACACATTGCGTTAGCAACCATGGGAAACACTGAAAAATAAAAGCACCGTCTCTACTCAGAGAAATGAAAATAGAGTTAGGAAGAGATGGTTACATGAGAAAAAATAGAGGACAGTGAAAGGTGAGGTATAAACACAGAATCACATTCTTTGGACTATGAAAGCTGGGGAAGAGAAGGAGAGACAATAGGCCTGAAGCTGAGCTTTTCAAAGACAGGCAGAATTTAGATAGGCTATGTCAAACCTCTCCCGTCTATATGGGTGTTAGAATCTACTTCTCTACCTGAGGTGAAAATTGGATAGCATCGTGGTTACCTACGGAAATCACTTAACAGGTCAGAGATGAACTGCTGTCTCTCAGCGTGGGAAATACAATGCGGCTACATCTTCCTCCAGCTTTTCCCCTCTGTGGTTAAGCTCCAAAAGAACTATTCACCCTGTGAATAACAGGCATTATAGTGCATTAAAAATACATATCTTAAAATACTGGATTACAAAGAAACAAAAATTCATAGACACAGCCAACAGTTTAATGGCTGTTTACCAGAGGATAATATATGGTGATGGAAGGAGAACTGACTCTGGGGGGTGAACACACAATGCGATATCCAGATGATGTAACACAGAATTGTATACCTGAAATCTATGTAATTTTGCTAACCATTGTCACCCCAATAAAGTAAAAAAAATACTAGATGACATAGTGACACTCAGAAGAGCTAGGTGCTGACACCCCCAGAGGTAGCAGGAGCTCAGGCTGATGGAGGGACCTGGATTTGTGTCTCCCTGTCCTGCTCCCCTGGGACAGGCCAGATGCCGTATTTGCGTTGCCCTCTCTCAGCCCGTGCAGCACTGACTTCATCTATATTAAATGCGAGTGTTCTGAAACTTCACCGAAATGAGACGTGTTCTGAATGAGTAGAAAAACATACGAGAATGAAAGGTCCAGGGCAGGAATGGTTTGGGATTCTTATGAAATAATAAGTAAATAAGCATCCTGCAGAGATGTGAGAAAGTAATGGGGCCGGGTCATAGGAGGGCCATGAAAACCAGGGAGGGAATTTTTGGATTCATGAGATGGAAGTAGAAGCCATTGAAGGTTCTTGAAAAAGGGAATATCACTGTGCAAGAGATCTTTCATGTACATTAATCTGGTGGTGAAACATTGGGTAGCTAGTGAGGGAATGGGAGAGACCTGTGCAGAGACCGTTGTAATAATCTAGGAGAACAGGGCATAGACCAGAACTGTAGACCAGTCATACGAGTAGTGATTGGACTGGTGTGCAGATGATTTTCTTGTCTTTTCACCTTACTTGATCTCATTAAAGCAATTTAAAGGGAATAATGCACATTCACAGGAGCAGGTTAAATATCAAGAAATTGGTGAATCAGGTAGCTATAGCTTTTGGAAATATACTTTATCATCCACCCATCCATCCATCCATCCATCCATCCATCCATCCATCCTATATTCTTTCTTCCTCCTCTAAATTTAAACTTACAGTGAAACACA
The DNA here is from genome assembly GCF_036562045.2 of Rhinolophus sinicus. Taxonomy (NCBI): domain Eukaryota; kingdom Metazoa; phylum Chordata; class Mammalia; order Chiroptera; family Rhinolophidae; genus Rhinolophus; species Rhinolophus sinicus. The sequence goes on along the minus strand of NC_133760.1, from coordinate 63,560,714 downwards.
TTACTTCCCCAGAGAACAGTGCCAACATAGCACTGCAAAATGTTTGGCATTAGATTAGGTAATGAATATGACAGCGACTCCAAAATTCTGAAGTCAGATTTGAAACATCATTATTATTTAGTTTCCATCCCTTCTGGATTCTCTTAAAATCATATTTAGATTAGATAGTTAAGTGTATGTATAGCTTGTACATTTGAAAATAAGTATTTCCTTCAGTGACCCAGTTTCTAATTATTCTGATTCCTCCTGCATTGTTGTAATAACACCCTCTCCTAGAGAACTAATTGACCAAAAAGGAAGGGAGTCTTCTTTCTGTCTATCAAGACCTAGAATAATCACTTTGGTTCTCTTTATGACACTTTAAGTGAAAGGTTCACAACTCCAAGAATAAAAGTTTTGCTGTTTTGTTGTAATAACGTCCCTTTTATTTTTCTCATAAAACAGTGTTAAGTAATAGTCATATTATTAAGTATTATCAGTGCACTGAATTTTCAGTCCTCTGATGATACGGTTTTCTTACTCTTGTTTCAAAAGTTCAAACAGCCTTAGAAATTATAGTCAAAGAGAAGTTCATTCATGGAAACATTTCTTGGACATTCCCTGGTCATTGCTTTCTTTCAAGGTTTAGGTGACAGTGTGAACATCTAATTAGGTTCCCAGGGTGGCGACCTAACAGGCAGGTATCTTCTATCCTCTAGTAACAATACTACAAAGTGTCACGTATGCATAACTTCTTGAGTCAAAGAGCAAGACGGAAACATTTTAAGGTCATCTCATCCTTTTGCTCCTTTCCGGTGTTACAACTACATAAATAACCATGGGGAATGGAATGACTCAGCCTTGAGGTCAAAGGTTGATCAAACACATCTTTTTTCAAGATGAAAAATATAATGTTACCTGACACCTAGCAGAGCTGCAGCCTGCATGGCAGACACCCACCGGATACGTTCACACGGTGCAGGCCGGCGATGAAGGTGTGGTGTGTGGAGCCAGGGAAATCAGAGAGCATGAAGGTGGTTCTTTTTCCACTTGTTATTGCTTTCTTAGCAATGCTATTTATCACCGTGCTAATTTCCAAGGGGAGCAATGAGATGAGAGACATGGACTGCATTTGGAAATGATTTTCCTCTGATTTGCTGTGAGTGAGACGTAATTTACTGGCATCCCTTCCTGCTTATGTTCTCTTCTGGGTTGAGTATGTTATATTTGCGCTTTATGAATAATCAATAGGCCTACTTGCGTCCCCCTGTACCAGGGCATACCCAACTAATAAGAGGCAAAATTTGTCTTAGCTGCAATACTGTTCGTAATTTATGAATACTTTCTAAAGGTAGAGACTCAAAATTATGAATTAATTAGAGCTTGCACAAATAAAATTAGCTCTTAATTGTCATGGGTAGAGAGATACAAGCATAAAATGATCATTAACATTGGCCAACAGCAAATGAATATATATTTTCTTTACATAATGCTCAGCTAAACACAGCCCTAAGTTGGCGGGTTTACATCATGGCCATTTTCAGAGTCAGCTTCACTTACTGCTTCATGTAGGAAGCTTGCACTGAACTTCTGGCAGCGCCCTATGCTAGGCACTGAAGGGTATGCAGTGATAAAGCTAAACAGTCAGTATCTTACCCTCAGAGAACCTAGAATCATGTGGGGGGGCACATATGCAAACAGACTGCAATGTGGTCCATGCCTTTAGCCTGTGAGCCTTTCTAGGGTGTAATTCTCAAGTTCTCTTTCCTCTGGATCAGTTGCTTTCATACCATTTTTCACAGTAAACATTATAGTTTACACCAGGATTCGGTATACTCTTACAGGTATGTGTTTAAACAACCGGACATAAACAACTACTAAATAAATGCACATAAATAAGACAAACCAATATTTATCATTAATATATGCGGTGCGCTATGATATGTTCTATCTTATTTTGTCCCCCCACCCCCCACTGCTCCACCACCATCTCTCTATGTGCTGATTGCAACCCTTTACATTTATCTCAGGACCACTAACAGGGTGTGCATTGTGCTCGGATTCCGCACCCCTTTAGCTTGAGCTGTCTTGAAGCGTAGTTCTGTTTGGTCCCATGTTTCATTCTTCTAGTGGTTCCTGCCATACAGTAAGCACACGCGACGTTGCTCACTGAGTGAATAAGTGGATACCCAGATCTGCTGAGAACTAATTTTTGGTCCAACCTGATGAATAGCACAGATACAGTCCCTCTAATCCTGACCAACAGAAATAAGAAAAAATGATCAGTGTGTCATTCTTGTACCGCTATTGAGATGAATATAACAGGGTAATGAATTATATATTACTGAGAAACAATCCATGTAGTTCAAGGGTATGCAAAACACCTACCGCCCTCAAATACTAACACATTTCACTTCCCTAACGGTCTCTCTCTATTCAGCATGCCATTGAGGATTTTTTTCTGGAAAAAGCGTGACTTATGCAATGAAACCTGCCTTCAATTATTTATGGTTTAAATTAATGCAAATAACACTTTCAGGCTTGTTGTGCTGATGCTCATTAATAAATATTTCATTGGGTATTAGGAAGATTCAGATTGACTAAATGGGGCTCCTTGTCCATGTAAACAAAAGCCCTTGTGTTTTTCGCAACTGTGCAGGCCCAGTTCTAACCGTGTTTGTAAGACCTAGCCAGACAGTCAGCTCTAATGTGTCTTTTGGAGCACAAATTAATATAAGACTCGGTATTATATTATATTATATTATATTATATTATATTATATTATATTATATTATACCCGGTCTTATAATAAAAGAAGACCGGGTCTTATATTAATTTTTGCTTCAAAAGATGCATTAGAGCTGATTGTCCAACTAGGTCTTATTTTCGGGGAAACACGGTATGTCTAGCTTTCATTAAACCAAATGAGTGTTAGGTGGGTACATCTCCAGAAGCATGGATCCCATGGGAACTGGCGTCACAGAGGGCTCTGCTGTGAAATCATCCTCCAGTTAAACCAAATTTAATCTCATTAGCAGCGTAATCGTGCTTTTAGGAGAAATGGCGAATCAGGTTAAAGAGAAACCCACATAGTCTAATTACTCTTTGACTTTTGCCATTGAAGAATAGAATACTGAACTAAAAGGCAAAAGATGCAGGTTTTGTGCTTGGCCTAACATTGTGTTTGAATCTTACGAAATTCCAGGTTTCTCACGGCTCCCCAGACCTGTGGACGGCATTGGTGTCACGCCATAGCATGTTTTGGGATCACGTCCTATAGACAGAAACACATCAACAGTAGTTTCCTGTTATATCACTCGTTTTTACATATGCATCTTGCCCACTTATTTTCCCAACAAAGTTGTATGTGTTTGACTTTGCCAGTGTTTTTAAAACTATCAAAAATCTAAAACGTAGCTGTGGAAAACATGCCTTTCCGTCTTTGGAAATGAACTCATTGGAAAACTTGCTAGAATTATTGAATCTGTGATCATTGATTTTACTTTCTTCTGAATTCCCATGCATGTGGGCTTGGCCATTATGTTTAGTACATGGTGTAGAAGAAAGAAGGGTGGCTGATTGGGAGCCAGATCTGGGTTCCAGATGCCATCTTAAAACGTGACAACAGTGTGACCTTCAGCAAATCACGTACCTTAGCGGAACTGCAGTTTCTTCCTGGGTAAAAATGCATATGACTATCACTGTGAGAACAGCCCTCAAAGCAGAGTGAGGTTCACTTTGTCAGTGTGAACATGAGTGACACATAGGAGAGATTATCCTTTATCCACTTGACTTACCGGACTTGGCATTCCTAGCTGCTAGGGCTCCCTGGTCAGTAACGGTTAGTTGAATTGATCATTTAGTTAGGTGTTTGGGAAGTTTACTGTCATGTTTCAGATTATTGGTGGCATCTTGTATACATGACTATGTTGAAAAAGAGAGGAAATACAGCGAATACCTCCTGTCCAAAAGGGGTTTATTATTAGGTTGGTGCAAAAGTAATTGCGGTTTCACAGGTTAAAAATTATGCAAAAACCGCAATTACTTTTGCACCAACCTAATCTATAGCTGCCAAAACAAGATATGCATGTGGGAAATGATGTAAAAGCATGTAAAGGTATTACTAAAAAATGAATGCACAGAGTAGCAATCTGAATACATAAATGCTAAATGCAAAACTAACTCTTGTGCCTGCGGCTGCCATGCCTCTGGCCATAATTTTTCATTGTCGACCTGATAAAAACGGACAATTTTATGTCTGCTATCGTGTTGAAAATAAACTATCAAAGGGAACTGGCTGCCACTATGATGGGCTAGACATTTTTTACAAGTTTCACATGAGACAAAGTAGTTTCCTGAAATATTTTTTTCCATTAAAATGTACTTTGTATTTGTGCTATGATAAGGCATATATTCCATACATTTGTTTTTCCACTCCTTTGAAAACAGGAGGCATTTCAAAGGGATTAAGAAGTAAAATTGGCAGTTACAAAACAGGCATGAGGATGTAAAGTACAGCATAGGGAATATAATTAGTAATATCATAATAACTATGTCTGGTGTCAGGTGGGTACTAGACTTATGGGGGTCACTTCCTAAGTTATGTAGATGTCTAACCACTACACTGTACACCTGAAACTATTATAATATTGAATGTCAACTGTAATTGAAAAACTTTTTAAAAGAAAGAAAACGGGAGATATTTCTTAGACGAAACCAGAGCTTACGTTGAGTTTTTTTTTTTCATGTTCTAACTACTTCTACAGAGTTTTTATGTATCTTGCATATTCAGCTGCAATTCATAGTAAGAATCAGCCCAAGTGTGTACCTCACTGAGCAGAGTAAGCTGACTGCAGACCCTAACTGGTGGGCAGCTGTGTTGTCTTCTGTGTGTTTTAGGTATTTGTCATCAACATAATCCAGAGGAATGTCAGTTCTGCAGGAACTGATCATATTGTAATTGGAATTCCTTTATAGGGTCTAGTTTTTCTTTGGAAATGCTGTATATCCTATCACTGTAATGCCTATATGATTGATTGATATTCACCTACAAGTCATCGGCTAGACAGGAGGCTTTCCCCCTGTATTATTCCATATACAAATGTAATTATACTTTTCTGTGCTTCAGATTTGTTAGCATAATTTTTTTTTTCAGTGCACAAGGTTATTAAAATACTATTGACTATTTTCACTATGCTGTGCATTACATCCCATGACTTATTTATTTTATAACTGGATGTTTATACCTCTTATTCCCTTCTGGCAACCATCATTTTGTTCTCTCTGTCTGTGAGTCTCTTAGCAGAATTTTTTAACATTTATTTAGCCTGACAGAAGAAGTGAAAACGTGAATCACATAGAATGGTAGAAATGATAAAGTCTTTCATTCCTGTATAGTAAGTGGACCTTTTTAATGAATCTATAAGACGGAAATGATTCCGAGGCCTCTGAAAAGAAAGACAGTAATAGTGGAATGCCAGCTGAGATGCCTTAAAAATGTTTAGCTTCTTTCACTTTCAATATGAAGTTGCTGTTACTCCAACCCATTTTGTCATGTTGAAACCCTGAGAGTATAATATGACAATAAATTGGCCAAACGTGAGACTCTAGAAATCCGATAATTGCTTCCAAATAGGAAAGAGCTCTGTAGGAGGTATATTTGAGGAGAACTTCGAGCCATTGTGGAATATAACTTTGCGAATATTGTTGCAAGATAATTACACATATTGGTCTGGGAATGTGTGGCTGTGGGAGCTGAGAAAAGAAACAACGGTGATACAAGAAGATTATCGTGGCTTAATTGAAATAATCAAGTATCTGAATAAAGGAGACACAAGTAGAAAAGTTTAGGGGACAGGAAATGTCTGTGACTTGCATTTATCATAACTGTTGCCTAAGGGATCACTCACTATTTTCCAGGTACTTTTTCTTACAACACTTTGCATTCAGGCTGGCAGTTAATTATATGATAATAAACGTAAGAGTGGGATAAGAAACATAATCTAAGTTCAGGAACAAGGTTAGCTGCCAAATAGGCTCATCAGAGATCATTCAGAACTGAGTTTTTCAAAGCATTCACTTATTAAATATAATGAAATGCATTCTGTTGAGGAACAGTGAAGACGAGAATCAAGTGGCCAGCCAGTCTCTTCCAACAAACACATACTATAATTTTATCCCAGCAGACTGTCACTTGTGTTTTTGACACATGAAATGCTTCCAGTCTCTGACGTGTCATTGCAGTATTCAGCGTAGGCCAGATTCACTAAATTCCACATTACCAGGAAAATGACCAAGTTTCGATTTGCTAATCGTTCGCCTAAAAAATGCCTCATGTTAATACATTTTATTGCATGCCTCATTTCAGTGCACAGCCTTCTCTTTGTTCTTTCTCTATATCTATTATTTATTCACCTTGTTTACCCTGCCATATTGATTCTCTAAAACATAGCTTCAAAATAATCTGTGCATTTATAACCCTTTCACAAAACACTAGCCTTTTAAAACAAGCCTAAATAGTTTGTGATAGAAACACAATATTATCGTTTGGTCAAGTATCTGTTAACTGTGTCCATTGTGTTTGATACAGTGTTAAGTGCTTCAAGTATGTTTCACAAATACACAAAACGCAACTGCTGCTCTGAAGGAGCTTAATTCTAATAGGAGAGAGTAAACACAGAGTGAGAGAAATGACTAATGCTATGTAATGAAGTAAAGTAGTTCAAATTAATAAAGTAGTTTAAAGAGATCAGGGAAAACGATGAGTGAGTGAGCTTCGAATAGGCCCTTGAAGGAGGGTTATAGTGAAAATGACAGTTTTTCAAGCCTCTACTCGAGCTTACATACCACGATTTAGAAAATGCCTACATGGACTAAAAGTAGACCACAGAGATACGAGAAAAGGCATAGAGTTTTGTCTGTTTGTTTATTTTTTAATGTAGCGAGTACACAGAAAGCAAAGTTTCCTAATGAGTAGAGTAACGATATGTTGGACTTATTTCTTGATACCTACTAGTTATCAAACACTGTCTGCAGTAAACAATGGGGAGAATGTTCTAGGCAAATGGACCAGCATGTATAAAGACCCGGAGGCGAGAAGACTAGGATGCATTCATGCAACTACATAGTTATATATTCTATGCCTTAATGAGATTAATATAATAGCTGTGCGTGAGATAAATTGAAGAAGGGATCAAAGATGGGCAAAAACCAGGAGATTGTTTAGGGAGACCTGGGAAAGAAACTACCTTACATTAAGTTCTGTTCATTCATCTACACCGTCTCATTTAATAAACGCCTGAGTTGTGGTGCTGGGTGTTACACACGGATGCCCAGGAAGGTCTGCCCAGGCTCCCACAAGGAGCTAATTGAGGGGGGACCATTCATATCATGTGCTGTGGGAATGATCGTCCCTGAGCCACGATGCTTTCACTGTGGATGTTTTAGCACCAGCACAGTACATGGCATACGGTCGACATCCCATAAATACTGCTCAACTCAATGAAAGACTGAACAGTGAATAAATGCATGAACATAAAAGATAATATAAAGAGAATGCCTCTAAGTCTGGAAGTTCTTGCATAAGTGGCAAGGCTGAAAATAAGAGAAAGAAATTAAAAGATGGTCCAGGTTCAGCCTGGGTAACTGAAATGAGGATGGTACAGAAATAGAGACATGGAAGGGGTGGATTAAAATTACAACGGAGGGCAGCCGTAATGTGTCCCATTTTAGACATAGTTTGAATGATCAAGAGGGCACCCAGTTGAAAGTTTCTAACAGGTGGTTAAAAATGCAGGTCAGAAGCTTGGGGAAAGAAGTCAGGGCTAGAGATAAGATTTATTGTATTCCAAGAGAAATAATGTGATTTTTGCTATATTCACATTTTTGTAGTTAGCAGTATCATGGTCCTGTCCGTCCACACAAGGTTCCATGAGGTCAGCACACACTCTAGGACTTCCCACATGGACCTCTGTTGACTGTGCTCTGCTTCCAGCCTCCCTCGAGAGTCCTAACACAAAGAGCAAACCTCCGGGAGGCAGCGGTGTTAGAAGAAACATTGTGGAGTGGTGCTTCAGCCCAGCGTGGCCTCTGGAGCCAAACCACCCAAGTTCAAATTTGGCCCCATCACTTAGTAGCTCTGTGACCTTGGGGGGAAGTACTTCACCTTTGTGTGCCTTCGTTTCTTCTTCCAGATGACAACTGTAGAAGGACTTTACTTCATAGTGTTGGGGGGAGTAAGGGAAGCAAAGCAGCCTTAAAATGGTGCTGGTGTATTTTAAACACAATGTAACTGTCAGCTGTTAATGTCACTGTTACTGTCTTACTCAGTTTCATGATATGTAAAATGCAGATAGTAATAGCACAGACATCATTGGGTTATTGGGAGAATTGCATAAAATAATCTTTGTAAAGCTTTTCCATCAGGACATGGTAGGAACCCAATAAATGTAAGCAATTATTAGTGCAGTTTCTGCTGACATAGCAACAGGTGGAAGATTTGCCTGGTTCCTCTGGGTCTTACATTAAAATATCTAAAGGCCAAACAGATGTGGAACACCTAAAATAAAGTATATTTAATACATTACACATAAGTTTCTGGCGATATAATAGACATTTTGTAATAAGTCACAATTTTTCTTGAAAATTTTTCAAATAGCCTTATCTTTTATTAAATAGAAATATAAAGGACAGGTTATTTGACAGTATTCGGTTGGTGCAAAAGTAATTGTGGATTCTGCAATTATTTTCAACCTTTTAAACTGCAATTACTTTTGCCCCAACCTAATATTATAAATAAGATAAATGGAAAAGATAAAAACAAAATTCCGAAAAGCAGGATTATCATTTTGTCTCTGAGCTTTATATCAATAACCCTTATCTATTTCTTTACATGCCTTTTTGGTTTAAAAAAAAAAGAGATTGCTTGTATTAAGGGTTAGAGCTTGAATTACTTCAATTTCCAAGTTATATGGTTAAAAAAATTTAAACAGCTGTCATTTTAAACAGGCTTACTTTTTTTACCTAAAGTGCTTTTCAGTCTGGAGGGAACACTCAAATGTCATCAAAAATCACTTGGCAATATACTCATGGTGAGATATTTTACAGTTAAATTTGTTTACAAGCCTGCAGAGTTCAAATTTTGTAAATCATGTTCTTTTCTCCCTTTCCTTAATGACTTCCACGTCTTTTTCCTCCTCTGGTCCTAGGCGTGAATTTCACTCATTACAAATAAGAGCACCCAAGTCCCTTTTTATTTCATTAGCTCAGCAAGTTGTCTCCTAGACTGAGGACATGATCAGGCTCTGCAATGATGAGCTGCTTTCGCATTTTTACCCAGAAAAATGTGTATATGCCGCTACGAAAGGCACAAGAGGAGTTGCCCTCAACCTGAAGAGTTACGGACTGTTGGGGGGTCCTCTTCCGGATGTGCCCAGGAATTAAGAGGCAAATGTGCTCCAAAGGGCATCCACCTTTATGGATTTGTCTTCGGTTTTCCTGTTCCACTGATTTATGGTCTTCCATATGCCTGTTGCTGCTGTTTCTGAATGAGTCTCCTGTAAATCATTTCTAGGTGATGTTTTTCGAGTCCGTTGACTATGTCTCTGATCCAAGCAAGTCAAATATATCTCCAATCAATTCTTCTGAGGCGCCTTTCCTTCTTTGCCCAAGTTGTTTTCAGTTTGCTCTGTGCCTCAAATGTCGTTTCTGAGAGTAACTGAGTAAGGAAGAAATGTGTCTTAAAGGAGCCATGCTTGCTGGGCGTCTTCTTTCTGCACAGAGTTGTCTCTGGACTTCAGCATGGCTTCACTTGGGTTTGCTTCCAAAGGCCCCTTTACCTGAGTACAGCTGACGGGGCACAGTTCTTTGTGCAAGGATGGGCTCGTGTCTGGGAATGGATGTCATTATGGATTCTAGATTGATTTTTTTTTTTTTCATATAAATCAAGCATGGTAGGGACTTTGAGTATACTCTCAGGAAAGTTTCCTATGTCCCTTAGAATGAGGTGCAGGAAGTGTCATCTGCACGCAGAGCTCTGGTATTAGCACTGCTCGGCACCTTTTTACATGGGCCCATATATTCCGGGGAAGTTCTGCACTTGGCACTCACTCAGTATTTCATTCTCTTTCTGTATCCAAAGACGATTTTGATTTACTGAAGTTGAGGGCAAGTGTCATTTCATTTTCTCTTTGTAATGCATATGTCATTCATGCTATGGGGTTGTTGTTACTGCTGCTGTTTGCATTCTTTTCCCATAAAACCAAAACACAAAATCGAAGGTGCACATTTCATAAAATTCAGAATTCCGGCTTTTGGAGCACCAAGAATGCATTCACGTCTCTCTCACGAATAGTGTATCACTGTATATTGCCAATTGAGTTTTTAATGTATACATTTATAAATATCCATGTTGTATGACATTACTGAGTGTACTTGTATTAAATGTGACAGTAGAGTACTGCACGGTGAGGATGGTGCCATGGGGACTTACCTTTGAATAGGCTTGACTACTTACACAGAGCTTCTGTAGGCTTGTGAATATCATGCAACTTTTCACATAGAAGCCTTGGACTAAAAGGAGGGACAGGAGATTATTCAGATTTTTAAGTATGCCTTTAAAGCTATTACGCAGTAGATGAGGTCCAGAGCTTCTCAGTGGGGGCAAGCATGGTTCGTCTCTGCACAGAGTCAAGACTAGGTTAGAAGATTACTGGAAATGCGATGCTGAGAAAACCTGCAGAACGCAGAATGTCAGAGGGACAAATACACATTCCTACTGAATCTAATACATGGCATCAGGAGAAAAGCCCCTAAGCCTTTCCGATAAATATTTGGTGTACATTATTCAGCCTAAACTACCAAAATAATATGCAGTGAAGCCAAGAAATATCACAGTGAAAAAAACTAAAATATTGTTTGTTGTATGCTACTGATTATATACAAATGTATGCAGTAAAAATGTAATTAGCAATAAACACTGCCAAACCGGTCATGAGGGAAGCATGAATGCATTCTTTGTGCTCCAAAAGCCAGAGTTCTGCATTTGAATTTTCAGAAATTTGCACCTTTGGGTTTGTATTTGGGAAGATGATGTTTCCCCGTGGTTGGGTTTAAGTTCTGCCTTTCTGACAAGAGTGTCAGAGAAGTGATGCTGTGTTTTCCTCTATCATATCAGGAGGCACATGGTACCAGTTTGTTCCATTACTGATAATACTGGCCATAGAACTGAAAAAAAGCATGAAGGTATGAATGTAAGGAATACGTATTTACTATGAGCAACCATTTTTATTCAAATGAATACATATCATTGCAACTTCTAAAATACACTAAAGGCCCTCTGTGTTCAAGGATATTTCCAGCTGGTAGCAGCCATAATTCTTGGCTGAGATAAGATGGAAGAAGTGGAGCTTTACAGTGAAATGGAATTTGCAATGAGGAGGCTGGGTTAAGCCAGGGCTTGGAAAGCCTGAGTGAAATTGTAATTAGTTCACAATTTCTCTGGATAGAAATCAAATCAAGATAAAAATTTTGAAAATGCTGAGTGAAATATAGGTAGTATACACCCACGTTTGCATTCCACAGGACACATACTTGATATAAGAAAAAGTTTAAAATGTAGAGTAAGTTTAAAAATATGTCCGTATTTTAGGAGGCCCCCTAGTTGATGACATTCTGAAAAGAAAACCTTTGGTTAAATATTTACAAATAACAATATTGGAATTTCAGAAATAAGACCCAAGCTTTAGACATTCAAACGCAATAAAAAATCTCTTGCCTACTCACTTCTTTTTTGGTGTAGCCTTCTTCACAGCCTTAGGTTTAGGAGGCGGGGTGAGTAAGATTCCTCAAAAGCCTGTAATTAGATCCTCCGCCTATAGTGTTATGTAGATCTTTTCCTTTGGTTCTCATTCTCTTCCTATACACACAGATGGACCTGGGCTCTGTCTGCATTCTCATCGTTTACAAGGATCAGAAATCCGGGGTGTGAAAGAACTTCATGAGATAATACCCTTCTGACAGGGTCCCATCTGTGTTCGTCTTAACTTTGAAGTCGAGTGTTTTCCTTCCTAATGAGATTCTTATGAGTGTGAAAAATTCAGTGCTAGCTTTCTTCCAGAGACTGATGGGGAGCATTTTGGAAAACCCGGGCTTTTTGATGATTCCCCTCTAAGCCTTGAACTTCTCCTGTCTCCCATTCACCAGATCATTTAATAGTGTACTGTGGGAATTTGGGGGGAAGCAAAACAGACACACCCCTGGAAAATGACGAGGAGCTATTCCCAATAACTTGTGGAAATACTTCAACAGAAACAAAATGAAGATATGTTCACTGTAGGATTACCTATAATAAAACCAGGAGGCAGAATTAATACTGCCTAATTGATATTTGGTTTAGTAATGTGTTCATTATAGCATGATGGAATGAGTCTATAATACTCTGCGAAGGAGCAGAATATAAAGTAGTGTGAACAACCATATGTGCAAAGTAAAAAAGCAATGTGGGAAGGCGAGCCAGGACTGGGTAATGCTCTTTCGGTAAGAGGCAGCCATGGTGACAATAGGGGGTACATTTTCTTTCGTTCTTTAAGTTTTTTATTTTATTTTTTATTTGGACCTCTAATCTGAATTCTTGGGAAAAAAAGCATTTTGTTTTGTTTTGTTTTGTCAGAGAGGACATGCCCTAGATTCAGTAACTATGGGTTGAAGGTAAAGGATCCGTTAATTATTTTATTCAACACTTTCCTCACCAGATATTTCCTGAGAGCCTACTATGTGCTAGCCACAGAATAATATTAGATACTGAGGGTATAGCACTGAACAATTCACCCTTGGCCACTGGCCATGTGGGGCTTTTTGGTCAACTATACAAATAGCTGCAGCGACCATTGACTTAGCAGTCACTATGGGTCAACCTCTGGACTGAGTGCTTCATTTTTCTTTCCTCATTTACTTATCAGAACAATCCTATGTGTCATCATGTGCATTTTACAGAATGCAAACGTGAGGTTACGAGAGGCTACACAACCTGCCCAAGACTGTACATTCAAGGTTCTCACTCAGGAAACCCTCCTCTCAGCGCTGCCCTCGGCCACTCAGCCTCCCGGAAGTGATTCCTCTTGCCATGACGAGGGGTCTGGTTTGCTCCTGGATGCCTAGGAAGGTGTTTATCCTGTCTCCTTCCCACCCAAGAAAAAGCGACTTGTGTCCACTGAATGTAATTGCTTCCCATTTTTGACTGGAGTTAAAAAGGGGGCGGCTGAGATGGCCCTAATTTTCCTCTTTCATTCTCTCTCAAGTGTCTCGTGCTTTCTGCACAGTGAGGGCCCTCACAGCTCTGAAAGCAGATTTGGAAACAGGGTAAATGGGCCCCCTCGAGTTAGAGATGACAGCATCAACCTGGGTGTGTCATTTTAAACTGCCCTGTGTGCTTTAGGGGATAAATGACTTGTGTTTGGAGAAATCATTCAGCTGCGTGTGATGGGAACTTCTCCATCACTGCTGCTCAGGGTGGGTTCCTTTTCTAGAGACACCAAAGGCAGATGCGACTAGGAAAAAAAGTGGGGATAATTCAGAGCCTTCTGTCACTGTTGAGGAGCAAATTAACTACTAAAAATTTTATTCTAATAAGTGTTAAAGATTTTTGGAAATGTAAGAAGTCCTTGTGCTCAGAAGACTCTCTTTCTAAGTCTCAGTGAAAAGAATAAATAGGGATTCTGATGATTGATCCCCATAATATTAAAAAATGATGGAAGATCTCTGCTGTCTTTACTCATTAGCAGATTCATAACAGTGGTGTTCTTTCAGAGGCCAGCAAGGAGACCGAGATGCACCTGGGTGAGGGACTTCCCTGGGTTCTCGAGGAGATCAGAAGGGGTCAGCATGGCAGGATGTGGGATTTGGGGATCTTCAAATTGTGGCCACGGTTAACTCTCTACTTGTATTTCTTTGTTTTTCCCTGCCTCCTTCCACCCACTCTCTTAAAGATTTACTATGTTTTGTTTTGGGTCATGCTTTTATTTCCCTCTCCATATTGATAACATCTGTTATGAAGCCTCCACGCTGTTTCTCATGGCTTCTCGAGTTCCACTTTTTTTCCTGCATTGGTTGGGTTACTTTTTCATTATAATAATTCTATATGTACTCCCTCTTTCCACACACACACACACACACACACACACACACACACACACCCCCCAGAGGTTAATGGAGTGTTTAACTGGTGATATGCAAGATTAACCGTGATTTATTTATTAATTAAGTAAAGGAAACTCTTTATTAGTCTAAACTGCGAAACTTAAGGGACATTTATATACCAAACTTTAAATGTGCTCTAGTTAGAAAGCAGTTTATGAAGTACAGTCTTTGATATGTGTAGGTAATTTTTATATTTTATCATTTAATTTTGAGTTGCTGCGACATTCATGGTTTTTAAAAATCAAATGATTCAAAAAAGTTATAACTGAAAAGTCGCATTCTCACTCCTCTTCCAGACCTCACCTCCATCCCTGCTTCCTACAGGTACTCACTTTTATTAATGTTTTGTGAGTCTTTCTAGGATGCCTTTATAATAAAATAAACAAATGAAGATATGTAATTCTTACACAAACGTCAGTGTAGTAAATACTGCTATACACAAATTGGTTTGCACCTTGCTTTTTTTCTCACTTAACAATATATCCTGGAGATCTTTCCACGTTAGTGCATCGAAAGCTTCCATGTTTGCTGGGGGCAGGGGCTGGGAGTTGCGGCACCATGATTTATTTAATCCCTAACCGATGTGTTCTGTTTTTGTTTTCAGTTGTTTCCAGTCTTTTGCCATTAAAATAATGCTGCACTGATCTATGTAATCATGTTCAAAAATGACTGTCAGAAAAATTTCCAGGAAGTAGGATTTCTGGGTCAAAGGGAAATGCATTTGTGATTTTGAATGTTTCACAACCATCAACAACAGAGGAGAATGCCCCCTTCCCCACACTTGTGCCAATAGAGTGTGTTTTCAAACAATTGGAATTTGACCAATGCATTGATGTAAAAAATGGCATTTCCGTACAGTTTACTTTTTTTTCTCATTATCAGTGAAGTTAAGACTATTTTCTTATGTTTGACGACCATTGTATTTCTTTCACTGTAAACATTTTGTATCCTTTGATCATTTTTCTACTAATTCATTCAGTTATTTCCCTGTCATCTGTAATATCTTCTCAATCAGTCATTTTTTGTGCTTTATTTCATTTGATTTCATTTCCCTTCTAGATTTTTATTGAGAAAAATTTTAAGTATAATAAAGCCCTTGCTTTGCACAGCGTTGTGGAGCTGTAAAAATTACCAGCACAGCAGTCGTCATCAATGGGGAAAACCACAACTGTTTCATGACTTTAAGAATTTTTGTTGAAACATTGAAAACTCTCTGTTATAAATGTGTACAGACATGGAAAAATAAGAAAACGAATAATGTATTGAGTCCACGGTGGCATTAGAAGCATTGAGAAATAGTGTTTTATTTCATTGTTAAAATCTTATCAAGAGTAGTTTGAACAACGCTTGCCACCTTCTTTTTGCTGTTGACAATCCACAATGAGCATCTTCTCTGTGCCTTGGTGAAATGTCAGACCTTCTATAATAAGTTTGGATCAACTGTCAGCATTTTATTCTTTGCTTTTCATTGTCATGAAACATTTCCAAGAGTTCTATAATGTGAAACTTTTCACTGTCAGTATCACTTCCTCTGGACCACCTTCATCCCTTTTGTCACAACCACTTCCCTCACTTATTTAGGGCAACAAGTTCACCTTCACTCTGGCTGTGCTCACTTCTCGAATAGGGTCTGTGTCCACATTCCCATGGTCAGCGAGATTTCTATAAATTTACTGACATTCAATTCAAATTTCACACACACTGTTATTTGTTTGTTTGTTTTCTGTACTTTTATCTTATTTTGGCCAATTCCCTCTTTTTAATTATCCTTTGTAAAATATCACATGGTTTTATCACTGACCAAGGGACAACACAACTACATGCTCTGCTGTCTGTACATGAACTAAATAACAGGTGTACAGTGACCAGTCACCCACACACTTGGAAAGTAGTGACATGATCCCCGATCAAGACGAACAGCGATTGATTCTTGTAGAGATTTCTGATCTGAAGAGCTAGCCTCAAAGTTTGTACTTCATGCCACTACTCACAGTTAATGCCTGTGGCAACTGGAATTTAAGCCTTGGTTTTGGAGGATCGGTGTTATTAACAAAACTGTAGTAACTTAAATTTGTGCCAGTCAGAGCCATGCAAAGCAGCAACTTCCAGTGTGGAAAAGTACAAAGAGTAATATAACCAACATCTGCATAGTCGTCTCAGCTTTGACAGTGATTAACTTTCCACCATATATGCTTTAAGTGTTTTGAAAAAGAAATAGATCATTACAAATCAAGCTGAAGGTCTCCTCTGCTCCCACCTCCCATCCTGTTCCCTTCCGTAACCTCCCTCCTCACCCATCATCATGAATTAAAAGTATTTTCTTTATATTCTCTCTCTCTTTCTCTCTCTCTCTGTCTTTCTCTCTCTCGTATTTCTATGTACATATATAAAGATCGCAATGAGAATTATATAGTATTTGGGCATGTAATTTTAAATTTGCAACATAATTTGTTTTCTGTTTATCATGCGCTGCTTCTTTTATTCTTATTTCCTTCTTCAATTAATAAAAACATTTTCCCCTTTTCCCCCCTAGTTTAGAAGTCATGTTTTCTATTTCATCCTATTTCTATTCAATTAGTGAAACAGCTTGTATTTAAATATCTCTATCTCTGTACATAGAGATATAGATAGATGAATAGGATACATAGATCAACAGTGCATATAGATAGATGAATATTATAGAGTGGAAATATAGAATTCTTGTTAAGAATTCTGGGAATTTCCTCACATCTCTCCATGGAAGTAGCCAAAGCCCAGTGATACCCATGTGTGTTTTGTCATATTTCTGTAACTGTGTCTCTGATACATTTAACAACCATTTTACTCTGTCTTCCAGATTTATTCAGGAGATCGAGCATGCCCTGGGACTTGGCCCAGCCAAACAGTGTTCTCTTCGAGAGTTTCTCACTATGTACATCAAAAACATCTTTCTCAACCAAGTCCTGGCTGAGATCAACAAGGAGATTGAAGGCGTCACCAAGACATCTGACCCCTTGAAGATCCTGGCTAACGCAGACACCATGAGGGTGCTGGGCGTGCAGCGCCCCCTCCTGCAGGTAGTTACCAATATACTTTGAACTTACTGTTTTTACCAACAGTTTTCATTGCCTTGGCAAGAGTCACAGGTGTAAAATAAAGACGAATTACCATCTGTTTCCATATCTTCAGGGACAAAACATGAAGAAATAAACAGGCACTAGGGAAATGTAGGACTAATGTAGAGATAATGGAAATTCCTTAAGATCTCTAAGAACAAAGTGATTCGCTTGGGATGTGGGAGGTAGTGATTCTCATTAACGAGCCGGCAATGCCTCATGGTATGCCTGGCATTTGTCCTTGAAAGACATTCTTTGTCCATTGGTGAATGTTTCCTGGAGGATGAAGGACTTACAGGGAGGGAGGTACTCTGCCGAACCCCAGCTACCAACAGGAAACCCTCTGTACTCATTGCAGGGCAGACTTACAGTTAAGAACTTGGCTACCTGACAGTGAACTTGAACCTACCAGCAAACTCACTTTTAAAAATCAGATCATTTAATGAAAGTAGTTTACTTGGACTATATAAAGAAATGGTTTCTGAGCAACACATCTCAGAAGATACATGGGTGGATAGGCTCGGGGTATTTATTGTCTATCCATTCTATCCAGTGACTCCAAGGTAAATGTAAAAGAAACGAGTTATGAGTTTAAATGTATGGATGTTCATTAACTATTACTACATTGTAATTGAATCTTTATAGTGTTTCTTCGTTTAAGAGACAAAAGGTTTCTTCATTTTTTACATAAATTGCGTGATACGGAGATATCTCCAAATGTAGAAGGCTTGAGCCCTCCAAAGAAGAGTTGGATAAATGGCAGGGAGCTATAGTTGCCTTCAGTTGCCTGCCCTTCTCTGCCCTTATATATGCTTTTCTTGAGTTTTCCTTCTTTGTACATTGAAATTAATGGAAATGCTGGACCCTTCATAGGAACGTGTCCTAGCTGGGACATTCTTTAGCAAATTCTTCCGTGATATTGAGAAAATAGAAGAGAGGCATTCACTTGTCCAGGGCTTGTGTTATAGCGTCACACCAAGGAATGGGTTCATTGGGATTGGCTGAGTCTGTTAGATTCCTGGTGAGGGATCTGTACTGAGTGAGCATGGGAGGCAGACAAGGGACAATAACAAAGGCATGTGCTCACTCGTCCCTCTGCTTGATTGCTCTTCCACTGGCTCTTTGCATGGCTCTGACCTACTCCTCTCTGAGTCTCAGTTCAAACATCACCTCCACAGGGGAACTTTTCCTGACAATCCTACCTAAGTAGGCTCTCCTCCCTGGTTATTCTCCATTTCCTCCCCACCCCCAACCCTGGACGGTGTCACCAGAGCTCACTTGCCAGGTAACTCATGATCAGGTTCTACCAATAGGAAGCACTAACAGCAGATTGGAGGGTCAGAGGAGAAAGAGGGCGGGTTGATTTTATCTCCTTCCTTTCCACTTTGGATCATGGTTCTGGCCATGGTGCATCTCCGCATAACAGTGATGCCCGGTGACAACACGTCCTCCATAGCTCCAGCTCTCACTGAACTTGGCCACCACCATTTCTTCTCCTTGCACCTGATTACAGCTGTCCTCTATTACGAGTTTCTGGTGCCTCAGCATCCTTTGTTGCTTCTTTCAGTGCCAACCATACCTCTGTGGATCATCGCTTCATGAATGTTCCTTCATTTGAATCATCTAAATGGAATTCTCTTTTATCAAGATCCCAAATAGATCTCCCCAGTTAGTCACTATTTTAACAGTTTGATTTTTTTTCCTTCTTGACACAACAACTGTAGTTATTAGTTAATTTATTCTCCACCTTGTTTATTTTCTGTGTTTTCCCACTAGAATGTGAGTTCCAAAAGTGTGGTACAATACCAGGCAGCAGGAAGGTGCTCAATAAATAGTTTATTGAGTGGACGCATGCATGCATGGGTAGATGGATGGATGGACAAGGTGAATATGTTTTGAGAGGCACAGATACTGCAGACAGAGTGGGAAAATGAGAAATAGAGAATGACAAAACTTGTTTACCTTTTTCTTTTGCCTGACCATCTCATTAACTTCCTCTCCATCAGAAAACCTTTCTGTATTTATGTCCCTGAGGTGTCGTGTTATATGCTGTACTTTAATATGCTTAGTGTACTGAATTTAAAAGAAAACAGACAACAGTCTTCTACAGAGTGAGTCTGTGAACTAAAGCTGCTGGCTTGTTAAACATGATGATTGTCAGCTTGAGTCGCAAAGACACGTTAAAACTCATAACCAGTTGACTGCAGTCTGGGCCATGGCAGGGCCACACACTGTCGGCTGGTGGTCTTCTCTGGGCAGTCTACCAATGTGCCTGTCACATCACTCCCAGCTTCGTCACCAGCTATTTGTACAGGTTACTGTTCCTCTTGTTCTTTTGTTTGTTTGGTTGGTTTTTTGTTTTGTTTTTTAGTTTTTTGTGGGGGTTTTTTTCTTGTGTTATTTAAATCAGTTACTCCATTCTGAAGCTAGATAAGAACTCCAACTTTACCTGTTCTCTCTTTGACCTAGTCAAGACATGATAATTCTATGTAAGGAAGTAAATCTTGAAACTAAGACCATTCAAGTTATCAATCTCCAAATTTGTTTTCAGAGCCAAAACACTTGCTTTCTTATTTGGTTATCATGTTGCCCTCTCTTTCTTCATAAAATTTCCATTTTATGAGAATGCAAATGAATTAGACCATATCAATAAACTTGTTTACTATTCTCAGAGTTATGAGATCTAAAAAGCAAATGAAATGATGGTTAGTTTCCTTTTCCATCTTGAGCATTTCTCTTGCTTTGTAAGAATTATAAATAATTTTCTAATATAATTTCCTATGCTCAAGCTTCAGTGTGTCTTAAATGTGTTTCTGTGTCACCTTGATAGTTTTATCCCTGGCTAATGGTAAGTGACCACTCAGAAGAAAAAGTAAGAAATAATCATCACAAATTTTAGCTGAGTTTCCAAAACAACTGTTTGTGTGAAAGATGCAGGTGGGTTAGGTATTCAGTTACATGAAGTATTAAAATGTCCTTTAAAAGTCATTCCCTCTGCCAGGCTGCTGTGTGGTCACAGAGTAGAAGAAAGGATCGTGCCTGTCCCGTGAGGCAGCACCCAGTGTCATGTAGCATCAGCCCAACTGGATTCTCCAGGGAGAACAGAAGGACACCTGTCTCAGTGCCGCTGTCACTTGTTTCTGATGTGCAGATGCAGAGAACCCGGGACACCTTGTCCTGGCCTCTGCAACGGCCTCTGGGCGGTATAGACAGTTGGTTCTAAGGGGCTAATTCCATGGGCGATGGTGTGCTTTCGCATCGGTCATTTCACTTTCTCGGCACAGAACTCATGGAAGGGAAAGAGATAAATAGAAAGGAAGTGATTACAAGCGCCATTTATAGGTGAAACAACTGTCAAGTAGCCCAAAATGATACCGCAGCATAGTACTACTAGTAACGGAAGTAGCAATAACAGTAAGGATAGCATTCCTAACAGTAGATAGTGGTAACGATAGCAGCTCACATTTAACAGCATTACTGTGAGCCAGACACAGAGTAGAGCATTTTATGTTTGACTTGTAGTTTTCATGTATTGGCAACAGCTTTGTGGGGTGGTGTTCTTATTATGGGGAGGACACTGAGAAACAATGAAATGAAATAACTTGCCTGTGGTCACGTAGCTAGCAAGCATCAGAACTGTGATTCAGACCCAGGCATCTGCCCCTGGAGGCCATGCTCTGAATGAGTTCAACTCAAAGCATAGCCTGAGGAGTTAGCATGTCTGCAAGGTATTTGTTACCATCTGCTCCAGATGTACAGAATTTGAAAGTCAGCATTTAGATGCCTCCCATTTTTTATAGCTAGGCGACATTGTTGAATTGAATTTTAAAAAAAGGGATTTGTATATCTTTGTGGTTTTTAATTTTTCTAGTACATAATTTCCATTGTATTTTATGGAAGTATCAATCTACAACAGATAAGGCGGGGTAAGGGGGACCCTGGTCTCTCACCATAGTTAGGGACACGCTGCTCTAGAGCCCTTATTTCTTATATCGCCTCCCAGAGAAGTAAAAGCATAAAACCAACCATCTCTTGCCTCAGCATCAAAGTACTTTCCAGCAGATGGAATAGTTTGGTTATTTGTTGCAAGTGGCTCTTTCCTAAATCCCCAGCTCCTAGAACAGTGCCTGCTACATAGAAGAGGAACACAATGTTTAATAAATGGACGAATGGAGGAGTGAATGAAAATGATTGGATTAATGATGGCTTCCTTAGGACAAGGATGTGTGTGCATGTTCTCCCCTCGTGGTATAAGCTTCGTAGTCTTGGGTTTAAAATTCTTGACAAAGCTGCAATTAAAATGCCACAGTTGTTATGCCTGTAACGCTTATCAGCATGAAAGCAAGATTGAATAGACCTCATGGTCTTACCATCTGAGGTTCCACTTTTTTTATTTTTTGCAAAATGGCTTCCACATGTTGCAAAGCAATGCGTGCTGATTCAAAATCAAACCTCTTAAGAGATCTGACTCACATTTCCTGAGTCAAATCTTCTGGCATTAGATATGGGGTGTAGAAACAGTCACTGGAAGTGGATACCCTCTCAGGCCTTATATGTGTGCAGGAGTCTACAGATTGTTTATTCCTTGGACGCAAGGAAACATCCACTCAGTTCCCTACTTATGATTGATTTGGGGGATTCATTTATTTCTGCTTTAGTCTCTCCATCCAAAGAAAGGACAAGGGCTAATGCTTAAGATTTTTCTTTTACGTCAAACCGCTGAATGGGCACCTAACTGTGTGAACAAAGGTACAAGTAAAGTTATTCTTCCTACCCCCTGATGGAATACGCTGTCCCCTTGCTCCTTAGAGAGTGGTCTGTGGAGGACGACATCAGACCTCCGTATGGCATCTCCAGGTGGGTTGTATGCACGTTAGAGTTTGGGAAGCACTGCTTGTCCCAGCCGAAGACAAAGTGTGGCCCATGGGCCACCGGCATCAGCAGCTCCCGAACCTGTGAGAGAGGCTAGTGCCTGAACCTTATTCCACTTTGAGGGGGAGCCCAGAAATCTCTGTTCTCACCAGTCCTCCAGGTGATTTTGACACAGGTTAGCATTCTAAAAGCATTGCCTTCCGCAGCACCACCCTGGCCAGCTGGAGGTTAGGAAATGGGGTCTCATGCTGTGGTTTCTTAGTGTCGTGGTGAACCATAGTCACTTAAAGAAAAAGAAAAACCTATTCAGCTTTGTTTCACACAGGCCCAGAAACTGTAAAAACAGTATTTGCAGTGGCAGCAGAAGCTGCGTCCCAGCCTAGCACATTGCTGAATTTTGCAAAGTTCTTTCCAAACACAGGACGAGCCTACATTTTCTGCCCACGTAGGGCCGTGTGAGACAGAGGCGGCTTTCCTAAGGCTTAGACTGCAATTCCCGCATCATTGGAGGGAAACACATAAGCTGTGCAAGTAAACATTTTAGGCGACCTCAAAACATTGAAAGCAGATTTTCATTGTCCTCACTGTCCCAGGATTTGTGAGAATACCTCTGAGGAGTTAAGTGTTTCCAGAGTCAGCCCGAAAACACTGCACTCTCTTCTCTTCCGGAGCTGGTTGCACTTCCCACTGGTACCTGCAGGGTGAGAGCAGTGGTTCTCAACGACACCCATTAGGGTCAGCCAGGAGCTTCCTGCAAACACCACTGCTTAGAACCCATCCCAGAGATTCAGCTCAGTTGGTCAAGAGTGGGTACTGGGCCTCAACGTTTTATAAGATGCCCAGTGATCCCAGCAGGCAGCCCGAGTTATTGCCGCTGGCCTGGATCTTTCTACACCATAGAACCAATCGTTGCCCTGAGAGGAAGAACATAAAAATTAGTCCAGACACTCCTTAATTCAGTCAGGTTTAGAACAGGGGGCTCTCTTGATGCTTTGAACTGAGTTTGGTGCCTGAGCCTTAGAAGCAGATACCAACGGATTTAAATCCCACCGTTTCAATTGAAAACTTTGTGTCCAGGACCAAATGGCTAACCTCTCTGAACCTATTTCCTCCTCCTTAAAACAAAAATAATAAAATATGTATCACAGGAACACAGGAATCCTTTCTAATGATTAGATGAAATAATGATTGTGAAGTGGATCTCCTTCCTTCCCTGTGTCACATATGTGTCGGTTTCAGCATCGATCCCTCTGATACGTGTTACCTGCCTGCTCCTTAACTCTTCACCTGTACAGGTTTCTGACACTGACTGTGTTCGTCCACCATCTCTGTCTAGATTTCAGCTTGCAACTCCTCTCCTCACTAACTTGCTGTTTATCAACTCCTGTTCTTTGTACTTTAGCACCCACCCGGTAATTTCTATTTCCTGCCTCCCGCTACCCTGGTGTGACAACAAGAGATGATATTGTTTCACCTCCTTTGACTTTTTCCTAGTGTTTATGACCATGAAAACTCATGTGTTCATTTCCTGGGGCTGCCATAATCAATTACCACAAACTTGATGGCTTAAAACAGCAGAGATTTATTCTCCTAGTTTAGAGTCCAGGGGCCACATTCTCTCCACAGGCTCTAGATGACCCTCCCTCGCTCCTTCCACCTTTTGGTGGTCTTGGCACTTCTTGGCTTCTGACAGCATAACTCTGGTCTCTGCCTCCTTCTTAATGGGGCCCTCTCCCATGGGTCCACATTTGTCCTTTTCTGGCTCTTCTAGGGACACTTCCATGGGATTTAGAGCCCACCCTAATCCAGGATGATCTCATCACAATCCTTGCTTTAATTACATCTGCAAAGACCCTATTTCCAGATAAGGTCCTATTCTGAGGTTCTGTGTAAAATTTAGGGGCTGTAGTTCAACCTACCACAGCTCATAATTAGAAGCTAGTTATATAGAATGCAGTGTATTCAGTTTGCTTTGTTTTCCTTGAAGACCCTCTGGCGGGACGCAGTGTATTGCTGTTCTGGCAGTCGGTCCAGGGTGGTCTAAATTCTGGGTGTCAACAAGGTTCCAAGTGAGTTTTTGCTAGGCTGAGGGATTGCTGGAGCTGTAGTTACGCCGTATGGAAGGTCAGTAGATACCGCTACTTACAGTGTGGTGATTCGCTAGAGATCGTTACACTGATGCCCAAACCTGTTATCTCTCCCGCTAAGCCAGGGTACTGCCAGTGACCTCTCGTTGGTTTCCCAAGGAAGGGAGGCCAGCAGCGATAGCATATTGTTTTTATCACATCAAGTTCTGTTAATGTGAAGAAGGTTGCATTTGAGTGGTATTTGCATCACGGCCAGTTGCTGCTGTACCAGCCTGTAGTACAGAATAGATTCAGCTTTTATTAACGTAACTAGATTAGTCCCCTTTAAGGTCTGCTGGAAATCATCGTGAAAGCCATTAAATTGAAAATCGACTTATCCCCCCTCTGTAACCTCCGAGAAGCAGTGCTGGTGGTCTCACTGTGCTGAAAGAAGTCTGAGCACCAAGATACCTTGGGTAGTCTAATCTGATTCTTCTGCATCTATGTAAACCAAAAGAAATACTAACTTACCACAGTCTGTACTTTTGATTTTCTTTCAATCTTACTCTTATTGTTTTATTTTATTCATTAGCACTATTACTGTCTGGCCTCTTCCTGACACGTAGGCACCTCAGATAACTAACCACTAGTGACCACGTCAGGCTTTATCCTGGAGGATGAAATGGAAGGTGCCTTCATTCTTGTCTTTGATTGTCTCTGTCATCGCTGAGGGTGTCAGCACTCTCCTGTTCACTTCTGAGACGGCTGAGCCCGTTCAATTTTTCATGACTGATAGCGACTTTAGGGACTTTGTAACATTCATCTCTTGTCTTCCAATTGTCTTATCAGATTGTGTTTTTTTTTGTATTATCAATTCCATCACTGGTTTAATACATTTTAATGTGTGTGGAGTTTTTGTTGATTCTTCACAGCCATTCAGGAAAGGAGCTCAGGTAAATTTCATCACGGCCTGGTAGGAAAGGGGTATAAAATGGGAACCTGGTCTCCTTGTCAGCTCAGCGACCTTCGAGAAAGCCCAAGCCCCTCATCTTCCCTCAGCTTCACTGTCTTTGTCCGTAAAATGAGACTGATGCTGGTTCGGCTGCCTCACGGACTAAGGTGAAAAGCGCAGTGGGGTCATGTACTCAGGAGGGCTTTATGAACGGCTCCACATACTGAGATGTTGCAGAACTGTTAACTGTTGTTGGTCCACACGCCCAACGATCCGTGCCTTTCAGGAAACCCATTCTCATTAAAGGGGGTGGTGCTAAGAAAACACCTACAGAAAGGAACAGTGTTTCCTGTTAAATGAAAAGCTTCACTCATTTTTACCAGTAGTTTTGTTTGTTTGTTTGTTTTTGTTTGTTTGTTTGTTTGTTGTTTTTTCATACATGGTTAGATAACCACTGTAAATACCTGGCAATATTTTTTTTTCAGCATTTATTATGAAACTGTTTTAAACATCCAAAAGGGCTGAAAAAAAATGGCGTGAACACCCACCTCACCATCCAGAATCTACAGTCCATACTTTGCCGTATCTGTTTCATAACATAAACAAATTTGGTAATTTTGATTCTTCTTCCGCCATCCCAGAATTGAATTCCTAATCATTTTCTACGCTCTTTACCATGATGTTATTCACAGGTTTTTAATATCTTTCTTAGAAAATCTGAACATGAAGAGAAATGAAGTGGGAAAGTTAGTTAGCTTTGTTAAAAGAGCATCTAATTTCTAAAAATACCCATTTAAATGTTTCCTTTAAATAATGTCATGGAACAGGGAATCGACCAGCTCGTGCCTTTATTGATACTGTAATACTATGAGGGAACTTGTCCTCTTGTTGGTGAAAAAGGCTGTGAAGGGAGCCAGTGAGAGAAGATTTTTATATACAGGCAGGATAGGCACATAATATGATCAACTTGAATTTTGACACATATCTTTATAGTCTTATTTCTGGATGAAAAAGAAATAGGATCTTGTCTAATTGTCTGGTTTTCTTAGAGAACTTTCCAGTTAACTAGACTTCTGTAAGTAGCTTTCTGCAAAGCAAATTATATATACATTTTTTTATTATTTTTTATTATTATTATTTTTTTAAGTAACTTCTAAACAGTCTAGTCCGCTAGGCTTTCAGAGAAAGCCTGGAGGGGCTGGAAATGAAGACATTTTTTTTTTCTTTTGTTTGCAGAAAATCATCTGCAGCCAGACTTACACCTTGCATGAGAACCATTAATGATCTGAAAGTTTATGTTTTTTGAAGTCAGTTCTATTTCCAAATGTTTTCTCCCACAGCCCGTCGTCTCTCAGGATGTGTTTGAAACAGATTTTAATTTAGATGCAACTTCTCCAGAATTCATTTATTATATCTGGGTTATGAGGTCAGTGTAAAAAGTGTAAGCTGGAAGGCTTTATCCCCATGGATAGGGGAGTCACGAGGGAGTGCTGAATGAGGAAGTCATTACAGTTGGTGACACTTGTTTACCAGCTTTGCTCGGTACTAGGAAACTTGTCTGAGCACCAGGCTGTTTCAGGATGACACCAATATAGGGCTAAGCCCTGGGCTTTAAACTGAATTTATTTTCTATCTAAGTAAAGGTAGGCCCACTGATGACCACTTTAGTTATCTCCTAGACTCGTGTATGAAACAGAGCTGACTTGGGGTAAGTATTTTGCAATGTTGATTGGCTGCTGTCTGCTTTGATCTTGCCTGGGTCCGCTCCTTGGTGGATGAGCAGGAGAGAAGGTAATACCTTATGACAGATCTGCCGGCAGGGGCCGGCTACACTAACACTCTTTCTTGGATCTCTAGAGGGTTGCCTTCGCCTGAAATATATTTGACTTTACTTGCTAACAAAGGCATCTTCAGATTTATTTCTTTTCCTTAAATGCTAGAGAAGAGGAAGTGGGTCCCATCAAAAGATACCACGAAGAGAGAAAAGGCTGGCTCGACAGCCCAAGCAAATGATAGTTATCATTCTTGGAAGCAGCAGAATTGCTGATCTGGCAAGATTACTGGTTGGCGCCAGATGAGTGTTGACGGAGAACTGCTGTTCTGGGGGAATTTTTGAGGTTCTTATCACAAGTAATGTTTGCCCTGTCTGGATGTTGCAGCTTTGGCTTAGAGATGTTCTAGTGAGAAAATGAAGACAGAGAAACAAGACTCTCTCAGCTCGAAAGTTAAATGGCCCCTTAAGATTAACTGTTCAAATAAAGCAGCTGTTTTTCTTCACGCTTTTCAAGGATCCCGTCCTGCTCAAAAACTCGTGTGTACTGTATCTCAGCACACACACTCTAAGATGGGCTGGTACAGCTGGTACATCTACTGTCACAAAAGTGGCAGGACCCAGTTGAGTAATTTCCACTGTTGAAATTCTAATAAAACTCAGTGATAATTACTGAACCCCGGCCTTGTGCTATCCCTAGACCAGGACCTGTGGAGATACAGAAGAACTTTAAAGCATGGCTCCTGTTTCTCAAGCGCTTCCGGTTTAGTGAGGAAATCAGAATTCCTTACACCTACGCATCTGAGGACAGCAGAGGACAGTCTGTACTCACACACTGCATGGGATGCTGCAGAGGGTTTGCCGTGGGAGAGTTGCGGAGAGAACCACCGAAGGCTAGAGGATTCAGGAGGCTTTAGACAAGAGGATTGTAGGATGTGTAGACACGGAGAAAGGAGAGGAGCGACGGCCCCCAACAAGGGACTCAGTGTGAGCGAACATCACAGTGAGATTCGCCCAGATGAGTGAAGGAATGAACGGAGAGCGAGGCATACGGCTAATGGGTCTTAAACGTGGAGCAGAACAGTCTGCCTTTGAAGTGGGAGAGGTACAGAATCGTGAAGGGGTGCCCTCTAATGGGTGCTCTAATAAGACAGAGTGGGCTCTGGCAGTCCGCAGACAAGACACAGGGCAGAGAGCCTGGGGTCCGAAAGGCCGTCTGAGACAGGGATGCAGGCGTCCAACTCTGAAGGGAACCGTTTCCTATGAATGTTTCCCTCCAGACCCAAGCTTCGCGTGGTGACCTCATGGCTGCCTGAGGTTTGGGGAGTTACAACATTTTGCTCAGCTCAGCATTTGAAGCCAGTCTTTTTGATCGATTGCCATAATGGGCCAAACAAACCAGACAAGCTTACTTTCTGGTGTAAGTATTGTGCTCATAAATCTTCATCAGCTTTTCCTCTCTGAGCCTTCGCAGGCTGTGACTGGATGGGGCTCTTCATCCCCTCTGTCCACAAGAGTAGACATGTGGCTACAGCAGGGTCATATTTGTTTAAAGATTAAGCTGTACATTTCTCATTTATCGCTGTTTCAGATACACAGGAGCTCTGTCCGTTAAAGTCCTACTTTGGGGAAAATGCAATACACAGCTAGCTCATTACCAGGTTATCTATGTTATTATGTCCTCTTTGGATTGTACATATTGGAAATAGAGTCTTTTGAGGAGGGAAAAAAAAATCCATCTAGGCTTCTAGTTTCCCTTTCTTTTTCTTCCTCGTTTTTATCTGCTTTTTTTCCCTCCATAGTTACAGCTATTCCCATGATGGATGGTCATATCTTTGGAGTCCAGAATACTCTGAGTATTCACTTGCAAATAGCTACAAAGTCAAATTCAGATAACTGTGCTTAAATGAGAGCCATTCTGTACCTCTCCTCACACACGACTCTTTGCCCTATTTCAACCACAGGAGCTTAATTGCTTCTTCCTTTTTATTCCACAAAGCGTTTCTTAATTTATTCTCCCCCTTGGTCATTCCAAGGTCAAGGCTTCCTATCAGGTTCTTGCAGAAGTGCCCCGGTGACCTTGCTTGCTGTGCTCGCCCGGGGCTTCCAGGGGTTGCCAGAATGAGCAGTCTGCCTGAGCCGAGAGAGGACTGGACTGTCAGTTAATTTCTTACTTCTCAACCAAGAAATATCCCCTTTTCTTTCATACCTTCAGAGTTTGCTTTAGAGCCAAAAGAAATCTCTGACACATAGTAGGCACTCATTTGATGAATGAATGAAATGGCAATTGCTAACAGTTTTGCTCAAGGATAGCCTCTGGCTGACAGCTAGGGATAGGGTCTATAAAAGTGACCCTATATTGTTTGCCAGAGAAAGTAGCACTAAATATTGGGCTTTCCTTTAAAAAATTTTTTCTTTTCAGAAAAGTTTTAGATTTACAGAAAAGTTGTGGAGATAGTACAGAGAGTGCCCATACCCCCCACATCCAGTTTTCCCCATTTTTAACACTTAGATTAGTCTGGTGCATTCTTGGTGTTACCAGCACCACGCTGTAACCAACAGAGCTAACTGGTCACCCCCCCTTTTTTTTAATGACCATGACAGTGGGTTAGGTATGTTGTAGAATGTCCTACTATATGGATTTGTCTCATGATTCGACTGGGAGTATGCATTTGGGGGGGGAAGGCAGCAGAAATAAAGTGCCCTTCTCATCACATCAGATCAAGCGTACATGCTGTCACGTGACTTATCACTCACTGTCAATGTCAACTGTGACCCCCTGGCTGGGGCAGTGTTTATGGGGTTTCTCCACTAGAAAGTTATCTTATTCCCTCTTTCCATAGTTTACTCTTTGGAAGGAAGTCACTATGCACTGCCCTTACTCTCAAGGAGCTGGGAGTTACTTCCTGCTTCCCTGATGACAGAGAATGTGCATAAATTACTTGGAATCCTTCTGCATTAGAGATGTGTCTCTTCTCCCCTATTCTATGTCTATTCAGTCATTTATTTATGTCAGCATGGACTTAAGGATTTTTATTGTACACAGTGGGTTACGATCCAATACGGCTCTATTTTGTTGCTCAAATTATTCCAGCTTTGGCCATTAGGACCTATTTTCGTTGGGCACATCTCTCGCTTGTGTCCCCATCTTTGTGATTTTCAACATTTATTTTCTGGCACTGCAAGATGCTCTGAAGCCCATCTGTGTATGTTCTGCCCCAGTCCTCGAATCAGCCATCTTCCCGAGGAGCCCCAGTTTCTGTTACTGGAGAATAGGCTTGGCTGCCAACATCTGGAGACTCCATGTGCTTGTTGCCACTTGGGCATCGTTACTTGCAGGTCCCCTCCGCTGACAGAGAAAGGAAACGTGTGTGTCTGTATTCATATCTGTACGTATTCCTATATGTAGCTACTTGTATCTACTTATTACACTAAAAATGAGTTCATACTGATGTCTCCTACTCGAATGCATTACTGTATAGACCGTTCTAGCCTCCCCTTCTTGCTTATCTGTAACCTCCCTCTTGTTAACAGTGAAAAATCTGGATCCCACCATCCACCACTCATTTATTTACCCATTCAACTCCTGCATCCGTGTATAGCAGCGTCAGAATTACTAACTCATACCCTTGTGGGAAATAACTGTCTCAACTAGTGCACAGTCCTTGTGTCCAGTTTCTTTTGCCTCCAGTTTTACAGACTGTTAATTCCCAAAATTACTTGGGTCAGCACTTTTTTCTCCTCCTCTTTTCAAAGAAGGTTGTTTTTATACATTTTTAATAGAGTTTGGTAGTTTTTTTCATATTCTGCACACCATCCTGGAATCCCTTAACCTCCTAAATGATTTTTTTAAGTTTGCATACATTAAGGTTCGTTCCTTGTGCTTTGATGTTCTGTGGGTTTCAGCAAATGCGTAATGTCATGTATCTACCATCATATTAACATACAAAATGGTTTTTACCACCCCCCAAATTCCCTATACTTCGTGTAGTCAACCCTTCTCCCCTCTCTCCACACATGTGTCAATCACTGATGTTGTTTTCCATCTCCATAGTTTTGCCTTTTATATTTGGAATCATATAGTATTTAGCTTTTCATTCCAACTTCTTTCAATGAGCAGTATGAGTAAGATTCACTCATGGCTTTCCATGGCTTGACAGCCCTTTTCTTTTCATTATTGGAGACTGTTCTGTGGTATGGATTATGGATGTGGTATGTAGTATGTGGCATAGAATTAAAAGTTTGCTTATCTACTCACATATTAAAGGACATCTTGGTTGCTTCCATTTAGGATGATTATGAATAAAGCCTCTGTAAGTACCCATGTATATGTGTCTGTATGGTCATAAGTTTTCAGAGCAGTTGGATGTGTTTTTAGCTGTGTATGGAAGTCATGGGGGTGAATGGGGTTGCAGCGGTGGTAAGGACAGACTTATAAATAGCCAAGTACACCACAGTGATGAGTGATTTAATAAAAATATGAACACAATGAGTAAACTGTTGAATCTAAGCAAAAGGCAAAAGTAAAAATATTTTCATTTACTCTCACTCTTAGGTTCCATTTTAAAACTTACTCTTAGGTTCTATCTTTTAAAAAATACTTAGCATTCTTTTCCAGGAAAAAAAAAACCACAAACAAACAAAACCAAAACTCTGTCCTTCTAAATCTACCTTCCACCCCCTAAAAATTAAAACCAACTTGCTGAAGACATGCAGCTCCAGCTACAGTGAAAACCATGAGTCAGGTGGCACAAAAATCTTCTGTCTGAGAAAAGATGTTTATAGGAATTCACTGGCAGCAGACTCTTTTAGAGCTTAATGATTTTTCTTCTTCCAGCTCAAACAATGGGGAGAAAATCTTTGTAAGCGTGCAAAATAGTTATACCTCATGAGACGGGGGAGAAAAAGGCAGAGTGACTTATAGCTATCGGGAAACCTGGAATTAGTGGGACAAAAAAGCAAATATAATTCTTTTACCAAGTCATTCAGCGCTAACAACAAGTAAATGTATTGAACCCTAGAGATTTGGGGTTCCTCCCCTAGGGATTCCCCAAGGAGCTAAACCTAAAGGAAGTAGCCACATGGGAAATGAAATCCTGCCTTGTCAAGGGCTAAACGTGTGCCTTTCAAGAAGGGTTTTTGTGATAAGCATCCTGGAAGAGTTGCCAGGGGGCCGGCGTTAAGAGGCCTCATGTTTCCTTCCACACCTTTGAATGTTAGCTGGCCAGGTCAGCTGAGCCAATTGGAGTCTCACTTCTACACCAGTTGATGGTGAAGAAGGTAGAATAGAGAGAGAGAGAGATGAAAAGTAAGTGTGTTTGCTGCCTGGGAGATGGAATGCACAAGAGCTGGCACATACATCCTTCTTGAATGTATAGTGACCTGCATATTAGCAAAATATAACAGAGGTTTGATTTGATTAGCAAATCCTCTTCGTTTGTAGAGGAATTAATAGGGTGAAAGGAGCATTAATTAGGCAGAGGGGCCAAACTGTAAGTGCAGAAAGAACTTTCTTCAACACCCGCCATGACAAGATATTTGTAAGCTGCAAGTGATGAGAAACTTTTTGATGTACATAACAGAAATAAGAGCAAATTAAAGATTTCTCTTTAAGTGAAAAACAAAAGCCAAAAAAAGTCAGAGATAAGTTCTAATCTACAATGTTATAATTTAGTTGGGGAATGTTTTTAATTAGTCCCTAGGTAGTTATATTTTTTAAAAATCTTGCTAACATTCCTATATTTGTCTCAAATGCATTAGTTAAATATTTATGTAATTAGTTATATATTTATAACGTCTGCTTTTTCATGGAGTAGTTTTATGGAAATAATCATAAGTGACTGAATTAAAAGCTAATTTCACTCTTTCTCAGCTATTAATAGCCGTATCTAGGGGAAAACAAGCTAATAGGCTCATGAAACTCCCAACCAGACTGATCTCATGATACTAATCCAATTGCAGACCTAGCACCTGGGTGGACATAATCGATTGCTTTAGAGCTAGCTTAATGAATGCAAGCACTTCGAATAATGACAACATTTTTAGGCTTTGTAAAATTCACCTTCCTTCCTTCTTTCAGGTCCTGGACCTCTAGGCAAAGGCTGGTTTACATACAGGACAAGAATATAGCAGAAAAGGAGATTCAGAAAGTAGCCAGATTCACATACAGGGCACAAATATTTGTAAGTCGTAACAATTGAATAAAAGACTGACTGTGTATAGTTAAACCTATGGTATGAATTTTCCCCAACCAGTGTTGCCATTCCCTGTCATAGGAACACTAGACTTCGGTAGAATTTTAGAGCTACACTTTTACTCCAGGCCCGTCACTGGCGTCAAGCTCATCAAGTTGAGTGCCTTGCAGAAGGTGACATACCTAGTAAATGGCAGCTCCACAAGTAGAATCCAGACCTGTCTCTCCTGCTGACCCAGGTCTCCTTCTGTTCGACCTGCAGTATTATTTAAAATCTGCCACCCTTTCGTGTCCTGAGCAATCTATTTACAATGGATGTTAATATGAGGATGGTGCAAAAGTAATTGCAGTTTAAAAGGTTAAAAATATTGCAAAAATCACAATTATTTTTGCACCAACCTTATAGTTCCAATACTTGTACTGTGAGAAAGCTATTTTGTTCCGCTGAACTTCCAGAAAAGTGGCATTTTTGAACCACCTCCTCTGAGGGCGACTTTTCTTTTCTTTTTGCGTCTTTTTCTAAAGGCAGAGCACGTTTCACTCCAAAAGCAAATAACAAGCATCTCTCTTCTAATTTATGGTTTTCAAAAATGGAGAGTGTCTTTTCCCTTTGCTGTCCAGAATGCTGTCTGAAAAGTCACAATGATTTCAATAATTGATGGCAACTTTATGAAATTGTCAGCCGGGATCCATCCTCCTCCCTCCCCAACCACAAGGCAGTGAGCAGCTAATCCTTTTATGCCGTAGTCTCTTTTTTTTCCCCTTCCTGGTTTCATTTAGATAATTATATTATTCGCCCTGGAATATAATTGCCTTTATACTGTGGGGAAGGCGGGTGGAGAGGGCTGAGCTGCCTGCTCTTGGCATCTGCAGGTTGTAAAGTGTCTGTTATGCCCTAGTCTCTAATTTCTTCACCGTCCCACCTTTGGAGACTTAATTACACCTGTGTAAAAGCATCATTTGAAATGTGACTTCTGATTCTTTGGGAAGATAAAAGAGAGATTAATTCAGTGTTAAACATGAGCAAGCATGGTTCAGTGGAAAAAGCTTGGGACAGAATTCAGGGATCTGTATTCAGCCGAACAATGTCTGACTGTCTGCTGTGTACCAGGCACTGGATTAAGCGTTAAGTGCAAAGACTTAAATGAGAAAACGGTCTCACGGGAATGTACATCGTGGTGAGATCTGCTGCCAACTTGTGATGTGACAGTGGGCAGTGTACTTAACTTCTCTGGGCCTCGATTTCTCATCGCTAAACAAAGCATATTGGGCCTTTTCAGAATGTTCTTCCAGCTGTAACATTCCATGATGCTTTGAAAGGATACCATGAAGTAGCAGCTACCTTCCTTCTTTGTCAGCTGTAATTGGAAGAGTGAGGGGTGGTAAAAGGTATACATTTTTCATGACAGAAGTCAGTTTGTCACCTCCGAAATCAAAGATGGTCCCGTCTGAATGCTCTTAAACAAAGGATTCCTTTTTCTTCAATACATTTTCTACTTGCTAAGTCCAGCATGTCCAAAGCAGGCTGTGTTTGGGAGCAGAAGGTAACTATCTCTGAGCAACTGAAAGTTGTTATCAAAGCAGCAATAACTTTTCCTCTCAAATTACTGCCTGACATCTTTTTTGCTGGCTCCTGAAGCTCTTTTCCAGTGAGGAGTCTGGTTGTAACATGTGTTTTTCATGAGTGGATTTCGCTGTCCGTTGGTTCTTCTGCTGTATATATTGTTCTTCTCTCTTTGGAGGTGTCTAGTTTAGATACAGGGAAGCTTTCCAGCTCAAAAACTTAGAAAACGTAAAGATATTAAATGTAAACACAGTGATAAATCAGGCTTTGTAACTTTAAGAGGAAATGGCCTTCATCTCTGCCAGACCCTTCTAGTGTGGGATAAAGTAAACCCCAAATGACAGCATATCCTTGTTACAAATGGAACACAAATAACACGTGATAAAACAGAGATTTAGAGTGGATTTTATAATACATTTCTTTTCAGGGAGCAAATCATAACCCATTTGCCTTATTGGAAAACCAATTTTTCTGTTACACAGGGAAAATGTAGTATTTAAAAAGGAAATACGTATGACAACCAAATGGACTTGGTTGAAATTGGCAAATTTGTTTTTTATTTACTTGTTGTTTTTGCACTGGGGAGAGTGATATGGGGCCTAGAACTGCTTTCAGCAGTAATGGTTCTTTCATGAAAAAAATCCTAGCCATCTGGGGTAAAGTGGTTTGCACATGTCCCATTTTCTCTAGGGGGATAATACATTGAGGCAAAAAAAAAAAAAAACAACAGCAAGCAAACAAATAAACACCTCTCCCCTTCACATACATTATTAATGCTTTCCATAATTTTCCATCTACGTTCTGTTTCCTCTTTATGAAAATCTTTGCAAGGAGCCCTGTTCTCAGTCATCTAGTAATAAAATATTGTGAGTCCAGCAATAAGCGCACCTCTATTTGGGTAATTTCATTTATCTTTAGGACAGTGTTCTTTAGACCAGTGCTTCCAAATTTTCAATATTCATGTTAGTCACCCGGGGTTCTTTTGTAAGGGCTCATTCCAATTCAGCCAGTCTGGTTGCGTCCTGAGATTGCATTTTTGTACAAGCACAGGTAATCCCGCTGCTGCTTTGTTGTGAGCCATCCCTGAGCCAAAAGGCTGTAGACCAGGGGTCACCGAGCTCTTTCCTGCAAAGGGCCAGAGAGTAAATATTGCCATGTGGCTGGGGGAGCCAAATGGTCGCTGCTTGAACAATTGTGCCGTTGTGATGTAAAAGCAACTACGGACAGTGTGCGAATGAACGAGCAGGACTGTGTGCCAATAAAACTTTACTGAAACCTAAAATGCAGCAGCTGGATTTGGCTCGTGGGCCCTCGTTTGTCAACTCCTGCTTTAGACAGTGTCTTTGCAATGATACATACCTTTTTTAAACTTGAAAGTTTTCATCCAGATGTTTACATGGGATTGCTTTATACTGTGAGGCACATATATAAAATGGCTAGAGATTAATTCATACTCTGCCAAGGCAGTACGCAAGAAAAAGTATAAACCAAGCAATACAGTATCTTTTCCGTCTAGAGGGCTTTAGAATAAGGTGAGCGGTATAATGTTTCAGTGCGATTGTGGTGTGATGGTGACAACATTTTGAAAAAGCAGTTTGTTTGGCAAGCCGTGGTTTGCAGTTATATATTGTTATGTGTCTGCCTATTTCCAAACTCTGACTCTTTCCTGCCTGTGTGCATTTCTTTTATCACATCCCTTGCCATATCATTTGGCACCGATCCATATTTGGGTAATGAGATAGTTTGTTGTGCCTGCAATGAAGAAAATGATTTAAAATGTTTTTTTAATAAGTTAACAGGAGCAAGTGTTGAAATTACTGTAATGAGATAATGACAGTGCAGCATATTGCTTTGAAGATTGTGCTCTGGTGCAAAATGTACGCTCTTAATAAATTCATTTTCACGGTGTTTTCCTTGGCAGGCCTGTTTAGCATTTGCCCATTTGTCTGCTGGTAGCAGAGACATGGGCATAACAGTTGATGGTCAGCGAAGAATGAAGACCAAAGCTGGTAATCATATCAGAGTATTTTTGAGCTTTAGAATATCAGCCGTGGAAGACTTATGCTAGTACCCAAATCCTGGAGTGACAAGTGCTTTATGGGAAGATTGAAACCTAAATCTATAGACCTTAGGCCAGTGTATTAGATTTACCTTTTCCATCTGTTGATGTAAACCACATTTACTTTATTTCTTGGTTTTCAGTGTTATATTTGAAAACTGTCTAACTTCCTTGCATATATTTATCCAAAATGTATCATGAGAATAGTCATCACGCTGCACGATATAACACATGGACTTACAGAGAGAAAGAAGACCTGAGTCCTGCTCTCAAGTTTGTTGTTTAGTAAAGAGCAGCAGATACACTAACCAATCAGTATTATGCCTGCCATGGTGTATACTTGTACATGGCACATTGGGAGCTCAGGAGAGTGAAAAGTCATTCAGAACAGATTTGATAAAGGAGTGATGCTTTAGCTAAATCTAGAAAAGTGGGAAAAGGTTCCAAGTAGAAGAAAAAGCAATAACAAAGATATAAAGGCATGAAGTAGCAGAGCACATTGAGAGAAATAGATACATTGTCATACATCCCTATAATGGAATTCTATACAACAATGAAAATAAATGTTACATAGTCTGGATGAATTATATAATGTTGAAAGAAAGAAGCAATACACAAAAGAATGTGTAAAATGGGATTTCAGTCATAACAGGCAAAATTAAACTATATGGTTTAGGGACCCATATCTAAGTGACAGAATCATGAAGAATAGAGAGAGAGAGAGAGAGAGAGAGAGAGAGAGAGAGAGAGAGAGAGATTATTATAAAGGTTACCTCAGTTGGGAAGGGAGTCGATTTTGATTGGGGCTCAAAGCAGTTGGGATACAGGAAAGTTTTGTTTCTTTACCAGGTTTGTGGTTCCATTGAATACTTGTTTTACCATTATTTATTAAGATATACGTCCACATTACAAACTTCTCATATATATGTTATTGTGCAATACATATGTGTTATATTTCACAATAAAACAGACTTTACAAAGAAGGTAAACACCTGAAATAAGGCCATAGGAAATGGAAGAATGGGTCTGAAGGGGATTAGGCAGTAGAAGAATCACATGGCCAGTGCTTCAGTTGGGGATGGAAAGCCAAGGTCTGTTATGATCCCAGGTATTTTAATTTGTCGACTAAAATGATGGCATTTTTTTTGTGATAAGGATTAGTGTCCCAAATGGACAAATCCTTTTCCGCTGTAGCTTTACTGTGTCTCCTTTTAGGCCTTTTCTTATTCTACATAAGGGTCGTTGTCCATACCTCCTTCTTCAGATAAGTACAAATTACCACCACCGCCACCATAATCCTACCAAGAAAAGCGCAGTTGCCCATCTCCATACCCTCATGAATTCCAACAGTCACCTCAAAGTATATAGACTCTCTTTTTCATTTTTATGTCACCAGTGTAATTTCACTAAATCTTCACTACACCGCACATTCCATTCTTACTAGTTTTACATGTGCGTTCCTTACTGCTGACTTTCTTCCTCCACGGCCTTCGCCATATTTCTCAGCTGTGCTTCTGTAGGTATAATAGCATTGCTTTATGCTTTTCCTCAGATGCCACTCAGTTTTTATAACCAAACTTAAAATCCCCTTTAGAAGCCCATCCCCCACTAAAAAGGAAGTCATAGTGTGCCTTTTTCCAACTATCCCCTGAAAGTATGTGTGTTTAGATTAAAACCACACTACATTTTCTATTTTGATCATAATAGATTTTGTTCTACCTCATGTGGATATTGTTTTAATTTAAAAGGGCCTTTTATTAACTCAAGCCTCAAAATCCAAACTGAAAATTGAAATGGAAACTTGTACGTATATGTAGGTGGCCTCTATGTCATGAGAACTTTGGTTTTTGTTGCTTATGTGATTTCATATAAAAGAGCGAATACACTGTGACCTGTTTAGAAAGACGATATGGAGGCCTCCTCCGGCTGCTGTTATGACAGATGGCCCCCAGGGAAGGTTCCCGTCAGTCAGAATGAATCGAGGATCCCGCGTGGGCCAAGCAGCGGAGCCCGTTAGCTGGGTTAGGATGAGAGCTGCTGTCCATTGTGCTGACCGAAGATATCTGGGGGTTCGACGCTTCCCAAACTCTCCGGTAACTTGTTCTCTGAGAAAGTCAAACTCCCTTTCACGGGGCTTTGGTGGGCTTTGTCCCTGACAGAAGCCTCCCCGTGAGTCAGTTCTTTCACATGTACTCCTGCCACCTGTCCCAGCCTCCACCCCTGTTACCTCCCTCTAAGCCAGCAAATCGCATCTTCCTTGATACCAGTTTGGAGCTCGGTTGAAACAAAGCTCCACGCTTCATGTTACCAAGCAGTGAGTTAAAGGAAGGTTTGCTTACGTTAGCAGATTAAAGGCTCATTTTATAATCACATCATGAACACACGTCACACTAATCTGGCGTTTGCTGCAGTGGTGTCAGAGTTCTGATGTGGCACTCTCGCTTTCCAGGGGGAATGAAGTGTCCCTGGTTGACCGGCTAAACTTGTCAGTCTTACAGAATTTAAAAGCATGTGAAAGGCAGGCATTTGTTTACCACAGTAAACCAACAGACTTTGCAATGAATTCTCTGATAACTGCCATCTACTCCTTACTCCCCCGGTACATACACGTATGGGAAAAATTTAATTTGTAGCAAAAATTAGCAAAACATCACACTTATTTTATATCTATGTAGTTGGTCTTCAGTCAAGCAAACACATAGGGGATACAGTGAAAGGGGATTTGAGAGAAGACAGCGCGGGAAGCAAGCTGAGCCTTGGATTTCCTAACACCCATTTCTAACCCTCTCAGCCGCTTGCCTCATTACCTTACTCTCCTATTTCATCTCTGAAGTCTTTGCTTCTTTGTATTCAGTTCCACGTCTTCAGTTTCTTGTAAACTTACAAACGCCAATAACAGAAATCAGAGGCCACCCCAAGGTCAGTCAGGTACCTTGTAAACACAGCCTTTTGCCCACCTTTAGATGAGTTTGGGTTGATGACTAGGTGCCATGTCTCCCACATGGCACTCTGGGCCCAGAATCCCTTCTAAGTAACCTCTACCCATAGATTAATCCACTATGTGTTGATCTGAAAGAGTCCATGCTGTTGGTACCGAAAACTTAGGACCACTCAACTGAGGCCATATGGTATAGAGCAGGGGTCAGCAAACTTTCAGTAGAGGGCCAGATGGTAAGTACTGTGGGCTGTGCAGGTCACACAGTCTCTCTTTGGCAACTATTCAGTGCTGCCTTGGTAGTAGCCGTAGATGGTACATAAGTGAATACACCTGGCTATGTTCCAATTCAACTTTACTTACAAAAATAGGTGGCAGGTAAGAGTTGGCCCACAGACCACTGTATCAATCACTGACGCCTGGCATAATGGCAGGAGTGCTGGATTTTGAGCTAGGTTTTCACCTGAGGTTTAAAACCCATGTCTTCACCACGTGGTCTTAAGTGGGTCTCATCATTTGTATATTTATTTACAAATAAAATTTGTAGTAATAGCATTTGCCATGCCTCCTTTAGGAATGTAAATGGGATAATATCGATGAATAAGATTGACTCACTGTGAAGTACGATGCAACTGTAGCCTTTTTTCCTTGTAAGTGTTATTAGCAGCAGCAGGGGCAGTTTTTCTAGAGGAGTAAAGGATTCGGATTCATTTCTGATTTCCCACAACGATATGCATATCAGGGTGTCCTAGAACTTACGGGACTCAGGGGAGAACCCCTAGAGGTCCTCAGAGAGCCCCACACTTGGCGGGAGTCTGTACCAGGCAATGGCCATATGCGGGATTGTAATTTGAAACCCTAGCAACACATCACGAAATCAGAAATGGCCCTTTTTACCTGAGCACAGCTTCAGGAAGATCGTATAGAAGGGAGATGACGCCCCCATGGTCTGTGATGTCTTTTATAGCAGCCCTGGCAGTCAGTGGGGTGATCAGTATTGGGGATGGTCTCCCTCCCATCTAAGGGTTCTCATGTGAAAATGTTAACCTTGCCAAGAAGGATTTTATATACTCAAGGGACATGAAACTTTTGCAATTCCCATATTTTTAACACCAGTGAAGCTTGCTTATAAACGTGTCTCATAAGGGACAGCAGTGGAAGATAACTGTATCTCACATGGAATGGTGTATTTTGTATAACACAAGCTTTCTAATTCGTCTGTCACTGTCCTTAAAGGCATACATGGCATATTCTTGACCCTCAATGTCTTGCCCATGATAAATGTCTAATGCATGTTCGTTGAGTAAAAATATGTTTAGGCAAAAGTAAATATGTGTTTCGGTATAGGAGAGACTTTCAGAAGCCAAAAACACCAGAATACAGAACTCTCGTGTGGTAGCTTTTACCTCGTAATGGAGGTCTCATGTTTTTTAACCGGAAGCTCAGAGACCTGAAAGTACTTTTTATCCAATGATCTAACAATAAATGTTTAACCACCAGCTTCTGGGGGAAAAAAAATTGTGAGGAGAAAGGAAGATCAATAAATCAAGCCCTGATTTGGAGTGTTTGCCAGTTTCCATGGTGTGACTACTCTGACCATAGCCGATGTAAAATGACCAACATGGTGCTGAATGTGGAGCTGAGAAGAGCTGTGCAGTAGCAGAGCATTGTATACAATTGTCACTGTACGGATACAATATTTATAAATAACCTCAGGAGCATGGGTAATACCCTGTTTCCCCGAAAATAAGACCTAGCCGGGCAATCAGCTCTAATGCTTCTTTTGGAGCAAAAATTAATATAAGATCTGGCCTTATTTTATATTACATTATGTAAGACCCAGTCTTATATTATAGTAAAATAAGACCGGATCTTACATTAATTTTTGTTCCAAAAGATGCATTAGAGCTGATTGTCCGGCTAGGTCTTATTTTGGGGGAAACACGGTAGGAACACTGTGTCTGTTTAATAATGTATTTAACAACTGTTTCACCAAAGTCCTAAAAACCTAACAGTTCACTCTTATGAGCCAATAGGCGCCAGCTCAGGCACATCGCTGGTGTTAATCACAATGTATTATAATGGCTTCATTGCCTGTCTCTTTCCCTAATGATGAATGAGCTTCCTGAAAGCAAGGTGCAGTGCAGCTCTAATACCAGCACATAGTAGGTACTCAAGTATTTGTTTACTGAATGAATCATTTCAATCTTTTGCATTCTCTCCAAATTGATACACATGAAACAAAAGATAAGGAGCCCCCCCCCCAAAGAAAAAACACATTTTATTTTCTTGGGTTCGGTCAGCTTTGACAATATACTTGCTATGTGTGTTTATCTACAAGCACTTCAGCACGTGAAATATTAATGTTTTCAGTATCTTGTAACTAAGGGTATGTGAGTTATTCATGGGCATAATGTTCAAAGAAGCAACTCATAATATAAACATGTTCAGGAACTGTTTTTCAATAGAATGTCAATTTCTTTGATCTGTTTGTATTCTTCTAAACCAACAAAAACACTGCCAAATGCTATGATATGTAGATTATTTGTCTTTATGAAATTGCAGAAAATTTTGAAATTTTCTCTGGGTGCTCCATAACTTTCATGTTTTCAGCCTAAAGCTTTGGTACTGTGCAGAATTAGAAATTCTAATATCTTTGCCCTTTAAGGTATCCTAAGGAGAAAAGAATATTCTTCCCATAGTGCAGGCTCCCATTTCCCAAAACGTGTTCCACAGGATCCAGTTCTGCGAGATGCTGATAGGAACTGCATGAGAATTGGATCCAAGGTAAAAGTGGGAAAACATTAGTGTAACATCAAACAGGTATTTTTACGGCACCACATTACTGGAGGGAATACAGTGTATTCTATTTCCCAGTGAACTTTTTTTCACAGGAGTATCACAGGGACCTCATGTTCCAAGGGATACTCTTTGGGAACTATCACCCTCATGTCTGAACAGGCGTACAGAATCATTTAATGTTTAGAATTGAGAGGCTTTCAAGGTTATCTAGGTGACCTCCCTACCTACCCCCATCCCCGCGTCAAAATCCGTTTACATTAGCCCTGCCAGATGGCCATCAAGCCTCTGCTGAATACCAACCTTAGCAGGAAAGCTACCACGCCAGACAGCAGTCCACTCCATTGTTGGCCTCCTTTTCTTTTTTTAAAGCAAAATTCTTCCTTATAATTGAACCAAAAATTTGTGTCTCTGTAAATTATCCGTTACGTCTTGTTTTGCCAAATAGAATATTGGCAAAAGAAGTTTGCTTCCTTTTCTGCAAGATAACTACCAGGTTTCCTTGTTGACTTCTTTAAATTGAAGATCTCTGGCTTATTCCACTCTTCCTCATAGGAGGAAGTTTCTAGAAATCTCACCATTCTGAGTACTCTCCTCTGGATAATGTCCAATGTCCCTCTCAAAATGAGATACCTAGAATTAAACATAGTCTCCTATGGTCTCCCGAGCAGAAATGTTTCACTTTTCATTCAACAAATACTTCCGGAGCCACTGTTGTGTTTGGGGCACTATTCCAGACACTGGCA
The DNA here is from genome assembly GCF_036562045.2 of Rhinolophus sinicus. Classification (NCBI taxonomy): domain Eukaryota; kingdom Metazoa; phylum Chordata; class Mammalia; order Chiroptera; family Rhinolophidae; genus Rhinolophus; species Rhinolophus sinicus. The sequence goes on along the minus strand of NC_133760.1, from coordinate 63,517,490 downwards.
GTGTGTCTAGAATGTTGCATTACAGCAGATAATAATACAGACAAGGTCATAGGTTTCATGGAGCTTACAGTCTAGCGGAAGAAACAAATGAGCCAGGAAATAAGAATTAATAAGATGGTGTCACACAGTCAAAAATGTTATAAAGGCAATAAGGCAGCAATATCTATTAGGATAGAAAGTATTTAGGAAGGAAGTGGCTTGTTTTAGTTCAGTAGTGAGGGAGGTGACATTTGAACTGGTTTTTGTTTTTTGTTTGTTTTTGTTTTGTTTTGTTTTTTTGGCTTTTCAGAGCATTTTGTGGTTCCGTAATATTTTTTTTTCAGCCCATGAGATTTTTCTAAATATACATTTTTTATTTTTCAATTACAGTTGACATACAATATTATATTAGTTTCAGGTGTACAACATAGTGATTAAACATTTATGTATCTTATGACGCAATCTCCCCATAAGGCTAGTAAACATCTGACAACATATGTAGTTATTACAATATTATTGACCATATTCCCTATGCTGTACAATATATTTTCATGACTGTTTTGCAACTACCAATTTATACTTCTTAATCCCTTCCCATGTTTCACCCACTCTCCCTACCCCCCTGCCCATCTGGCAATGATCAAAATGTTCTCTTTATCTATGAGTTTATTTCTGTTTTGTTTGTTCGTTTATTTTGTTCTTTAGATTCCACATATAAGTGAAATCATCTGACATTTGTCTATCTCTGTCTGACACTTCACTCAGCACAATACACTCTAGGTCCATCTATGTTGTTGTAGACAGCAATATTTCATTCTTTCAGTAATTGCATTCTTTATTTCTGACTGGCTCTTTTTTATGTTTTCTCTCTCAATTTTTATGAGTCCTATCTCTTTGTTGAAGTTCTGACTGAGATCATTGAGCATCCTTACAACCACTGTTTTGAACTCTGCATCTGGTAGATTGCTTGTCTCCATTTTGCTTAGTTCTTTTTCTGGAACTTTGCTCTGTTTTTTCGTTTGGGACTTGTTTCTTTTTCTCCTCATTTTGGCTGCCTGCCTGTGTTTGTTTCTATGTATTAAGTAGAGCTGCTATATCTCTGGGTCTTAGTAGAGTGGCCTTATATAGTAGGTGTCCTGTGGAGCCCAGTGGCACAGTCTCCCTGGTCACCTGAGCCCTCTGCTCCAGGTGTGTCCCTCTTGTGGGTTGTGTGTGCCCTCCTGTTGTAGTTGAGCCTTTATTACTGTCTGCACACCAGTGGGAGGGACTGACCCTCAGGCTGATTGTCTTTGAGGACTGGCCATGACTACAGTGGAGGAGCTGTGTTCCAGGGCTGACCCTACAGAGCAGGATTCACTTCCACAGGGCTCTGGTGCCTGTCCCATCTTCTTTTTGGGTGTGTCATTTATGGTGGTGGTTGGGTGGTGCTCTGGTATGGTCTGAAGCTGGACTCCATGTGTGTTGGTTCTGGGGCCTTTTGGGAAGGGTTCTGTTGCAGGCCAAGGTCATCCACTGCCAGTGTCCTGTCCAGGGTCACTTGGTATGAGCTATAAAGTGATCAGCCGATGGCCACCACCCACACTGGGCTCCGAGGTGCCTGGGAGAGGCTAAGCTGCAAACCGACTGCCGTGAGTGCCAGGCTTGGGGCTGCTTAGCAAAAGATACAGGGCATTTGGAGGCCAGAGGCAGCTTGTTTGGGGCTATAAACGTTTGAGAGATTGTAGGAAAGTCCTCACATGAGGCAGGATGGGCTGTTTGTTGAGCTGCTCTTGAAAGATACAAAGGAACCAAGGAGTCAGCATCTGTGGGTAGAATTGTCAGTAGAAAGGAAAGCTGCCTTGGGGAGCATAGTAAGAGAAGCGGAGAGTCACATGAACTTATGAAGGGTAATTCTGGTTCATCTGATCTACACTGAGGATGTGATGACCTGCATTTGGTAGTACCTCGTACTGCTGTGAATCCAGTCCAGAGATTTTGGTTGTTGCTTTTATTTTTCTGAAAATCTGATCAAGTTTCTTATTTCTACTGATTTTTGACAAATTAAAATCTCCAGGTTCCCCCCACCTTTTATCCCCTCCTGATGCTCTTGATAAAGCCAGTAATTGGCAGTCTAAGTGAAAAACATCTGTTGTCCTTGAGTTCTGTAATTTTGATGTCCTGCTTGTCAGGATAATGTTGAATCCTGACATTGTCGTCAGTAGCAATAGCAGTATTTTCAATATCTTTCTGTTTTTCTTAAATTTAATAAATAAACCTTGTATGCCTTTATTCACAGTTATCAATGAAATTGTTGTTAGGGTCATTTCCAAGGACTGGAGTCTATTATGGATATCCCTCTAGGCTGAAAAAATCCATTAAGCAACCTTTTCTCAGTATAGCTTTTTCATGATTCTTGATTTTATGAACGGTCATCCACCCCATATTTTTAACATAAGGATCGCCCTCAAGATAATTGAAGACATAAAAATCACTTAGTCTACTAATCCTGTAAGTAAAGGAAAGAAAATTAACATAACACTTGAATGTGTTTAAATAACATTAGGCAACATTTTAGATATCGAATTGACTTAGATAACATTTATCTAAATGTACATAAATGTTAACGTAGGTAACATTTCCTTTTCTAAATGCTCATAACCCAAGAGATGATTGAAATTTAATCAGTTCTTTCTAAAATGCATTTTCTCCCATTAAAAAAAAAAATAAGCATAACATTTTCCTGACTCTAGTCTTTGGGATAGAGATTAGGGAGCAAACAAAACTCTGAAGGCGGCTTCTTTAATAAAAAGCATTCTTTCTAGGAGAAAGGAATAGCAACATCTGCTGTCACTTAAAAGCCATGCCTGATGCGAATTGTCACAAAACAAGTTTATATCATTGAGCCCTCTCACAATGACCTAGGGACCAATGATTTGTTCAAAACACAAACCATAAACAAATAAATTAAAAGACAATCAGGTATCTTTGCTCTTAAAAACTCCTGAAAGGATTGGGAGGTCAGATGGGTCAAGTTACTGGAAGGTAGATTTAGTCAATTTGCTGCCTTTTTGCTCCCCGTGTTCAGAATCCAGTAAACAGTCCTAGCCTAAGGTAGAAAAGTGTCTGTTTAAAGTACAACTTGGCTTTGTGTTGGGCAATCATGGTAGTCTGGGGCTTCTTGGGAACAATGTTATCCTTTAGTTTGACACCTAAGATAACTGTGTGCTTTGTCACCGGCCAGAACACCTGCTTCATATAGCTCGCTGGGTTCTGCTGCCATTGCTTTGTTCTTCTTAATATTGTTATTGTCAAGATCTCGCCTATTTTGATAATCTTCACCTCTACGAGTATTTTATGGGGAAAGAATATCTTTCTTTGCCCTAACATCTGAGTTCGTTGGCATCTGTTGAGGCACCCCTGAGGCCCAATTCACAAGTCTTGCCACCCCCCCGAGAGAGACATCCCCTTTCACTTTGGTCCAGTTCAGCGAGTGTTCCCTAAAACCCAGTCTCGTGCTCATGTTTAGATTCATCTCTGAGGACACGAAGATAATGTTCTAGAGACATTTCCCACTTCTTCGGGCCAAGTTAAATCTCAGGAGGATCTCTTGGTTCGCATCAGCCAAACTGCATGTACGAGTTACACCCTCTTTCCAGCGCCAGGCTTTGCCCCTCCACCTCAGAAAGAGCTCAGCCTCCAGGTGCATTCTTTCCCTGACGCGTCTGTGAGCACAAAGTTGCTCCTGAACAGGTCCGGCATTTCCTGGTGCCTGGTGGACACACACCCATTGCTGGTGTTTACATTTACCTTATGGAGGCAGAGAGTTTAACCCTCAAAAAGTGTGCTGGATGCACAGAGGAAACAGCTGCCTCATGACAGGCATTGCTCCTCTGGCAGGGGGTGTGTGAAAGGGTCCATCCCATTTGACTTCAGGGAGAGGCCTCAGGATGACAGATCAGCAGTGTCATTTTGCACTCACTTCTCCAAACACTGGCCATCCAGCTTCCTGTTTCTCAGGAGGAGTTGCTGTAGAGCTGCAATAGACACAGGGCACCAGGGACCCCTGGGAAACTGGTGGAGGGAACTGCGTCCGGAGACTGAGCACAGCATCCCCTCACGCATGCGTGCCCTGTTTTATTGGTCTCCAGGTTACTAGGTGTTTTTCTTGCACATTCTTCTCCTGGGATCAACTATTCAAAAGAAAAAAAAAATTAATCCTGTGCTTGATATGTTCTGAAGCTAAAAAGGATGCAAGGGGGAAGAAGTTTACATCAGATCTGATAGTCTTACTGATCGTTGCTGATAAAACCTGGCAACGGGAAAGGTAATGGGAGCCTCGGGAATACAATTCATTCCTTTAATTCACTCAGCAGATATTTTAGTTTTAAAACACAGGCGCAGCCATCAGCAAAATTGAGAGAGTGGGATCCGGAGGCACTTTCAGTTGTCGAGCTTTCTTACTTGCCTCCCCACCTTCAAGTAGCGCCTCTTAGCCATTTCTTCTTTTGGGGTGTACCCTTCTCACTCTCTTTCCTTTACTCCCAAGAAACCAATTTTAAAACAATTTTAAAAAAGAACTTGCCTATTGCCATTAATTAAAGAAGAAAGAAGCCTCACGATCTAGACCATCAACCAGAGACTTGTGCAGTGTGTTATCCCTACTTATTGTCTCTTAGTGTCCCCATGTCGTTCTCATTTGCAGGAAGTAGGTAACACAGTGCTGCCCCCTAGCGGATGATGGTGGTGTAAACGGCTCCTCTTGCTATTTCTAAGGCACTGCCACTTCAGCTACCTATTTTTATCAGCAAAGAGGAGTGGACAGTTGTTTCTCATGTACAACATACCCCAGGCACTTAGTAGGGTGTGTCTGCTACTTTATAGTCTCCTCTCTCAACCTGTCCCAAACCACCAACCTCCCTGGAATAGTCTAGTAACCTAAACCAGAAAACCAACTTCATTTCACCTGCAGATTTCAGTTGCTTCTCTACACTACATCTGATACCCTGAAGATTTCTTCTAATAAGATATTAAAATAAGATATAAGAGCAACCTTGTCCGTATGTCTTCCACTTATTGGGCAGGCAGGATTGATTCTTTCTCGATTCTCAGATACCAGCACAACTGCACTTGGAGATACGTGACTTTGAGTCTAGGGCCCTGGGATCCATAGTTTAGCCTGGAACCTTCCAATCTCCAAAGTCGTGTTCTCTGTGCTAAGTGCCCAAGTGGTGATATAATACTGCTCTGAACATAATACAGAAGGATGAACAATTCTGAAAAGCATAGCGTGTACCTTTTTCTTGAGGGAGAGGGTTGAAACCACTAGACATTGAAAAGTAGCTCCTGGTGTTTCATATGCCAGTCAAAGTAGTTAACCCTGCGTTTCCCTTCACACTCAAGAATGATGGTGAACAATTATTACATATGTAGGTGAGCAGGGAAAGCCTCCATGTAGAGCCTGGCACCTGGTTGTAAGCCTTTGGATTTACCACTTATTAGCTGCATAAAAGGGTTGTATTTCTTAACATCTCTGAACCTCAACTCCCTTACCTGTAGTGTGAGTTATGTACCTTATAGCATATTCTGGAACGTTAAATGATCTGGAACATGTAAAAACACTCTGTAAAGTGAAACCCTCCACAAATATTGCTTTTAAGAACCTGGAGCATATATACGCATAGTTTAAAAAACATGACCTTTGGAATCAGACTTGGGGTTGGATCCCAGACCTTCCACTCACCAGCTGTGTGGCCTTTCACAGGGAACCTACCTTCCTTAGTTTCCTCACCTCTTTAATGGAAATAATACTAGTGTGACCCTTACAGCATCAGTATGGCGATTAAATAGTAATTCATATGAGAGTACATTGTGAATGTAAGTTCTCTGCAGACTTAAGTTACTGGTGCAATTGTAAATAAGAAAATATATGTGCGATGCTGCAGCAACTTAGAATTGTGAGAAAACAGAAGAGTTAAGCGCCTGGGGCACTTGCATTGCCCATGCTTTATCCTGGCGCTGCAGTGTGACATCACCTCTTTTGTTATTGCTTGTTCCCGTCTCTGTCACCCACAAGTCTCTGAATTCCTTGAGGATATAGAGGGACTGTATTCTGTCTCGCAATGGAGATGTAGGAGGTGCTTGAACCTGCAGTAGGTGCTCAGAAGAAGTGTTCAGTGAATAAATGCATGGTTTTGTTCACCCACTATACGTTTTATACTGTAGTACCTCAGAGGTGTCACTTGCACTTAGACAAATAAGCAGAAGTTGGAATTGGTGGGGCCATGGCCAGTTCCTGTAGCCTGTATGAACCCCACAAACCTGCTTCCATTCTGCGTCTCCAAGCTTCTCAGCGTCTCTTGAATCACCTCCTTGCTTGTTAGGTTCTAATCTACAGCCAGAAACGCAATGGAGAAATACAACACTTTTAAAAAATAATACCACCGCTTGGTCTACCGAGATGATTGTCTCCTAGTACCCTGGGACTAAACGGGCATAATTTTATTTGCCAGATGGCTCTGATGAAGCCACTCTGAGTGCCTTTTGGAATCGCAGAAACGCCTTGAAGGTTGGGGTTGGCACTGTGCAGGTCCTCAGGAAATGTTGGTTCCGAAATGGGCTGGTATTCCGTTCAGTTCGCCCACAGCAGAGTTTTCCTATACTTTTACCTCATGGCAGTTTCCAAACCCTGTAATATTAAATGATTTCCAGATTAGTCAAAATAGAGTCACAATCATAGGCATCTCTTATGCTTCGTCTGTTTTGAACAGCAAGTTGGCATCTTGTGGAGGCTTGGGGTCCAATCCCAGGGTGCATTGCAAATTCCAATGGCTTGTTTTGTGACAGCCTTCCACCCCAGCGTGTCTCTGTATTGTCATCTTTGGCACCCTCAGGGTACTTGACTCTTCTCCCCTAAAACTTTGCAAAACCCCACCCAGTGGCACCAGTGTGTTTTTCAAAGCAGTGATTCCACCTGTCTCATTTTTCGGTTGAGTTACATCTATAGCCATTGTTTGTGCTGTCTTAGTTTATCCAACAGCCATTAGACGTAAATGGTACCACAGCTCCTGGTACATTTCAAGCACTTGTCCCAGAGGTAGCAAGGCAGAGCATCCATCTTCAGTGCCACCTGGTTCCTTGATAAGCTTGTGTTTCATATGTGGCTCTGTTGTCAGGAGCGTTCCTTCCTCTCTCTCCACCACCTCACCCAGAGAGCTTTTCTGAATATGACAACCATCTAAAGAGGAATTATCTCCTCACAAAGTTAATTTCTGTTTCTCAGCGGGGAGCCACTGGTTCCCGCTGGGTTTGAAAGTGCTGCTGTTTGGTTAATGGATGAGTGTCTCTTGGATCCCTGTACCCACGCTGGAGCTGCTGCAGCGCCTGGCTTTCCATTTCCTTTAATTTCCTACTTACAGCTGGCATTAGGAGCCCCAAATGGGTTTATTCACAGGGTAGTGACTTAGAGTCATTACCACTGGAAGGAAATCACATTGAAGACTAGGACTAGAGAGCCACTTTCTCGCCATCATTAATCAGAACAAATGGCCTCGCACAAGAGGTTCATCTCTGAGTTTGAAGAGTTGAAAAAGAAGGGAAATTTTTGTGTGCCATCAGTGTACAGGGTGGTGAAGATAACATAAGATGCTGGTTGAAAATTGCTCTGAGCACTTTTAAGTGTGTACGAGTCACCGTGGCCATGCTTTGTATGCTGAAGCTTTTTAAAATGCAGGGAATTTTGTACTAAAATTTAGAAAACAGAGGCAGAAGCCGACTAGAAAATCCCCTAGACCACATACGGAATGCTTCTATTAGGTTCGGAAATGGCCACCTCTGTGGGTCAAACAATGTCAGATAATGGCAACTTCACATGGTTCCTCCTGTACAGTTCTGGATTTGTAGGTAGAACTCTACAGGCCAGCAGCAGCCTATGGCTCTCTATCGATATGTTTTCCCTTTCAAAAAACTCCCAAGCCTGTAGGCCCGTGCCTAAATGTCCTTGAGAGGAGCCCAGTTCTAAGCTGTGAGCTGCGTGAGTCCAGAAAATGCCTCAGACTATGCTACGCCCGGTGAACATCTGATTACACAGACTGGGAATGTGAGGCAGCTTGCCTTCCCTTTCTCTGCCTCATTTTCTACAGCATTTCTACATATTACAGTCAGGCTAACGGAGCATGAGAGATCATCAAACTAAAAGTTCTGAGGAAGAAAGTGAAAGAGCCAGCAATTCCTCATGTTTACAAAGTGCCACTTGCGACGAAAAACATGAATTCTGACTCCAGGGATGTGACGCCAGGGATGTGTTCGGCCATTTGTGAGAGGGAGGAAAGAACCATGCAGAACAAATCAAAAGCAGAGCTTGCCTTCCGTACAGCTGCTGTGTGACTTGGGGCATCTTAATGTCTACCCGCTTGGGTTTCATACTAAGGGAAATAATGTTTCAGAGAAACATTGGCGAATTGAAGATCAAATAGCAAAGTATCTATAGTACAGAGTCAACACACATAAGTGCTTAATAAATGTTATTTCTCTTTTTCCTTCTTATATCCAGGTTTCAGACGTGGAGTTTATATACTTCAGGTCTTGAAATAATACCCTATGCAAAACACTTTCAACTTTTAAAAGAGCATCCATGTACATATATAATGTCATGATTTACCTAAATGCGTTATAGGCATAGCTCACATGATGTCAATATATATATATATTTCTTTCTCTGTATATAACTAGAAATAATTCAGGCATGCCAACCCAAGTTAACTGCTCCCTATTCCCTTTACATGCTGAGAGAATTCTTGATTTTATGTTCTTATTCCTTTTCTCTCCTGGGAATGCCCTTCCACCCATCCCTAAATAACCCAAATATGACCAGCTCCTTCACTAATAGCCCGACTTCTCCACTGAAAGCAATTCTGCTAGTCTATTCTCAAGCCAAGGAAGGAACTGAGGCGTGTGCAAGGAAGATTCCTTTGGAGTAGACCAGTGCTCAGACAGGGTTGGCACTTGGTTTTCCGGAAATGAGGAACAGCAACAGGAGGACCAGAAGCAGGGGTTCTCAAATCGGGGTGCTCCAGAATTGCCTGTGGACTTTGTGTAACGATGGGCATTCCTGGGCACCACCCCACCGATTCTGATTCTGTGGGTCTGGAGTGGGGCTTGGGAATCCACAGTTGTATCAAGCGGATCAAGGTGGTTCCCAGGAAGGTGCTTCCTGGACCACACTTTGAGAAACACTAGTTTCGGGGGAGGCACCTTGCCTATCAAGATATTGAAGCACAAAGAAGGAAGGTTGGAAATGTCCAAGGACTGCTGTCATAGCTCTGTGTACAACAACCGTGTGACGCAGTGTCTTCCTTCCATTCTACAGAGAAGGACACTTGTCGCTTAGTTAATGCAGCACATCTAGTAAGTAAGTGGCAGGTCAGGATTTACTATCCGGATCTAACTCTGGTTTCATGTTCTTCCCACTCTACTCCACTGCCCTTCGGGGTCAGGAAAGCTTTAGGGAGTCTTGTTAATTTACAAAAGTTGCCAGGAGCTGTTAGGTAATTCCATGGGCTCCTAAAGTTTTCCTGCAAATATTAGTATTTAATAACATCCCATATACCCATCCATAGCATTATGGTAAGCAATACATTGTGGAAGCCCCATCTTCTGGCTTCCAAGTCATTCGCGCTAAAATTAAATAAAGCAGAGGGGTTTGGTGAGTGTAAATAATTCCAGAACAAGAGATCCATGCCCTGTCACTAACATTTTGGATTTTGTAAGTCAGTTGAGTCCACTGGATGTGGAATGTTTGGATCTAGTGGTCTTACATGGTAAGAAGTGAAAATGCAGGACTGAGGCTAGATGATCAAATTCCTCAGAGCAGAAGCCCTGAAAACAGCAACCCAAGGAATGGACAGCTAGTCCCCTAAGCCATGATCACACTCAGTGTCCTGGGGACCATGGAGGGCGAGGTCCTCTCTGAGCCCTCATCTTCTCAGCCCTGGGTGGACAGCCCCTGGCTTCCTTCTCTGGTTTCTCAGTTTAGACATATTGTTGTTCTGGTCCCCCTTCCCCATTCTGTGTCCTGACAGAGCGGTGGGCTTACATGTGTAGCTCTCATCCTCACTGGAAGCAGTTGGCGCATTTGATGAAATACCAAAGCCTCTCTTACTCCTATGGTTATTTCAAGATATAAATAGTAATTGATTGCTAACTAGGTATAGGGCACAACACTAGGTGCTCTGGGATATACAAAAATGAGTAGGACCAGGCTTTGCTTGCAAGAAACTTATATTTTTAACACAAGGATATGAAAAACTATCTATAGCGTGAATCCTGTCTTACTCCATTAAGTATTCATATTACTTTTTGTACACCTGGCTTATTGTTGTTGGAGAGGATTGTGATGCTCTTGCATTTGATTTTGTCTGAGTGCTTGATTGATTCAGAAATTAAGCACCTAATGTTGATTAGTATAAGCAAAATGGAAAGCATCTTCTGAGTCACGTGGTGATCCACATAAACCTACTGGCCCTTAGTCAAAGCCTATGTATTCTAGAAAAGTTTGTCTGATTTTCTGGTTCACATGATTTTAAGAAGCAGCAAATTAGGAATAACAGAAACTGACAACACCAATAGTCTACTGTTATTTTTGTTTTCAAGGCTTTGAGACTTAATGACTGCTAGGCTCTGTAACAAGCGCTGTGTAAACTCACAGGACCACATGCTGGTTGGGAGCCATTTACGTGGGGTTCAGTCTACCCTACTTGCCATGAAAGCCCACAAGGCTGTGGCTCTATTGCTAAGCAGAAAGGATATAATAATGACAAGTCATTGATTTGTAGTGAGTTATTATGGGGTTACATTGAGCTGTATGGCTTCTACTCGAAAAGGCAAGAAAAGATGAATATATTTTAGAAAAATCATCAGAGATGAGAGTGTAAGAAATTATATAAAGTGTAAGGTTGTAGTGGAATTTTGTTTTCTTAAATATTATTTTGAAATAATATTAGGAATTGAGATTTTGTTTGAGAAATTCTTGTCTGAAAAATGAAAGTGAATAGTGAGGGATTATTATGCGTATAACTCGAAAGATGCTTCCTGCTATGTAAGGCTTGTAAATGTTTCCTAGATAAATTTCACGGGACAAAGTTCATTTGACTAATTTCATTTGCCCAATCAGATTTAAGATGATTTACAAGATGTTTCTTTTTTTCTGAATTTCTTGTTTTTATTTCCTTTGAAAGAACAATGGAGACCTTCTATCAGTAGAACTAAAGATTAAGAAAGTCATTCACAGTGCATCAAAACAAACAGTATGTTTGTGATGAAAACCTGTAGAGTCTGCTTCTGTAATTTACTCATAAATGACATATAAATTCAGTGTTTGCAAATAGTTCTTTTAAATTATGATAATACTCTGAACATGCAATTAGGCCACATGAGCTTCCCGTCTCTGTATTTTCATGTTTATTATTATTCATCTTTCTAGTGGAAATACTTGTGTCTTAGTTATTACGGTACTTGATTAGTGACCAATCATTGTGAACTTGGAGGCATCTATTTTGCTCTGCATATTTTCTTAATAAAGATTAGATTCATTTCTCAAAATGTAGGAGGTAATTTTCTCAGGAAAATTACCTTCATTTATCTAAAGTTCATGAGGAGGGGACTATTGAGCAGCATACTTTTCACAGATGTGATCTCGTGTAATCTTTCCAACAACCTCTGTGACCTCCTTAAGGTCACAGAGCAAGACGCTGGCAGAGTTGGGGGTGAGTCCCAGCTTTTCTAACTCCTGCCTCTCCCCACTACTGATTCGCTCGGGTATTTGGTTTAGTGGGTGCCTGGATGCTGACTATCCACTCAGCATGTACAAGGCCTTGTGTGTCTCAAGGTCTGTTTTCCATGCAGTGGTTGGGGGCAGGGGCTAAGGAATAGGGCGAGATAAGCAAACAGGTAATTCTGCAGCAATGGTTTGTTCAAAGCACTGTGAGAGCACAAAGGAATGGATGACTAATTTGGAAGAAGTCAGGAAAGGCTTCGCAGAGAAGGCCGACATTTGCTCTTACAGATTGAGTAGGAGTGTACCGAGCAGAGAAAGGAAGGTGGGCATTTCAGATAGGGGAAGAAGAGGCCCCAAGGCCCAGATGAGGCAAGGGTGTGCAGTGCGGTGCGGTGCAGCCGTGGGAAATACGGGAAGTCGGCAAGAGGTGGTGCCAGCTGGAGAAGCCTTGTTGGTGAGACAGCTGTACCATTACTGGTGAGGAGGTCACATAGGCTGGGCAGTGGGGATTGGTTAATCTGAGGCATTGCTACTCCCTTCTTCCACTAAATCTCAGCTCTGACAAGAAATTCCAAGTTATTTATCTTCTTTCCTTGTTGCAAAGTAGAACTCACTTTGATTCATCTCTGGATCTGAGAGCCTATGTGTGCTCAGAAGCTTTGAGTTTCAGAGCGTTAGAGTTGTCTGATTTTCTCTAATGAAGAGAGAAATGTGCCGGCTCTGTCTACTGAGATGGATTCTGTCCACCCTAGTCTTTGCTGAGCAGGTCATTTGCAAGCCCCTTTAATTGATTTGAAAACATTCGGCTCTGCTGTGCCCTGCCACCTGTGCCAACCAAACTCCACCACTGGACCTTGTCCTGGGTCCCTCGAGGCTCTGTCATACTGCTGGGCACCCAGACATCTGCACTCACCCCCATCAGTGATCCTGCTCCCTCCCGGGGCACCGCGTAGCAGGAGGTCCTGCCACTTACGGAAACAGCAGCTCCTCATCCGGGCATTCCCAGACCAGGGCTCCACTGTGAGCCATCAAACCCGTGGGCTCTAAGCCAGCTGCTAAGTCCTGGTTCTGTCACTGTCATCAGTACTTCCAAAGCATGCAGCGCCTCCTCCCCTTCGCACTGAGGCAGCCCAGCTTCCTCTCCCAGAGACCTGGGTGGTAGATGTTCCTTGGGGGAGTTCCCAGAAGCCAAGAGAAGCTGTTAATCCTTTCGTGGGGAATCAAAGACCTGGTTACTCTTTTACAAGTGGGATCAGAGAAGGAGAAGAATCTCTTTTGTCCACCCCCACCCCCAAGTTTCCTGTGTCAGTGAGAACAGAAACTAGCCTCTCAAAAGATTATCCTGCCACATTCGCTTAAATGTGATACACGGTTTGACCTGTAGGGTAACCGTGGGAAACTCGAATCACTTACTTAAACCTGCCAGAGACTTAATTTTTCGAAGCCTCAGAGGTGGGTGTGCATACTAAAAGAGACCAGGTCCTTTCAGTAGAACCCTGAGCAAATGTGTATTGATGAACTTAATTAAAGGAAGGTTATTAGTCATGCACTGCACCGTGTGCTATCTGACTACGTGGTTCCGAGGGATCTATAGGGCATGGGTGCCAATGGCCTCCTCATTTAACCCAGTATGAATTTGAGGTTATTTCATCAATTTGGTAATCAAATAGTTGCCAAGAACACAGAAAGTTAAAAAAATATATATTCATTTATAAGTAAAGTAAAACACTTTAAACTGTCTTCAGTAATAGTTCTATATGGAGTTTGGGTCCAAGCGATCCTTTTTGTTTTTGAAATATTCAGGGCAAGAGCTCTTTAGATTTTATTTATTTTTCTGCTCTCACTGCCTGGCTTGGGCTGGGGCCCAACCATGAAGATGTGAGCCATTTGTTTGGGAAACCTCCGTTAGTCTCTTGAGGTCACCCTTCTAGGACCAGTCTCCACAGAGGACGATTCACTAATCTGTTTGGAGACTGGCGGTCTCACCGTCAGCATCCCGGAAACCCATGGGAAGAGGATGGAAGATGGCTGGGGCTTCCACTATGAATAAATTCACTTAATTCCCCCTTTTTCCCCTCTCCCATCCTTAATTGTTCATCCTGTCTCCTAGTTCAGAGACCCTGTATTTCACTCTTTCCGGGGAGCAAACCTTCAGATTTTTACCAAAGTGGAGGAGAGAGAGTTACCCAGTAGGGAAGGGATCTGACTCCTTCTTAAACAGACTTGCCACTGATCCCTGTGTCCCCACATCCACGTGTACCCAGGGCTGTCGGGAATCCACAGTAGAGAACTGGTTGCTTCCGGGCTTTCCCTACAACTGACGTAGGAGTCCACTTTCTTGAGTCTGTTAGCAGCAATGACCACTCTGATCTGCTTTCCAGCTTCCAAACTTTTGTTGCTTTTGTCTTGCTCCTTCCATTTTCCGTATCCTTGTAGGTTTATGTCCTGGAAAAAAATCATCCCTTTTCCGTCCTTTCAGTGAGGTTTGGGGAGGGAGAGAGAATAGATGTGTATGTTCAAGCTGCTTTCTTTACCTGGAAGTCAGTCCTCCCCTCGGTACATCTTTCTCATCCCTGCTCCCTGTACCTTTACTGGCAAGGCCTTACGCTGCCTCTCCCCAGGCAACTGGAGGAATATGGGACACCCACCCCCGCTTCTTTCCTACCCCTCTATGCGGTTAAGGTCTAGCTTTTCTATCTCCCTTCCCTGAACGCCTGACTCAAGTTCTAATTTGTCTGTAAAACCTTCCAAAGCATCTCGGGCCATGAGGAAAAGTACTCATACATACCTCGCATGGCTGGCTAAGTTTTATATCCTTTTCAAGAAGACAAAACTAGATTGTAGTCTCCTTCATGCCAAGGCACTGCCTGAGAATTCGGGATTTAAGTTGCCCTGTGGTCTAACGGAAGGGGCGTGGCGTTTGGAATAGGGCCAGTCTGAGGGCAGCTGTCAGCCTCACCACTTACTGTCTTATCTCGGACGAGGAGTTCACCCTTCCTGAAGTGCCCTATCTTCTCTGTAGAATGAAGGATTTCAGCAGGATGCGATGAAGCATGGGCCCAGCTTGGCATAGTCCCTACACACAGGAGGTATTTAATAACGGTTAGTCGTCACCCCCCTCTCACCCCCCACGTTCACATCTCCTTAGCACAGTGTTTTCCTCATAGTCGATGCTCAAGAATATTCTCTAAATGTTGTTCTGGGAAAAGAAGTTAGTGAAGGTTCTTCGTTAGACGTCGTTATCCTATTTTTCTGTATCCAAGCCTCACCACATCATCTGCAATAGGAAGGCGGACTCGAAGCCCTGCTCTGAATCAGAATCGTGTGGCAAGAAATTCTTATTGCGTGAGTAAAGCAGGAACTGGGCAAGGCAGGACTTAGCACTCAATGAAACGGAAAAGGCCTCCGTCTCAGCATTGCTTTTCTCCAGGCAACCTGACGCTCCCCGCTCTGCTTCCTCTCTGCAGTTACAGAAGTGAGAACTCTGTTAACTAACTTCCAGTCCAATCCACAGCCGGCCACTTGGGATCTGGAAGCCAGCTAATGTTTTGACCTCGGGTGCTCTGCTATGTAGGGTTGCCAGTTGTAATTATATGTCCAGGTGTCAATTAGCAAATAGCCCATTATTTGCAGCTTGGAGTAATCAGATGGATCTTGCACTAATCTTTCAATTCAACAAGCATTTGAAAAATGCCTCCTACATGAAATTCTGTGTTGTACTGTACCCAGTCAGGTTATATGAAGAGCTGGAAGTCAAAAATTTTAAACGTGCATTCCTTTGTGAATTTATGCATTTTTCAAATATTACTGTAATCTTGAGCAACAAAACAAAAGGCAGAGTTTTCCACAAAAAAACAGTTCTCATTCACAAACATACAAGTGTCCCTTTGTATTCAAGTGACAAGAATTTCAGACAGTTACCGCATGGAACAGATATAAGGCAAATTTACTTAGTGAAAAAAATACTCACTATATATGATGGTACTGGACTCTATATGGACTGTGCACAATCTGGACAGCGATTCGCTTACTCTGGGGGAAACCTTGGTGAGTAAAACAGACTGGCTTTCTCCAAAGATCACTAGTTCCTTGTGACATTTGATTTTTTCTTCTCTCTGTCTCAGAGCTTCCCATGTAGATTTCCTCAGTGCCACATCTAGATTTATGTACAACTAGTGTTTGTTACAGTCCTAAATTTTGTGTTTTGTTCACAGTTTATCATTGTTGCTCACCTAAAAGCTTGTCATTACATGAGATAACCTCTACTCCTTCTTGATCTCTGTGTTTTCCCATGCGGAAAGAGTCTACACAGAGCACAGAATGAAGGTGCAAGACCTTGCCTAGGGAGCGAGAGGATGGGCGGCAAGCTGCGTGGTGTTCATTTGGTGTCTCTAGTGGCCTGTGGCATGTGACAGCACGGACTCAGTGCTCCTCTGAACTTGCCTGGTGAAGCTCGCCTTTTCACACTTGGCCTCTTTCTCCATTCATCAGATTGGAGTGGGTATTCTCTTCTTCAGAAGCTCCATCATTTTAGTTTGTATCCCTCTTCCTGCATTTACTTCCGGCTTGTGGCAAATTTGGGACATTGCGAAGGTCAGGTCTCCAGACCAGCATCCACCCACTTCCTTGAGAATAGATGTATCTGGGTAGTCGGGCTCAGTGGTGTGCAGGAGCTGGCTCCTACAGGCTCCCGGCAGCTGGTGGTTACATTTTCAGCAATTCTATGAGCTGGGTATTAAACACAGTGATTGTTAAAAAGTAAGTTCTATAATAATAATATTAAAAACAAAGGTAATAAATACTCAAACACATCACTTCTTGATTATTTTACGAAATTTTACTATTATCTATGCTCTTGGTTATTTGCATCATTGTGGCCGATGGCAGAAATACTATATTACCAGGTGCGTTACTGGGCCTCTCATCCCAACTGCAAGTTCAGTGACATCACATTGGTAGCTTGAAATCAGCACAAGTGGACACAGCAAACATTAGAAATCAGGCCTCCCTCATCTCCCCGGAGAGCCCGCTGTCAAGCATTCACCAGCACATTTCAGTCGTGCTGTTCTCTTCTCCTTCTGCCAACATTCCAGGCACAAATGCACTTGAGCCCATCAACTACCATTTATCTTCAAGATGGCGACTCTTCCTCTAACGTGGTCATGCCTGCCTTACATTTCTTTCTGCCACCGTCGCAATGACCACCAAGCTCAGATTTTTACAGCGGATCCAGGGCCACCTCTCATCTGCCCTTCCCTCCACCCTTCTCATCCCCAGTGAATCACTAATTTCTGTCTTTCTCCCTCTATATTTTGCCTCTTTTCCCTTTCTCCTTCCTCCTCCACCTGATTTTTTGAAGACAAGGGTTCTGGTGCCAGACTGGCGAGCTTTGCCTCTGGCTCCACTTCACTAATTGTGTTACCTTGGGGTGTTACTAAGCTTTTTCTGCCTCAGTTTTATCATCTGCCAAGTGGAGATAATGATAGTGTCTACCTCATGGAGTCATTATGGGAATTAAATGAGTTAATAATTTTAACGCACCTAGAATAATGCCTGATGTATATAGTATGCAAAATGTGGATATTTATTTAATAAAGTAAAGGCTCCCGTTGTTGTCCAGTCCTTACCTACAGGCTTATTATGAGGCAGAGAATTTAAGACAGAAAGGAGAATAGCAAAAGGAACACATGAAAATAAAAGAAGACAAAGGATGGCTTGGCATTTTAACACCGGAACAGTAGCTCTACTAGGGAAGGGTTAATGAAATAAATCCGAGGAAGGATGGCCATCAGGAAGGGTGACAAATAAACAATAAAAAAGATAGTTATGTTTCAGAATAACCTGCAAAGATTAAAATGCATGTAATATAAACTTTTATTTTATTTCAAAAATATATACCAGAAAAGCAAAGGGATATGTTATAGACGCATAGAAAATTTCCATTTTGACTTAAGCAATTAAACCAATTTTGATCCTCGTCCTAGACAGAACTTTGATTGACACATCCTGAAGGTTCTTAGGCTCAATCAAATTTGTGTTCAACAAGAGCCTTGGAGACCGAGTGAGAACTGTATGTCCATATCTATGAAAAAAAGCAAACCCAGGAGCCACAGTACTCATTTGTCTGACCATCTGGAAATCTCTAGTGATCTAAGCACTTAATTTCACCCTCATTTTTAGAACAAAAGGGAAACAATAAAAGTAGAAAATGGACAGCAGGGACATTCTACTTTTCATTTAAAAAAAAATCTTAGTGATAAAAGGAGCAGAGAGTTTAAAAGAAAAGAATGAGAAAACATTAAAATGATTTGAATGCTCTGTCTACATTTGGCGGTGGGCTCTATTGTTTTCAGTTACATGGGAACTGTGGTAATTTTATGAATCATTAGAGTTTTCTTTGCAAATCATATCTGCATGTTCCTAAAGTGCCTCCTAAGTCACCCACAGTTTGAGGCTGTGGAACAATTTTATTATTCCATTGCATACTTTTGAGTTTTGTATTCATTGTGTATTTTTTTAAAAAATTTATACTTACCACCCAGGATAAAATCATGACAGCTGAATCTTTGTGTACCTAATTTCTCCTACTTTTTAAAACATAAAAGCCTGTCTCTGCTCTCATCGTTAGTCTAGTAAGAGACTCCAGGATAAATAAGAAGCCCTTGTTTGGTGGAATGACAATACCTCATTTCAAAGCGAAATCCTCCCCACCCCACCCCAAAATTGAAAACAGTCACAGTGGTTGAACATTGTACTTTGGCATATGTGTCTCATGAGGCATAGCGACCTGCAAAACATGTCCTCTGTCCTAGAGCAATTGTCCCCAAAGGCCAGCCCAACATGGGGTCCACAGAAAATGGGTGAAGTAAGGTTACTGTAATAGGGTGTGGGTACATATGTGCACACACACACACACACACACACACACACACACACACTTATGCGGGCACTTTCCAGTTTACTTTCTTGGAAGGACTGTACTTTTTTTTCTCATTCTCCT
Organism: Rhinolophus sinicus; assembly: GCF_036562045.2. Taxonomy (NCBI): domain Eukaryota; kingdom Metazoa; phylum Chordata; class Mammalia; order Chiroptera; family Rhinolophidae; genus Rhinolophus; species Rhinolophus sinicus. The sequence goes on along the minus strand of NC_133760.1, from coordinate 63,498,762 downwards.
CCTATTTTATTGGTGTTAACATATTCATAGCTTTATGATACTTGTATAAAGTTAGTGGTATTGTAGGTGATCTGTTTTTGCTTTATTTGAAGCATCATAACTTGGCGAAATAAAAAGTTAGGTGTATGTGGGTCCATTTATTTTTTTCCTCAGTGGTAAAATCCTAAAGTCTGGAAATTATTGTCATGTGTCAGCTGTATCCTTCCTAGTGGCGTGGGTGTTTCCTTTGCAAAGAGATTGTCTTAGAAAGAAATATATGGAAGCTTCAATGTGCTGATTTTTAACCACTAGCTCTTCTTGAATTCAGGAGAAACACTGCTTTCCTGGGCACTATGTGGGTGGTTCTGTGACTGTTCCTTCCACATAAACTTGGGCAGGATGCCACTGACTTTAGTTTATCAAAGTGCAGGATGGTAATCTCAACTCTCATAGAGGCCTCTCTCTTCACAAATAATGTGCTTTTATAATTAAAAGTCTAGGAAAGGTAAATGAATGATTCATCTCCCCAACTTGGGACAAGGCGTTAAAGCCCCAGCTGACTCTCTGGTGGGCTTGAGATGTCACCATGGTTGGCGAAGAGTACCACACCCCTTCTGAGTGAAGAAAGGGAGAGTAATTCGTTCCATATCCCACAGGCAGTCAGTGTTAAAAGCATGTTTGGAGCCAGGCCTCCTGTTCACTCGTCACTTGATTTTTGCCCAGGGGCGCTTACTGTTTTTCTCAGCATGCAAAGGTCATATGAAGTAGTTACCTTTGTTACTAGAATGAGCCAGAATGCTAGGTTTACAACAACCAGTTTTGTCAAGAACAAGCTCTACTTTTTAAAATTCATTGGTTTTCAGATCGTATAGTCTCTCCCAGTGTGAGGCATAGCTGAGCTGTATCTCTGCCCTTGAACCATTTCCCCTGTGTGCACACGCTTGCTCGCACTCTCTCTCCCCCAAACAGATCCAGATGTTCTGTTTTCCTGGAAGCCAAGCTCCCTGCTCATTCTCTTCCTTCGAGGGCCCCAGATCTCACCTCTGAGGTGCCTGAGTAACTGAGGCTGAAACAATTTGCAGGGAAACTTGTCAGCATAATTGATTATTATATGGTGTGAGCCCCCAAAGACAGGCGAGCCTGCACAGAGTGGAACAAATGTGTGTGTGGTACGCATCTCCCACTGGGTCCGGCCCGACTTCCTCCTCTGACATGTTGATTTATATATTGTAGCGCTTCCCTAATGAATCGTGCCCCAGCGTGGGCCACTGGGGCCTCCTGTTGAAGACGCCTTCCTCTGCTGGCAAAATGGAAGAAGTGTAAAGGTTCTGCTCTGTGAATTTCCGCATTTGTTTGTTTGTTGACATTATACTGAGTGACTGAGGACGTGTAATCTTTGAAAGGACATAGAAATCACATAAAACGCTTGAGTAACGCTGCTACGTCAAGAGAAGGGTTTCTGTGAATACAGATGCTTGGCAACGTGAAAGAACCTAGTCAGAGTGGATTGAGAATTGAGAAATTGGAGGAGATGCTGGCACCTAAGACCGTCTTTGGTGGCAGCTTGCAGTTCTTTGGAAACCTTCTACGTGTGGTACTTGTTCCTTGAAACCACGCTCAGCGTCAGACTTGCTAAAATATAGGGGTGATAATGGCTTCCACTGTCTCACAATCTGTTGGAATATTGATTGAGGTATTTGTGAAGTACTCGGCGTGCTCAGGAAACAAGGTGTTAGAAAATGCCATGCTGCTGTTGTTAGCAGGGCATGGAAAAGTATGTGACAACATCATTTCAGAAAAAGTCGTTTAGGAAAGTTTGAACCCTTCGCCCGAGTCTGTATGGCCATCTTGTGTCCTTATGACCAGTTGTTTTGCCTCAGGTGTCACTTGTGGGTACATGAAGAGGCCAGGGTATCAGGAAATTGTGTAGCTAGAAGATCACTTGCTGGTAGAAAACTGTCATTGATGAGACTCTTGGCTGCTGGCACTGGAGTGGCCTGTGTCTCCAGAAGGCTTATAAGAACAGTCTAGTGAGCAGCAGGAGGGTCCAGTCTTCATTTCCTCTCCTGAGTAGATCTTTTCTGCTTGCTGAGTTACTTCACACCCTCCTTTCATTGACAAATGTCTCCAGTGAGTGTCTCTCTTCCCTCACCACTCCCTTCACAGCTTCTTATAAACCTGCTTCTGGTCTCACCAACCGCACCACTGAATCTGCCATCTGAAGGTCACAGTAACCTTCTTCCATAATCAATTCTCTGTCACCTTGACGTGCTACACCTGGCACCGTGGAATGCCTCAGAAGACGAACTCATCACTTACTGTTTCTGTGTGTTTACTAGAAGCAACAAAAGATGCAGGTTGCGGAGTTCAAATCCTGGCTGGAACTAAATCTTTACAGTTCTGTGACCTTGGACAACTCTCTGATCTCTTACTTACTACTTCACTTCCACAACTGTAAAATAGGGATAATTGATCCCACCTTATAGGTGGTTAAAATAAAATTTATATGGAGTTAAGTGAGCTAATGCATCTAAAGCACTTAGACCTATGCTACATGGCACACTTCATTATAGTGACAGCTATTCCCAGAGTGCAGCATAGTGGTAGTGCCTGGCACATAGTAGGTGCTCAGTAAATATTGGGGAGATTGACAGATGAATGATCAGTAGGTCACTTATTTTAACGTTCAAATTTGTATTATAAATTGTATTTATATTTACAGGTATATCCAATATAAGAGAAAGGAAACAAGGGTACCTGAGTATTTCACCTTCACCAATCAAGCCAACTAGGATTTAGTTATCTTCGAATACCTATCTGCGTTTTATAAGCTCATCTGTCATACATTTGTTCTTTTTCATGACTTTTAACACTTATGCTATTTCCCTTATTTTTTCTTTGAGCAAATTACCTTTAAAAAAAAAAAACTTACATTGACAAGAGTAAAGGATTTTTTTTTTTAATATGTGGAGAACTAGATTATAGAGCATGGAATAAAATTGGGCTCTTTGAACAGAAAGAAAATAATTTGAAACATACAACTGGGAAATAAAATTCCAGGGGACGCTATTACCTGAAGTAAGTCCTCCATTGGAGTTCTTCTTCCCTCATTGGAGGATTCTGTTGTGTCTGGTTTGTTTCTGAAAAGTTGGATGCCCCTACGTAGCCCTTTTCCTCAAAACTCTTCTTCCGTAGCTTTTATCATACTTTGCTGTCTTTCTTTTTTTCTTCCTTTGCCCATGCTCTTCTTTTCTCTGTCACGTCTTTTCCTCCTGTCACCACTGCGCAAGCCACCCTGACGACGGTTGGGGCCTCCGTCCTCCTCCTCGCTGTGAACTCGCACAGCTCTAGTCCACCCCCGTATGTCAGCCCGGGTCCATCTTCACCGAACACCATTTTCCTCAGGAGGGGGTGCAGCCCAGGGCAGTAAAGAGAACATCGAAGTGAGACTCAAAAGGCCTGAGTCCGTTCTCCCTTTCCAGCATCATTTCTTTGTTTCTCGCTGGTTTCTAAGATTTTCCTATTTATCACTGGTCTTCAGTAATTGGATTATAATGTGCCTTGCTGTGAGTAAATGCTTTTAGTAAGAATGCACCGTAGAGGATGTTATATTCCATATTCCATGACACCTGCAGACCTGTACAAGATACCTTCTAACGTTAGTGATGCTAAAACTGACCCCTGGATGAGAGTTGTGGCCACCTGATCCCTCTGTTACAGTTTCCCTCGTGTAACCAGAAAGTAATCTGTCTGGTATAACTCTGCTGCTACCAAAATGTTCATTTTCTTGTCACATTTCATCTAGTTGTTTTAGTACCAATCGATAATCTTTACCTGAATCGCTTGTTCTATTAGGGGCTGCAAAGTGACTTTCTAATTCTGTTACTTCCCCTGTATTTCTCAGCTGGCGCTCTTCCTGAAAGCAGAACTCTGACTAGTTGGTAATCCAGAAATAGAGATGCTACTTGAAAGACAGAGTAAATAAATGCATAATTCTTTCTCTTTATCAAATTTCAAAGAAGAATTTGTTTTAATAGTCACCTCAAACAGTGACAAATGAGTTGTTTTCTGACTTGCTCTCTGCATTGATTTTTTTTTGTATTTTTCATTAGATATAATCACCTACAGTAATTTATTCTGTTTGATGCTATAATCATCAGCTTTGGCCCAAGGGAGCTGGATCTCGATTTTGGAGTATCGTAAGCTTAGCTGTGTGTCTTTGACAAGCCCTTCAATGTTTACTTTAGTTATTTTCCTTTCTTTAAAACTGGAGAATTAGACTGTAGATAGCAAGGGTCACTTTCAGCTCTGGAGTTCGGATTCCGAGTTCCACTTCCTAATGCACTGCCCTGCTTCTCGCCATCTGCAGGAGGAGGCCCTCAGCTGTCCTTCCGACAGTCCACTAGCGAAGTCCCCCCGTCCAGTCACCCCTTTCCCTTCCCCTTCCTCCACTGGAATCCCCTCCTCCAGTCACACTGGTCTCCTGTTTGCTGCAGGACACCAGCTCACCCCTGACCCCCAACCGTTACTCTTGCCTAAAATACCTTGCCTCTTCCTCTCTGTGAGTCCACGCCTTACCCATCCTCCAGCACCCAGTTCAGACCCCCCACCTTTCTTCCTGTTCCCCTGCACTGCCTTCTGCACTTGCTTGCACCTTCTCTTGGAATATCACTTGCTTCTTGTTCTAAATAATATTATCCCAATAATATCAATATTATTGGGAAAAGAGACATGTTTGATACACAGAGCATTGGAACAAAAGAAGTGCTATAGCCGCTAATGTTGTTATTACACTTCTATATCCCCCTACCACGTAACGCTATATATAAAATGTGTGTGGGGTGTGTGTGTGTGTACTGGGGGGGGGGTGGAGTTGAGTGTATTTCTTACACGTGCTAGCGCTGCCTCTTCATTGATCTGTTTCCACTCTCTGGGTTCCCTTACATATAAAGGGGAATCAATACGAAGTATATAAGCCAACAAGCACTTCTTTTATTAGCTACTATTAGCTAGGGAAACAGAGACGCCCCCTGGGATCTCGTAGCCTAATTATGCACAACTGTTGTCTACTTCTTTCCCTTTTCCTGCTACTATGTTTTGTTTTGTTTTGAATATGAAATCACAAGCCCCTAAATAAACCTCATCAACAGCCAGCTGTGCTTATAAGATATGGTAGGTATAGATTTTATTCAACCATAACTTTAAAAAAATGGTAGTAGTAATGTACTTCACATACCTTTCCCAAGTCTTTAACTGACAAACTTTATGGTCACACACATGCTTTCTAAAGGGATATAGTTTTTCCGATTGCCCCCAATTCTCACCTTATTTTTGCTTTGTTTAATTAAGCCTATTCATATACTCTCCCTACCTCTCTAGGCTGCCAAAGCCGGCCTCGGTGTGTATGTCCCTGTTGGTTGTATGTCTGTCTTTTCTGAACAGTGGGACCTTTTGAAATTATCTTCTTATACTTGAGTGGGACATCTAGTAATCAGTGACGTCAGATTGGATTCGTTTGTTGTATTTTCTTGTTGGAGAAGGAGAAAAGAGGGTAATCAAAATTTAGGTTCTCTCTCCACACACACACACACACACACACACACGCACACACGTTATAAAGGGACCTCTGGGATCTAGCTTCTGCCTTCCTTCCTCAGCCTGCGCTCCTGATCTATACACACATATACACAGACACACGTACACGCGCACACACACACACACACACACACACACACACACACACACGCTCCCCTTCTTCACCCCAGCCTTGAAGAACCACTTGCAATTCCCTGAATCCCACACTATGTAATGTTCATGCTGCTGCATCTACCTGAAGTCCTTTTTTTCCGTCTTTTCAATCTGTAAGTCACTGTTTGTCTTTCAGAGCTCAGTTAAATGAGAGCTCCCTCTTTCTCACTAACCCCACCCCCTCCCTTCCACCCCAGTCCAGGTAACTCTGTCCTCCTCGGTGCCTCTGCTGTGCAGCATACAGGTGCCCAGGATAGCACCTATGGCACTTTGTTGTCCTTATTTGTGAATTTGTTTGTCAGCTACTAGTATCGCAGATCGCTGGAGGGCAGGGATCTTGTCTCCTCTGGATTTTCCTCTTCTACAGTTAGCCTGAGGTTTGGCACAGAGAAAATACTGACCTAATAAGTATGTATCTATTTAATCAACTAAGGTTCCCTTCGCTTTCCTCAAACAACTTCTGATCCTTCTGAGCACTTCTGGTGGTCTGTAGTAGTTTCGCCGACAATACTGCCACGTCTTCATGGTGTGAAAATACACAAGCAGTGAAAGCCACTGTAACCGAATACTTACACACTTACAGGCGGTATTCTCTGCCCGGTTTTTGAAGGGTTGCCTATTTGTGTGTATAATGGTTGGACAGAAGTTGTTCAAAATTGAGATTTAACACGTACACATATAACCAACCAACTACATGTCACTCCCAATCAGCGTCTCCACCTCCCCTAGCAAAGATGTGTGTTTCTGGTTCTCTAAAGAAAGAGAACCAAAGGGGTGGGGGGGGGGGGATGTTCTAGGTGTTTCTAACAAGGACCTAATGGGGGTTAGGAAGAGTCTTCCCACAGAAAGGAGTTTTTGCTGAGACCTGAAAGATAATACTCTAGCAAAGGAAGACAAGGGACAGAACTTCTCAGGCAAGTGAAGGTCCTTCCATGGGAATGAATACTGAAGAAGTCCCAGGTGCCAGACCTTAGAGAGGCAGAGGAAAATGGTGGCCGATGGGGCTGGAGAGTCCACAGAAGCCATGTGATGAGGGCCTCGTGCATCAAAGCACGGTAAGTTGGTGAGAGACGCAATCAGCTATAACATTAATTTTTGTCTTTTGATGTGCAAACTTACATGCAGTGATGCACACAAATCTTAAGTGCAGAGAATTCTTACGTATTTTTCACTCAGGCAACAGCTACCCAAGCAAGGTGTTTCCGGCACCTGGAAGGGTCTCCCTCCCCAGTCAGGACTTCTATCACAGAGATTGCTTTTCTCCTCTTTTTTTTTGAACTACAACAATAACCATAGAGCGGTGCTGCTCTCTGTCCGACTGCTTTCACTCGGCCTATGGTCCGAGATTCATCCACATCGTCATGCGTTGCAGGTCATCCGTCCGTTTTCATTTCTGTGCAGTATTCCATTGTGTGACTATACCACGGTTTATTAGCCCAGGCAACTGTTGATGGACACGAGGATCGCTTTTACTTTATTTTGGGGGGCTATTACAAATAAAATTGTTCTGCATAGTGTGTTCATGTCTTTTGATGGACGCACGCACTCGTGTCTGTGGGAGATACACCTTTTTAAAAGGGCACTCTGCTTGTGAGGTGGAGGGTGGCATGGAGGAGACACGTGCCAGCTCCTCAGGCACCGACGCCTGGACGCACAGCCTCTCACCAGCTGGCTCATTAAAAAGGCAACCACATTCAAAAATGCTCAACATCACAGAAATCAAAATATAGATTAAAAAACAGGAAGCAGATTTCCTTCGGGCTTCTGTCATTACTGTCATTGTGGCTGTTACCATTTTTTTCTCATTGAGGTACAATTGGTCTACGAATATATCATTACATAATTTCCAGGTATACAGCATTATAATAGGACATTTGTCTGCACTACAGAGTGAGCCCCACCGTAGCCTGCGGTTATTGTTTACAGCCAGCGACAACTTGGAGCTGGCAGTAATTGTCAGGGCAACGTGGTGTGGCAGGTTTTACTGAATTGTAGTTGAGTCTGTCCTCATAAACAGAAATGTTACTGTCATCATCAAACATTCATGTAGCCCCTGCCTTCACAGTTGCTGGTGTGTGTGTGGTGTTGGGGTCGGGGGGGGCGGGGGGGGGGAGCGGTGTCTGAAGCGATGAATGATTTATTTTTTGTTTGAAATTCTTCCTAAAGCAGTTTCCCGGAACCCTAGGTTCTTTGCAGTGTCTCTGAATAATCCCTGCTCCCTTCTCCAGGGGCTAAAACAGCACCAATACAGACTCTGCATGGTCCAAACTGAAGATTTTTTGGCTTTTTTTTTTTTTCACCCCTGAATTGTGAATTTATTTATTTGTCTTAAAACTTTAAATTTAGCACACAGATATAGATATAGATAGATAGATACAGATATACATAGAGATAGATAGATAGATAGGTTGCCATTATAGAAAATCATAGAATCAGATGAAATTAGGAATGTTTTTGTAAAATAAAAACATTATTCTTTAGAACTGGAAATTAAGATACAGTAATATAGTAATGGAGAAGCTGTGGTCTGCTCCCACCTTATCAAGTCAGGCTTTTAACCCACTATTTGGCATTAGCATTATACTCTACATCTGTGTTTTCACACTGTTCTGACTGTGCTTTGTATTTGCATTAATTCATCTAATAAACATTTATTGAGTACCTGCAATATGCCAGATACCTTACTAGTTTACTAGTAGAGATATAAAGGTATGGCCACCGCTCTAAAGGAGTTTACAGTCTCGTGGAAGAAACGGTCAACGGAACCAGAGCTCGCCAAACCCCTTTTGGGACTTGAGCTAAAATTATGCCAGGATGTCCTGATAGCACCAAAGGGGGCCATTTACATCGGAGCAGATAATCCTTGAGCTGACTCTTCAAGGATGAGAGGCAAGAGCTAGAAAGGGCATCCCAGGCACAGAAGTTGGGAATCTGGAAGGCGCAGAGGCGGGAAGTATAGCCTGGTGCAATCAAGGAATGACTAGTAATTTAGTGTGATCGCAGCAGGGGGTGGGGGCATGCTCAGTGCAGCTGGAGAGAGGGCTGGAGAGGTCGGAGGCGCCAGAGCTTCAAAGGCTGGGCATGTGAAAAGCATGGGCTGCGAAGAAAGAGACCTGGATTCTCACACTATTTCTATCAGGGCTCCTCATGTGTCCCCAAGTATGTCCTTTGGACCTAGTGTCCTCATCAGTATGACCAGAGAATGGGGGGGGAGTTGTTCCCAAACCATGTGCTGGAAACACTGTTCCAGTAGATGTGAAAAGATATGCTATGAAAAATGTTTTCTTTGCTTAAATTGGTAGGGTAAGATTGAGTACCACATTCTTCTCCTTAAGATTCGCAATGATATTAGCGTATTAAAAGTTTCCAAAGTTTTCCAGTGAAGAAACATCTTCAGTTTTCTTGAACTCAGCATTTGTCAAATTATTTGAGCTTAGAGCCAATTTTCTATAATATCACCAGTATCATGCTGCAGAGCCCCATTTTGGCAAACAATGGACAGGCCTCAAGGGTCCAATCATCTTCATCCATTCATTCATTCGCTCATTAAACTTTTTAAAAGTGCAGAACCTAAGAGCTGGTCCTCTGCACTCTCTTTGTGTTTTAGATTGCTGGTATATCCCTGTAAGAAACTTTAGTTGTTTATTTTTCATAGCAATGGTTTTTTAATTGCATCAGCTCTTCTATTCTGGGATTTTCTTTTTCCTTTTCTCATTTTTCATGTCAATGCCCAGACTTTATTACCTGGTAATAAGCGGCAAGAAATGAGAATTGTGTTGTTTCTGAACAAATATCAATCATTTGTGATATGTTTACTAGAAATTATAATGAATCAAATCAGGATTTTACTTATTAGACATTATATTCAACATCGGCAAATCCCAAAATTAATAATGAATCAATGAGTCATTTGTGATGCCAGAGAGATCATATAAATAAAAACAGAATTGACTTTGTTAGAAATTGGATATTTTCAGCATTTATCTGTCAGAGCCACTGATTTGGAAATTGTTATAAATTCCTGAAAAATGGGACCTTCTTTCCCTGTAAAAATACCCATCATTTGGCAAACTGCAGGGTCATTTTCCTTGAAGAGAATGTAGTTATTGGTTAGCCAGAGTGCTACCATGACAAGGTAAACCAACCAAATAGCTGAAAAATTGTAGGTAATCATATAAGCAGCACAACAGGCCCTTTTGTTGAGCACAACCATTCGAATTAAACCTGCATTCTAACCGTTCCCCACAGGTACTTCCTGTTTACCCCAAAAGCTTTATCTCCAGGGCGTATTACTCTGTGTGTACAGTCTCCCCTTCCTCTCCCAGAGCCATCAGCACAGTTCTAGTCAGCTGAAAGCACTGGATAAACACACCAAACCAAACCCACCCAAAGTGCAAAGGTGCAAAGATGTCTGGTCTCAGCATCCCTCACGTACGTGTATATGACATTCAGAGAGGTTTGTGTGTGTGTGAATGGTATTAGTACTGTTTCTTTTATTAGTAGTATTATCCTGAAGATCCTGAGAAACTATAAACAAGTGGGAAAGGAGAAGGACGGGAGATGGACAAAAGGAAGAAAGCGAGTCTTGCTTTGCAGAGGTCGATAATCTAATTAGGAAGACCAGGCACACACCTGGGATAACTAGAGCACTGGCACAGTACTTTGTTTCCTGAGTTGGAAAGCACCAGTGCACCGATTGGATACCTGAGTGATGAGGGCCAGTAGATTAGAGGAGCCATCAAATGATCCTTGGTTATTAGAAAACGAAATTGAGTCATTAGGAAGGAAGAAGTTACCCAGGCCTGCCCCAGAGTTGATTATCAATGGCACAGTTGGGAATAGAACCAGGCCCTTCTCTCAGTTTGCACAATCTCCCCAGGCCCATCTTCCTTGCAGCGTTGTAGATTTTAAGCTGGCTTTGTTAGAAGGGCTGAACTCCACTCTCCTTTATTAATTGCTGTCCACATGTTGTAGGATATCCTGTGTTCCAACTCAGGATGAGGATTTTCGATTCTTCTTAGCAGCATGGGGACATGTAGCTAAGCAGAATCAATTCCTGTCACTCAAACACAACTACAGAGAAAGGGGATTATGGGTCAGGGTGAAGCTGCAGTGTTTTAATCTTAAAATCAATACAGAAAAGGAAGTTGAACTTGTGGGGATTCTGTAGAGACTGTAATTTGGTTTGCCTCGCAGAATATAACTATTCCTTCCTTTTTTTACCTTCTGACTGTTTTATTTGGGGGCAGTGGGGAGAATGGAAGAGAGAGAAAGATGATAAGAAACCTTTACAAGCAAATAATCTTGAATGACCGTACACATGTAAACTCTAACTCAAGCTGGTCCTCCATTGTATTGAGAAATGCTGTACAATTTTGTCCTTTTTTTTTTTTTTTTTAGGAGAAAAATTAACCAAAACCCTGTATCCCATAGTCTGCATTTAAACATAATAAAATGCCTCTGATTCTTTCATGGGTCACTGTCAGACTGGAAAAAATTATTTTTTCAATATTTGCCTTTATGGCTAAGTCTACCGTAACTTAGGTAATTCTATGTAAATAAATACGTACTCACCAAACCATTTATTGACCATTGGATTCCAAGCTGCTGAGCATGTCATTAATATTTACTCCAGTGTATTTCTGCTCCTTTTGAAAGAGGGATGAACGAATGGTTTAAACAACTCAGTCTTTTCTTAAAGATTTAGAGTTTCCTGAATATGCCTCTTTTCAGATACAACACCGATTTGCTGCATAGTACGTACTCTTGCCCTCTCGTTGTACGATGGGCTTATTTCTTTTCCCTTGGAGATGCTCTAATTCATTACTAAAGTGTGTCTGAGTCTGTCTGGACATTGCTTCTACGGTGGCAACAGCAATAGGAAATACGGTGTTTCCCCGAAAATAAGACCTAACCGGACAATCAGCTCTAATGCGTCTTTTGGAGCAAAAATTAATATAAGACCCGGTATTATATATTATATTACATTTATTATATTATATTAAAGACCCGGTCTTATATTACAGTAAAATAAGACTGGGTCTTATATTAATTTTTGCTCCAAAAGATGCATTAGAGCTGATGGTCTGGCTAGGTCTTATTTTGGGGGAAACATGGTACTGTGATCTCCTGAAAAAGAAATTGGGCTGCAGATAGAACTCAGGTCTAGCCTAGAGGCAGAATGGTGGAATTAAAAGAGCAAAGCCTGGAGCCCTGGCTTTGTTCACTTCCTTTCTCTAAGCCTGTTTCATCTTTAAACTGGGGGTGATTGCGGGATTCACCTTGGGGCTAGGAGGATTGAGAGGATTAAATGAGATAATGCTTGTAGACTGCCTCGCACTATACTTCGCACTTATAAGAGCCCAATAAATGTTCTTGATTATTCTGTGAGTCTCAAGTGAGACAACATATGCTTTGTATGTGAAAACATTCTACAAGCTGTAAGGCACAATGCAAATGTTAGTTGTTATTCTTAATAGGTGGATGGTTTTGAAACTTTTAAAACAAATCTTGGGAGGCTTTCTTCTTGGAGCTGTCTGTCATAAGTCCCTTGCCTCAAAATAGAGCCCTGGAGGTTATGATTCAGCAGGCCCCAATGGAATGTGTATTCTCCTTCTGAAAAGCCACAGCGATACCTTGTGGATGCTAAGAATTCCATGAATCAATTTGAAAATCCCTGTCCTCTGTCCTTCCACAGAAAACATTTTCTCAGGTCTTCGGGAGGCCAGCACTCTGTACGATCCTTACTTTGTTGTCAGTTTTAATCAGTATTTTCAAATGTCACCTCCTCCCAGGAAAGCTCAGATGTCTTAAATGATTGCCTCCGTGTCCTGCACGTTACGTGAGTGAAAAGAACTCATGCGTTTCTGTGTCCTCTCTCTGTGTCCCTTCCCAGAGCACAATCATTGTGGAGAAGACAGTGCAGGACCTCCTGAATCTGATGCATGACCTGAGCGCGTACTCAGATCAGTTCCTCAACATGGTGTGCGGGAAGCTCCAGGAGTATAAGGACACCTGCATGACGGCCTACAGGTACAGCTTCTGTTGGGAGCTAAGCAAAGGGACTTTCACACCTGATGATTGCTCTGATTGGTGATATTGCCTCCATAACCCAGCTTGCCACCACTGTAGAGAAGGAACACCCTTGAGTTTGTCAAAGGACCGGATGAGAACGTGTGCCACAGAAATCGTCTCCTAGGTGCTTCTATAGTCATAACCACTGAGGGAATGAAAGGGACCTTGGGACAGAGCCACTTAGGATGGCCATTGGGTGGGTTAGACGATATGTCAGCCTTGATTTTCATGAAAGCCTAGAATCATAAGATCTGTCTTCCTTGAGGAAATTGCAGATCTTGATTGGTCCGTCATGTGATTCTAAAAGATCTTTAAAGGAAAGCAATTTCAAACTCTTAGTAACTGTTAATAATCTATAATATGATTTATTTTTACTTCTTATAAATGTGTTCCTCCTAATGTTTGATCTGTAGCCTTCCTGCTGTTATAAAAAGACACACTGTTTCCAGCATCAGTGGAAAAGAAAAACCATTGTTCTGAACTTGAAAACCTTTAGTTTTCCCTCTGATTTCTTTTCTCTGGGTTCAAAAATCTCTTTGAGTTTATGGAAAAGATCATAGCACTACTCATAAAAGGCTAATAATAGGAACAAATTATGGTCTAGTTGACAAGACCTGAAACAATTAGGAGAGAAAAGAATGTATAATGAAATACTGAATTTTATGTGGTATGTAATTAAGTAGAGATTTCATAATCAGGTACTACTTGTACAATACAGAATATAAGAGCAGAGGAAATAACATGTGAGAGAGAAAGAGTGATTGCAGTCCAGAAAGATTTCACAGACAGATACGTGCTGCAGCTTAGAAAGCCGACTGAGGTTGAGGAAGGTACCAAAAATAAATAAGGCATCACAGGGATGGGGAGACAGTATAGACATACTTGTCTGATATTCAGAGGGAGAAAATGAGGAGAAAGCTTGAATGGAACAGAGTTCCTAGCAGAAGGCAGTAGTAGATAATATTTGATAGGAAAAATAAGACCATATAACAAAAGGTCTTCAACAATAAGACTTGCAAATTTAGATGTTGTATAGTGGATGATACGGAGTCATCATAAGCGAGGCAGGAAGTAGTGGTTAGGAAAGATGAATCTGGCATTAACTTAGATGAATGTTTAGCCACCTTTATTCCAGACTAAGTAATGTTTATCCACAGTTACATCAGCCAATTAAAGAAAAGAAACCCAACCACCTCACTGAGATATGCTCTCCCAATAATATTTTACTTTTTTTGTTCAAAAATGATTCATAAAAAATTATATTTAGGCTTAAATCATACGTATCATCAATAATTATGTTATAATCAAGGTAACAGGAAATCTTAAATATTTTAGACTTTAATTTGTACAAACAATTTTTTGGCAGCAAACTATACTAGAGCAGTCAATAAAATACTTTCAAGCATGTATTGGATAAAATTCAGTGAGGAACTAAAATAAAAATAATAATTCAAAGAGAAAAATGAAAAATATCCAACTGTCAAAGAAGAGCTTATTTATATATATTTTGAAGGTATAATAGTACTGAGATTCCATTGGGTACACTTGAAACAATGATTATAAAGTGTCACTATTTATAATATGCCAAAAAATGCATCTTTTGCTACCATTTAAGCTCATGCTGAAAAATATTAAATATCAATTTTTAAATATGGGAAGGAGAATATCATTTTTCAAAATTCCTTTAAGGTATACACAGATAAAAATTTTAAAAGCCACTGCTCACGGGTAGCTGTCTAAGACTGGAATTTCTGGGCCACAGAAATTTCATATAGCTTGAAATCATAGGAATAGCTTGAAGTCTTTTCCTCCACATTTATGATCCTACCTCTCAACATGTCAAGTGAGGGGAAACTCGCTACCTCCGCAAAGCAGACTGGTCATTGTTGAACAGTTTCTTGTTTTGGAATGATATTCCCCTATCCATTGGACACAGTGTTTTTTTCTGGAGTGATTCCAAGTTAGTTTAATCTTTATACATTAAAACCCTTCAGATATGTGAAGATACTATCATGGTCCATTGAGTCTTTTTTTCCCTTAGACAGAACAGTGCTAGTTTCTGATGTGTCTTGGGTCTATAAACCATCCCAGTCTTCTTTCTCTGTTGCCCATTAGCCTGGCACTGCCTGTTCTAAAAAGGAGTATTCCAGCTGGGTCCCAGGTCTGCTTTTGGTACTTCAGCAAAACCATCACCTCCCTTGTGCAGGACCCAGTTTAGGACACAGCAACTTCTATTATATCCTATCATTGCGTATGTCGGCCATTGATTGAACATTTACCAGAGCCCCACACAGTGAGTGTGTGGGGATACAGAAGCCGATCAGTCACAGATTATATGCTTTCATGAGCTTGCACTCTTGGTGGAGGACAGAAAGGGAAATAGGGGACGAAGAAATAGGACATGTATATATCCACAGCATTAATTTGTGTCAGGAAATACGGCACGCTGCTCCAGGGGAAGGAAATGACCTAAGGAGGACGAGAAGGGCTTGATGAAGGACGTGAAATAGGCCTGGTGACGAATGAGGAGGATTTAGACAGAATCGAGGCCCATGGAGCTGAAGGAAGACAGGAATCAAAACGCCGTCGAGGAGGTGGGGGACAGTTGGAAAAGGAAGAGCAGGTGGTGAACGTTTTAGAAAGGAAGGCTGAACCAAAATGGTGGGGGACCCTGAATGCAGCTCCCGGAAGTGGCCTAAATGAGGTAGTGGGGAGCCACTGACGGTGAATGTGTACCAGGCGCAGACCCGTGAGCTACGGAGATTTTCTGAGCTCTGGGTCAGATGGATTGGACAGGCAAGAGTGTGGAGGTAGAAGAGAGAGGCAGTGAGTGCCTGGGTTAGAGGACAGGCAGGGACAATGGCAGGTAGGGACAGATCAAGTAAGGAGGTGAATTCATAGGACGTGGCCACTGGTTGGCTCTAGGGACTAAGAAACCGTTGTGAGGAGAAATAATCTTTGAAATTAACCCGCTCTTTTTTGTGCTGTATTTGTAGAGACTTTTTTTTTAATCTCAAATTCAAGATCTAATATTTACCCATTAAATTGAATATTACTTTCAGGTCATCGTTTTAGTCTATTGAGATATTTTGGAGTTCTCATTCTGTCATCAAAAATCTGAGCTATTCCTCCAAATTCCACATCCTTCTTGATTTTATAAGCAATCTTTTCATTTCCTTATGTATGTCATTTTTAAAAATGTTCAACAGGACAGGGCTAAATTGAGAATTTGGGGGGCATCTGTCTTGACTTCCTGTGAGATTGACATCCATGTATATTACTCAGTACTTCAGTTCATGTATTTTTCTAACTGTGAACCCAAGAGCAGGCCCTGAAGCGTAAACTGAATACCAGCGTTTCCACCTTTTACTTATATGACCTTGAACGATTACTCTGCCTCTCTGTGCCTTAATTTTTGCCATCTGCAAAAAGGGATAATAATAGTTTCTTTCGTTATAGAGTTGCTTTGAAAATGTCAATCTTTCTGAACTGTTTTTGGCAAAATAGTAAGCTCCCCCCAAAATGATTAGCTGCTATCTTGGTAATGACAGCGACGACAGTGACAAAGGTTACCTTTAGCACCATTCATGATAGTACCCCTTATATTTTATCATCTGCCCTATAAGAAACTGTTAGATTTCTTGCGGGTGTCCCCCCAGGCCCAGTCCTTTTAATGCAGCTAACCCTCCCTCATGTTTCCCCAAGATGGACATGTACAAGCCAGCGATGGACAATACTAGATGCTTGTTCAGGAATCCTCCTCTCCCTTCACTTTTAGGACCCACTGCTCCCTGCTCTGCCAAAACTTTTGTTAAGAATTCATATCTTGGACAGCTTATAGATTACCCTTGGGAACAAAGTCTCGACCTTGAGCCAAATTTACCATTTCTTCATTCAAGTCAGTGAGTTACCCACTGAGGAAAGGAACGAGTCATGTGACTTCATTGTAAGCTCTTCCTGTGAGAATCATTTCCTAATTGTTCACAAACCACCTTTACTAATATGTTCTAGAATTTTATTTATAATTCCAAACCCACCCAATTTCTGTAATTTACCTTCTTTTCTTTTATGAATATCAGGGTTGCTCTCAGGCGTTTTTCCCCATCTGCCAGGATATCTCGAGGATTATCAGCAGTGATTTTGTGATTATATGCTTTGAATTATTTCTGTGCCCCAAGTAATTGCTGTGCCTAAATTTATTAAACCTGTCAGAATATTCTTTAATCTCAGTAACCGTTGACACAGTTAATTACTTTATCCTTAAAACAATTCATTTACTTGGTTTCTAGGATTTCATTCATTCAACAAATGTTTATTGAGTGCTTAGACAAGAGTTTATAGACATAGCAATGAACCAAACAGACAAAATACTGCTGTCATAGAGTTTACATTCTGTTGGAGATTGAAGAGAGGACATACATGACTATAAGGAATTTTAGAAGGTAAGTACTAAGGGGAAGACATAGAGTAGGATGAACAGCCTGGGGCATATGGGAGATAGAGGTTGAAATTTAAACAGGGTGCCCCAGTAGGCCCTGTCAAATTGAGATTTGAGAAAAGTCTCAAAGGAGTTTTGGGAGTAGGAGGTCTGGAAAGAGTACCCTGGCAGAGGGCAAAGGCCATTGGGACTCTGCATGACATTTTTTATGAACAGCAGCCAACAGGGTTAGTTAGAGTCCAGTGATTAAGGGGGTGTTAGCAGGATGTCCAGAAAGGGCCAGCGGGCAAACCCATGTAGGGCCTGGTCGGCCCCTGTGGGGTGTTCAGTCTACTCTGAGTGAAATGGGAGCCGTTACAGGGCTTGTGCCTAGGAGCAGCATGGTCTCACTTACATTTTACAATATAAGAATTGAGGATACTGTCAGAGGACAAGGGTGGCCTATTGAGGTAATCCGGTAAGAAGTGAAGACAGCTCATACTAGCTGGTAGCAGCAGAGATGGTGAGAAGTGGGTGAATTCTGAAAGGGCTGGCCAACAGAATGCGCTGCCGGATTGGATATAGAGTGTGAGAGAAAGAAAGGTGTCAAATGTGACTCTTAGGAATTTTTTGTGACTGGTAGAAAGATGGAATTGTCAGCTATTGAGATGGAGGACATTGCAGGTTTGGGGGCAAGTAGGTCAGGGTTTAATTCTGGATGTCTCTTAGACATCTGTGTGGAGATGCAGAGTAAGCAGTCGGACCTATGCATCCAAAGGGGAGTGGCCTGGATGCATAGTCGGCAGCCATCAACATAGAAATGATGCATACAAACGGTATTTAAAACCATGGACTAGATGAAACCTCCACGGGAGTGAGTATAACTATGACAGAGAAGAGAACTGTGGACTTGAAGAAGTTCGCAAGATGAGAAACCAGCACAGGGCACCGAGATGCAACAATCAGTGAAATGGGAGGAAAATTTAGAGAAGGTGGTGTTCTGGGACCCAAGTAACGGGGTGGAGAGTGGAGGGCCGTGATCAGCTGGTCCAAATGCTGCTGCTCGGTCAGCATTAGAACTGACCATTGATGGGGTGATAAATTGAACAATGTGAAGGTCATTGGTGACCATCACAAGAGTCGTTTCTGTGGACTAGGCGGATTGAAACCCAGAATGGTGTGGCCTTAAAAAACTGGGAGAAGGGAACTTGTAAATGTAGGCGGAACTTTTACAGTGAGTGTCCCTGTGAAGGGGGACAGAGAACGGGGGTAGCAGCTGGAGAACTGAGGCCACGTGACAGGTTTGTTGTTGTTGTTGTTTTATGTGTTATTTTAAATAGGAGAAGTGTGTGTTTGTGTTTGAAGAAAGTTGTCTGGAAGAAAGGGAAAAGTATTGACATAGGAGAGAAAGCATGAATTGCCAAAATAATGTTTTGGCTACTGAGTGGGGTTGGGATGCGATGCCCAGCGGAGTGACTGGCTCCCGGTAGGAACACGGATAGTTTTGTTCACCATGGTCTGTCCTTATAGGAATGGAGTGTTTCTTTGTCATTTATATGCCACCATTTTGCCCCGACAGTGCAGCTGTGTCTCTGGTGTACTCATTCTTCTGGAAGCAGCCATTGCTTTTGGATCTTGGTATGTCATGGTCATCAAGAGTATCGTGATTCCTTCCTGCAAGAGACCGGCATACCACGTGGTATCCCTCTTGGCCAAATTCTCTGGAATGGTGCCTACTACCAGAACATTCCATATACAGGGTGGTATCTGGAGTGACTCTACCACAGTTGGGGAATTACAGGCCTAGGATGAATGATACCAGGGCTGGGAAAGGTAATTCTGGAAGCTTGGAGGGGAAATAAATAGAAAATCATTTATACGGTTGTTGTACAACAATGTATTCTCTCTCTCTCTCTCTCTCTCTCTCTCTCTCTCTCTCTCACACACACACACACACACACACACGTAAGCACGTGCACACACACACCATGTAGAACCCCATGGTGCCCCCCTCCCCAGTGCCTGTTATTTAATCTGGTTTTTCAGGCCAAGGGAGAAAGTGTTTTCTCATCATGGGAGTCTGAAGATGCAGAATGTCCTCACTTCCTCCCTTCCCACTTATTGCCCTCCCCCAGACTGGCACCTGCTGCGGAGTAATTAGGGCAGTCCTAATTTGGACAGCCAAATCCTGATTACAGTGAGAGGAAAAACAGGAAATGTTCTAGTTTTGCTGCCAGCAAATGACTGACTTAAATAGAAAGCCATATACAATTCAAATGATCCAAAATGATATAACACTGGGGAAGAAGGAAGAGAGCAGGGAAACATGGCAATCTGATTTTTTCACAGCGGATAGCTTTTACAGAAACGATCAAATCCATAAGCTCACAATGCCCTCTGCTGAGAGCTGGCGCGTTTTCCGTGTTTACCATGAGAACCTGAGCATCCCCTGGGAGTTTGGAGATCTGAGGAAAGGTCACAAACATCTCACCTTTCTGTGAGCACCTCACTCTGGAGAGAAAGACTGTGTTGTGTAGTGATGGCGTGTTATGTGCTTTGGATAAAGAGAGGTTTCCTAAAAGGGGAATGAGGACTCGAACTCTTTTCCTTAGTTAGTCACACCCCTTGGGGCTTGAAGGTGAACTTGGCTGTGTGTTCTCTACTGTACCGCGTTAGCAAGGAGGCAGTCGGTCTGTCAGTCTGTTACTTCCAAACTGAGTGCTTCTCTCCCTTTGCCCTGAGGTACAACCAGCAGTTTGTGTCCCTAAATAGTCATTTCAAAATTGGAAGTCACAGTTCTTCAAAGTTTCTGTTAGCATCAGTTCACTAAGCCGTATTTTTTGCCGACTTTTCTGCATTGGGGTGAGTCTGGTAGAGAATACAAAGAAAAAATCGTCTAGCCTTAGAGGCGTGATTGATCTAAGACCCAAGCATGTTTTAGTAAGAGAAGTCCACGCTCAGGGCCCACCTTTCACTGCTTCTCCTGGAGGACCGAGAACTCATGCCAGAGCATAAAGAGTGACATAGGGATAAACGTACACTTGCTGATGGCAGGACCCGGGTCTGGCACAGGGCGGACAGCTTACTGGCGCTCAGTATGTCTGTGAATGAATGAGGAATTTCCTGAACAGGAACAGGATGAGCAAGCTGTGGCCTAGCCTGTCTGCCATGATGGCTGGAGAGAAGGTGGAGAAATCAAAATGACTAACGTGGGCCATGTGGTTGGATGAGAATGTGCAGAAAAGGAGAGTTTTGAAAACTTCCCATACTAAAGAGCACGAGCACAGGTGTTGATGAGGAGGATGGCTTCCTCCATGATCAAAGTGGCGTTTGAGGAAATAGTAGCCCTACTGTGCTCAGAGCAGGGACTAGACCCCGGGCTGTGATAGCTCATGAAGCCCTTCAGGTTTCTTGTGTAGCCAGAGGCCAGGGTCCTGCAGGAAGGAGAGCCTAGCTGAGCTGCCGTGATGCCTTTGCCAGCAAACTAACTTTGAACCTCAAAAGAGCTGAGGGCACATGCCCAGGAAACCTCTGCAAGCTCCGTGCAAGCATGTCTTCCAGTTTGCCTGTGTTTCCCATGAATCAGCTCCAGAGTGATCAGATGTTTCTTTGCTCCTTTCCTATTTATTCTGCTCCGTCTTAAGGGATCTTTTGGGTTGACTTTGTGTTTATTTTGTTTTGTTTTAATCAGCAGTGTAGTATTTATTTGTTTGTTTGTTTGTTTTTTGTATCTCCCATTGTCGTTATCACTGCGTTGCTGGACGTGACACTGCAGTTTGGCCTGCCACAGGTCTAGCCATTCACAGTCGAAAATCGACTACAGCAGCTTCTTCCAGACCAGCCTTGTCCAGGGTTCATTTGTCTAGCTTGGCTCCTAGTTTTTGAAGTGTCGGAAAGATTGGGTCTGGGAAAATAAACACAGTGCCCCGACTGTCACCAAACAGTTGAATCCAATTAGCCCCACCTGCCCCTGGTTGTTTACCTAATGAAAGACGCAGCCTTCCAGCTGTGTCCTGGGACCAGGCGCACTCGCCCTTCCCAACTGTTCCAGAGAAGAAGCAATGCACATCAGAGCTAGTCAACACCGGCAGATGTTTTCCGAATGAAATTTACTCAGCTGTGACTAGAGGGTGGACCCTTCTCATGGCAGTTGTGTCACCTGTTCTAAGAGGTTTACCTATTTTCCTCTTCCTCCTGGGAACGGGTACAAATAGTTACACAGATGGTTCTGTCTGTGGCCCATTGAGCTGTGAATTAATTAATAGATTCTGGTTCTGGTAGTTGTAATTAACCCTACTGCTCTTGTGGAATAATTGTTGGAAGTTTAGCTTGCCTTTTTAGAGGCTATTTGGATATGTCCTGGGATTTTTGTAGTCCACACAGTACAGTTTGTGACAAAATTATAAACTAATAAATGCAATTGGTCAGGATGGAAACTTTGGCACTTGAATGAAAAATTCCCTTTATACTAATGGTATATTCCTAATCAATGCCAATATTTCCAATTAGAATACTTGGAATTGCATTTGGAATTGATGTTCATTCCAATATGAATTAATAATTTATTGTGGAGGGCAGTATATCGGTAGCATGTTAGGTCATTTGATTTACATTTTTTAATAAGACAGGATCTATGAATAGTAGCGAAGGCAGTAATAACTGAATTATTGAAGTAAACCAGTCTTCCAAAAAATACGTTAAGTAAATAGTGTGAGTACCTTTAACATAGTATCCCACTAAGAGATTTCTTTTTTCTTTCCATCCAGGGCTAAGATGAAAAATTCTAGGTCCCCAAAATGTGCAACACCATATCACACCTACAGACTCAAACTGTTTACTGAACCCCAGGATAGATGTGGGCCACTGTGGATGGACCCAAAGATTTAGATGCTGGAGAACTGAGTTGTGTTTGGGCTTCTAACTCTCTGGAGCAGAATTTGACCCGTAGCGTGAATATAAGATGGATTGAACCACCCAGCCAAGTTCTTTCCAGATATAGACACCAAAATTTAAATTTTATGTAATCTCCACATATCACAAAATATTATTATTTTGATTAACAAAAAAACATTTGAAAATTTCAACACTGTTCATAGCTTACAGGACATACAGTCAGCTGATGAGGCAGATTTGATCGATAGGCCATAGTTGGCCCAACCCATCATATGGGATAAAGTTTGAATTGTGAAGTTGTGGGTAATAAGTATAAAGGGCGAGATTCCTGTAGGCTGACACAGTCAACAAATTCTTCACAGAGAAACTGAGACTTCAGGGAGACTTTCCAGTAATAGACCACCTAGGAACAAGTGGAATAGAAGGAGAAGGCTTGTCAGTAATCATCCCTTGGCTCATTAGTTTTGTGAGTCACGACTTTCTATGTTGGATTTTATTTCAGAGCGGAACACACCTATATTCATTTTTCTGGTTTGTATTGCATTCAGAGAGGTATGGTGAGAGCCTGGCAGATGCTCTGTAACTTGGTCAAAATGCCAAATGGCTTGATAGCTCACCTACGTTATTTAGTGCAGAGAAGAAGTAAAGGAAAAGCACTAAATTGGTTTTAGTTTAATGAGTTATGTAGACTCCTGAAACTGAAGAGGGCTTATTTTTTATCTCCAGTTCAGGTCTTACACACTCACCCAACACCAGGAATTGTGCTAAGCACTACAAGCACGAAAACTAATGACAAAATAAACTCTGTCCCCGGAGAACTCGTAAAGAAGTAAAGGGGGGACCACTGAGAGTAGAGGTTACGTGTAAGGAAGTGGTTCTCCCCCTTGGGTTCACACTCGAATTGCCTGGGAAACTTGGAAACATTCTGATGCCTCGGTCCCATCCCCTGAGATTCTGATTTACTTGGTCTTGGGTGTGGCCTGGGCATTTCGTTTTTAAAAAGCTCCCAGATTATGCCAATGTGCAGTCAAGGTTGCAAACTTCTGGTATAAGGGTGCTGAGGCACAAAAGGTAGGACTCAACTGTCCTAAGGGAAAAGCCAAGTTAATGCTTGATCAGCAGAGGCAAACAAGGAAGATGGAAACAAACAAACCAAAAGGCTCTCTGGGCAAAGATAATACACAGAAGCAGGACACAGTAGATCTCATCCCAAGCCCTTTTGACTACTCCTTATGGGTAAGGTGTTCAGCCGCCACAGGCAGGGGTTTGCAGGGCGGTAGTGAAGCAAGACAAAGGAGGAAAAGCATTGCTGGGGATGAAGCTGAAAGGGTAGACGTTCACGCCTTGCTAAGTTTGACTTGGTCTTAGAAGTAGGAATCGGTGACGAGTTCTACAGAGGAGAATAGGTGATTCTATTTGTATAATTTTAGAAAAACGACTCTTCTGACTAGAGTGATGAGTTGGACTCATGGTCTTGAAGCTCCAGGCATGACACTGAGTTACAGGGTTACTGCCAAAACCAAGTAAGAAGTGATGAGGGTCTAAATATAGGTTCATGGCCATGAACCTGGACAGGAAATGGCAGATTTATAGATATTGAGGAGGTGGGATGGCAGGATGTGGTGACTGGGAGCCAGTAGGATGACCCTGAGTTCTGACCTGAATAGCAGGATGGATGGTTGGACTGCTGACCAAAGTAAGGAATACCTGATGTTTAGTGGGAAAGGGAATGATAACAATATGTGACTTAAAAAGTATTTTAAATATGTAGCCAAATTCAAAAGGAAGAAAGAATTCCCCAGATGTCTCAAATGAAAAAGAAACTAAAAGCCAGAACCACAAGCCAATGTTGAAGTTGAGAGGCCCACCAAGGTGTCAGGAGCACATGTAGAGGTCGTCATCTTAGCCTGTTGGAGCTGCTGTAGCAAAATACCGCAGACTGGGTGGCTTATAAATGACAGAAAAGTTTTTCTCACAGCTCTGGAGGCTGGAAGTGCCAAAAGGGTTGGGTGAAGACCCTCTTCCGGGTCACGGACTTCACATTGTATCCTCACATGATGGAAGGAGCTAAGGAACTCTGTGGGGTCTCCTTTATAAGAGCCCTGATTCCACTCATGAGGGTTCCACTCTCATGACCTAATCACCTAACACTCTCTTGTTGATGTTAGGATTCCAACATGGGCATTGTTTTTTTGGGGGGGTTGGACACAAACATTCAGACCATAGCAAAGGTCAAGACCTAAATAAGGGCTGAGATTTCAACACCTGAGAGGAGTTGTATCTGTGCGGAAGTTATGTAAGGGGCTATTCCATTCACGAATGGAACTAGGAAAAGTTGGGCTTGGGAATTGAGCCATGCCACTTGGAATCAAGAAAGTGGCCCCTGAAAGAAATCAAAATCCCACTCATGTGACATGTGTAAGGACCTCAAATTGCACTACTCGTGTAGGGAGAGACACTTTTAAGCAAAAAAAAAACCCCACTCCACTTATTTGGAACTAGTGAAGCATATAGGATCCAGAAGAGACAAATAATGCAAACTACCTAAGAGTAACATCTCCAAAACTCAGGGCAAACGTGGGACTCTGGCAAGACACAAGTCCCACTGAGGTAGAGCTTGCAGAACAAAATAGCGGACCACATGAGAAAACACACCATCATGAGAAAAGAAGGAAAATGCAACAAATAGGACATTTAGCATCCAAAGAACTACCACGAAATATAAAGCCACATAAAGCCCCTTTAAAAGTGCTGCTTTTAAATATTCAAAGAGATGAAGGAGTAGAATCCATCATACAAGAGCAGGACTTTTTGGAGTGGATTTGTAAAAGAGAAGAATAGAAAATCTGGAAATTAAAAATATATTAATTGAAAAATTTTCAAAAAGCATTAGATGGGTTAAATCATCAAATAGGTCCTGGATGGAGAGTTCATGAATGAAAAAAGTGAAGTCAGTGAAGGAAAGACAGGAGCTTTACTGAAGAGAAATGCTGGATCAAGGAAGAGATCCAACCATTCATTTTTTGAAACATTAACAGGGATTTGGGGAATATATTGAGACATACAGTATTCCCCCCTAGCCACGGGGAATGAGTTTTAAGATCCCCCAGTGAATGCCTGAAACCACAGACAGGACCGAACCCTATGTATGCTGTGTTTTTTCCCTATACATACATACCTGTGATACAGTTTAATTTACAAATTAGGCACAGTAAGAGATTAACAACAGTAACTAATAGTAAAATAGAACAATGATAACAATACCCTCCAGTAATTTTTATAGTTTTCAGTCCAAACTGATTCCTGAATCTGTGTAACTGTCCCTGACTTGCAGTAAATGGCTGGTGTCACTTGTTGCAGGGCACCCTGTGCTCAAGCCCTCATACAGGCTCGGTGTTTTCTGGAGCAGCACGCTGCTGCTGCTTCAGTCAGAACTCGGTTGTGTTCCTGCCTTCCACCCACACATTTAATGTCTTTTCCATCCTAACTAAGCTCTCATCACGCACTGTGGCCAGAACTTTTGCAGTTCGAGGTGCAACAGCAAAACTAGCCTGAATTCCTTTTACCTTCTTCACAGTTTCACAAATAGAAGTTTCATTCTTATCGCAGACCTTAGCAACCTCAGCATACAATTTTTTTTTTTCATTCTTATTAAGTCTGGAACTTTAACCTTTTCACTTAAAGGAAGCACTTTACGGCTTCTCTTTGGCATATTCTAATTACTGGCATCACTACTCTCACACGTTGGGGCCGTTATTAAGTAAAATAAGAGTTACTTGAACACAAACACTGAGGTACCACGATAGTTGATCTGATACGTAATCAAGACAGCTAGTAAGTGACTAATGGGCAGGGTGTGTATACAGAATGGACACGCTGGGAAAGGGGTGATTTTTGTCCCAGCTGGGATGGAACGAGAAAGCACGAGATTTCATCCCACTACTCCAAAAGGCTCACAGTGTAAAACTTATGAATTGTTTATTTATGGAATTTTTCTATATAATATTGTTGGACCATGGTTGATTGCAGGTGACCGAAACCATGCAAAGTGAAGCCAGTGAGTGATAAGGGGGGACGACTGTACTAGGTATACAGGAAAAGGGATAATTGGGGGTGAGAAACCATCCCCACAAGCCTAAGTACAAGGGTTACTGGAAGTGAATGAGGATGAAACAGATTTGAACGTACTTCCGTGGGGGATCGGAGGTGGAATATTTGAGAGTATGGAATTAGGTCCCCTCCTTTCTCTGACAGATAGAAAGATTGTGGGGGATAAGTAGTGAGGAGATAAATAAAGGGCAAAGGTCTAAAAAATAACCATGGAGGGAAATGCAAGAGAAAGTTGATCAGAGACATAAAAAGAATGCCAGAGCGCATGAAGGGTTCATCTGGAATGGCCTATCATAAATTTGAGGTGGTACCATTCTATAAGATTGCATCCATCACCCCATGTACAAAAGTGTGAACGTGAGATTGTGGGATTCCTCCATACATATGTCCTAAAAGATGCAAGAAAAATAACAAGGGGGCAGGGGTATTGAAGGTACCAGTGTAATTTGAGAGATTAGGGAAGAAAGTTCTGTAGTCTGATTTTTGTATAGCTGGCCATAGTTGCTCTTAGAAAACTTTTGCTCACAGTGAGTTCGAAGAATTCTAGAAATCAACTGTGGTCCTCTTACGATTCTCTCTTATTTTTCAGAGAACCATGTTACCTTGAGTGTTGTTATTGTGAGTCAGGGTTTTCAGCTTCAACTGCTATTGTCTACAAACATTGAATTGTCTGTTGGGTAAAGGAGATTTTATCCTCCAGACATGGAGATACACCATATACATATATTGTATATTTAGAAATGCATCACATCCCCCCATATAACCCTGATTCCCAAATAAACCCCTGGCTGAGGAGGAGGGGAAAGCCTCCTGGGGCTGCGTTCTCGACTTCAGAGGAGTAGCCAGCTCATTAGCACTCCCTTCATAAATAACTGTCACTTCTGTCACCTGGAACTGCTGATGAAGACTTTTAGACCACTCGCATTAGCGATGGGGACAGAAATGGTGAACGGAAGAGAAGCTTTTTAATTAAGTTGAAATTGAACATTTAAAATGAATTTCCAGGTGCATCCTGGTAAGAGCAGTGTTAATAACCACCCCCGGGCCTGTTAAAGGATTTGAAGCCTGTCAGCTCCAGGTCACTCGTCAAAGCCCACTGGAGAGAGCAATAATCAAAGACTTGTCTGCCTGACATCAGGGTCAGAAGGTGTCTCTGTGATGGTAGATTTGCTTTGAAAAGAGGGGTGCCCACAGTTCAGAAGATACCTTCAAGTAGCACTAATTGGTAGTTAAACCAAGAAGTCAGAGAACAATCCTTTGTGACACTTCTGTCACCCTTCAGGTACCATTTATGTTGTCATTTAATAGCATTTAGTATATGGTGGCCCCACTTTATCTGTTTAACATTTTTCTTGGAAGATACCACCCCCCCCAAACCTACCATCCACTTTTACTTGCCCTATGGGATTAACTATGATAAAGGGAGATGAATTAGTATTATTAGCTTTCACAATTACTCAACAGTGAAGAAACTAAGAATGAAATCTAGAATGAATGGGTGTCTGTCATGCGGGAGACCCTGCGGGGTCTCTGCTCCCGCTCCCCATACAAGAACGCAGGACATGGTGAGGCCAAAAAGGAACACCCATGGAGCCACAGATGGGGGAGTCATACCACTGTATTCTCTCTGGCGGCACTATACTCTCACTGGAGGCTGGATCCACACTGTCCGCAAACCGCCATCCACACTTGCCAGCCCAGCCGCCATCTTCTTGCTAGCCCCCATTTTTCCTCTCTCTTCCTTTCTCCCTCTCTTCTCTCTCCCTCTCTTGCTGGCGTAGCCACAGCAGTTATATTAGTGGCCAATGGCTCACTGGTTACAGCTGACGGCCAACTAGCCACAGCTGATGGCCATGCAATCACAGTTGGCCATTTACTACCTGAGCCAGCACCTGTCTATGTGAGGCCGAGAGCCTGGAAACTGCTTTCTGGGGCTCTGCCCCCACAGTGTCACTGCCCCGAACTCAGATAATGGAGTATGTTAGTAAGAGAGAGAGGGTGCGATATCGTTTCTGTGTAGTAAAGGTGAAAAATGCCAGCTGTCTACCTAGCAGTGTGTTCAAGTGTCTCTCTTCTCTGCTGGTTGTGTTTAGGGGCATCGTGCAATCGGAAGAAAAACTTGTCATCAGTGCATCTTGGGCAAAAGATGACGACATCAGCAGACTCTTGAAATCTCTACCAAATTGGACTAACATGGCTCAACCCAAACAGCTGAGGCCAAAGAGAGAAGATGAAGAAGATTTTATAAGGTAAAAGGTCAATTTTCTAAGTTGTACTAAACTTGGGGAAGAAAAACACCTGTTTAGCTAATGCTTTCTCATGTGAAATTTTGTCCAGTTCTAGATATCATGCAGCAATTAACTGAACTTAGTCAAGTCTTGTTGCACCTCATTTCCCATGCAAATATGCCTGTGCTCAAAAATTTAGAAGGACGGGATTAATAGGAATCAAATTTGGAGCATTGCTAAATTGAGTCAAAACATATTTTAATTTGTAGGTTGTTCTCCCTTCAAATATAAGTATATAATTAATTTTGTGTTATAATGAATCAACTATAGTTCATTCATTCATTCATTCATGCAGCAAATCTGTATTGACCTTATTATGTACCATGCCTTGGAAATACGACGATAAGAAAAGTTCCTACCCATCCAGAGTATGTTACAGTTGTTTTCAGGGTGTTGTTCAGTTCATAGAACCGTTAGTTGAACTTTCTGGAACTACATATGTACTTCTCATGTGTGTTCATGTACATGGTATTACCTCTGAATGTTTTCTGCGTTTCTTGACAAAAGTAAAGTCTCTTTTTCAACTTTCTCCCTCAACATTTACCAGTGTACAATTTGAATAATCTACTTACCCATGAAAATGTAGCCTACTTTGCTGAAGCCACTCATTTTCACATGGCTGGCTTGCCACAGCGAAACATTTCACCTCTGTCATTTTAGAGCTTTGTCAAGTAGAAAAAAATAATGAAGGTAATACTTTGGCACACTAAAATTAAGTTCATTTTTATTGTTTTTCGCCTAAAAAGTGAATAAATAGTGAAAATAAAATAAAAGCTCTTTAAAGAAACAAAGACCAGAAAAGAAGTATTAGCCAATATCTTACTTTTAAGTTTTCATAGAACTGTGGGCTCATCTCTTTCTCAGATGTAGGTCACAACTGTAGATAAATAGGTCTTTACTGCTCACAAAGTTAATTATATTCATACTGTAGTGCCATATTTTACCAGAATGTTATTATGAAAATTTGCTATAGGGCCATTTAAAACTTTCTCAAATCATGATACTCAAAAATTCACCTATAATTTAACCTACAGCCTTCCTATTTATGTTTTTCTTCTTCATTACTCACATTATCAAAGAGAAACTTGTCAACTGGTTATTTTGATATAAGAAAACTATATACATATAGTTTTTTTATTATTATTAATAGACTTTATTTTAGGGGAAAGCAGTTTTAGGTTTATAAAAAAAATTGAAAAGCACAGAGTTCCCATGTATCCCCTCACTAACCCCCAGTTTCCTCTATGTTTGACATGTTGTATTAGTGTAGTACATTTGTTACAACTGACAAGCTAACATTGATACGTTATTATTAAGTAAAGTCTATGTTTTATGTCAGGGTTCTTTCTTTTCATTGTATATTCTTCCGATTTTGACAAATGTGTAATGAATGTATCCATCATTGCAGCATCATTCAAAATAATAGTTTCACTACCCTAAAAATCCTCTGTGATTTTCTTGTTCATCCCTGCCTTCCTGTCCCTGAACCCTAGGCCATCACTGATGTTTTTTTGTGTGTTTTTTTGTGTTTTTACTGTCTCCATAGTTTTGTCTTTTCTAGAATGTCATGTAGTTGGAATCATACAGCCTTTTCAGACTGGCTTATTTTGCTTGGCTATATGCACAAAGGAAAGGTTCCTCCGGTCTTTTTGTGGCTCGATAGCTCTTTCTATCTTTTTATTTTTTTAATTTCTGAATAGTAGTCCATTGTTTGTCCATTCACCTGCTGAAGGACATCTTGGTTGCTTCCAAGTTCGGGCAATTCTAAATAAAGCTGCTGTAAACTTGAGTGTGCAGATTTTTCTATGGATGTTAATTCATTGGGGGTAAACACCAAGAAATGCAATTGCTAGATCATATGGTAAGAGTATGTTTAGCTTTGTAACCGTCAAACTGTCTTCCAAAGTGGCTGCACCATTTTGCATTCCCACCAACAGTGAAGGAGAGTTCCTGTGGCTCCACATCTTCCTCAGAGTTTGGTGTTGTCTGTGTTGTGGATTTGGGACATTCTAATAGGTGTGTGGTGATACCTCATTGTTTTGATTTGTATTTCCCTAGTGGCATACAATGTTGAGCATCTTTTCATGTGCTTATCTGACATCTATATATAAATATTTTTTTAGGGGAGCTATCTGTTCAGATCTTCTGCCCAGTTTTTAATTGGGTTGTGTGTTTTCTTATTTTTGAGTTTTAAGAGTTCTTTGTATATTTTGGATATAAATTTAATCATATTATCTGGCTTATTTTACCGAACATTATGCCTGAGAGATTTGTCCATGTTTGTGCGTTTAGACATGGTTTGAAAACAAATTGCATTTGTTTTCACAGAAGGAAAAAAAAATCTTATAGGACTAGTTTGTTTTGCATGTGATTGATTCTTTCCTCTTAATCTGTCCTATTCTCTGTCCTGATTAGAAGTTGAAAGCAAAGTAGGAGAGAGTACTCTTCATTGATATTCCAACGTGGTAGAGTTGACAGAGAGCCTTGATTTAGCACATTAGAGGACCACTGAGCATGTGCAGCCCCAAAGACTGAAAAGTCACTCTCCTCCTATAATTAGTTTTTAGAGCTTAGAGGGCTCTTTGGCACCTGGGTGAATATAGACTCCAGTGCCCTTTACACTGAATAAAGGTTATATTCCCTTCATTACTAAACGAGGCCTTTTCCTAGCCTTGTTTTTTAACTAAAAAATAAAATGTATTATTTCCAGGCTTAACTTTGGAGAGAGGGGAAAAGAAATAGGTCAAGCCAGGGCTTTAATAGAAGAAAAGAAAAATAGCAAATATCCTTTTGTTCCCAAAGAAGCTGAAAGCAGGCTTTCTAGCCCATTGTCTTTGCACCTGTCATGTATATGTATATATTTATTCTTTTGAGACTGATAAAAGCAGCCCTACTTTCTAGAGATGTAATTAACAGGGATAAGGAGTCGGGAGAAGTAAAGAGGGTGGGGAGGGGTTGTCTAGGAGTTGGGGAGGCCGTGTGTATTAGAAAGACTGTCCTTAAAAAAATCTATTAGCCCATTTCACTCAGGACTCCAGAATATCAAAGAATAAGAATCCTTTTTCTAGAGCCTTAAGTGGATAGTGTGATTGGCAGGACCAGGACCTAAGTTCTCAGGTGATACAAGTGAGAGACTATATGAAACCTACAAATTAGTCTTGAACTCTAGCAGGCAGAAATATGAAGGATAAAGAATTACGTTTCTGGAAAGATTGTGCCATCTATTGCAACAGTCACAACAATCACAGTCAACAGTGCTTGGCACTGTTCAGCGACGTTAGGCGTTTTCAGGTACTGTTCTTCCCATTCAACAGATAAGGAAACTGAGGTGCAGAAAAATTAAGCTCCCCCAATACACAGAGCCACGAAGTGATGTAGCTAGGTGTGCTCAGCTGGCTGCCACCTATGATTAACCAGCCTAAAAACGGATCAGGAATTTGTTTTCAGACATTTGAGTTATTCCTTCATTTTCAGTGATCATCATAATCTTGACTGATACCCTCATCATTTTATACTAATGTCACAAACATTTATCATATAGGTGCTTTTACTCTAGATGTAGTGTGTTATCAGTAGTATCCATTGTATTGTATTTCATGTATTACATTGTTGTGGGTTGTCTCCCTCCCTTTTCAATTACAGGTTCCTAACACAATACCCAGCTATTGGAGGGAGGAGGGGACAGTATATTGAACCCAGGAATGTAGGGGCTTTAAAACTGATTGTCTTGTCTTTACTCTTGAGTTTTTTGTTTGTCTAATCAGAGAAAAGAAAACCGAAAATAATCATTATTGAATAGGCAAAGAAGGTAACACAAAAGGAATGACAATATAAAAATGATATAAAATAAATTATGCAGGTTTCAGATCGAGTGTGATATAGTCCTGAATAGGGAAGAGAAACTAAAGGACATTTTCACTATTTTCAGTTTTTGAGTTGTGTAGAAGATAGTCTTTTATTTCGAGAATCAAATGAGGCATATGTTTATTAAGACTGCTTTTTGTTGTGTTATGAAATTACCAGGTCAGTATGATTAAAGAACAGCAAAATATTGTTTTCAAAAAGCAAAGTGATTCCTAAGATTTTGTTTGGCCTGAATTCTATCTATATTAAATGCTTGATGGAAAAAATAAAAAAAGCCTAAATAAAAGCACAAAGCAGGTTTGCACTTTTACCTTCTTTCTTTGGGACCATAATCATTCGTGCATCACAGATCCATAAGTGTTGAATGAATGCAACTGAATTGAAAAAGAGAAAGCATCACCCACGCTTCAAATGAAAAGGATACATGTAAAGAATTGTGAGCCAAATCCCCTAATTGGAAGGAAATGCCTTCAGAGGCTTCGTACATGTCACATGTATAGGAACATGTTCTTTTGGATGCTCGGGCCTGAGTTCTAATTCTCAGTACTGCCATTAACTAGTCGGTTTTATTTTGTTTTTCCCTTTGGTCAGTCGTTACACCCCTTCACTTTCTTCATATAACTGAGATTAGACAATTAAGAGACGCAGAACCCTAGTAGACCTAGGAATGTATTTGGATGTAAACACAGTATGAATAAAACAGAGCATATATTTTCAGAAAAATTCCACCTGGAAATTTAAAGGCTTCTCAAAACAACCTAAGCAACAGCTATTAAAAGGTACCAGATGACTATAATTGTTGAAGGATCATTAGTAAATTTGAAGGAACAAGTAAAGATCGAGTGCCGGAAAATAAGACTTTAGCTTGAACAAAATGTTTATTAGAACGGAGACATTTATGTCACTCTCTGTGCATGCTTAATATGACTTTAAAACACAATTAGAAATGGAAAGGTGAATCAGAAAACGTGAATATATTAAATAAGTAGAAAGGGTAGAAAATACTTTGCTAAAATGTTCTTTTTCCCTCAATTAAACAAGATGAAGGTCATGGATAGAAGTAGGACACTGCCAGGCAAGATTGGATGAGACGCAGACTTAAATCTCAAAATTAAACAGAAAAGACAGGTAATTAACTGGAGACTCAGCTACAAACATATCAATTAATGTTCAAGAAGATTGAATTAGGCACTTTGTTATTATATCAAAATAATATGACTTTTAGAAGCATGATTGGCAGGAAGTGAAAAAAAAAACCTTAACATCTCTCCTATACGTTGCATAAATGCTGGTCTATTTAGACAATTAGGTGAGGGTTGTAATTATCTGTTAGTATCATATAAAAGTCACTCTAGAGTATTTTCTATATTTTATTTTTGTTTGACTTCAAGTCATGCAATTTTTTTTTTTTTTTTTTTTCACTTCAAGTTACGTCTAATACCATTCTTCTTTCTCTTATTTGGAATCTTAATAAAAGAAAAAATGATAATCCCTCTAATTGAGTCCCACTCAGCCCTTCAGAAAGCGAGGCTGATGGTGACATCTGTGCCATTGTGGAGAAAAGGACATCTGCCATCTAGCCTGGGCAGGGGCAGGAAGGGGTGTTCCTGAGACGGGGGGACAAGCGGAGCCCAAAACCACTGCTGGGAGGAGTGTGCTGCCATCCTCCTTACCCAGCCGCCTCCACGGATGGCTGCTCTCTGAGGCCGTCTCACCTCTGTCTTTCTTTCCCTATTGAACTTTTCCAGGTTCCCCGTCCATCCGGCCCTTTCCTACCTATCTCTATGTCTTCGCCTTGCCCATTCCTCTTCCTGGAATGCCCTCTGTTCGTCCCACGCCCACCTCGTTCTGTACCTGCCCAGTTCAGCTATTCAACATTCAGCTCCAACATCAACTCTTCCCTGAAACCTTCTCCCCTGGACACCTCACCCTGCTTCCCTCCTCGGTTAGGAGCTCCCCTTGTGGGGCAAGTAAAACAAATAAGCATTTAGCTCTTGCTAGAGGTAAAGATGTGTAAACCTTAGAGAGAGAGACTAATATAAAAACGAAACATTATGTAACTACATTAGGAATGGGAAAGGGGGATATTTGGGGGTGACGGGAGAGGGCATAGTAATCTAATTAATTCCTCACCCATCTATTGACCAAGAGGTCGGAAGAAAATGTCTAAAATTAATACGTCAACAAGCAGCTGTTTCCACAGATTATGTAACGAGGTGGCTATAACCACTGGAAGAATTAGAAATAGTTTTGTTTTTAAAGTTATAGGTACTTCTTTTGGGTCACAGGACTCAGGATGGGGAGAATGGGACGGGGGTATCACTGCTCATCATTATAGGTGATTTAACCGTGAGAAATATTACTTAGGTTTTAAATTTATATTTGCTTAAAAAACAATGTCCGCACATCCTATGTTTTTATTCCTGAAAAAAAAAATCTTAAACTATTTTCATTTTTCTGCCAAGTTTATTCAAAGTATTTACTCTTCTCTGTAGTATCTCACGTTACCCCTGGGATTCCCATCTTTTTTGTCTTTCTCCTAAGATCCCCACACCCCCACCCATGCCTCAATTACTTCTCCCTCTCAGCTCCAAGAGAGCTTCCTCAAAGATGTGATATTCAGTTGCTAAGTTTGGGATTATTGCCTTTGCATGAAATCAGTTGTTTGGTGCCTCTGCTCTTTGACTAGTTTCTTCAAAAGCACATTGTAGGACACTTTGAGAAATAACCAGAACGGTCAATCAACTGGAATACTCAGACAAGGACGTTCAGTGCTGGATAAATTTTGACTTTTAAATCTGTAATCAATCTTGGTTGTTGAAAAACCAAAGTATATGGTCAATTTATGATAAGTAATTATTGGTTATTTTAATCCTGTGTGTAGACCATCTGTTCTGAAGCTTAAGAAATGTTCTTTATGGAAAACTATTATTATTTGAAGAAAGGCATAATTTGTAGTGGCTCCTGGCAGGAAAACTGCATTCTTCTGGGAGTCCCAGCACCTACAGAAAAAAGCCTTGCACCTTATTGTTTGTCTCCACTGTTGCGTGAAAACGTCCTACAAAGAAAGTTAAGTAGCCAGGCTTATTTGAGTGGCTTGGCTAAAGAAAGCCATGTTCGTGTTCTAAGCTCACAGCATTTCAGTGCAACATTAGCCCAAGTGGAGTGTCTATGGGAACTCTGAGCAGATGCCATCAGCCTGAAAATAATGTGCTGTTTCAGTTAGCTCTTTGCTTGTTGTTACCTCGTATCGATTTTCATGGGCTCTTTCACAGTCTACTCACCGATCCATCAGTGCACTCCCCTACTTGGTACCAAAAAGGGGTGCAGAGTGTGGAGAAAACCCTGTGACTGAGCCTTGCATTCCGTCTCCACCTGGTCCCCAATTCTCTGTGTGTCTTTAGCCAGATCCCCTCCCTCCTCTGCAGCTCTGTCCTTTATCTGTAAGTGATAACTTTTGATTCTAGAATTTATAGGCTGGTTTTTTAGTGAATGTGTGTCTGTTTGTTCTAACTGGCATATTAGGTCATATTTAATGTCTAGTAAAGGGTTTTTATGTTGTATATTTACACTTTAGGTTGCAACCCTTTGTATGATCAGTACACCTAGTGTTCTCTGTCCATTTTCTGGAATTTTGGGTGTAAGTATTTTTTAGCTACTCCTAAGCATTCTAGTTTTAGTATGTTTACATTTACGGCATTTTTTTCTCATCATTTATTTGATGTTTCAGAATGACAACGTTTAATTTTAAATCTGTTTTTATAAGAAAATGTAGTCAACTCTTTGATGATTGTTATTTTCTAGAAAAACATTGTCATATAAGCAGAGGGTGCCTGTAAAGGCTTATGAAACCAAGTTCCTAGATAGAGTCCATATTCAACACTGAGATCAAAGGTGTAGGTTAATGAGGAGAGCGTTTAGCTGGGATTATTGGTCTAGAATTTTGGGGTTGAGTGCCAGGCGCAGAGTGAGTCACACAATAGTTGTTCAGTAAATGCTTGTTGAGTGAATGAATGTCTGTAGTCATGTACTACTTGATATACAAGTAATGGATTAAATAAGAAGGGTAGCACAGAAGTCATCTTAGAATATAGGGTGTGTAATAGCTCAGGCTGCCGTAACACAATACCACAGACTGGAGGGCTTAAAGAATAAATTTATTTTTCAGTCCTAAAGGCTGGGAAGTCCCAGATCAAGGCGCCGGCCAATTCAGTTCCCGGTAAGGGCTGTTTTCCTGGCTTGCGAAGGCTTGTTTTCTTGCTGTGTCCTGGTATGTCAAAGAGAGAGAGAGGGAGAGAGCGGGAGAGGGAGTGAGAGAGAGGAAGATCTCTCTTCTTATAAGGGTACAAATCCCACCATGAGGCCTCCCTTTCATGGCTTAACTACCTCCCAAAGATCGCTTTTGTGATTTAGGGCCTCAATATATGAATTTGGGGGCGCGAGGGGGGGGGTGTTCATTTCAGTCTAAAGCAAAGTGCAAATACTTAACTGTTTACCTAAAATCTGAGCTGTCATTTTATGTTAGCGATTGGAAATTAGAGAGAAAAAAGCTACCTGTTTAATGTAGAGAATGTACTGTTAGTAATACAGACAGAAGAACAAAAGTTGCACTGCAGGGGAAGAAAAATAGTAAACCTAAAACTCTAATTATAGAGAAAATTTTAAGAATTTCTTGTCACATGACATGCAGTTCTGAGTTCCTCTGATTCTGATTAGTTCCACTAATCTACAACAGTCTCGTCAACTCCCTCTATTTTTCGTGACATGGAATCCATTGATAGAGTCTAAGCCAGTTACCAAGCTGGCACCTGAATTTACCTGTTTCTTGGTGATTATATCCAGATTGAACGTTTCTGTCAAGAACACGCATAGGAGATGTTTTGTGCCTCCCACTGCATCGCGTCACATAAGTCTGCCTGTGCCGTTGCTGGCAGTGCCAAGCTTGCCATTTGGTTGAGGTCGTCCCCGCCAGATCTCCCCATTGTCAGGTGCATTTATCTCCTCCTGTGATGAACTAGTTCTCGGTGGGGTGATAACTTGAGACCGTGTGATTTTCCTATTTCCTACCAACCTTTCGACCAGTAGTTTTAGCATCTTTGATGAACTTTGCCTGAAACATGTATTTGCTGACATTCTTCTGTTAAAAACTTTTCCTCTTCCTCCCTCTTTCCCTCCCCTCCCCCCTTTATATCCTCATCTCATTGACGGCTTTCAGTTAGTCACTGCTGTAGGCGTAATTGGGAAGAAAGCCTACGAATGGAAGATGGGTGGTAAATGAATCAAAAGTGTTTTGACTGGACGGTGCAGTACTCTTTAGTATCCTTAGCTCCCTCATATTAATGTAGACACTTGGTGGAGAGTCAGTCTTTGTGCTGCCACATAACAACGATTAAAGTGTTTGAAGATGATCGTGCTTGATTGCAGATACTTTCATTAGCCTACCTACATGTCTCCTTTCTTTTACACGTTCAGGATGGGAGAGCTGGGGGCAAGTGGCTGCTTTCATTCGCCAGGAAGGCTCAGAAACAGCAAGGAATTCAAGCATTGCTAACCTGTGATTGCATGAAGCAATTCCATTTTCTTGGGTCCACGCTTTTAACAATTTGTTGTAGCCATTACTAACGTCTCACCCGCTGGAGCCTGCGTGACTTAAGAACATGACTAAAGTAATGGAATAACTGGCAGTGAAGGGCGTTGTGATCTTTTTCTTTTTCCTTTTAGGAAAGAGTGCTCTTGTGTCTCTCGTGGTTCCTTTCTCTTAATAAAAGCTCTCTCTGCATATTTTTCTGAGCCACGTATAGGTGACACATCCTGTGACAAAGGAACAAACTTAAAACATAACTATCCCCTTCGTCCCTCCATTTAAAAATTAATTTCAAATGAAGACTGGGAGACAGCTAACTAAATGGTCGGAGGATCAGGCCACTAGTGGAAAGGCTTCTGATCGTTGGTAAACCCAGCCCGTGGATCCAGCTGACCACCTGCTAGGGGACGATTTGTGACCCAGCTGAAGCAGCGCGTCTGTCCTCAGCGGAGGTGACGTCCACTCAGTCCGCCTTTCTCACCTGCCATTCCTCATGTTCACTCAGTCACTCATCCTTCTCTTGAACTTTCAGAATTTTCTCCTGTTGAATTTAAGAGTTTTGTGTCTTCCCTCTCTCTGCCCCACATAAACACTTGAATCGTTTGTAGATGGTAAACATATCAAGGACCTACAAGTATTGTTTTCCCATAGAAAGCTTTTGATTTACTTTATTGCTAGGCAGTTGCCCATCAGTCGAGCATTCTGGTCTTAAAAAGTCAAAACGTACCTGCTGTTAGTAAGGGGCTTTCCTCTGAGATTGGACCGGTCTGTGATGTCCCCCCACTTTTAGCACTACTTAACAGTTGAGTGTTCAGGAAAATCTGATTCTGTGAAAAAAGTCAATTTTATATGTTTTGGGGGCAGAGGAGCTATTTGAATCCCCGGGCAAAAGGAAACACTAAAGCTTCTGCAGCTCGTGAGAGGCAGTGTGGCTTGTAATCATGATTAGTCAACTAAGAGTCTGAGCCCACCTTTGCTATAGCGTGCAAATGGGCACATCTTCCTCTGTGTGCTTCAATTGCTCTATAAAATGCCTGATAAATGGTTGCCATCTTTGGGAGAACCAATCAAAGAACACATTCACAGAGCCAGGAATACGCTAACACAGTATTTTTCAAACTCTGGTCATGGCAGACTAGCAGATTATGAAATCATTCTCATGGGCTATGAACCCACTACAGGAGCTAGAAAAGGGCCTGGGTGATGGTGGGTTCCTAGTAAAAATCTCCTAAAGAATTGATGACTCAAGAATAAAATGACAGATGGCCTGGTTAGAAAATGAACAAAGGAGCAGAATTGACATATGTCTCTAAAGAAGACATACAAATGCTCAATACGCACATGAAAAGATGCTCAATATCATTAGCCATCAAGGAAATGCAAATTGAATCCACAATGAGATATTACTTCACATCCACTAGAATGACTACGAAGAAAAAGAAGACAGATAATC
Organism: Rhinolophus sinicus; assembly: GCF_036562045.2. NCBI lineage: Eukaryota > Metazoa > Chordata > Mammalia > Chiroptera > Rhinolophidae > Rhinolophus > Rhinolophus sinicus. Next base: position 63,459,352 of record NC_133760.1, on the reverse strand, counting down.
ACAAGTGTCGGCAAGGATGTGGAGAAATGGGAACTTCAGCACGACTGGTGGACGTGTAAAATGGTGCAGCCATTTTGGAAAACAATCTGGCATTTTCTCAAAGGGTTAAAGATAGAGTGACCATAAGACCCAGCAATTCCACTCCTAGGTATATATAACTAAGAAAAATGAAATCATGCGTCCACATAAAAATACATATGTGAATGTTCATAGCAACATTATTCCTAATAGCCAAAATTTGGAAACAACCCAAATGCACATCAATGGGTGAATAGATAAATAAAATGTGGTCTCTCCATACAATGGACTATTACTTATTAATAAGAGAAGTGAAGCACTGCTGCATTCTTGAACATGGACGAACCTTGAGACCATGTTAAGTAAAAGACGCCAGTCAGAGAAGACAACATGTTGTATGATTCCCATTTACATGAATAGGAATCATGTATGAATGTCTAGAATAGGGAAAATATAGAGACAGAAAATGGATTGATGGTTTCCCAGGGCTGCGGAGTGGCGGTTGGGGATAAGAGCACAGTCTAATGATTGCAGGGTTTCTTTTTGAGTTGATGAAAAAGTTCTGAAATAATTGTGGTATGATTGCACAACTATACTAAAAGCCATTGCAATGCATATATTTATAGGGTGAATTATATATCTCAAGCTGTTACTTTTTTTTAAATGTCCATGCCTGAGCCCCACCCATGACCAATTAAATCAGAATTTCTGAGGGTGGAGTTTGGCATCAGGCATTTTATTTAAGCATTCCTAGTTGAGCTTTTAGTGTATAGCCATGGTGAGTTCTACTGGTTTAGACTAACTACCAAGATCCCTCTCAGTGCCAGAACACCATACATTCACCAGTCTGGTGTTTTGTGCCTGTCCTAGAGAGCCAGCTCATTTAAAAGCACGCGGGAAAGAGCTGGTGGCCACCCCCACCACACACACCCCTTAATGATGGTCATGATTAATTTCTCTGGCTGTCGTCTCTGAGTGGGTAGGAACCCAGAATCCCCAATTTCCCTGGTACCAGGGAAAACAATGAGTATCCTTTTAAGTCTCAAGCAGATCCTGGGAGAAGAGAAGTTGCTGGTGTTTCACATACTCACCTTGGCTGCAGAGAATACCCTGAGGACCCTCCCGCCTCTGCACAGGTGGTGGACTGCTCAGCGTCATCGAGCCAGTCAAGAGTGTTGCACGTTTCTGAATGGTCAAAGAACAGCGGGCAAAGAAAGCCAATGAAAACCGCCTGATTGTGGTTATTGAAGGCAGAGACCAGTTTCTAAAGAGTAGCAATTACTTACTAAACATAAAACGTAACTACACATGATACTGTGATGAAATGCACATGCATGAAAACCAGGAGGGACAGATTTAGTGATGAGTTTTGGCAGTTTCTCAGAGGACAAAAGTACAATGATAATTAAGATAACCGGCCTATTTTATTACTTCCTATTGATGAGGGTTTAGCCAAGATCATTTTGAGAAACAGCTTTTGAAAACCTGATTAAAAAGAATGGTACTGCCCCCATTATTTTTGACATAAACAAATTAGGATTTGAAATTGCTGAAGATTGAGCAGTTGTAAAAGGCAGAAGTGATAGATGGAAGTGTCACTGTCACATCACATAAGGATGAGTTGGTATTACTAGGAATCCAGGTAAGCGGACCTGACCTTTTTACAATAACCTTCATCAGTTTAGGCTCTGACAGATAATGGCTGGGTGATCTTCACAGGTCACCTTGCCCTTCTCAGTCTGGCTACCTGTACAACAGGTAATTAATCCCCATGCCAACACATTTACTTAAGCCCCAGGAGCACTGAATATGGTCAGACGTCCTCATGACGGTAGGTCTCGTATAAGTCAGGGTCTAACATGGAAACAAAAACCACTCCCAGTGTTCGCCTCAGAGGGAATTTAATGTAGGGAATTGGTTACAAAGGGAAATGAGGATGTGTGTCAAACGGGACAGAAAGGTAACCCATAGATTAGCAATGGCAGGAAGCCACTGCCTCCCACGCTAGTCCTCGAATGCCAAGGGGAGGAGGCATTTCCTGGGGCACAGAGGTGCCCACGGGGAGTTGGGACATGGTAGGAGCTAGAGCCTAGCAGATGCATCGCTTGCTGGTTGCTGGAGACATCACGCCCGGCGGGGGTGTAGGGAAGCCCCAGCTTGCCCTCTCCCTGTTGCCCATCAGTATCCAACCAGGGCCTCAGCCGGGAGCCTGGAAAACAGCTTGCACAGTCAGCCCCCCATCTCCCAAATACAGACCAGAAAAGGGGAAAGGTGTGGAGTAGGTCTCAGGGCAAATAGGCCTAGGACTTTCATTATTCTGTATCCACACCTGTATTTGAAGATGTCGTACTTCTGTTTGACACAAGGTAACTGCATCACCTAAAGGCACTCTGCCCCTCTCTCCAGAAAGGGCAAGTCGGGCTCCTCAGTCCCTCTACTCAGCTCAGGTCCACGGTCTTCTCAGTCCTCCTCTAGTCACATGTGATCACTGACCCTGAGTCCCCTAAACCAAATGGGCAAGCTAGTCACGCCCAGCTGCTCATTGGGAATAATGGGGGAAATACCACCTCACGCCCCCTGGGATGACCTGTTTTGTTCTGGCCCTTTCCCTGCTCTGTTCTGGATGGTAGGGGACTGGCCCTGTTGCAGTGTGTCCTAGGCTCCTGGGACCGTCAACTCTCAGCCCGGTTCAGCTCTAGAAAGCAGTGGGGTGATTTGGGGGATGGGGCAGGCAGAGAGCGAGCATGGTGAGTCTGCGTGTGTATGCTGTGTGACCAAATGCAGCACAGATGTGCAAATCAAACACTTGCAAACTCTTTGTGATGTTTCCCTCCTAAGTACATTTAGCCTGCTGAAAGTGCAGATTTTGTTTTTCCTTCCTATAATTTCAGTGGATAACAGAATTAAAGTCTAAATGGAGACAATTTTAGGCATCTTCGGCAAAATTCTCTTCAATGAATTCTTGTCAGACAGACCTCTTTAAAGATTATGATTGTGCAGTAAAATGAAGTTAAACAGGGTTTACACTCTTGGCAAAATTGTCTTCAATGCAGTCTCGTCCGATCAAGCTCTTTAAAGCTTATAGTTGTGTGGTGAAGTTAAGCGTGACGGGTTTCATAGGCTTCTCTGTGAGCATGTTGGCCTGCTGACGATAAGATGAAGAGTAAGTGAAATTCAGATCGAGAAAGAGAAAGCAGGGCTGGCCCAGATGCTGGGTGGTGGTCATTCTGGTGGGGGCATGGGGCCTTCAGTGGACACTGACCGCATCTGGAGCCAACCCGGAGCCACCGTCCAAATCAGCCTCAGACGGACCACTCATCGCCTCCCAGTTTAGTTCTAGTGACTGCAGAGCCCACGTCTTCCCATTTTCTAGGCTGAAATTCTCGATGCATCCATTTCAAAGGTTTTCTTATCTGTGGTAGGGTTTCCAATTTTTTTTTTAATGAAAAAGTAAACATGTTCTTTGGAGAAAATGTAGAAAATATGAGGCACAAAGCATGATCCAGTCACACAGTTAACATTTTGGTATATACAAGGTCTGACAGTAATTTTGCGAATATGTTACAGGACATTGCTAACTTTTTTTGATATCAGAGTGATTATTCATTGTGAATTTGTACCAACTGGACAGTTAACCAAGTTGACTCTTTAGAAGTGCTGAAAAGGCTGCATGAAAAAGTTGGACGACCTGAACTTTTTGCCAACAATTCATGGCTCTTGCATCATGACAAAGCACCAGCTCACACGGCACTGTCTGTGAGGGAGTTTTTAGCCAGTAAACAAATAACGGTAATGGAACACTCTCCCTACCCACCTGATCTGGCCCCCAATGACTTCTTTCTTTACCCAAAGATAAAGGAAATATTGAAAGGAAGACATTTTGATGACATTCAGGACATCAAGGGTAATACGATGACAGCTCTGATGGCCATTCCAGAAAAAGAGTTCCAAAATTGCTTTGAAGGGTGGACTCAGCACTGGCGTCAGTGCATAGCTTCCCAAGGGCAGTACTTCTAAGGTGACCATAGTGATATTCAGCAATGAGGTAGTAGCACTTTTTGTAGGATGAGTTCACAAACTTAATTGTCTGACCTTATAAATATCCGTCTTTTTGTAGTTCATATAAATACGTAATTATTTTCTTTTTTAATGTTATGCAGTTCATACTATTTTTAACAGCTTATTTTACTCAACTGTATATCACAGCTAAAAATAAACTATACCCAACATTTTTTTATGACATCAAGTATTTTCTACTATATAATTCTGATGACTGCATACTTTTCTGTAGTGTCTATATACCATAATTTATTTAATAAATTAGAGGGTTTAGAAAAAAATCTGCAGTCAAGCAGCTAAAGCCATCCCCTTCAGTGTTATTGGAGCACATAAAAACCATCCACCAAGCTCTTTGATACACACAAATCCTCGAAGGAATGCTTTTATGTGTGTGAAAGGGTTCTAGCTGTCAATCACTTATTCTTGATGTCATGGTTTCTGTGTTCTCTCCAGGTCGTTAGGGGGTGATTATGGATTCCTGTCAAATGAAATGTCTACTATGCATTCAACATGAGGCAGTTTGTATTTTTCTCAGTCTATTGCTCTCCCTTCGGAGGAGGTTAAGTAAATCTCGGTGAGCCAAAGGGAAATGCGGTAGCATCTCCTGCTGGAGGCGCACCACAGATAATGCCCTGGGCCCCCTGATCCCAGCACAAGCAGATTAACCGTCTACAGAAATACATTTGTCTCCATTGTCACATTCCACCCAGGGTCACACCAACGTGCACAGAAATGGCTCCAAGCCTGTTTTTCAAAGCTGGTTGCCTCCCCTGTTGCTTTTTAACCACGTCGCTCACAGGCATTTTTTGTGTTCTATCTATCAAAGGTGATTAAGGGGTCTGCGAGGGTTGGCATGTAAGGACAGATTAAGAAAACTAAATATTTACAACTTGACTGAGTGACAGCCAAGGGGAAGATATTATAGCTGAAATCATGGAGGAGACATTGTTCTCCATTTCCCGGTAACTCGATTTTAGGGATATCTAAATTCAGAGGTTTTCTGAGGATGACATCACTTATGCTAATTAGGTAATTGTGTCAGTTCAAAATTACATTTAGCTGCTGGTAGCAGAAGCTTGGAATATCAGTGGCTTAAGCAAACAAGGTTTCGTTTTCTCTCCTATCACATGAAAGCCAGAAGTGTATTGTCAGCTGCATGATGTCACCACTGCACCCTTGCCCTCCTGTCTTGGGCTCCATCATTCTTAGCATTATTTCCACACTCAAGGTCACCTGATGTTTGACAAAGCACTACTGCAGCTTCACTCGCCATAGCTGTGTTCCCGTAAGGGGGAGGGCAAAAGTGGCCCTGGCCAAATAACACTGCTTGGAAGAGCTTCCTGGGAAGCCGTCTGATGGTTTCAGTTGGTATCTCACTGACCACATCTGCAAGAGGGGCCGGGAGACTGACTAGGTTATTGTGTTTTATTTTGTTTTTAGGTTGGGTATCCTGTGACCCCAACAATATCAGTGTCCTTTTACTAAGAAGGCATGCGATAATGGATGCTGGATAGGCAACTAATGGTTTCTGCCACAATAATTTACTTCTGGAAGATTTTGAGAAAAGTCTGGACTCTGAAACACAGTGGCATTGCGTGATGTCACAAGGTTCCATCTGTAATACTAGCCCTTGAGATCTAGTTTTTTACTTTACTTCTGATCACTCTTTCCCATTTCCATTTATTCATCAGAGCATACCTCGGGTTGACACGAAAGCAAGCATCTCAGCAGACCTAAGAATCATAATAGCTACAACTTACCAGCTTTCACCAAGTTCCATGCACTGTGTTATGCTCCTAAGGTGGGGGGTGGGATGTGGGTAAAGATAAATGAAAGTGAGACTCACCATGAGTTGCTAATAATTGACCCTGAGTAATGGCTACAAAGGGTTTATTATACTCTTCTCTCTACTTTTGTAATTACTGACATTTTCCCAGTAAAGATTTTAAAAGCCACCTCATCTAGTTCTTACATTACTCATGTGAGGTCAGGGGTCATTACCATTATTGCCTAAGTAATAATGCTCAGGGGCGTTAAGCAACATCACAGAGCAAGTAAGTGGCAGGTTCAGGATTGGGACGCAGGTTCGCCTGACTGAAGCCTGTGCCCTCATCTAAGCCTTACGACTCAAAGGAAGCATGCGTCTCCGACAAGCAGCCTGAAACTAGTTTGAAAGGCAGACTTCAAGTGCCACCCCAGCACCTTTGATAAGACCCCCAGGGAAGGTTCGTGTGCACACTCAAGGGTCCTGTGTCCCACCCACTGCACTGCCTCTGTGGCCAGGACCTGCCCAACCCAGTCAGCTGATTATGACTTTCCCTTATAATGTAACCTGTTGAACTAAGAAGCCTAATCACGAGTCATTCCTTGGTAGCATAGACATTCTTAATAAGCATTTGATTCACAGCAGTTGTTTCTTTCAACCCTGAGTGTCTGCTGGGCACTAAGTGCCTGGCGTCAATTAAGCATCATTGTGACTCTATGTCAACTATTATTAATCACTGCTTGCTTGAAACTTAATCCAGTTTGTTCTACTTAAATAAAGCCCTTGCTTTTGCTCACTGGAAGTGTTTTGACTTGTAAAAGCCTTGGGACTTAAAAAAAAACCTCTCCAGGTGCCTGTTCCAACGTCCACCGGCATCAACTCTGCTTACCCACCGGTGTGCAGCGTTCCTGAAAAGACAGGACTTTTCTCCCTAAGATCCTCCGTCATCTTTTATCATTTCAGCCCTCGCTCTTTTTGAAAGAAAGAGAGCTGTGGGGATTAGACAGCCTGAATCCCAGCTCTGCCACTCATGTGTCCTGTTGGCAAAACAATTAACCTTCTGAGCCTTCATTTTTTCATCTGTGCAGTGACTGTGCCATGTGGTCTCTAGGGTCCCTTCTGACTCTATCCTCCTGTAACCCTGCATAACCTGATTTGTCAGCCCTCCAAAACGTTATGAAGACACCAGGCTCTGTGTGAAATCCACCTGACTGTGTTTCTTTCCAGTCAGTAAAAGGATCCCAGCATTGATTTTTACTGGTTTCTCCCAGCATTGATTTTTACTGGTTTCTCTTTCCAAATAATGAATGCCTTGATGCTTTATTGTTTGTTTGCCCCAGATCCCTTTTAGAATAAGTGAATGAGTGAATGAATGAACGAATGAGGCCTGTCATCCATCTCAACTAGCGTCTGCTTTCTTAAAGATGCCCAGCCCTCTTTGCTTTTGAACATTTTAAAACATTTTCCAAATGCCACATTAATTTGGTTGTTTCCTTTAACAACAACCTTCAAACAGAGTATGTATTTAACACCCTAAGCTGTTCCTCTGCTTCCATAGCAGGAGAAGAGGCAAAGGAAAAACCCCTAAGAGAGCAGGCATCAGAGCTAATCCCTACGGACCATCAGTGTGTGGGCCGGGCCTCTTCTGGTTGCTGTTGAAGGTACAGGCGTCAAGGTCACTTCCTTCTCCCTCCATGGACTCTCCTCCTACCGGAGTCATTTTAAGCAGGGGTATGGTAGTTTTCTCCTAAAAGCCACCTAGCAGAAATAACATGCTGTGTTACAGTGATTATAAGCACTGTCCTAGACAGGTCTGAAAAGGCATTGCCCATCCCTACCTTTTCCATGCTGTATAGGAAGTGTGTTTCCGATTTGTTTTTCAGGGCAGCCTTCGGCAAGGAGTCTGAAGTTCTTATTGGAAACCTGGGTGATAAATTAATCCCCGCGCAAGACATCCTGCGTGACGTCAGTGACCTCAAAGCCTTGGCCAACATGCATGAAAGCCTGGAATGGTTAGCAGGTCGAACAAAGTCAGCCTTCTCCAACCTTTCTACAGCCCAGAGTAAGTACCTGGTCGGGGAGCTGTTGTGGGGACAGCTGCGGAGCTAGACCGAGTACTTCCTCTTGAAATGGGAGTGTCCTGTGCATGTCACCGTGTGGGGACATGTTCATTGTCGGAAGACCTGTGCCAGAGTTCCGCCTGTGCTCCCCTCCCGAGCTTTGTGATTCTGCAGAAGAAAGTGACCTTGGCTTCCCTGTGTGGCAACTTGGAGGCCAGAAATGGCCCGTGTTCACTAGCTTGATCGTAAACCTTAGAAACAGAAAATCACGTAAGACTGAGCCGCTGTGTCTCAGGAACAGAAAGCAGTATCTTTTGTCCCACTCACAACTTCTCCAGGGTAGAAACTGTCTTAGAGCTCTTAGCCGAGCACATGGCTGATGTTTTCATTTTAACGGATATGAAGTTAATGAAAAAGTGTTTAAAAAGAGAATAATAGAAGGGATTAAGGTGCTAGAAAATAGAGAATATGAGAAAAACAATTCTGAAAAAGAGATTGCTGAGAGAGAGCTTAATTATAGATTTCAAGAAAATCAAGTATTAGGATATGAAATAAAAATAGTGAAGGACCCATGACTCAGAGGGAAAAAACTTGAAAACTTTAAGGGCACGTAAACTTTATTCAATAACTATAAATACTTTCTAAAGGCATTATTAGTTCAGGTGTATGTGTTAGATGGTTATAATAGAGGCAAAGCAAAAAAGTGATGTGAAGAGGGAATAAAGGACATGGCAGGTTTGAATGCACAAATGGAGAGACACAAACAGGCCAGAATAAAGCAAAACAACAGCAAGAACATCAAAGAAACAAAATCAGCTCTGGCCTTAATGTTAGAGTTTAACTTTTAGAAGATTTTTGGAAGGAAAACGCTTCCATTACTTGGAATGTGAACTTCAGAGTAAGTTGCTGTCGCCGTCCTTTGAAAAGTTATAATTACTTGATTCACCATGGATTCTAGGGCAGAGAAGGAAGAGGTATGGTGACATTCACAGGGATAGCTTACTCCCTGACATTCAGCCCCCACAGGCAGAATCAGTCCTTGAATGCTCACTACTTAGGATATCATGCTGCGTGTGGAGCTGTCCAGAGAGCCAATGGGGGGGAAGGGATAGAAGGGGGGGGCTTTTGAGGGAGATGATACACTGTGCTTTAGAAAGCTTCAAATACTACTATTTATTTTGTGTTTATTATTTAAAAATACTACTTTTTATCTGATGATAAAATTATACATGTTTATTCTCATTCTCTGAATCTGTAAGAATAGAAGAATGTACCCACCCATTAAGGAGGGTTTGGGCCCCGTATGGGATCTGAGCAGACTGTGCATAACTAGGCATCCTTGAAAGCTCTTCGACTTTATAATCCTGTCCTATCGGGCAATCTGTCACAAGTTGTAGTCTATATTATCCATTTTATCTCCCAGTGCCACCCCACTTCCTAAAAAAAAAAAAAAAGGGTCAGAGCTAATTTCCCCTTAGCTAATTGCAAAACAAACAGCTCTGAAAAGGGACCAGATGCCTCTTTTCCTGACGTCCTTTGACTCTCGCAAGTGCAGGGCTCCCTGGGTAGGTTTATTAGTGATGATTGGAAAGTGTCCTTTCCTTTGGCAGGCCATCAGCATCTACTATTTAATAATGCAAGCGCTTATTTCCGGTGGCATAGCATTCCAGATTTCTTTTCTGTATTCTAAAAGGGCTCCACAGGCCGGAGCGCACACAGCCTGGAGCGCACACAGCCTGTAAAGCAAGCCGCTGAGGGACTCACACAGGCTAACCTGGCATCCACTGTTTCCAAAAAGAGAGAGATGCTCTCTGAGTCATGCTCAGCTTTGTAATTGCACAATTTAGCTCTTGTGTCCATGTCACCAAGACACCACAGCACAGTTGCCGTCTAATTCATGTCTGTAATCATCCCTGTTACTCTGACAAAGATCTCTTCTGCCGCGCCCGCTGATACTTTGTCTCACGTGTTCAGTTCCATTTTGTAAGTTGGACCCTCTCAGTTCCTCTCACAATGATTATTCCACCCAGTGAGTGATTTAAGTTACTGTCAGCATTTTCATGATCAGGGCAAAACCCAAGTGAACTGCAATCACTACTCATGTTGTCTTTGCTAAAACAAAGCATCAAGCGGACGTGGTTTGTTCTGCTTACAACAGGCCTCGCTCATCTGTTCTTTGCATTCCCAGGAGAGATGCCCATTGATGTTTATAATTTGAACATGGCGGGGAATTCTGTGATAATGGGTTACTTTGATTCTCCATGTCAGTGTAACTCTAGAAACGGAACGGGGACACCTCTTTGTTATTCCTTTGAAAAGTGAATCAGATGATTACCTCCACAAAACTGTTTCCAAGTCTCGAGACCAGGGAGCATGAAGAAAGTTCCAGGCTTTTGTCAAGCACTCACTGGATTCTGAGGATGGGAAGTCATCAAGAAAAGATGATACGAGGTTTATTGCTTGTTCCCCATCCTGTTACCTGTTTGGTATGTTAAAAGCCATGCTTTGTTATCATTCAGAATCTGTTCATGTAATGGAGTGGAGGAAGTTGGCAGAAAATTATTTTCATAGCAGACTATCTCTTCACATGTTACAGCAAGATTGTCACCCACCTGAAACTTCTGATGCCACACAGAAGTGTACATTACCGTGATAGAGCGGGGTTGGCCATTTGTCCAGTTGATCATTTTCTTCAAAGACAACTTTCTCATCTCTTTTAGTATTTGCCTAATATCACTCTGTCCTCTTTCCATGTAAGAGTCTCCTGCCGTCATGTAGATCCTGACTGCCGTCCTACCCCAGTCCACAGTTCCCACTCCGTTTCTTCTGGTAGTCGCCTGCACAATCTTCCTTCAAATTGCTTTACTTAAGATTTTTTCTATTGAAAGTCACGGCCAGTTGAAGGAAGGGGAATGCATTGCTTCATAAAACTGGTAAATCAGAAAACTTCAGGTGTGGCTGGCTCCAGAGGTTCACAAGAAAGCTTCGTGTCGCAGCTATGTGTACCCATCTGCTCACACTCTCTTTCTCCTTCCCTCCCTCTCCCTATCTCTGGGTATTTCCTCTTCACTGTTTTCCATCAGAGGGGAGCGCTTTCCACGTGGCAACATCCTTGGCCAACACCCTTGGCCTCAGCATTGTTTGGTCCTACACAAAAAGAGCATTTTCCCCGAGAGGTCCCGAAACTGTCCCAGAGAGGACTTGGATTGACCCAACTTGACCTTCTCTGATGGGTTCCTCTGATTCCCTTTGTATATGCCTTGTTTTCTGACTCTTTCTCCTCAGCCATCACTCAGTCTCTGTCTCCCACTCGCACTCCTAGAATTTCTTTCTGTTCAAGAGCTGTTTTAACAAACACGCTTTCAGTGCAAGGAGGTTCAGCAGGGTCCCATTTAGGCTTGGGCCTTCCGGATCTCAGTTTATGCGTGTTTTCCCCCAGCGATCGCCGTGGCACCCTTCTAGTAAAGGCACAGAGTAACTTTTGTCCTTTCTAGTACTGTCTTCTGTTTGTGAGAATCCTAAATAAAGACTCTGAGATGAACTGTTATGGTAAAGAAAGTTCTCAGCAAAAGGTGACCTACATAAGAATTGTTAGACTGTATGCAACTGGAACACTAATGATTTTCTTTTGTATTTTATCCAGTTGTTTTAAGGATGTGTTGCTTTTAAAAACAGACTACAGAGAACAGAAAAGGGCCTGCTGGGCTCATTTTCGCCTGCAAGCCTTCCTCAGGGGGCCGTCCTGTCTGTCTTGGATTCCGTAGAAAGTCTCCGGGATTAGAGATTCTAACATTTTCTTGATTATATATTCTGCTCTTTAAGCAAACGTACCATCTTTTTGTTATTGAAGTCCCTTGGCTTCCATCTAAACCTCTTTCCTCTGTCCTGTTCTTCAGAAATTAAATGTTAAATATCTTCTCTCTAAAATACTTGATTGCGTTTGAGCACATTCTCCTGGCCCCTACCTGTCCATCTCTGGATGTGAAAGACTTCTGGCCTGAAGATCCAGTCAACTGACATAAAATGACCGCAGCTGCCATTTTGCTTCTTTCAGACTCAGCTGCTGTCCTGACCATTCGCCGGTCACTGCACTGCCCTCACACTTTTCAACGATTCTAGCTCCTAATAGAATTCCACATGTCAATTCCCTGAGGAATGCTGGGATGTCTATTGTGGGAGAGCTCCTGGGATTGATTTTATTAAATAAAATTTTTATTTTAGAATAGATTTAAAGTCACAAAGATAGTACAGAACTCCCATGTATCTCCCTATTGTTAACCTCTTACATTCTCTACAACTAATGAACCAATATTGATACATTAATAGTCACTATTCAGATTTCCTGAGCTTTTATCTAATGTCCTTTTTCTGTCCCAGGATCACATCTAGGACATCATAATACATTTAGTCATTATTGCCCCTTTAGTGTTGTCTAGACCGTGACAGCTCCCTAGACTTTCCTTGTTGTGATGACCTTGAAGGTGTGGAAGAATACTGGTCAGATAGTTTGCAGAATGCCCTTCAACATGGGGTTGTCTGATCTCTTCCATGACTAGACTGGACTTACGAGTTTGAGGAAGGAAAACCACAGAGATAAAGTGCTGTTCTCATCACATTGTATCAAGAGTAACTCCTATCGCTGTGATTTATCACTGATGATGCCCTGGGATGGACTTCTATGCCTCCAATTCTCCTAGTCCTCTCTGGACAGTTCTTCTGAATTCTAGATCGACTTTCCACTTTCCTGCCACAAATTGCTCTTGTCTGTTCATCTTTTTAGTACCTATTTTTTTGTTCACATGACAAATATATCTGTCATACGCCCAATGTTTGGACAAGTTGAATAGCTGCTAAAAGAAAAAAGTAGTCGTCCGCCTTCAACAATTATGTAGTTGATATTGATTAAAATCTTATGGGTCTGTAAGGCTCTGTTCGGGAGGAACTGTTTATTCTACCCTGGGCCACTTGATTAGGTCTGCCACTACTTCTCAGTTGTCACGCGTGCTAAACAGTCCTTAATAAATGTACACAACCATTTTGTTTCAGACGCCATGCTGCAATTAAAAGCGTCCCCCGAATTTTCTTCACTAGTTATAGTCTTATTTTGACCAATTTCATTAGGCTGTAAAGTGCAATGTTGACTCAAAGCCCGCAAGTGAAACTTGCTTCCTGAAAAATGTCCTTTTAAAGGAGCAGTTCTCAACTTTGCTGCACTTGGGCTGTAACCAGATGGGGAGCTTTAAAAATATTACTCATGCTGGGAAAAAAATACTGATGCTGGGCCCCACTCGCAGAGATGTTTCTGTAATTGTTCCAAGATGCGGCCTGGATATCCCCAAACCAATCAAATCAGAGGTTGAGAACCACTCTTCTGAAGGGTTGGTTCTCTGTCTTGGCTGATTTTAGAATCACCTGATGAGCTTGTGGTCACACTGTCTGGGGAAGATCCCCACTTGCCATGCTTGTTAACACTTCCTCAGGCGATTTCAACGAATAGCCCAGGTTGAGAACAACTGATTTAGAGCCCCCACCCACCCACCCCGCCAAATTTGTTCTTCAATTTCTCATTTTATTCTCACAAATGAGAATAAAAATATCCCCAGCCAAGACCTCATGAGACATTGTCCTATGTCAGCTTTGCTTTTGTCAGTCCATTAAGTTACAGTTTTCCCTGTCATAATTTCATCTGATTATTTTTAATTAAAACTCCACGCATAGTAATTCCTCTCCTGCTTCGGTATTTACAAGTTTCAAATATTTGTAGACTGTTATCAGACAGCTCCTCCCCAGACATTTGCTTCGCCTAACTTATTTAGTTTCTCTAATCATCTTTCCGAGGCTAGGCTTTCCATGACATCATCATTTTGGGGGGGTTATGATTTGTGATTTTTTTTTTTAAGCTGCGTCTCATTCTGTGGCTTCACTCTTATCATTCTTCTTCTGTTGGTGATACCTTGCAGAGTCACTGTCGTTGGTGAATTTCATGATCATGCCGTTTACCGAGAACATTCAATAACCACTGGTATCATGTCTTCTTTATTATTTTTCTCACTCATTGTCCAACTCTGAATTTGTTTTGATCTCATCTAATTGATACCACTTCTACTTTTACATGAGCCTTTAGCCCTTTTTAAAATAATGTCCAAATATGTTTCCATTTGATTTTGAAGTCAGGCTCACATGGGGACAAATCGGTCCAGTTATTGCATGGCCGTAGGGAAATTATTTAGCCTTTCTGAGCCAAATAGTTTTTCTTACCTGTTAAGTAGAAATAATGATGCGTGTGCGTTGGGTCGCTGTAAGCATTACATGAGATGATGAACATGGCGTCCTTAGCAGGTGTGACACACAGTAGGTACTCAGAATGGGGCTCTCGGGTTCGCCACTGTGACTCTATCCCTGGAGCTGTCACTCATGGTGCTCCTCCCCTCATGCTGGGGCTTCCCCTCCTCCCATCCCTTCAAGCTGCTCTTGTATCTCAAGTCTCATAGTTGCTGTTAAAACTCTGTTAACATCTGTGCTCCTGAGCCATTTCTGGTAAATCATGGCCGTCACTCTACCAGAGTTCCCAAATGTATCCGAGGTCGCGGGCATGTGCCTAAGAATGGGTCAGCGTCTGAAAGTCACCTCTGTCTACAAATTGCCCATCTGAGAAACCACGGTGGAGTCTCAAAAGGATACCTTTGTTCCTCAAAACTATGAAACGAGCGCCCAGCTGTTATTGCAAAGCACACCAGAACCAAACCCAGTTCCCTTTTTGTTGGTCAGCTGGTCATCTGTAGCGTGCATTGTCCTGTGGTGAGTACTGAGCAGGAAGCAGTACCTCACCTCCCTCAGCAAGGTAGTGTTCATCAATTGTGAAGCTACAGAAGGCTAGTGCTGTGGGCATTTCAGTGTAATTATCAAGTTCCAAGTATCTGCCCATAAAGCATTATGTGGCTGTGTCTTTGAAAGTGCCAACATTTGTATCCGTACGGGAAATATTTTATTAAAATATGGTAATATCATGGATGGCTAAGTGTGGTGGCTGGGAGCTTCCAGCTGAATGATTACATCTTCAAACAAAACCACAGAATGGTAACAGGAAGAAATAGAAATGGCATTCCCTGGGAGAAGGCAGAGGCAGAAGAAGTTGGAATGCAAGAGAAGGCTCTAGAACGGCATGTTGACATTGCACAGCCAGACTGAGGAGATGGTGGACGGGCTGAGTTACCTGAAGTGATACCCTGAGCAGCCCTGAGGAGGAATGGCCACCAGGACAGCAGGACTTGAACAAGAAATCTGAAGGAACTGATGTGGCTGCCAAGTGGAAAAGCTTCTTACAGTGCGAAGCAGTGAAAGATTGTACCTCAAGGTGCTAAATGTGCCATTAAATCTAAGCTCTTATCTAGAAAAGCCCTCGGATAGTTGGGTGCTTTGAAACTTCAGATAAGCCCACTAACCAAAGTGAAACCATGACTTAATGAACTCCTTAGTAGAAAAAGAGTGTCTTTTAATTTCTTCACCCTTGAAAGTAGTGTGGCACAAAAGTGTAGGTGTGGCACAAAATTCAGTGGGTAGGAGAGACCCATCCTTCACAGGGACGACAGAAAGAGGATAGAGGGCTGGCTGAGATTGAATGGAAGAAATCTCTATCACTCTGTGGGATTGAATTTAGAAAAACGTTCCCAATGTTAACTCAATGTTATGCTTTCTGAGACAGCTTTCTTATTAATCAATACTGCATAAAGACCCTTTCTAGACTGCCAGTCCTGGGAAAGTGTAACAAAGGGGCGGCGTGTGTGAATGACTGTGTGTGCGTGTAACAGTCCCACAGGAGGCCGTGGTGATGGTAATGACACTCAGCACTTAGAGTGCGCCTCGTACTTTCAAGGACCTTCATAATCATTCATTCATAATCCCCTATTTCTGCCTTAAGGCGTCGATGACAGGCCAACCTTTTAGTCTCTCCGTTTTATGAAGCATGATCGTGACACACAGAAGTTTGGCCGTTTGCCCAAGGTCAAAATGAGGCAGTGACAAAATCTAGACTAAACCTGACCATTCTCAGAATGCAGACCATCATGTCCGGCAGGACAACATAGTCGCCCGTGGCTGGTGTGCCTCCGGTCACCAAACCAGGGTGCTTCTGCCCCCTCCCCCAGAGAGGATGCTGTACCTCAGCTGTCTCCCAAAATAATGCACAAGATGAACGCTATGCTGCGTCCCTACTATGAGTGGCATTGAGTGCACCTCAAGGGGTGGGGCAGGATCTTGACATTTCACCCACTTTTAGAAACTGAGTGTAACAGCTGTGCCCTCTCCTCCCAAGAATCTAGTTTGGGACCACATTTTCTACTCATGTATTTAGGGAAAGGTTCTCATTTACTTTATTATCCTATATTCGATACTGTAATGTATATACAGTATTATAAATTGTACAATAAATTATCCTTTGTCATATGATGTCCAGGTATATATTAGATGTAGGTCTCCAAGGAACAGTGTTGCTTATTCATAGCAGCTAATCCTGTGTACTAACATCTTTGAGCACTGGTTGTTGAATCCTGGGTGGATTGGACTGGAGTTCTTAACTCACAGCTTAATCCAATTATCATGAAAGGAAGAATAATGAGGACTTTTTTCTAAGACTCCTGAAAACCCTAAGTGTCTTTCTTAGAAGCCAAGACTATCGGATCAGATTCTTCAAGGAAGCACAAACCCTGTAATGTCAGAAAGACATTACATGCTGGAAACCTCGTTTGGTCAAATTCATCTAAAGAAGGTACTATTTGTAGGTGACTTTTCTGCAAGTCTGTCAAAAGCTTCCTGCTACAGATAAAAATTCAATAACATTTCACTGTAGATGTGCCACAATTATCACTCATTTAAAAACAGTCGCTCTAATAGAGTATTTTATCATGCTGGACAGTCTCTGCATGGTTCATTATTTAGTGTTTGCTAAGCTGATGGCTCTTCCATAGCACTTTCCTTATCTCTGCTTCTTCAGAATTGGATTTTATATTTCCAACCCAGTCAGATATGACAAGTCATTTTCTTCCCTCTTGTCTTTTGAGAAACGCAAACTTGATTTCTTTTTTTTTTTTTCAACAATAACCACTTAAAGATTAAAGTTAGTGGAAATGTCTGTATTAACTAGCTTTGGGTCATGCAGTAGAGGACTGTTGCATTTTAAATGCAGTTGGGAATTTCCTCTCTTCTTTTTTGTTCTTTTTATTTTCCAATATAGGTCCATTGTAAGTCTCTTTGAAATCTCATTCTCCTAAAACACACAGTATATGGCGAAGATGAGGTTTTATGATGCCTGACGTGGTTGGAAGACAAGAGAATGTATTATCAGAATTATTATATTATAGAACCTCAGTGAAGGTAATGATAAGCTATGTAACTGCATCTCTGTATATAGAGACTGTCTGTATGTGAGAAACTTCCTGAAAAGAAAACGGTAAAGTCATTAACCTGACACCTGGGGGAGAAATGCCAGTTCAAACAACATCTCTTCCTGAAGATAACTCATTATTGAGAGTTTTAGCTACTGGAAGTCTTAAAAAAAATACTCAGCTACTTACTTAAAAAAATCCTCAGGTTCCATATGAATTATTTTTCCAAGATGCATGTACTTGATCCAAGCTTTGGACCTGATCTTGAACACATGCTTTTTAGGTGTTATCTTTTATTCCAGGTTTTATCTTGGGCACTTTTGTAGTATCGCGCAATTTTCTGATTAAGACCGAGTCCCTTTCTCTTTATAATGAGAAGTCTCTGGGAGATTTAAGGGAGGCAACCTGAACAAAGGATCTGAATAAAATGGCCACATGTCCACTTTCTTTGTCAGAAACTCTCTCCTTAGGCCTGCTGAGGATCTGTCCGTTTTCTCCAAGAGCGTCTCTCGCACAATTTTTAGGGGAATATAGAACTTCACTCAAGAACTGTGATAACAAGATTTTGACCTTTTATGGTACAGTTTTTAAATAGTGATAGCTAGATAGTGAGACAAATTGTGTAGGGAGAAATTCTCACCAAAATATTAATTTTAGGATTTATGGGTTATAAGCATCAAAACAGAAATACCATCAGAAATAGCATTTAGTGTGTTTTATTCAGTACACTCAAAGCCACCCTTTAGGATTGGCTTTATGAAGAAAAGTATTTGCTCAAACCTTACCCAGAGAGAGATATGCTGAACTTCTGTCTGCTTCTAAAAGAGGGAGTGGGATGAAAACGCCACCATTGTATTGTTTGTTGAAAGGTACCACAAGCTCAATTAACGGTTTTGCTCAAGCCAACAGTTTTTGGGCTTTCACAGAAATCTTGGAAGTGTGCTAGAGAAACGCCCCCACAACAGAGTTTTGCATATGCTGCTATATCTGCATCACTCCAGGAAGCAGAGTACACAGGTCACTGACAGACAGATGGCCACCGCAGGGCCACCAGCAGCCAGAAACCCCTCCCACCACCTCTAGTTCCCTCAAACAAACATGGAGAGGTGCTTTGCTTCCACACTGTCCCAGACGTTCTCTCTCTGACCCAACCCTGCCCATGGACTATGGAGGCAAGACTGACATCTGATGTTACACCCCTTCCTTATTTCTGAGTTGGCATCATCGGTAGATGGGCATGGGCTGGCCCTGGACGAGACACTTAACATCCAAGATGCTGTTGTCTGTGTTATCAATCCCCCATTAGATGCTTGGAAGATCAAGTCCATTTGTATCTGTACACACAGTATATACACAACAGCTGACACAGCGTATAGCAAACAGTGATTCCTCGATAAGGGGTAGTTTTTTCCTTGGTTTGCCCAGGTCTGCCTCCAGTTCATAGCTGAGCCATTCTGTTTCATAGTTCAGTCTCGCTGTCGAGGGAGCTTTGGCGTATTGCATTTAAAATTAGACTTATGTTTAACAGCCTTCCCAAAGCCACGTGGCCTTTGAACTTAGGCAAAGGGTAAGGTTGTATTTATGTGGGGCCACAGTGAGTGAAACCTCCAGCTCTCATGAAATGACTTTTTCCAATGTGTGCTTCACTGTATCGGGAATGTGCAAATGAAGAAACTGCTGCGTTGTGGTTTTAGTAAAACAACAAAAATGACAGACAAGAGAAAGTCGCTCTGAAGCTCGGGCCTTTTAACATCAAAGGATTCTGTCTGTACTGAGGCAGGCTGATGGGCCATCTCTGGTTAAGACTTACCCAGGCTTCAGCTGGGCTACTGCACAGGGGTAACAAGTGCTGTGGTTAGGGGTAACCCTTCTCTACTGCCCCTGGGGTAATAAAACACCCAAGGGGGTTCTGGAGGTTCCAGTTCTGCTAGGACTTCTTAGTGTTGTCTAGGAATGGAAATTAATATTCCTTTCTTTCCCTTTTTTCTTTTTTTTACCACTTTAACTGTGTTTGAGTGTACAATTCAGTGGCATTAAAGTACATTCACACTGTTGTGCCACCATCACCACCATCCACCTCCAGAACTTTTTCATCGTCCCAAACTGAAACTCCAGACTGATGAAACACTAACTTCTCACGCCTCTCTCCCCAGCTCCTGGCAACCACCACTCTCCTTTCTGTCTCTGTGAATGTCACTACTCTATGTACCTCATAAAGTGGAATCCCACAGTAGCAAACCTTTTGTGCCTGGTTTATTTCACTTAGCATGATGTCTTCAAGGTTCCTCCATGTTGTAGCACGTGTCACAATTTCCTTTCTTTTTAAGGCTGAATAGGATGGATATGTACTGCGTTTTCTTTATCCGTGCAGTTGTTGATGGACATTTCTACTTTCTGGCTCTTGTGAATAATGCTGCTATGAACATGAGTGCACAAGTACCTCTTGGAGTCCCTGCTTTCAGTTCTTTGGATCTGTGTACCCAGAATAGAATTATGAAAATTGGTATTCTGAAGCCGGTTGTACTTCAGATGTTTTTCTACTTGACACCTCTGAAATCCCTAATTGTTTGTATAGATGATGGCTTCTAATGCGACGTTCAGCGTTATTCTCAGATATAGCGATAATATTATACACCGAGCTCTTTACCTGATTTCATCTCATCTTCACGACCTATGAGGCTCATTGTCTGGTTGTAAGTGGTGGCGTTAGTGTGCAAACCCACGTCTGAGTGACGTCAATGCTCGTGCTTGTGACCATCACACTCTGCTACCTTCAAATGAATCATTATTCCTTACCACCTCGTGAAATAGAAAATAAAATCCAGCTTTGTGGAGATATAATTGACATATACCATTGTGTAATTTTGAGATACCCAATATGATGATTTCAAGTATACAATACGATCTTGTTAACTGTAGTCACAGGCTGCACATGAGCTCCCAAGAACTTATTCTTGTTAGTAAAGTTTGTCCCCTTGACCAGCACATGTCAGACCTGCCCTGTCCCCTAGTCCCTGGCAGCCACTGTTCTCCTCTGTTTCTGAGTTTGGCTTTTTAAAATTCCACATATAAGTGAGGTCATACAACAGTTTTCTTTCTTTTTACTGACTTATTTCAGAAAGCATAACACCCTGAGGGTTCATCCATGTCATCACAAATGACAGGACTTCCTTCTTTTTTATGGCTGAATAATATTCCCGTGTGTGTGTGTGTGTGTGTGTGTGTGTGTGTGTGTGTGTAACGTCACATTTTCTTTATTCCTCCATAGATGGACACTTAGGTTGTTTCCATATATTGACTATTGTAAATAATGCTGCAGTGAACATGGGGGTGCAAATATCTCTTTAAGATAGTGATTTCATTTCCGTCAGATAAATATCCAGGAGTGGGATTCTGGGTCATACGGTAGCTCTATTGTTAATATTTTGAGAAACCTCCATACTGTGTGTCATAGCGGCTGCACCAATTTGCATTCCCATCAACACTGTACAAGGATTCCCTTTTCTCCACATCCTTACCAGCTTTATTATTTCATATTATCCATATATTTGGATAATAACTATTCTGACAGATGTAAGATGATATCACACTGTGGTTTTTCTTGATGATTAGTGATGTTGAGCATTGTTCCTGCACTTTTTGGCCATTTGTATGTCTTCTTTGGAAAAATATCTATTCAGGCCTTTTGCCTTTTTAGTTGGGACTATTTTCTGGCTTTGAATTGTATACGTTCCTTATGTATTTTGGATATTAATCCCTCATCGGATAAATGGTTTACAAATATGTTCTCCCATTTTGTAGGTCGCCTTTTCATTTTGATTCTTTCTGTTGCCTTGCTGAAACCTTTTAGTCTGATGCAGTCACACTCATTTATTTTCTCTTTTGTTGTTTGTGCTTTTGGTGTCATATCCAAAATAATCAGTGCTATGACCAATGTCCACGAGCTTTTTTCTTATGTTTTCTTCTAGGAGTTTTATGGTTTCGGGTCTTATGTTTAAATCTTTAATCCATTGTGAGTTAATTTTTGTCAGTGGTGTAAGGTAGGGGTCAAGTTTCTTTCTTTTGCATATGAACATCCAGTTTTCCTGACACCATTTATTGAAGAGACTGTCTTTTCCCCAGAGAGTATCCTTGGCTCCTTTGTCAATTATCTGACCATATGTGCATGGGTTTATTTCTGGGCTCTCAATTCAGTTCCATTGGTTTATACTTATGCCAGTGCCATGCTGTGTTGATTACTATAGCTCCACAGTACCATCTGAAATCAGGAAGTGTGGTGCCTCCAGCTTTGTTCCTCCTCAAGATTGTTTTGGCTGTTAGGGTCTATTGTAGTTTCATTCCAATTTCAGCATTGTTTTTCTATTTCTGTGAAAAATGCCATTAGAATTTTGAGAGGGATTGCATTGAATCTATAGATGGTTTGGGGTAGTATAGTCATTTTAATAATCTTCTTCTGATCCATAAATGGGATATCTTTCCATTTATGTGTCCTCTTCAGTTTCTTTCATCAATGTCTTATAGTTTTCAGTTTATAGATATTTCCCTTCCTTAGTTAAATGTATTCCTCAATATTTCATTGTCTTTGATGCTTTTGTAAATGGGATTGTTTTCTTTCTTTCTTTTTCAGATAATTCTTTGTTCATGTATAGGAATGCAACTGATTTTTGTATGTTGATTTTGTATCCAGAAACTTTACTGAATTATTAGTTTTAACAGTGTTTTTTGTGGTGTCTTTAGGGTTTTCTATAAACAAGATCATGTCATCTGTAAACAGACGCGATTTTACTTCCTTTCAATTTCAGTGCCTTTTACTTCTGCTTCTTGCCTGCTTTCTCTGGCTAGGACTTCCCGTAACTCTACATAGAACTGGAAGGTGAGAAGCAGCACACTGGTCTTGTTCCTGATATTGAAGGGAAAGCTTCCAACCTTTCATCATTGAGTATAATGTTAGCTGTGGGCTTAAAATTCTTTTAAAGCCCGAGGTATTGTCTTCCTTACATTCCTAGGGTATTTAATATTTACAGTTAGGATTCAAGATTACTGTTCTATTCTGTAGATCAGTTATTTTCAACATGAGCTTTATGCCTCCCAGAAAGTATGAAAAACAATACATTGGGGCATGGGAAGAAAAAAGAAGACCACTTATTTACTACACTTTTAAACATTAAAACCATCAGGAACAATGTAAGTTTTATTGATATTTAATATAAGAGATGGCATGGGAGCCCTCATTTGGTCTATTTGTCAAGTACTACATGGGCGGTCTCCTGAGGGAACCCCCAAGGATTCCACAACAAAGAGGAAACAACTTTGGCACCCTCTGCCATTCTTTTATTGTCAACATTCTGGAACATAGTATATGCCTGGTGGAGTGGATTTATGGATTACGTTTTCAGTTGTTGTGTTTTTCGTTTTTTTAACTAAACTGACCTTCAAAACTGGATAAATGGCTTAAAAGGAAAACT
This sequence comes from Rhinolophus sinicus, assembly GCF_036562045.2. Classification (NCBI taxonomy): domain Eukaryota; kingdom Metazoa; phylum Chordata; class Mammalia; order Chiroptera; family Rhinolophidae; genus Rhinolophus; species Rhinolophus sinicus. Next base: position 63,436,605 of record NC_133760.1, on the reverse strand, counting down.
ACAGATTGAGGATATAAGCAAAAACAAGCCATGAGAAAATGGCAGAGCTGGTATTTTTCTTGTTCCTGGTAGAGCTCTTCATCAGTCATATTATGACGTTACCTAATCAGATATAACAGTCTAATCAGCTATGACTGGAAATTGGCAAAAGAACTTGTCAAGAGTATTATTTGGAATATGGATTTATATCCACTGCCATCGAGGTGAACTTTACCCTAAGTGTATATGTGCTTTGATGTATTAACTAACGTCTATTTGAAACCATCATGTTTAGGAGGACATTTCAGAACATTATTTGTTCTATCTTCGGCTCATTCTTTATTCATTTTTCAGTTATATTTTTAAATGTATATAATATATTAGTACCATAATAGATGTGTATAATTTATCAATAACTAAATGTACATATACTAATGATCTGGGCTCACAATTTTTACTGTTAAGATATTTACTCAAAGGAATATGGAGATGCCGGCCCTAGACAGTGTTGTCTCCCGGTGGACTTGTTAAGGGACAGCACTGCCATTGCTTTTTGTGTTCTTGTGTTTTTCTTTCTTTCTTTTTCTTTTCTTCTCTTTTCTTTCTTTTTTTTAGATAAGCACTGTGAAGTTTATATAAAAATATGGCATAATTAGGAGTTTATCAACCTCCAGATGTTTTTCATATACATAACCTGAGTGGTAAAGGACAGAAGTGATTCAAATCAGATAGGATTTTCTGGTAGAAAATCAGAAACTAACAACAGTTCTCCTAGAGTGAGGATAGGGAGAAAACGAAGGGAACCATCCCTGAGCCTAAAGGGGGAAAATGCAGGAGTGCATTGAAAAAGCATCCTTGAACTTTCCATGTTTATTGTAGATTTCCCCCTATTTGAGACACAGGAGAGGTCCTAACTACTTGTGTCAGCCTGAGTAATCATAATGGTAAGTACTTCTGGAAGAAACTTGTACTATAGCAATAGATTCATCCTTCATCTCATCCATCCGTAAGCAGTCAGAACTATCAGTCGTCTGCTCCCATTTTCTACAAAATAGCAAAAGACATTTATCTCATGTAAGTGATATTAACTTTGGCAGATCAAAGCATTTTGAAATTATTCTTCCTCCAGGGAAGCTCCTCTATCTATCTTAATCATGGCAAAGTGAAGCATGCCATGGCCATAGAAGGTGCTGGAGTATCCAGACACTTCCTACCTCAGTTCTCTGTTACTGTGTAAAACACCACCCCAAATACTTGTGACCATTCAGTGGGTTAGGTGGGCAGTTCTAGCCTTAGCAGAGGCTCGCAGGCAGCTGCATTTCAGCTGGGTAGCTCAGCTGGGGGCTGTGTCATCTGGGGAAGCTGGGCCTCTCTCTTTCCAGGATCTTTCATCCTGGGCTGCTTTAATATGCAGAGATATCAGAGCAGTTCCAAGAATGCAAAAGCAGATACTGGCGTCCCTAAGACTCTGGCTCTAGAACCCACACAGCATTACTTCAGCCATGTTATTAGTCAGTGCAAGCCATAAGGCCAGTCTAGAATTAAGAGGTGGAGGAAAGACATTACCTCCTAATGAGAAGAACTGCAAAGAATTGTGGCCGTATTTATTCCAGCATACTTTTTGAACTGTGAGGATATAATGCCAGGGAAGATATATCACGTATTTATAATTAGTAATTAGTTAGGACTGAACAGAGAACCTGTTTTCTGTGCATTTCCTTATAAACATTGTATTTTCCTATTGATAATACATTTGTGTTTTTTTTGTTTGTTTTTTTGTCAGTATGAGGACTAAAATGCACAACTAAAATGATGCCCCTTTTTAGTATTCTTCAATGGCATGCTCAAGAGGGTCTTTGTATTCATGACTTAAAATGAATTGAATTAAGTTTTTCAATGCAAGTATATTTCCCTAAAGTCAAAGCTTTCCTTTTCTCCATTCGGGATTAACTTGTACCATGTCTCATTGAGTTAATTGTTCACATGGATTTGTTTTTCAGTGAGATGACTTATAAATAATTTTATTTTTTAAAGCAGAGTAAATATAGGCTTTTAAATGTCTGAGTGGCTCTGAACAGCCCTGGGAAGATAAACAGAATACTGACACTTCATTAACATCATGCATAGTGGAATTTTAAAAGAATTAAATATGCATTAATTCAAAACATCTACTATAACTTTCAAATACTTAATTTTTATGAACTAAGTCTTTAGTCTTCAATAAAATCCTGGTGGCCGAGTGTGACTTAGTCTAAAGTAGGATTTACTGTGTAAGCATCTAAGGATTTCAAACCATTCTAGTCTTTAGATTAAGAAGTTAAGATCCTTATGTGCTGATATGGTATTTTTTATGTCTACTATTTAGATAATGGATTATTCTATGATTTCCTGTGTATGCCAGACCTTTACTAAGGATTGCACCTTCAGGTTTCACACGCATCATGAAACAACAAAAAGGCGTCATTACCATGGAGCTCCTATTAACTTTAATAGAACCATCTGAAACATCTAAGCAGCTGAGAAATGCATCCGAGCAATATACTTGGAAGGGCTGGGCAACGAGAATAGTGAAAATAGATAGTCAGCTTGAATTCATTAGTGGTCAGTTACCCATATTGCAGTTCGCTTAATTTTGTACTTTGCACACTGAATTAGTCACGTGAATCACTTAACAACCCAGCCACACTGCCAGAAGCCAGCACTAAGACTCCCGTCCTGGTCATTCTCCGCATTAGCTCAGATTCAGAGCACCAGGTAGAAATCACAGCCAACTTGGGGGTGTTGCACAGGGCCCAGGAGTACTGCATCTTGATACAGATGTTAACAAGGCCAGTATAACTCAGTGTCAATAATAAAACCAGGTAAGGCCCAGCAGATACTCGAAACGTTTCATCAAATTGAATGAAATTAACAGATGCGTCCAGTGAGGGCCTGAAATCTGTTGCCTTTCGTCTGTTTGCTGAATTGGCTGGTAAATCTTTGTCTACAAATGAGCCACCCTTTTTCTTATTTCTGCAGGTACTACCATTCCCTCTTTTCCTCTCTCATTTTGAGCACTGATAGTAGCAGTGATCTTACACAGCGTAAGAAAGTTCCTCCCAAGTCATCCATTTATCTCCCTTAAGACTCTCCTAGGATTAAACAGTACGAATGCCTTTGGATTTCCACAGTATTCTGGCCATTAACTTCCTTATTCAAAGCAATATTTTTAATTATATGCCTATTTTATTGCTAGCTAAATGTGGATTTTATTTACTGAACATGTTTTTTCTGACCTTCTACTTTGATTTGTCTTTCTTTTCCTTAAATAATTTTTCCTTCGTTACCTGTTTGGGCTCCAGTATTTACTTAAAAGGTAATGAATGTGTCATGTTCCAGAACTTCTTTTAAAATTGACTTCTAGAAGTTCTGAAAGCATATCTCCCACAGAAGCATTGTTGTTTTTGGTTATGGGATATGGGACATGCTTTTTAATCTCTTTGAGTCTTCATTTTCTGTAAGTTAGGTAAATCGTAATAATGCCTATTTCTGATCGTGGCTATAAGGATCTGCTAATTTTACTCTAAATATGTCTCTATCTGTCATATTTCCTTTATCCCTAATGCCTCTGCCCTAATTTATACCGTCATTGTTTCTCACCTCAATTATCGCAGTAGCTCCAGCTGACTGGCCGGCCTCCATTCTCTGTTCTACTAGGATACAGCTGCTCTACCAAAGTGATCCATCTAAATGCAGATATGAGCAGATAAGTTGCTCCAGTGGGTTCTCATCATCTGCTAGGCAGTGTCCAAAATCCCTCACATGACACAGAAAGTTCTTCACAATCTAGATCTCTGGTTTTACGGGCATTGAACTGACCGTGGTTCTCCTGCAGTGCCACGCCAGTTCTCACCTCTTACCTTTATTCAGGCCGCCCCGCTCTGAGTCTAATGCCCTTTCTCCGACCTTTTCCCATTCCCCTTCACCTGGTTAATCCGTTCATCTTTTAAAATTCAGCTTAAGCATCCACACTTCAAGAATGTTTTTGGAACCTCAGACTGAATTCAGTAACCTTTATCTGAGCTCTCATAATACCCAAGAGCTATCTGTAGCAGTTGACATACTGTATTATGTCATTCATCTGTTTCTGTATCTGCCTTTCCAACTAGACTGTAAGCACCTTGAAAGTATGGACTTTTTCTCCTTTATATCACCAACTAATATGGTGCATAGAAGGGGCTCAAATAATGTGGATTGTATCAATTGTCAAATAAATGGACAAACTAATCAACCTTGACCTCCATTAATAATACTATTTAAGTGGGGAAATAGATATTTCTAACACAGGTCTCTGAGCTGCCATCTCAGAACAAGACTTTCCTCCCCATCTACGCCCCCTATAGGTCCCAGTAGCTCCGCTAGTTTTGATCTCTAACATTTACTTACCAAGAGATCACACCTGAAATCATGTGATATAGACTACAACCAATGCTATAGTAGAAACAAGAACAACTTCTCTCGCTTGGGTAACATTGTGGCTCAGATCCGGTAAACATTTTTGAGAGTCAGTTAGGAAAGGTGGAGTTGGGCTAAAGGGGAGGCTCTGAGTAGGCTCAAAATCCTTCTCAAAAAGCAATTTCAGATTCACTCTAATCGACTAACAAATTGTTGATTTAGACCCCATGTTTTTTTTTTTACCATAGAGCAATGGTCTCCAGACAGTTCAGATGGGTCCTAAGCAGGCATAGTTCTAGGCTTTCCACCTTTTGACTAGAGCCCCTTCTAAATTGTATGCCAGTAACTCGAGATTAGTATTGAACTCAATTCATAGACTCAGCTCTGAATTGTTTGTGTACACAAAGACTAATAAAAGCTGCCACCTCCATCTTTTATGTTATTCCTGGCAAATTTCTTCTCAAGTCACTGAGGTAACAGTGTTCAATTATGATGCCTGAAGCCTGCCTGCTATTTACATAGAATATGACTCTGAGACACCCAGGCATGCAATTTGGCATACAATTTGGAGGGATATTTAGTAAATTGGTGGGTGTGTAGATTGGGAGAAGTGGAAGAATGCCATTTTGAGTAAAATGCAATCTAGGTCCAACCATGTGGTAAGTAGCCATAATGTTAACAAGGATAAACAATTTGTCCCTTAGTATGAACCTTAAATAGTTGTAAATAAAACCATGATGGATAAACATACACATTTATCTATGCTGTCTTCCTTAACCCCATGAAACAAAACAAAAAGGATTTTTAAGGGTATAAGGAACGAAAAAACAGGAGAAAAAAATCCAAGAAAGCTAATTTCTGAACCAGTAGTGAGAACACCAAAAAGTTATCCAACTTACTTTTTTTTTTTTTTAATTGGCTTAACTACCTCTGAAAGAGGAATGAAAATGGGATTAAAAACTGGAAGGCTTGTTGAAAGTCTGTTTGTGAGACATTTACCCTCAGATTTTCTCCCCTGCTTCACATAGCTGTGGTATTGCTCCTATCAAAGTCACAGCAGAGCATTGGAGGTTTGTTCTCTAAAAATGGTAACATAGAGATCCCTTGGACTGCAGGACATAAGTCATAGTTGAGTGTGGGGCTACCATCTGAACTTAAGATAGTCAATTCATAGTTCCCATTGATGACTGTTGAGACCCTCTTCCTTTTGTTGATTGGCTGGCAGCCAGATATGTAACTCCAGACAAGAGACTGGAAAGCCTTCTCTGAAGAATCTGATCAGCCCAAGAGAAAAAAACAAAAACAAAAACTCCAGACATGGACATCTGTGGTTCCCCAGTGAAACAGACCAGCCAGATCACTTACAATCATGACCACAGTTCATAAAATCCGTCTCTACAGACACAGAAATTTCAATCAGCCCCACTTACATATAATCAGACAGCCAAGGATGGTGGACATTTTAGGGGACCATGTAATATGAAACATAGAGACCAAACGAAACAGAAAGAGTAACTTAGAGGAAATACGGATTATCCCAAAAGAAAAGCAATTAAAAAAACAAACAAACAAACAAAAGAACTGTAGTTAATGTCCCTAGAAGAAGACGTAAGAGAAGATAGTGCATCCATGAAGCAAGAATAGTATACTTATAAAAGGAACATTCTACGAATACAAAAGAACTCTTGCAAATAAAAAAATAAGTCGTGAAAATAAAAATATCAGAAGAAAGCTTAGAAGATAGAGTTGAAAAAATATCAAAAAAAAAAAAAAAGAGAGAGAGCAAGAAAATAAAGACAAATAGAACATAGGGGGAAGAAATTAAAAGGACCCTATGGAGCAGTCCACTATGTCTAACAACTGACTAAGAGAGCCACAGAGAGAATGAAGAGAGAAATAAAGGGAAGAGAATCATGAAAGAAAAAGAAAACTTCCAAAACCAAAAATAACATGAATTTTCAAGTTAAAACGGAACCAGAGTGCCTAGCATAGTGTGTGAAACTAGACCTAGATTCCCAGCAAAGCAGTCATCACACAATTGCAGAACCCTCAGAATAAACAGAAAATCCTACAACTGTCCAAATAAATAAATAAGGGTTTGTAGAAAGACTTGAGAAGCAGAAAAGCAATGACTCCTCAAAAATGACGCTCGCCTCTAGAAGACAATAGAAAAATACCTTTTAGATTCTAAGAAAAAATATTTCCAACCTAGAATTATATAACCACACTGTCCATCCAGTGTGCGGGGAGAATAAAAAATGTTTTCAGACATACAGGATCTCTGAAAAGCTTACATTCCATGCAGCCTTCCTCAGACCTACCAAACTGAAGAAGTTTACATAAAAGTAGGACGGCATGGTATATAAGAAATGGAGATTCTAACACAGATGTCAAGATGGCAGCTCTGCAGCAGACACAGGAAGTAAAGACTCAGAGGAGGATTCAGAAGTTCTCAGGAGAGATTTATTCAGGAAGATGGTATTGAGAGGGGATTGTTCAATCAGGCCAAGTATTTGCAGTTAAATGATCCCTAAGAACATAAAAATAATAATAATAATAAGCAAACAAATAGCAAGGCTATTATTAGCACCAGAAAAAAAAACAAACCTGTGTGCAGGGGAAAAATAAGGAATAATATATGGCTTTAGGTGTCAGTAGCATTTATCTAGTGTTAATAATATAAACATGAAATATTGATTTAACCAAAGTTATGATACATCTGTAGTGAGAAAGTAATGGGAAGAGTTTGTGTATTCGTGGGGAGTTAAATCATCTTTCATAGTGGGGTGGGGGGGAAGACCGCAAATAAACACCTAAAACTGAAAAATCTAGTAGTAGCAAATTAGGCACGTTCTTTAACTATACAGGGGTAAGAACCAAGGAAATCCAGTAAAAGAGTTGAAAGTGGTTGCCCAGTGAAAAAGCTTATAAAAACTAAATTATTTAATCTGTGTACATCTAGCTTTGATTAAAGTAAAACGTGAACCAAAAGTAGTTACAGTAGCAAAAGTTCTCATTGGTTTCTCACTTTTGAATTTTCAATCAATTCTAATGAATAATCTATACTACTTTATGAAAATATTAGTTAGACCCAATCAAGGAAGAGCCTGTTGTCCACAGAGTTCCAGTAAGTCTTCCTGAGATCCAGAAATGAGAGAAAAATGGACCTTCCAAATGTCAGTTGGAATCTGGAAGCTTCACCATTTCTCCTGGAAAATTTATGATGAGAAACTAATTATCTGCCCTCATTCCTAGTACTGACCACCAAACCCAAATTTTACAAGAATAACTTACTTGCTTGAGTTTGGGTGAGATCATGAAAGCTCTACTGTCTAGTGTCTAGTACGATCCCAGGTGGCTTCTTCTGCAGAGGGCGCCACAAACATGTATACACACTTTAAGAAAGGAAAAAACTGTATTAAAACTGTAATACAATGAATGACTCTAGCATTCATTTGATTGACACCATCTTTTGAGCGAAAGTCATACAACACAGTGCTACTGTAATTCGATTCAACTTTGAAAAGTAATACATAGATAACATTTCTTAAAATACGTACATTTTTTTGGCAGGCCCGGTATAGGCTGCCTTGCTCATGGCCACAGTCTATTGACTAAAATGTTTTCTGGTTTCATAAGGACTATTAGATAGCTAAAACCAATACGACGCCTAACAACCTAGATTGGAACTGGGTTCTATTCTGTAAGTATATCAGCAATACTTACATGGAAAACAACAGAACCCTGATAATTTGACTTCATTTTTTTTAGGTATGATGAAAAATATTAAGCCCTTATATTATGTGTGTATTCAGGCATAAATACATATGCATGAGAACAACTGGTAAAATAATTCAAGTATGTTTAGTATTTGGAGATGTAACATCATGTCCCTATAAGTAATATTCTAAACAATTTGCTATTTTTTAATTATAGTTGACACACAGTATTATGAGTTTCAGGAGTAAAACATAGTTATTCAACATTTATATACCTCACAAAGTGAACACCATGATAAATTAGTAATCATCTGTCATCGTACACAGTTATGATATGATTGACTGTATTCCCTATGCCGTCCATTACATCCCTATGACTTATTTATTTTATAACTGGAAGTTTGTACCTCATATTCCCCTTCACCATTTTTACCCATCCTCCTGACCCCCTCTCTCTGGCAAGCATCAGTTTGTTCTCTGTATCTGTGAGTCTATTTCTGTTCTGTTTAGTTTGTTTTTGTTTTTTCAGACTCCACATATAAGTGAATATAAGGTGTTTGTTGTTCTCTGTATGACTTTTTTCAATTAATGTAATACCCTCTAAGTCCATCCATGTTGTCACAAATAGCAAGATTTCATTCTTTTTATGGCTGGTTAATGTTCCATTATATATATGTACCACATCTTCTTTATCCATTTGTCTATTGATGGACACTTAGGTTGCTTCCATGTCTTGGCTATTGTGAATAACGCTGCAGTGAACATAGGATATCTTTTCAAATTAACCATTCACTATTGTAAAGATAGTTCCACAAACTATTTGACAGTTTTTGAGGCAAATCATACTCATAGGGGTATAATAATCGTGCTAAAAGATTTAACTTGCTTCCAGTTGCTACCAATAGATTAACCAGAGAGACATGTGTTATTCTGTTACAATATTCTCACCTTAGTAGAGAAATCTGTATAGATAATATAATCAGAACTTGGAATCTACTTCTTTATGATCCAAACATAAAGCTATTAGCAAAACATTTAGCTATATGGTTGTAAGATCACAGAACTTCCAAGATTGATAGGACCTTAGCCACTAGTCAGCTCCAATAATGAACACTGTCATTTATTGAGAATTTATTATGCGCAGGACACTACACTGGGAGTTTTAGAACATTAATTCTGATTATCATAATGCTGTGAGGGTAAGTGTGGTAGGCAGAATATAGCCTAAAGAATTTGACCAAAAAAAAGATGTCCACCTCCTAATCCCCGGAATTTGTGAATATGTCCAGCAAAGGGGAATAATTAAAGTTGCAGTGAATTAAGGTTGCCAGTCAGCTCGCTTGAAAGTAGAGAAATTAGCCCGGGTAATTTAGGTGGGCCCAAAGTAACTACAAGGGTCCTTCAAAGTAGAAGAGGGACACAGATGAGTAGTCCAGTGATGTAATGTGAGGGAGACTCAATCCTCCATTGTGGCTTTAAAGGTGGAGGAAGGGGCCACAAGCCAAGGAATGTGGACAGCCGCTAGAAGTGGGAAAGGCAAGGAGACAGGTTCACCCCAAGAGCCTCTGACACCTCAGTTTTAGCCTAATGAGACCTGTGTTACATTTCTAATCTCCAGAACTACAAGATAATGCAGTTGCATTTTTCTGAACTCCGACATTTGTAGTAATATGTTAACAATTTGTCACCGGAGCAATAGGAATTGAATGCAGGAAGCATTATTGTCCCCATTTTCAGGTGGTAAAAATAAAGTTCAGAAGATTGGATGACTTCTCTAAAATCATGCAGGTGGTCACTGACAAAGCCAGCACTGGAGCCTGGGACACTGTGACTCCCAGACCTGACCCTTTCGACTGTCGTACGTAATAGCTGGCATTTTTAACGCTGTGCAGGTCTGACTCCGTCCTGGTCTACAATCTCTACTGTGTTATCTTGTCTCGTCCTTACTGCAGCCTCCGACGGAGGTGGTGGTTATCCTCATTGCTTAGAGGATAGAGGCAGAGAGAGGTTAAAGAGAGTGGTGGAGGCACGATTTAAATCTGTGCAGCCAGACTCGTGTGCCCACACTGGTAATCTCAGCCCCACGCTGCTAGCCACCTCTCCCAGTTTATGGGCAACAACACTGACAGCCACACGTCTGACTCTCCCGAGGTCACACATCAAGGCGGTGCCTCGACCACAGCCAGCATCTACGTTACCTCCTTTCTCCTCTAGGACTTTTTCCTCTTGAAGGACACATGTAATGTGGAAATACAGGTCAAAAAACCACATTGAGCAAAGATACTAAATAACAGCTGTAAAGGATGTATTTGCTCTTCTACTTCTGTCAGCATAGTTCCGTTTCCTGAGAAACTTGATACCTACCCAACATCTTTTCTGCAGAAGTAATCGTGCAAATCCCACTGGCCATCCTGCCTGTATTTTAGCAGTTAGGCTCACACCTTTTCCCTTAGATGAAGCAGCTCATTAGTTTCAATGACTTAAGAGGTTATCACCGAGACTGCGTAGCTCCAGACACGGCAGAGACCCGTCACCCTTGACATTGTCATTGCCTCTCATATACTCTCCAGAGAAACGATCCAAGACGTTTAAAGAGCTGTGCTTTTATTTCCTGTCACTTTTATATAAATCTAAATCTTACCACACAAACAACACTTACCATGCAAGTTAAACAGATTTAAATTTAAGCAAAATTGACTGTCCCCACACGTGCTTATGGCAGACCCATATAATTCTTCTGAGGTTTCTGGAAACATGAACCAAGCCATTTACGCTTCATAGGAACAGATTATATCATTTGAAATCCTCAATAAAAATGCAGTCTCATATTCTACAGATGGGTGTCATTTAATTAAAATATGTATTTAAAATGCAAAGGGCGACATTAATTCCGCACTGTGGCTGAGAATTTAATTGCACTCAAGTTAGGAAATTCTGAGTTAATGTTCCCTTGGCATCTCCCATTCAGCCTCTTAGAACAGATGTATTATGGTCTGGAGAGGATTCCAATATGTTTTCACATGCGGTACATGTAGGGATGGCTGTGAGATACCCAGAAGGCAGGCGTTATAAAGAGGCGTCCAGGGGAGGGAGTCCTGCAGCCTGTGGCCACTTCCCATGGTCCCTCTGCTTTGCCAGGTGCCCCTCCTCACCCCCGCACCCCCCCATCCCCGGAACCTGTCCCTGCAGTCGTGCCTGCATCTTACTCCCCTACATCAGATGTCAGAAACGTTGTCATGGGGCTCCCATATTTAAAGGGCTCAGAACTTTGAAAAGCTCAGAATTTAAAATAACCAAAAACGAAAACCAATTCTGTGAATGCCTTTTTAGAGCCCATTTTAGAGAATGCTCTAAGTGTTTAATAAATGCTAATTGACCAAAACGAAAACCTTCAGTACTATTGTGATATAATAAACTACAAAATGTGTTTCGCGGTGGAACGCAGGAATTTTGACCTCTTGGGGATGTGTCTTTAGACGAGAGACAGTCCAGGGCCAAAAGAAATGCCAGCGTGCAGGACTGTGTCTGACAAGTAAGGCAAAGAATGAAAGGAAAGTGACACCAAACTGGGGGGTAACTGCAGTATCAAGGATTTGGGGAAAAGACTGATTTTATACTTAAATTATTAGAGAAGAATCCATGATATTAAAGTGTTTTTAAAAATGAGAGACGAGAGCTCCCATGAAGGGGACTAGGAGAGTGAAAGTGGCACTGAGCAAGAACGGGTGTTGTCCCTTCATTCATGCTGTTTCTTCAGTCATTCAGCCTGTTCTGTGCCCAAGACTGAGTGGGACATGGGGTTTAATGGTGAACAAAAGATACGTGGTCACTTGGGGCCTCACGGCCTAGAGGGGCCATTATCTCCATAAGAGATGAGTTCAGATAAATGGCTAAATTAATGCAGAGGTTTGGGGGTTATTTTTAACACAGTTGCTGAGGAAATACTGAAGGTTATGGAGAAAAGAGGAAAGGAGTCTTGAAGGGATGAATGTTGGGAATGTTAACATTAGAAGCGGAGACTTGTCATATTTTCTGAGATTGTTTTTATTATGTATGTATGCCCCTGTGAAATCTTTTTAATTAAAATCTGCAAGGCTAATATGAGGTAATATATGAGCAAGAACTTCAAGTTCTTAGGAAAATAGGCAGTATATAAATCTTCGGGGAAGAAAATAAATCCAAAACCCTCTTAGAAATATCAGCAAGAGACCCGGCCATTGAACTCCTGGCTTCTCATCCAGTTCTTTATGTCAGAGTACAATACCGTCTCCTGGATATTAACTTTTTATATTATCAAAGAAAGCCAGCTAAGTTGAAGAAACAATTGTATTTTTCTCTCTGCCTTTTACACTCGCTTTTGTTTTATCCGTCTACACTTCACTGGTTCAGGAGTGTCAACCACGGAGCAGCAAACCACCACCAGCAGCAAACTCGTTTCCAAACAGCCTCCCCCAGACCTGTCTTCTTGAAGAAATGTCTTCTAGAAGAAGCCACAGAGAGGCTGGGTAAAGGGCTGAAAAGAGAACCTCAGCCCTCACTGTACAGTCCTCTGTGAGCTATAGCGGTTATAAACCCCAGAGAAATGAAATACGATTATGTGCTTTAGAGGCCCAGGCCTGACTTTCTCATTCCACAGGGGTAGATAAGGTTTAAAGGACCTTGGCAAACGGAGAAAACATAATCATTCGGCTTAATGGGCAAGACGTGACTAGTAGGAGATTGATTTCTCTTTATTGTCACAGAAGACTAATAGGGTTTCAGAGTTGTTTTATTCTTTTTTTAAATATTCCCTGTTGATATCTGGGCTCTCATATAAACCAGATATATCTATCTATCTATAAAATGTTATGAAGGATGGTTTTGCCTCTTTTTCCTTTAATTTGTATAAGATACAGTGTGGGGATGGGTGGGAGCAAGGAAAAAGGAAAGAGGCAAATTTTCATAAGGCAGATGTTTACAGAAACTAGTTGAAAACAAACTTTTACAGGAGTTGCTGCCTCCTTGAAAGTGCTCATTTCCATGTAACGTACGCCTTCTTGCAGAGGCCCAGAGGAGTACCCAGGCTGTCGCAAGGAGACAGTTCATTACCGGTTCATGTACACACGCCATGAAGGACATTCATTCACCAAATGAAACACTAATAGTCTTTAGCTGGTCCTTTATCACAGTGGCAGACTGCACTCTCTTTATCATTAGTGGTTACCAAGCTGGTGGGAACCATGCTCAGGCCAGCGTATCACAGCTCACCTGCAGTTAGTTTGTATTGCTTTCCGAGCTTCGTTGGGCATCCTTCCTCTCCTTCATTGAAATGAGCAGTCAGTCCAGGGGTACCAAGGAAGCTATGAAGTTATCCTGTCCATTCTCTGTTTTCTTCCCCTTCCCTTTGACTTCCTGTAGTATCCCCGGCAGAAACTCTCGAGCACTGCACATTTGTAACTTGCACCACAGCCCTCCATCAACTCATCCCCACAGCTACTTTCTGAGCTAATTAGAAAGCTAGCATCTATATTCCCATTTTACAGATGGAAAAACTTAAGCCTAAAAGTATGAACTGTGCTTAGCCAGTGACAGAGCTGGGATATTGATCGTGGAGACACGTTATTTTTCATTAAACTAAAAAGAAATTTTACTCTGCTTCTCTTTTTTCTTCCCGTATTCTGTTTTAATTCTTCAGTACTCCTCACTGTAGACGATTACTCTGTCTAGTCTCTTTATGATGTCCACTTTCTCATGTGACAGATTTTACCAATCTTTCATAAGAAGTGCTGTGTTTATTTCCTTTTAATACTCTGTTTTGGTTATTCTTTGACATGCTTTCACTTTCTGGATTAGAAAGTCTTTTACTTCTCTTCCTTATCATTAAGTTGTTTCTTTACCTACTAAAAACAAGTAAAGTAAAGCGGAGGGAATATAGTCAATAATATTGTATTAACTACGTATGGTTGCCAGATGGGTACTAAACTTAGCAGGTATATAAATGTCTCATCACTATATTGTACACCTGAAACTAATATAGTCTTTTATGTCAACTACAGTGAAAAATAATTTTTTTTTAAATGTTTAAATAAACAAGTACAGTCGTATTTCAACAAACTTGAACTATCAGAATTGTTTCATTAAGTTCAAGGCATATTTTCTTCACTTCATTGCCTTTTTTTCTCCTCCCCTCCCCACCTCTTCCCTTCCCTTCTTGGTTTCACTGAGAATTGACTTTACTACCAACTTTGCAATTACTTATCAACATCTTTGCTATATAGTCCCCTAAAATAATGGCAAAGTACAAAATGGACCACCTGTTGCACCCAAGGTAATTAAAACGCTGTAGAGATTGCTATACGCTTATTTTGAGTTTTATAGCTCATATGGAGGAAAGCACAACTGTTTAGCAACCATCCTTGCTAATGGGTGAAATATGAGAGATGTTGTATGGAAACTCACTTCTCTGAGGAGAGATTAGAAACAACATTCATATTTAGACTAAAACACACATAAAAGGAAGAAGCAAATGAGATGGATGTAAAAGTATATACTAGAGACCACTTAGCGAGATACAGGCTAGGGATGGTGCTTTGTTGATATGATGGTGACACTGCCATAGAGATAATAGTGATGAGATGTTTCAATTAGCTTCACATTTCCAGAAATCTCATTCAGCTAAAATAAGGTGAGAAGTAAGTTCTTGACTTGTCTTTTGGATGATTTCTTTTCTCAAGAGGGAAAAATATGGAGACCCAGTATCCTGTAGTGCTTAATTCTAATGAAAGGGAAGAATTCACTGGGGAAGTGAAAAAATTATAGTAGTTTTGGGAGAATGTTCCATATTGGAGTTGACACAGCAAAGAAAGTAAACACCAGGCATAGTTGGATGTTTAGGTTTCATAAAGTTAAATTTTCAGACATTTGGAGAAAATACAGGTGTGATCCCATGGTTAGAACTCATCAAAGGGAATATAGTTCATGGAGAGGAGTGGGGAAAATTTAAGACATAAAATCTGAGCCACAAAATACTAAGTAATTTCAACAAAAAGTAATATCAAACACTCTGTGTCGAGGTGTATTCTTAACACACACACACACACACACACACACACACACTCACTCACTCACTCACTCACTCACTCACTCATTTAATCCTCACAATAACCCATGACATAGATGCCGAAATTATTTCCATTTTTACATACTGGAAACTGAGGCACAGAGAGGCAAAGTAACTTCCCCAAGGACACATTAAGATATTAAGTGGTGGAGCCAGAACTGGAGCTTGCTCAGTCCGCCTCCACGGCCAGCACTTTGAACCACCACACGGTGTGGCATCCAGAGAACTCTCCGATGAGCTCACACAAAAGGATCTAAGTATGAAAGGAGAGGCTTGTAATCACCGATGAGTGCAAAGGGGGCACATGCAGTGTAAGGCGAGCCTGCAGGTAAAGTGTCAGGGGGGCACATCCTTAGGGACCCTGGATCCCATCCCTTCCTGCTCCCACGTTCTCTGAGATCCGAGTTGCCCAAGCTCAGAAATATCTCATGAGAAGAAGGTTATGTTAACTCGCCGAGGCTCATTCAGGAAATTAAATACAGGGAATTAGATGTTTTAAAATATTGCTAAAAGGGCTTAGAACACAGTCAGGAGGAAGCAAGGAGCAAGGAAATTAGCTGCTGGCTTGCAGGAAATGGAGCTGGGGATGATGCTGAGTTGACAGCAGACGAGGACGTACGGTATTTTCCCATCTCACACTCTATAGTAAACTTAATCTAGGGTAATATGAAGGGGAACATGTTCCCAAGAAAGCAAATGAAATAACAAGTCTCCTATGGTAGTAAATAAAAAAAAAATTAAAAAATCTTCAAAATAAGCCCAATTCAGCTGTTTTAGCTTTAATAGAAGACCTGACTTGTCAGTGTCTTTATGAGCATATTGAAATAATTTATAGTACAATTTCCGTCTCTCCAAGTGAAAATAACAATTTCTATCATTTCAGGTCAAAATTTCATGGCTATGTAATTCATAATCCTTACTCCCTCACCGATACCAAATGGACACACACCCGTGTGTATTTCTTCTTCTCTCCCTATAGTGCTTTCGACAGGGGGAAATAAACTGTGACCATGAAATAAGTGCTGATCCAAAATATAAATATAAATATGACTTTTCAGGCCCTGTTTGAGTAAGGCAGACCTGACCTCTAAAAACAATTTCAAAGCTTTGTTGACTATCTATCCTAAATTCACTTTGCTAAAGAACCAACCTCTGCAGCCGTCCTTTCCTTGAAAAGAGAGATCTCAGTTCTTCCTCCTTCAAAATACCGTGTTTCCCCGAAAATAAGACCAGGTCTCATAATAATTTTTGTTCCAAAAGACGCATTAGGGCTTATTTTCAGGGGGTGTCACCTGAAAACTCATGCTAGGGCTTATTTTCCGTTTAGGTTTTATTTTCCGGGAAACACGGTAAGGTGAGGACTACTTTCTCTCTCCCCAACTGCTTCTGAGTGTCTTTGCTTGCTTTCCCACCAAACTACCACCTCCTCATGCCGGCCCAAATCGCCACGTCTCTTATGGAACTGGAACTCTGGAGAAAGTCATTCTTCCCCTTTTGTGGATGAGAGGATAAAATTTAAACCTGCCACCCTTACTCCCCTTCTCCTGTTGTCTTCACTGGTTTGAGCATTTCCAGAATTCTGTAGTGTTCTGAAACTTTTGTGATTCCTTATTTTAAGGTCAAAATGTCATAAGTTTACACAGTGTAAATGTCTTAATATAAATCAATATATGATTTCCTTTCTGTCCACTAGCCCTGTGTATAACTAAGTGCTGCAGTTTTTTACAGGGCGTTTTGATGAGATAAGATGAGTCTAGGAGTTTCAGTCTTTCAGAGTTCTCACCGAAAGGTCCAACAAGAACTCAGATTTACTGAGCACTTACTCTGGTCCAGCATTGTTCTAAATGCTCTGTGTGTTTTATCTCATTGAATCTTCACAATGATCCTCTGAGGTTAAAACTATTATTGCTGTGATTCACACACAGGTTTAACAACTTGCCCAAGGTAATTCAGTTAGTAAGTGATTGAGTCACAATTTAACCACTTTCTGAGCCTAACCATCAAAAGTCAATCCAAAAGAAACGTTGTTGTAGGTAGGAAAATCAGGTTCATAATTAATGAGAATACTAATTTTTTACTTAGGGAAAGAAAATTATTTAGACTTTGAGGCACTATCCTGAAATTATTTAATCAACTGATTAGATAATTATACCTTTCACTGGCATAAAAACAGATGATTCATCTTTTGATTTTTAGGAAAGTTGATTCAGGAAACATCTATATGAACTGCTAATTGTTCTAGGGATTATATAGCAAGACTGGGATGGACGTGTGAACCGTGTCCATGTGTTACTGATGTATAAAGACAGAAATATGGCTGTGTATTATTAACCTTCCCAAGGCATTACTCAACATATGTATGGCACTAATTCATCAATTTAGCCTGCACGAGAGAGATTAAAAGGCAGGTACAGCTTAACTGTTATCTTGACTACATACTGCACAAGTGGCCTCACTTGTTCTCACTGACTGGAAATTCTCTTAGCAAGATTTATACCTGCAAATCTTGCACTGTGTGTTAGCAAGTTAATGCTTTCTGTACTTCTTACTTCCTGCACGCTTCAAGGAAGCCATTACCAACTCCATAGCGAGTCTCAGTGATTGTCTGTGCGCTCAGTGGCAGGGTCACCTCTGTCTTCCAGGTAAGTCAGGTGTCTGTGTGTTTTCCACACAGCAATAGGATCAGAGCGATCAGAGCTCCTGCGATTCTGCCAGTTTCGCTCTGCAGTCACAGTAGCTCAGCAGGTTTTGCCATGAAATGTATAGAGCTAATCTAATTGTTCCAAAGCCTCCTGAAGGCTATAGATGGTGGGGAAGGATACTCAGTTTTTGTTGTTTATTCATCTCTTTATGGAATAAACAATAATAGTAGTAGTTACAGTAATCGCCATATGTTAAGCACATGTGTGGCAAACACTATTCTGAGTGTTTATACGAGTTATGACAATTAAGTTCGCGAATACATCCTAAAAGAAGTGTTACGTACCTCATGGTGCACTGTCATGATGCAGGAGCCATGAGTTGCTGGCAAAAAGTTCAAGTTGTCTAACTTTTTTACACAGCCTCTTCAGTACTTCCAAATAGTAAATTTGGTTAACTGTTTGTCCAGTTGGTACAAATTCGTAATGAATAATCCCTCTAATATTAAAAAAGGTTAGCAGCATCATTGCAATAAGTTCGTGAACTTAATTGTCACACCTTAATTGTAGTATATTTTCTCTTTAATCATCACAGTCCCGAGAGTTAGGTCTGATAATCCTCCTTTTATAGGTGGGGAGTCTGTTACGAACACGTTCACCCAAATGGTGTATGAGAAAGTCAGAATTTGAGCTCAGGTCTCTGTGTTGCCAAAGGGCGCTTTCTTATGCACTGTGCTTGATCGTTAGCTGCCAGTTCTAGAAACTGCGCAGTATGCTGGGGACACAAAGATAAAAGCGAGGTTGTACCGGCTCTCAGTCAAGAAGGTTATGATTATTTCTCAACTTGGGTCCAAATTTATGAAGGATGCAGCTGCCTGAACAGGAAACTCAGGAAAAAAGGCAACTGGGCAAAGTTAAATTGAAGAGAGACCCCCATATAGGACTTTCAATTTAATTCCTTTGTTCTGTCTGTATTTGTGGCACTTATTTGCTGTGTCGTACTGGAAAACGCGCTGCATTTCTGTTTGGTTCCATTCCACCATTTGTCCATGGACCTAATGTCTTTAACTTACACAGTGAATAAGCCATCCCCTACGGCTCTTTGGAAGACGTACAAATGCCAGAGCTGGAAGGAAGCTGTTCGAACACATGGATGATAAATGTTACCTCTTTGCCATAGAATATTTTTGCCTCTGAAAATCTGTTAAAACTTAAATCTGTGTCCTTTATTCGCCTAAAATATCTGGTTAAGTATTTGTTAACACTTTCAGATGCTCTTTGATGTGGGATTTCACAGAAATAAAAAAAGGTGTACAAAGTCCATGGAAAATCTAATACCGGGGGAGCCAAAACAATGTCTACACATGACTTGTATTCATCTTTTGTTATCAGTATATATTGAGGATTCCAATTTTAATACCGTTTTCTCCTTTCTTAAAATGTGTATGCATTGTTTTGTCACCCTCCGTATACCTCCACTGTAGTATCTTCGAACAGAAGGGCAGGAGCTGTTCATTAGCTTTCCCTTCCGCCCATTTCTCTTTCATATCCAGCAGGAGCTGATTTGGCCACATGACATGCCATTTTAGCAGACGATTAGGTTTTTACCAAGCCTCAGGGAGGATCATTTGGAATAA
Source organism: Rhinolophus sinicus (assembly GCF_036562045.2). Classification (NCBI taxonomy): domain Eukaryota; kingdom Metazoa; phylum Chordata; class Mammalia; order Chiroptera; family Rhinolophidae; genus Rhinolophus; species Rhinolophus sinicus. The sequence goes on along the minus strand of NC_133760.1, from coordinate 63,417,098 downwards.
AAGAGAAATCAATATTAATGTTCCCCCCAGGTATAAAAGAGGCTGAGGTCTGTACTATCACTGACAAGGCGTACAATCCATACGTCTGTGCTGGTTCGCAGTATACGGATTAGGAGCCCACAGCTGAAGGTGTAGAACGTCGGGCTTCCCCAGGCCTGTTAGCATCCGGTTCTGTTTGCCGAACAACTGGTGGGATTTGCCCTCTGTGGAGCTGTGGCGTGTGCATTGCACGCCACTGGCTCCGTCGGGACTGGCCTCTTCCCCTGTGGCAGCCTAAGGGAACAGCTGTCCTTTGTTACCTTGCTGCTCCTTCTGGTTTTGCTCTTCACCATGTGCCCGATGTGAATCCCCTTTGCTTCCACTAGATAGGCCAATGTCTGGAATTGTTCTTCGGTTTCAAACATGCACAGTCGTTCTGGAGCTTCAGTTTCTTACCCTGAAACAGAATAACGTTCCAGGCTAATGAACTGTTTGGAAGACGTTAGGGTAAAGGCATTGTGATGATGCAATGAAAAAAAAGGGATATGAAATGTTTTGATTTGTCTTCCAAGATTAAATTCAACAGGCATTATTGCTGAGTATGAGGAAGAGCCATAAGCTCTGAGAGACGCCAGGAAGAATGATGTATTGCTTTTGTTTCTGAGACTCGTACAGTCCACCAGGGATGCCTCAGGCAAAGACAGTGCAAGATGAAACGGGCCACAGCCATAAGACGAGGCAGGGTGTTACTGAGGATCAAAGGGGGGCACCTTGTGAGGGGCCAAGCCCCCCATTTGGTCCTCACAACTCTCTCCATTGTATAAATTAGGAAAATGAGGTGCAGCGTTGTTAAGAAATTTGTTCTAGAGGAAATAAAAAGTGAAAGAATGTATTTCTCCGGGAAGCAGCAGGAAAGAGTATGGTTTCACAGAAATGCAAATTACTCTGTAGCAGCATTCTTTAAGTTAAGTTCTTCATGAAAGTTTGATCTTTGGTCTTTTTGGGCCTCATAGTAATACATTCTCAAACCAAAGTTATTGACCACCTGAGTCATTGGGCTGGGCAGTGAGTTGGACAAGCGTATATTTTCTTCCCCCAGTACTTACTATCTATAGTTAGGGAAATAAAAGACATTGTGGAGGAGAAAAAGAGAGGGATGAAAGGGAAATGTCCCAAAGAACACTAAGAAGTCATATTGCCCAAAAATTTATGATTAATAAGGGGGAAAGGTATAAAACATGGCCATTTAAATTGCAAATAGTACCACAGAAAAGAAAGTAGGTCTTTGCCTCCTGTACCCACTGGAAGCATTTTTTTTTTTTTTTTTTACCATAAATATTTTATCAGTTAGGTGAATGGACCCTAGGAAAGCAAATGGAAGTAAGACACTTTCACCTTATCTTCTAGTTCCCCACCTTTATTTCTTTTTTCCTTCCTGGTAATGAATTTTTTCCACTTTCCTCACTCCAGTTTTTAAAAAAATTTCTTCCATCGGCCCTTCTTCCCCTGTAAGAGTGGACAAAAGAGAGCTGCTTCCAGAGGCAGCAGTGAAAGGCTTGACATTCTTGCATATTAGCTATTAGATATATAATAGGATCCATTGGCTGGGTATTATGTCTCATGGAGTACGCTGTTTTTCCAAGCTGGTTATACACATCTGTGCATGTATAGGATCTAATCTGAATAATGCACAATATGCCCTCATTCTTTGCGATCATAATTCTGTAGGTCAAAGAACAATCTGAGTCAGCATCTTGGCTTTCAAAATGAACTGGCTTTGCTAGTTCAGACCCAAAATTTCTAGGGAAATCTGAACTGAAAAGAAAGTTATTATTGGGTACAGAAGATCCATTGCTTCTGAAATAGGAAGCAAAATAAAGAGGACTTGGCAAAACACGTTTCCTAGGTAAGGCCCATCCTTATGCAGAAGCATAGCCAAAGAACTTAAAACCTAGGTTCTAGGTTGTTTGAAGTGTGGGAAAACGTGACTAAATAAATGACTTGACAATACTGGCAAAAGCTAGGACTGTTGGTGAAGAATGGCTGGTGTTCAAATGTGTCTTGGACAACAAAAGGAGTGATCAGAAAGAGTCACCATGAAATTCAGGTTTGGAGTAATGATTTAGATCAAGAAGAAAGGATATCTGCATCCTAAGAAAATTCAAATTAGATGCTAATAGGACAGTCGATACTTAAGCATGTGAAGATCACCTGTCCATTCCAGAAATCAGTAGGTTTCATAGGTAAACCATTTATTTAACAAATACTTACAGAGTGCCTACTGGGGTAGGGGGTCGTTAACTTATAGGTTTGCAGATAATTCAAGGGCATGAGTAAAAGGTCCAGATAGTGGATTAGAGAAGTACGAAGGCCGAGGCCACAGCTAGCTGGCATTAAGTTCTAACTTGCAACTGTGGTGTCATAGACACTTTTAAATCCTACCCCAGTGTTAGGTTGATGGTCGCATACCCCACAGGCATTTAGGAGAGGAAGGAGGTGAGATAGAGGGTCTACTGTCACAGCCCCCATTACCTCTGTAAGCCCCATGAGCTCTTAATGTCACAGGCCTGCTCAGCATACCTATTTTTATTTTTAAAAATGTCAGCCAGGTAACAACATCAGAGGATCTCAAAATTATTTATAAAACCTAATAATACATTGCTCTAGGAGTTAAGAAGGGGCTATTACCCCCACTTTTCTAAATAGGAAACCTGAAGATTGGACATTAAATAGTTTTATCCCTGGTGCAAGCAGAGATGGCGTGTCTGTCACTTCCCTGCACACATAGGAAGAGGAATTGGAAATGACGATTGTACCAAAATGCGATCTTCTAAAATGCTTTCCAGTGAGAAAATCTCATGGGATCATTGTTCATTGTCTTTTTCCACTTTCTAAAAAGTTTGCTTTCACAGAGTGAACCTTTCTGTTCCTGCAGTGATAACCAAAGTGAAAACCCTTTTCAGTTCACCACTTTCACGACAACTGATACGCGTCTAAGCTCATATTGTAACAATTTTCGATAATATCACAGATGCACAAGGGACATCCTCGCATGTATCAATTAAAGAAGTCACAGGGAGCTGCTGTTGAAAGTGTAGCAGCTGCATCCTTGAAAACAGATGCTCTTCTGAGTCTGAATGAGTCCAATTTTGACTAATTTTGAGACCTGAACAGAATCCAGCCTGGTTAATATGAGGACACGGAACCACTTGAGACATCCGGATGTCCTACACTGATTGCGCCTCCATGACACTTAGTGTCCTGGCTTCCTAGAGAGACGCTGGGCATGTGCTATGCCAGGGACTTTAGGTAAATAGAAAAGAGACATCCCAAGTCTCAGGAACAGCAAGATGGCCTCATGAAATTAAAGTGACTTCTAAAGGCAACACAGTTTATAGAGAAGGTGCTTGGGCTGTGGGGATTGACCAGAATTGCTTTAAACTGTACTTCTGTGAGATTCCTGGATAACCCAGGAAACCAGCTATAATGAACTACTTGCCTGTCCACCTATCCCCCACTCTGTCCCTAGAATATACTCCAGAAACTAAGGAGAAAGTTCTAGTTGTAAGTTGCAGGTTGTTCCCTCTCTTTCCTGATCTCTGTCAGCCTGTTATTATGTGAATTGTATTCATCATGTTATGTTGGTCAATCAAATCATTTGTTCTGTTTAATTAAAAAAGCATTGATTATTTTATATAAGGATTTCATATAAAATCCTTCCCCGAGAGAGTAATGATCTGGTAGGGAGACCTATTGATAAACAGATAATGTCGATGGAATATGAGAACTACTCTAATAGAATTCTGTGGGGTGTGGGGAAATGCCCAGAAGAGCCAATGGCCCTGCCTGGAGAACAGGAAAGATTTTCTGAGCCAGAAAGCATGAACAGTTTAGAAAAAGTAAGAAGAGCCATCAAAGGTAATAGTATCCTGAAACAGCATGATATGTTTAGGGAATCTGCTTTAAAAGGGTGATGGGTCAAAGGGCCAGTCTTCAGGAAGGGAAAAGTGGTAAAAGATGGAGAAAAACTGAAGTATTGAACAGAAACCAAAAATCATAGAAAGGTTTGCTAAGGAACTTGGACTCCATCCTATAAGTGCTGGGATACATGGATGTGATTTTTACAAGAAATTAACGTAGTCAAATGTGTGTCTTAGATAAATAACTCTGATTCTCTAACTCAGGTTTTATTAGCTAAATATGGAGGATTGAATGAAGGTAGGGAGCAGGTCTGAGGTAAAGACACCTGTCAGGTGGCTGCTGCAGTCATCCAGGGAAGAGATGTGGGCTAAACCAAGAAAGTGACAGTAAGTATAGAAAAGACAACATGTATTAAGAAAACACTGAGGAAATAAAGTCGGCAGAAATTAGTTTTTGCCAAGGAGAACGAGAGAGAAGAGACTCACAGATGAGTGTCATATTGGCAGCTGAGATTCTTAGAGTTATAGACCCCTGACAGAAAGGGAATTTGGGATGAAGAGCAGATGCTAGTGAGAGGTAATGAGTTTAGTTTTGAACACATTGCGTTTGAGACGCATTGGGACACACAGGTAAAATACCTGGCAAACAGTTGATCAAATGAAGTTTTATCTAGGAGTCATCAATTCCTAGGTAATAGCACAAAGCATGGAAATGGATGAGCTCACTGAGAAAGGACATAGAGAATGACAAGTAAGGGTGACCAAGAGGGAAGACATTCCTTGGGAACACCAGCATTTATGGGTGGACTAAAGGAAGGGGAGAGGATTCAGTGAAGGAAGCTATGAAAACAGTGCCAGAGAGGACACCCAGAGGAGTATGGTGCCATGTAAACCAAAAGAAAACACAATTTCAAGTAGGAAATGGCCAGTCGTATTGAATGGAGCAGAGAGACTTTCTGAGATTAGGGCTGAAGTGTACCCAGTGGATTTGGCAATTAGGCTATCACCAATGATTATTACAGTAACTATTTAATAAAGAACTGGAGGCAGAAATCAGAGTTTGGCTCATGGAAGAGTTCATAGAATGCACGACTATGGAGAAAGCGAGTGTTCACAATTCTTCTGAAATCTTAAGTAAGAATCTGAGCTCCTCAAGAGAGGAGTAGCAGAGAGGAGGAAGCACGCGGGGCCTGGGAGCGCAGCATGAATCTGGGAAAGGTGCTGAGAAAGGGGAAGGTGCTGGGCAAGCACTAGTGAAGGGTTGACAAGTGATACGGAAGGCTTTTTTGAGATTAAAATCCAGGAAATTTTAGTGGCAACAATCCATACTTTTGTTTCGCTGTCCAAAGAGTTGCAGAATTAGCCCAGGATTAGATCAAGTTGCCAAAGAAGAATCTAGTTAGAGGGTCATTGGCCACACGGGGACACTTAGCCACCTCTAACTATGAAAGCAAGGCCGAGAATGCAGACCTGTAGCTTTCCAGAGTCCATAGTGGAGTGAGCACAGCAGAATTGGAAATATCTGTTGGTTCATCTAATAAGCATTGTCTGCCCCAGAGACCGAGGTTCAGCTTCCTCATATACACCAATCACTTTAGTACAAAAAGCCATGGTTATCTTGCCACAACTAGTTAGCTAGGAGTTTCAGAGATGCCTGCTTTTATGCAATGGTCATAAGAGGAACAGGGATATTACAAACGATCTGATGTGACCCATACCCAGTATTAGAAAAACAACTCAAAGTGCACAGTCTAATAAAATGATCAGGAATCCAACAGCAGATTCTGTCAGTGCTGCTTTTTTTGTAGGTGTCCATTTGACATGAAAGAGCTAGTTAATTGTTCTGTGTTGTCTGTTTGCCATGCTCAGCATTTCTTTGTGAATTCCTTCTTGTGAAGAAAATACTTTGTAAATTTCAGTGAGCCCTCAGGAATTTACATGCCAGCTTTTCGGGAGAATACTGAGCATCATCTTTCCTGTTGCTTTACTAAAATGTTATGTTTTTGCTCTAGATCACAGTCAAGTGAAGTGTACAGCATGCTGCCTTTCTAAAGTGCTGTCCCCTCACTCATTGCAAGTTTTGTCTTGGCTGCTTACTTTGCCATTAACGTACTTCTACTTGGATACATTTCCATAATTGCACAGTTTGGCAGTGGTCAGTTGCTACACACGGCGAAATTACGTGCTTCTATTAAGAAGGGCAGGTTTATTGTTTTACTGGCTTGGTGGAATTTGTCCAGAATGCCCTTGAGAGAGTGTGGGAGATGTGTACCGTAGTCCTCTCCTTACCTGTGGTTTTGCTTTTCATGGTTTCAGTTACTCATGCGGTCAACTACAGTCCGAAAATATTCAATAGAAAATTCCAGAAGTAAACAATTCATAAGTCCTAAAGTACGCACGATTTTGAGTCGCGTGATGAAATTTCACACCACCCTGTTCCATCCTGCCCAGGCTGTGAACCATCGCGTCGTACAGTGTGTCCACACGGTATATGCTACTCTCCAATTAATCACTTAGCCGTCATCTCAGGTATCAGGTCCACTGTCGCTGTACGTTCAGGTCACCCTTATTTTACTTAATAACGGCCCCGAAGTACAAGAGTAGTGCAAGATGCTGGCAGTTCCGATATGCCAAAGAGAAGCCATAAAGTGCTTCCTTTAAGTGAGAAGGTATATATGCATACGGAAAAACAGCCTATACAGGACTCAGTACCATCCATGATTTCAGACATCCCCTGGGGGCCTTGGCACGTATCCCCCACAGACAAGAGGGGACGACTGTAATGCTTTGAACCTCAGACCACAAGTCTGATTTCTTCAGGGTATGATTTCTGCCTCTTTTCACTGGTACATAGACAGCTCTCCGTGCCTCAGTGTCACACAACAGAGGAGTCCGGGGGCTCAGAAGCCTTCAAATGCTTTGAAATATCTGAACAGTGTTCCTTGGAGTTGCTGTCCTCCAGCCCCTGCCAAATGCAAACATTATGAAGGCTGGGCTCGCACCTAACAGCACTGTTAAGGAATCTTTAACATCAGAGAGGGGTGCAGTGTCACATGTCCAGCCTCCTGCAGATCAGTTAGTGACCATCTTGAATGCTGCCAAGGCCGGCAATCATTGTAAATCTACATCACTGCACTCCCTTCCTCCTTACATGTTTCCTCAAACAAAACTTATTTTTACATTTGCTGTGACATTTTAATTTTTAAAGTCTGGTTCCAGGGAGGATTAGTCTGTACGTCTCGATTGTCTCTCTGGGTCCTTCTCTGCACTTGGCCAGAGCAACCCTGAAAGCGCATAACTGTGGATGTTGCTGCAGCCAGAGGTGGGACCCCTACCCCCTAAGATGAACACCTCCTGACATTTAGTCGGTAGTGCCTCGCCATAGCACATGAGCCCTAAGTCCAGGGAGCCCTTCTCGCATCCTCTGAAAGGGAGAGGAATTTCCAGATGGAAAAGCAAAAAACCGATGAATGGAAATTGGACTTCACGATGGATGGAGTTATCTTTTAAGTATGTTGTTGCTGTTATGAAGCTTAAGATTCTTAACCTGGATAAATCACATGCTAATGAATAATAATTACTTGTGTTTATCATTTGTGTTACTATGGAGTAAGTTTCATGTGCTGTTGGTGCTTTATCTACATTAACCCATCCAATGCTCCCAACAATCCCATGCTGTTGGTACTAATATCTCCATTTTCCAGAAAAAGAAACGGAGGCAGACAGAATTTAAGTAATTGGTTGTTGGTCACACAATAAGTAGGGAGACAGGACTCAAGGCCAGGCTTTGAGACTCTAGAGAACTAAAAGAACTTTTGGTATGAAATTGCCAAATTATTGTGGATAAGCTTTGAGAAATTGTGGGGAACTAGATATACAATAGAAGTGTACACGTCAACAAATGTAGTTCACATTTTTGCTGTTCCACATTTTCCTGAAAACAGTGTGTCCACATGCTGTTAAATCTTCTGTCAATTACTGGGGAGAATTATAGAAGATAGCTTTATCACATTTGCCAAAAGGCCCTTTAAGGTCTTTAGTTGACTGTAAGCTGGATATGAGTTAAAGTAGAAAACAGCACACAACCAGTCCACTGGAATACTTGAGGCTTCCATGCAAGCAGCAGGGCATCTGGAAAAGGAGTTGGTCATTCTCTCTAGACAGGTCAGACCACTCTGTAGTATTTATGTTTGGTTCTGCGTCCCCTATTTCAAGGGAGATAAAGAATAATCAGAATGTCTTTGTGGGGGAATTATGAGAATTATAAAATGATTCAGTCCGATTATTTGAAGAATAGTTGAAAAACTGGGGACATTTAGCCTGGAAAAGGGAAGACTTCGAGAAGACAAAAGAGCTGTCTTTAATGCCTGAAGTGCTGACACACATGAGAAGGACGGCAAAGTTAGTGGTATCTAATGTGATTAGAAGTTCATAACGACAAAGACAGCTTCATGTAGGATGGTCAAATCTGTCCGAGATGGAATCGGCTGCCTCCAGATGTATTAAGTTTCCTTTCACAAACATTTGTGTGCATGTGCAGCCAGAAACTGAACAGCCACTTAAAGATGTACAAATTACACAAGCATAGACCACATGGTGGGACCAGATGACTGTTCGGGTCACTTCCAACTCTGAAATTCTGTTTCCATCATTCTGTGAATTGATTCAAGACAATCAGCTGGGCCTCTATGTTTAATCAAGTACAGAAATAGGCTATCATGTCCTGGGCATCTAATGCTGCCAACCCTAGCATTAGCCAAATTGGTCAGAACAGCATGATGAGCAACAAAATAACATGTCATTTCAAAATAAAAATCTGTAGGCATCGAGTGCCATAAGTGATTGGTGTTTTGTCCTCATCCCTTTTTTCAGTGTCGTCTCCTGCTCAAGAGAGCCACGTGAACATGGATCTCCCCCCGGTGTCAGAGCAGATCATGCAGACTCTGAGCGAACTTGCCAGATCTTTCCAGGACATGGCTGACCGCTGCTTGCTGGTCCTGCACCTGGAAGTGAGGTAGGACACAGCAAAGTGACCGAAACACACCGCGAGTCATGCGTCACTGAATACGGGCATTTTGGGGGAGTACCACCATAATGTGGGGTTCTTATTCTTGGTGTCCTTGTTTTCTTACACTGAACATTATTTCTAGTGTTATTCAGCCCCTGTTAAATAGTGTGAGCACAGGTTATGTTGTGAATATGGTGATCCAGAGTTTGCAAAGCCTGTGATAGCAGAATGCCTGGATTTGAATGTCTATACCAGCCAGTTGGTTAATCTTATGACAGTAAATTAACTTGACTAGCCCTCCATTTCCTCATCTTAAAAATAGAAACAGTAGTTCCTAACTTGTAGAGATTTTATAAGTGAAATAATAAATAATGAGTACAATGCCTGCCACATCGTAAGTGCAGTAGCGTTGCAATTGTAGTAACTTTCTCATTGATATTTTTACTAAGATACTCTGCTAATCAGGAAAGTAGTATACAGATGCAGGAACCATGATCCCTTCCTTAAAGAATTTAAAACCCAATTGAAATGATTAAGTTAAAATAATCCAAGGAACTAGTCTTGAAAGTGCTATACTCTTGAACCCTTCTTCCTTCCCCTGCAATGTAGAATATTCTGATTAGTTTTGGTAACATCTGTTCTGACACATTTGGAAATGATAGGCAGAAAAGACTAGGAAGTCTTCAATTGTCCATTCATTCATTCATTCATTCAATAAATACTTACTGAGTGCCTTCTTTGTGCCAAGCAATGTTCTCAAAATTGGGACATAGCAATGAGAATCACACTCAGCGTCCCTGCTCTCATGAAACTGCCTTCTAAGGCGGGGAAGAGCCAATGAATAAACAAAAAAGATAATTTCAGATAAGTGCAACTAAAACAATAAAGTAGCATAATGGAATCAAGCAGTGGTATCCAATAGAAATACAAAGTGAGCTACAGATGAACCACATAGATAATTTAGATGTTCTCACAGTCACGTTTGAAAAAATAGAAGGAAATACATAAATTATAATAACATTTTGTTTAACCCAGTCTATCCGAAATATTATTTCAACATGTAATTACCGTAAAATTATTAATGAGATGTTCTGCATTATTTTGTATTTTTTTGTACTAAGCTTTTGATATCTGCATATTTACCCTTACAGCACATTTAAATTTGGACTAGTCACGATTCAAGAGCTCAGTAGCGACATGGGGCTGCTGCTCTCATACAGGGCCCAGAATTGACTAGAAAGGGGGATTTTTTTATTAGTTTGTTTTCTTTTTGTGTTTTAGATAAAGTGGTCAGAGAAAATGTGACAAGGTGATAAGACCTAGGGGAAAAGAATTTCAAGACTCATGATGTCTGAGATAAAGTCAAGGTTGACAGTTTCGAGGCACAGAGAGGGGTCCAATGTGATGGTAGCCCAGTGACACAGGGGGTGGAAGGAGTGGAAGGGTAGGTGAAGAAGCAGGCTGGAGCCCAGTCATGTGGGCTCGTGGGGCCTGGCACATTATAGGGTCTTGAAGACCATGTGACTTGTTCGGATGTTACTTCAAGTGCATGAAGAAGCCATAGGCTTTTTAAGCGGGGAAGCCATATTCATTCATTCATCATTCATTCACATTTTTAAAAGATCACATTGGCTATAAATGGAAAAGTAATTGCAGGGAGAAATGGGAATGGAAGTTGGGCAACCAGTGGAAACCAATTATGAGCACCCAAGTGACAGAGATGGAAGTTTGAGAAATGTTGGACTTGAGACATATTCTGAAGGTAGAGCTGATAAAGTTTATTGATAAATCAGAATGGGCGCAGGGGCTGGAAGCAGCGAGAGACAGGACTCAAGGAAAACCACCAACTTTGGGGCTAGAGCAACAATGTGGATCCCAGAGCCATTAATTGAGATGAGAAAAGACCGAGGGAGGAGACTGGGAAAGGGATGGAAATCAAGAATTCCATTTGGGAGATATTCAGGTAGAAATGCTTATTAGACTCTAGGTAGCCATGTCAAATAGACAGTTGGATACTGACTTTTGAAACTTCAGGATGAGAAAGTGTATAGTAAAACATTTTGTATGACCATGAAACATTATTAAAGTTGAAAGAGTATTTTCTTTTGGAGTCTTTACTAGATTTAGAGTGTTAAAATGTAATTAGGATTTCAGTTCATGTGTTTGGACTCCAGTTAGCACTTGGGTATCTTACAGGTGTCCCCAGGCCAAGACTAAGTGATAATGCATTGTTAATGTCACTTCCTTTTTACGCCACTTGCTTTTGTCATTCCTCATTATCTCGCCCAGTGAGTTACTTCTTGCTCATGCGCACCTTGTGAGAGGAGCAAGAGAAGTAGCTTGCAGATTTGGAATCTATTTTACTCAACATATTTTTCTGATCTCATTTCTTACATTCAGCTGTCCAGAAATAAGGCTTTTCCTCTGTATTTCTTTTATTTATTTCACAATAATTTTAAAATTTGTTTTCTATTTGCACGCCGACAGTAAAATAAATCAGCGGTTTTCTATGAATAGATAAATGCAATAGACATAAAAGAAGAAAAAGCACCTAGTAACGTTCTGATGTCTCTGTTACCTGGGTTGCACAGAAAAACAAGGGGACCTCAAATGAATTACTGTCACAGCCCCTGGAATTCATGCTGTTGATTGTGCGGGCACATGACGTGTTCTCCGTTCAGAATTATCTGCTCGCAGTGTAGTCAATTCCAAGTCAGATATTTTCAACACATTAGAGTAAAATCTTTTAAAGCCTTAACCCCCATCCTGCCCTTTTAAGTTTTGTACACCTTGGCAGCACTGTTCGAGAACGCCGAACAAGTTTTAGTCATTACTTATTAACTTTACAGGAAACCATTCAGTGCTGTTAACATCCATTGCTCTATCTCCTTCAACATTAGTTTAAGACCAGAAAAAGATCATTTTAAGAATGAATAACAAAAAATACTGACTTTTAGAGATGCAGGTTTATCTTTCCTTGACTTTTGCTGAGAACACGAAACTTGTTTATTTTTTTTTCTAAATTAATTGTCCTCACCTCCTCATATAACTTGGTTTCAACGTTCAGGTTGCTTTCTTATGAATATGCTCCCTTTTGTCTTTGTTCCTTTTAAAGTATGGTATACAAAAGTAGGCAGACCACTCCACGTATGGCTCAGCTAGTGAATGTTCACACACTTTATTCATTACCTGTCACAGTAATAAGCTTTTTTTTTATATAGTTGATGATACAGAATGAATAAGAGACATGTCAAGCAAATCATTATACTGTAGTATAGTAATGCTGAAACAGGAGACAGCTCTGTGTACTCGGTGCCCACAGTGGGCGAGTGTGGAAGGGACGGTTAGCACGCAGAAGGCAGGGATCAGCTGTGTCTGGTTCACCGTGATGGTCCCAGAACCTGGAACGGTCCTGCCGCATAAGGGGTACTCAAAAAAAAACATCAGTGACTCTTGAGAATTAGCTGGTTTGCAACCAAACCCAAAGAGAGTGTTGTTTCCCCAAACAAAACCTGTTGCTCATTAAAGAAAAGGAATTGGTATAGAGATTTTGTTTCCACTTGGTAGTTCCCTACGTGTATATAAGACGTACGAGGTCCTGTGTGGCCAACTTCAGCTCTGTCAGCACAATCAGCGAACGTTGGTTTTGTTTCCGTCTGCTGTGAAAGAAGTAGATCTTAGACCCTGTCGTCCAGGAGCTGGTACAATGCAAAAGTGGCTGGCTAAGCTCTGTCGCTGGCACTTTTACCCAAGAAGCCACTGTAATAGGAGAGTACAGATAGAATAGACAAAAAAACAATTCATGGGAGACGCATTAATGGGGGGGCCTAGCAAAAAGTCCAGAACCACTTCAAATGCCCAATTTTGTCTATTCCCCCAAATATTTTTATAGCCATAGCCCCTGTTTTTCTTTAACAGTGTTACAGTTCCAATCAAAAGGTGTTCTCAAATCCAGTGGGTTCTGTGTTGAAGGTCCCATCCAAAGAGCATCTGATACCTGTGTCCCTGTAGGTCCCCTTTAACCACCAAGCAGGGCCTTTCCACCGTTTGAAGCGTAAGGCAAATGACACGCCAATGAAGGAAAGACTGGATGAGGCCCTAAAACACTGTTGAGTATTTTTCCCTATTTGAGCTTTGGAAGGAGAAGATGAAGTTGCCATTTGAGCCCAGGAAGCCCAGAAGGTCACCTTCATCCGCTGGTTCTCTCACCATCGGGAGGCTCCAGGTGGATTCAACAGCAAGCTGCCTGTCACTGTTGGGGTCCTAAGTGTGCACTTGCCCAAAATCACCCATCCTGCTGTGTGATCAGCAATATTCCCAGGAAGCCTTAGTGCCAAAGTCATCTGAAGGCCAGCAACAACATTCTAGAATTCAAATGGAAAGGAAAAAGAACACTGTTTTGGAATTGGACATTTGGCAATGACTATTATCATTTCTGTTTCGTCTCTGATCGTTTTGGGAGAGGAAGACAGTACCTTAAAACAGTGTTTGTCTCTCCTGTTTGCCACTCACTTCAGGATCTCATAAGCTCTCACCTCCAATGCATGATAATTTCCTAAGGAGTCTCTCTGCTTCCAGTTGCCTCCATTCTCCGTCCTCAGTCCACCCTTCATGCTGTGCCACAGTGATTTTGCCAGAGCTCATAGTGGATGATACCATTTCACCTCCTAAAATCCTCCTAAAGCTTCCTAAGACTTCTCAAATGAGGTCCAGAGTCCTGGAATGGCCTCCAAGACTGTGCCAACCTGGCCCCTGCCGTCTCCCCACGTTCCCCTCCTGCCCCTGTCATATGATCTGTGTGTTCTGAAAGGAACAACTCCTCGTCCTTAAAACTGTCCTCCATTTCCACCCTCATGCTTTCATACATGGCCTTCCCATTGTCTGGGCTTATAATGTTTATAATTAACTGTAAAAATACTTAAGCATCGGTGGCTTGATTTTATTTTTAACCAAGAGCTACTTGGTGTAAATTTCAACCGCAATACCAATTCATGTCCCTAGTCACGAATCCTGCACCAGGGTTGGTTGACTTTTATTATCTCAGAAAGGTCACATCCCAGAGGGGTCTGTGACTGGTGCAGTTAGTTACTGGTACCTTGATCAAAATTACCTATTTTTGCCAGTTAGCACATGAATGGCAGAATGAGTTTTTATTGATGTAATTAGTCATTAGTTTATGAGCAGCTGTTAAGATGATTACTCATCATGAAAATGAACTGGTAGTCAAGACATTCAGATTCCCTTGCATGAACAGGTTATAAGGAAATAGCATATCCTATAAAAAAAAAAAAAAAAAAACTTAGCTCATAATGGATTATAGATCTAAATGTAAAACCTAAAACTTGAAAACTTCTAGAAGAAAACATATGAAAAAAATCCTTGTGACTTTGGTTAGGCAACAATTTCTTAAATCTAACACCCAAGCACCATCCATAAAAGAAATAAATGATAAATTGATCTTCATCCAAATTTAAAACCATCTTTGAAAGACACTGCGAAGATGAAAAGACAAGTGAAAGCCTGGGAGAAAATATTTGCGAAATGCCCATCTAATAAAGGACTTATAGCCAGACTACATAAAGAGCTCTCAAAACTTATTAACAAAGCAAACAACATAATAAAAAAATTAGGCAAACGATGTAAACACAAAGGTATACAGATGACAAATAAGCACATGAAAATATGCCCAATATCATTAGTCATTATGACAGTGCAAATTAAAACCACAATGAGATACCACTATACAGCTATTAGAATGACTAAACTTTTATTTTTTTACACAAAAACTGGCAAACACTTGACGGCATTATGCTAAATGAAATAAGCCAGACAAAGAAAGACAAACAGTAACACTATCACTTATATGTGGAATATTAAAAAAAAAAAAAAAAAAAAGTCGAACTCATAGCAACAGAAAAGTAAGTGGTACCTGGGAGAATGGAATGGAAGAAATAGGAAGAGGTTGGTAAAAGGGTACACACTTTCATCTGTAAGCTGAATAATAAATTCTGAGGATCTAATGTAAAATATGGTGACTGTAGTTGGTAGCACTGTACTGTATAATTGAAATTTGTTAAGAGAATAGAATTAAATGTTCTCACTAAAAAAGGGATAAGTATGTGAGTTGATGGATGTGTTAACTAGATGGGGGATTGTTTCACAATGTGTAAATACGTCAAATCACTATGATGAACACTTAAATATCTTACAATTTTATGTCAACTATACCTCAATAAAACTTAAATTTTTTAAAAAACTGACAAAACTAGGTCCAGGTGAGGCTGTGAAGCAACTGGAACTCTAGAACGTTGCTGTTAGGAAAGCAAAATGCCGTACCTACTTTGGAAAAGAACTTGGCAGTTTCTTATAAAGTTAAACGTATACTTCCCATATGACCCACCAATCGATTTCTAGGGTGTTTACTCAAGAGAAATGAAAACTTATATTTACACAAAAACTTGTACAATGAAGCAGCTTTATTCATAATCAGCCCAAACTAGACATGAGCCAGAGGTCCACTGGTGAACAGTGAGGGTGTGGCACATCCATGAACAATAGCATGGAGAGCTCGCAGATGCTTTAGGCAGAGTGAAAGAAGCCAAACTCCAAAGGCGACAAACTATAGGGTTCCATTGATGTGGCATTCTGGAAGAGACGAAACTATAGGGACAGCAAATAGATCAGTGGTTGCAAGAGCCTTGCGGTATGAAGAGACACTGACTTCCAAGGGGCACAAGGGAATTCTAGGGGTGGTGATACTGTTGGATCACTTGATTATGGGGGTGCTTATACAGCTGCATGCATGTGTCAAAACTCAGAGAACTGCAACTAAATAGGGTAGATTTTACTGTTTGTGAATTATTTCTCAGTAAACCTGACTTATAATAGATAGATAGATAGATAGATAGATAGATAGATAGATAGATAGATAGATAAAAGATGATAGTCAATACTGCACTTGCGCCATTTGGGATAATACCCAAGGCTTTTGTAGCCATGTGTGTAGGAATATTTCCTGTTACCTGATGCCAGCTCTAAGAGTAACAGAATCCTGACTGAACTGTCGTCATGTCTACCTCCAGGGAATCTGCTATGGCAAGAGACACAGCATCCAAAACAGTAGAGAGTTAGGATTTCACTGCACTCATAGGATGGCCTGCTTGAATCAGGCATGGTGTTTTTGTTTTGTGTTTTTAATAAATACGTGTGTGTGTGTGTGTGTGTGTGTGTGTGTGAATTATTTGGACTGTAACTTGCTTTTCATTTCAACTTAATACAAAAGTTATGAAGTAGCCAGACCTTACCCACCTCAGACTTCTTGGACAGTTACCAATATCTACGAAAAAGAACCAAAGAATTGTGCATAATCGAACTGACTCAGGACCTTATAACGCAGGCGTTCTCTCCTGCCTCGAGCTCACTCACATACGTCCTGGTGTATCGCGTCCTGTCAGAAACCTTTCCTGACACCCCAGTACCTGTGCTTCTCAGTGGGACACTGCCCCCTTCTGGTCAGTTTTCCTCGGTCGGCCTCACTAGGCTGTGAAGTCTTCAAGGGTACAAACTGTGTCTCATATTCCCAGGGCACAATTTTTACCAAATTCATGGGTGTTGAGTGTTTGACCTAAGTAATAGATGAACAGGGATAACTCTGTCAGTAGTGATGACAGCCAACGCTTGTTGTGGACTCCCCTGGGCCAGGTCCTATGCGGTACCCTTGAAATATGGTAGCTCCTCAGGGCTTGTCATCATTCCCACTACACAGATAGGGAAACTGAGGCAAAGAGAGAAAATACCTCACCTGAAGTCACACAGCTAGTAAACATTGGAACTGGGGATTGAAACCCAAGTAGGCTCATTACAAAGCTTACACTTTTAGGATCTGTGACCTCTGCCTCTCGTTTTCACTACAACAGTATCTGTTGAAAAATATAATGCTTTCACAGTGTGTGCGTACTGTCCTGTCACTGAAAAGAATTTTAGAGCTCATGTGTTTCTTACTCACAACGTCTGAATTAAACAAGCACGGATCACTGTTCAAGAGCCCTCAGTTGTTCTATGGATGACATGCTGGTGAAAAGGGGGAGAGGTACATAAATGCTTAGAGGGCCACTACTGCTTTAAGTATTTGGAGGCTCTGTCGCCAGAAGATCATTATTTTTAGCATAAAGATGTATTACGAGCTGCTCTCCCCATCTCTCTCTTTTTCAGGGTTCACTGCTTCCACTATCTCATCCCTCTCGCAAAGGAAGGGAACTATGCCATTGTCGCTAATGTGGAAAGTATGGATTACGACCCTCTGGTGGTCAAGCTCAACAAAGACATCAGCGCCATCGAAGAGGCCATGGGTGCCAGCCTTCAGCAGCACAAGTTCCAGTACATATTTGAAGGTCAGACCCTGCCCGTCCCTGGCAATTTGGGAGGAAGGGTGAAGGTTCTCCTGATCTTTTTCTATTACTGAAGTTCAAAACTTGAAGAAAAAGGTGGTTGGTTTTTTCTTTCTTTTTTGATTAAAGCTGCAATACCTAGTCTCTCTGTGTACGGCTAGGTAGACCACAATATGGCTGCCATCTGCTCCTGGTTGATAAGGAGATTTAATCCAAGATAAGGCAGATGGCAGCCCGGCTGCCTCCCTGACATGCCACTCATGGGAGTTGGGCAAATGTGTGGAGGGCCACGGATTGACTCAAGAGGAGCTCATAAAAGAAAAAGAAACACACACACAATGAGGAGAGAACCCGAAAAGATCCCTCATGGGCTAAAATTATCACTGCAAGGGGGCGTTTTCTCTCAGAGAATGCGTTATTGTCTGAAAACAACGGAAACCTCAGATTAGCAGTGATAATTCAGAAGGCAGCATCCCTAAATGCCTTCAGAGCAGGCAGGCAAGGAGGCTGTGAAAGACAGTGCCATCTAAGGCATTTGCCTTCAACATTGAAAAATGCGATGCCA
This sequence comes from Rhinolophus sinicus, assembly GCF_036562045.2. NCBI lineage: Eukaryota > Metazoa > Chordata > Mammalia > Chiroptera > Rhinolophidae > Rhinolophus > Rhinolophus sinicus. The sequence goes on along the minus strand of NC_133760.1, from coordinate 63,399,239 downwards.
GCCAAATAGTTTTTCCTGCTGAATTCCTTCCATAGGACGGACCCCTTTTAGGATTTCCAGTCATATTCCCTCTTTTCTTGTTTTGGTTTGTTTGTATGTAGACCTGGGCGCTGAAAATATCCAGGGTGTCTCAGAGAATTCAGCCAGTGTTATTTAAAACAATTAAGAAGGGACATTGTCGAAAGGATTGTGGCAACCTGAAGGTCGGAAAGAAAGTGCCGCTGCAAGGCCATTGACTGCTTTATGAAACAGTTATGTTCCACGAAAGTCGGACCAAATAAAATTCCTATTTGTTTTCAGTAAATTATGTTATAAAGATGGAGATGAGTTCTGAAGGGAAGTATCCCCAAAAGATTTGAGCTAAAATGTGTAAGTGATTAAAAGGTGAGGGGTGCGTCAGCCTCACAGCACTGGGGATCTGGGGGCAGCAGTAACACTCTGGAGCTTGTAGCTGCAGGGCCCCTCTGAGCAGCCATTACTACACACAGTTTCCTCCTTGCCCTCCACTGTGGCTCCTTCAAGCGCTGTGTCTCCACATTCACAGTTCCCATTCCCAGGGTTTTCCTCTCATTTCGCCCAAACATTTCTTAACATGTACTCCTGTAGAGAGGCAACATCTTGAAGTACAGGTGTAATTCCCTGGCACAGAACGGTTTTTAAATAGGATTCATACGTTTGAGACTTCCTGTTTTAAAATCTAGTGATTTCTCTGTGATCTAATTTTCTAAACTCAAAAAGGTGTAATAATGGAGTTTCCCAAGGTAGGAGGTCGGGAGTGACAGAGTTTCAAGCTTCTTGGTGTGACAGAAAGGAGTACTTCCTCACAGATATAGTTCAGAATGGCTGGTGTATAGTGATAACATAAAGCAGACCAACTTGCATTGCTTTTATTATTAGCTAGCATTATAATTTACTACACATGTTTATTATATAAATTTATTTATTTGATGTATTTATTATTATTTACTATTCCCCTGTAAACAAGGCACACGTACACACCCGTTACCTACACTCAGGTCCGACCACAAACAGCAGAACCAGAATTTAGGGACTCAGGAGTATTAGCCAAAACTTGACCAACAGTGATTTTTCTCATAAGTAAATTATCTGATATTAAATGTAAAACCCATGTGTGTGTTTCTTTTTCTTTGAGTAAAAATCTTTCTGTTTCACTTGCAAATCGTAACACGTAGAAGTGCAATTGTGGTCTTGAAGCAACGGTGGGTGAGTGTCATAGAAGCATCTTCCTCCCTCTTTTCTACCTGCATCCTCATCAACGGAAAACTCATTCAATGACAGAGCGAGCTCTTGAACCTGAAGATGTGCCCTGAGCTCCGATCTGAACCATAAAGTCCCACCATAAAGGGCTTCATGGCTTTAGAAGAGGAAAATAAAAATGGTAGAGTGCTTGTGACTAGTCAGACCGGCTTTAGAGTTCGGGGGGAAACTGCCTGCTAGAGGCCAACTTTGCAAGGATAAGAGAAAAAGAAGGAAGAGATGCTTACTTAATTCCTGGTCTTTAGAATTAAAATCTAGCTTTTAAAAGCAATAACCCACATGTGCCTCAGGTGGTTCTGAGCCACCGTTCCTCTCCTTAATTACGTAGAATATCCTGAATGGGACCTCGTACTTTGTTGACGTACTGACCTGCTCTTTGCCAAATTTCATAGATCTTAAGACAGTCCTTTGGATGTGAGAACAAACCACTTATGAGACCCCAGAAGTGTCCATAGGTGTCTCATGGGAACTCAACAGTTAACTTTTCTTTCACATTTTGTTTCTGATTATATTCTCTCTAATTAATATTTAGATACATGCTCCATTGTCAACGTTGAGGTGTGTCAGTATCACTGCTAGCAGCCCAATTTCTTACTGATTTATTTTGCTTTATACAGGTTTCCCCCAGTCAACTTTTGAACTAAAAGTGTACCCCTGTCTGTTTTGTAGGAGGAAGAGGAGGCCAAATAGATCATTGTAGTTACATGTTCTTCTTTGCTCTCAAAATATCTGTACAGAAGAACAAGAGTCCCTACGCACTTCAATAGTTTATTACAACCTGGCATATTCTCTAAGCCCTGACACAGTGACTTTAGGTATTGATGGCAGTGATGGATCTATGGGTATACCAGGTCTTGCTGTCAGCCCCAAATCTCCCCATTTGTAAATACTACGGCAGTGTATAAATACTCTGAAATCATTGTGACATCAGCGGGTGCAACCATCAGAGATATGTATTCTCTGGTCATTTAAACTAGTGGAGGATTAGAAGAGAGCAATCCCATGAGTCAGTTTCTGCAGGATGGTACTAATCTGCCTTCTCTTTTTGTCCATTGATCCCTCAGGCCTAGGACATTTGATCTCCTGCATCCTCATTAATGGTGCCCAGTACTTCAGGCGCATCAGTGAGTCTGGCATCAAGAAGATGTGTAGGAACATTTTTGTTCTTCAGCAGAATTTGACCAACATCACCATGTCGCGGGAGGCAGACCTGGACTTTGCACGGTAAGAGGGAAGCTTGGGCTCAGTTCCTTGGACCAAACCCAAGATCGCATTGCCTTGAAAGTCATTTTTAAAAATGGATTCTTGGTTCTTAAAGTTAGTTTGAAAAAAAAAAAAATGGCAGAGGTAATGGATGTTAATGAAATTTATTGTGGTGATAATTTTGTAATATGTACATACACCGAATAATTATGTTCTACAGCTAAAACTAATATTATGTGTCAATTATATCTCAATTTTAAAACGAAAACAAATGAAACAAATAGATGTTCTTCAGTCATAGAGAAGGTAATTCTGTAAAATTCTATTAGGCGTTTAACATCCCTTAGACAGGTAATTTTTCCTGTTGTCTAGCCTAAGTTCTTTTTACTATTAAACTTTAGTAACTTTTTTTTCTGATTATAGAAATAATATGTGTTTATTGCATAAAATATGTGATATAAAATACAAAGAAGAATATAAACATTACTCATAAACTTTTAATCTAGAGACTGTGATATTTGGTACACTTTCTCCTAGTTTTTTCCCAAACTCCTTTATGCCTAGGAAGTCACTTGTTTCTAATAACCCAAAATGTTCCTGCCTAGTATTTAGCATTTCTGTGTCTTTTTGCTTGCTATTTTGATTCCTTGAGAAATTCAAGAAAATTTGAAACAATTCTTGATATGTTTAAGGGAATGATGAAATAGTATACTATTTTGACAATTATTAAGACGTATATGCTAGGATCTTTGTTTTGGAATCATATAACCATATATCTTCGTGTTTAACCTTTCTTCTCCAATCTGTCACTCCATTTGTTCCATTGCTGCCCTGTTCCTCTGCTTCTCTGTCCACATTCCCTGTCTTATTTTTTTCTGTGTGTGTGTGTGTGTGTGTGTGTGTGTGTGTGTGTGTGTGTGTTCATTCATTAAATTCCCTAATTTAGGCTAAATTCGGTGGAAAGCCTCTTGCTCAGATTAGACAAACCAGGTGTGACCGAATGTTGCATTTATTTGGCCTCTCTTATGGGGAATGATCTCATTATTGAATTAGTCTCCTGATAACATTGACAAGGGGAACTTAAGAACATGGAGGCCTGAGGGATACAGAGAAGCATTCCTAATTCTCCGAGGAATATAATTTCCTAAATTCAATCATCATTTTTTAAATGATTTTTTTTTTATTATTCAGCTGAAGTAAGTAAATTAACTCAGTTTTTGGCAGCAGTATGGAGCTCGAACACATACTGGAAAAAAAAAAACAACAACAACTGGCATTTGACTAATGAAATGCTGACTGGGCGGTATTGAGGTTGGCATTGGCGGGCCATGCGCCAACGAAGCGTTTCTTCAGGAAATAATTGAATGGCAACCAAGTCATGCCTTTCACAGCTGGATTTGTGTGTCAGCTGAAATGTGACCACTTGGGACAGGTAGTGCTACTATTACTCTTTACTCTTAATGGATTACAAAAGGAAACGAGCCCAGCATCGGTATGTAGAATTGAATAATTCAGTTCTTCTGACCCTGGTTCAGAGGACATCTCCTTACTATCCTGTAAGCTCCGAGACTCTTGCTGTCTGTCTCAGTGCCTGGGCCAGAGTAAGTGCTCAGCGTGTGTATTGGGTGAAGGACTAGGTATCCAGTCAGCACATCTTTTGGTGTTGGTGAAGGGCTTGGATAATGACAGAGTTTAGTTTATGTATAAATGCCCTGCAAGTTTTAATCAGCTGACATGGGTCAGTTTTCTTCTAGGCTTATAAGAGACCGAGTATCTCCCTTGCAGTTCTTTCTTTGTAGAGCGGGAAGTGGCACAAAAAAGGAATAATATATCTCTACTCTTCATAGTCTCTTTCTCTTTCATTTTCTCTTGCTCTCATACATATATACATAGACACACTTTATAGCCTTATTTTTTTTCTGTTCTTGTTTTTGGTATGGACAGGTTTTGCAAAATGGGCTCCATCAATTCTAGCCTAAGTTCTTTTGAAGCTATGTAAAATAAATATAACAGCAATACCAAAATAGCCAGAAATAATAGACTGGAGCTGTGTGCCTCAGCATTCCTTAAGCAATGTCTAACCAAGCATGGACAGCATCTGTATTTCCAGCAAATCTCTATAGAAATGTTATCTTCTACCACAGTAATTAATCACTAGTTGCCATGTGTCAGAAAATTTATTTAACAAGAAGTTGCAAGACTCTTGTAAGTTTTTCACTTCTGTAGTCTTCCTGGCCACTGGAAAATAGAACACCCTTTCTGTAATCAAGAAATGAGGGCTCTGGAACAATTCCATTTATGTTGATTCTTCTGCTCGTAGTATTGTTGTCTGTCTCCTTTTATATACACCTGGTACTCTCATCTCTAATCGGAGGATAACTCTTAGATGAGCAAAGAATCAAGCCTCCCTGTATGATCACCAAAATTAGAAAGACCTTCTCTCCTACGGTAATGATCTCTGCTATGGTTTTGACCCTTTTGACGCCACTGTTAATTTTCAAACTCAAAAAGATACTTTGTCCTGCCACATCACTGCAGATTGACTAGAAAGTGGAAGAGCTTTATGAGTGTGATTTTTAGTTCCTTTCATCAGAGAGCATCTTACCCTGAGCTTCATGGGCGTCTCCAGAACTGAGTCACTGAGGCAGAGTCCAGGCAGCATATAACAGGAGAGGTCTGGAAGGGTATTGTGCTCCCCGAGGTGGACCTGGCAATCTTTATAGCCTAAGTGAAGCCATTACTCAGAAAGAATATCCCAAAGTTTTCTTCCTAATTCTGCCCTCTACCCCCATTTTCCATTTTGTATCTGTCCCATTAGAGTTGTCTCTCTTTTCTCCTTTATCTCTCCTGTCACCTCTATTTTTGGCTTTCCTCATCCAGGGCTTCATCTCTCCTTGATTGTCTTCTTTTGGTTTTCTCTAGACTGGTATGTCTCATTCTTAAATCTGACAAAGATCAGAAAATGAAAGCTAGGTTACAGGAAGTGGTAAGGGGAGAAGTTCAAACAAATGAGAAAGCTTCCGCACCCTTTTATTCTTTCATTTATGCGTGCGTGCATGCATTCAACAAATATTAATTGAGTGTGCATTCTCAGTAGACCCTGCCGTAATGGAATTTGTGTTATTGTGGGGCATATGTCAGATGATGGTATATGCTATGGTTAAAAAAAATAGGCATAGAAAGAGAATTGAGTGTGCAGGTATAATGAAAGTAATCTGCAATTTTAAAGTGTTCATGTAATTCCCTAATAAGATGGTAACATTTGAGGACACACCTAAAGGAAGAGTGGTAACAAGCCATGTGGATATCGAGGGGAAGAGCATATCAGGATAGGGAATATAAGTAATCTAAGAGTAAAAAACCAGAGGGAGTATGCTTGGCATTTGAAGAACAACAGAAAGACCAATATGGCTGAAGTGAATGAGCAAGGGGAAGAGGAAGAGATGAAGTCACAGGTTTATCTGACAGGCTAAGATTTTGAAGACCATTGTAATGAAGTTGGCTTTGATTTTGAGTGAGTTAGGAAGCTATTAGGGTTTGGAACAGAAGAGTGCCATAATCTGCCTTCCATCGTGAAAGAATCACTCGGGCTGCTGTGTTAAAAATAGACATTTGGGAAGAGGAGGTTCCAGGCAACGGCAAAAGCAGATGGAGCTGTTAGAAAACAATTGCAATAATCCAGGTGAAAGACAGTGGTGATTCAAACCAAGATGGTAGCCGTGGAGTGGATGGAAAGGAAGTGCTCAGATTATGATTTATTTTTAAAGTTCTGCTGACAGGATTTCCTAAGGGATTGGAAGTGAACCAGTTGACTCTTGAGTTTTTTGTTCTGAGCAATTCACAGGGTAGGGTTTTCATTTTCTGAAATGAAAATGAGCCAGACCATTTGAAAGGCTGATTGAGTTAGGGGGTGGGAGGGGCAAAGGGGCCAATAGGAAGGGGCTATCAAGAGTTTGGGTTTGAAAATATTAAGCTTAAGATGCATGTTAGACATGTGAATAGAGATAAAGAAGCGAGAGCTGGATGTACAAATCCAGGAAAGAGGTCTGGGCTGGAAACAGGAGCTGGGGAATCATCAGCATATAGATGGGATTTAAGGCTATGAGACAGAGAGGTGACAGCTCAACAAGACCACAAGTAGAGGAAAAAGAGAAGCTGTCCAAGAATTGAGCCTGGGTTCTCCACCGTTCAGATGTTGGAATACTGAAAAAGAACTAGGCAAGGAACCTAAAAAAGAGCAATCAGTAGAGGAGGGAGATAACCACAAGTTGTGTCTCAGAAATAAAATGAAGAAAATATTTTAACAGGAGGATGTCTTCTTCTGTGTCAAATGCTGTTGATACGTTAAATTAGCTCCAGACAGACAATGGGCAACTCGAGGGCCTCACAAAAGGCCTGAAGTACTTTGGTTTTCATTTCTTTACCTTCCTTACACAATTTACCTAGTGTAGGAACAAGCTTTAAATGTGTTTGAGAATAGGCTTCTCACTCCTCAACTCCCTGGTAGGGAAAACAATTAGAGTGTTTCTAGTGTGTTATATAAAAGATCAACTGGGCAGCTTCTTTTTTCTCATTGGATGGTCACTAAGAAGGCTTCCCAGCTTAGGTACTCATCGTGTGTTTCTCATCGTGAAGCAGAGCTGTGATCCCTCTACAAGGATATTAGCTGGGTGTTTTCATTTTTGATAATGGACAGTCTCTGCTCCTAAGTGACCCACCCCTCCCTTTCCCAAGCCCCTTCCAGCAACTCTGGATTAGCTCTGGAGCTGTTCTACATATGTTCACTTAACCAGTGAAGCCCTATGTTTCCTATGTGTAGTATCCATACATAGGGCAATATACATAGAAAGACTTCACGGGTAGAGAAGGAACCACCTGGAACCTGGGGACCAAAGGAGACAAAAATCTTGCCTGAAATGCTTCCTCTGAACACGGGTTTATATGGAGAAGTACAATATACTATATTTGTTTAACTCAATAAGAGGTTGAATCAGAAAGTGAAAAGACAACCAATAGAATGGAAAAACAAATTGCATGTCATATATCTCATAAAGGGACTTGTATCCAGAATATAGAAAGAACTCTTACAACTCAACAATACAAGGCCAATAACCCAATTAAAGAATAGGTGAAGGCACCCCAGTAGCAACAAGCACACCTAGTGCCCAGATCTAGGTTTCCAATACTATTCTCCAACAAAAGCCACCAGAGCTCCTGGGAGAAATGGATAATTCTAGGACTGGGGGCAGGAAATACACAAGATGAGCCTGGGACATCCTGTACCGGAAAGTCAGGAAGTGCTAAACGCAGACACACACATAACACATTGCCAGGGATGTGTCAGGCCACAGGAATCCATCGAAAGGACTCCCAATGGCCAAAGTGGGACAATTTGAGCAAAAATAAATAAATAAAGTAGCATTGGATCATAACCCAAAGTATAAAATAAGCATTGATGACGCCATACTGATAGAAATGATTGATTATATTAATAAGTAAGAAAGAAGAAACAAATCTCCTGTGCAGAAGAATTCTAGATGATTTATGTAGCTACTCTACCCTAAAGGAGAAGAATCCTAACTCTCCACTTCTTAAATATAAGTTGCACATAGTGACTTCCTTCCAGACAATACATATGGAATGTGGGGAAAGTAACTTTATAGTAGGAGATCTGACAGAGTACTTCAGCCAAGTGATCAAGGTCAACATCAACATCTATAAATCATGTTGATAGATGTACCCTTGGCAGGAGGGGATGAAAACGACACGACCTCTGCTACCTTCTTCCCCGAAACCCATAACCCCCATGTAATCACAACAAAAACATCAGACAGAGGAAGAGCCTGCACAATACTGACCAGTAGTCCTCAAAACTGTCAAGGTTATCAAAAGCAAAGAAAGTCTGAGAAACTGTCATAGCCAAGAGGAGCCCAAGAAGACATGACAACTACGTGTAATGGGGTAATTGGATGGGATCCTGGAAAAGAAAAGGACACTAGGTAAAAAGTGAGGAATGTGAATAATCTATGGACTGCTGTTAATTGTAATGTATCAATATCAGTTCATTAGTTTTGGTAAGTTTACCATACTAATGTAAAATGTTAATAATAGAGAAACTGAGTGTAAGTTTTGTGGGAAATCTCTGTACTATCTTCTCAGTTTTTCTGTAAATGTACAACTATTGCGGGAAAATCTATTAATTAAAAAATAGACTCAGTGGAATTCTAACAGCTATATACGATATTAGAGGGGTAGTAGATTGGGGGAGGTGAGTTATCACTTTGCCAGGGGTGTAAATGTCTATTACATTGTTTTGTACACCTGAAACTAATAAAAATAAATAGGTATTGGATTTGAATAGACATTTCTCCAAAGAAGACATATAAATGGCCAATACACATGTAAAAAGATGCTCACCATCATTCACTATTAGGGAAATGCAAATGAAAACCACAGTGAGATACCACTTTGTACCCACTAGGATTGCTATAATCAAAATGACAAATGTTAGAGAGGATATAGAGAAGCTGGAACCCTCATACGTTGCTGGTAGGAATATAAAACGGTGCAGGTGCTTTCGAAAACAGTTTTGTCAGTTTCTCATCTACAGGAAGTAGAATGTGAACTTTCTAAGGCAGAGACTCTGTTCACTTCTATAGCCCCAGGGCCTAGACAGTATCTGGCATATGGTAGACATTCAATAAATCCTCATGCGTGATAAAGTCTTTGGACTTTATCCTGTCCGTGACTCAAGGCTTTTAAATAGAAGAGTGCAATGGTCAGGTTTGTGTTCTAAGTAGACTACTTCAGCAGCCATGTAGGAAATGGATTTGAGGGCAGTAAAGCTGGAGGCCTTACAGACCAATTGGAAAGTGATTGGTAAGAGGGAGATGCCTGAACTAGGGCCTGATCTAGGTCAGTGCCGGGGGGGATGCAGGAGACAGAGTTGAGAAGTATGAAGGAGCTGAAATAAGTGATTGAACAGTGAGGGTAAAGAAAAGGAAGTCAAGGAGGGCCCTCCACTTCCTGACGTGGGTATCTAGCTGGGTCCCAATACCATCAAATGAGATAAGCCTGCAGGAGGAGGGGGGAGGAGGTTTGATGGAGGTAAGATCATCAGTGGACGTGATGAGTGTAAGAAGCCCGTGAGGTTTCCAGGTGGAAAAAGTCTAATACGCAGCTGGAGACGTGAGACAGAAACTTGGGGGAGAGGCTTGGACTGAACAAACAGAATCCAGGAATCATCAGCATAGAATTGTTGTTCAAAACTATTAGAGAAAATACGCACTGTAGATGGAGAGCAGTCCCCTGGGGAACACCAGTGTCAAGGGCATGAGAAGGAAGAGGAACCCCTCAAGAGGATGGGGAAGGAACTGCCATAGGACAAGAGCTGGAAAGTACTTCCGGTACTGAAATGGCACTTTCCCCATAAACTGATACGGCGTCTTCCTTCCTACTAAATTAAAACTTCTTTATATTTTAACTTTTCCAACTCCTCTTTGAAGTAAACTGTTTAAGTGCCCTCATCAAGGTGACAGAGATGACCAAGCCAGCCTAGAAACTAAATAATCACTCGGACCCTCCTTTGTTGTTGACCTTGTACTTTAAGGCCAGGAGTGATCTCTGGCATGGCTGAGATTGTCGACTTCCTTCCAAGGGAGCTGTTATTTCCTGCAGACTTGGTCCAGTATCATTACTTTGGTTTTCTGCAGAAGAGGTTATAGGTTTTCCTATTAGCTGTGACCTGGCGGTGGTTGATAGATAGTGATTAGCAATGACACACTGCCATCTACTGGTCACACCCACAGACATATAGACCGATGAATATCTGTGGTCTAAATCTCCTCAAGAATGGGTGCTGCCCCTAAGAATGGGTGCTGCCCTTCAGAGGTGACTGGGCTGCAAGTATGAAATGCCCTTACCTAGCAGATAAAATTTCCTTAGACTGCCTTGCTAGACGAGCAATGTTGTGTCTGGAAAAAATCACACTATGCTCACATCATCTTCCGTTTGTTTTTTTCCCCAGCTTTATTCTGCCGTTGGTCTTAACCTGTCTTTTCAATCCTGGGATAATCTATCCCTTTTGTAGCCTTTTCCTGGAATGGTCCAGATTTTTGAGTCAAGATGATAAACCATGCGATGTGTGATTCATTTTATAGGAGAGATTAGTCTGCTACCCAAATTATTTTAGTAAAGATGTCCCACCCCATCCCAAATTTTGTTGTAGCTTTTGAACTGAATGGTGATGCAGTTATCCCTGATTTCCCTAGGGGCCAGAGTAAATTGAGAAATATGATGGGTTAAATAGCTTTTGCTGCCTGGTAGAGGGAAGTGTCTATTTAAAAAATGTAACAATGAAACAAAAGTTTGTATGGCTTGATCTCTTAGGAAAAAAATTTGAAAATCTTCATATAAGTAGATTTAAATGTTATATCTAGCTAATTAAACCTTCATTTGACTTTGCTACCCTGTTTCTGAACATCCCACTTCCTTTTTTTTTAACGTACATTTTTTTCCCACTTTCTACTGATCTTTTTCTGTGTTTATTGCGCTTATAGTAGGTTCCATGCATTCTAATAACAACTAATTGATCTCTAATTAATTGTTTAATTAGGGAGCTTACAGTAGGCAGGTAAGTATGCCTACTGATCTGTAGATGCCCCATAAAGCACTCCAAAAACAGTGAGTACTTATAATACTCTCAAAAAATTACATGTCAGTAGTGATGTTTGATTTCTCATAAGCATATCTCATGTGTGAGGCTTTGATTAAGTAAGATTTCTTTTGATTGTGCTCCATCAGTGTTACCATACCTTGTACATATATAATGTCAATGTGTAATTTAGGAATTACTGGCAGACAATGGCAGTCTTTCCTCTGTACAAATACACTGCCATTGGAGTGATTCAGAGATCAGCATAGATGACAGGTGTTATTATTTCCAGTAAAGATCCCAGGGAACGGAAATCAGAAGTGACTTGTCCAAAATCTCTCATCAAATTGCACTACATATATACTCTGTACTACCTCTATATTCATCATAGTCAGGAAATTAAATCAATTCACCCAGTGAGGCCATTTTCTGCCAGGAAAGGATTGTATTGTACTCAAAAGTCGTTAAGCTTGTTCTGTAACTAAAGCCCTAGAATGATCATTTACTGACTCTATTAGAATTCTTACTGAAAAACTTGAGGCTGGAAGCTGACCTTTCTTGTTTTTTAAATAAGAATATAAGGTTTCAATTTGACGCTTAGAAGTAGGAAGCAGGCACAATTGTTTATAGATATAAAAAGCATAGCCACAACCCTTTACAAAGCATGTCAAGGCCAGACTTTCTCCCCAGCTTCTCCTTCACCCCTTTTCTTGGTGCAGAAAGCCCTTCTCTCCATTCCCACCTCCTGCTTTGCTTAACAGCCTTTACTGGTCTAAACAGAGTAAGGCCAGAGTGCTGAAGGGAGGCCAGACAACCACAGTGAGCTCAGTGGTCAACCCCTAGCTGAAGTCCCAGTTTACACAATAATAAGAGTCAGAATTCCAATATGACTCAGTCCAACCCAAAGTCTATATATGTTCTCAGTCAGGCCTGACATTCCGTAAATATTGGGTCTCTGTTTTGCTTTGTTTAATTCAAATGTGATTTCCTTTTTCAACGAGGCTCTTTGAGCTCTCAAACTTTTTTTTCCTTTTTTTTTTTTTTTTTTTTTTTTTCTGGTTTGTGTCTTACCTGCTTGATTTCCATCAAACTCTGGTCTCTGGCAGTTTTAATTCACTTTAATTAGCAGTTTCCCTGTAGCGGGCTCTGTAGATCGCTTCTTCTCAAATGTGTTGGGGCTGGATTGACTCAGCCATTGGGTTCTCCATGCTGCTTGTAGGTTTTCTATCCACCTTCCAAGCATCTGTCCTGGAACAATAGCATTTGCTGCCCAGCTCCACTCTCTGGAAGCCATTCCACACAGGAGAACCAGCCCGTGGTTCCCATCACGGGAGAACTCCATCCTTAATCCCAGGTACCTACCCCCCGTACTCTTTCTTTCTTTCTTTCTTTCTTTCTTTCTTTCTTTCTTTCTTTCTTTCTTTCTTTCTTTCTTTCTTTTTTTTTTTCTTTTTTTTTATTTTTATTTTTTTATTTATTGGGGTGACAATTGTTGGTAAAATTACATAGATTTCAGGTGTACAATTCTGTCTTACATCAACCCCCCCGTACTCTTAAAACACCAAACAGATGAATCAGGTGGTTCTCAAAAGCGAGAGGCCCTGAGAATTTCCTAGGGAATTTGTTTTGAGTGGAATTCTTTGACTCCATCTCTAAAAATTCTGATTTAGAAGGTTGCGGGTGGCCTCCTGTTCTCTGAGACCCACACAGTATCCAGGCCATTTTTCTCTCAGACCCTTACTCTCCTTCAGTCCCCTTTCTCTTTTTTTCTCCTGCTACAGACTGTAAAAGTAAAAATAACCTGAAAGCACTTCCCTGGATTAAATTGAATCATCATTAAAACTACCCCTCAAGGCAGTCAGCATTACTACTTTGAGGCAGAGTCAAGTTGTGTTCTTGGAAGTGTTGGGGTGAACTAAATGGTATTTCGTTTATGTAGTGGGTGGCCAGTGAACAAATTCAACCCATCATTGCATAAACTTGGATAAGTCACTTCAGCTCTCTTGGCTGAGGTTTTCCTCATCTACAAAGTAAAGTTTCGACTGGAAGATCAGCCCTGGGGTCTCCTGCAGACATGACCTGCCCAGAGTTCCACGATATAGAGCCAGAGATGGGGTTCAGAGGTCTAAAGCCTTGACCCCTAGCTTTCAAAAGAGACTATCACAGGAGAGCTTTTCAAAAGGAAGAGAGTCATGTTTATCCAATTCCATAAAGATACTGTCAAGATTTCTGAGATACACAGTACATAACGGGTACTTGAGTATTTTTTGACTGAACAAATGCATGTGTGTGTATGGATGAATGAGGAAGGAAGGAATGTAGGCCTGTTTCTTTTCAGAGTTAAGATCGTAGCTGTAGCATTTCTCACCACAGGTGCTGGAAAGTAAGACAGACAGACAGAGATCAAAGCTGCCTACTGCTTTTACATGACCTGTAAAGGTCTTTTAAGGCTCTGAACACGAATTCAACAAATAAACGTGTAGGTACTCAAAAATATAAATGTCACATCTACTGTAGCTCTTCATCTCTGTTGCTGTGCTGTGGTTTTCCAATTGATGGAAAGCTTTTATTCAGATCGCTTTTTCCTCGAGGCACTCTTAGTCTTTGTGTTCTAACCTTTAACGATACAGGCTTTGGTTGCTGCTGTAATGATTTCCATTGCCTGGCATCTACATGTTTGAATTTCTCCCAAGAATTGCACACCTCCTATTTTACTCAGTTGGAGATGGAATCAGATGAGGGAGAAAACTAGTGGGGGGGTAGGAGAGAGGCCAGCTCTCGAGTGACTTCTCTTTCTTGATATCCGGGTCAGGGGTAGGGGTGGATCAATGGCCCCAGCTCTGCAGCCTGCATTCAAACCGTTCCTCATTCTCCTTTAGGCGTCCAGTTCCACAAAGACGCTGATCAAACATTTGGGGGTATTGGGAACAGAGGAGGGAGGGAGAGGTTGGGGATTTTCCGTTGCTAGAGCATTTTATTGACAACATTAAAGGCTTCGTGATATATTCGACCAGAAATTAATTACAGCCCAGTTCCCCCATTTCTCTTTTAGGTGACAGTCTTCCGTTGACGTGTGTGCCGCTGTGAAAGTAATAATAGGTTTCAAATGTTTGTGAAAAACAGAAAGTAATTACTTGCTGTGATAAATCAGTCATTTGAAGTTTCAGCTTCTCTCCGTGCTGCATATGTGGCAGTGGGTCTGTTTCTTTTGTTAACTTTAATTATATAGCATGGGAGAATTTGTATTTTTCAGTTTTCCGAAATTGTGTTGTTTTTTTTCAATTCTTGGTTTCCTAGTTCTCCAGGGATGAAAGTATTGAAATGATAATGACACATAACTAACATTTGAACAAGGGAAGCATATGTCTGCCAGGGAGCTGATTGCCTTAGTTAAATTTTGTAGCTATTGGCTATCAGCTATTTGCCAGTTCCTCTAATGAGCCTTAAATATTTACCATTTGTTGTGCAGAAGGAAAGAAAGTGCTCTTAGGCATTTTGAGGCCCTTTCTCACCAATAGCACACATTTAAATCATGAGCCCCGAAGCCAAAGAGCCTCTCATAGCTGTCTTCCCTTTTTTGAATTAAAACACACACTCCAGCGCACCCACGCACATACACGCCATTTCTTCCCCTGTAAAACCTACAGCCAGCTACTTTCCTCGCATTCCTTTCTTCCAATAGGGACCTGTGCAGATCTGCTTCGATAATACCGACCTCTGTGTTAGCTCACCAATAGAATGAGAGAGAAATTTCCTTTTGGCAACTATTGGGCAAGGGATCCCCACCCGGGCAGATATCAGTGAGGACTGTACACCGGCCAGCTTGGCATACCGTCACACACAGGTGTCCTGCTTTTGGCACTAAGGCTGGGGGGGTCACTCCAAAAACTAGGAACTCTACCTGTTCCCATTTCTTTTGAACTCAAATAATGAGTGTTAATAGTAAGTTCTTCGGTTCCGTCTAATCTGTCTTGTCCATTCCTGATCAGTGAGCCAGGACTAAATCCTAACTTCAAAGGTTTGCTTAATCCGCTAGATCGAGCTCGCCCTCTCGTAGCACAATAAGTTTGTTTTTGTTTTTTTTCCCAATATTCATCTCTTTCGATGAATTGTTGTTTATATTTAGAACCAAATAGAAGAACAGTGAGAATTGCTTTTGGTAATTCTTCCGTACGGGAAATCATACTAAGTGGGACTTCTGTACTTTCTCCCTGCAACTGATAATTGGGGTTCATGATGGTGGGCCCTGAGACTAGAGGATTCTGTCCATCATCAAAGAATACCACTGCATGTAGTATAGTTTTAGCATTACGTCTATTTTATTATATTCTGTCTTTTAAACATTGATGACTCAATATGATATCTCAGTATAAACCAGAATATCTGATTAACTGTAACCCCTCATTTTCTTTTCATGCTGCATCGTGAAGGTTTTATCTCTCTATAATCCCATCATGGCATTTCATTTTTCCACACATAAGTAAGACAAGGTAGTAACAAGTACCTAAAATAAATATATTATTTCATTATGGTAATATTATTACTAATAACTACTATGTGTTGAGGGCCTACTTGGTGTAATGGACTCTACTTACGTGATTTATACATGTTATCTTATTTAATCCTTGTAATAACCTAGCGTGCTTAGGTATTAGCATTTTCCTTTTACAAATGGGAAAATTGAGTCTCTGAAAGATTAAGTGACCCAAGGTGTGCACAACTAGTAAGTGACAGAACCATGATTCAGAGCCAGGTCTATCTGCATTTACGCTACTGCGCTGTACAGTTCATTACAATGTAATGCATTAGTATTTCAGGAAGATATACCACCGCCTTCGTGATTTCATAGACTCTATTAAACGGTGATGGCGGGGCGTTCGTAGTTGAAAGGGCTTAAGGGAGGGTTAACAATTTTTTATCTTCCCCGGGAGAAACTGAAAGATGTTGTTTTGTAGGCCTGCAGGGATAAACAAGAGACCAAAACCATTATGAGAAAGGATTTCAGCACAGCACCTAAGGCCGGTCTAGGAATGGTCACGGTCATTGTTGGGCCCAACAGAGGCAGGAAGGGGCGTTAAGACGTCCGAGAGACGTGGCATGGCTGCAGCATTCGAGGGTGTCTACATCAGGGAGGATGGCTGGACCAGACAGCTCAGGGAGCATGAGGCCACTGCCAAGTGCAAACCTCAGTTCCCAAAGTATCAGTAGGTGGTAATACAGTGACTGATTATATTGTCTTAAATGGCTTCTCAGAAGCTATTACGGTTTTTCCTACATGAATTTAAAATATTCAGAAAAGAGGGCACAGCAAAAAGCTGTCTTTTTGTCCTATCAGTAGAAAACCCAGTCATTTTAAAAGAAAGATAAAAGCAGTGACACATGATTGACATTTGTCATTTTTTGACTGCCTAGCTTCTAAATCTCTGTGTTTAGGAAATTCCCCATAATATGATCCTGGAGGGAGATCGAGTCCACCTTCCATTATAAAAGCACAAAGTCCAGGCTCGCATACTGTATGGACCCAACCTAGGCTGGGCCAATCAGATGCACTTACATCAAACCCTATGGAGGCAGCTGGGGACTCTGAGTGCAGGGGTGATGGAGAAACACTTGAGGTGGTAGCAGCAGCGGCGGCAACTTCCAGTGACCGAGGGAAGCAGCAGTGGCTATGGCCAATGGCACAATCAACAGCCAGTTCTGCTGGCAGCAGAACAAGAGGTGGCATCTGTGGTATTTCACGGACCTCTCTTTGAAGAATGATTCTTGAGTGATTTTGGCCACAATCCCAACTGCTGCCTAGCTTTGTTTATTCCAGCTCATTTTCCAAGTTGGATTCTCCAGTCTTTCCTGGCTCATCTATGAGTTACCCAGTATCTTTTCAATAATTTCTTCTCTGCAACTTAGAACCTTGACTGGTACATGCCTAGTAAAATCTAGTGCATTTTAGCTTTTCATTCTGTCAATCCTCAGCAAAGCTCGGGGTATTAAAGTTGGGATGTAAAATTGCATCTTATCTCTTTATTTTGGTCAATTGTATAGAATACCTAATTATCAAGAGTTTTAATTTTTTTCAAGAGAAAGCAGAATTGGCTAGATTGCATGCCCTGAAGCTTGGCTCCCCATAGCTGGGAAGACTTAATTATTGGATGTGCACATTTGTTACCATTATCTATTGCTACACAATAAATCATCCTAAAATTTAGTACCAAGAACAACAACCCTTATATTAGTTCCCTAGATTTAGCAGATTGACTAGGGCTCAGCTATCTGGTTCTTTTGCTGGACTGACTTGGGGTCTCTTGCGTGGCTGTAACCTGATGGCAGGTGAGGTTGGAACATCCAAGAGGGTTTGCCTCATATGTCTGGTGGGGATAGTTGGAAGGCTGAGTCCCTCTTTCTTTCTTTCCATGTAGTCTCAGAGAGTCCCCCTTCCACATAGCTTTTCCATGTGGTTTCTCCGTGAGGGTAATCTTCTTCCATGTTGACTTAGGGCTCCCAAAAGCATGAAAGTAGAAGATGCCAGATCTTTTTAAGGCCCAGACCCAGGATTGGCATAGTATCACTTTGGCCACATTGTGTCAGTTCAAGCAAGTCGCTGGCCTAGCTCAGATCGATTGCCCAAAGGCATGAATAATGGAAGGCGTGGTTCATTAGGGGTTATCTTTTGAATTTAGCCACTACTATGTTTAAACTTCAGGCCCTAGATTAGATGCTCAGTGTCTGGTACAGTGGTATCGAATGTGTTTGTCAGGATTCTTTCAGTTGCAAGGAGCAGAGACCAAATCCAAACCAGCTTGTCAAAAAAAAAAAAGAGAGTTTATTGAATCATGACACTGGGCTAGTCAAGAGGTGATTGGTTTTAGACTTGGTTTTGCCTAAGAATTCAAACCCTATCAGCAGTCTTTTTTTCTCTGTCAAACTCTTATTTCTGTTTGTACTCACTTGGTCTTATTATTAAACAGTCTATCTCTCCATGTGATAAAATAATAGCCCCAAACTTATACCCGTAGCTGGAAATCTTAGGGGAAGAGAGACCTTCTCTGTTCTGAAATCGATATAGCAAGTCATCTGGAGGGTCTGTGATGGGCCCTGCACGTCTCTGAGACAATTGCTATGACTAAGAAGAAGGGAGAATTCTGATTGGAGCATCCACATCACACATTCACTCCCATTGTGACGGGTTGATCTGTCCAAACTGAACCTCACAGAACATGTTCCAGAGAAAAGGAAAGGTTCTGTTACCAAAAGAAGTGGCATGGATGCTGGATAAACAAAACCAAGAGGTAACTACTACACCCAATAGCAGTTTGCTGAATGAATAAAATGTAAGTAATAAGGGAGTAGCACAGACAATAAAGTGCTGAGTTTATTACATGCCACATAATAAACCACAGCCTGGAGATAGACACTTTAAAAATTATTTTATGGAATGGCGTTTTTATGGAAAGAATTAGATAGAAGTGCTGCTGGGGCATTACTCAGAGTGGATTGAAACAGAGAAAAATGTCATAGAAGAAACAGTTTTTGAGCTATACTTTGAAAGAGGTGAGAATTAGAAGGAAGGAGGATATTACAGACAGAGGAAACGTGACTGTCTTAAGAACCAAAAGCTATCAAAAAGAGAGAAGTTTACAAAGTATAATTTTTGGATTCCCCTCTCCTTAAACCTTACCTTTAAGAAAATCTAGACCTTTGTTACTTTAGTGTGTTGTATTGCATGCTATCAGATTTAGTTAGTTCCAAGGAAGATTTTTTTTTTTTAACCCTGAGTGTGACAAGTGTATGTTTTATGTGTTTAAGGGGCTCAGACAAAAATAGAATTTCCAAGGTGTTTGCTATCAAAAGAAACGCCTTTTTAATATATATATTCATTTGTTGTCCTCTGTCACTTTGATTAATAGTAGTTGTTGAAATGACCAGAAATAATAGTAATCTGCCTTTCCGTATTTCTAGTCCTCCTGTGAAGCTAAAGGTTTCCAGAATGGGAATTAATTTAGCTCCTCTTTCCTGTGCTAAAGAGGAAAGGGACCCAGCTCCTTCTGTCTCTCCCTCCCTCCCTCTGTCTTGCCCTCCCTTCCTCTTTCTCTCCATCCTGCTCTCTATCCCTCGGAAAGCGTGAAAGAGGACTGAATATGACAAATATGAGAATGGTGAAAGGAGAAAGCAGTTGAGGGCAGAGAATGAGTTGAGACTTTGGCAAGAAGAGTCCTGATTGGCTCTCAGATTACTTGGATCATATCGTCTTCCCAAAAACCAAAACAGTCTTCATTCGATAGGTCTTTGAGATGGTGGCATTTGGCCCCTTCCTTTACCAGGCAGGAAACTGGCGCAGAAAGTGGAGTCACTGGCCAGGAGTGATGCAGATAGGCTAGAACCCAGGTTCCCTAACTTCTGGTCCAGGGCTCCCTCTGCAGGCTGATGTCAGAAGCTCTGAGGGGTCACGTTCTCATCAGAAACAGGCAGCAACAGGCACCTGGAGAGAAGAGGCATCACTGTGTGGTTTGACCCTCCCTCCTCTCAGTCACTGATACGACCCTAGAGGGGGGTCACGTTAGCCTCACTCCCCATCATGTTTGTCTTCTCTAAAACTAGAATAATAGAGCTGGTGGATACTTCTTTATAAACAGAAATTACTGTGTGCTAATAAATATGACTTCTGCTCACCCGTGTCCCTGTTACTAAGTCAATACAGAAAGATTATGAGTTTTATTAGCTTTTGATATTGACATTGCCATGTTCTCTCTTAGCTATAAATATCTACTCTGCCCACATGGATTTGGTGGTTTTTTTTTTCCTTAAGTAAATTAAAGTAGAAATGATAGCACAATTAATTACTGTCTAAATTCTGCTAACCTCTTAAGTCAAAACAAGATGTAAGAACTGTGATTAGGTGAGAGGGAGATGTTGTAGAGGGAGATGTCTCCTGCTACTGTGGAGCGGAAAGGAAATTCCTAGAGGAACCCGGAGCTCTTAGGTCAGCCGTAGGATGGAGGGTGGCTGGACTCTTGTACCAGGAGGCACAGCGCAATTGGCTTGGAAGTTGAGTGTCCTCACGGCCTTGCTAAGTGCTAACTAACTCTGGTACTTCTGCCTCCAGTGAAGATTTCTCCACAGGGTATATGGGTTCTTTTCCTGCGCCTCAGAGTTCACGATAATAATGTAGAGAAGTATCCTTCAAGTGCCAGGTAGACAGGGAGAATCTATATATCTCTAACCAGTTTGGAGGAAAGCCAAGGCTTACTCTTGGGGTCACTTACACAAAACCTTGAAATTCTTGCTTTCTCTCTGAGAGGAATCTAGTCTAGCTGATACACCTGCCATCTGCCTTGGAAGAACTTCCTCAGCTACACAGCCACATCTAGCAAATAGACGTGAGAGGACCCTTAGATCCCACCGTGGTCTTTCTGAGCAGTTAGGAGGGAGCTGGGGGAAGCAGAGCTCTTGAGTATGACATGCCCACCTTGGTGGTTTTCTCTTCTTTTCGTAAAGGAAGCAGACCTCGTCTAGACCAAGCCGTGCCCAGCCAATGGGTTATCTTTCTTACGTTGAGGGATGACATAGCCTCATTATCCAAATTACGTTGCCTGATGTCTCGCTTGTTTATTGTACATCAAGCCTCGGTCTCACTTTTGCACCTTGGTGGTCCTTTTGAGGCAGCCTGTTCTCAGGTTCTTACACAACTTTGGAACCATCTGCCATCGAGAGCCTCTTCCCACTTGATTTCCTTAATGAACAGAGCCAAGTGCAAGCCCCAAAGCATAGAATTTAAACTATTTCAATATGAAGGCATATTGCAGGATGTCTCTCTCTCTCTCTCTCTCTCTCTCTCTCTCTCCCTCCCTCTCCCTCTCCCTCTCCCTCTCCCTCTCCCTCTCCCTCTCCCTCTCCCCCCCCCCATCACCCTGACTTCCTAAAGAAGTCACTTGCTGGAGGTGGTTATGACAAATTGGCAAAGGGTCATTCATTCCTATAATTGATACACCACGTAGTTTTTGAACATATGGGAGAGTTAACCACTCCTGGAGCCGCAAAGATGAGAATGTAGTTCCTGCTCACACAGAGTAGCAGAGTTGGCTCAGCAATGTGAGCAACGCAGGGGGATAAGAATCAAGAAGGAGAGGACTAGGGTAAGAAGGGATTTTGAAACCTCGTAAGATTCACTCCGAGGTACATACCCAAGAGAAATGAAAACACATGTTCACACAGAAATTTGTACACCGATGTGTATTGTCGCATTATCGTAATAGCCAGAAGGTGAAGCAGCCCATCTGTTCACCCCTGGATGAATGGGTGAGCAAATGTGGTACGTCCATACAGGGGATCATTATTTGGCCATAGAAGATCGAGGTGCTAATGCATGCGACAATAGGAATGAACCCTGAAAACAACACTAAGTGAAAAAAGCCAGGCACTAAAGAGCTTATACTATAGGATTTCACTCATGTGAAAGTCCAGAATAGGGAGATCTATAGAGACAGAAGGTAGATAAGTGGTTACCGAGGGCTGGGTGGGGAACGGGGGGCCAGAAGAGTGATAGCTGAAGGGTACGGGGTTTCTTTGTGAGGTGATCAAAATGTCCTACAATTGATAGCAGTGATAGTTGCACATACGTGAATTATATCTCAATAAAGCAGCTTTTTTTCTTTTTTTAAACAAAACCTGGTAAGAACAAAAATTGAGAGCAGTAGTAAAGTATGGCAGGAAGTCTCTCTCTCTCTCGGGAGAGACTCTCCCTCCCTCTTCCTTCCCTTTTTCTCTCTTTCTTTCTCTTCTTTACTCTTTCACTTTCTCTCCAAAAGGGAAAAACTTTCTGCGGTTCAGGAGAAACAGACACACAGTTTGTAATACTGCCTCTGGAAGTAAAGAAAAGCTTTTAGTAGTCCTGGTGATTTTTAAAATTATTGTTAAGAGTGATTATGGAGCTACTTGAACTAAAGAATTTCTAGCTAGAGAAAGAATTACAGTTGCAAGCGTAGAGACAGGTATTACCAGTTCAAAATCTGATACTTCCATCCCAGCTGGAGGAAGACTTTCTTATTCTAGAAAAGGAGGTATGCTGCAGTAAGCTACTGAAGAAATAGCAATTCCAAAGTTAAAAATAGATGCATCAAATGAAGAGAAAGACACTTTTGTACAAATGAATCGAAGACTCCATTATGGATCCACTGAGTTAAAGAAATATAAGGGAATTCTCTTTTTTTTTAATTTACAATTAAGTTTTGTTTTCTAAGTTTTCATTTGTTACTGACTCTCAATTCAGATTGCGTTAATAAGCAGACAGTGAGTTTAGTTACAAAGTCGTGATTTAAAATACTAAATGTCTGATCACCCTTGTAGCCCAAACCATCTGGGATAATAAATTATGACGCTTATTGCCACCTGATGACAAAGAGTATAGCCCTCTAGAAGTACTAGCGTTTTTAGAAACATTAACCCGTAGGAGCTGAAATTCAGAATCAATGAGACAGAGATGGTGACAAAGGCTCTTTATAAGGGTCCTCTGACTTTAGTGTTAGAAAGAAGCCCCTTGTCATAAGCATCTTTAAACACATTAAATTCTTTTCTTATAACCACATTACCTAGAAACCAATATTCTGTATACTGAAAGCAATTTTCGATATAATGTTACGTTTGTGTTACCCTAAGCCTGTCACCACTTTCTCCTGCGGTTATAGCTGCTGTCACTGTCCAGTGGCTGCTACTCTGGTGTCTGTGGCAGCTGCCAGCCTGTTCTCACTATTGCTGTCATCACCGTCACTCGCAAGCTGTTACCCCTGCCACTGTCCTCCTGCTGCCAGTGGGACTGATTGGCACCTCTCCATACCACATCACGGTGCAGAGCTGTTCACCACCCCAGGCTCAGAGCCATCTGACGCCTTCACACCCTCAGGTGACACCAGCTGAGCCCAGCCCAGCCCTGAGCTGGGCGGCTTCGCTGGTGAAGGGAGTTCGATGGTTACCTTGCGACCTGTGGGAGCAGCTCTCCCTCCCAGTGAGACTGGACGCAAGGAATCCTGCACTTTTAAGAGTCAGCACTTGAGAGCCTGGCATCTCTCGTCTTTCATTGTTTCTGAAGAAGAAAGCAATTTGGAAATGATTCTGTCTAAGCACAGAAGATGGCTTTGGCGGCTTCTTCCTCACCGTGTGCCTGCTCAGATACACACAATCAGCAGGGCTGTGCTCTGCTGGACCATACACTGATTTCAATGCCAGGCATTAAAGTTGCCTTACAGTGTTCTGCATCATCTTCAGTCTTTTTAACAAAGCTTGTAAGGTTTAAATAATACATAGGGTTCAAAATGGCAGAATCCGCTACTGCACTTTCCCAGAAAAACAAAAACGATTAAATCCATAACTGAGAAAAAGGTAGCAGGGGATTTACCAATGAACAAGAGATGGCAACGTATTTCTGGAAAATGGAAAGAAGATGGGATACAGTTAGTGGATAAACCAGTGAGGGGAAAACCAGGCTGGAGTGTGTAGTGGGTGTCTTGGAGAAGTTCCAGGCTCATAATCAACAGTTCAAAACAAAGAAAAGAAAAGAAAAAATGTGGGAGTGTCAACAGAAATGGAAAACAGGGATTAATGACAATTTCAAAGATGTAAAAATATATCATTTAGCACTATTTTATTCTCCCCTTCAAAATGTTGGCGTCCAGAATGTAGTCCTGAAAGAGCCATCTTAGGAAATACTCAAGGAATGTCAAAGCTTCTGGTCTGGACGTTGGAGCCCCAGATAACGCCCTCCTCTTTGTGGCACCGGGGGAGGAGGTTTCCAGCCTGACAGTTGGTACCCCACCTGCTCAGCCTAAAGAGAAACCTACCTGTTAGCACCTCTGTACCACCCTCATAACACTCCCAGCAGAATTCCCTTCCACCATGTTCCCTTTTTAGGAACATGGTCTTACCTATACTTAGAGGCCTAGAGTCCAGCTGATTGGAGTCCCAGGAAAAGAGATCAGAATATGAAGAAGAAGGGAAAGAACTGAAGAATTAGTAGAAACACTTTTTCTAAAACTGAGGAAGGGTATATCTCTTCATGTCAAAAAGTCTGTTGGGTGCCCACTGTAGTGAGTGGAAAACTAGCCTTCCCTAAACACAGCCCCATGAATTTTCAAAGTGCCAAAAGTAAAGATACTGAAAGCTTTAGAGAGAGGTGGAAAGAAAGTCAGCTGGCGTCAGGCTTGTGATCAATAGCACTAAGTGCTAGGAAATAATGAAGCAGTGTCTTCTCAGCTCTGAGGAAGAATGATTACAACCTAGAATTTTATATCCAGAGAGTGTGTCAGCCAATTGTGAGGGCAAGATATAGACATTTTCAGATATATAAGGATTCACCAAGTTTACTTTTTGTGCTCTTTTTTCTGGGGAACTAACAGGATGTATTCGGGCAAAGCAAGTAAATAAAACAACAAAAAAATAGAAAAGATAGTTCTAAAAAAACACTGATCCCACTCAGAAAATCAGTGAGAGGGCACCCGGAAAGCAGGCTTAGAGAAGAACCAGTCGAAGTTGGAGAGAGAGAATATAACACACTTGGGGAAAGGTCTCTGGGAGAGAAAAGACCAAAAAAATGATTTATAACAGAGTAAAATGAGTTTATAGGCATCTCACACTGCAAAGGAACCAAGATCCTAAAATATTTCTAGTAAAGGATGCTAAATAGAAATTTATAATAGAGCCCAGCATCCATTATTACTAGTTTCAAATGTTGGTGTCATTGTTGTATCTTTAAGTAGCCCCGTCTTTATTGTTTTATTGTCTATATAAATATTTATAAAGGCTTTAAAAAAAAAAAGGATAGTATGATGAAGTTAAAAATAATGCCAGAAAAAGGAAAGTCAAACAGATATTTTCAGGAAAACAAAAATCTGTACAGGAAATGCATGGTCCAAATCCAAAGCAAACTTCCAGAAGCATCCTCTTGGAGAAGCGCACCAGTGATGACTGATTGACCGAGCAGGAAATATAATCCTTAGACATACCGGCCCTAGCACTAGACAGTTCTTAGTACATACGATGACGTAAATGCCTTTGTTTTTTCATGAATCATCATGCAGACAAAGCATAAAAGACTCCGTTGTGTTCACAGGACAATACAGGCAAAAGTAAAAGTGGAGCTGAGAGAAAGTGGATGATGGCGGCGGAGTGGAAGTTGGTGCATAGACAGTAGAGGAAGGAAGATAGGTTTTAAAAAGGGTCATTATTAGCTTCATCTTGAAAAGCAAGGCAGACAGGAGATTAACGAAGTACAAATGGTGGTTTAGGTAGTTTATTTAAATTACAAAGAAAAGCATTTTCACACTATAATACTAGGAAGAGGAGAGCTATGTTACAGCTGAACCATATCTTTACCTTTCATATCAGGAGGTTTATCTATTCGGATACTTTTGACTGCATTTAATTTTTGAAAAAATGTTTTATCTGACATTAATGTGAAGGCCCAAGGTAGGGTGTCTTGAAGGCTGGTGAATTCAGTGGCCCACGGATGTCATTTAGAACCCAGGTTCTTGCCAGCTCGCTGCTCTTTTTCCCTCAAGGTGCGTTGGCTCCATCCTTCACAGCGCCCTCTAGGGTCCCAGGCTGGTCCTGCACTTCCAAGCATCTCTAAAACATCCAATGGAAGACCATGTGCCTTCCTTTATTTTTGTCAGCAAGGAAATGTTTTCTAGCAGTCCCTCTGCAGGCTTCTTCTTATGTCTTGTTGACCCAGATTGTATCACACACCTTCCTCTAAACCAGTCACTAGGGCTACAGAAATGGAAAGCTGCCTTCTTTCAGCCACTCGTCAGCTGGCTTGACGTGGAAGAAGGTCCCTGGAAAGGGCAACTTGTATCTCAGCATGAATTTAAGGCTTAGGCATAGCAACTGTTAATGTGTTTTCTCTCTGAATTGATAAGTATTCATACCAATAGTCCTATCAGAAAGGTTGTTGTCTGTGTTATCCCTCTGCTCAGTTCAATCATAGAAAGAATTCGGAAAACAACACCATAATGACTCTCTAGTTTTCCTTATTTGGTAATTCTCCCTTGAGATCTAGAAATATAGGTTCCTTTTTTTCTAGTTTCTGTATCAAATCTGGGTCCTCAGAACTGCTAAGTGAATTTTTTCTTGGATTAAACAGCTTTGTATTATTCACAGATCCTAAAAGATCCTTCCTCTCTTTAGATAATCGATAGCTTTCTCATCATATATAGCTTCTGTAGAAAAAGAAGGACTCTGTCTCTTCTCAAAACTTTCTTGTTTTGCAACTTGGTAAAATGGAAATAAAAAATGCAAACCAGGGTTTGAATCCCAATTAGTTACCTTAATTGTAAAATAGAGATGATTGATTTGTTGACATGTTAGGGTGGTTTTAAGGATTAAATGACACTGCAAATAGAAGTACCTAGTACTAATATAAGGAGGACGTCCGCAATTGTTCATTCTTTTTCTTCCTATTGTAATGTACAAGAGGGTAGCTGGCACTTGGTTTCCCAGTTTTTGTGTGTTTGATAGTTGCTTCACATTACTGAAAAGTGAGTCAAATTAGGGGGCAGGCAGAGGAATTCAATTCTAATTTGAAACATGAATATAGTCATAAGAGGGAAGATGAAAAGCAGCAAGGATAAAGACCAAAGGGAGGAGATATCAGTGCTTTTGACCAAGTTTTTTCAATCAAAGACTGCTAGCTGCTCCCCACGTTGCCCTGAGTTGGATCCTAGGGAGCCGCCATTGACCGGGCTTTCAGTAGAATGGTTTCCTCACAGAAGGAGACCCAAGTCACTGTATTTCTTCACAGAATCCCTTTGAATTATAAAAAAGAAATCAGGCTCAGATAATCAAAAAGCATGAGATGATGGATAAAATATATTATAGGATTATAATTCAGTAATAATTGAATTTCTCTGACATTTTCCCTGGTAGAGAGCCTCAAAAAAGTTCAAATGTATCATCTCAATTAGTTACAACAGGCATCAATTAGATGAGGGCCTGGTATTTGACTTTCTGCTCTTCACATCCTGTACCAACGCGAGGAGACAGAGCAGTATTCCTGTAGCTTTAGCATCTGTGGCTTTATATACACTGCCATGAACACGTTTAGAAGTGAATTATTCCCACCCCTTCTCAGGGGGCTTTCTTGGTTCTGAGTGGAGACATCATCTTTCTTTTTTTTCTTTAATTAAATTTATTGGGGGGGATAATGGATAGTAAAGTTACATAGGTTTCAGGTATACAATTCTGTAATACATCATCTGTATGTCACATTGTGTGTTCACCACCCAGAGTCAGTTCTCCTTCCGTCACCATATATTTGATCCCTTTTACCCTCATCATCTTTCTCGTTCCTTCTCTAAATGTCCTTAGAGCAGTTGCTCTAGGTTCAAACAGCTTGTAGAACAGAATGCCACAACAAAACAAACTGAAGACTTCCTGTGACTTTTTACAAGTTCTTATTCCCCAGTTATAGCCCAGAGGTTCTTGAGAAAGCACATATTTTTTATTTCCAGGATTCCAATTCTAAAATACTTACTACTTACCACCTGATACCGAATCTAGGGAGTTCTTTTCAAAATGCCTAGCTCTACGAATACCAAGAAACTAACACAGGTAACTTGTCCACCATCTACCTTTAAAAGGTCAGGATGGGAACAAAACCCAGTGCAATATGGACCGCACAGTGGGACAGACCCCCCGCCCCCATTTTCTGAGGCAGGTCTGAAAAGCATGAGGCTACAGAGTTGCAGTATTGATTGTATAAGAATTAGCATATCTGGCCGATGGGGACTGTCTGAAGCCAGTCAACTGAGAGGCGTCTGCACAAGGCTGATGGGCATTGCTGAACTTGGACACGTCAGATTTCAGATTTTAACACGCAGCCCGAGATGTAGCAGCCTGAGACTGGATCTCCCATGGAGATCCACTGAACACAGGAAAAGATTCAAGCCTTTATTAATTCCAGGGTTTGTTACACATCGCAGAATAAAAACATTTTCCCCAGGTGGTGTTGATACTCCAGGCAGCTATATGTACACTGATATTCTTCCGGAACCCTTGCATGTAGTCTGTTATACAGAAGTTATTGGCCTCTTTCATGGGTCTTACCTGTCTTTTATTTTATGTTTTTATTTTTTCATTAGTTTTAGGTGTACAAAGCAATGTAATAGTTAGACATTTACACCCCTCACAAAGTGATAACCCCCCAATCTACTACCCCTCAAACGTCATATATAGCTGTCACTATATATATATATATATATATATATATATATATATATATATGTATGTGTGTATATATATATGTATGTGTGTGTGTGTATATATATATATATATATTTAGTTATAGTTGACATATAATATTATTCAGCTTCAGCTCCAGGTGTATAGCGTATTGGTCAGGCATCTACACCGTCTGTGAAGTGATCCCCCTGATAAGTCCAGTGCCCATCTGGCACCCCACATAATCTTTACAACATTATTGTTTATATTCCCCATACTGTATTTCATATCCCTGTGACCATATTATAACTACTAATTTGCACTTTCTAATCCCTTCACCTTCTCCCCCATCCCCACCCCCCTCCCATGTAGCAATACCATAGGATCTCACTTATATGTGGAATCTAAAGAACAGAATAGATAAGCAAACTAAACAGAAATAGACTGAGAGGTACAGAGAAAAAAACTGATGGTTACCTGTCTTTTAAATTGTCTGAGAGTGCTAAGCTAAATTATGGGGGTAAGTTCATCTTTTTTGAGAAATCACTTGCAAGACGTTAATTTTATTCTGTTACTTCCTTCTGATTTTTCATCTCTCCCTATCTCTGCCTTCACGTCTCTGTTTTACTTCTTTCCGTATTTCTTACCTTATATGTCTTCGCTGTTCCCCACGGCCCCCAGGCCCTTGCCTGTCCAGATACTAGTGTGGGCCTGTCCCAAGTGGAGCAGGCACACCAGGACACTGCTAGCCTGCATACGTTACCATCAGCAATACTGAGGGGCTCTTGTAAGATCCCTGGGCTGGAAGCTGTTTGTTTTTTTAAGCCACGCACGCAGACACACACACATGCACGTGGTATTGTAAGCCAGCAAACCTTATTTTTCCTTGAAGATATCCCAGATTCACTAGTTTGTGAATTAGTTTGCCCAGTGATTTTTGTTTCTCCATGGAGAAGGCAGACACTATCCAGAAAGCACTTTTCTACAAAGAAAACAGAGTCGGTGACACTGGGAACAGAGAAGGATGCGTTTGAAATGAAGCGATGTGTGTTTTCGTTCAAGTTCAGCCACTAAATAAGGGAAAGTCCCTTCTTGTCTCCGGTCTGGCGTCCTCATCCGTCCAGGGAGCAGCCGGCATGATCGTCTCGAAGAATCTTCCCACTCTGCTTTCCCTTCGGCCTGCTTGGCGATTTGCTGTTGGTCACCCCTCATTGTCATTAGGCCACAATGCAAGGCATGCCCCGCTGTCCCTCACTAAGTGGCCTAGGGTTCAAAATATGTTTTGTTGCTTCTAAACTAAAATACCAGCACACACTTTAGTTTACTGTCCAGTGACAAGAAAAGGTCCCCAAATCATCACTGAGGCTAGTCATGAGACAACCCAGAGCTTCTGAGGGCTGGAGTGGGGAGGTGGGGGAAGGGAGACACATAAACTCCTAAAAATTATATGCAAAATGTGTGTTTATGTGGATGTTAATTGTTTCTGGAAAGACAGTCCATGAATTTATCAGATTTTCAAAAGGTGCTATGAGATTTCAAAATCCCTTCTTTTTGGCTGTCTGTATTTGCTCTCTTGGGACATTCTGAACAAAAAATTAGAGATCGGACCAGGCCATAACACTAATGCTGAAACGATACAGTCTTGCCAGGCCTGACAGTGTTGTTTCCCTCTTCATTGCATTCCACCGCAGTCCATTCAGAATTCACCACCACTCCAGCTATTCATACCGTTTTGCTTAGCGGCCCCAACAGAATGAACCACCATGGGGAAAGTCTCAGAGTGCACAAGCCTTCACTTTATTGAGGAGGGTACATTCGAACAGAGCCCATCTTCTTCTTCCATACCACAAGTTCCCTTGACAACATTCTACACTTGACAACATTCTCCATTCAGGAGGGAAATCAGAATAATCCTTGGTTCCTGATTTCCATGATCATCCTTATCTGGTCCTAGCAATTCTTCCCCCCACGTTTTCAGATGTGAATGATAGATTCATCTAGTTTGGTTTGGGTTCTCTGTAAAAACAGACTCAAGACGTGCCAAATCTGGACCACCAAATCCACTCCCCATCCTTTTAACCTTCGAGTTTACCTTACACAAATTTCTGCCACCTTCTTTGTCTCATCCATCTCTCCTGTCAACCTCTTGTACCCAGTGATACACAAAGACTTGTTGACTCTCAATGTGTTTCCTGTTTTTCTGTTCCCACCATCACTTCCATCTCACGTCTAGAATAAAGCAGCAGTCCTTTAGCTGACATTTCTTTCTTTCTGTCTCTTCTCCTCAGTCATCCCTTGTGATACTGCTTTGCTTAAATTAATTACTTGCTCAATTCTTCAAGTGGCTTTTTTGTAAGCACTCTATCCAGTCCAAACTTTTCAAGCCTGAATAGAAATTCCAGTAACTGTCCTTCCTTAACTAGCCAACTTCTCTCATTATTTATTCCCACTGGTCTCGGTGCTCCTTCCACGTGACTGACAGTTCACCCTCCATGCTTTCGTTCTTACTTATTAAACTTCTCACTCTTCAAAATGCATCACACACCCCCATCCCTTTTCTGGAATGATTGACTACGCCAGTTCACCCTCATTTTTCTGTTCTCTGAAGTGATCGGCATATTATTTGCATCTCCCATAATGTAAGCACATGACAATATAATAAATACTTGATAAATGTTTGATTATTTCAAAGACAGATTACCAACCAATGGAATCCCAGAGTAATAAAGGTACGTTTGGGGGAAAGCAGATCATGGCTGGTCCAGAGTAATCACTGCACAGATCTTGACAAATACACAACTAATTCTGAGGTCACTGGAGCTCAATTAACATTTTTAGTATAGCTTCCCAAGCACATTTTCAGCCGAGCTGTGAGATGTGATCACCTGGTGTGTACCTTTACCTTCAATAAGCGTAACAATGTGTTTCTCTTCTGTTCCCAAACTAATGTGAACACCACCAAATTTGTACACGTCCATATCCCCCTGCGAGTGTCGCCTCAGATGTTTGTGTCCAGTTCCTTTCCAGTTGATTGTAAACAAGGCAGAATTTTGTCATCATAATCACTGTTCCCAAAGAAGAACATAAACTGCTTTAGTCAGCAGTATATCTATAACCTTCACCTTGCTATATGTATTGAATTGCTGACTCTCTTTTTTAGGCTCAACAGTCATTTCTTTGCCTCCTTAATTTTTGCATGAAGCCAAAAGAAAAATCACTTTATATTCTTAATAAAACAGCATCAGGTTTACATAATTTTTTACTATATGCAGTAAAAATGCAAATGTGTGTGGCTTATTTGCAAATGCAGACATTAATAACTGATATTTAAACAGGCAGGATTAACAATTTTACTGATCTATTCAAGAGATTTTTCCAATAATTTGCACACTCAAAATCAATTTGAATACAACATGTAAATTGAATTTAATTTTTTGATATAAATTTGTAGTTATCAGCTTGAACCATTAAATTTACTATTTAATATATGCTTTCCAGCTCACTTGGTTAGAATTTCATTGCATCTTATCTATATAAATTTAATTAGGCTTGATATCATCAGTATATTATAGAACTAATTAAAGATTTAGATAAGTGCTGAGGGGGCTTATTGAAAACTCCATAAAGTTTCATTTGGAAAATGAGATATTCTTCCTTCAGTTCATTGTGAGAGAATGAAACAGCGAGAAGTGTTTCTTGCAGTGTCTCTGAAAAATTATTTAACTGGATTTAATGGACTTATTCCGTTCTTTGAAGAGCTTTTTAATTACTCTGTATCTTTGTGCAGCCCAACAACAGATATAATTTTTATTTAAAGGCTTTAAAATCCTCATTTCCCTCTCCTCCCACTGAGCTTGCTGTCTTGTATTCTAGTTTGCAAGTATGTGTGGGTGTAGAGGTGGGTGGGACAGGACTTTTATACCCTGATTGAGATCATATAATATGGGATGGTTTTATTGGAAAGTCTGTCAGTTGTCACATGTTGAATAAACATTGTAGATCAGTATGCCCGCCATAAATACAGTAAGACAAAAGAAAAGGTGAGAAACCCTGACCCAAGAGGCAGTCCGGGGGAAACCGAGGCTCCCACCCAGGGGTATGCCTCCTTCAAAAAAATCATTTTGTAGACGTCACTTTGAATTCCCTTGTATCTGCGTCTCCCATATAGAGTAGAAAGCAGATTAGTGTGAAAGACTGTGATTTCAACTGAGTGCTTTGTGTCTTCATTACAAAGCACAGCAAAGCTTTTTATTACAACGAGGCCACTATTACTTTTGATTGGCTATGCACTCAAATAAAGCGGCACCCCGCACATTCCCAGGGCGCTCAATGCTCCTGTCAAAAGCACTTTTTTTTTCAGTGCAGAATGAGTGACATAATGCCTGGTAGAAAAAAATGAAAGTGAAGGGACCACTAACGAACGTGGGCCATCTCTGACTAGATAGTACAGAGGCACCCAGGAAGCCAGGGGGCCAGAAAAATGTCGAGACCCTGTGTGGTGTGATCAACAAGTTACAGACTTTGGG
This sequence comes from Rhinolophus sinicus, assembly GCF_036562045.2. Taxonomy (NCBI): domain Eukaryota; kingdom Metazoa; phylum Chordata; class Mammalia; order Chiroptera; family Rhinolophidae; genus Rhinolophus; species Rhinolophus sinicus. The sequence continues at coordinate 63,366,380 of NC_133760.1, read as the reverse complement.
CTTGGAAGAACCGGATTAAAGCTCTGCTGTTGATTAGCTGTGCCACCTGAGGCCTGATCTCTCTCAGCCTGTATTTCTTTTCCTGGAAAATAGAAATGATGTTAATAATGCTGCCCCTCCCCCCACTTCATCTCCCTCCTGGGTTGAGATGGTTTTCACTTCTAGTCTAATCCCTTTATTTTTCCAGATGTGGAAACTGAGGTTCAGTGGGATTGAGTGGTATGGCCGTGATCACCAGGCAGCTAGGGGCAGAACAAAGATTGGAACAGGTGCATCTGAGATGTCACATCATGTCTACACTGCCACATGGACTAGAAAAGAACACAGACATTTTCTTAATTGACAGCCTGGCTGCACTTGGTGGCACTGAGATTTTCTTTTCCCCCCTCAAGCAACTATTTCTGAAACACATCACACTGCAGTTTTCCTGCCCACATGGTTTGTAAACATTTGCACACCCCAGCCTGAAAAAACATTTGAAGAAACATTTGGGTCACAATCCAATTTTTCTTTCACCACCACGCTTGAAATGTTTCTCTTTGAACACATTAGAAATGTTTGCCAGTAACGCAGGTTCTCAGCAGTGGAAGCCGGGAGTGTGTGGGACTTTCAGGAACCTCCAGTCCTGGCTCCTAAGTGACTTTCGACATTGACGTTCTTTGCTTTTGAACTATAACAGGTCTATTGAGGAGTGTTATGGTTCAGGTGACTTGTGGGCAGCAGGTCAGTTCCCTGATATCCTGTGACTTTTGACTAAGTGTTGAGAAAAAAGAGTAGAAAAAGGGGGCAGGGAAGTGGCCAGAACAGTGTCACTGTAGGAAGGACAGACTGAAGGCTTGCTTGCTGCTTCTTCCTTGGTCCAGACTCCCCTGCATTGTGTCTACAGCTCCAACAGAATAGGGCTCATTTGAAGCGTAACCTTGGTTCGTAGCACTGGCCTGGTCACAGATGGAGCATGGTCTAGTGGTTACGTCAGCAAGTGGGGGCCCAGGCAGAGAGGACTTAATCAGAACTCTACTTCTGACGCGTTGGGTAACCTCAACTAATCCCCTCTGCCACCTTCCTCTCATTTTGTTTTCTCCGCTGAGACTCAGGTCATGAGAGCAGCATTTGCCCAACTAATGGGCCACATCCTGCTGGCTGAGGGAGCCCCACCGGACTGTATGTAAAGCAGGTTCATTGAGTGTTTGAAAGCTCTGCAAATTTTGAGACTAATTCTGAAAGCATCAAGTGTGAGGGAAAGGCTCTTTCCTTCCACTTTCTTAGCAGTATTTGTGGAAATCCTGGGTCAGGTTTCCAGGCCATTTTTTGCTGCCTTTTGACTAACTTTTGACTTTTCCTGTTAAAGACAAACATATTTCTTGAAAATCTGTACCCGCTGAGATCACAGGCCTTCTTTCCTCTCTAGTCAGCCTCAAGTCTACCTTGGAGAGTCGTTCATTACCATGAATACAGAGCTGCAGGTCAGCTATGTAAAAGAATAGATAATTGCGAAAAGTCTCATCTCGCACTTTAAGTTCGCACAAGGGTCACACTTGGAGCAGTCATCTGCATCACAGCTTCCAAATTTTTCCCCCATCCGTTACCCAAGCTAAAATAATATTCATGTATTCTTGCCAGATATGTGTACAGCACTTTACAGTTTGTGCGGGGCTGTCACAAATACGATCTCAGGGGGTCTCTTCATTATGAGTAAACATTTTTGTCTCCCCAAGCTTGATTCTGGGTGTAAACTGTTTTGTCATGGCCCAACTCCGAGTTTTCCCAGAATGATCTGGGGAGATAGGACAGGGTAGTGTATTATTATGTAGGCAGAACTCAGTCTGGCTCTTGTGAACCAGCCAGTCGACCTTAGGTATTTAGCCTTTGTGAGCTCTGTTGTGAGGATGAAATCAGGTACACGTGTAAAGCACCAGCACATAGTAAGTGTTAAATAAACACTCATTGTTCCCCTTAATAAAAACATTAATTAGTGAATCTTTGGCTCAATTGTATTTCTATTACTCTGTAATAATACACACAGAATTGTTCCCAATTCTAACCGATTTTTCTACTAGGGGTTATTTATTATTAGTTGTCCTAAATTTTTCTTGAGATTGGAGGGAGTTCGGAGGCATTTTATACAAAAAAATGGGCCACAGAACCTACAAAAGTCGGGAGCGCTGCAAAATGGCTTTAGTACTTTTCAGGGACTCTTAGTGAAAATGTGAGCTGGTGAAAATGTTTCCATATCTTTTAGCTTACAGAATGTTTTCCACAAATAGCACAGAAGAACGTTGAACTACGTGTAGCAAATGTCCTGATTAGCGGATGAGTCTTCAAAGGGTATTGGCTGTGGACCAACGTCTTCTGTACAGTTAAGAAGTCAGGGTTCTAGTGCATAAAATTAGCATTTTTTATATTTGAGGTATAATTTATATACCATAAAGATTAACCCTTGAAAGTGTGCAATTCATTAAAACTTCAGAGTGGTGCAGCCAGCATCACTAGTTCATTTTAGGACGTTTCATCACCCCCCCCGCAAAAAAAAAAAAAAACCCTGTAGCCGTAGGCAGCCCCTTCCCGGTGCCCCCATGTCCTACCCCCACTCACTGATCTACATTCTGTCTCTGTGATTTTCTAGATATGTCATATACACGGAACCATACAACGTGTGGTCTTTTGTGTTGAGCTTCTTTTAGTTAGCGTGAGGTTTTCAAGGTTCGTAAAATTAGCACTGGTCTTTATGTTAGGATATGAGACTGAGTTAAATATATATACCCAGGTACCCACCCCATCACCTGGCCTGTTGCCTGCTTTCCTTCTTTCTTTTGTTTTTCTGTAGGGAGAGGAGGAGGAGGAGGAAAGTAATACGTTTTTATAGAAATTCAGCCTGATTACAGTAAACTGTGCAAATCTTCACTGTGCAGCTTGATTGCTTTTTACACGGTGAATACCCCCATGTAGCCATCACCCACATAAATAATAAAACATCAGAATGACCCCAGAAGCCTCCTCGTGCCCCCTTCCCAGTCACCACCCCACCACAGATATTTCCTGAGTTTGTTTAATTTTATTTTTCTAAGTTGGTTTCCCTGGCACCCATATGAAACACGTGGTCTCCCAGCCTCCCCACCTTAATTCTGATTCCAAACAGACCTTTCCCCAGGGCTTGGGCCCTCAGTCACTGCATTCATCGCCGCTGGTTCCCGTGGGAAATCCAGCGGCCATGAACCTCTCAGGAGGCCCTCGCCCCCATTCTGTGTCCTCCTCGCCTGTTCTGGGCCAAGGACCCCAGGCCTAGTGCTTCCTCCCGGCCTTGGTCTTCAGCTCTCCTTCCCAACAGCTGCGCTCCCAAAGCACAGGCCGTTCCAGGAGACAGTTCAGGGAAGGGGAAAGCATCCCCCTCCAGCAGGTACCCCTTGTGGCAAGCGTTGAACTCCACAGACGAGTCTTTTGAGGGCAAACTCCCATTGGTGACAGAGGCAGCCCCGGCCCACTCAGTGTTGTCAAGTCGCTGCCCTCACACACGTCTGCTGTGTGGCCAGCTAGTTTTTTACCCTCAGAAGGGTATTCCTCTCGTGAAATGCCATGTGTTTGCTTCTCTTCAAAAACAAAATACCTTTTCTTCGAGAAATTAAAGTTTCCTTTTAAATTCACTCTATGGCCTTTGAAAAACTTTCATTTTTGTGTGGTCCAGCGCTATAGGTTAGCATTAGCATTTAAATAGAAGCATTAAGCGCTCAAAGACCTTCTTCACACAACATTGCCCTTTCTGGAGGTCTTTCAAATCTGATACTTTTTTTCCTCCTAAAAAAAAGAATGCAAATGCTATATATATATTTTCCCCATCAAAGGCCCTTTTCTTTGCTTATAGATTTAGGAAAGCAGCATTATTGAGCAGTCTCAGCCCTATGGAAACGGTCAGTTTAAAAAAAAAAAAAAAAACATGCTATTCTGGCCCTCAATGCCTGATGCTTTTCTGCTGACTCGCAGACTATATTTTCCTGTGGTTGATTTTATCCTATGACATCTCATTTTCTTGCAGACACCCTCCCCAGACTTAACTCCCATTTCTAACATTAAGAATCTGTTGTAAGTTCTCACTATGTAAGTGGTGCTCCGAGTTACCAGTGATCCCAGAAGCTCATGATCGCTGTCGTAGAGAATCAAAGGGACAGGGGTTTAATCTACTGTCAGTCACAGGAAGCCTCGTGACCTTCTTCCCAGACCCTCTATGTATCTGCCAAACTGAGGTTATCAAGCCTACCATGTATGACACTGGGAATAGTATTATAAAACTCGTCCCCGCTCCCCCTGCCTTGCTCTGCTTTCTTCTGTTCTTACCACCTGCCTCCTCTTTCCTCTCTCCCTCATCACAGTCCAGCTGTGTGTGTGGTAACAGTTGTTGCCAGTGTTGACCTGAATGGAAGGTCCTAGAGGTTTGAGCCTGGGCGTGTTTTCCTGCTGAAATGTTGGCACCCTTCTCTGCCCTTGAGGTTGCTTGTGTACAACTACAAGCTTGGGAACATGAGGTGTGAGGAAACCTAAAGACCAATACGTCCTGACAGGAGAATCCAGCAAACCAAGCGTAGGCCGGATCGTCCGACAGCCTGAAGGTGCACTTGCTTCTCAGACTGTCCGTCCTCCACCCTGCCTCTAAAACACACTTGTCATCATGTCTGACTTCTTTCTAAGATCCTCTGTCTTCACATTCCTCTTCCAGCCTTAGTTTCCAAATGCCAGCGGGTAACCTGAAGCTAGACTGGCCTCATCCATGGCAAATTAGGAAACTAATGACCAAGTTGTGAGATTGTGACTTCCTCATAAAAGAAAGCATACACCTGTTGTTCTGAGACTATGTCTCTTCTACATTCATTAAATCCTGGTACTAACAGATGGTAACTGCTTTGTCAGATAACCTGGGTGAAATAAGAGGTGAATCACCCTAAGTCAGTCTCACCATCCGTCCTTTCTTCCACCTACCCGTGGAAGTCTGCAGTGCTTAGCACGACAGACAGGGTCATTTGTGATCTGGCCCCAGTTTATCTTGCTAACTTCTTGTCCCCCCTCCACATACCCCTGGCACTCCAGTGAGAAAGAAGTAAACGCTTTGTAGCCACCTCCCCTCCAATACAGTATTCTTCCTACTTCCCCTCCACTTCACACATTCCGTTTCCTTTCTTTGTCCAGTACTTTCTTTCTCTCATGTTTGCCTCATCCTTACTGTCTCCTCCAGAAAACCTTCCTACTGGTGATCCTGCACTCTCCTTTGCACCTTTATTTAGCCACTGTCACATTAGTATAATTACCTGGCTACTGTCACACCAGACTCTGCATCTCCAGAGAGCAAAGACCATGTTTTACTCACAGTATCTGCCATATATATATATACTACCTGGTATATAATTGATGCTTAAATATCTGTTGAACAAATAAAACAAAAAAAAAGAGTTTTCAAAGGTATTATTTAAGCACTGAGGATGCTATAGAGTTATAAGCCATAGTCTTTGTTGTCAAGAAGGCTGCGTTTTGGGAGAAGTTAATAAATATATATCATGGTACATCCATACCGGTGAATTCTCTGCAGCCATTAAGAACAAGGCAGGTCGATATATACTGAAATGAAACCATCTCAAAGATATATTGTTAAGTGGAAAAAGCAAGACACAGAAGAGCACGTAAGCATCATTTCTCTTTAAGTGTTGTGTGTGTGCGCACACACACTCACACACACAGCTGTGCTTGTATATGTCTAAAATGTATTTGGAAGGATACCCTAGAAACTAGTAACAGTGATTGTCTCCAGGAAAGGAAACCGGGTGGGAGGTTACCGTGTTTCCCCGAAAATAAGACCTAGCCAGACCATCAGCTCTAATGAGTCTTTTGGAGCAAAAATTAATATAAGACCCAGTATTACATTATATTATATTACATTATATTATACCCAGTATTATTTTGTATTATATTATATTATACCTGGTATTTATTATATTATATTATACCCAGTCTTATATTAAAATAAGACCAGGTGTTATATTAATTTTTGCTCCAAAAGACACATTATAGCTGATGGTCCGGCTAGGTCTTATTTTCGGGGAAACACGGTAGGAGACAGAAGTGGGAGAGAGACTTTGCAGTGTTTGCTTTTTGTACCTTTTGCTTTCGTTTATTCTCTTGTTTTGTTTGCTTATTTAGCAAACACTTATGTATTATGTGCCAGGCACTGTTCTAAGCACTTTACACATATTAACTCATTTAATCCTCCTAACAGCCCTAGGAGTAGGTACTAGCAATACCCTTATTTTATGGGTCAGAAAACAGGCCCACAAGGATTAAGTAACTTTCCCAAGTTCACAGAGGTTAATAAGTAAATACCCTAATAACTTTTTTATGGTATTACCAGGTCAAAAAGAACCTTAATTTTTTTTTTCTTAAGAAACAAACACTACTTTAAATGACACATGGGGTGACCCATGCAGTAAGTAAAAGGGAAGGAGGAAATTGCTCAGCTAGCTTCATAGAGGATATGGGATTTCAGCGGTCTTAAACGTCAGTTAGGCTTTCGCTACACAAATCCAAGACAAAAAGTACTAAGTATGTTCAAAGGACACTGATTAGGGAGCTAAGTTTTGGCTTAACTAGAAGGCTGAAGCAAGGGGAAAGTGAGAGAAAATGTGGACTAGAGGCCAGGTCATTAAAAGGCCTTGGGTATCACTGTTGAGAGTGTGAATCTAGTGCTACTAGCACGAGTGGACACACAAGTGGTTGTTGCTGTTTTACACAGAGTAGTGATCTGATCCAGTTGGAACCGGAGGTTTGTCTGGGAGGAGTTTGTGACCATGAGAAACTACAGTAGGAGATTATTGTAATAACCCAGTGAGAGGGGACTAAGATCTGTGGTAATAAGATTGGAACGAAGAAATGAGTGTAAAAGATGTTTCCATGACAGACCTGGTAATTATCAGGTAAAAGAAATAAAGAGCAAAGATTCAAACGTGATACTGACATTTTGAGGTTTTGCAAACTATAGTTCTCTTAAGCAAAATTTGGAAGTCAGGGAGGTTACCTGGTAAGGACACCTGGCAGAAATGTCTGCAAATCAGTGAAAAGGAGGCTTTGATCTATTGAGAGACCAGATCCAGAGAGAGAGAGAGAGAGAGAGAGAACATCTCGTGTACAGATAAGACTTTGGGAAGCAAAGCGAGAAGAACAAAGCGCCAACGCGTGACTGGAAGGAATGCCTGTGGTAGGCAGAGAGGATAGGAGCCAGTAAGGAAACCAAAGAAACTGAGGATGCTGGGAGAAGAAATTCAATAACTGACTCAAAGAGAGTTGAGTTTAGGATGGAAAACTGTCAAGGGCAAGAGTACTAAGCAAAGGCCACAGTGTTTGTCCACCAGGATGTCACTCGTGACCTTTTTGAATATAGTTTCAGACAAAATGAAGGCTTTAGAGGGACAGTCAGTGAATACAAATGATTTTTTTTTTTCGAGAACTTTACCAGTGAAAGGAGAAGAGAAATGGTGAAGAAGGGAGTAGACTCAGGATCGCAAAGGGTTTGGGGTTTGTTGTTTGGCTTTGTTTTGTTTTCAAAATATGAGAAATATAAGGATGTTTGAAGGCAGACATGAAAGAACCAGTGAAAGGGGTAGGTACTCGATACAAGAGTTCAAAACAAAACAAAACAAAACCTCAACAGGGCCCTAAAGGCGTTGGGAGGACTGGGATCAAAGGCGTAGGGTTAAGCCTAGAGAAAGAAAGAAGAGAAAAGAAACCCCTCTTCTGAGGGGAGAGGGGAGGATTAATAAAAGAGCCATTTCAATGTGGAGAATATGGTACCTCACACAGTTGTGGTAAAGTAAAAGATAATACGTGTATACGTAACCAGTACAGAGTGCAAGGAAAGTTGACTGCCGTATATATATGTGTACGACCATTTTTACCTAGCGAGTGTCCTACCTTATCGTTTGATTTAATCCTCAGACTTAGCTTGTGATGTAATATTATTTACCCCTTTGTGTACATGAAGTAACAAGTTCAGACAGGCCAAGGATGTCTGAGGATTCGTGTCCAGTTCCACCAGAGAAAGAAAGAAAAGTTGAGGATTGCAGATCATGAGTGGAAACCAGACCTCTTCCCTCCCCGCCCTCCCCTTTTCCGTTTGCAACTGGTTATCGCAGACACAGAGGGTCTGCTGCCCGAGTTACCTCAGAATACGCTTCGCTGTTGTAGGTAGGGAGCAGCTATTGTATTCATAGTTTCGCCCCTTCCCGTGTCCAAGAATCAGACTGCTTTTTACATTGTGCTCTGTCACTTAGGTTGACTCTCACTTGATTCATGCCTTTTGATTTATTCAACACCACTAGATGCCCTGTTCTCAGGCCAAGGGGTAACAAGGAATGATATGGAATCCAACCCTGTGCTCATTGAGCCTATATTCTAGGAAGGGACAGGGGCAGACATTTCTTTCCGTAATCGTTATACTTCTGCAACACTTCCTCTGCCCCAGACACTGTCCTTCATCGTGTGATCCTTGTAACAACCCCGTAGTACTATCCTTTTCTCGAGTGAAAAAAAAAAAAAAAAGGCACAGAGAGATTAATAAATTGCCCAAGATCAAACAAATAGTAAGAGACGGAACTGGGATTCGATCCCAGGCCCCTGACTCCTGAGTCCGTGATCTTAACCACTGCATTTTGCTGTGTCTCTAACTTTATATATACATATATTTTTCAAATATATAGTAAAAGTATTTTTTGGAAATATATATATTTTTAGATGGAGGTGAGTGGTAAAAAAAAGTAAAGCTCAGAAAAAGGACAAAGCTTGATGAGGATTGAGTGGGTACCATTTTAGATAAGGTGGTCAGGGAAAACCTCACTTATTGATAAGCTGACATTTGAGCAAAAACTGGACTGAATCTCTTTTAATCTGTTTTCTGCCAACCTACTGTCCCTTTAATCCTATTTGATGTTTTCTTTCGGATTTTCTTTCAATTGGCTTATAGTATAAAGCGATAGAGGAACTATGAAGTACAACAAAGACAGGATTAGCATCATCTCCTTGTCCTATGACTGGTACTTTTTTCTACAGGAAGAAAATGCTCTGATTCCTTACGCTTACCCCTCCCCCCACCCCCTCATGGACCGTTTTTTCACCAGTGCTGTTCTAAGGTTTCTTCCAGCTATTGAATAGGGGAGGTTTGAATTTCTTCCAGACACATTCACTTACTTGGGTTTTCCCAAGACGAATCTCATTTTGTCATTTGCTGCTCATAATTCTAAATTCTCTGGAGTCCTTTCCAGTTTTTCTCTCTCTTTGTTGCCGTTCACGGCCCTTGCCCATTTGGTAACATTTGTCCTTTCCACCACTCTGTGTGTTCTTCCCGTTCATTAAGGTATTAAGTGAGATCAGTTATAAGCCAGTGTCCTTAGCATTTGTCAAATACGTTCTCTTCTGAATCTGTTGATTCGCCTTTCTCATTACCCTTTGTTTGTTTTTCAGCCTGTGTCCTCTCGGGTGGCCATTCAGGATAAATTCTCTTTTGCTAGTAATATTTTTTTAGAGGCACTCTATAAAATGGTTCACTGACATCCAAATATATATCAGCCACAGTGGCTTTTCATCCACCAAATTCACACTGCTACCCAAAGCTATCCATCACATTTGTCAGAGTATTTGGGTCTTTAATTAAACCCTGCTGGATATTGTACATATTTCCATTAGCTTCTGATGATGTAGTCTATTGTTTTTCTAACTGACATCCTGAGTCACATGTCCTTGAATCTCAGGGGGCTCATTTCATAGCTTTGCTTTAGTTAGGTGTTCTCTCTTTCATAAGTAACCGTAAGGGTTCAGTAAATATACTGAGTGTTTGCCATTGGGACCTACTGATTTGAATATGCTCACACTTTTCAAATTATCTGCTGATTTTTTGGTTTCTCTGCCAAAACTATTTTCTTTCTTGCCCATTAGCCCTAAAGGATATGGTCTTCTGTCTCAGCAAAGTAGAGCAATCCCCTGTGACAATATAGAAACGTATACTAGGGTTCCTAACCAGCATCCAAAGGTCAGGAGTCAAGGTTTGACAAACTCAGTGAACTGATGGCTAAATAGCAGTCTTTGCCTCTTAAGTATCCCTGGCAGTGACAAAGGCTTGCAGTGAACTATCCATTCAACCTCACCCAGTCGTTGGCTTAACACACTTGGCAGCTAGCTGGCTATGGGCAGAGTCAATGACTGAAGAAGAGAACTAACTGGCACCTAGCAGAATCAATCCATTACCTTGGCCTCGTTGGCATAATGCTCAAATGGGCGTGTTCTCCCATCAACGCCATGCAGTCCGTGCCTATCTTTCCACACTGTCCTTGCTCCCCACAGGTAGAGACGAATCCCCATGTTGTAAATACAGAAACCCAACCCCTGTTACCCTTCGCTTCTCCCCATCAGTAACTCTGGTCGTCGCTTGGGACCAAAACCGTGGTTTCTGTACCTTGCCCAGGGTCCTCCAGCTCTTTTCTCCCTTCCCATGTACCGAGGGAGAGGAGCAGGAGGGGCAGGCCGTTGGCTGGCAAGCCCAAGATTTATCTTATTTAAATTAAAACGTTTGCCTAGTGCCTTAGATACCTTTGATCTGGACTTGGACTGGGTTTTTTGTGTGTGTTTTTGTCGATAAAAGAAGCTTCTTGCAGCAAGGACTCTAGCTTTCTATGTTATGTTTGCATTGCAAATGTTATTAATAGAACTTCCTAAGCATTAGTAATAATAATACTAGGTTATCCTTTGAAGAAATCCTTTGCATTATTTATTGAAAAGTTGATCATTCCATTTCATTACTTAAAACTGGAAAAGCCACAGGGCTTCTGAATTATTTTTATTCAGCGTGTCTCAGCAGTTTCCCAGATTGCTAATCTAAGAAATATATAGTATATTAGATAATCCCCAACAAAAGGGCCTTGTGCTAATGGGTGAACAAAATGAAGCTTTGGGGCTACCAGAGTACATGATACTATGTCCTTTTATCAACCCATGCTATTAAATAATATTTTTTAATGGAAAACACTCTCTAAAGTGATATTCAGCACAGCACAGCCCTGCTTAACCTGGTCTTACCTTTTCATAATCAAAAGAACATTTACAGGAGTATGAGACAAACACAATTCTGAAAGTAAAATGAAGGACCTAAATAAAAAATCACAGAACAAGAGGGTAATTCTATTCACTCTTTCATATTTCATTATTTGATAACATCAGAAGATGAATCCATCAGAATTGCTTTGACAAAGTGCAAACAGAAACGTGCCTGATCAATATTTATTAAAACCTTCAAGATGGGAGACGGACTTGAGCAGACTTCTTAATGGACTGAATAATTATTCATGCAATTGGGGTTTGACCAAAGGCAGCGCCAGACCAAAGAGACACAGCTTTAATTGTACGGAATTTAAAATGCAGCTCTCCCTCCAGCCCTGTTGTAGAAAACTTAAATTTAAAAAATTATCTGATGGAGCAGAGAGTGACATATGAATCCTTACGTTGTCAAGGAGGAAATTTCAACCATAGATCTTTATAAATTTCGAATGCGTTCCCAAGGTGGGGAGCAAAGTTTCTCGCTCAGGGAACAAAAAGAAATTGTCTTCCCTTTTCAGTAACTGAGCTTGGGAGAGGGTCATCATCTCAGAAGACATGGGTCTCGGAGGAATTTTTTGGTTTTCAGTGGTTGTATTTTTTTTTTTTAAAGAGGAATAAAGCAAGGCTCTAGCTGCTGCCATCCAAATATCAGGTTACGTTCCTGAGCAAGATGGACACAAATGACTTTAACAGTTAACCTCTCCCCAGGAGAGACATCCCCCAGGACTGCTAAAGCCTGGGGACTATCAGAAGCCATACAATAGGTAACTGCCATTTAAGCACAGTGCCCTTGTGGAAGGGCAGTGGTGAGTGTGTGTGTCACGGTATATAAAGAAGATGGGGGTACAGGACCAATCAAAGAAGCCCATGCACGCCCTGACTCTCTTTACCTCTTGAGTGATTTTCTGTTGCCACCAGCTGAGGGAATTTCCTCACTGTCTTTTCTAAAGACTGTACTTTACTTCTATCCTGGAGTGTCCTGCTCAGAACAAAAACCTGCACAATCTATTCTCAAGAGTGTTAAAAACGATCCCCATATAGAATAGAAATTTAATTCTGCCCCTAACTCTCTAAAAATTATTTAGCTTTTCTCTACCTTAGTTTTCTTATTCCCGGAATGGTAGTAACTTCAATTATTTCAAATTAGAATTTTCAATTGTGTCTATAAGCTCTTTGAAGGGGAAGACAAATCAGAGCCATTATATTATATTTTTTAATAAACTAATTTATTCTTCTGACACACGAGATTACCATCCATTTTATTTTCGGTCTGGAAAGTATGGCCGAGCTAAGTTTACACTTGTTCAGAATGTTTTCAGATCACTCAGTAGTACATCTTACAGTAATGGCTTGGGGAAAACCAACATCAGCTGCTTCTGATGTGGTAGCCCAGGATGTTAATTAAAGGACCAAGCAGAACATTCTCTAAAGATTTTAAAATCCAAAACCGCCAGTGCTTACACAGCATCTGCTGTAACCTCTTTGTGTTTCATCTGGGAAGCAGGGGTCCCAAGAGCTGCCAGCACTTGCCCAAGGTCACACAGCTGGTTAAGTGGGGAATCAAAGACTTAACCAGAGTCTGAATTTAGTTGATCTCTTGAGTATTTATTTACTTCGCTAAGTCTTTCCACTGTAACTACCTCTCAATTATTTATAGGATGATTATCTAGTTTATAGATTATTCAGTTTCTTTCTTTTCTCTTTCCCTGCTTATTATCATATGTACCATTGAGTGAACAAGAAAACAGGATTTGAATATTTTCCTGACAATTTAGTGAACTACCTCCTATTGGGTTTTTATTTAAGTTCAAAATGCTGCAACTGTTGGCTAATAGGAATTTTGGGAGCAGCAATCAATACCAAGCTATACTCAGGTAAATTTTTCTTCCTTTGAAACTTACATTTAAGAAGTCAGCTTCAGAGCCTAATTCTCTTGTTGATAGTAATACTATTATATCCTTATCTCAGGAAGGACTAGATGAAAAAGTCTTTACAATGAAATTACTTAATTATCTCCCTTCCTCAAGGAAGTAATGAATCAGAAGGACGGCCAACTTTTGGAAAGAAAGCTCACCTTGTCCATTACCACCATAGAGGGACAAAACCAGGAGAAATAAAGAGAGGTGACAAAATGATTGAAAAAGCCAAACAGCTTTCCTGTAACTCCTGAATGCTGAATTTACCACATGCCTTCATTATTTTTGGTTTAGAGCACTGAATTCCCAGATCAAATCCAGTGGTACTCAAATATAACGGCAAAGCGTATAAATGAATTTTGAATTGCCACAATACTGGCTTGTTTCATTACAATAGAAGGCAGAGAGTTGAGTCAGTATGTGAATTATATTAAACTACTATTTCCTAAATCATGACTAAAAGTGAATTAGCTGTATAACTATCGTTTGAAATTAGTACTATGGCTTTTTACATTTTCAGATATTTCTGTATTCTGGTGGCTTTGGAGTGAGTCCAGAGTTCCACGTCCTTCATTTTGAGGCCTTAGACACATCGCTCAGACTCTCTAAAGCTCAGTTTGCTCATCTGTAAGTCGTGGGTGACTGCAGTACCTACCCCAAAGTGCTGATTATGTTCGTGCACCTAAAAGTTAGATATTATTATTAATAGTAATGTGTGCCCAAAGACAACAAAGGGTGAGAGAAACAATGAGTGGAGAGCCACCTCTCACAGAATGTTCCACCCATCAGGGTGACATGGGACCCTGGTTTCCAGAACAGGATATTTGGTCCATGTCTGGCAATGGGCCCTTTATGGGCTATTAATTATGGGCTATGAAGAGACTTGCTCCACAAGTCATGAGCTAGAAAAGGTCTAAATCAACTGTGTGTTAACCGATCCCATCCAGGCAGCTAAGTCAAGTGCTGTCTACTGTAAAATGTGGTACCCTGGAAACCATGGCTGCTATTTTAATGCTTGATGACAAAAATCAAGCTTTCATTTTCCTGGGGCCTCCATAAGTGCTGATAAATTACTTATCCCAATTAGGTGACATGATTTTATTTCAGCATGTCAGTGTTTATCATGGAAGCTCAACCTAAGTGTGTAGTTCAGGGCATTTTCCTATTTTCTCCTTAAGGCACCTTGTAGCACCCTGTCTCCACCTCCAAGTCTAACCGTTGATGTGCTGATTTTAGTATAGTCTTTGCAACTGGGTACTATTCTGAAAGATGAATGAATGTTCATTCTGTCTTTAAATATTTATGTTTCTTTATGATCTAATATATCATCATGGTTATGGGGAATTTTTTTCCCTAACTATAGAAAATGCACCATCAGTTACCTGTCTATTTTGTTTAATAACTCAGCCTTGCAATTCTGGGGCACTGTTTATCCAAGGCGCTTGAAGACTCTTTTCATCTCTCAGTCCACTTGAGAGTGTCATTCTGGGATTTATAAAGGTCTTCATTGCACAGAGGATATTGAAACAATAGGACTTAAGTGACATGCTCTTTATCACTTATCACACAGGAGGTTCCAGGACTAGAAATCCAGGCATCTTTGTTTTGTTGTTTGCTCCCAGCATGGAACAGTGGTCTCTATAGAAAACCAGCAATTTACCTCTGGAAACAGTTCATCAGGTTTTTCCAGAGAAATCCAATTTCATCTGGTCTGATGGGTTCAGTGTTACTTCTTAAGATAAATGATGAGAGTATCAGCATCATAATACAAAGAAACCCAATTCTTTTGGTTTTATCTCATTGAAAAGCATCACAACCCGCTTATGGCTTCTATCTCCTTCCTTAATGCTTTTATGTCCTTGGTTCAAGGAGATGGGAATGGTTTCGTAACTATTCCCACACCAGACAGACTGAGGACGCAGAGTCCTAGCTGGTTCAAATCCTTTGGGAATGACAGTGTCTGGGTCTGGGGCCTCAGGAATCTGCATTTTTCATTAGCTGCCCAGGCACTCGACAGTTTGAGAACCACCAGTCTAGAATGCAGCTACCAGGTGCGTTCTTGCTTTGGCAGAAACATGGGCCCCAAACTCTTCCTATTTGAGGAAAGAGGCTACGTTGGCCAATCTAGATTTGAACGTGTGTGCTTCTTGAGCAATATTTTTTAATGCATACTTAGCTAGTTCTGTAAATGGACAGCTCGCTTGCTCACCTGTGCATCTCAGGGAAGCACAATTCGATGAGCAGGGGCCTCATTTCTCAAAACAGACAAAAAGCAATGGAGGACAAATGAAGCCGCAGGATAAATGTGATGCCTCTTCCTACAGAATGAGGCTTTTTAAAAAAATAGTATGTTCTTTTTAAATTGCAACAGGTGTGTTACAGAATAGGAGTAGTTCACATGGATTTTATGCTAAATATGAAGCTTCAAAAAGGTTCCTGTGAACCTCCCAGAATGTATTCCTCGCCACAAGGATGGCTTGCTTCTCCCCTAGGATGTTCTTCTTTTCAAGATGCTGATGAGGAAACAAATCCAATGCCCCGAGCCCAACAGAGCCCAACAGTATGAGATTTCTGAACAAATGATCCTCTTAGATCGGCAAGATCCTTTCAGCCCCAGAGATGCCTCGGGGCCCCTGCCTTGTTCGGGCCCCTCAATCCTGGTGAAGCTGCCTTTCCTGTCAGGAAGAGAGAAGGAAGTAAACTTGGGAAGTTTCCTCTGTCCTTCTCCGGGAGGTTCCTCTGTCCCTCTGTCTTCTGGAAGGTTCCTCTGTCCTTTTCTGGAAGGTTCCTCTGTCCTTCTCTGGAAGGTTCCTCTGTCCTTCTCTGGAAGGTTCCTCTGTCCTCTGGGAGGCTTCGCTATCTTCTGGAAGGTTCCTCTGTCCTTTGGCTGGCCAGCTGTGATAGCATTGCTGGCTCAGACCCTGCGCTGAACTTTACCTCCTGGGTAATTTGTAGTCACTGTGCGAGTCATGGCCTCAGAGCCCATCTCGTAGGCTCCGTGAGGGAGAGTAGTGGCACAATGCTGGGTTTAAGCAGGCAGGTGGCTCCCACCTCACCTTCTCTCTGCATTGAAAAGTCACTCTAGTGCACGTTTCCCTTACAGGCCCTGCTCTTCTCTCCACCACTCAGACCAATGGCCTTGAAGCCAGATGGCTTTTGCTAGAATTACAACTGGTGTCCTCCCAGGCCATTCTACATACCACTGTCACGTTAGTCTTCCAGATGCACAACTTGGAATGGTGCCTCTGCTCTCAGCAGAACCTTGGCGGGTGGGGAACCTTGACGGAACTACGCTAAAGTTCTGTAGTGACTTAACCAGCCTGATGTCAAGCCCTCCACCTTCTGGCTTTAACTGCCTTTTCCCACCACTCCCAGGCGAACCGGCTACTCTTCCCTGCCGTTGCTCGTGCCCTTCTCTTTTCCCCTATTCTAGAATTTCCTTCCTGGAAGCCCTGCCTGACTATATCCTACGCCATATGAAGTCTTCCTTCATCCCTCAGCCTCCCCTCAGCGTGGCGTGATGTCTTCTTCCTCCGCTATAAATTCATAGCATTTACACCTCACTCGAGGCACTTGGAACCCTCTTCTTGACTGTGTCCGTGAAAAAGGAGTATCGCACTTAGAGTCAGAAACCTGGGTTCATGTCCTGGCACAGTCACTCACTGTCGTTGTGACACCGGGCAAGGCTTCCAACTTCTCTGTCCTTTCCGGTTCCGTATCTGCGAGGTGCAGTGAGGGTAAATGACACTACACGGGAATTAACTTGTCAACAGAAATGCAGTCATTATCTCGCTGCTTTTCATTACCTTTCCTACTTGCCTCTGAGCTATTTGAGGAAAGAGGCTACGTCTTGCTCGTCATTATATACTAATAGCGATTGCTATTGGTACGTTGCTATTAATATTATATTGCTACTAATAATAGTTAATGCTTATGGAGCACGTATAATTGTGTTGGGCACCGTTCTAAGTGCTCCATATGGATTCATTAAGTCTTCCAATAACCCTAAGAACTACCTCTTAACGGAGTAGAAAACCGTGTTTTTCACAGAGCCTCCAGTGAAGGAGTGAATGGATGAGGGATTGAATGAGACAAAAACTGTGGGCAGTGCCCGCCAGATGATTGTTTTGCTTCCGCTTGGTTCCATACCCCTACTTCTCTTTCTTTGGATCTCCTGAGGTAAATGCAGAACTAGGAGAAAGTCTTGAGTGAACTGAGACTCTGAAAGGTGTGAGGTCTCCCTGGGTCTTTGTGTGGAGTTACTCTCCTGCAGCGCGCTCCAGCGAGCTCCACGAGGGCAGCAATCGGGTCTGTCTTGTTCTCCATTCTATCCATAGGGCCGAAAACAATGCCTCGTGATCAATAAACGTTTATGGAATAAGTAAGCGCAGTACTGTATAAGCGGCGTGTTCGTTACCACTCAAACCACACGTACACCGCTGGCAGTGGAGATGGTGAGCGCGCTCTGTCTTCCTCCCGCAGGCAGTATTACGAGATGTTATACAACACGGCCGATGAGCTCCTGAACCTCGTGGTGGACCAGGGCGTGAAGTACACGGAGCTGGAGTACATCCACGCCCTGACTTTGCTGCACCGAAGTCAGACGGGGGTGGGAGACCAGACCACGCAGAACATGAGGCTGCAGCGACTCAAGGAAATCATCTGCGAGCAGGCTGCCATCAAGCAGGCCACCAAGGATAAGAAAATAACTACGGTTTAATGGGGTGCAACGCATGGGGTCGGGGGTGGGGAATGGTCATTTTTGTTTCCTTAGTCATACTTACTGCTTTCTTCGGTATGTTATTTGGTATGTTCCGAGCTGACTTAGTTTTCTCTACACTGATGCTTTAGTGGAGAGAAGGTGTAAGGATCTTTTTTCTCTCTAGTTTTGGCTTCTCATATAAACTCTCATATAAAGGGACTTTGCAGTACTGACTATTTTGATTTAACATGTACTTTAATGCAGTGGATTTCACAGGGACTAGGGTGGGATGGGGGGAGGATGTGTTAAACTGGACTCTGAAAAAAATAAATGCACAGATTACTAATGCCCAACAGTCTGGAAAGTGGCCTGCTGCCTACATTTCAGTCCCTTCCTAAAGTCGCTTCATCGGGTTCTGCTCCATTATATGTAGGATTTTTTTTTTCTCTCTCAACCTTGTCAGTTAACAATTCAATGAAATAAGTGTATGTGCACTGATCTCTGTCTCTGTTGCCAAGATCCAAACAATGGCTTCTCAGATGGCTGGAGTTTCCAACAAACTTCCCTAACCAAGACAGGACCTCGTCAGGACCAAGGGGAAACAGTCCTTTTATGTTAATCCCTGGGAGAGGTTTGTACGCAGCAGCTCAGACACAGGTTATAAGTTCGTATATTGCCTTTTTGTTTTTATTTCTGCCATAATCAAAACCAAGAGCCATCAAATTAATGACAAAAATGGAAGCATACAGGGTGATCCAATCCCTTTTTTGATTTTACCTCTCTCCTTTCCAAGAGAAAATAATGGTTAGAGAACGTTTCATCTCACTTGAAACATTGTCCGGGTGTGAATGATTCTTAGATGCTTGTTTACTCTCCTTACAAGCCCCTGGGTCTTTCTCACCTTAGAAAGTAGCCCAGGTCTGCTCAGCTGAATGCAAGGAAGGTGGGACAGCTGTGACATGCCTCCTCTCACACCCACCCGCTGCGCTTCTGAAGTGCCCTTGGGTGGTGTGAGCGCTCACTGCTCCTGGAACACTGGGCCTCACCACTGTCCCCAGGTCCCCAATTGCTCTTGCTACTCATGGTTGATATGTCCCAGAAGAACAACATGCTGCCTTGAAACCATGTGGAAAAGAGAACAAGAAGACTTGGACCCCACACAGTCATTCCTCACACCCTACGGGTCCAGAATGTTACACCCGTTTGTACAACCTAACTGTGATCTTGGGGAGAAAAACAGAAAATTAAAAAAATGTTTGAGAAGCTTCAATGTTGTGTACTGTTTTCCTTGCGGTCTTTATTCAGCAAATGTTTCCTGAGGGCCTGATATGTGCCCAGTGCTGGGAAGTGTGGGGCTGATACTAGACAACAGTGAAACTCCTGAGCCTTTAATAGGACAGAACATGGGAACCAGTCTGACCTCCCACAGCCCGAGTCCTGAGACAGCCAGTTATACAGAATCTGAGGGCACCCTCCACCTGGAATTACTGCCCTCTGCTGAGAGACCTCATTCCCAGGGGCCCCAGCCCTCTCCAGGACCTCATTCCAGCCTGAGTGTTTTCTCTGCCTGACAGTCATTAATTTATGTCTCAAATAGCTTAGGAAGAAAAACTCAAATACAGCCAACTTGAATTGGCAACCAACCCTGATAATTCTTACTGTCAAGTCATATCCATGAACGCTAATGCGTTCATTCAGTCAGTCAAAAAGATATTAATTGCCTGTCACAGCTCAGGTGATACGGGATTCATGCAATAGTAGCAAACGAGACAGTCCCTGTAACAGGGAGCTTATACTTTCACTCTGATGAAAAGTCATACAACTTCCACTTTGGTAATGTCTTCCCAAGAGACCGTATTTCCCCCATCTGCCAAAGCTCTCCTTTCATTTAGGAAGAAATCTCATACGATTGAGGACTGAAATCAATCTTCAGCCCAACCCTCTGCTGCTCTCTTCCAAGCGTTGCCCTTCTGGAAGCTCCAGACTGTATGTCACTATTCACTTTTCCCTCCCTGGCTAGCACAGAGTCTGGAAGTGCACCCCTTCCCATCGGTTGATGGAGAAAAATGGATTCCCGCCTTACAGGCTCTGAGTGGACCAAGGCCATTGCCTTCAGGATTCTTTCTCTGAGGCACAGCTCTGACTGCCTCCCCAGGACTAGGGAACAACAGTTCCATGGTAAAGAACAGAGGGTGAGAGGATTCAGACAAACCCAAGGTATGTCCGCGCCACTGGGGCCAAGCCAGAGAAGACCAGCAAACTGGCTGTCCTTCGAGCAGGATATGGACCAAACGAGATCCTGGTCTACAAGGTTTTGCTTGAGAAGCAAAGTGTGTGTGGAAATACACATACCCGAGAGCAGTTGTCTTAATGTGGCAGGGATGTAAAATGAATTGAATCTAATTTGGAGGGAGTGTAATGAGGTACCGAGAACCAGAAAACTAAAGAATGACTGGCCTCGGCCAGGGTCCTGGCTCTGTCCTAATTAGGCTCAGTTGTTAGAAGTACGTAATTAATAAGTGTGTGACCAGATGTGAAATGCAGCAGGGTCTTTTCCTGAAATGGAAGTTGTCATAAAGTATACACAGCTGGAAGCAGTAGTTCTAATTTGGCTGAGACAGAAAGCCTGCCTGGGATTTTGCAGAGGTGTAGCAAGAGGCACGCCACAGGTTTACACCTGAAAACAACTAATCCTGTTCCAACTGGCCTGGGATGTAATGAGATATAGCTAATTATCAGGAATGTAATGAGATGCAAAAGCCACGGGAATTGAGCTGGAAATTTCTTTTAAAGGGAACTACGCTGCAAACACCAGACAAGAGTTTCTGCTAACAGAGCTAGGTGTGAATGTGATGAAATGTGCATGATTTGAGAAGTTGCTTTAACATACCTGGGCCAAAGACTGATGTCTCTAATCAGATATATTGCTAGGACCTTCACATACCTGGAGCAGAAGTCCCTGGAAACCGAGAATGCAATGACCTGTAAAAGCTGCAAATGTATTTTGTAATTGTTTACACAGCTTATGTATGTTCATACCACTGAAAAGAAAAATAAGGAGGCTGGGTGCTGCCGAGTAAGTATAGGTTCCATTACCATTTAGAAATGTGGCCTCAGATTCCTGCTGACTTTGCAAAAATAATCTAGGAGGAGAAAAATTGGCAATCTCCTCATCCGAGTTTTCTTTCTCAAGGATTTACTTACTGTGAGAGATCAGGAAAACATTAGTACCTGTTTTCTGTTGTTTTTATTTTATGATTGCTGTTATGTTATTTTAGATCCCATTCATTGAGCATTTACCGTGTTTCCCCGAAAATAAGCCCTAGCCAGACCATCAGCTCTAATGCGTCTTTTGGAGCAAAAATTAATATAAGACCTGATCTTATTTTAATATACTATAAGACCAGGTCTATAATATAATATATAATTATATTATAATATAATATAATATAATATGATATAATACCAGGTCTAATATAATATAATATATACCAGGTCTTATGTTAATTTTTGCTCCAAAAGATGCATTAGAGCTGATGGTCCAGCTAGATCTTATTTTCGGGGAAACATGGTAGTGTATGTCAGATGCTTTACTACATTATTCCATTTAATCCTCACTATAATCCTAGGAGATCTTATCATCCCTACTTTATGAAGAAAACTGAGGCTCAGATTAAGGACTTGACCCCAGACAGATGCCAACACCAGAGTTCATGCTCAGAACCCCTCTGTTCTTTATTCTGAGCCAAGCCCTCTCCTTCTGTGTGGCAAAGGGGAGGGGGGACTTCACTTGTCTATATTTGAGCTTCAAGTGACATTCACTGGTCACCTCACACCCCCAATCTGGTTATAGAATCTGTTGTATCTTGGCTCAAAATGTCACCTCAGCCTTTTCCAAGTGGTTTGCTGTTGTGCACATTATTAAATGCCCTATCCCCCAGTTTCCTCATCTGTAAAATGGGATAACAATAATAATAGCTCCTACCCAACCATGTTGCTGTATAAAGTAAAAGAGATGTTCTGGGCCTGGCACATGATAAATGTCACATATACACAATAAATAATAATAATATAATTCTGGTTCCTCAAGCCTGCTTGCTGCCTTTGTAGCTATTAGTGAGTTTGCATCTCTGCCAGCCAGTGGACTATGCACATCTCCTTAAACTCTGAAGGCTTCAGTACCCTTTAAGGACCAGATCTTTGCAGACACAGTGGCTTTCTGCCTGGGTGGGACTTTGCTGCTACACGTCCCACCTCTGCTAAGGAATGTCAGATTCTGGAATTCCAATAAGTTCACAGATGACTCTATGAAACTCAGGTAAGAAAACTGTCACTTTTTTTGTTTGTTTTCTTAAATCTAGTTCTGAGCTCCTACTTACCATTATCAGCAAAAGTCCAACTTTAGTCATTTTTCGTGGTTTCCTGGAGGGGCGGAGGGTTCCCTTCCCTTGAGTTGGGTCAACATTCCGCTGATGAAGCAGGTCAGGAAAATGGGGTGAAGATAAGTTCATCATCAGTATGTCCTGATCATTTCGTCACCCCTGCTCGAGATGCCCGCTGTCCTCAACTGCAGCTCCAGATCCAGAGGTCCTCACTGATGTCACCAGGCTTCACCCAGGGGGCCTCCAGCAACAGTGCCCAGCCTCCACAGGTATCCCCCAAAGTCGATGCCACCCAAGGTTCTGCCCCCCAGAAGACAGCACGGAATCTACAACCTGTCTCTTCTCAGCGTTGGGAAGCCAACACTCCAGGTTGGACAGTTCTCCCCTTTCTTCCAAAGCCAAAGTCTCCTTTCCTTTCTGCCACTGGGAGACCAAAGGTCCCTGAGAGATCTAAGGTCTCTTCCTAAGGTCAAGACCTTTTAAAATAATAGCCTGCTGGGAGGGAGATTCCCAAGTGACTCTCTTCAGTCCCCTCCCTTCCTTCTTCTTTTTCTGCCCTGAAACAGAAAGTTTGTTAAGCAGACCGCTGGGGGTGAAAGGAGCCGAGGCTTCAGGAGCAGTCTCAGGTAACCTTCCTGTAGTGGGGAGAGGAAGGGGATAGTTCTTTTATTCTCCTTTGGGGTACAGGGATGACACAGTTAATGTCATCCACCACAGGTGAGTACCTGTTGTAAATTCATAAGAGCTAGACAGAGCTTTAGTCCCAACCATCTCATTTTTCCAAGGGGTCAAGGGAAGAGGTCCATGAGAAGACAGTGGGGACAGTTAGGGACTGAGGCAGGATCAGCACCCAGGTCTCTTGACAGCCAATCCCAGGGAGCCTGCATCTGGGAGCTCAGACACATCCCGTACAGTTATGCTGCCGAGTAGAGCAGTGGAACGCAAGACCCTGCCTTCAGACCCATGACCATCTCATGGAAAGAACAGGGCAGCACATGAAGCAACTCTGCAGGATTGCGAGCCAGGATAGCGCTGGAAGCTCATGTGCAGCTCAGACTAAATACTCAAGGAATTCAGAAAAAGAAAGAAGACAGTAGACTGCTTAGCCAGATTCAACTTAATGGAGGTGAACTGGACTATGGTCTGGAAGAAAATGGAGAGCTAGGGCAGTGATGGGGGGGATTTGAGATGAAGGGGTGCATTGAGACAAACCCTGCTGTTTAAAAAAGTAAGCAAAGAAAATCAAGCAAAAAAAGAAAACTCAGAAGCGTGAGGAGGATCATCAGAGTCCAATCATGACAACTGGTCAAGAGGGAAAGCAAGGCAGGGAGGAAACCCTGCACACTGGCTCTTCTTTAGCTATTTGTAAACCTTCCTGTGGGTCAGTGGATACATAGGATCTTTGCATCCCCTGGGATTACATGCACGCGGTATTTGGAGGGATGGTTTGTTAGTGCCTTATATGAAAGAAAAAGTCCGAGGTTTTCATCAGATTCTCAATAGTTCCTGCTCTCTACCTTCCATGAATGCAGTCTCCTTTGTATTTGGGTGGGACCTTGTGATATAGGTGGCCAACGAGTTATGAGAAGCAGTCTGTCACTTCCCAGCCAAAGCATGTAATTACCTGTGTGCAACACTCCAGAGCTCACTGCCTCTGCCACGACATCCAGCAGCGTTCCAGACAGCGACGGCTCAGTGTGCTTGGGTCCCAGAGGGTGGAAGATACAGAGCAGAGCCCCTGCTGACCTGCAGTGGATGTGTGATGTAAGCATGACATGAATCCTTGTTGTTTTAAGCCATTGAAATGTGGGGATTGTTTGTTACTGCAGCAGAACCTTGCCTATCCTGACTAATACAACAAAGATGCTCGCCATGATGCGGAGAGCCGATAAAGCCAGGGAGTTTTAAAGAAGCATGACGTTATTGCGTCAAAGAGAACAATTTGAGCAGAGTGATGAGAACAGGAGCCAAATTAAATTTAGAGGCTTAAGGGAGAAAAGATGGTACTTTGCCAGTATCAAGTGCTCAGACAGCACATTGGTCCTAGAGACACAGGCAATGGGGATATAACCCTGGAGCCCCCCAGTCTTTGCTTTCTCTGCCTCCTTCCTGTCACTCCTATCGTAGTAATGAGCTGGATACATAGGTCTTAGTTCAGTGTATCTAACTCTTTATAGGAAAGCTTCTATTAATATATGCGTCCAAATCAGAAAGAGAAAAAGTTAACTCTATTATAATTAACTGTTATTAAAGCTTTAAAATCCTGAATTTTCACTGAGGTCTAGCCATCTCACTGGTCCGGCTCCTTTTTCTTTAGAAGCTTTCCATCACAGTGCCAGTAAATACTAGTCCCCAGATTTGAGTTTTCATCCTCGGAACCCCAGGCCCATTCACCAGAACATGAAAAAGACTGGGAGAAAAATCTGTTCTCTGTTTGGCTACCCTCTTCTCCAACAGCTCAGAACTCCTTGTATTTCTCTGATGTCCCAGTGGAAGTAAATGTTCATGGTTTTGAAGGAGCTCTGAAGCTGCAATTTTCAAATGAGGAACATAACGCTGAAATGCTGTTTACTCAGCCAGTTTTAAGAGACTAATAAAGCACAGGTTTAGGCCTTTTGACACCTAAAGAGCTGTAATTCACTCATCTGCGACACAGCAAATGTGATAAGTATTTTCACAGGAGTTACAGAAATTCTTAAGTTTTGCAGTTTTATTAACTGTTACCATTTTCTTGGAGTTTTGTGTCCATGTTGTCCAAATGCAGTTGGTTATGCTGCCCTCGCACACCCTGACGGAGTTACACGTGGTCCCAGACCCTACTCAGGAGTTCAGAAGGGAAGTAAGAGTAGCTGTGTAACGCGCCCCACATCGCATCCCTCCATTGAGAACCGATTGTCTTAGTCCATTCTGCCTGTTGTAGCAAAATACCAGAGACTGGGTAGCTGATAAGCAATAGGAATTTATTTCTCACAGTTCCAGAGCCCGGGAAGTCCAAGATCAAGACCCTGGCAGATTCGTGTCTAGTCAGGACCCACTTTCTGCTTCATATGTGGTACCTTCTCACTGTGTCCTCACGTGGTAGGAGGGTTAGGGAACTCTATGGGTCTCCTTTACAAGGGCACTAATCCCATTCATTAGGGCTGTACCCTCAGGACCTAAGCACCTCCCAAAGGCCTCACCCCCTTTGGGGGCTTGTGTGAAATGTTAATGAATTTTTAGTATAGTCTTTACCTTGGGGAGTTTGGGGTAACCACTAAGGCTTTTAAGCAAGAGAGAAGGATCAGGTTTTGATGTTAGAAATATCACCTTGGGGGGCAGGTGGCAGGTGAATTGGAAGCTGGATGGCAGAGAGACTAGTAATAACCCAGGAGAAAGATCATGGTGTGAATTAGGACAATGGTGGTTCAGATGGAGAGAAGGGGATAGATTCAGGAGATATTTAAAAGCATGAAGGCTTTACCTACGATGATCCCTGACATATGGTAAATGCTAAAGAAATATGTTTAGAATGAATGAGTAGGTAAAGAATGAATAGAATTGGCAAGATGCGCTCATTGGTTGGATGGGAGGGGTGAGTGAGAGGAACCCGTAAAGGAGCAAACGAAGGTTCCAGATTTGTAGCTAGGTTAACTGAGCAGGTGGTATGTCAGTCAGTGAGATAGGGAGCATCATGCATGAGGGGGAGAAGCAAGATTGAGGGGACAACACATTTGTGGGACATTGAGGACAAGAGACAAGAGAGGCCTTTGGCTGGAGGAATAGATTTTGTAGCCTTTGAAGTCTTCATGCATTCACAAAACTATTTGTGTTGTGCCTACTTTGTTCCAGACACTATGCCAGCCATGATGGATACACAGATGAACAAACTGAGGTCATGCAAGTGGTGACAATTCTCATAAGATCACAGTTACTACCACAGTTGATAATAGCCAGTGTTACTGAGGGGCAGGGAGCAGGCACTCTCTTAGCCTGTGGGAAGAGCTAGAAATTGGCAGGACCTTTCCGGAATGCAATTTGGCAGTATGCATCAAAAAGCTTAGAAATGTACCTATCCATGGCTCAGCAATTTCTCTGCTAGATATTTATTTGCTGGTCACAAGCACAAAATCTGCTCTACACCAAGAGAAACCTACTTCAGTATAGCTGCCTTACGCATTGAGCAGATACCTAGGAGCCCCATCCAGTGACACACAGGGCAGTCCCCTTGGTCCTGGCACCCTAAGAGGGTCAATGAGAGCCACATCCAGATGCAGAAACGTCAGGGTTTAACTCCGGTCCCTTGCCCATGTCTAAGGCACACACTCACAGAAGGGCACTGACTCCCTGTTCCAACTAGATATCTCTGTGTAACAACCTAACCCAACCTAGTAGCTTAAAACAATTGTTTTATTATATCATGGTTCTGTGGATTTGGAATTTGGGCAGAGATTAGCTGGGCAAGTCTGTGCCAGGTGGCATCAACCAGGGTCAGTCGGTGGTACATAGTTTGCAGTTGGGCTAGTCTGGAGTATCCAAGATGGCTTCACTCACATGCCTGACCCCTTGGCAGGAATGGCTTTAAGGCTGGGCTCAGCTGGTCCTCTTTACCTCCCCATGTCATGTCGGCCTCTCCATATAGTCTCTCCAGCAGGGTAGTTGCACTTCTTACATGATAGACACAATTCTTACATGAATTGTGGTCTCAGGGCACCAAGAGACCAAGGCAGAAGCTGCCAGTCCTTTTCAAGGCTAGCCCTAAAACTAGCGTAGCATCACATTGGCCATACTCTAAAGGTCAAAACATAATAGGCAAGTAAGAGATCCACCTCTCAATAGGAGGAGGAATACCAAAGAATGTATAGCCATCTTTAATCTGCCACGCTCCCTTGTTTAGGATCGCCAAGACGGTGAGATCCAGCATGTACAGTCGTTATTCTTCCATCCCTCCGCTGTATGGGCCAATTCCTCCTTGTATGTGTATTGCAAAGTGAAATTCTCTCAGCCTCTTTCACCATAGACAATCAAGCTTATGATAGCAAACAAAAAAGATCCCTGTACTATCACTCTAATACCTGTGTATGACCCACACCAAGGCGAACTGCTAACTTGGCTCACCTAAGAAGACTCCTTACTTGGAGAAAAGAGATGTGATCAGCCCAATTTCAGCCCCTCACTGTTGGAAACACCCTTGGCTCGGCCAAGGGTGTGGAATTTCTACTGATTACTTATCACATTGAGCACCAGATATAACTGGCCATTCTGAAGGCAGCTACTTTCAAGTCAAATGTATGGACTTAAGTTATAATTCCAGAATCCTCCCATGGAAACCATGGATACTTCCTCATGTATCTAATAGCAGACAGACCTGTCTCTTGTTAGTGTTACAGAGAGCATAAAATCTCTTCTCAGGGTACCATGGACTACACCAAAAGTGCAAATATGGTATGGTGAATGATTGGTAGGGCACCATCCAGGCAAGGTGAAAAGCTACTAGGCACACTGGGTGAGCTCACTGGGACAGCTGAACAGAGAGGTCCCAAGAAGCTGGGCTTTCTTATCACAGGCTGACAGCTAGGCTGCCCTTGGGTTATCTTTATATCAGGAGGTACTCTGGTAGGTTTCTTAAATGTAGATCCCTCCATCTACCTTCCCAGGGGCCACACGTGACAGAGAATACGTATTTTGCAGAATTTGTCCAAGAAAGTTACTAAACAGCAACAACAACTAACTCTCTGGAGGAGGTTATCTGATTTTCAGAGTTGCCATATTGTATTATTTTCAATGTCTAGTTTTCACCTCATGGGTATAGAGTTTCTTTTGGAGGTGGTGGAAGGGAATGGAAGTCGATAGTGAAGATAGTTCTGAATATCCATTGAATTGTACACGTTAAAAGTATGAACAAAAAAACCTTTAAGGAAAAATGTCCAATTTTCAACAAAGAAATTATGAGACACACGAAGAGACAGGGAAATATGGCCCACATATAGGAAAAGAAGCAGTCACTGGAAATTGTCCCTGAGGAAGCCCAGATGTTGGACTTTATCCTATATAAAGACTTTCAATCAGCTATTACACGTATGTTCAAAGAGCTAAGGGAAACCATGTCTAGAGAATTAAAGGGAAGAATAATGTCTCACCAAATAGAGAATATCCATGAAGAGATAGAAATTATTATTTTTTTAAGAGGCAGAGCTTAATTCCCCTCGTCTAGAATTGGGTTATCGTTAGCAACTCAATTCTACTGAGTAGAATGTGGCAGAAGTGATATTGTGTGACCATACCAGGTCCTGAAAACATTGAGACTTCTCCTTGCTCTCCTGGACCACTTGCTCGGGGAAGCCAGCTGCCATGTCATGAGGACACTCAAACATCCCTCTGGGGAGTGCCACACACAAGGAGCTCAGGCTGTCTGACAACAGCCATGTGACTGGGTCATCTTGGAAGCAGACCTTCCAGGCTCAATCAAAGCCTTCAGGTGACTTTACCCACAACACCTGACATCTTACTAATAAGCTCATGAGTGACCCTGAACTAGAACCATCTAAGTCATTTGCTCTTGGATTCCTGACCCTCAGAAACTGCATCTGGGAGGACAGGCTGTTTTAGTAGCTAAGTTTGGGGATAATATGTTATCCCAAAACACAAACTGTTTTAGTAGCTAAGTTTGGGGATAATATGTACGCAGCAGTAGTAACTAGTACATGCTGGGAGGAAAAATGCTCTTAAATTATCAAAGGAAAGAATTAAGATCAGCAGAGAAGTGTCGCCAGGAAGCTAATTTTGTTTCGATATAAGGAAGAACTTTTTATCTCACTGACAGCCCACAGTGGAATAGGTCACATTTTAAAGTAGTAAACTAATTGTCACTTAAAGGAGTTCAAGCAGAGATAGATGGGCATTTATCACAGATGATGAATGTGGTTTTCTTCTCTAGGGGGTAGGTGGTTTTGGTGAATGAGCTCTGTTTTTAATTTTACTTATAATTTGACACCCACCATTCCCATTACCTTCTATTTTCCAGAAAGAATTGGAAGTAGTCTGGAATTATGACACATATACATAAAAAAAGCTAAGATTAAGAATAAAAAGCAGGGACCAGAAACCACATAGAAGAATTAGGACACTTGCTACAATTAAAATTAAGCCTGATAGAAGCTAAAAGAAAAAGAAAGTTTCACTCCCACCCCCTGGGGATGTTGACTTAGCAGGCCTCGTTGGGACCAGGCAATATGTTCCTTTTTTTTTAAGCCCACAGGTAATTCTGGTTGGAGATCTACTGGCCCAGATTGTTCCTCCCAACTCTGTCACCTCCCCTCTGATTTTTGTCAGGGCCTAAACATTACCTGATATCAGGGAGGATGAAGAATATTCCCCGTTACAGAGAAGGGAAAAAAGTGTTCGGGTAGCTGATCCCTTGAGATGAGTATGAGAAAGCCTAGCTCCCTCCTTAATGGAGAAAAAGCAGATCTCTCCGTCTATTGCTTACAGGGGCTGCCTTGCAGTCTCCTAAAACAAGGCTATTTTATCTCGCTTACATTGGGAGACCATCTCCTTGGTTCACCCTCGTGGAAGACGGAGGAGGTGGTTTGGCTCATAGACAGTCCTTGCTGAGACAAGCTTCTGGCAACCCCAAAAGAGTCACCTAGCCACTCCTGAGGCCCTCTGCACATTGACCAGAGATCAGCCTCTGCAACTGATATGGAATGGAAATATCCAAGTTCCTAGCTAATAATCCCTTTCATCCCTGAGCCTCTCCTGGTTATTTCAGCATGCCTGGAAAAGACACAAAGGTACATTAGCTCTGATTCTGAGTAGGATTTGGGCCTAGACAATGTCCATGGTCCTATTGGTTGGCCACTTTGGTCCTAAAAGTTGCTAGAAGAAAGCTGACATGGGGTTTCAGTGATATCCAAGGTCCCTACTAACTGCAGGTTCTCAGTTAGTGAGCTTTTGGCAGCGCGGTCAAATCTGTGGCACCCGCCAACACACACCTAAGCACTGCCATGAAAGGGGGACTCACACTTATTAAACAAAATCAAGTCTGACACAAAAGGAGAGAAACGGCAGCTGACGTTCTTTTCAACCAGAGTTTTAATTCCAAACATATTCTGCAGGCTGGGTGTGGGAGAGCTGAAGGGTGATCAGTGTTGGGCTGGAATTAAAGCCTGCTGCTATGTTAATGAAGAACCGCCAGTGGGTTTGCTGGAAGGTAATTTAGATCTCCATAATTATGACTTAATCCCTCACCCTGTGACATCAACAAGGTCCCTACCCAAGTGGAAGCTGCAAGATTTCATGCTGCAAAGAGTACAGCTGTGGGACTCCTGTCCCCTTTTGTATGTAGTGTTCACATTAGTCATGATAGCTTTATTAAATGGTGTGACCCAACCCAATTCTTGCACACAGGGCACCATCTCCTAATCAAAACCGCAAAAGTGTGGCTGAGCAGGCTGTGAAAAGAAATCAAGATCTGCATCATAAATTGCAGATTTACTGCTCTGGGTGGGAGAGCTGCTGGTGTGGTGGGGATGGGATGGCTGGGAGCAATCTCAGTTCTTCAGTGGGAGCCACTGGAAGTGCAGCCTCTAGCAGTTGGAGGTGAAGGGGTCCTCAGAACTGTCTTCAGAACTCCAACACTCTCATGGCAGGGAATCACCCCTGGGACATCTCATCACACAGCAGATTTGTAGGGCCAAGGAGGGCCCTCTTCAAAGCATTTATGCTTCTTCATCTTCTGAGGGAGATGAGAGATGGGCATGGGAGTTAGAGATCCTGCAATCAAGGTCAATATTTACTCCTTTCAAAAAATAGCCTGGAGCCAACTCAAATACCTGACCAGGTACAAAGTCAGTGCTTATGTCATAAAGCACAGAAAAGTTACTTAGGGGTTACTTAGCCAGAGGCGGTCAAAGACGGATAGAGATTAGGTCAGGCTGGGTATAGGGAGATGGAGTGTGTGCCAGGGCTGTTTCCAGAAGTAGGCGACAGTTAAACATGGCTGTAAGGATGTTGTTATGGGTTGAATTGTGTCCCCTCAAAATCCATATGTCGAAGTCCTAACCCCCAGTACTGCAGAATGCTACTTTATTTGGAAATAGGGTCATTGTAGATGTACATAGTTAAGGTGAGGTCCTACTGGGGTAAGGAGAGCCCTAATCCAGTGTGAGTCGTGTCCTTATAAAAAGGAGAAATTTGGAGGCACATTCACAGGACAATGCCATTTGAAGATTGGGATTTTGCTGCCACAAGCCAAGGGATTTAACTAGAAGCCAGGAGAGGGGCCTGGAACACATCCTTCCCTATCACCTTCTGAGGGAAGATGGCCCTGCCGACATCTTGATTTCAGACCAGCCTCCGGAACTGAGACAATACATTTCTGTTGTGCTAAACACTCCAGTAATGGCTGACTTAGCAAACTAATATCAATGTGTAGGACTGTATATTGAGATGTGGGGAAAGAGGGCCTCAGGTGAAGGGAAGAACACAGCTTATTGAATTAAGAATGTGCTTGCAGGGATGGCTAGTTAGCTCAGTTGGTTAGAGCGTGGTGCTGATAACACCAAGGTTGCCGGTTCGATGGACCACTGTGAGCTGTGCCCTCTTTAAAAAAAAAAAGAAGAAGAAGAAGGATGTGCTTGCGTATTGGGAGCACTCAACAGTTCAGTTCTACTGGAACCAAGAGTCTGACAAGGAGCCGTGGGAAGGTATACTGGGGCCGGGCAGTAGAGCACTTTGAATGCTGGGAAGTCTTTTATCTGGCAGAGTTTGCTTCTTAGTTGGTTTTTGGCATTTATATGTATTTATATCTACTTTAGCAGAAAGTGATTTGAGGTGTCTGACGTCAGTCTGCAGGTCGGGGGAAGCAGGTTGTATGCTGGGAAGTGATTTGAGCAGAGCCTGGACAGGAGCATGCACTTGGGCACACCTACTTAGACACACGGGACACAGGAAGCCGCCTAGGGAAGAAGCTGGCTGCAGCAGCCATCTGAACACAGCAAAGAAGGGTCGAAATAGGCCCGTGGCAGCAGAATGGAGGCGAGGAGATGAAGGCAAGTGAGGAAGTTAGATGCTGGCCTGGCAAATGTTTGTGAGAGGAGAGGAAGGGAGAGAGGAATTGCACATAGCGTTGTCGACATTTGGAGCCTGGGGACTGGGAGGACAGCAGTGCCATTAACAGATTTTGTGAGGAAGGGAGGACCGTGTGGCAGGTGTTGAGGAATTCCTTTGCAAACATTGACTTTGGGGTGTCTATGGGGTTCCCAAGTGGAGGCGTCTGGCAGGCAGTTGAACTTGGAAGCAAATACGAACTTGAAAGAAAACATGGCATCATTCACCTAGACAAGAGAATTGAAATTTTGAAGCCAGTTGAAAAATAACATGTATAGGAAATGAAATGGGGAAAGAAAAACAGTATCTTAATCTATTTAAAGGTTGTTCTAATCTATTCAAATGTGGGTTGTTGTTTTGGGGTTGTTTGTTTGTTTAATACTATTTACAAAGGAAACGTTGGTCAGTGGCAAAAACTGGTTGAACCTTACAAATGCATTCCTCTCTGTGGAAGGATAAAGCAATGAAATAGCTATAATATTTGTCGAGGGGTCTTTCACAGCTGGAAAAAATAAAAGCCTGAAGTCAAACCTGAGATCCATGGTGATCTCCCCACTTTGTCCTTCTGGCCATAGCAGGAAACCGGAAGTGAAGACTCCAAGGAAGTAAGAAAGCAAATCCCACAGGATAACAGCTTGGCTTTCTTTGCTGAGTTAATTAGTTGGTGAGCATCGAGCTCTCTGACAGAGGAAGCTCCAGTCATCAAAGGGTTCTTAATTGATGCATCGGGAGAAAGAGACAAAAGAAGCAGCATCTGGGAAAAAGACCTTGGATGCTTTTAGCACCAGGATGAGAGAAAGTACTTTCTATGAAGCAGGGTAAGAAAAGCCTTGGTTAAGTTCAGCATTGAAGGGAAGTAGAAGAATACGGTTAACTCATACCCGACCATAGTTAACTCCTTTGTGCTTAAGTATTAATTAAGGCACATGAAAGTGGAAAATATCTCATGTGATCTCCTCACCAAAACTTACTAAGCCAAATAAAAGTGGAGAATATTTCACATGATGGCTTGTCACATAAACTACTCACCACATCATCATTGTCCAATAAAAATATAATGTGAGCCCCAAGTAATTAAATAATTTCTAGTGGCTACGTTAAAGAAGGTAAAAAGAAACAGGTGGAATTCATTTTAATAAAATTTAATATTTTAATGAACTATCTTATTTAACCCACTATGTCCAAAATATTACCATTTCGACGTATAATTAATACTAAGTGTTTCAGGTATTTTTGGGGATTTTTTTTTTTTTCTGTATGACATCTTCAAAATCCAGTGTGTGTTTATACTTCCAGTACATCTCAGTTCACACTAGCCCATTTCGAGAGCTCAGTAACCACATGTGGCCATCTTATCAAAAAACACAGATCTACCTCTTGGCAACCAGGGCTTCAGTCCTTGCCAAGCTTTTCGCCCACATCAGTTTTCAGTTTTCTAGGTAAGGATTCCTACCTCAGTTTCCAAATAGATGATCTTTCTTTACTTCAGAAATATTGGCCAATTAATTTGCTAGAAAGCTCTTGAAAATTACCCAGTATTTCCTCCTGTTTAAGAGTTGGCTATGGGACTCAGTTTACAAATATTATTTGTGCTAAGACCAAACTAGAATTCCAGTAAATGTTTATGGAAAGATTTGGGGGGTGGGATGAATAAGGACTAATATTTATGAAGTGCTTTCTATGTGCTATATACTGTACTAAGTGCCACATTTACATTATTTCATTTAATTCTTACATCATCGAGCCTGGGCAAATTGTTTATTACCCACAATTTTCAGATGAGAAAACTGAAGATGAAAGAGGCTAAATACCACCAGGAACAGCTAGTTAAGCATTTCCAGTAAGAGGTTCAAGTTTTCCATACTCATGGTCCTTTTAGCTCTGAGTGACATAAGGACAGAGGCCCACCCTCCACGCAGTAGGACTTGGTGGGTTGCCTTATCTTTGGCAGTGAATGAGTCACGTGGATGCAGGCCATGGGATTCTCCATTCTGATCGAGGCACATGTGTCACTGGAAGCACCCCATCTGCCTCCCCTTGTCACACCCCACATAGCACTATGCAGGTGCGCTCAGCACACACCGAAGCTGGACAGGGAAGGAGGCGAAGCCAGCTGCCCACTCCCTGCAAGTCTCAGCCCCTTCTCTCCTACTAACCTCTTCTCTCCTATTAAACCCCACAGGCTGAGGGGAGGGACTTGCCGTCTTGGACCTCCCGCTGCCTCACACCCAGTCTTCGAAGATCCTGGGAATGACCCAGCTTATGGGAGAAAAAGGGAACTGAAGGTAATGGCAATAATGATAATAATAATTAATAATAATAATACTTTTTAAAAAGTAGTTGAAAAGAGCTCCTTATTTGAGAGAGAAGGTAGAAATGCACAAAAAGGGTCAACAGGCTGGATAAGAAGTGAGGTCAAGGAAAGGGTGAGGTGGAAAAGAGGCTGTGGACGCCTCTTCCTCCTGCAGTCAGTGCCATAGCTGATCTGCAGCCTGGGCGAGGGGCACGAGAGCCCACCCATCCCCCCTCACCCCCCCACCCATCCACTCATACCCTCAGCCCCACCTTCCCTTCCTGCCTCAGCGGGTCAAAATGGGATGCTGATTTGGACTTTCTGCTTCCCTCACTTTACCCTGACGTATTTCGTTTATTGGAATATAAGCTCACTGAGGGCAGGAACGTCACCCAGGTTTCCGTCCTGCACTGTGCTTACCACAGTGCTTTGCACATAGCAGACAGTCCGTGAGCATTTGTCAAATTGAAGGATAA
The DNA here is from genome assembly GCF_036562045.2 of Rhinolophus sinicus. Taxonomy (NCBI): domain Eukaryota; kingdom Metazoa; phylum Chordata; class Mammalia; order Chiroptera; family Rhinolophidae; genus Rhinolophus; species Rhinolophus sinicus. The sequence goes on along the minus strand of NC_133760.1, from coordinate 63,331,413 downwards.
ACATCTGGGGGGCCGTGCGAGCATAAAGTTATAAAGTCTAAAAGGGGTAAGAGTATAAAGAACACAGAGAATGTTGAGAAATTCATTTGAATTTGAGAGAGAGAAGAGGGAGGAAGATGCTGAGAGAGACCTAAACTGGGAGAAGAGGTGCGGCAGGCGGTGGGGTGCAGTCTGCAGACCCTTGAAGAAATCAGAGACCAGGCGTCACCACATTATCACATTAAAGAGCTCTGGACTGGGATGAGTGCTCTTTCTTGACAGATACCTGTTTGATCTTGTAAAGCATCTGAAGGATCCTGGGGAGAGAAGTTTCCTATGGCTTCTGTGAAATTGCTTTGCATTTCACAGAGAAAACTCTCTAAATTACAAGAGAGAAATGAATATGAAGTGATTAACTGCCCCAGACTCTACCAAAAGGAAAAAAAAAGCAAAATGACTTAAGTAGCTGGTTAACCATTGGAAACACCCAAAAGAGTTCCCATCATTAAGGGAAATAATAAAAGACCCAAGATGGTCCTTGGCCTGGGCAGAAGGCAGCCATGTTTGGAATCCCAGGCTCCCTCTCACTGACCCCATCCCACTCTGAAAGCTGGTGATATAGGCTGACATAGTTCCAAGAGCCCTATATGGAAGGGTCCCCAATCCACGCAGAAGAAATCACCTCTGCCTCTGAACCTTTTTTTAAAGAACTAGGAAAACATTCTCAGAAGCTCCTTCAGTAGCAACATACCATTGGCCAGGCTAGTTCTATGTGACCGTCCTAATCCAATCACCAGCAAGGAACAGGATTGGGTGAAATCAATCTGGGGCTGCAGCCAGATGGGAGCCAGCCTCCAGGAAACAGCAGCACCTGTGGCTGCTCCAGGGGAGGGTTTCTGGGGGGCACGGGGGACGACTGAGGTTTTGTTAGGAAAGAGAGGCAGAGTGGAGATTGGGGATAATAGATGTTAGGTTGGCAAATACCAGCCTAGGTATCCCGTGACCCAGTTGTTAATTCCACTTGTTACCCTAAAGTAATGTCAGCTTTTTTCCTCCAAGAGATTTCAGTGGTACTTGAGTTTATTTCAGATTTTTGTGGGATGCACACAAGTGCTAGAAAGAGAATGGGCTTTGGGATCAGAAGACCTGGCTTTACATGTTTTACTGCATCACCTACTAGTTCATGTTCTCTTAGGCAAGTCACCTAACATAAACTCTGTTATCTGGTCTGCAGATGGTAGGTACTAATTCCCACTATTCTGAATATGAAGAAACAGAATGTACACAAAGAACCCAGCATAGTGCCTGGCATATACCAGGTACCCTTATTACGAAATCCTTTTGTTCCATCTGTGTTAGAAATGGTGGCAGTATTGGGTGGGCCAATTGCCTATTAATTTGTTAGGGGCGTGGCCTCCTAGATTTGTTTTCAGGGGAAACACATGAAATAATTTACAGTTCCCCAGGGTTCACTGAGGAAACTGGTGGAATGAGGTCTTTTTCATAAATATTAAAGAAAGAGGCACCTAGAGCCAATCGAGCAAATTAGGGCACCCCAAGAAAAAGGAAAATATTGGCACGCCCGTTCTCTCCTCCTTAGGACTTGATACTCTGCTTGTTCACTAGCTTTTGATAGTGAGAAATGCTGGGATCCAAAAGGGCTGTGTTGGCCAAGGCGGCCTGTGCTTTCCCTCAGCGCTTGGTCCGTAACTCCAGCATTAGCATCTCTCCCACTGTATTGCAAAACCCACCCATCTTTATGAGTCATCTGTGTGTAGCTGAGTTTCTCTGACTACACCATGGGTTGGCATAGCCACCTTTTCTCATTTCTCTTGTCCCCCCTTAAGACATTCCAGGAATCTAGAAGCTCTTGTTTAGTATGTAAATTACAAAGAGAGACTGCCATTTGCTAACTAAAATGTGACCCCTTTTAGTGCTGTGATGAGATCATGGGCTGTTCGTTTTCCTTTTTAAGGGATAGACAGCGATGTTAACAGAACTACCCTCAGAGGAGCCATTAGGAAAGCTAGGGAGGGCTGAGGCTCTGACCCACATTTCATTTTTAAGGGGCTGCTGTCTTCTTGCTGAGTCATTCCTTTCTTGGCAGCTCTGTTTTTAACTGTTGCTCCTTGCGATGGACTTCTTGTTCCTCCATTCTAGTAGAGTAACCATTCTCAGAAGCTTCCAGAATTTATGGAATCAGCTTTCTTCAATCTGCTGCTTTTCTCCAAGAGTTGGTGTTTGCCAGACTCACTTTAATTAATATCTAATTTTCTAAGACGTCTTGAGGTTTAGCAGTGGTGGCCCTATTTTCAATTTACACACATCACTCTTGCTGTGGTTTTTCCTCACCTTAGATAGTTCAGTTTTTGAGTGGTTGAACTCAGAATTGTAGCTTTGATAGCCTACAGCTCATATTCTATAGTTTGTCACATATTTTAAATGCATATGCTCTTTTGCTCTCAATTCATGGATGGACCTGCTTAACCATAAAATGTATTCAGGTTCCATATTTATTACTCTAATCAGGAATTAGGTGGGTGGATAGTTTGGGTGACATTCATAGTAGACCAGTATTTGTTTGGGGGAGGGAAGGGAGAGGAAGTAAGGCATAGTCATGCTGCAAACCCAAGTTCTCCTCAAATAAATTCCATATACCAACCAGTATCTTGATGGAAATTTGCTAAAGTCTTAAAACCAATACTATTATTTGCAGTTAAGTGGACTTCTCTTTGGCCTTGCATGACACCCCCAACCTTCCCATTCAAAGCACCTGATTGTTTACTCGATAATGGACAGCTTGATGTCCAGTGCTCTGTGCCCTGTATGAAGACAGGGGTCCAGATGCTGGCTTCTGCTATCACCTCCTACACTCCCTCATCATTTTTCCTACCACTGGAAACAGTGTTACTGTTTCCTATGTGAGTTTGCTCATGCTTTCAGGGTTCTCACATGCACCCCAGGGCATTCTTTCTTTACCAATCTTCCTCTCTCCTATTCCTCTCTTCCTGTTGTCAACCTTTAAAACAAAAGGTAAGCAGTTTGGCCAGGAACATTGAGTTTATTTGGCAATCACAGAGGAATCACAATTTGAGACATGCAAACTATGGCGGACCATAGGCAAGTCCAGAAAACAAAGGAGAGGAGCGTGCTTTTATAGAGAAAGGGAGGAGTTTGGAGGGGCAGTTTTGAACGAAAGTTGATTGGAAGAGAGTGAGAGTTCAAGGTTTTGGTGGCTTCTTATTGGCTGGGTTGTTGCTGGGCAAGGAGAAAATCTTCCTTCTTCCTGCCAGGGTGTGTAAAGTAAGCTTCTTCCTTCTGGAGTGTGTAAAGTAAGCTGTAATGAATGACATGTGTCTGAGAATCCTTCCTTTGTGGCTTCCAGAGTCCATTTTGAATGAGGTTTTCCTTTATTCATTTTCACACTGTCTACGCGATTCAAATGACAACCTCTTACTACAGTGGCAGCCTCTTCAGTGGGTGCTGTTGTAAAACAATGTAGATCTTTTTCCTCTTTACTCAGAAAAACTAATGTTTTTTGTAGTCAAAAGAAAATTACTAGCAGCTGAAAGTGGAATTTTAATGACAATAAAACCTAATTGTTATTCAGTTTTAACTTTAAAATCCTACCTTCTCTTCCACATATTCCTACTAATTCATCAGTTAAATAATGTGGCTACTTCTAAAGCAGCCTGTACAGGTTTATTGTCAGGGCGAAAAATACTTTGTCTTTTTACTTTCATTTTTAAAAATAAGCATAATGAAAATATAAGATATTGTTTAGGATTTATCTAAGAAGACTTGGCAACTACTTTGAGAAATGTTTGGATGGGGAGATATGAATCGAATTTGGAAATCCTCTTTCCCAGCCTCCTAGTCATTGTTTGAATACGATGAGTTAACTTGGCATGGAGAGTATCTCTATATTTTTAACTATGATCCATATACATTTATTTCTTTTAAATTTTAACTTACACGGTAATTTTTGAGATGGCAAAGGACTAGGAATTAGCCAATGGAACGTCTTGTAAATTGTGACGACTGTCATCCTAGGAATAGGTTGGGTTTACAAACTATCCCACAAGTAGTGCATTGATTATTCCCTTCCGAGGTGTAAGCCTGCGATTCTGAGAGCTGCTATTGGGAGGAAGTCGGGGACATTTGTGAGTACAGAAGCATCGTCTTACAGAGTGAATCAGCAATGTGGGTGGCTGGCAGGTGTAGGAAGTGCTGTAATTCTGACTAGACCTGTGCCAAGTTTTTGCCCCGAGGGTACAAAATTCTGGGTGTAGTTTACAGAATGGTTTAAGTCCAGCTAGATGGTAGAAGTACCTTCCAGATACAATCACATTCAATAACTGAGGTGGATGTGGGTGTGGATGGTGTTTGCCCATCTATTAGGTTCAAATGCATTGGAGAGAAATGAGCCAAGAGGAGATACATTTCCTTTGAGAGATGACTAAAGGAGCAAGACTGAAAGAAATAGAATTCTTGTGTAATCCTAGATTTGTGCTATCTCTCTCATTCACTTCTGATATAAGTTATTGCTTAATGTACTCCCGCCCTGGGCTTACTTCTAATGCCCAAATTATAAACATATTTCTATGGCTGAGTGGTATATAAATAATGCTTCACTTCTTGACTAGGTTTGGGGAGACTGGAGAAACCCTTCTGGCAGCTTTAAGCTGCTAGTGGTGTAAAATCCTACTAGTGGTCTGCTTAGAATAGCCATCTTCAGTACTTGACAAGGAATATTGATCTATTACACTGTTTATTTTATTTTGTTTTATTTTTAGTTTCAAGTGTAGAAAACAATGCAGTAGTTAGACATTTCACCCCTCACACAGTGATAACCCTCCTCCCCCAATCTGTTACCCCTCTGACATGGTATATACCCATTACAATTCCATTGACTCTATTCCCTATGCTGTACTCCATATCCCATGAGTTTATATATTAAATTGTAGTTGACATACAATATTATTCAGCTTCAGCTTCAGGTGTACAGTGCAGTGGTCAGGCATCTACACCGTCCATGAAGTGGTCTCCCTAATAAGACATGTGCCCATCTGACACCCTACAAAATCTTTACATTATTGATTATATTCCCCAAACTATCCTTCATATCCCCATGGCAATTGTTTACATTGTTTTCCCTCTGGAAGCTTACCCTTTAAAAAAGTAACTTCAGAGTTTCCCTTCCCTTCCCCTATACTACCCCGCCCGTCCCCCACTGAGAGAGAGAGAGAGAGAGAGAGAGAGAGGAGAGAGAGAGAGAGGAGAGAGAGAGAGAGAGAGAGAGAGGAGAGAGGAGAGAGGGGAGAGGGGAGAGGGGAGAGAGGAGAGAGGAGAGAGGAGGGCCAACTCCTGGGCCTCTCTCACCCAACCTTCAACTTACGAATAGAATGTAAGTATCAGGGTGAAAATCTTACTAGACTAATCAGTTTCATTCGCTCCTTTCAAATGGTGTCTTCATGTTCACTTACCATTCTCATCAGTCAGGGACCCAGCAGGAGATATTAGGCCCACTCAGGCAGGATTCTGAAGGGAATTTCATAAAGGGGCTCTTTACACAGGGATGGGCAGAGTTAAGGAAACCAGCACAGGATGCTGAGATACTCAGGGCCACAGCAGGAACTGAAGGATCAAGGGAAACAGTGTCCCAGAGCCTGATGAGGGCCGACGCTATGTTAGGGGGCTCCAGATAGGAACCATAGACACAGAGGGATGCGGGAGGTGCAAGGGAAACACTGACCATTCTTTTGCCTACCCTCCTATCTCCTGCCTCCCATTGGCCAAAATCAATCAAAAGACAGAAGGCAGGGGAGCCAGGTGATACTGTCTGCAGGGTCAGCCCCTCCAGGGATACAGAGACTGGAAGGGAACAGATGGCGCAGGGGAGACGTGGAGACCGCCAGTGCCTATACCTTACAGATTATTGAGTTAATACTGGTGAAGTACTCGGAGTATCTGCCTGTAATTAGTCTCATCTTGTTAACATTCTCTGCCTAAAGAGACAATCTTAGTTTCTTCTGAGAATTTTAAACTTTGGAGAAAGTAGTGGTGTCTTTTCAACAAGTGATGCTGGGAAAACTGGACGTCCACCTGCAAAAGAATGAAGTTGGATCTTTGCCTTCAATCAGATATAAAAATTAACTCAAAATGGATCGAAGACCTAAACATAGAGCTAAAACTATAAAACTCCTAGAAGAAAACAGGAGAATAGCCACATGCCATTGGATTTGGCACTGATTTCTCAGGTATGACCCCAAAAGCACAGGAAACAGAAGTACAAATAAATTGGGCTAAATCAAAATGAAATATTTCTGTGCATCAAAGCATGCAATCAACAGAGTGAAAACACAACCCAGGGTTATGGGAGAAAATATTTGCAAATCATATTTCTGATCAAAATTAATATCCAGAATATATAAAGAATGCTCACAACTCAACAACTACACACACACCACACACAAACATACACACACAAGAGCAAGTGACCCCATAGAAATGGGCAAAGGAGTGGAATAGACATTTCTCGGAAGAAGATACACAAATGGCCAATAGGCACATGAAAAAATGCTCAACACCACTAATCATTAGAAAAATGCAAACCAAAACCAGAGCTATAACCTCACATCCACTAGAATAACTACTGTCAAAAAGACCTCAGAAAATAACAAGTATTGGTGATGATGTGGAAATATTGGAACCCTTGTGCACTGTTGGTGGGAATGTAAAATGATGCAGCTGCTATGGAAAACAGTATGACCGTTCTGTAAAATATTAAAAATAGAATCATCATAGGATCCAGCAAATCCTCTTCTAGGTATAGACTCAGAAGAATTGAAAGCAGAGTCTCTGTACACCCACGTTCACAGCAGCATTCTTCAAAGTAGACAAAAGATAGAAGCAACCCAAGTGTCCACTGAAGATATATGGATAAGCAAAATGTGGTCTATACATACAGCCTTAAAAAGGAAGGAAGTTTTCTGACACATGGGGCAGCATGGATAAACCATTCGGCCATTGTGCTATGTGACATAAACCAGTCACAAAAAAACAAAGACTGATTGATTCCACTTACATGGGGTATCTAGACTGCTCAAGCTCAAAGAGGCAGAAGATAGAATGGCAGATGCTGGGGACTGGGGTGGAAGGTGAATGTGGAATTATTGTTTGATGGGTACAGAGTTTCAGTTTTTCACAATGAAAAGAATTCTGGGGTGGTGACGGTTGCACAGCAATGTGAATATACTTCATGCCACCAAACTGTACACTTAAAAATGCCTATGATGGTAAATTTTGTGTTATACGTATTTTGCCACAATTTTTTTAGAAAGCTGTAGTATAAAGAGCAATTCAGTACCTCAGCAGTTAAAATCACATTTCTCCAACCTGATTTTTTATTCAACATAACGTTATAAAAGCTATAAGTTGCTTTCTGAATGAATTCATAATCAAGATGGACTCTTGAGTCACTTGATTTGGTCAGGAACAAAAATCAAAACATGACAGAGTGAGAGCTGCTTGAGGGGACCTCAATAATTAATGAACTTTGAAAAATGCCCTAAGCCTCTCTTTATTTATAATGAAAATACTATGCATATTCAGAGCTGTTTGTATCTTCAAAACTCTTTACAAAGCAGATAAATAATTCAAGGAGATTTGCCCACCTGGGTACCTGAGGGCAGTAAGAGACCAAAGTTCAGGATTCTAGCCTATTCTTCTGACGGTTACTGAATTTTGTTATCCAGATGTGTGCGTTGCCAGTGGCCCAGGACTGACAAAAAGGCCCTGTGACATGACTCAAGGTCCGATTTCTCTCTTTACCATCCTCTTCCCACTTCTGAATTATATATTGTTTCATTTGAAGGGAAAAGAATTCCAAAGCTTGTCTACTTGCAGTTTTTCATGTGTGTGGCTCTATTATTATTATTATTGTTTTTATTATTACTTTTTCTATGTGCATCCTAGACCTTTTAATACTCTTAGTGGTTTGCATCATCGCAGACTTTACGGGAGGCAAGAGTGCCCCCCAGTAGGGCATGAAATGGAGAATGAGGTTCAAGCAGAGCACCCAGGAGGCCCCCTAGGTTGGACAGGATGGCTGGTACAAAGGCAGTAAAAGATAGGAGATTTGTTCTTTTTCCTTTTCACAGATTGCAAAGGACTTTCTTTCCACCCCTTGCTTACAAACCACCCATTAGTGTCACCTTCTGTGAGGGTTAATTTTTTTGTGTCTACTTGGCTGGACCCTGGGATGCCCCGACACTGGTCAAATATTATTCTGGGTGCATTTATAAATGTTTCTGGATGAGATGAACGTTTGAATCGGTACACTGATTAAAACAAATCATCCTCCCTAACATGGGTGGGCCTCATCCAATCAATTGAAGATCTGAATAGAACAAAAGACTAAGTAAGAGGGAACTCTGCTTGTCTGATTGTTGAGCCAGGACATCTGTGGTGACACTCTTCCACTTTCTCCTTCCTGTCACCCAAGTGGGTAAGAATGCAGAGCTGTCACAGAAGACCCACTGCCTTTGCCCACCCCACTATCCACTTCCCTGGCTCCAGAAACCGGGGGGTGTTCCTGCCTGGCCCCCAGTGTGCATGTGTTCTCTCTCTCTCTCTCTCTCTCATTCATTTTAAGTATCTCACCAGGACCAGGCTCTCCATGCCTCACAACCTCACAATTATTTTCTGAGAAACTAATTCTTACTCCTGGAGAAAGTAGAGTATTAATGGTTAAGATTAAGGGCTTTGGATCCAGGGAAACCTGAGTTGGAGTTTTGGTTTGGACCCAACTTTTGGTTTGGACATGGCAACTTGCTTAGCATTTCTGTGCATCATTCTTCTTTTTTGTAAAATGGGGACATCAGTTCCTATTTCAGAGAGCAGTTAGAATAATTAACTGAGCTATGCATACAGCACTGAGCATAGCTCAGTTCACAGCAATGAACAAATAGAAATGATTATTACTGTTTTGTGCTAAATGGAAAGAGTTTAGACAAAATATTCCCTCCCATCATCCCCTCTCCCTTTTCCTAATTCTGTCTTGTCTATCTGGTAAAATAACTTTTATAGTGACATACCTTTGAGTTTGATGCCCAGAATCCCGAAGTAGGAATTCTATTGATAGAATTTCAGCCTAGGTAGCATTTTGGTGAGCTGACAAGAGTGAAGAGTGAACAATGAGAGATCTAGACTCTGATTCCTGCTCAGCTGCTAACAAGTCAGGCAATTTGGGGGTGAAGGGTGGTCATTGTCCCTGGAGGGCCATCAGTTTCTTTTTCTATAAAAGGAGGAGTTGGGATAAGATGGGCTCTTAAGTTCTTTCTAGTTCTGATATGCTGTGAATCTGTATGAAGGGTCATTCTCTGAATTCTTTTATTGATACTTAAGAAGCTTAACTATATGTATTTTTCTATGTGTATTTAAATATGTATTTATACATTTGTATATGCCTCCTGAGAATTCTTGTGTATGTTTTTCTTGACTCACATTTTCCACCTGCAATAGCAGTAGTCGAAGGCAGATTGTGGAGTTGGTCACCCTGAGTTTGGATTTTAGCACCATCACTTGACTTTGGGCCAGTTATTTAACTTCTCTGGGTCTCAGTGACCTCCTCTGTCAAATGGGGATAGACAAAGGATAGATGTGACAATGAAAAGAGACAAGACACTTAGAAATATATAACTCCAGAAACTGTATAGTTTAATGTCCTGAAGAGCAATAAGTTCATTAACTTAGTGAATTGATGTCAGAATGTCTTTCTTTGTGGACTGTGAGTACCTTGTTACCATCTTACTGGTTCCCTAATTAACTGATGGGTGGAATTAAATCACATGTGTTTCAGTCTAGTTTTTGTATGAGAATCATGTATTTAACTTTTTGAAAATTATCCTTTGAAAGATCCTAACCGACTGTCTTAAGACACTTTTCCAAGTTTTGACATTGGCAAAACTTGCTTTGCTAGAAATGCTGATTAAGTTATTGGGGAAAAACAACAACAACAAAAAAAGCATACTAGGTTTCCATTTTTATATTTTCTGCCCCATTCTTCCCTATGTCAGTTAGCTGGAGCCAGGTCCTATGGGGATGAAGGTGGGGAAATAGCCCTTGGAGGAATGTCTACCCACTGGAAAAAGATAAGCAAGTAGCAAGATGAGTCTGGCAGACAGATACTTTCACTGTGGCCTTTACATTTATGACTAGTAAGATAAGAAAGGTAATTCTGAAAGCTTTATGTCAGTTTTAATGGTCCCTAAAGCACTGAGAAAGAATGGACGGTGTCCACAGGAGTTTTTCTCCTTCTCCCCTGACAACCATTGACAGGATCATTTTGTATTTGTTAACTGCTATCACTGAAGCATGGAGAAAAGGCCCTGTAACGCAGGAGAATGAGGGTGACTTCCGGGCAAGGATCTCTGTCGTCATCACTATGGCAATAAGAGTTACTGTAATGTTCATTCTGCTTTTCTGTACAGTGTCTGTCTACTTAGTGGAGCATAAGGCTATGGGATCTGGGCCACATCAAGTCACACTAGCCTAAAAGCGTGCGTTGCAATCTTATAAGAGTATTTCATGAAACTGCAAAGAGAACCTATGCAAAAAGGTAAAAAGAATTACCAATGCAGGTCACTTGACTAATACCATTATTTATGGGATGCTAATAGCTTTTCAGTGTCAGTTTGACAGTCATTTCTTCCTCTTTGTTTGGATTGTTCGACCACTGCTAGTTTTTCTCCCCAAGGACATGGCTTATCATGGGGGAGGAGGGGAGGAATGTAAATTCATTGCAAATCGGCTCTCAGTCCTTGTGTGGTAGTTTCTTATCTACAATTAAGCTTATTATCTACAATTAAGCCATAAGGTCAGGAGCCATGGCTTTTATTTATGCACACACTCCTCTCCTAACACCGCACTCTGTGTAGAGTAAAATTTCAGCGTTATTAGCTTACCAACAGAGAATACTAGAGAAACAGCTAACACTTCCAAAGTACAACTCGGGGAAAAGAGCCTTCCTGAATGAAACAGGATGTGGGGGGCAGACGGTGACCTTAGGGTGGGATGAAAAATCTCTAAGAAGGCCTCAAGTTCGGGAGAAAACAGACATTTGGACACAAAGAAAATAGATGCAAAGAGAAAAGATGAAAACAAGAAAGACAAAGGAAAAGAAAGCCGGAAATTGAATAGACTAAGGAGAAATAAAAAGTACAGAAGAGGCAGACAAAAAGGGAAAGTCACCTGCCTGCCAAGGTGCTGACTAAGAGAGAGGACGCGCGAAGGGGCGGAGACTACAGCCCCCAGAATCCCTTGCGGCACCTTCCCCACAGGGTTTCAGTCTCCTAGGCAACCAAGGTAAACAAGATGGCGACCTCCGGGAGCAATTCCCAGTGGCCGAAGCCTTCCTCTCTCCAGGGAAGCTTGGGCAATTCACGAACTGGAGCCCAGTCGATGATGTTGCGCTCAGAAAAAGAGCGCAGGTCTTCTTTTCCCATGGGGCAGAGACTGAAAGGTCCTCACTTCAGAGCCTCCTCCTACCTGCTCCAGCAGCTCATCCACAGATATCAGGAGTCAGACGCAGACGGAGACAAGAGCGAGGACGAGGAAGAAGTGGAATCCGAGGAGTCCTCAGAGTCAGAGATGCAGAATTTGGAGGTGTGCCTGCCCTCCCCCACCCTCACTCCTTTCTGCAGTCTTGGGGCCCTGCTACTTGGCTACTTCAGCAGCAGCTCCCCGACACACGGCTCTCCAGGCCGCGGGTTAGCCAGCCGGTTCCCTGGGCTTTTGCCTCCAGGAGTTGCTCTTCCTGACCACTCCGAGGCTCTCCCTCTTTTTCCTCATTTCTGTTACCTAGTTTCCTCACCCCTTGTTGAAATGTCTCCACGTTGTCTTTATTTTTCATTAGCACATTTAGTTTCTTGGTCAAGTTACACAGCGTTGTTATGAGAAAATATCCGTTTGTATGGGAGTTACGGCTTTGTCAGAATTAAACCTTGACAGTAGTGTGAATAGGGAGAGTTCTTCTTTGTCTGGCATCCTCTGCTCCTTTCCCCTGTGAGTGTGAAATACTCCAACACTCTCCCCCACTTCTAGTCCCTTCATCCTTCTTCCTCTAGGGGAAAAAAATTACTTGTTTGAAATAATCTGATAACTGCTTCCTCAAACATTAAGTGACTTAAAAGTTTAATATATGACTTCTGTCAGGGGCTTATGATGCATTATACAAGCAACACACACACGCTACGCACACACTCACACACACACACACACACTTACTGTGGAGTATTTTAGGATGTGGAGAATGTTCCCGACATCCCCATGTATATTGCCCGGGGTGGTGGCTTTGCCTTTTGTATTAATACAAATTCCCTCTGTTCTACAGGACCTCTTCTAACCACCACCCAATTCTACTTCTTTCTTACACTTAGTATCATCCTGTTCCTTTCTTAGCCAATTACCTGTCTCCCTGCCCCTTTCCACTTCTCATCACATCACTCCCTTCTCTTGGCTTCTAGTATATTATTTGTTTTCTTCCAAAAGCATAAATTGATTTGATGCCTTTCAACAACCTGTTAGGTTTTCCGCTTTGGCTGCCGGGAAACTCAAATCAATATTTTTCTTAATTTCAGTCGTTTTTCTTTAGACTAGGTTTTTCTCTCCCCTTCCCCCTTCCTTCGTAGTACAGATTGCTGCAGATTCTTTTCAGAAGTAGATGTGACACAGAGAAACAGAATGTTTCTAATGTCCCAGATCTGTGACATTCTGGCTTCCCCTCTTTGCATCTTTCTCCTTTCCCTGGTCACCTTTCTGCCTTGAGGCCAAATACATTTCTTTTTGTTTTGCCCATTCTCTGTCACACATGCTTTTCCTTATTCCCAGTAGTCTTATTTCTTCTCATTCTCTCCTCCCTAACTTGCAATGTCTTCTGTTCCTCTGAGTCCACCATTAACCCCTTAACACTTTCCCCCCACTTGGCTTCCCTTGTTTTGTAATGTCCTTTTGTTCACTTTCAACATTGGGCCCATTTTGTCCACCACCCCCCCACACCCCACCCTCATTTCATCTTTCCTCTTCTGCCTCCTTCTGCATGGGCTAGTTACACACTAGTTTTGCTTAAAGTCGACCTTAGGAAATTAGGACTTCTTTGTTCATCTTTTGTTGATTTACTTTACCACCCTTAACAGTGACGACTGCAAACCTGTAGCATTGTTTTTACAAGTTCAAGATGTTTATGTGGTTTCCACCAGCTTCTACCCCAGAGGAATTCACAAATGAATCACCAGTTCACTTTATTATTGTAATTAATGCATGCTCATCAGTTATGGGGTTCATTAGTGCCATAGTTAATCTGTCTTGAGTATGCCAGGAACAAACCATGGGGGGGTTGACTTGAACTGGTTAGTATTCCTTTTTGGCTTCTAGGATATATGTGGGAAAAGTTTATTAGTTCTTTTTCATTCTGAATAGTAATATTTATTTTGTGTTCTCACATTCTATGTTAGCTTTTTATAGTATCTCATAAGTTTCAATGTACTGAATAAACTGCAAAGTTTCAAAGGAAACATTTGGGCTTTTCTGTTCAGTGATTTACTTTCCATGTCTCAGCCTAGTTAAGATTTATAATGCCATGATATGGTCACAATGATTACAGAGTGGCTGTGATACAATTGGCCTCAGACCTCAGCAGCCCTTATGAACTTAAGGGAGGTAGTACAGACCAGTTATTCAGAATACTGCCCTGGGCTCATGGAAAGCCTTTTGTTAGTTGTGAGATTTTGAGCAAGTTTCTTCACCTCTCTGTCTCATCTGTACTATGGGAATTATAATAATACCTATCTGATAGGAGAGTTCTGAGAATTAAATAAGATTGTATATATAAAATACTTAGCATAATAAATTATTTGTACTGTTACTAATACAAATAATAACTTACATGTTTTTATCTACTAACCACAGCCCATTAAGTGATTTAATTAATTTAGCCTCTATTGAACATTCATTGAGTGATTGCTATGTAGAAAGCACTCTAACTACTGGGGGTGCCAAAAAAAGGGGTATATACATGACTTGTGTTCATCTTTTGTTATCGGTATATATTGAGTATTACAATTTTAATACAGTTTCTTCCTTTCCTTAAATGTGTATACATTTTTTGGCACCCTCTGTATATAGGGCAAAAGAAGTGTCTGGGCTCATTATATGGGTCTGATGCATGAAAACCACTCTTTGCCAGTAACCGAATGTGAATAATAATGCCTACGCATTAGACGGTTAGAACCATCACATGTAATGAGAAGCTATGTGAACATTCTTAATATAGTATCTGATACACACTCGGCTCTCAAAAAATTGTAGATGTGATGCATGATAGCAACAGTAATGCTAGAAGATAATGACAACGGGATTGAGGACATACACGGGCCCTGCTCTCAATGGGAGTAAATCATAGCTATTCAGCATGTGAAGTATATATATACACAGCCATCCATGTACCGTTGACAGCTGTATTGCAGGGATCGCGGAAGACATTCAGGAAAGTAGTCTCTTGTCTGGGTGGAGAGGTGGTGCGTGGGCAGGCAGAAGGCAGCTTTTCCAGTAATAGGTGAGAGCAGAAAAGCAGGGCCAGGTAGGGCAGGGCTTCGTGCTGTTGTGTGGACTGTGGTCTTGGGTTTCTAACCAGTGGGGAACTGCTCTGGTAGCTGAGTAGGGATTAAATGCGAGGCACAGAGATGAGTGAGACCCTAACAATATCTAGGGGGAGAGACAAGAGCCAATTAAGGCAGCAGAAGTGGAAATGGGAAGGAGGCTAAAGATGAAAACATTTAAACTATCTGACATGGGACAGTTCCTAATTGAATATTAGAAGTCTGGGAGGACTGGTAGGTGTATAGAGTGGTCTTCTGGGGAGGGAGGGATATTAGGCCATTAACTGCAATAGGAAATGGACAGGGGCAGCTGTGTATTAAGGAGCTGGCTATATGAATCATGTGACTCTGGAAATCAGGGGAAGGGGCTCAGAGTAGGAGACCTGGGAATCATCAGCATTGGAGTCTGTGCAGTCAGCCAGGAAGAAAACAGAGAAGAGAAGAGGAGGGCCAAGCATTGAACCCTGGGGTCCAGGCATTTAAGTGGCGGGCAGATGAGGAAGAGTCAGGGAAGGAAACTGGAAAGCCCTGGTCAGAGAAATAGGAGAAGAAAGGAGAGCTGTGTGACAGGGAAGCCACGGCAAGAAAGAGTCTTGAGAACATGGGAATACTTTTGCTGCCAATATGGTGAGTGGGAAAAGGCCTAAAAGTGCTCATTAGCTTTGCTGAGGGTCTTTGGAGACCTTGGCCCTTGTGGTTTTGTGATGTGGCGAAGGCAGAAGCCTAACTGCAGTGAGTTGAAGAGTGAATGGGAGGTGAGGAAGGGGAACTAAAGGATCAGGAAGCAACTCCAGAAGAGCTTGGTTATAAAGGAGACAACAGCTATGGCTGAAGGAACAGGCAGGACCGAGGAGAGCCCTTTTAGGACCTACCCACAGAGCTGGAGAAGCAACACATTGGAGAATGACAGTGGACAGTGACTGGTTGAAATCCCAGGCAAAGGGGAGCAGACCTGATGGCTCCTGAGCAAGGTCCCTGAAGAAGCAGAGCGAGTGGCACCTGAGTGTGGAGAAGAAGGTTACCTCTGAGACCCAAGCGAGAAGCATTAGGCCAGGTGTGCAGTGTCGAGGGGGTTCACGTCTGATTGTTTCTACTTCGCCTCAAAAGTAGAAGAGAAAGGCATCTGCTGAGAGGGAGGACGAAGGCGTGGAGGCCCTGGACAGCTTGAGGACAGCCACGAGGAGCTGAGCAGCCTCAGTGGGAGGTGGAAGGCAGCTGACGAGGAGCCAGAGACTAACAGCGCTGAAGCCCAGCTAACAGTCGACTTTAGAGTGCCACCAGGATGCATGTGTGGGCGGCCTTTTCCACCCCGCTAAGCAGTTCCAGGGGAGGAATAGGTTCTTTCATTCATTCAACCCATGTTTGAACGCCTACCATGTGCCAGACACTGAATTTCCTCCCTTCCCACTTTATGCTTCAGCTGTTTTGAACTCTTTGTAGTTCCCCCAATGGGCCAGGCTCAAGTTTGCCTTTGAGATTTTGTGCACGTTTCCTCTTTGGCCTGCAATACCCTTCTGGCCCTCTTTTCTGACCTTTCTCCTTTTGTTCCCCACTAGAACTGATGGAAAAGGGGCACCCTGCTTCTAGTCAAAGCATCCTGCTCACCTCTTTTGTAGTATTTCTCACACTCCTGAAATCGCTTATGTACTTGTCTGGCATGTGCTATAAAGATTTTCATCCCATGTGAATGATGAACATGACACTGTCCCTGCCTCAGCACAGTAGTTGACTGTGAACTT
Source organism: Rhinolophus sinicus (assembly GCF_036562045.2). NCBI lineage: Eukaryota > Metazoa > Chordata > Mammalia > Chiroptera > Rhinolophidae > Rhinolophus > Rhinolophus sinicus. The sequence continues at coordinate 63,315,038 of NC_133760.1, read as the reverse complement.
GATTCAGGTTTGGGTATGTATGTGGTAGTTGCAATCGGGGCACAAGCAGTCAGAGACTTGAGGGTAGAGAGACATTGAAATTGCTCATGGGCTTCCCAACAGGGAAAGAAGTAGAGACAGGAGGGGACAGACAGACTCTGAAAAAGGGAAGGATGAGCAGACAGGGGGTTCTGTTGTGGTCAGAGAACAAGTTCAGTAGGTGTTGGAAAAGTTGGGGTGTAGGCAGTTGCGGGATTAGAGAGGAATGGAATCCCTGGGTCTGAGGTTTCTAGGGTGCAGCAGTTTAGCCTGATGACCATGTCCAGGCCATGGGAGTGAGTGGCAGAGGCTGCGCAGAGATCAATTCTAAGGCGTCCAGGGCGGAGAAAGTAAAGAAACACGTGTATGCACATGTGCTTGAAGTAGTAAGGGTGTTGAATGACCGTCCTTGGAGATTCTGAAGTCCCCCTAGATAAAAACAGAGCTGAAAAGGTCTGAAAATAACCAAAGACCCGGGGGGAAAGGCAGCTGCTGACAAATGGCAGGCACCTCAAAGAAGGTGTGAGGAGTCTTGCGTTGGGGACCTTGGCAAATGCGGACAGTGTGGCTGGTCTCCATATCAGTGATGACGGTGAAAAACACATCCACCTACTATAAGGGGGGCAGTATCTTCCCATGTCCAAGAAATGGAGGGGGTGGCTCAGCTTAACTTCAGAGGTTTAAGTGGAAGGTTTTGGAGGGAAACCTAGCTCTATTTCTTCCCAGGCCTCATATAAGAAATTGGAACTTTATTTAGAAAAATAAATATCTTTCCCCCATTTTGTGAACAGGTTGATTGGTGTGGGTGAATGAAAGATTAAGATGTGGAATTTCCGACTTCTTTAATTAGTAGTAACAGCTGTCATTTATTGAGCACACTTGCTGTATTCTAGGCGCTGGGCTAAGAGCTTTATATACACTATTTTTTTCCATTCTCCTCAAACATTAAGAAAAGGTAGTAACATTTCTTATTTATAGACGAAGACTCTGAGACTCAGAGAAAACTTTACCTGCCCAAAGTTGTATTTCCAAAATGGCAGACCTGGGGTTCACACCAAGCCGGCCCAGCCCCAGTGCCTCGCCACGTGAGCTGTGTTTGCTTCCCTGGGCCAGTGGAAATCTGGGGAGAAAGACAGTCTCTACACTAGCACAAGCCTATATCCCAGCAGCCTGGGCAGCATTATTAGCTCCTGAATTAACAGAGAAGATCTGGCAAAGGGATTTTGCTGTCGTCGTCCACGTGCTAGCCCTCGCTAGTCATGCTGGTGTAACTGAGATGCTTACTGCATTTTGTGTCCTCATACCGATGGAACTGCGAATGTGTTGGTGGTTACGGAGTTAAAAGCAGCATGAACATAGCACTGACCCACCTGCTATCTCTTCTGTCTGTCATGATTGAAGAAAGAGCATGTTGGGCCACTACCGGTCCCTCAGTGTCTGTAGACCAAGGGCCTGCCTCCTTATGGAAACGATGATTACCTTTTTAAATGTTATAAGATATATAAATCCAGCAAAATTAGCCAATAGGAAGCAAACTGAGGACCTGTTTTCTCCAGCAAGAATACCAGATTACAGAAGTAATCGCCTCCATTTCGTGTAGCCACCTTTGGGGTGTGGGCAAGCAGCCAAGCATTAGAACTGCTCTAGGGTTACAAAGATTCGGATTTGTGTTCTGGCTCTGTCACATACTCGCTGTGTGGTTTCAAGCAAGTGAACATCTGTAAGCCTTAATTTCTTCATCTGTAAAATGGAGCTCGGATCACCTACTGAAGGTCATGAGGAGGATGACATGAGTTGATCCATTGAGAGCCCTTAGCATGTGCCTGGAAAGGAAACACACTTAATCAGTGTTAACTATCGCCACTAATGCTGACGTCCCTACTGCTATGTCCTTGTGTGAATTCCACTGTGAATACTTAATACAAGTGACCACCTGAAAATTTGGTAGCAATAGAAACTTTGATTTGATAGATATTTTTCTTTAATCATCCATATTATGATTAAACACAGAAGTTTCAACACAGAATTTTCTTTGGGGTTTGTAAATTGTGGAGGGCTCAACTCCTGGATATGTAATAGATTAAGTAAGTGCTGGGTATGATACGGTGGATGTTTGTTTTGTAATGAAAGTCCTCTCTTTGTCCACTTTTCTGATATTTTTTTGCAGGAGGAATTTGATGGGGTCCTGAGAGAGGAGGTCGTGGCGGAGGCACTCTACCAGTTGGGGCGTTCGGGGTCTGGGACCGAGCAGGTCTACCTCAGTCTGACTTTATCAGTGAGTACGCCACGGTCACCATGGGTAGGACCATATCTAGTGTTTTCTCTGGTACTCATATTAATAGCTCTTGTGGCCCCGAATCTCAGAGTCTTGCATTTGATGGACACTCGTGATAAGAGTAATTTATGTAAATGTTAGATATCAAAGAGCCCTGGCCATTCCATTAATCAGCTCCTCAAATTTCATTGTTTTCATTCCCTTCACAATCTATTTCTTTCATCTTATTCGTCTATATTATAGTAATCAATGCCTTCTTTCCAGAAGGTTGAATTTGATTCTGTAAATCCAATCAAAAACTCTTGAAGAATTTTCTCTCTGATCACTGCCAGGACAAAAATTTATGTCTGAATCCAAGGGAACAAAAGATTTTGGTATCGACTCCCCCCAACCCCCACCAAGTCTGTCAAGAAATAAGTAGCTTTGAGCTATCTCTCACTTTCCAAAAGATACCTATTATTAATGGGGAAAAAAAGTATTATTATTCATAGTGTCTCACAGAATCTTGGCTCCAATTTTATCATAAGAGAGGCTTGTAAGAGCAGAATACTCAGCTTCTTTTTCCTATTTTGTTTCTCTATGGTCCTAGAAAAACAATTTAACTCTTTTTGCTTCCTTACATTGTAAAGCATTTCATAGTCCTTGGAGATCCACAGAGTAAATGCAGATATATCGGTGAAAAAAAAGCACACAAAAATTTTGCTATAGCACCATAATTTGACTCAAGTGTACAAAATTGACAGCAAGGCTGTTCTGTCTTGGATTTGAACGAGTAAACGATCTAAGAAATGTTAAGGTCTTTTCTCCCATGCTGGTTCCGTGGCATGTGCTTTGAGGACAGCCTATTAAAGCTCTAATCTTTTACTATTTTCACTTTATAACATTTTACAGATGACTCAGCCTGTCAGGCAATAACATACAGTGAGTACCCTGTGTGAATTGCACTACATTAGGCATTGAAATGGTCGATAATTCCAGCCGTCAACACATCCCAACACAAGACCCTTTTAATCGAGTCTACTTATGTACATAATGCTATGATTAAATTGATCTACAAAAAAAAAAAAAAAAGCAATCTTTTAAATCTTATTTCAGCTAGATGGTCTGAAGGTTAACTTATTTTGCCACTGACCTCCTTACATTTGAGATATTATACATTAAATTACTTCGCCTTCATAACCTGTCTTACTGGATACACTTTCTTAGGGTTGCCTGGTTTAGTGATATTTTTTCCCCTTATATCTTAGTTATGTTACACGTTGTTTATTTACTTTCTCTTTTTACTTGCGTACGTATCTTCTCTCCTGCCAAAGTCATAAGTTTCTTAAGGGCACAATATGGCTCCCTTTCATTATTGTATTTCTCATCATGCCCAGCACAATGCTTTATGCATAGTAGGTGTTCAGTATTTATTACTGTGCCAATGGCCTTTCATTAAACACTCTTATCATTATTATATTTGAGAACTTGCTTATAATGACATTTCATTGGTTGGCTTTTTCTGATTCTGACATCACAACATAAACCATTGATAGGAGTCTTTGTTCCAACCTCTCTTTTATTTTTTTAATTAATTAATAAATGTTTTATTATTAGCTTCAGGTGTGCAAAACAACATAGTGATTAGACATTTACACACCTCACAAAGTCCCAATAAGTCTACTACCCATCTGACACCATACACAGCTATTGCAATACCATTGATTATATTCCTTATACTGTACTTTATATTCTGTGACTGTGTATTTTTTAAATTATAGTTGACATTCAATATTATTTTATATTAGTTTCAGGTATACAGCTTAGTGGTTAGGCATTTATATAATTTATGAAGTGATTTCCCCATAAGTCTAGTACCCATCTGACAGCATACATCATTTTTACAACATTGTTGACTATATTCCCCGTACTGTATTTCACATCCCTGTGACTATTTTGTGACTACCAATCTGTACTTCCTAATCCCTTCACCTTTCCCCCACCCCCCAACCCTCCTCTCATCTAGCAACCATCAGTTTATTCTCTGTATCTATGAGTCTATTTCTGCTTCCTTCATTTATTCTGTTCTTTAGATGCCACATATAAGTGAGACGGTATGGTATTTGTCTTTCTCAGCCTGACTTAACTATATTTCACTTAGCGTAATACCCTCTAGGTCCATCCATGTTGTTGCAAATGGTTAAATTTCATTCTTTTTTATGGCAGAGTAATACTTCATTGTATATATGTACCCCAATTTCTTTATCCAATTGTCTATTGATGGACATATCAGTTGTTTCCATATCTTAGCTATTATAAATAGCACTGCAGTAAACTTAGGGGTGCATATATCTTTTCGAATCAGTGTTTTGGATTTTTTTTGATAAATACCCAGAAGTGGAATTGCTGGGTCATAAGGTAGTTCTACTTTTAATTTTTTTGAGGACACTCCATACTGTCTTCCATAGTGGCTGCACCAATTTGTAATCCCACCAACAGTGCCCGAGGTTTCCCTTTTGCCCGCATTCTTGCCAACATTTGTTGTTTGTTGATTTATTGATGACAGCTAGTATGACAGGTGTGAGATGATATCTCATGTGGTTTTTATTTCTATTTCTCTGCTGATTAGTGACATTGAGCAGTTTTTCATATGTCTATTGGCCACCTGTATGTCCTCTTTAGAGAAATGTCTATTCAGGTCCTCTGCCCATTTTTAAATTGGATTGTTTGTTTTTTTAGGTTTGAGTTGTATGAGTTTTTATAAATTTTGCATATTAACTCCTTATCAATGTATCATTCATTGGCAAATATCTTCTCCCATTTTGTAGGATGTCTTTCCATTGTGTTGATGGTTTCCTTTGCTGTGCAAAAACTTTTTAGTGTGAAGTAGTCCCATTTATTTATTTTTTCTTTTGTTTCCCTTGCCCAAGGAGATATATCAGTAAAAATATTACTGAGGGTAACACCTGAGAATTTACTTGCTCTATTTTCTTCTAGGAGTTTTATGTTTTCAGGTCTTACATTTAAGTTTTTAATCCATTTTGAAGAGAGAAATTAAAGAACAAATCAATGGAAACATATACCATGCTCATGAATAGGAAGAATTAATATAGTTAAAATGTCCATATTACCCAAAGCCATCTATAGATTCAATGCAATCCCTATCAAAATACCACTGGCTTTTTTCACAGAACTAGAACAAATAATCCTAAACTTTATATGGAACCATAAAAGACCCCAAATAGCCATGGCAATTCTGATGTCATGCTACCTGATATCAAATAGTGTGACTACAAGCCTATAGTAATCAAAACAGCATGGTATTGGCATAAAAACAGACGAATAGATCAATGGAACAGAAGAGAGAGCCCAGAAATAAATCCATGCCTATATGGTCATTTAATCTATGACAAAGGAAGCAAGAATTTACACTGGGGTAAAGACAGTCTATTCTGGGAAAAGTGGACAGATACATGCAAAAAGATGAAACTGGACCACCTTCTTAGGCCATATACAAGAATAAACCATCCAACCCTTCTTGAGGTTCACTACAAACAAGATTTCATAGAAAGAATCTTGGACAAGGATTCAGGAGACTTGGTTCTGCTTCTCTGTCACTAACTTGCCGTGTGATTTTAGGCAATGTACATACCTTTCTGTCCCTCATATTTCTTATCTCTAAATTGGGAATAATCAGCCCTGGGGATCTCACACCTTTGTTTGATCAGATGAGATTATTGTGGGAGAGATTTGAAAATGAACCTTGGGAAAATGTAGGTGGGGGTGTTATTAATGCTCTCCCGATTGGGTGTGAACTCTCTTTAACATTTCATTTAAATTCCAGGCATTAGCTTTTTCTTTTCCTCTATTAGGTAAAGGCTTTTGCTTTATCACTATTACTTGGAGTTTAGAATATGTGCTGCCGAAGCGAGCACCTATTACTTGGAGTTTTCTTTTTGTTTTAAATGTAAAACTGCGCTGAAGGTCTTCGTGACAATGCTTTAATTTGCCTTTTCACGTGTATTGTTCTTGCTAACACCACTAATTTCCTAAGCTATTATTATTTTTTCAGAGGAATGCATTTTTTAATGCGACATAGTCTGTTTTGAGATCCTACTAGTAGTAATCTTCAGATTTTCTCTTCTTACTTCTACTCTACTTTTGAATCAAGAAATTCTGGGTTTCTTCTGTCAACTGTTATTTCCAGATGTTGCGAGAAGGCCAAGTACTAACCTGTTAAAGCAACATTAAAGTCTTGTACCTTTTGTCTTCTCAGGGTCGTGATCTAATTGACGTTAGCATTCTCTGTGGATATGTTCACCTACAGAAGTTGGATCTCTCAGTAAATAAAATTGAAGGTATGTGATTGTCATTCTTGTAAATTGACGGATCACTGAATCATTTCAAAATTTTAGCTTTGCAGTATTACTGTAATATAGTTGAATGCTACAAAACTTGACATGCGTGCTATTGTGAATCAATTTACATATCGATCCTCCGCTTTCCAATGGAAAAAAGGCACCGATAACTGATGACTAAAGCAAAAGTCAAACTCAGCAAACATGCCGTATTATGCTATGGCCCAAAGGCACTTGATGCTATTGAAAAGTGTACATTGGAATGTTTACTTTAGTCCTGTTAAGAGATGGATCATTACTTCTTTCATACTTCCTGAATATTTGATGACTCCCTTTTCTTTCCCTCTATTAGTTTATTCAGTGTAGATGAATTCATTTTCTTTTTTTTTTCCTTTAATGGACTCTTTTCTTTATTTTGCATTTGTATCAACATTTTAATCCTGCCCAGCTACTTCTCTTCTTACGTGAGCACCAAAGATTCACAGATTCATTTTTTCCTTTCCTTTTGCTGCTGCCGTATATTTAGTTGGGTCTTTAAACTCTAACTTTGCCATTTGTAATTCTGTATCCTCTATGTATTGTGACATCTAGCTCACATTACATGAAATTAGTCACATTTTCATCAAAGCTTGATGCTTGTTTCTAATTTTCATATCTTATTTGAAGTTAAAGTGCACAATTTCTTTTCTTTAGACTTCTAGGGAAGGAAGCAAATCCTTATTTCTACCCTGCTCTCCTCACTGATAGTCTTTTCTTTAGTCTGTCTTTTTTATGACAATTAAGTGTTGCTGATATGGTCCTCTCTGTCCCCCATAAGACCGCCGTAATTAAAATCTACTTTCATTCCAATGGCTAAGAAATAGTCTAGCATATTCTTAACATACTATTATTTTGAAAGAATATTTTTTCCTAGTTTTATAAAACTCTACTATGAAAAATTACAAACATGCACAAATAGAGAGACTATTGTAATGAACATTCAGGTTCCACAGTTATCAGCCCATGGCCTCACTTGCTTCATCTACACCTCCCTGCTCCCCTCCCCAGGATTATTTTAAAGCAAATCCCAGATATCATATCATTGGAAAGACGTCTTTAGTGTTACTGGCAGGAGCTCTCCCCACACCCCAGCCCTCCAAGGTTGGTTTCATTTACTGGGTAAGGAATTGCAGAGCTGTGAGATGCTTCAGTTATGCTGTGCTAGAAAAGAAAACAGACGTGGCTTCATACCCTTATCGCTTGTTGAGTCCAGAGCTGCGAATGAAGCTTTCCTCTTCAGATCAGTCTTCTTTAATCTTTTATGGCCCATTTTATGAACTCATCAAGTGTTTGAGAACCTACTGTGTGTAAGGTACAGTATATATCTCTGTTTGTGAAAACAACTTTTTTGATGACCAGATGTAGACCAGATCTCACTTTGTATCAGAATCGCCTGGATGTGTGTGGGGAGAGGCGATGGCTGTGCCCCAACCCTCAGAGTTTCTGTTTCGCAGATCTGGGGTGGGAATTGAGAATTTGCATTTCTAGTTAGTTCCTGGGTGAAGCTGATGCTACCAGGCCTGGACCAGACTTTGAGAACCAGGGATGTAGACGTGAGGTGCTCCTGCCATCTGGTGGACATGGCCGTCACTACACCACATAGGGAATGAACGGGTCTGCCCGCGTTAGAAGCCCAGCCGCCCAGACCATGGATTTTTTTTTCTGTCAGTGATTCAAGGGCACTGGCCATCTACAAAGTATGAAATGTACTTGCCATCTCTTTATCGCCGTGTAAGTGGTAACTGCTGCTTCTGCTTCAAGACAGAACTCCGTGGATAGCCCTTACCTGCCCACAGAAAGATCAGTTCTTGGGAGGTGGGGAGAGGGGCCAGTGGTATTTAATAGAGTTGAGAGCACTGCTGACAGACTCGGAGCTGAGCTCAGAATGGACAAATAAGCAACACTTGTAAAGCAGTGACCGTTTCTCCATAGGTTTCCCCTCACAGGCAGCCTTCCTTGATTCGCTTATGAACTCCCACAGAAGGGTGGATGTTTCCATGTATTGTCCCTCCTAGAAAAATTTCATTAACAAAGACAGGCTAAAGAAGGGTGTGGTTTAGACCTGGGAAATGAAGTAGAAATTGGTGGAGATCTTCTGGCTTCAGAACCAGTAACCGCTGGTTCTAGGATCTAGAGTGAGAAGAGAGGGAGATGTTATTACCATTTTCAGGTGGAGAAACAAATGACATGACTGGTACAGACAGGGTAGTGCATCCTTGTATGCAATTCTTCCTGAGCCTTTTTCTTCCTCATCCTCCCGTCCTGAAGTGCTTCTGCTGTAAAGTGACGTGGAGAGACAAGATAATAGTTCGCCATTTTTATGTTTTACATGTAATTTCATTAGGGGTGAATATTAGCACTGTAGTCCTTTACTTTGTATTCAAGAGCCAGAATATTTGCTTGGGATAAAATGTAAAACTCAGACATACATTTGAACCAATCTGGAGTCAAAGTAAAATAAGAGCAGTAATTTAAATCGCTTCAAATATTAATAGTTAATGAGATTTAGGATTGAGTCCAACTAAAAGAAAATTAAATTTATAGCAGAGAAACTTCTCTAATTGTGGCATTTTCAGTCCTTTTGAAAAGACCTAATTCAGTTATTTAAGGGCTAATTATCGAGAGGATTATCTAAAGCTTTAGTTTCTTGTCCTTTCCTCCAGGGCTGGCAGTTTTGGAAGCATTTGACTGTTAGCAGCTTGTGGGAGAGTGAGCTGGGAAAGCGAGGAGGCCTCTGTGACCTGTTGGCCTTCCTGGAAAGAGGGGATAGAAGAGGTGGGGAGGCCTGGGGGAGAAGGTTCAACTACTGGCTCGTGGAGACTTTTCCACACTGTGTGTGTGTGTGTGTGTGTGTGCGTTTCACACACTATTCCTTTCACTCCTCTGGTATAATTAAGATGTGCTTGCCTCCGGCATAATTAAAAAATGTTCCGATGTAACATATGCTGTTTTTAATGACTTTAATTTTTATTTTATTGGCTGACTTTATTCTGTATTTATTTTTCCCCCCAGATTTGTCTTGCGTGAGCTCTATGCCTTATCTTCTAGAACTTAATGCTTCTCAAAATAAACTGACTACATTCTTCCATTTCAAGCCACCCCAAAATCTCAAGGTAGATCAATAATGCCAATTACATACGTTAACTGGTTTGCTAAGTACATCAATAGGCAAAACAGCACTAAAATAGAAAATTCAGAGGGAATAAAGATGGAGGTTTCACTAATGGTAAGTGTCTCATTTTCGAAAATGGAGATGGTCTGTCAGTGGATAATCTTTTTTAGGAAGCTACTAAAACCTAGTGTTCAAACCCGAGAACTGACTTCCATCTGTTCTCTCTCCCTCATTTAAATGCTAGTTATTATTTGTATATTGTTATTATAGCAGGACAATTTTATACCCAGGAAAATCTGTAAAAATTTCCTGGGGGCTCCAACTTTGCCCGTCTTAATGACGCACCCTTTACTTTGTTAGAAAGCTAAGACCTCAGATCTTCATTCTTGCCTCTCTGCACCCGCGTTTTGCATTTCAGGGGCAGAATAAAACTCTGCAGTGTGGTTGGTGGAGTAGCTTACTCTGCTGTCAAGCGCCGTGTCTTGTGCTTTAATGTGCCCAGAAATCACCCAGGGTTCTTGAGGAAATGACATACTGACCCTGTCGGTCTGGGCTGGGGCCTGGGACTGTGGTTTTGAGCAACCTTCCTGGGGATGCTATGGCTGCTGGTCCATGGACGTCATGCAGTAGTGGTTCCCAAACTTTTCTGCACCCTGCAATCACCTGTGGAGTTTTAAAAACCACTGAGGCCTGGAGCCCACTGCCAGAGACCCTCATTCTCGTGGTCCAGGATAATGACGGGCTTTGGCCTTTTTTGAAGAACCCCAGGGTGGCTGTAATGTGCTGACAGTTTTGGGAAACAGTGCTACAGAGTGTTCTTCTCTTGGACTCACATATTTAATCTCAAAGTTACTTGTAGGAACGGATTTCAGCTATTGCCTTTTATTAGCTGGTATTATTTTATTTACAAACCAAATTAACTTAGATCCAACGTATTCTGCCGGTGTTTGCACAAGCATGGAGTCAAGAATCTGACATCCCTCATACTGCCAGTGAGACACCCTTCTTAATTTTTCTTCTGTTGTTTCACATCTCTCTATTTTTATCAGTAGTGGGTATTTTTCCCCTTTTGAAATTATAGTTGTTGCCAGGGTGATATTGTTTTTGTCCAGGTAGGCTGTACAAGGTGCCTATGGATGCTCGATGTGCGGACGCATGGTCTCCAGCTTATCAGGAATTGTATTTACAGAGCTGTTTCCATTCTCCCTCCTTTGCTTTCGAATTCTGCTTTGCCCTAAGCCCCAGGGAAACCCGTCACAGCAGTGGCGTGACCTCTTCCCTGGGAAAAAGTTCCTTGGAGTTTCTTCCATTCATACCCTTATCTCACACTCAAAAGGATGCCACAAATGAACAGGAACATATCGGGTACCCCACCTTTTTTTAAGAGCAGTTTTAGGTTCACAGCACAATTGACGGAAGGCATAAGGATTTCCCATATGCCTCCTGCCCCCGCACACACACAGCTCCTGCAGGATCAACACCCCCACCAGAGGGGTCCATTTGTTACGACGGGTGAACCCACACTGACGTAGTTGTCACCCAAAGACCATAGTTTACATTAGGGTTCCCTCTTAGTGCTGTGCGTACTAGGAGTTTGCACAAACCTGTCATGACATCTATCCAACATTATGGCAGACACTCCATCTTTAAGGTCTGAGAATTAAGAGCAAATATGCCAGTAACTTTAGAGAAGGGTGTGCCTGGTGCCAGACTGCCCCCGTGAGGAGCTAGGAGAACTCCGTGGGAACCTCAGAAGGGAATGATTGAGGCCACCTGGCATTTCCAGTGTATTACTTTATGTAATCCTCCCAGCAAAGCTATGAGGCCACTGGAACGGTCCCATTTTACAGATGAGGACACTGAAGTACAGGAAGGCTAAGTGGCTCATCTTTACTGGGAGGTAACAGGGCTGGGATTGAACCTGATATCTGAGACCAAAAGCCCATATCTTCCCAGGAAATCAGACTTATGTATAGTATCTCACCCTCTTGGGAAGCTCTGCTTCCTTTTTATTTATTACCTATGAGCCTTGTGCCACAAACCAGAGAGGACATATTTTCCGTAAAGAGCAGGAGCTTGTAATTCCACTCTCTTTGTATTTCCTAGAATGCTTTTGCTCCTAGTAGGTGAAGAAGGTTCGTTTGATTTGACGGGTTCTTCCTACTAACTCTGGGATCCAGTGGAACTCCCAGGGGGAGTCAGAGCAAGGTCACAACGCTTTTAACGTCTGTCAACAAATATAATAGGTTCATGGGGGCATAGTATTGGCACATAGTCCTGACAGGGGTATAGTTGGATAGGTATCAGAATGGCACTTGCTATGGCACATGAATGAAAGATGATGATGTGTAAGTAAGCTCAGATAATTAGCAGTTTATTTCTACGCTATCATTATTATATAGAAAACAACAACAACACGAAACTCCATTTATGTCATGCCATACTGACTTCTTATTTCAGTCATGATATGCATTCTACATAGTTGCTGTCTCTGTACGCATTAAGTTTTGTGTTCTGATTTCTTTTTTCCTTAACAGTGTTTGCACATTTCCATTTCTTCATGTGGTTCACACACTTGGATTTTCCTGACGTTGTACATAGTGTCATTGCTATATTATAATCAATCTAAGCAATTTTCTACCCTTGGCACTTCAGTTGTTTCCATTTTTTTTTTTCTTTTTTTAGAATTTAGTATTTAAAGTTGTTAGTATTTTAAGTATTTAGTATTTAATGCATTAGTAAAATAAGGTTAGTACTTTTGAGGGGTGGAATCACTACTTTAAAAGGTACAAGAAGATAAGAATAGTGCTTCTTATATAATTGCTTGGTAGTTTTGCAGAAAATAACCAGCAAATTATCAATGCAGTGTTACAAAAAGTTGAGATTTTCATTGCTTTTTTTAAAAATTATTTTTGTTTGTCCTTTGCCAGTAGGTAGATAATTAAATGAAGTTATTTAATGCTGTATTTTTTTAGTCTCATGTTTCTGACTAGGAACAACAGATGCTGCTGAAAATGCTTTCCCAAAATCGTCCATTTTGAGAAAGGGTGTTAAGTTGAAGAGATATGGCCTGAGGGATGAGTAAGAAAGACATTTCTGGCATTTAGGGCGTGACATCGGAGAATCTATTGAGACAGAAATAGAAAAGAGAAACAAGACATGCATATAAACTAAGAGAATACAATTTACCAGACATTAGAGAATCTGGAAGAAATGGTGGTAAATAATGGGGAAATTGAGGTAAATCCTGAAGGAAGATCAAGAAAGTTTAAAACAAATGCTGAATTGGAGAAGGTAGCTGCAGGGATTGAGTGTTTAGGTCATGGGCATGTCTGCTCTGACCACAAGGAAGGGGGTCTTCTTCACAGGGTCTCTCAAAGTGGACAGACAGTATCTCAGAAAGTGATGAAATATGGGTAAATATTTTAGACTTAGTGAGTTTTCAATCATGAATTCTAACTCTACACCAGAAACACATTCTTCTTGTGCATTTAATTATTGTGATTATGATGAATGAAAAATAAAGAATGACTTATCGTTCTCTTTTTCTCACCAGAAGGTGGATTTTTCCTGCAACCAAATTTCTCAAATGTGTGATTTGTCGTCATACAAGGCTCTCACTAAACTGATTTTGGACAGTATCCTTTGAGTAAAGGGGAAAATTTGGTTAGTAGACCCATTAGTAAATGTGTACCAGATGACATGAAATAGTACCAGATAAGCTATTTGCCACAGATGTGTGACTCATTTAAATGATTAAGAATTGATATTCATAAAACAAGGAAAGATATTGTGTTTACCAAGGAATAAGACTGTAAGTCAAAGCTTACCAAGAGCATCTTACACCTGAAAAGCTAAGTAAGACCGTCATTCTGATAAACATAGCCTTATTTTTAATTCTTTCTAGAATGAAATAAATTCTGTTTTAAACTGACTACTTTCTTCAAATAAACTTACACCCTGTTTTTATATAAATTCAGGATTTGAAAATCAGATGTGACCATGAGGACAATTAGTGATTACTTATTTTACAAAAGAATTCATACTAGGCCCCCTTTAAATAGCAAGGTTCTGTAGTGTATTTAAAATATGCTTTCATTAAAAACAAACAAACAAAAAAGCTTCATTGGCATCCAACTTCAGGAATAGATCCATTGGATGACTCAGGCTCCCAGGCAAACAGCACCTACTCTAAAGTAGGCATGCTCCAGCTTCTAGAGCCTAAGGGGTTAATTGAGGACCTGTGAGTTTAATGAGCTTTAGTCTCTTCTTTACACCAGAGACTGAAGTTCTCAGGGTGGTAAGGGAGCAGTGCCTTCTCTTTCTTGGTAAGTATCTTCCTTCCCACCTGAGGATTTGCAGGGCAGTGGAGAAAGGGTTGACTGCCCCTGGGACCTCATTCCAGGTGGCAGCAGCTGGCACACACTCCATTTGTAATAAGGCTGAGATGTGGGGAGAATGCAAGGTACATTTTCTTGAAGACACACATTTTAAAAACAAAAAACAAACAAACAAAAACCTTTATTTGCACATGACGGTAAGCTTAGAACATAGTGTCACACCCTTTAGAACTTGTGTGTGAATGTGAGCAAGTAGTGTACAAAATTTAAGAAATCTCAAAATATCAAGAATTGGAGAACATGTAAATCAAGGGGAACTCTTTTTATCTTGCTTATGGGGATGTAATTCGTTCAACCACTTTAGCAAACAGTTTTATCCAATCTTGGAAAGTTGAATATGCAAATTCCCTATGACCTAGCATTTTCATTTTTATTATGGGAAGTTTAGCATATGTGTACCTGGAGGCTTGTATAAGAATTAAGAACGCTCATAGTAGCATTGCCTGTAATAGCAAAACATGGGAATAGCCCAAATGCCGTGTTTCCCCAAAAATAAGACCTAGCCAGACCATCAGCTCTAATGAGTCTTTTGGAGCAAAAATTAATATAAGACCTGGTATCATATTGTGTTATTATTATGTTATGTTATATTATATTATATTATATTATATTATATTATATTATATTAGACCCGGTCTTATATTACAGCAAAATAAGACCTGGTATTATGTTATATTAAGTTACGTTATATTATATTGTATTATATTATATATATTATATAAGACCCGGTCTTATATTATAGTAAAATAAGACCTGGTCTTATATTAATTTTTGCTCCAAAAGACGCATTAGAGCTGACTGCCCGGCTCCGTCTTATTTTCAGAGAAACAGGGTACTCACCAATAAAGCATAAATTATGGAATACTCACACAACAGCATATCACACAGTAGTGAAAATGAGTGAAACATATTTCCATGCAGCAATAAGGAGGGATCTTAATAAACTTAATATTATTTAGGTATAAAACCAGGGTGGAAAGAGAAGAGCAAATAGACGACTCCGCATAGTGGTTACCTCCGAGAGGTGACAGCAGGATATCACAGCAGAGGTGTGCAGAGACAGATAGAAGTGATTGCTGCTGGTGTTTCAAGAGTCTTCATTATATTTTTAAAAATAATTAAAAAGCAGGTCATGTATGGTCAAATGATGTATCTGTGTCCATTAAAAAATTTAAAAGTCTGAAAATTAGGAATTAATTTCTTTGTAAGCAATGATTTCCCAAACTCCAAACTTCAGCGGAGTCAGCACCCCTGGAGGACTTGTTAGAACACCTGTTGCTGGCCCTCATCCTCAGCGGTTCTGATTGCGCAGGTCTGGGGTGGTACCAGGCATGTTTCACAAGTTCTCAGGTAACGCTGATGTTGCTGGGACCACACTTTGAGAGCCTCAGCTCTAAGCGAATCAGTCCTCTGTTACACTTTGCAAGCCATGCTTTCCTAATTTGATACCCTCCACTTGGCCCTTTTTTCTTAATGTATTGGAGTGACAATGGTTAGTAAAGCGATATAGGTTTCAGGTGTACAATTCTGTAACATGTCATCTATATATCACATTGTGTATTCTCCACCCAGAGTCAGTTCTCCTTCCATCACCATATATTTGATCCCCTTTTACCGTCTTCTACCGTCTCCCTCCCCCTTAACCCTCTGATAACCACTAAACTGTTCTCTGTGTCTATGAGTTTTTGTTTATTTGTTTGTCTTGTTCCTTTGTTGCTTTCAATTTTATATCCCATGTATGAGTGAAATCATATGGTTCTCTAATTCTTCTGTTTGACTTATTTCGCTTAGTGTAATAATCTCAAAATCCATCCATATTGTTGCAAATGGCATGATTTCATCTTATGGCAGAGAAGTATTCCATTGTGTATATGTACCACATCTTCTTTATCCAGTCATCTATCAAAGGACACTTTGGTTGTTTCCCATGTCTTGGCAACCATAAATAATGCTGCAATGAACATCAGAGTACATATATCTTGACGGATAAATGTTTTCAGATTTTGGGGGTATATACCCAGGAGAGGGATTGCTGGGCCATATGGTAATTCTATTCTTAATTTTTTGAGGAACCTCCACACTGCCTTCCATAGCAGCTGCACCAGTCTGCATTCCCACCGACAATGCATGAGGGTTCCTTTTTTGAATGCTTCAGAAATTTGACAGTTATCCTTTTAATATTCTTTATATTTGTTCAAGCTTTCCTTAGTGGGCATACGTGATTTTTCTACTTGAGAAAAAAAAAAGTGCACTTTTCTTTAAAATAAAGTAAAATAAAAGGTAATTATCAATATAAAAAACCAAAACAGAACAATTAAATAAAAACAAATTAGTTAATCAAGCTAGTAATACTGACATCGTGAGTAGTAGATTATATTAATACCCCAGAATGAATTAACTATACCAACTTTATAATTTATTTTGCTATGCTCTTTTGTTCTTCCATATGTGGATAACTGATGATTAATTGATAATCCTAAATTGCAAGATGATAAATTTAGCCAAGGGTATGTAAATTTATTTAATCTTGAGAAAGGAGGCATTCTTATCTGTAAATACTGACGGGTTGTTCATTGGAATTTATTTTATGATTATAGAATCACGGAATTAAAAACAGTGATTCATAGATTTTTTTAAATCCAGGCAGGACTTTAGAGATATCCTACTGCTGTTATTTTATGGACGAGGAGCCAGAGACCGAGCAACATTCAGTGACTTGTCCAAGATTGTTTGGTAAATGATTGAACTGAGACTAGTCTTCTGAATCCCATTGTTTTTCCCATGTTGCAATTCATTGAGTAATTACTACTTTTATCACATCGCCATTTAAAGTGTATGTGTGCTTCATTTCTCAGAGTTTCACTCCTATGGTGAAGAACATTTTTCACTGGAAAGGTGATATAGATCTTTCAGGATTGGTTTTGATTAAAGCCATCATTGCGGTTCTCTCCACTAAGAGAATTGTGATGGATTTCCTACCTATTTCTCAGTAACTGTTTTCTATACGCCCGAACCATATTTTATAATCGGAGACAAATGAATTAGAGCGAATACTGAACTAGTGAATAATTCATGTCAAGCGCTGTGAACTGCTGACAGCATCGCCAAAATGTAAAAATATATTGTTGGGCTTTTCCCTAGCTGTAAAGTTATGCTTATGTGCCACTGGGTTCTTTCACTCAGTTTCCATAGGACCTAAAATTCCACTGTAAAAGATTTATTCACAGAATGAAAAGCTTTAGAGCTGGAATGCAGTATGATAATTTGGTGTTCTTTGAGTCTCTTTCTCCTGATAGTGGCCTTTTAAAATTAAAATACACCTAAGAGGATTAACCCAGTAAACTAATTCATTGTAATAGTTTAGTGACTTATCAGATTGTACTTCTTCTTATCCAAAAGTACCAAGACCTGAGAAAGATCATGAAAGAATAATGTTAGGAGGCAGGGCAGGTAACATTTCGTGAAGGTTCTTAAAATAAGAAAACGGGAGATTGGGGAGATAAAGGTGTTCCTGAAAGCAAGCTGCAAACTCAGGGCTTTGTAGGGACCAGTCCTGCATAGTGACCCATATGGACCATTACCATTGCTGGCGGTCACATAGGACGTGACTGTGGGACTCATTAGGGGCAGAAAGCTGTGCCACTATAAAAAGTACTCTTTACTCAATAAGAAAAGTACTCTTTACTTTGAGTAAAGAATACTTTTCTGCCTGAAATTCTTGGAAATGTAAAGGAAAGTGAACAGTTGGGCAACAGGAGACAGTTTTTTCTGAAATGAACCTCTTTTTCAACAGAGATGTTCGTTCAGTTCTTCGCCCTTAGCCCGGATGGTGTGAGTGACGACAGTGGACGCTGCAGAAGCCGTGACTGCGATTGCAGTGACACATCTGTATTCCTCCTCCTTTTGGCCCTCGCGATACTAATTCTGTAGAACATGACTTGCCGTACTAGTTAGCGGGGTGTCCCAGGAAACCGTGGTTCGCCTCTGATGTCTTAGACAATTACTGTGCACATAGTAAGCAAGCTTTCCTTTTCATTCCATTATCTCTCCATAGTTTCAGGATTCCTGTTTTCCAGTCTTCTGATCCTTGCCTGCTTCCCATGGGAATGCTTCCTGGCTCAGCTACCCACAGGCATTCGTTAAACTCTGTCATAATTCAGTGTATCTTCACTTCATCAGGAGCAGAGTTACCAGGACACTAGTGCTCCTGAAAAAGGACTTACAGACTATTGCTCCCTCTGCTAAACTGAGACAGATGGCCATGTGAAGTTTTTCTTGCCAAAGATTGCCTGCTCAGAGGATATTTTATTTCATCTAGGGCTGTGTGAGAGTTTAATTTCCTATGTCCTGCATTTCACATCCTTTGTTACCATCGGTATCTGCAAACATCTAGTCTTTGGTGTAGTTACAGAATGATGAAATAGCCCAAAGAAAGTGGAAGCAAAAAGAAGCACCATGGTTGTGAGCACAAATATCTATTTGTAGAGCTATTCTGGCAGGAAGCTTTATGAAAGTAGATTTGAAAATGTGTATAGACCACAGCGGAGCTATGCTTCTGCCCAACCACTGAAATTCAGACTAATGAAAAAGATCTGTGAATTTCTGGTTCATTAGGCAATATTTTCTCATCATTGCATCTAGTTTCCTTAGTTACCTCTTCCTGTGGCCGAGATCTTTTCAGAATCATTCCTGATCTTCAATTTTCCATTTTGTGCTGTTGGCCAAGTGGTAGAGGATGAGATTCCTCGGCCTCATGTGCGTGTAATTTCCTAATGATAATGATGCCTTATAACTGTTAAGTTCTGTACGGCTCATGCAACGCTTTCCTACCCCATTTTCTAAATTCATGATCTTACTTTTGGCCTTCATGGCTACCTGATGTTATCTTCATTTTACAAATGAAACATCTGAGCAGAGAGAAGTCACATAACTAGCAAGTAGTACAGTTAGAATAACTACAAATAATTATGAGGCAAAATATATGTTTTGGTGATGCTTACGATTCCTTAATTACTTTTTTTTTAAAAAAATTGTTGAGTCTATGATTTATGGAAGGAGATAGCTGGTGGGTATAAAATTGACCAGAAAAGGCCTTGAGGAAGAAATGGTTTGTCTAGAGTGGATACCAACAAGTGGAATTGCTGTGATATATTTGCAGTTATAATAAATGCTGCCAAAATGCCTCCAAAGTGGCTATATCATAATGAACCTACTTATCCAGTAGCGTGAACGTATCTGTTCTTTAGAACCTCTCAGTGTTTGCTAAGCTGGTGGGGAAAGAATGGAATCTTGTCTTGATCCGTATTCTCTGACTACAGGTGAAGCAGAGTGTCTTTTCATGTGGTTATTAGCCACTTCGATTTGCCCTTCTGGACATTTCCTGAGAATATCCTGGACACATTCCTCCTGCATTTTCTATTGGGTTGTCTTTGTTTTCTTCTATTAGTTCATGTCATACTTTATGTATTCTAGATAGTAATCCTTTGTCAACTATATATGTTGTAGGCTCTTCAAATCTATCATTTGTACTTATGTGATGAAAAAGAAAAAAGAGAAAATGAGGTTATCTGTGAAAAAGAAGTACTTAAGATGTTGCTTTAATGTGAATGTTACAGAATGTTTCTTTTCTTTTGAAAAGAAAGTAGAATTTGAAATTGTGAAGAATGTGCAGGGATTAGAAAAGAGTAAGGAAAGCAGTGTAAAAAAAAGACACACTGCCAAGTAAGAAAGTTCTTGGTACATTCCAGAACTATTGAGAAGATAGTTCAGAGAAGATAGGCAGAATTAGAGAATTCCCACTGGATTATAATGGGGATGAAATTGGATAAATAGGTTTCCTTCAAGTCGAGGGCCTTGAATGCCAGAGTGAGAGATTTGGAATTTATCTGGGGAGATTTTTTTTCAACTGAAGCATGATATCCAATTAATACTTTGGAAATATTAACCTGACTGCAGTGTGGAAAGTGACTTGAGGACTGGATGTTAAAGGTCTCCATGGTTGCTGAAGCTGAACCAAGTTGGCAGAGTAGTAAATGGAAAGGAAGGGAATAATTAAAGAGATGTTTTAAAGCAAAAATGCCAGGTTTTGGTGACTGGTGGGTTGGACTTCCTGAAGATTGTAAGTAGCTGAGAAAACCACGATGTCTTAGGCTACTTGGAAGGGAAAACGGAGCCTTGGTGGGAAATGATATCAGATCCTGAAAATCTTCCAAAGAGAATGAGGACAGAGAAAGCTGAGTAGAATGCGTGACTTTGAGATCAGAGTCTTAGGTGAATACAAGGATGGAACACAGGAGCAAGATGTTAAAATTTTAGCAGTGAATAGAAACTCAATAAATGGATGAGGACATGAAGGGCGAGTTTAGGCCTCATTTCTTTTCAAGTGAGAAGAGAAGCCAATATAGATAGAAAGAAAGGGCTGTTTCTCTCTATTATCAGGGTATTGGATTTTCTTGACCACTCATTTGCTACAGATGCCATTTCCCAGGCTGTTGCCCCAGATTGGAGGATGGGATAAAGCTCACTGCATGTTACCTCCCCAGGGTGACCCTGGATTCAGAGGTCCTGCCTGTGGGAAGCACCTGAGTTTCCAACAGCCTGGGAAATAGCATCTGTAACCAAGAGAAAGGACACTGCCAAGGAGACAGCTATGATCCTCTCTGAAATTTCTTTTCTTGCCAGTTAAATGAGTCACACCTAAATGCAAATGCAACTGACCACACTCCAAAACCATGCCTTTAAAACAATCAATTTTAAGCGATGCAAATATTAACCTCGATATGAAAAGCTGTTTCAAGATTTAGCGGGCATATTATACTGCTCTATGTATGCTATTATTCTATTTAACACTGATCTTTCTTTCTTCAAAATGTTTCTAACAACATTTTCCTTAAACATAGTCATGGTATATAGGCAACGAGATAAAAGAAATCTGTGGATTAGAGCTGTGCAGCAATCTGACTCACCTTAGTTTGGCCAAAAACAAGATCACAACGATTCACAGCTTAGGCATGTTACCAATCAAAATTCTCTGTCTGGTAAGTCTACCAAAAAATGTTCTTCTTTAGAAGTGCTGGTTAATATTTTAGTAGATGTATGAATTATAATTAGGAATCTTCTGTTTTACAGAGAGATAATTCCTTAACGAAATGTTATTGTCTTCAGTTTTGTTTGTTCCTTTCCCTATCGGGGGTGTGTGTGTGTGTGTGTGTGTGTGTGTGTGTGTGTGTGTCTGTGTGTGTGTGTCTGTGTGTGTGTGTGTGAAAGAGAGAGAGAGAGAGTTCTAATTTGTTATCCAAATTCTTTTTTTTTAAATTAACTTTTTACAATTGGAAAGGTATACTTTTAACAATTATTTAAAAATAGATTTTATAACGTCTTATTGGTGAAATAACATTTACACATATTTAGCATTCTATTTATTGATATTAACACCTTTGCTTTCATATGAACCATAATATGTTCTCTGGGCACTGCATTTTGGCAGCCCTTTCGTATTAATATATGC
Organism: Rhinolophus sinicus; assembly: GCF_036562045.2. Lineage (NCBI taxonomy): Eukaryota > Metazoa > Chordata > Mammalia > Chiroptera > Rhinolophidae > Rhinolophus > Rhinolophus sinicus. Next base: position 63,293,350 of record NC_133760.1, on the reverse strand, counting down.
TCGTCTCCAATTCTAGCAAACCAGAATTAGTGCTGAGAATAAAGGAACAGTTACCACCAGAGAGTTTAAACTTGTTTATTATTTCCCATAGAGAGCACTCTTCTTAAACTGTGTGACATGCTGTGTGACTGTGATTCAAGGAAAATGCAGATAATTTACCAAAAAAGCAGGATCATAATAGTCCCACATACATAGTATTTTTGAAATAACAGCATCGCTCATCAATTCGAGGGCTGATAATGTAGTTTGTGGATTACCCAGGCTTCTTTCCTCTTCCTGTCCTCTTCTTAACCTTGCACGGCTTTGCTGTTCTTATTAGATCTGCCACAAGGTGGACAGGGAGCATTTCAAGCCAGGAGGCTGGTAGCTGATTATTCACCTGTGTGAACTGTCCCAGAGGAGAGCACTACACTGTTGTTTGAAGTGACATCTTGGGTTGTCTGCAGAATTTTAACACATACAATATACTATTCCTGCCTTATTTAATCACAGATAGCTGAAGGTTCGCTATGTGTTAATTTTTTCCCTCGCAGCTTGGAGCTGGAAGTGCTTTTTTTTTTAAGACCCTTCATTTCTTGCAGTGACTTCGGTGGGGGTCAAGGATTGGTTTCCAGGACTGGGATGGAAATGAGGCATGGAAAGGTTTCATAATTTCCCTGAGGTTTCCTGCTTTCTGCTCACTAAGGCCATGTTAGCAAAGCATAAATGAAAATGAATTTTATAAGTTGGAGTGAATTTTATAAGTTGGAATTTTATAAGTTGAATTTTATAAGTTTTCATTTTAACATTTGAAAGTGATAAAACCACATTTTAAAATGATGATAATTTGGAGGCTTATGGGCAGTATGTACTATTCCGTTTGTAACTTGTTAGAATCTTGTCCTTTTCTTTACCTATTTTTTCTCGGTCAGCATCCCTATTAATTTTAAGTGGAGCACGGCCTGTGGAAAGGAGTATGGGGCTATGCTTAAGGGAACGAGAATTGAATTCATTATTAAGAAAAACAACACAGCACTGTCACCCCAAGAGTTCGTTTCAATAACTGAATAAATCATCCATGTTGACAGATTCATGTATCAAGTAGCTTTTAGAAAAAGCATAAAAGACTTATTTTTTTTTCTACAAATAGGTTAGGTGGATTGTTCTTAATCCCTTCCCCTACCACGTGAGCTGAACTAGAAAATACAGAATGTGCCATCATTCATTGTCCTTAAAATTTTTGAGACTAGAAGGGTTTTCTTTTCCATGTTAATAAAATATAATAAGTAAAGTGATACACGTTTGTTTTAATAGTTTTTTATGGTTTTCTTTTTTTTTTTCAATTGTTTTTAATTTATTTTTTAAATTTATTGGGGTGACAATTGTTAGTAAAATTACATAGATTTCAGGTGTACAATTCTGTATTACATCATCTATAAATCCCATTGTGTGTTCACCACCCAGAGTCATGGTTTTCTTTTTTTAATTTGTGGAATCAGAAAACCAGTTGCTTTAGTCTTGAAAATAATTCATTTTACAATTTAGAGGGGAAAAAAACAATTCACTGTGCACACTAATAGTTAATTGTCTACTATCAACTTTTATGATTAAGGGGAAAATGTCATTCACTTTTGGGCTATTGTGGCCACCACCTCCCTTGGCAAGTAAGGACAATGCATTTCAAATTTTAGAATTTATTTTGTCTTGATAAGAACAATTTGTCATTTTTGCCCTCCCAAATTGGGAGATGAAGACTATTTCTCATTTCCTTTATTTAATAAAGTGTCTTCTCTCTAAAGGGAGTCTGTCATGACTCCCCTACCAGTGATGACAAAACAAGAAAGAACACTGTTCATGGAGAAACTGATGTCTGCTTTGAGGGGCGATATATCAGTTTCTCAGAACTGGATAAAGGGTTGGACTAGATGACTTTCAACTCAAAGTCTGTGATTCTGAATATTTCTCGATTCTGCTTTTTTTTTTTATGAGCACAGGGCATCTAATTTAACTTTTCTATGCCTCACTCTACTCTTATGCATCTACCACCTTGAAAGCCATCAGAGACACTGGAAAGAATTATTACAGACTATCTTCCACAACTTCAACACTTCAAAGTTCTTTGGGAAGAAGTATATTGTGTATAAATTTGATGTGTGGGCACATTTTAAATAGGGTATCGAGGTCTTATTTCAATAAGTTAAATTAATGTGGATATTATGTTAAGTTCAGTGTCATTTTTTCTTTTCTATTACACTTTTTAGAACTTTTCTGCACTCTGAATAGTATGAAATTTGACTCAACTTAGGTAAATGGGGTTATGACTATTTTTTCCTTCTTCTTATGGAATTTCTCAAACATAAAGAAAGTGGTTTAATGAGCCCCCATGTACTATCACCCAGCTTTATAGATTACCAACATTCTATTAATATCTTTTAAACAGCCGTAAATTATACTAATGAATGCAAGCCTTGCTCATTATTGAAGTAAAATCGTATGAAAAATAGGATGAAAATGAGTTCTTGCCATGCAATGTACCAGGAAATATATTTCAGATGGAAGAGACTACTACCATTTAATATTTTAGTTCTCAAGTGCTTATTGTAAATTTTAAAAGTTTAAAGATGGGCATAACATAGCATTAAATGAAACCTCAAAATTCTCTTTATTATGATTCACAACTTAAACGACAAGTTCAATTTGCTGTGATGTATTCTTATACCTCAAGGTTAAGGAACCCATGGGACTATGAATATGTTGGAAAATGTACAAGAGAATGCAAATTATTGTTATCACCATAATTTGTTGTTATGGGTACGTAGGGGTTGGGAAAGAGGACAACATTTGAGTCTTGAAACTTTCTTTGTTTTATGCTCATTGTCTGAGAAGATGCTTGTGTGCCAATTATTAAAGAACTTCATTTGGTTACCTATTGTTGCGTAACAAGCCACCCCAAATGTAGTGGCATGGAGAAATTTTATTGGCTGGTGCTGGCAGATTGGTGGCCGCTGTGCTCAGCTGGGATGCTGGAATGGCTGGGTTTTTCTTCTCTATTTAGTCTCAGGGAGTCTTTCCAGGTAGTCTCTCCTTCCCCATGTGACCTCCCCTGAATTCTCTCCAGTAGAGTAACTAGAGTTCTTATATTGCAGCTCAGGGTTCCAAGACACAAAAGGAGAAGCTGTCAGGCCTTCTTAATTCTTAGACTTGGAACTGACACATTTCTGCCATATGCTTTGCGTTAAGGCAAGTCAGAGGTCCAGCTCGTTGCATGATGAGGGAACTGCACGAGAGCATGAATAATTGGGGGGGGGGGGGGGTGTATCAGACAACTATAGCCCTCATGATACAAAGCGATTATAGTTAGAATGTTTCTGAAAACAGAGTGTATGTGGGAAATTATAATATTCACATGGTTCATTTTGATGCTGATGAAAGAACTGCATTACATTTTATTTTGAAAGATAAACATGGAGTTATGCTGTCATTCGGCTTCAGGTTATGGAATATGAAAAGCTTATACTACGTAACTTTTGTCTATCCTACTGATTTGAATGTTTATCTTGCTTTAACAATAGTGAAAATATTCTGAGTCTTCCAGCTGAAAAATGAGGATTTCTTTCTGGGGTGTTTGTGTTTAGGGAGGGAAATGATGGACATGGGGGGCAGGACAGACATGAATGGCTTACTGATTTTAAGAGATTCGGGGCAGTGTCCAGAATGAACCCTTGTTATTACTTCTTCCTACTAGAGACATTGAGTGTGTGTTATCAATTTTAGAGCCATAACCAGATTGAGAGGATCACAGGTTTGGATGACCTGAAAGCTCTGCAGATGGTCGATCTGTCCCATAATCAGATCAGTAGCTTCCAAGGCTTGGAGAATCATGACTTCTTGGAAGAAATCAACCTAGAGGACAATGAGGTAATGTCATACTTTATATGTCTTGGTTTCAATGTCTACGTTAAGAGGACATATTAGGTAGGACCCATTCTTGGTTTCGCAAGGGCTGTCACATCAAATGCCAGCTTAGAAATCTCATACTCCTACAGCAATAGCTGAAGAAGGACTATTTTTTTTAAAATACTTACAATTCTTAGTTTTCAAAAATTTGATGATTCCTAAATACATTGTTTTAAAAGTTTGAACTGCAACCAAGTGCACGTGACTTTCTGAAGTAAATATGTTCCTATGAAATTTTGTGAAGACAGATAGCATTAGGAATATCTGAAATGTCAGTGCAGGGAAATTGCAGACCTGAGAATAACTTTGGGCTGGTATTGCCCATGCCTACCAATTGCAGAGAAGACGCACAGGAAATGAATTCTTACATCCCAGTGGGAACAACAGTGTATGTTACCAATCGCTGTGAGTTGGGGATTGGACTTACTCAAATTTCCATATGTACATATATTCCTTCACAAAGTATATAAATTGGCTTTCACTCTTAACTACCCTTTTTTATTAAATTTATTGGGGTGACATTGTTAGTAATATTATATAGGTTTCAAGTATACAATTCTATAATGCATCATCTGTATGTTGCATTGTGTGCTCACCTCCCAAAGTCAGTTCTCCTTCCATCACCATATATTTGTTTGACCCCCTTTACCCTCGTCTACCACCCCCACTTACCCTTTATTTTTAATAAAGCATTTGTACTCCTAATCACAGCATATTAAGTCGGTACCTATAGGTGACTTCTTCTGCAATAAGATCTATATTGTGATGTTTTTCATATTGAGTACTTTATCACATTTTTGGAAAAGATTTCATAAGGAACTTGAATGCTTATTTCTTCTTGAAAATCAAATGTTTGGCTGACTCTGAAGGAGACATTGATCCTAATTAGGTGAAATGTGATGCTGGGGAGACATTTCTCTGTTCAGCTGTGATGGTGCTTCTCAGTTGTGTCTGATGACTCTCCAGTGAACTTCTATCATCTGTTAGGTTTCTCAAATTCAAGGAACGGCCGTCTTTAGGTCTGGGAAGAAGTGGGTATTTAATCGCAGACGAAACTGTTTGTCCTCATTTTCATTTGATTTGTATGTTAAGTTGTTTTGTCAGCTTCTAAAGTTGATTCTAATGGACAACTTTTGTTCACTGCGCCATCTGTCTTACCAAGTCAGCATAACCTCTCTTACATGTGGTTTTCCTGTCCTTTTCATGAAATTGCCATTAACATGATTCTCATGTGTATAAAGGAGTGTTGGAAAGGTGGAAAGCACTCATTAAATCCTAACTCAGGATTCAGGAAAAGCAGTAATGGTAACACTAACAGTTATAGTCATAAAATAATTGTGATATTCATTTAATACTTGTGCACAAGGCACTGTGCTATATCTCACTTTACATATATCTCAGCTAATCCTCATTATAACCCTGTTATCATCACTGTTTACAGATGGAGAAACTGGGGCATAAAGAGGTTAAGCAACTTGCCCAAAGCTCTTTATCAAGCAAATAGCAGAGCCAGGCTTCAAGTACAGAGTCCTTTGCCTCCAGTGTCAATGGTCATAACCCCCGCAGGATAGATAATACAGTAGATGAGATGCCAGGGGCCCTCCCCTTCAGAAAAGAGTATGACGTAACGTTCTAGAAGAGAGCTTTCTGAGAAAAATACACTGCGAAGTATAAATGTGAGCCACATAGGCAATTTTAAATGTTCTAGTAGCCGCAATAAAGTAAAAAGAAACTGGTGAAATTAACTTTAATGATATACTTTATGTAGCCCAGTACATCCAAAATATTACCATTTCAATATGTAATCTACATTAAAAAAATATCGATGAGATATTTTATATTCTGTTGCTTCGTACTAAGGTTCTGACACCTGGTGTGTATTTTAACACTGACAGTGCATTTCTATTCACCTTACCCACATTCCAAGTGCTATGTAGCCACGTGTGGCTGTTAATGACCACACTGGATAGCGCTTGCTGGTCTAGAAAGACTTCACGCCTACTATGTTGTTCTCTTCCATTTCAAAAGACTTTTCAAATTACATTTGAATAAGTTTAAGGAACAAAGGGATATCATTAAGTAAAGAAAGGAGTTTATAATTTTCAAATATTAAAGAGACCCCATTAAAAAAAATGGCCACATGTCCCCAGGGGGGGTCTTTGGCAACGATTAGGTTTGTAACAATAACATAATTCCCTGGCTCCCCAGTGGGCAGGTCGGGGAGCAAACAACAGTACTTTGAAATATTCTTTGAGCCATCCAAATATTTCCTCAGAGGTTTCTCCAGTACCATGGAGAATGCCGTGTATCAGGGATGGAAAATTTCTCTTGTAAAAGAAACATAACATAGCTGTTGCTTCTCAAATGATTAATTTAATGTCAAGAATGTTATTTTATTGGAAGCACTTTCATCGGTATCATTTATTTGGTTTTAGCGGTTGAAACATCACTGTATTTTCACGTGATCATTTAAACATCTCTCTTTTAAGTTCCTTTGCAAATGTTTGTCATCAACTGGGGATTTGGGGGCCGTTTGTCACTTTCTACGCTACCGTCCTTGTTAGCTTTGATGTTTCTAACACTTAAAACGTATCCCCAAAATGTTAACTCTATTGTAACCTCGTTCCTTTCTTCTAGAAGTAAGATATTGGTCTGGGAGTTACTTAGACAATGCCGTTTTACTTTTCTGAGCCTCAGTGTCATTTTTTCACAAATCTGTCTATCTACCTGAAGGAAAAGCATCCACAGGCCCTGTTAGGTCTGGATGGTGAGGCTTAGAGAACATGGCCAAGAAGAAAATGGCAAAAAAGGAGTCAACTAAACTGCTCTCTCTACGAAGTTGGAGTTGACAGCTTCCGGAGGGTGGGGAGTGGCCAGCAGAAGCAGAGTAGGTTCTAGAAGAGGAGCAGACTGGACTCTGGGGTCCGCTGTGCTGGTGTGACATTCTTAGCAGCAGAAGGCTGAAGTTCCTTTAAGAATATAGCCTTTCTGGCACTATTTCATTCTAGGTTATTTGAGGTGCTCCATCCCAACACCTTCTATAATTTTCTGTGGCACATACAGCCTTGGGTCTTGGCATTTGAGGGGAGAAGACATGAGGGTGGGTCTGCTGTGAGGCAAGGTGTACAAGAGAGGGAGAACATATGTACCGGTCGCACATTCAGCAGACGTGGTGGGAACTGGAAGCCAGGCTACTCTACATTGGCTGCCCTCTGCCCTTACCAGCCTCTTCCTACCTTTGCAAGGACTGGAAGGAAGCTGGATCCCGCTCAGTTGACTGTCGAAAGATCAGTGATCCCAGCTGACAAATTAGTGGTAATATAATGTTATGGATTCCATGGTCACTTAGTTCATGTTTGTGACGTTTCTAGATGTTTCCATCTCATTCACCATAGATGTCACCATCTTCTAAATTGGGTGCACAGTGTTCCTATTATGGGATGGTACCATGACTCATTTTATCGCATAATGATGGAGTTTTTAGGAATTTAGGGCATTTTTAGCTTTTACTAAAAACATTAAACTGAGCATGGTCGTATCTAATTCTTGCCTGTCTGATGATCTCTTCAGTATAAGCTTCTTGAAGTGGGATAGCGGGTTCATGGCTTATGCACATATGAGACATAGGATTGCCCTTTAGAAAAAATTTCCACTCCCATCAGCACTGTCTGTGAGTGAACGTGGCCAAGACTTGTTGGTGAGACATGTTGACGGCAGGAAAACATCTCCTAACATTGGCATTAGATCCACGCCCAAGAGCTATATGCTAGAGGGAAACCAGCCTGTTGTTTGAAAGTCTGACTGAGCAGTGTGGACCAAGTTCACTTTTCCACTTTCCTGAATAATGCAATATAAAAAAATTGATCCTTTTATCTTGTAGAAGATCAAAATGGCAGTCCAATGAGCAGCCTAGTTAGTCAGCTTATGGAAAAAGCTGTGCATAATAGCACAACGTTACTATAACCAGATGAAGGTGTGCAGGTTGTATATTGTATCTTGAAATTTGCCTTTGGTATTATAGCTTTGAAAATGGCATCCTTTAAACGTGGCACATATGTTCTTCCCCTGATTGAGCTTTGGGAATAGTTTGCATTTTCGCTGCATTTTGTGATTTGATCAATCAGGAATTATCAGTGACGGCTGCTGGAGTGCTTTGACAGTGCCTGCAGAAATGACTTGGGGAGAAATTGAAATGAAAAGTGATTATTAGTTGTTTGCAAAAGTTCAATATCTGTGTTTGAAATAAAATTATCATTATGTCAATTACAGGAAATGTAAATAAAAGTGTTTGTCTTTGGTTTAGTGGAAAATTCAGGCATGTAGCGACCTAAGCTCTAGCCTTAGTCAAATTAAGGGACCTTTTTTCCCCCTTACTTTTAAAAGTTGTGAAACATAACCTACACAAAGAGAGTATACAACATAAATGTAAACTTTGACAATGTTTTTAAGGTGAACACCCACATCAAGAAATGTCATACAATATCCTGTTTTCGTCTTTCCTTGAAATAATAATCTTATTGAAAAATGGTAGAGCTACAGGTGTGCGTGCAATAAGAAGGCTTCATCGATCACAAATAACTAGGCCAGTAAGCAGTGCGAGGGCGAGAGATTGGAGAACTGGAGGGCTGGAAGGGGTGGGGGAGGGTGTGGAGAACCGATAGCCACTGCATGCATTTGTTGTACTGATTCGACGTTCCATTTTATTACTGCCTTAAAATAAACATGGCTGAGATGAGGAGCACCTCCCTGATCTCTAGCCAGAAAGGAAAAAAGGAAACATGCCTGTGTGTGTTCACATTCGTGAAGGGACATGCAATGAGCCCCTGGTTCTGTGTAGCTTTGTGGAATTCACATGAAGAAGCTGGATATTCAACAGAGCAAATTTAAAATAAGTTGAATATACAGGCTCCAAAGTAGCTCCTCAAATATTATGCTGTCTATTATCTTTGGGCAGTCTATTGATAGAATTTTGTTTCTTTGATTAAACAGATTTCTGAGCTGGGTGAAATAGAATACCTTGAAAATCTACATCTCCTTCGAGTTCTCAATCTTCTAAGAAATCCAGTTCAGGTAGGAGATCATTTATATCAGCGGAGAACTCCAGGTAAAAGACCATTTATATGAGGGAGGGGGATGAAGGCTTTCTTGGAACTCTTCTTCAAGAAGTACTTTTGATAAAGAAATCGGGGTCATGAATACAGTGTGCTTATCTTCCTTGTCTATGTCTTAGGGAACAAGTAGAAGGGTTAAGCGAGGTAGCACCCTATGCACCGTTGTTGATGAACATAAAGCCTGAAATTTTCTATTCTGTGGGCTCATTGGTGACTCATCCAGGTGGTAATAAAGATCCCAGTTACTGAGCTTGGGGAGCAGTGTCCTTTTACCTTAGAGAAGGCACCCTGCTGGAGATGTGGCCAGAGTTCGGTTCCCGTTTTATAACGGGAAAGAAATCCAAGATTAGATACTAAAGTGAGTTGTCTGGGGATAGCTGTGAAATCAGTGGTGTTGTAAACTGATTATAGAAAAAATACTATTTCCCACGGGCTCTTCACCTCTGGGATTCAAAGACCCATGACTTTTTCAGGCCCTCTCTTTGTTTCCATTGATAGATCCTTTCTCCTGGCTGTTGTCCCTCCTTCTTTGTCCATTTGTCTTTTCTACCTACTTTTCTTTCATTCCACTTTTCTACCTACACTCTTCACTTACCTTTCTATAGTCTCTTGAATTTGTATCTCCGAGTACCTTTCTTTTTGTGTGTATCTTGATGAACGAGTCCAGCGGGCAAAATAATAATAAAATAAAAAGTGAAACATAAGATTTACACCTAAAAACAATCCTTGGTATGGGGATGGTGGCAGACAATTTAAAAACATCTCTGGGAAAGAAAGCAGCAGGGCTTACGGTGGCCATCACCCCCTAGTTTCAGATGCAGGAAGAGTGTTTGTGCGTCTGCATCAGTGACCAGCACAAACCCCTTCACATGTTAGCTCATTTATATACACAAACTCCCCCTCCCATTTACACAAAAAAAGATACCTCTGTATATTCATTTCATGTATATGCTCATCTATAAAAAAAGTATCGTCCACTGATATCTTTCCCTTCAAAGAGATGTAACTTCTAGTACAAAAAAAAACACCTTTCATTATGTTTTTAAAAGGCAGATAGATAATTCTAACACAGCACATGGTAGGGAGTAACAAGGAATTTATTCCATGAATGAATACCACTTTGTTATTGTAAAACAAATGTGTAATAAATTATCCAAATTAATACAAAAGAATACAAAGTCATGATGAGTAATAATAAAGCAATAATATAAATCATGTGTCACTGATTGCAGTAATGAAACTTGGGAATTAGAAGGTAGGGTTTGAGTCACTGGCCATCCAACCTTAGATGAAATGCTTTACCTCACTGAGGCTTAGCTGTTTTTCTGTTTAGACAGGAAAATCATCTTATCTGTCCTACTTATCTCAAAGCGAGATTAGCAAGATCCCACATTTGAAGAACTTTATCAGTTACAAGTCACAGTATGCTTTTGAGTTATTAATATAATGGGGATGGTAAACATGAAAACCTAGAGACCTGTCGGGAGTGGGGGAGGGGTGGAGGTGTGAGTGACCGGTTAGGTGGTAGGTGACAGACCTGTGCCATGGCAGTCGGATGCCCATGCCTATTAATTTGGGGAAAGGAAGGCAATTGAATAATCCTCTTGATATTTTGAATAGGAAAAATCTGAATATTGGTTGTTCGTGATTTTTATGCTACCGCAATTAACAGAATTAGATCAGAAGAAGATTAAAGTGGAAGAAAAGGTATGTAATCATATCACATCATATGTTTACGAGTTAATAAGCTGAAAATCTTACGCTGCCTGCTGCAGGGCCAATATACTCAATAAATGATCCACATCATTAATTTACAACATGTGAATTAATTATTTAGGGAGGGTTTCCTTGTCCCAGGATCTGGGTAACCCCCTGCAGAGTGGAGCATCAGCCCAAATGCAGCGGAAGCCCTGCTGGGTGCAGTGAGAAGAGGGGCAGAGGGAAACAGCAGCAGCGTTGCGGCACACTGTTCATTTAGATAACTGTCATATTTGGAGGGGATGTGGTTCTTCCTGTGTCACTCGAAAAATTCATTTAACAATGAAATGCATTGTAATGTCTGTCGTTCTGCCATATACTCACATGGTACTACTCCAATGTATCAGTACACTGATCTTCTCTATCCTTAATTCTGTGCTTTAAGATAATGATTCTTCTGGACACGCAGTTCCAGAGTAGCCAGACCCCGAATGCTAGCATCACCTGCCTCCCCTCCACCATAGCTTTGCCAGCTAGCTGCTTTGTCTTGCTTTGGTGACTGGTGACAGCTGACATCTCCACAAATGAGGGATTTGTTACACTGGCCGCAAGTTTGAAATGGGAATGAAATCAGGTCTAAATCTGCAGAGAGGCAGATATTCTGTTTCATAAATGTATTTCTGAAATCTTAGTTAAAAATAGTTACACATGCCAGTCTGTTATTATTCTCACACTCAAAGACACTTAATAGATTTCTCTCTCCCTTCAATGTTTGGCGAAGGGAATAAAATTTAAAACTGTGTATTAAGTAAAGGTGTAGTAGACCAGGCTGATGTACTTAGAGAGATGACAAAGACAGGTAGGTAGAATAATGTGCGTTACAAAGAAAAGGCCTGTATCTTTGAACAGAAAAAGTAACATTAAAAAAGGAGGAGGTTTGGGTAAAATTTGAGGTAATCAGAATAGCTCTTGGTGAGATGACATGAGAAGAAAATGCTGCCGTGTCACCTACCTGGGATCCTTCTTATACTAAAAGTTGCAGTGTTTACTGTATTAGAAGTAATCATGGACTTTGGAGGTTTTGTGTTATTGTTTTTGCTTTTTCCCTCCCAAACCAGGAAGCATAAAGAGGGAGGGGACCAATGGACTCCCACTCAATTTTAAAATAATTATCATCACGTAGTTTTTAGGACAGGCAGGAAGACAGAACACAAAGGTTCATGAGCATGCTTTAAATTATTTTCTCTACCGGGTTGCATGTCTAGAGCGTTTCGTTAAAGAAAATCTAAGCCTTGTCATCTTTATAGAAGTGAAATCTCTTTCCTTGTTGCATTTCTAATTCTGGAAAAGGTTGCCGCAGTGAATAGATACAACCCTCCCCCGGAAGTGGTCGCAGCCCAAGATCACATGACTCATGTCGTCAACAGCCTCTTGCAACCACAGAGGATCTTTGACAGGTATTCTCTAGGGGGTTGGCACAGGACCACCTCCTCATTTCCCCTCGCCCTCTGTTTTGTGACCCATTCCTTTCTCACCTCCTCTGAGGGAAGGGGACCAGGTCTTTATTTGCTAGGCTGTGTTGTCTCAGTTGCTGCGTCTCATCATCACAGGCTTGAATAGGGGCTCTCTGGGTGTTTTCCCAAGTGTAGTGATGAGTGGATTCATCCTCCCTCTTTCATCTGGCCCCTGAGTGGTGGCTAGCCCTTGCCACTGGGCAGTGAAATAATACTGAAAAAAAGTTTGCCAATCAATGTACCATAGGACAGAACCACAGACAGTTGTAAATGTTTCCTTTGCTGTGAGTGAATGCTCGCTACCCCTGCCGGAGCATAGCCCATCAATGCAGATTATTAGAGAGTCCCTGGAAGGAAGCCCAGCCAGCCCGAGGGAGACCTGAAAGAGTCTGTCTACTGATTGCATTGAGTTGCCATCAACTCTGCAGGGAGTAGTCGCTCAGTTTGGTTGAACACATGAAGAGTCTCTCACCTCTAAGTTCAAAGACAGATTTACCACGGCTTCTCCTTCTCGTTTTAAACAATCTGTCGGAACAGATGGCCATTTCTACTATAAGTATAATGCAGAAATTCTATGCGTACCCAAAGGCATTTGAAAAAGACGTGTAAGAGGTCCTGGTTATAAATGGCTTCTCCTCTTCATGTTCGCTCCTGTGTTTCACATGGTCGGTTTCCCACAGAGAGTACAATGGTTTACTTTGCATCGAGGACATGTTTTTTTATGTGTGATATAATAATGTAGACATTGGCAGTTTTATATATTTATGGCAGCCCTCTAGGTGAAATGATTTATCATTTATTTGCATACATCTGGAAAAGCATATTTGGTTTTTTTAAAAAAGGGCATTTATGTCCTCACTGTATTTCTTTGCTAGTTTATGAAGCTTGCCTGGTGTTTCATGCTTTAGGGTACATTTATGTAAAAATATATATCAAAGAAATTTACAGCAGTGTCTGATAAACACAGTATCTTGTGGTCATTCCTGGCTTTCGAGTAGATACGAGCCAATGGCCAAGCAGCCCGAATGCCCCCAGATAGAGCGGTTCCCACTGGGAGAGACTCCCCACGGCAGGAGCAAGGCCTGTCATTGCCCTGCCTGCTCTGGGTCAGTGCAAAGCTCTCGGACACCCCCAAAAGAGGAACCCTGACTTTTAACCTTGGGATTTTGATGCTGCATTTTTGGGGGAATGATGGTCCCCTCTCCTGCCACGATCGAGGTGAGGGTACAATATTAAAATGACACAGCAGAAACTTGACTCTGGTCTGGTGATCACTGATAGCTTCTTGCTCTCTAGTGTGACAAGGCTCCCCAGGCTCATCTTGTACAAATCCTGTCCCAATTCTGAAATCAGCCATTTCTCCAAGAAACCCTGGTTTGTTTTAGTGAGAAGTGGTGTTTCCCAATCACAGTGTGGGTGTTGGAGATAATCATTGCTATTGGGTTGGTCATTATTTCTAGACCTTTTAGTGGACAAAAGTAGGAATGCATTTATTTCCTTCCTCCCTCCCTCCCTGCGTGTCTCCCTCTCTCCCTCCCTCCCTTCTTTTCTTCTATCCTATCTATTAATATTTGTACCTATCTACCTGTATCTATCCAACCTGTTTGTATCTATCTAATCCATATCTAGATATTTCTATCTGTATCAATCTAAAATACCTCCTAAATTTATATTTATACCTACAATTCAATTTCAAGACTACAGTTGAGCCTTTACATAACCTTCTCTCTCTGACATCGTATCTCCTTTCTCCCACACCAAGGACGCAGAGGATGGAATTAAGATATCTCATAATTACTCTTTTTTTTTAAAAAATCCCACATGGCACAACAGTATCAGCATACCAAAACTAATATCACTACCAATATGTTTACTGAAAACATCGAAAGCATATTTTGCCTATGCTCTTCCCATTACCACTCCCCATTTTCTTATTATAATAAAATATATATAACGTAAAATTTGCCATTCTAACCATGTTAAAGTGTACGGTTCAGTGGCATTAATTGTATTCACAATGTCATGCAATGATCACCACCATCTACTTCCAAAACTTTCTCATAACACCAAACAGAAACTCTTTACGTTACCTCGCCATTCCCTGCTACTCCCACTCCCTGGTAACTTCTAATCTACTTTCTGTCTCTATGAATTTTCCCATTGTATATATTTTATATAAGTGTCGATCACCCCGTTTTAAAAATAGTGCACTATATTTGTATTGTCAGAGCATATATCCATCACATACTACATGTTCTCCTTAGCTGTCACTTAGCCTTGGTTCTGTGGATACCTGCATATTTATTGCTCACTTCCAGACCTTGTATTGATGTCTCTTGAGTCATTGTGGTTGTATGAAGCTTGTTCTCTAGTAGATTCCTTAGCAAGTTCTGTTGGATCAGTATCCCCTGAACACTTGCATGTTGATAATATTCTCTGCCCTTTCGACAGTCATTTTTGCTATAAAATATAAAATCCACTGCTTACAGTTTTTTCCTTGAATGTATTAAAGAAGTTAGTCCATTTTCTTTTGGTGCAAAACATTGTTGTCAAAAATCTGATGGCAATTTGATTTTTTTATTTTCTTTCCCTTATACTCGTAAATCACGCGTTCTCTTCTTCTAGTTGACCATTTTTCTTTTCATTTTCTTTAAAGTCTAGTAATTTTACTCGACTGTGTCTTGATTTTAGTCATTCTGGGCTAATATTCTGAGGCCTGTTGTGTGCTCTTTCACAACGTGTAGTTTCATTTTTTTTGTTTCAGGAAAGTTTTCTTAAATTACAGTCTTTGCTTTGGTGGTCTTCCTGAAGAAGATCTCCTTTGCCTGTCTTCAATGTTTGTCACTTTCTCTCAAATTTTTCTTCTCTTTAATCATTAAGAAATTATTTTGAGATACTTTTAGATTCACATGCATTTGGGAGAAATAATGCAGAGAAATTCTGTATATCTTTCCCGGTTCCCCTCCTAATGGTAGTACCTTGCACAGTGACAGCAGAGTATCAAAAGCAGGAAAGTGGCCATCGATGCAATCCACCAACCTTATCAGACCTCCCCAGTTTCGCACATACTCATGTGTGCATTTAGTTCTATGTGATTCTATCACATGTGTAGATGCATATGCGCAGCACCACAGTCACGATACAGAAGAGTGTTATCACAAGGATGCCTGTGCCTCTGTTATAGCCACAGTCAGCTCCCTCCTTCTCATCTTCCCTAACCTCTGACAACCAATAATCTGCTCCCTATCTGTATGGTTTTTTAATTTCAAGAAGATTATATAAATGGAATCGAATAGTATATACCTTTGGGATTGGCACTTTTGTTCGTTTGTTTGTTTGCCTTATTCCCTGGCAATCCATCCAAATTGTTGGGTGCATCACTAGTTCATTCCTTTATATTGCTGAGTAGTAGTCGTTGGTTTGGATGCACCACAGTTAGTTTCATGTGGCTGATGAAACTAACTGTGGGCTGATTCCAGTTTTTGGCTATTACAGCGACAGCCGCTGTGACCGTTCACGTGCAAGTTTTCGTAGGTGTGCAGTTTCAGCCTGCCTGCTTTCCAGGGGGCACCACTGGCTGTTTGGGGGATTCCCTTGATCTCAGGTCTATCAGATGCTACCCCATCGGTTCCTACTGCACAGATTCCAGCACTCCGAAGATCTTATGGTTTTGTGGCTCGTGGAGTTCCCCTTTCATCTGGTTCATTACACACCCTTTCCATGGGCCTTTGCTCTTATGTTTTTCTGTTTTCCTGTGGGTATTCAGAGAGACTGGAAAATTATGCTGCCACCACCCCAATTCTCTATCGAACCGCAACTCAGCCATGTATTCTTTTTAAATATTATATTGTATTCTATAATCTGTGTCATGAGTGGACTCCAACACTGCGGCTCAACATGTGGCAGGAGATTTTAATAATAAGCTCATTCTTTAGTCCAGCCTTTCAGGACTGAAAGCTACGCCTAGCTTCCTGTATTAGCTCTTATTTATGAGCTGTTACTTTGAGCAAGTGAATTAACCTCTCTGTACTTCAGTCTTCATGTGTTAAATGGGGATAACGATAGCAACATCTCCATTAGCTTCCTGTGATAATAAATGAGGCAACGCATGTAAGACTCCTAGAGCAGTGCCTGGCACATAGTCGCTCAGGTAAATTTTACTTACGGCTGTTTGCTTTGCATATCGGTGTTGTAATTCAACAGGTATGCATGTTAAAGTTAAACTCTCAGAGGGCAGCCTTACTTCTTTCCTTCTGAAGTTCTTGAGGGAGTACTTTAGCAACCAAGAATTCATTATATCTTACCATACGGTTCTGTTTGAAAACATTAAAGTGAATTTCCATATATTTGGAGTTTACATGTTATCTGTGCTTTGAATATTATTTTTGGTGTCGTGTGGTAATCCCCCTGCTTCTGGAAAGTAAGACCTGCCTTCTGTACACTGTCTATATACCGTGTTTCCCCGAAAATAAGACCTAGCTGGACCATCAGCTCTAATGCATCTTTTGGAGCAAAAGTTAATATAAGACCTGGTCTTATTTTACGATAATATAATACCCGGTCTTATATACTATACTATACTATACTATACTATACTATACTATACTATACTATACTATACTATACTATACTACAGGGTCTTATATTAATTTTTGCTGCAAAAGACGCATTAGAGCTGATGGTCTGGCCAAGTCTTATTCGGGGAAACACAGTACAAGTATAGCAAGTGCTGGACTACTGGATTAATTGTGTTAGTGGCACAGACACTCTCCATGCTGGATGTGGTTGGCACGCTGCGTACGTGATGAAAACAGGCCTCTCACTGACTCTGCCCTGTGTTACAGCACTCTTCCTAGTCTGGATGCCCCTTATCCCATGTTGGTGTTAGCTGGTCCTCAAGCTTGTGGAAAACGGGAACTCGCCCACCGCCTCTGCAGGCAGTTTAGCACTTACTTCAGATATGGGTAAGTCTGTTTATTGGCTGGTAAGACTGTAGACGGTTGGATATGACTAATTTCAGCTATTAATTTTAAGCAAATTCAAAAATGTGCCTAGAAGGCTTGTCAGCTTCTTTACCATTTATTGCACTGCGATCGACACCGTATTTTTTTTTTTCGCTTTAATCCTCCAAATGTTTAACTTTAATTCAGCGACAGCCAAAGTCACTCTTCAAGGTTTGGAGATACATGTGTTTTTAATTAAGAACGTGATGTGACAGTAAGAAGGCCAGTGCTGTGATGTGTGATGGGCAGATCCATGCACTGGTAACACAGCCTCTCCTGGAACTCACGCTGACAGCACTTCAGCTTTTTTGTCTCCACACTGGTCTTCCTCGTTGGAGGCATATCTCAGGAGGAAGGAGAGAGAAGGGGCAGCAACAGTCTTTCCTTTCCTTCCCCTCAGGTTAGCATTCAATACACTCAGTTTTCTGGAGCAAATATCGTGCTGCGTGATTCCCTAATGACCCAGTTAAAATACCCAAAACACTAGAGCTATCCATAAGAAACCTTCAAAAGGTTTTTGAAGACATTTCTTTACATTGGATTCAGAATGCTCACTGTGGTCTTTTAAACTGGTTTCCTCTTTTACTTTTTTCTGTATAGCAATGAAATTACTTTTAGGTTAGTGGAGTTTGTCAGTGAGCTGAGGCTGTGACTGCAAAGATGTATAGGACAGCAAGAAAAATAAATGCAAATTATTTTCTGATGCTAATACAGGAACGTTTCTTCCCTTAAGCGACATGTGTTCAAACAATGTAAATACTCTTTTAAGCAGGTCCATTTATTTAGATATCTAAAATTACACCCCTCATTTGAACAACCCTAGGATACAAATACTACAGAATAATTTATTCATTAATATATTTTAAGCACCCTGGAGTAACAAAAATAAATTAAAACTTAACATTAGGATAAAAAAGTATAGAATGCCATTATGCTCATCTAGTGGTACTGAACCTGTTTTGCAAGATAAGTGGAACACAAGGAGTGGAAGGTCAAACTCGGGCAAAAGGGTGTATCCTGACGGTTGTGCTAATATGTAAACCTGGCACCTTGTAGCAAGCCAAAGTGGGGGTAGGGACAGTGTCAGCTTTGCTCACCATTCAGTTCTCAGTGCTCAGCAGATGGTCAGGCACTTTCTACATGCGTGATAAATATCTATTAAGTGAATGACTGAGCGAGTGAGTCGATGAATGAATTAATAACATTGTCTGCAATACTGAATGGGAAATTACTGTGATGAAAAGCATAGGTGATTTTCCCCAAACTTCACTGATGGATATCTGGAGAGATAGATGGAAGGATTCATTCATTTGTTCCTCCATTCTTCAATAAATATTTTTTTTGAGTGCCTCCTATGTGTTAGGCCCTGAAGATACAGTAGGAACAGATTGGTAAGATCTTTGCATTAATGAAGTTTGTGATCTAGTGGGGAAATCAGACCTTATATAGGAGTGTCATGTGCAACTTGTGTGGAGGCAGAAGATGGCGAAACAAAAAATCCCGATGTCTTCTTCATGCTTCTCTACTGTTACTGTTACTGATGGAATTAGTGGCAAGTTGAAAGCCACTCCGAACTGCCCACTACCAACTAACACTCACATACCCGCCTCCCTCACAGGTTCAGAGCGGCAGCTAACTGTCTACTAGCATGTGCAATGATGCAGAGATCAGGGCTTGTTCAATGGTAAATCACTCGAAGAATTCCATCAAGTAATGAATCAAAGACCATGTCCTTGGGTAAAAGAGGGTATTAGATAGCTCTTAATTTCATCCATTGAGAAAGTAAAATAATGGCTGCTATTATATGCCACAACTTTCTCGTTAAAATGAATGAGAAAACCCAAGCACATCCTCGGGGGCAGGTCATGGCTCTTGTTCAGATTTTCTTTTAATTGTATTCTCTCTCCAACATAAATTTTATTGATTTTTTAATTAAAGAAACATTTACGAAGGCACTTTCTCTGTCATTTGCTTGAATCTTTTTCTTTCCCTCATATTTATTTCCATTTCTCCTGGTATTTTGTCTTCCTTTTGAAATTACGCTGAGCCTCAAGACCAAGACACAGTCAACGAAATTTTCACATGCTGAGTGGTGTATCCAGATACATAAATATTCAAAACTCAGTAATATAAGAAATATTGGTGTGGCTGAGAGATTGCGCTCTCGTCTTAGGTTTGATTTTACTATTTCTTCTTGGTTTTTCAAGTAGGTTGGATGGTCTTTCTTTACATGAATTATTAGTGGCCTGGAAATAGGGATTAACTGCCCTCAAAGTCTCTCTTATGTCCAACCTTTATATTAACGACACAAATCAGTGGCTTCCTGGAAGAGTGATAGAGTAGTGAGGGAAACACAAAACAATGTACCACATGCCTATTCGTCTTCCAGATTTAAGGCCGTTTAAGTGATCTGAACAGTCATGAAAGAAAACTTGATTCTCCTTCCTTAGATCTCTGTTTTATAGCACTCCCTATTGTGAACATTTTTCACGATGTTGACTGCTAAATATATTTTCCTTTTAACACTGTAATACAGCAAAATAGAAGACCACAGCTCTTCAACTAAATGAGATGATGTGAGCTGCAGCTACCTAAATGTTGCTTATACAAATGCAACAGACTAGTAGAATGGTTCACGGAGTCATTCAGTCAGTATTTATTGAGTGCCATCCATGTGCCACGTGCCAGCGATAAAACTGTACAGCAAACAGACATGGGTCCTGGCCCCCTGGCAGCTTACAGTCTGGTATGGGATTTAGACAGGTATGCCGTCTAACAAGGTACCAGTTTGATGGATGCTGTGATGAGGGAAGTCAGGCTTCTCTGTGGCAGAACTAAAAGAGGAGTGGGAGGTGGGGCTTGAGCGGGGCTCGGGGTGATGCATTTCAGACCGAAAGAACTGAAAGTACCCTCTGTAGTAAAGCTGAGCTTGACACATGAATGGAGAAGGCAGAAGACGAGACTGAAAAGATAGTCAGGGTTCTGGTCATAAAGGGTCTCTAAGCAGGACAGTGTCGTGTATTAGAGTGTCAGCTGCGTTTTAGAAAGTGCACCACCCTGTGGGCAGTTTGGGAGAGCACTTGGGGAGGAAGGCTGGGAAGAGGAGACCAGATAGGGAACAGTGACAGGTGACAATGGTGTGACTTAGGATGTGGTGTGTACTTACTGGAAAGTCGGCAGAGTAGTGGCTTCCTGGAGTTTGGTACTCAGACACAGTATGTGGTGGAATCTTCTAGGTTGATGATTTCTTAAATTGTGCCCAGCAGTTTATTGACATATAATTTGCGTTGAACATGAGGGCCATTTTAATCTGCCTCCCAAATACCCTAGGAATACCTGCACTTTCGTGGATACCCCTTGAAAGAGTTTGCTTACTAACAACATGGTGTGCTAGGATCTGCTTGAATTTAGATGCACTCGCAGCCAAGGCTCTGCCTAAATATTTTCAGTAACAGGAAGTTTATTATTTCCTGAGGCAATCTGGTGTAGAATCGAGATTCTAAATCTGCCTGCTTCCGCATCACACTGAAAAAATTGCTACTTCCCCATCCACCTGCTAGCTCTGCTTAGATTATCTTTTGCTTCCTATTGCATTTCCTTGGATATTTGAACAGTCCATCATTTGGCCTGGCCGTCTGGATTCCTTTCCCTCCTGATCCTCTCCTCCTCTCTGTGGACTTGGCTTGTTAGGATCCTTTCTGACAGCTGGCCAATGAATTCACCTTTAGACTATCTAACTCACCCTTAGACCTTTAGGACTAGTGTTGCCTGGGGTCAATCTCCAACTCAGTTCCTTTGTCTGTTAGGTGAAACTAGTGGGGAGTAAGATTCCCATTGCAAGCCATGATTTAACTAATTTACCATGATTTATGATAAACTCATGGAAATTTAAATTATAGCTGAAATTACATTTCCAGGGGAGAGGAAGGCTGTGGAAGGTGATAGCCAACGCACATTTCTTTGTCTAAAATTTGGCAGTAGTTTTTCCTAAGTAAATTTAGTGAAACGCTGCCTTCACTCTGAAGTATTTCCTTTTTAAGATGTTCATCTTGGGGCGGCATACTTCACAGCAGGTGTTTCTGCATATGTGAAAACTGGATGACAGATTCAAAAAACCTCAGGTCATCTGAGGTCCTTCTTAATAGAGAGCACTCCGCAGTGGATGCCGGTTCTGTCATCAGCGTTCTCCCCATCGGTGAAGCCATCTCTTTGTCTCTCTGCCTAGAAGCTTCAAATTGCTTTTTTGCTCTGTCTTCCCTGTAGAAATCCTGAAACAATTCCTGCCGCTCAGTGTCTCCGTTGGGAAATGCAACAAAGTAAAAGCCACACTGAGGGTCCACTGCCGAGTCACTGATTGATCATTCATGACTATCGAGGACCCCAGGAGGCTGAGGGTCCCTGCCAAAGTGTGGGAAGAAATACCAGTGTGTTCAAACAGCAAAGTAGATGTCATGACGATTTGACAGTCTTCTAGAGTGTCCTCTCTTTCCTGAGCACGCAATTCAAGTGTGACATTGAGACCTCAGAATGTACTAGTATAGTTAATTCTTGGTCATCATGGAAGCTGAACAGTGGTATGAATTATGAAAACTTTATTTGTCTTTGTAATGGAGGGACTTTTGAGGTTGTGACTCTGCCCTCTGTGGGGTCACCATGGCCTTGCCACTTTGTCACATTACTTAATTGCTATGCCTCAGTTTCATCATCTAGCAAATGAAAACAATAACGTCCACCTCATGTATTTTTCAGGAATAAATGAAATAGCATGTCAAGTGCGTACCCATTCCCATCTCCTATTTTAAAACAAAAAATGAGTTTGCATTCCCAGACCTTAACATTGAAGACTGAGAATGCTGTGTAGTCAAGCGTCCTGGGCTAGCTGGGACCCCCATGGTTTAGCTCTGGGACCGACACTGGCCTGCTCTGTGGCCTCAGACCAGTCATTTTTATAGTCACCTGTGAAATGGAGCTCATCGCAGCTGTTGACCACTTCACATGTTTCATGTTTTCATTCATGTTACAAATATTTAGCAAGTGCCTCCTATGCCCTTGGAATGCAATGCAAACAAGATGAACACGATACAGTGCTCCTCTTGTAATTCAGAGGTCCTGCTGGGGGAGACAGGAGAAAACCAGATACACAGAGACAAGAAGGTAGTTCTGGTGATAAAGAGTAATTGGGGGTGTGGAGGACAGAGGTCATTTTGGGCTGTGCTCAGAAGGCCTTTCTGGTGGAGCTCAGAAGCCCACGTAGCACTGGACCCATGGATTCCCAGAGGAGGCAGTGCCCAGAGCTGCTAGGTGCTGACAGCTCAGCGGAAAGAGCTCACGTCTGCCCTCAGGAGATGGCAGGGGTCTGGTCATAAAGGGACTCTAAGCAGGGCAGTGTCATGTATTAGAAAGAGTGTCAGCTGCATTAGCTGCGTCAATGACACTGTCCTGCTTAGAGACCCTTTATGACCAGACCCCTGGCTCAGCGGAAGGATCTGCCCTCAGGAGGAGATGGGGTCCGGAACAGGGAACGGGGGTGCAACTGGCAGCAGGCACTGAGGTGATGGCCGTATAAAGAAAAGGTGCAGAACCCAGCAATAGGGGGTCAAGAAAGGCTTTTGTTGTTGTTGGCGGGGAGGGGGTGACACGTAAACTGAGTCCTGAGGGACACATGGGCTAGCCGGATGGAGGGATGAGGAGAGGAGCATGCAGGAAATGCCCACAGGTCAGAGAGAACACGAACACACACGGGTGGAAAATACATGAGTAATAAATATTGTTAGACTTCCTAAAGGATTATGTGATGGCCGAGGAGGGGGTTCAGAAGACCATAAATAACAACGAGTAAGAGTTTGGTGTTGCTCATCGGAATGTTTTAGCATCCCTCTAGAGTCTAGTGGCTGAATATAGTCTCGCCTCAAAACCACAGGGGCCTCACAGGGGTCTCACCAGTGTGTTACTTGATGGTTCCTGGATCAATTTCAGTTTTTTAAAGTATACTTCATACTGAACTCATTTCCATGTTGAATTGCAAGTTACTAGATATAGACCTGGTTATCTATTCTATGTTTTCAGGGCCTGTCACACCACGAGACCCCCTTACTTTGGAGAAGGGGATCGAGTTGATTATCATTTCATCTCCGAAGAAGTGTTTAATGAAATGGTAAACATGGTAAGCCTGTTCTCCTTTGTTTTTGCTGCACACAAAATACTTGTACACGTTCCCTGGTAGAAATGTTAGCAAATAGTGATTTAAAAAAAAGCAAACAATTACATTTGGTCTGTTATGAGAGATGTGTTCTTACCAGGTTGTTTTTTCCTTACTCCTCTTAACACATTGCTGTTCATGTGCTGCTTTATGTTCTGATCTTGGAGAAAATATTGTAAATTTTCAGTAAGATGGAATGAGTAAACATTTTAGGAAAGTAGAAGTAAAAGCACTGCGGGAAATTCTTGTGATCTGCATTTATCAGGTGCTGCTGTTATTACTCAGATTTTACTCAAGAGAGACAGTGCCCACGGAACTGATATGATGCACGAAGCTTGCAGAACGAACATTCTAGGGATTGGTATGCTCTGTCTGGAGACCACTCATTCTGTTTGCTGTACCACTGGTGCTTTCTAATAGTTACCGTTTCATCGCAGTGTGTCCCATTCAGCTGGCCTGTCCTGGACTTACTTATACAGCCCTGACCGTCCTCTGTATCATCCCCATATGACAAGTTCTGAGACTTGGAGTCCAGGCAGTTCACTGATACAGCTGGAAGCCCTTCCTGTTAGACGGAAGAATATTCCGAATTTCTCTGAGGCCTGTGTCTTTACAAAGTGAGGGTAACTCTCCTGCATTAGTCTGTTTCATAGGAGCCCTGGGCCGTCTTACTCAATGTAAGATATTTTTCCTGAAACCCTGATCATCTAATTGGTAGTAATTCACGGCACCCTTGTCTCGGAGTTCATTTTCTTCAAGAGAATTTATTCGTTCTGTCTTAGCCTTCTCCTGCAAAGGGACCCTCACAACCCCAGTTGGTTTCATCTATCAAAGGTATATGCTAATAATGTCAATACATAGCCACCCATGACTTCAGTGTAACAGAAAGTGTATCTCATATCTTCCTCACTGCCAATGAATCTGTATCCTTTTATTTTCTCTTCACCCTGGGCCTTAATGTGGTCTGTGTTACCATTTTTTTCTATCACCAAATGAATTCTACACCACTGTTTTCGCCCTGAAGCGCCTACCAAAGGACCGGGTTAAGGATTAGTCTATACTTGTGCTTTGGAAAGATCACCCAATTAGTGATGCTCTTATAGTTAGTTACATGGCCCCTCCCGCTCTCCCCTTCTCCTTCTTTCCTCCTGTCTCTGCTCCCCACCGCCAAATCACGAAGCTGGCCTTCACCTCAGTGCGCAGAACATGGAACATTTAAGCATAGGCTCCACAGTTTCTACAAGTTTAAGTTTCAATGACCAACTTTACACGATGTGCATGTTTTCTGACATTTACGGAGACGCCCCAGTGAGAAAGTCTTACAATCCCTAGGCCACTTCCCCTCTAACCTTGTCAAAAGCACATCTTGGAAATTCTTTATAAGTTTCTCTCCTAAGGTTAATTTTGGACAGTTCTGTTTAATGTATGAAGAGTATTCTGGAACTTCATCCTTCTGGAAGTTTTAATGGGGATGTGAGGAGTTATCTGGTTATAGTAAGAAGCATTATCTAAGGATTCTTTGGGTTGAAAGACAACTAGTTCCCAAAATTCAAGTTCATTTCTCTTGTTAGAGTCTGAGGCATTTTTTTCTCGGTTCAGCGCATCTGTTGTCAGTACCCATATGCTCGTCTGCTGTTCCACACCTTGTCATATCTGTAACCAAGGAAGTCTGCTTCAGTTCCTCGTCACAGACATCACTGTGCTTCTGTACTACGTTTAGTCTTCCAGCTTTATTCCCGCTACTAAAATCCTCCTGTGTTTGAGAAGTACTGCTAACATATAGTACTTCAGGATGACGCCATTTCCTTCCACTTGAATTTTGCTTCTGATCCTTCTCTTTTCTTTAAAGTGAGCTCGAGACTCTTTTATGAAGAGAGACCAACCTGGAGAGTATAGACTTGTGACACGTTTTCAGCTTTGCCATTCATGCCCAAACCCTTGGCCTTCTGTACACAGAGCACCTCCCAAACGTCCTGCTCCCCCTCCATGCTCAGCCCCCACCCCATGACAGACAACCTGGCGTACCCCATCCCCACAGAGGTGCTGTGGGCAGTCACACCTACCCACTCAGACAGGTTCACCCAAGACCCAGTTACGCACCCCTCCCTAACACGCAGATCACCCCCCAACATGCCCACAGACAAACAAGCCCTTTTGAAGGACACACATAGTCACCTACAGAATTATTTCTTGCTTGTGGAAATAAGACCCCAGATCTGGAGGCTTCTGAAATACGATTATTGCTGTTTATTAAGAAATCCATAGGCAGGGGAAAACAAAGCGAGTATTACCGGCCAGAAGCTGGAAGATCACTTAATCTAAATTCTTTAAATAAACAGTTTAACAGGGCCTGTTTTATGCACGGGAATAGCATACAAGAGTCCTCCCAACTCTACATCCTTCCAGAAAATGTATTTGGGATCCAAAGAGAGAGGTGCTTGTACACACAAGTAAACAAACTCATAGTATAGATCTGAAAAAGGCTTCAAGTGTACATTTTGCAAAGAGGGTGAGTCACAGTAAACACAATAAAATACACACCTGACTGAAGATTCAGGTATCTATCTATCTACCTATCTATCTATTAATAGAAAAGTAGTTACAATATTTGTTCCGCAGAACAAAGAGGGTATGACTTTGAGCGAAATAGTACGGATACTTATTACTGACTTTTTAACTTTTAGAAAGCATGATATAAACTTCTTTTGATTATGAGGGAGGTGGAGTGTGGATTTTCTTCATCATGTGCAGCAGTCCCCCTCCCCCCGCCCCAGAGACCCATTGCACCCTGAGAGATACCCTGTCTCCTGGCCTTCCAACACTGCCCCCCGACAGATGGCTCCCCCCACCCCCACAGATCCAGGACCTCAGGGTTCAGGAAGGGCGGGGTAACGCAAAGGACTCCTTTTTCTACTGTTCTTGTTGAGGATGTTGCCATTCGATAGGATTCAGCCTTCAAAGTTTCACTTCATTCTTTATTTCAAAATCCTGCATGTGAAGAGGCAAGAGTTGCCAAGGTTGTCCACATTCTTATTCTTTCCACTGTTCTCAGCCTCCCAATTTAAATTAGACCTAGTAGTTTCATCAATATAATACTGTCAAAGAAAAAGTCAGACAATTTGGAGAATCGTGTTTTTACCTACGTTCGTGTTGCAAGGGCGTCCAACTTGGGAAGAACTGGGCTTCCAGAACACACAGACAGACGGCAGTGTTTATGCTTCAAATCACGATGGGTCCCACAGTTCTGCAGGCAGTGTCCATAAAAGGCTACATTTATAAGGAAAAGCAGGATGACTCTGTTTTTCATGGCTTATCTCAGAATGCAAAGGCTTTAGATGTGCCTGTAATTCACGGCCTTCAGGCTTATCGGGGAGTACAAGGCTTTGGAGGGTGGAAGCTTTCTGGGCCTACCTGCTGTGCTGGCCCAGCCGAAATGGCTGAGGCAAAGGGCGAACTATTTGTTTTGCTCTCTCATTATTGAACCATCATTCAATAATGATGGTTTATGGTGCAGACTGGGCAGGAAGCGAGTAAGTAAGCAAAATGATCTGCTCTACCACGGCTTCAGTGCCTTCACTCGCCTCTAACATTTGATCAGCAGAATTTTTTTGCCAGCTGAGAATGCCGAATCAATTTCTCTATCATAGTTTGATTTTATGTTCATAGCTCCATGGTTGTTCTTACATAATTGCCTCCATTGGTACATTTTATGGACTCATATGAAAGTAAGGCATCGAATAATTTTCTTTATATTAAATTTCATTATGGCAGCAATTATATGAAAATCTTTGTACTTCTCAAATTTCAGGGGAAATTCATTCTAACATTTAATTATGGTAATCACAGTTATGGATTAAATAGGGACACCATAGAAGGCATCGCAAGAGATGGTTTAGCAAGCTGTGTTCATATGGAAATAGAAGTAAGTGTTTTTCAATCGACTTATTTTTAACGTGTGTGTGTGTGTGTGTGTGTGTGTGTGTATTTGGGGTGGGACAGTAGCACACTGCCAGGCGCAAGGGAAATGCATACAAAAGTGTGAGATTTTAAATGTATAATTAGTATGTGGGAGGCAAGACACATGAAAAATTGAATGACAGGAATTAGATTATAATACAAGAAACCACAATTTATTATGAGTAAAACTACCATTCAAGATTTATCTGCTAAGCTAATTCCTCGCGAAATTGTCCTTTTTCTTTGCAAAGCATGGTCTCTGTTTACATGGAGTGATAAATTAGGTAAAGCCTGATTCTTACAGGTTGTGGAACTGGTTCCCTACCCCGCAGGATGATGGCAGCTCCGTGCAGTTGACCTTGTTCCTTCATTCTTCATGAGCAATGTTCGGGCTATGGTGTCGTTTGACTCCAGTTGTTCACTGGTTGCAATATTTTCGTTCTTTTAGCGAATTAGACTTGCAGATTTCGGTAGATTTTCCTCTCTGTCCCAATATCACCCCAGTCCCAGTCTTCTTCTGTATTAGATTATACAAAAGTTTCTCCAAAATGAAAGCACGAATATCCCACTCATTTGTTTTTTAAAAAATATATAGCTTTATTAAATAAGCAAAGCTTCAAAGACACTTGATTCTTTTTTTCAAGTTACCTTCACTGAACAGTATAATACTTTTGTAGTCAGAAAACAAATAATAATAAAAAGGATCCCATGAGCCCAAACTTAAGAAAACCAAATCTGGGCACATCTTGTATTCCTTTACTATGGGCTAAATAAATCTTTCTTAAGACCTTTTTCCTCAGTGACTTGACAGCAGAAAACTGGGATCCCTTTTTGGCTCCTTGTGTGGTGTCAATATTCCTTGATGTCAGTGAAACTGGTCACGTTTCTTCCAGCTCTTTACCTTTGCTGACTGGAAATGCTGCCATTCTTACCTTTCTGCACTTGATTGGTTTTGCACCTTTAAGGAAAAGAAGCCAAAAAAAAAAAGGTCTTTTCCCAAAAATGTCTTCCTTGGACAAGAAGAAACAGAAATTCTGCATCTTCTAGTGCACAAACTCTCCCTGTGTCCTCTTCTTTCCAACTCAGCTACTCGCTCAGTGCCGGCCCCTGTTTCCCTTTGTTCCTCTTCCTCTTACTCATTTCCAAGAGGTTGAGCCTATAAATCAGGCTTTATTCCCCAATTGTCCCCAGCGAAAGCATTTTTCCAAACTGCTCTTGGTCTTGACTCTTCGAAATTGGCTTTAAAAAGAGCCTGTATTGCTTTCCCGGAATTTTTAAAACAAAGGTTTTGAACATTGAGTTAAACTGTTGATGACAGGATTGTCCTGGAAGGAACTGTCGAGTCCGCCACTTGGAATAACTCGTTTTCTCCCACGAGGAAACTGGTGCTTGGAGAGCTTCAGGGGTTTGCGCGGAGTCGAGAGTAGCTGGAGAGCTGCAGTCATGACCCAGCCCTCCTGCTCTGACCACTGCTTCCCGCTGTGAGCTCCTGGTGTGGGGCTATCATGATCTTGACCTTCTCCTGCTCTGGGTCGAGTCTGTGAGGTGTAATAGGAATCAGCCAACCAGGTGGCGGATTTAGGAACAGGAAGTGTCCCAAGGAAATGACAAAGTGGTAACAGAGGAGTCTTTTCTCTCTGGTAAGACCTCTCTCTCCTGATGCTGCAGGTGTGCCCTTGGAGATGAAGAAATCAAAATTACTTTTCTGTAATAAAGGTGCAGTACTGCTGCGAGTGTACCTATTTGTATGTAGTAATTTTCTTTTTTTGACAGTCATGTTCATTAGAATGATTAGTTAGAGGATACTGAGTAGAATGAATTATTATATTTCAATACTAAATGATTTATCCAATGCTAAATGATAATTTAGTATTTGATGAACAGGGAGAAGTAATCCAACCTTGAGATATTTATAGGAAAATAATAGCTAATTATGCAGATAAATTCTTCAACGTAATACTACTTGTTATACCTTATGTTGTCAGACAGCTCCAAAATGATTTCTCAATCATGTATCCATTTCTCATGTGTTAATCTTTTCTTGAAAGGGTGTAAGGAGTTTGAAAAATTCCTATTTTGAGCCTCGATACATCCTGGTAGTACCCATGAACAAGAAAAAATACGAGGGGTACTTGCGGAGAAAAGGATTATTCAGTCGTGCAGAGATTGAATTTGCTGTCTCCACAGTGGACCTTTATGTTGAGATTAATCAAACACTTCCAGGCTATTTTGACGCAGTGATCAATGCAGGTTAGTAACTGTCAGCAAAGTTTACTTTTTGAAGTGTGAGGTCACTTGGGGAAAATCCTCTTCCAAGTATATTGTTTTTGTTGGCAGAATGCAGTTTCTTGTGCTCATAAGATGGAGGCCCCTGCTTTCTTGTTGGCTCTCTGCCAGGGGTGACCCTCTGTCCCCTGGGCTGGCCCCAGGTCCTGTCCATGTGCTGGGTTCATCTTAGAGCTCTGCCTACCACAACATCCATAAAATGAGCTGTAGTTAAAAAAATCACTGCCACCAACAGTTGCAAACTGACGGTATTTGGATGTGACTCTGTTGCTTGAAAGCACACTGTGTCATTTTCCTCAGATGACCTGGATACTGCCTACCAACAGATGAGTCAGCTCGTTAGAGAATACCTGGGATTATCCAAGGAAACTGCTGAGAGTTTGGCTCCAACTGCAGGTACTGTCCCAGCCCTTTCGTGCCAGCATTTTTGTGGGTGTGCAGAAAGGAAAACAAATCTGTGAGCTGTCATTTGGATCCTCACCAGCCAGGCTAAAGCTGGTTCTAACTCTTTACTCCCCACCCTTCCTCTGGGGCAATCGTCCCCACAGTGAGCTGCACTAAGTCAGCCCTCTGGACCTGTCTGCACCTTTGCTTGTCTTGAGATCATGATGGAACTCAGGGGACTGCCCTTCAGATGGACATGCCAGGCAGTGCCTCGGAGACTGGCAGTAGGTCAGAGCTCAGCCTTCTAGAAGCTTGGCTCCCTGAGGGTCCCTTGAGGTGGTGTTCTGCTGGGCAGGTTTCTATTGAGCATCGTTTCAGTCCCAGAGATTTCTTCCCTCTTTTCCTCGCACTGCCCCAGTTCTCAAGAGGTTGCACTGCAGAGTATAGCAGAACAGCGCTGGTCAGAGCAAGGGGCCTGCTCCTGGCCCCGCTGCTCCTTTGGGCAAGCTGCATAGCTGTTCAGAGCTTCAGTGTACTGTCCTGCTAAATGGAGTAAGGCCCCCCACCTGCCTCATGGGTCATGAGCAGCAAGAATGTAGGGTATATGAGGGCTCCTTAAAGTCTAGGATCCTAAAGCCGTAACTTAGAATTTCGGTACATGAGTAATTTGAAATGTATTTAAAAGACTCCCCCAAATCCACCTCACACCCATCAGGATGGCTACTATTAAAAAGACCCCAAAACAAATCAAAAGAAAATGACAAGTGTTGGCAAGGATGTAGAGAAATTGGGAATGTAAAATGGTGTAGCTGCTCTGGAAAACAATATGGTGGCTCCTCAAAAATTAAAAGTAGAATTACCATCTGATCCAGCAATTCCACTTCTGGGTACCCCAAAGAATTGAAAGCAGGGACTTGAACAGATGTTTGTATACCTATGTTCATAGCAGCATTATTGACAAAAGCCAAAAGGTGGAAGAAACCCAAGTGTCCATTGAAGGATGAATGAATAAACAAAATTGGTATATTCATACAATGGAATATTATTCAACCTTAAAAACATTCTGACTCATGCTGCAACATGGACAAACCTTGAGGACATTATGCTAAGTGACATAAACCAGTTGCAAAACCACAAATACTGTATAATTCCATATATATGAGATATCTAGAGTACTCAACCTCATAGAGACGGAAAGTAGAATGGTGGTTGCCAGGGTCTGGAGGGAGAGTGGAATGTGGGGAGTCATTGTTTAATGGGGGCAGAGTTTCATTTTTACAAGATGAAAAGAGGTCTGCAGATGGCTGGATGGTGGTGATGGTTGCACCATAATCTGAATGTACTTAATGCCACTGAACCGTACATTTTAAAAATGGTTAAGATGGTAAATCTTATGTGGTGTGTATTTTACCACCATAATAAGGAAAACAGGTCTCTCAATGGGCGGAACCACGTTCACATGTTCCATATGGTAAAGTGTTAACTCGAGATTCTTGCTGCTGTACAGATGTCCCACAGCTTTGTGTGCGCATGGAGTTTATAGCCTCCGTGACTCCGACCAGGTTTTTGCTTGCCAGGTTGCCTCCTGAGCAGACTGAGGCAGGCCGGGTTGTGATTTCTCCAGAGTTCAGACTAATTGTGCTGTTTTGCAATTTCACGCACTTTTCCCAGATCAGGTGCCCCCTGGAATTCTGGAATGGGGGCATGTGAAACTGGGAATAACCCACAGATAATGACTAAGGTTTTCCTTCTACGTCTGTCTCATAGGAAACCAGGGGCCAGGCTACAACCTACTGCCTGGAAAGTACCTGAAGAAAAGTGCACCCTGTCTGAAAATAGGCACTAATGGAGGGGTAAAGGTCTGTGCTCCATCTACAATTCAGGGACGTTAGATTAGGAGCCTGTCGGTGTGTTGACCGGCTCCGCTCTGATTCTCCACATCAGGCGTCGGTTCTTGAGGAAGCTGTGTCTGCCAAGTAGCACAGTTTACCCAATGAGGTGTCCATAGCTTGATGGAAGTTTCTCTTGAGGAACTCTGGCTCCCTTTGCTTTACATCTTTGCTAACCCAGCAACCGTCTGAGCTTTAATTTGGTCCCTCGGGTGGACCCGTCCCTGTGGGGCTGTCCCTTACGTTAGAACACCCTGCCCTGGTCCCTGAGCCAGGCCCATCTCCCACTGTAAATTAATAAATTGGTGTTCTGGCTTTTAAATCAGCCCCTTGTGGGTTTGGATAAACACGCGGCCGTCCCCTGAGCCTGACCAGTTCTAAGTAGCTGAGAAAAGCATGTTTCTGAATCAGGAGCTCTGGGGATACCCCTGAATGGTGGCGCTGGAGCAGGGTTCTGCCTCCACAGCCAGCGGGGCTCCATCTCTCCATCTTTCCTTATTCTACAGCCGTCAGAAGCACTGACTGTTGGGTGCAGGTGCCATTTGGGAAATTAATAGACCAGGTAATGTGTGCACAGGAAAATGGACTCCCATTTTAAAAGGTATAATAAAACTTCATTTATTTGGACTTATTAGGTTAGGCCTGTCTGGTTTAATGAAGAGTATGAATTATAGAACTTGTAAAATCTCAGATCATTTAATAACTGAAACTGGGCCATCCAGTTATTAACTAATAGAATTCCAGCTTTCAAAAAAGTGTAGGTGGGTGGGTTTGTATTTAAGACATCAAATCACTGGCCTCAACAGCCCCTGTTTTTCTGACAGGGTTAGTATTTTAGAAAATAATGTTTTTCTTAAGAAGCCAAACACTTTGTCTTATTTATACAGTTAATCTGGGGTGGAAGTTACTTTCTTTTCTGTTGATGGTTTAAGGGTAAACTTGCATATGAAGTGACTTTGCAGAGGCTAGACATTTTTCAAGTGAGTATTTAAAAATTCTAATTAACACAGTCCTTATTAGTAAGCTTTTACAGTGTCTCTAGTGGCCCGAGAGTAAAGCAGGTGACTTCTCTGAGTTTCAGAGCTGTGAAGTAGGTGCCAGGGACTGTGGGCCAGGTGTTTACAGGTTCGCTGTAGGGGAGCCTCCTCCCCTCATTCTGGCCCCCCTCAATAATCACCTCAAAATGAATGTCGTGACTCCCAACGGGATCACCACAGGTCTTACTGGCTCTCACTTCTTTGCCTCAGCTCTGAGCTGGGTCACTCTGATTTCAATTTCTGTAGGTTAGGTATATTTGTATAAATACTTATATTACTTAGCCTAAGTGGGACCCCTAGAAAAAACAATCAATCATTTCAGTACAGTGGACTATTATATATATATATATATAACTGAGCTGTCAAAGGTAAGAAATTAAAACATATTTCAGGCTCTATGAAAGACCGTTTTGTCTGAGCAATTAGAAAACTGAATTGGATATAGGAAGCCTTAATTTTGTATTCTCAGTGTCACCAATCATCATTACTTTAGAGAAATCACTTTAATTCCTATTTCTTTAAAAAAAATCAACTATGTATAATATTATGGACCACTGTTGGAATCTGGTCTTCCAGAGCTGAGGTTTTCCCAACTGGATTAGACCATCTGTGCGTTAGGATTCA
Organism: Rhinolophus sinicus; assembly: GCF_036562045.2. Taxonomy (NCBI): domain Eukaryota; kingdom Metazoa; phylum Chordata; class Mammalia; order Chiroptera; family Rhinolophidae; genus Rhinolophus; species Rhinolophus sinicus. The sequence goes on along the minus strand of NC_133760.1, from coordinate 63,259,712 downwards.
GAACCAGCGGAAATCTAGTAACCAACGGCACTGTTTTCTTAGGAGCAGGGATCCTATATCAATGCAAATTGAAAATTATTCCCAAATATTTGAAGTAATAACAGATGGCTTTCTCTTCAGTAGTTTTGTGTTGCTAATTTGTAACTGAGCACACAATTTTAATTTCTAAGCTTTAATGATGAGAGTGGCACAAAGTGGTAAAAGCAAGGCCAAGGTTATGAGTTCCGAGTATAGCAGGTCCCCGAGCCTGGACCCAGAAATATAAACCTTCCGTAGGGGAGAGATGAACTGAATTCTCATTTAATGCCTTTATAAAATAGTAACTTTAGGTGCAGAGCGATTATAAACCCTAGAGATCTTTGGATATGCCATTAATTAAAAATGTGGATCAATTAAGGTACAGAATTGTCTTATTATTTTTTCCCCTATAGCAATGCAGGTAATAGTCATTTCTAAAACATGAAGTCTGAAAAAAAAGCCTGAATAAACATTATAGTTTCTATAAAATAAGGGAAAACTCACTATGTTTACAACTCAATATAAGGGATGTCTTCACCTCCCATTTGTCTCTGTACAACCTATTTCTGGAATAGTCGGTGCTTCCCGTAAAGCTTTTAAAAAGCTGATCCAACTTCTATCCTGAGTTCTTGCCGTAGAGATCATAAAATAAAATTATACTTGCAAACCATTATTCAGAATTCTCACTAATGATAGGGGGAAATGATGGTGATGATAATGAGTCAAACCTGAAAATTGATCAATTTAATAGTCCATAAAGTGGTACCTTTATCTCTAATAAAGGGCACGGTATCATTTGCCAACTCACATGAATTGTTAAATTGTGAAAGTGGGGAGGGGAGGAGAAATCCCTGTATGTCTGATTATAGGAAATCAGGAGGACTTAAAAATGTAAAGAACCTTCAACATTGGGTTTTACTGTCTTTATGTTTTTCTGCGTTTTTTAAAATTACTTTCTTATTGTGGAAAAAAATAACAAAATTTGCCATTTTAACCATTATAAATGTACAACTTAGTGGCATTACACTCAAAATGTTGCCTAAGCATCACCACTACCTATTTCCAAAATTTTTCATCACCCCAAACAAAAACTCTGTACGCATTAAGCAACAATTCCTCCCCTGCCCCGGATAACCTCTCATCTATTTTCTGTCTCTCTGAATTTGCCTATTCTAGATGTTTCTGCTGTTCTGATATTTTATTTTAACCTTGTTTCTTGACTGAAATTAAATTTTAATTTATAACTGTTGTACACTAAGGAGAGAAGAATGATGAACGGGGCATCTCCTCAGAAACCCCACCAAGCGGCAAGTTTCCCTTGTCCCCACTCTGGTCCCAGAGACATCTGGTGTGACTGAGGCAAAGGGGACATACCCAGACTGGGCGTTTCAGTGAGAATCTGGAGTAGTACAAGGTCATCCTGCTTTGTGAGAGAGGGAACGGTGGCCAGAGCCTGGCTTGTGTCTGGGGGTGGATCACCCTGGGATTACCTCAGAAGTCTGATCTGGTTTGGAGCCTCTGAGTATCAGGTCCCCCCAAAGTGAGCTGAGACAGGTTTCTTCAAGGCTGTCCCAGACTGGTGTGCCTGCTGTGAACACTAGCATGTCACAGCCATGTCCTTCAGCCTGGGTGAAGGTGATACATGGGCCACTAGAGTATATCCAGGCTTCGGTCATAAACAAGTGGTTGGTGGGAGATTGCGTCCATGAGACTGTCCATGAGCCCAGAGTCATGCTGGGAACCTGCCCTCATGCAAAGGAAGCAATCCCCCTCTGTCACATCACCATTGTTAGTGGCCTGAGAGAGCCATTTTTGAAGCCAGGGTAGACTTGGAGGGACCCAGGCATCCCTGGGGGTGGAGGTGGGGTAGTAACTTGGATGGTGGGTCCCTGGGAGCAGCTTCTCTGTGCCATGGTGCCTTCTGATTCCATCAGATCTGTTTACTCTGTCCTTCCTTCCGTTCATCTTACTCACTGACTGCCTTCTGAGCTTCATGCCCCTTGCTGGGTGCTGGTGAACTCCTCAGAGCTCAGAATATCTCTCAGTGTTCTGCCATTACACAAGCAGACAGACGGGACTTCATCTGGCTTAGATGTCCATCTTCTAGTTTCTGCCATTGAAAGCAGCAGTGAGCTTGAAGGTGGTGAAAATTTAAATCTCATTCACTTGGAACATTTTCTTGCCACTCTCAGACCTGGATACGAATTTTGGTTCTGCCTCTTGCTGTTTATTCATTAAAGTTTTCAGTTGACTAAGGTGGTTCTAAGTTCCACTAAATAAGAGAATTCTAGGCACTTAGTATCCCCAAAGAGAAGGGACAGTTACATTCTTCTCCGTGTATAATTTTATTCTTCTCAAGGGCCTGCGCACCTCAAAAAAGGGAAAGATTTTTTTTTGTTGTGACTCGTTTCTAAAGTTACATAGTCGTCTTTGTTAAGATACTTTTAGCTAACTTCTTTTTATGTCAAAGCAGGAGCTCCCTCTAACAAGAAGACTCCCTCGGGGATACCAGCACACCTGGTTCCTTCCCCAAGGCGCCTGGCAAAACTGCAAGCAGATGGCCAGACAGCAGAGCATCTCTCTGGAATGCAGGTTCATGCAAAGCTCCCTGAAGAGCAGAACGTAGCTCCCTCCCAAAACCAGGAGCTGACCCGGGGGGGAGCAACCCCTCAGAACGAGCTTTCTCCCCAGGGGCACATCAGTGCTGAGGTTCCTCCACAGCCCAGCCCATCGGCACTTGGTCTTGCCCAGCAGGCCCAAGACTTATCCCCAAACCAGAAGGACGGGGATGTTCAACAATCAGATCTTTCTTCGAAAATAGGAACCACAAATCTCCCTGAAAATGAGGCTCAGACATCCGAGGTAAAAGCGGGTGAAGTCGGGCTGCCTACCACCACCTCTTCCCGGGGAGCTCCTCACGCTGACCCGCCTCCAGCCCCCGGCCCTCAGACAGATCAAGATGAAGAATCGGATGAGGCCAAGGTAACCCCCACTGGCCCTCCCCCATCTGAAGCTCCACCGGGGCCTGGCCCAGTCTCCCTCAGCCCGCAGAGAACCCAGGACGAGGAAACTGAATCAGCCAGTCTGCCACTCCACCATTCCCATCACGATCCCCCAAGACAGCCTTCCCAACCGGATGGGGCCAAGATGCTTGAGCCATCTCAGGGAGATTCTCAACAACCTCTAGAGGAGGGAGCCCCAAAATCAGAAGTTGTCCGGGTCCACACTCCTTTCCCAGGAGTGTCACATCCCCAGGACCCAATAAATACCGAACAGACCCAGGATGGGGAAGACCCAGTGACTTTGCTTCCCAGAAGCCAGCTGGCTCCCACAAGGCTGCCCCAGCCTCGGGTCCTCGCTCCCCTGCAGAGTCGGAGGCCCACACCCAGACTCCCCTCACTCAGCAGGGAAGAGGCTTCAAGAACAGCCTCAGATCAAACCCTGCCTCCGTCTCCCAGGCCTCCGCTAGCTCAGGAAGGAGACCCCGGTAAACTGCCTCTCATCAGCCCTCCGCATCCCAAACCGTCAGAACGTCTGAGCCCCCATGCAGGCCACAGTCCTCAGCAAGTCCAGGAAGAGAAAGTCCAGGATGTGAAGCTCCCTCTTCTCAGTCCCCCTGTCCAGGAGCATGCAGCACAGCCCGCCCCCGATCCGCCCCAGGAAGACGAGGCTCAGGGGGTTAGGCTCCCTCACATTCCCACTCCCTCCAGGGAACAGCAGCTGCCTCAAAACATGGGGGTTCCTCATGATTCAAGGCCTGCAAAGGAGAGGCGAGCGCCCAAAGTAGGCCGCTCGTCTGGCAAGAAGATTCCAGGTATGCAGGCCTCACCCCAAAACCAAGAGCCAGTGCAGCAGATGGGAGCTAGGAAAAAAAAACTCCCTACCCAAAAAGAGATAGCTAAAGGACCAGCACACCTGACAAAGGTGTCACCTGGAGGCCACCAGCCCGCCCTGCAGCCAGAATCCCAGAGTAAGTCGACTCGCCCAAAGGTGTCCATCCACCCTCACCCCAGCCCTCCTCAGAGCCCTCAGAGGAACCAGAGAAGCAAAGTCCAGCCCCCAGAAATTCCCGAGCCAGCCCACAGTGAACCATTGCCTAGAGATTCCCACATACAGGAAGAGGAAAGGGGAAGAGTACATTATTCCAGAAAAGAGGCTCATGCCAAGCTCCCCCCAGATGACCCGGTCCAAAAGGTAGCAGTATCCCAAAAAGGACCCTCATTGAAGAGAGAGAATTCTGGAGGATTGTTTCAAGAAAATAAAACTACCCTCAGCTGTGACCAGCCAACTCCAGAGGGTACAGTTTTACACAGGAGACCTCTCCAGAACGAAAAGACCTCTGCAGAGTCCAGCTCGGGGATTTCTGCTCCCAGGGAGCGTCCAAGGAGAGAGGAAGGAGTTCCTGAAAGGGGAAGGTCTCAGAAGAGACAGACAGCTTCGGATGTCCCAGAGCAGGATGATGTGGCCCCAACCCAGCCGCCTGCCAAAGAGACCAGTCAGACCAGAGAGAGCCCTGTCCAAGGGGACAATGCTTCCAGGCAGCAAAGCAAAGAGAAACGCCCCCGGAAACATGGGGCAGCACCACAGGAAAAAAGCCCGGCAGCACCCCAAAATCAGGTGTCTGCTGAGGAGCAGGGCAGCTGGAAAGGAAAGCTGAGAGCAAGAGGCAGTCAGAGCACGAAGGTTTAAGCCATCCCCAGAGCCGGCAGGTACGGCATCGATGCCCCCGGAAGAAGTGCTGTCACAGAATGGAAAGTGGGGGTCGGGGCGCTGTGAGTCTACACACCACACCCACTTACGTCTGCAACCCCAAGTCAGCGCAGGGGAGGGCCCGCCTTTGGGTTCTGAGAAGGCAGCCAGCCTTTGCACTTCTGCCTCTTGCCATTCAGCCTGGCACAGCAGCCCCTGTAGAGGGGCACACAGTACTGCCCCGCTGCCAACAGACAGCCCGTCACGAGGGTTGGCGTCAGCAAGGAGCCTTGGTGTCCAGACGCATACGAACTCCAGCATGAGTTCCAACTCTGGCTGAAGCAGTGCCGTATTGCCATTATGGTTTTTGTGCTCATTAGAAAAATCGGCTTCTACATTAGAAAACTCTCTCATACCTCTCGCATTAGTAAGGGGTCCAGAAACAAGAACTCCGGGAAAGGAAGCCTTTGTAATTTGTGGGTCTTGGTCTCTCCCACAGAGATTCCAAATCTGCAATTGATTGGTGGGAATTTCTGAAGGGAAGAGGACAAGTTCTTTTCACCAGGACTCTGTGATCCAGCACTTCAGATAGGCGTTGGGTGATATCACTTGAAACTTACTTTGTTTGAAATGTATTTCAAAATGAATACCTTCCTTCTCTCTGAATAGGAACCTCATGGAAATTAGCTCATGGCTTCATTATGCAAAACCATCTGGTTGAATCAGTTAAACAAATCAGTGGGGAGAAAATTCAAGTGAATTGGTTTTCATTTATTTATTTGTCCCATCAGAATTCTTTTGCTGGCCAGTGGCCGGAGTCCACCATGAGCCAGCTTATGCAAATCTCTATCAGGGTGTGAAATGTCTCACAGGACCAAACTATGGCGAAGGCAGAGGTGTGGAGAGATGGGGATCCGTTATTGAACATAACCTGTACTCTTGTCCTCTCCAGTATTTTTGTTATCTCCTGGATGCTTGTCATCTCCTGGACTATTACCATCTCCTGGATGCCCATCAATTCTCATCTCTGTCTCTCTCTGCGTGTTGGCTTTGTCCTCTACAAAGGACTATGTATCAGTTTCTGCACATGGCCGGGAACTTGGTCACTAACAGCTCTCAAGTTTTACATCTCATTTAATATCTGGCAGCTCCCACTACTAGAAAGGGATTAACTCAAATGTTCCTTAATCGTAAGATTAAAAAAAAAAAGTTCAAGGAAAGGCTGACCCAGCTTGAGTCCGGTGCTCTTTCTTAAGCCAGTCTACTCTGGCTGGCACAGGGTCACATTTAGACGCACGTCCTGGGCCCAATTCTAGAATGTATGGAGTCTGCATTCCCCCGAGAAGAGAATAATTGTGAGCAGAACCGCCAACCCAAGATTCAACTCTTAAAAAGTTACAAGAAATTTATTGAATGCTTATTATACGACGTATGCAGTGGCATGTATGTTATGTTTGGCGTTCTGTGTTTAAAAAATATAACTGATGGCTAAATGCCTGTATAAATGTGTCTTACACAAAAGATGTGTGTCCACAAAATTGAATGTATGTCAAATGTGAATTCAAAGGCAGTAGAGGAAATTGATATTTTCAAAATCCAGGATGCAGGATCCTCTTGTCAAATGAAAAGCCTATGTTATACTGGTAATTACCCTCTGATTTATCTGGCTTGTCCAAGATGAATGGAATAAGGTGAATTCTGAAACGCAACTCACTTTTATGAAGTTAGTTCATACAACAAGCGTTGACTGAGTTCCTCCCATGTGCCAGACATGTGACAGTTGCTACATGTAGTGAGATGTTGAGGACACTTGAAGGCGCTCGCTCTTTAGCTGGGGACATGGATAAGGCACAACCTCATGCCATTTGGGCACCTGGAGACCTTGCAGTGCACGAGGCTAAGTGTAGCGTCAAATAGGCAAGAAAATTATTCATTCACTTGTCCAGAATGCCATAAGGGTACCAAAGAAGGACGCTGAACTCAGCCTACGGTGAGAAAATTGGATCAGGAAACACATCCCAGGGCTCATCCTTCTGCTCAGTCCCCAGGTTGCAGACTCCATGAGCAGACTGAAGGGAGAGAGGGGAAGTTTTCTTAGAAGAGGGAACGGCATATGTACTCGAGGGACCCAAATGTCAGGAGCTCTAGGTGTATGTAAATGCAATGGGCCTTCTGTGCTAAGCTAATGAACTTGGAAACTTGATCTTCTAACAATGGGGAGATGAGGAGTGGTTAAATTTGTATCCTAGAGGCACCTGTTTGGAGATAGTGTAGAGGATAAATTTAAGGAGGCAAGAAGAATGGCTGGCAAGCTACTGCAATAGTCCAGACAAGACGCCAAGGGCCTGAAATAAGGCATGTGGCAGAAATGGACAGATTTGAGAGTGATTTGGACTGGATATGGTGGGGAAGGGGGGCAGGGGAGAGAGGGGAGATAGACTGTGCAAGAGAGAAATAAGGGTAACCACCTATTTCTTATGAGCGGTTTATCGGGTGTTTTAGAGGCATCAGTACCTCACTTAGGTGGAGAACTTTAGAAATTTATTTGGTTTCCTCTTTGGGCAACTGTGTCTGAGGCTCCTTAAGGCATTTGGGGTTGCGTTTTCACTAGGGTACTAATGGGAAGTGAGAAGCCAAATTTCTCTTCATTTGATTTGGAGAAAGCTCTAACTTCCTTTCCTGGGTTCAATGATAATGCAAGATTTTTTTGTTCTGTTTATGCTTCTCTTTGGTGGTATAAATTTCTCATATTCAGTGCAACTGGACAACCTTTTGTTTGTGGCCCAAGGAAAGGAGTAGAAAAGATCACCAACTCCTCTCTGGCGAGAGGTTTTCACTGCTATTACCGATTTTCTTGGTGTAAGGGAAATTTATGCTTTTTAATTGTTAGAATATAAATATTTAAAAGTTGCCATTTCCTATCTACATTGACAAAGTTCTTGTCACTTCCATTTGCTGTGTTTCTCAGCAAAGTGATCTTTATGGGGGAAAAATTGTGGACTTTAGTCACCCTATTAGCTAATATAATCTTCAGCTTTAAATTTTAAAGGAAGTCTGTGTTCAAATCAGCAGAGATAATAGTTCCCCTGAACATAAGAGTCTTCTTTAAATATTTAAAGTGCTAAATCAATTATTTTTAAGCTTCGAAAGATCATTGGACAAAGGACATGATTCGGTAATTCACAAAAGAGGAAATAAAAATGGCCAATAAATATGACAAAAAAAATAATTAACCTCACTGTGAGTTAGAACAGAATGGACTCTTTTTGGGTACCAAACTGGCAAAGATGGAAAACAAATTAATACCTGTTCTTGGTGAGGCTGAGTATAAGTGCACTTGCCATGTCATCACTGAAAAGTAAATTGGCACAGCTTTTCTGGGGACAGTTTTACAGCATCTGTCAAAACCTTAAACATTTTCGTATCTTTAACCTAGTGATTCTAATCCAAGAATTATCATAAGGAAATAATTTATGTCCAAGAATTATCATAAGGAAATAATTTATGTTCCTATTGATATCTTTATAATAAAAATCTGAAAACAATCAGGCCATCTCACGGGATTCTAAAAATAACTGATGGAAAAAAAATTATGGTACAGCCATATGTTAGAATGCTGTGTTGCCATTAGATTCATGCTATAGAAGAATATGGAGAAGGGAAGATATTTATAACATATTAAGGAAAAGGCAGGTTAAGGAGGTATATATAGTCACTGTGGTTCTAGTTGGTAGTTCCAGTCATTAGATTTGGGGTAATTTTTATTTTCTCATTTATGCTTTTTAGTATTTTGTAAATCTTCCACAATAAACCCGTGTTTATTCAGGAAAAGTTATATAGAATTAAATTCACACACATGAAAAGCTGGTGTGTGAAAGCAGCGACCTTATGTTCTGTTTCAATTTGGCATACTGAAGAACTTCCTAAGAGTTAGAAGTCATGTACAGAGGGGCAAACAGACCTTCTCCGGAACTTAGATGCCGTGTGACGGGAACTTATAGAAAGTCTGCGTGTTGGGTGATTGGATGGGACTGGATGAAATGTAAGTTTCCTTACATGACCTCTCATCCATTTATTAATACTACAACTGACTCTACTTGCTGGTTAGGAAGAATTCAGCCGTCTGTTTTATTAAATATATGGCTCAGTACTAGAAAAATATACACAGTTAGTACTCAGTAGGTCAGTGGCTTTTCAAACTTCCTGGTTCAAGATCTATAACTAGGAACACATTTTACAATATAGTGACCCACACACAAGCACACGTAGGAAACAGAAGTATCGTAAAACACCCTTATTATGGCGATACAGTGATTACTTCCTGTTCTGCTCAATGTGCATTTTTACAAGTGCTGGTTGTGACTTACTAAATGGACTTCACAATGTAGTTTGCAACCTGTAGTGTGAAAAACCCTGCCCTGAGCTTTGCTGTGGGGTGCTGTTCTTAGAGGCCTGCTGACCAGACTCTTCCCTGCTCTGATTGGCTTCAAGGGAGGTGGGATGCGTGGGCGTGATTTATGCCGAATTCTTTCCTGGGCCAATAGCAAGACTCCAGCATAGTGCCAATTACCCATTTTGTCAGTGTGAGGGCTCCAAATAAGATACATCCAAAATCCATATGCGTAGTAATATGTTCTTATGTAAATCTAAGGCAAAAAACTCCTTCAAAACAAAGCTTGATCAATAGTGCTTTCACCGCTAAGTACTTAGCTGACTTCCCTTTCCTTTTGCTCCATGACAACCCTGAAATCATCCTGTTACTATCAAAGATCCTCCAAATTCCACTTCAGATAATTGCACTATTTATATAGTGTCTGGGACAGTATGTCTATAAAAGTTTAATTTGAAAGACGTAACTCTAAAAATCACTTTTCTTTATTGACCAGGCATTCTGAGAAGAGGATAAGAAGAGCCTAACTATTTCTTTGTGTTGATGCTAGATAAATAATGTTAAAAGACCAACTCTTTAATCTTAGAGGTGATAGAGTATAGCCATGATTAGGAAAGCTGAAGATCTTTTTTTTTTTTTAAAGATTATAACTTTTGAAGTTCATGATTTCAAATAACACTAAAATTCAAAATAATTCATGGAAATTCCAGTTCCAGTACAATCTAGCTGTGTGACCTTGGGCAAGTTACAAAGTTCTCATGTACAAAATAGAGATAATAATATTAGCTATCTCAAGATTATTGTGAGGATTTAAATAGATTAATATATTGAAAAACACCCAGAACAATGTCTGACCCATTGTATGTGCTAACATGAGTTTGTTAGTATTAACACATAAGCAGCAAAAAAAAAAATATATATATATATAGAATTTTATCATTAATTGTTCAAAAAAATTTATATAGAATTTTATCATTAACTGTTCAAACTAAGTGGAAATATTTGGCAAATGAGATGCACTTCTCTGAAAGTCCTTTAAAAAATATTGCCAACCTTGATTGAAGTAAAAGGTTTAAACAGAATTAGAATAATACTCGAAAGAAATTGTAAGTCAGCAAAATATAACTTAGATCAAGAGATTCTTACTTGGTGTTCATAGGCAACATTGAAATTTATGTGTGAATTTATGTCCTGGCACATAGGACATCAGCAATAAATGTTATGTTATTTTTACTACTATTAATTCATTATTGATAAAATCAAAGGCATTTATATTCTCTGTTCAGATTGGATAAATGGTAAATGCTGTCAGTCTACCTTACTCAAGAATAAACTACCAGATGGTGGGCATATTGTTTTCTTTTCGTGGTGGGTGAAGACAAAGACTGGCTTCTACAAGATACCAGATCTAAAGACCCTCAGTTTATAAGGACAAAGATAGAAAAGCAAAGCAAAGAAAGCCAAAAAAATAGTCTTCCCTAGAATAATTGACCAATGAAACAATATCTTTGAAAAAATTGTTCTTGAAAAATGAGCCCTTCGCAAGCAAACACCATACTTATCAAAGGTGGGGGAATAGGGTTGGGTGGAAATCACATCACAACTCTAGTTATCAAACATATTGCTCAAGAGAGAGAAAACTTTTAGCGTGCATCCGAGCTCTCTGAAGGTTTCTATCCTATTTCTTCCTGCCTGTCATCGCTACCCTTTTCTTCTCCTGTCCCTTTCCCAAATTCTATACACATCCACATCTTATGTATCAAGTTTCAGCTCTTGAAATTTAGTTGTCCTATCTGGTATCTCCTTCAAAGTGTTCATTCACTGCTTTATGATAAACTCATCCATTTTAAGGAATGGAAAATCAGAGACCCATTGTTGTATATTTTAATTAGCACATACAGTGTCCAAATACTGAACCCGTTAGTTCAACTCTGTTGAAGACATTCCAAAGTTTGATGTTCAATGGAAAGAAATGTTTTTGTACCTCATTCTTTCTGTGTAAGAACACATATTCACATGTTTTCCTTTGTCCTGATGTACACTCTGTTCTCTGTTTAAATGGCTGATTATTCCTTTGATTGGACACTCAAGACTATAGCACTTTACCATTAGAATAGTTTCTTACGTATATTCATTTTACCATATATAACATCAACATTATTACCATATTTCCTTGAATTTATATGGTAGCTTTCTTCTGTAAAAGCTCATTTTGCTATGGAAAATTATTATGGGTATTATGTGAAATGATTATTTTCCTAGTTGCTATTACTCCTTTCTTTTAAGCACAGATAGACAAGACTTTTAAGATTTAATTCTGTCCTGAAAAAATAGGTTCTTTTGGCACGTTCAGTTTTGTGATAACACTTCCTAATGAATTGAGCTTTTCCCTTAATTTTCCACTACAAATTATGTAACTCTCCTATTAAAAATAAATCAATATTTTTAATTGTATAGTAGATTATTGTGCCTTAATTTGTTTGGGGCCCCTTGTATGGTTACATATTTCAGTTTTGAGACTTGCAGAGATTTTATAGGTATTTACATTCTATATATGTGTATATATTTAATCATGATAGGTATAAATTACTCTTGTTAGTAAAAAAAATTGTATACAGCTTTTTTATTACCTAATATTATTATTACCTCATTATTACCTAAATAAACATGTTTTTTTTTAAACCCCATTTGAGTGGGTAGAAAATGAACGATGTTGAAATCATCTGGCTCTCTGTGGACTTTTGTCTGAAAATTAAAGCCTGTTTCCAAGTCATACATTTCCAAGTGTTTTCAAAGAGAAACAAACTCTAGTGTTGATTCATCTTTTTGGCAAGGTTTTATTTAAATGTTAAAAAATTTATATTTAAAAGTCTTCAGTCATTTTTGGACAGGAGAGTGACTTAATTGTTTATATATATAAACATATATATGTATATACACTCATTAATATAGAAAAATTGGTTATTAAAATGGGGATTTTTATTTTTCAAAATACAGTTGACCCTTGAACAACATGGAAATTAGGGACACCAGCCTCCCACACAATCGAAAATCTATGTATAACTTTTGATGCCCCACAAACTTTGCTACTAATAACCTACTGTTGACTAGAAATTTTACTGGTAACATAAACAGTCAGCTAACATATATTTTGTATGTTACGTGTATTATATACTGTACTCTTATAGTAAAGTAAGCTAGAGAATTGAATGTTAAGAAAATCATAAGGAGTCTACACAATCTATGAAGTGATCCCCCGATAAGTCCAGTAACCATCTGGCACCCTACATAATCTATACAACATTATTGATTATATTCCCCATACTGTATTTCACATCCCCATGACTGAAGCTGATGTAGAATAATATTGTATGTCAACTATAATTAAATATATATCGTCACATAATGTAAAGTACAATACAGGGAATATAGTCAATGGTATTGTAATAACTATGTGCGATTAGAGGGGGGTTATCACTTTGTGAGGTACGTAAATGTCTAATCATTATGCTGTTTTCTACACCTGAAACTAATATAAAAAAGTCTTTAAAAATCATAAGGAAAATACATTTTCTATATTTATTGAAAAAAATCTATGTATAAGTGGACCCGCGCAGTTCAAACCCATGTTTTTCAAGGGTCAACCATATTCACAATCTGACCCCCAGATTCTAATTTTATTCCTAGTTATTGATATGGCTGTGTGCCCATAAATGAGATAATCAACATCTTTTATTTCCTCCTTGTATGCAGTAAAAGGCCCTGTTTAGTCTGTATGATGATGTGATATTAAATACACACATTAATGTTTTATGCCTAGGTACATGGCTTCTACTGCATTTGTAATTTAGATTGGATTCTGTGTTTTTCTTTTAAAATGTTTTATATAAATATTATTTTAATTCACTTGACTGCAAAGTGATGTAAGTCTAAATAAAAGGTCTAAGCTATTCAGATTTAATTTGAGATGTAGTACCAGTTGTTCCAGGTATTTCATTTATATTTTCCTTTATTTGGTAATGATACTAATCCATAGAATACCTTTAAAATCTACCATGCATCATTAAATTAATTTATGCTTTATTACAGGTGTTTAAATAAATTCAACTGGCCTATATACTGAAGAACTTTGTGCTTTTCATGGACTGTAATTTATATATATATATATGTGTGTGTGTGTGTGTGTGTGTGTGTGTATATATATATATATATATATATATATTTTTTTTTTTTTTTAATGTTGCCTTAAGGTTGACTTTAATTTGGATATTTTGAATCAGATGACATTAAGAAACTATTTGCAGGATATTATAACATTGGTAATTTTATGTTTTTTTTTAATTGAGAAGAAGATTCTCTTGTCCATTGATGTAGTAAGACATTAGAAACTATATTAAGAACTGCATGAAACTGTTTATTATAGGAGTCCAAGTGGTGGCATTACAATATAGTTTAATAGTAATCTAAATATCTTATCTTTACTCAAAATGTTTTGTTGCTGAGAAACCATTAAGACATTACACTGTCGAGTTCTGGTGGAGATGGTGGAGTAAGTAAACGCTGTGCTGGCCTCCTCCTCTCATGACCACATCAAAATTTCAACTAAACTACGGAACAACCATCATTGAGAATCGCCTAAAGTCTGGCTGAACAGAAGTTCTATAACTAAGGACGTACAGGAGAAGCCACATCCACACTGTTATTAAAAGGAAAAAAAAATTATTGGAATTATAGCTGCATTGTCTCATTAGATTGAACTTGGCTTGTTTACATCATGGTACAAATGGCTTATATCTCAAAAAGCTAGAAAAAGCAACCCTGTTATATATATATATATCATATATATATCATATATATGTCATATATATGATGTATATGTGTCAAATATTATCATATATATGACATATCAATGTTATATATTATCACATATATGTGACATATGATCATTTTATGGAAATTAATTCAATGTATATAGCTTCTATGTCTTTAAATTTTATCTCAACTTTTTTCAAACTTATCTGGTCTTTTTCACAATGTTCTGTTCTTAGACTCCCATCAAGAGGACAAGTATTTGGGGGGAAAAAAATTGAGCACAGGATCTGGCCCCTCCATCTAATTTTTCTCCTTACTTCAGCCATGATGAATTCTTTAATTCAGTTGTGTTAATTAAGCATGCTTCTGGGTCCTTATACAAAACCACTCTCACTGCCTGATAAACTTTTATCCCAGATATATGAATGCCTTTCTTCTTCATGACTTTAGATCACTGACGAGTTGTCACCACCTTAGACAGGACTTCCTTTAACCATCATGCCACCCCCCCGCTCTGTACGCTTATCTGGCTTCCTGGTCCTTCATCACACTTATCACTACCCGACATTATCTGATGTGTTATTTGTCTGTCTCCAACATTAGGATGTAATTCCCACAGGCCAAGGACTTTTTATTTATTGCTATATCCCCAACATCCAAAGCACCGGCACATAGTAGGTGCTCAACCAATATGGGTTGAATGGCTTTCCCATCATGAAGATTTAACAAAGAATGTTTCTATGTCTCCTCTTACCACTGTGATTGTGATAAATATAGTTACTTTACTATTCCTTTTCAGATTGCTCTATCACCTGGAATTCCTTGGGTGTCTATCTGCCCATTTGTTGCGTCTTCTGAGTCTCTCCCCCTTTCTCAAGACAGGTGCTGGGTTTGTGGAGCTTTAGACTTCCCTACCATGGTTAAATACTTTTATCTGCAACAGCTTTCACCTTGTGTGTGTTTTTGTGTGTGTGTGTGTGTTTTTAAGCTCAGGTTTGCCACCCAATTTGGTGGGAGTTCAAGTTCAGATTCAATACCAGCACACAGCACAGGTTTGGAGGCCTGGTTTTCCACAAGTATTTCCACACTCAGTCCGGGTGAGACTCTGTGACCAGGCAAAGTCCTTAGGTCTGGGGCTGACACTTCCAGACACTCCCTTTCCAACTTCTCACCTTCTCAAAGAGCCCAGGCCTTGTACATTAGCACACAGGGACTGATCTCCTGTCTCAGTCCAGATGCCTCAGCCCTGATACACTCTGACCCTTGGCATCAATTCCCACTCCTCTGACTTATAATCTTCACTTCCAACACCTCAAAGTGTTGCTTTTCTTGGTTTCACCATTGCTATATATTTAAAAAACAAACAAACAAACAAACAAAACTTCTGTTATACATTATCCAGTATTTCTTTTTCCTTTGGGTGAGGATAGCTTCCCACATCTGCTCAGTCAGCCATATTGGCTGGTGATACATGTGGAAATTATTTATTTTAGCATTTTTAAAGCAGTGCTACAGAAAGGTTTAATGCTCTTATATATCCAAAGGTATTTATACCTGGGCCCTCTATAGATGAGAAGCAATAGAAATTACATTCTTTAGGTTTCTAGACATTCTAATGTTTTACAGGAAACATTAGACATAATCTATTAATAAAGTCTGTTAGACAGTGACCTCATTATCCATTTCATTCTTTTTTAAAGTTTCTTCTTAGTATTGCATGTTTTATTTTCTTTTTAGCCTTATAGGAGAATTTTGTCAAATGGTAAATAACTATAAGCGTCACTTTTCAGTTAAGTACGTGTATTGGGAAGCCATTGTTTTTGCCAAGTTTTACTTCCTTTAATTCCATTTATAAGCCTGTATTGATTGAGCCCTAAGTATACTCCCAGGATGTGTCTACCAGGTGCTGTGGGCTGACTTTATTATTATCAAAAATAATTATCTTATTCTAAGACATATTTTTAGTTATCTTTCAAATTGAAATGCACAGACTTTAAATATACAGTTTGTTGTGTTTGGACAAATCCAGATATAAAACATTTCTCTCACTTCATAAAGTGCCTTTCTCCTATTTTATGCCTTTTATTTTAAATGTTGGTGTTTCATTTTTTTTGTGTTTTTTTCCTACCAGATATTAAGGCATCTCAGCTGAATTTTGAAAAGTCATCTAAGAAGCTTAGTTTTTTAAGTTCGTGTGATTTTCTGGATTCTACAGACAGAAACTACTTTGTGAAGTTATGCGCCAAACTCTCAGCTAAGAAAACACCAGTGGTAAGGACTAGATGGGGTGAAGGCAGAGCTGAGGGTTACATAGTGTCAGACGAAAAGGTGGTTTGATATTTTCAGTCTAATAAGTTTCACCAAAACTTTTCTCTGACTGTTGTCATCTGAAGGCAAGTTTCTTCACCTCTTTCGACACCTCCGAGAATAGAAATGGGTTCTAAAAACAGAATATTCAGTTTAGATATTTTTGGAGTACCTTTTCCCCAGGCTCCTCATCAAAACTCTGAAACTCAACTCTTCCGTTTATCAAGATAGCAAAGCACAATGGAATTAATGCTGTAAAATGTGTGTTTCCAGGGAAAACATGCTTTGTTGTTGGGGTATCATTTTTAGTGTTCTTATGCTGAGTCATCAAAGTAAGTCCATTCAAAAAATCCGTGTTTTATAACATAACAGTATTTCAACCGTTCATATAGCTTAGTCCAAACTCAGTTCTCTGAGAACTCAGACATCAGTATGCGCAGGAGTATTAAATACAGACTTGGCCCTGCATTCGAATCAAGTCGTGCTCATTTTCCATTTGTAATAGTTTTTAACGTGATGATCTGGGACTATGAAGAGATCTAAACCATTGCAATTGTCGCAGAAGCACTAGAACTTTCTCCTTGGATGTGTTTCCTTAAGGCCAGCCTGTTCTAAGCAAATAATCACATCATCTTCTAAAGTCAGAACCATAGGCAATGGTCAAAAGAATTAGACTGGGTACTTCAGACGCAAAGTCTCGGGCAGCAGTATATACGAGCATATACATTCTACTCTGGTTTAGTCCTAAGAGTGGGGTGTTCGAGGTGTAAGAAACAGATACCCATTCCAGTCAGCCTACGTGAGAGGTAGTTCCATTATGAAAAGTACACTGAGTAGATTCACAGTGTATCGTGAATGGTCATGAAGTGCAGACTGCTCAGAAACGGGCCCAGGATTAGAGATTGAGGTGCTTTCTCTGCCTCCCGGAGGTGTCAGGCTCCTTTCACCCCTGCTTCTCTTTCTTATGTATTTTGTTGTCTTCTCTCTGTCCTGGCTGGCCTCTTCCCTTCCCTGGGCTCCCCTCCCACATGATTTGAACTCACTGTCATGCACGCCAGCCCCAACTCTCCATGACCTCGTGGCTCTGTACCCACAATTCCCAGCAACATCTCTTTAATTCCTACTGCAGGAGGCAAGAGAATCTCATTGGCTCAGCTGGACTTTCCAAGCCATACCACACAGGTCATGTTAGACTGCTTGTCCAGTTTTCTGTGGCAAGGCCAAAGGCAGGGCCACTTGGCACAGATTATGGCTTCTTAGAAGGAGCAGTGGGTGGACTCTAAACATCTATAAATAGTATGAATTTGTACCATGATACTTGCGTGCGTATTTAACCAAAATAAATGAATTCTGCAGTCGTTCCCATCCACCAGGATCTGTGGGAAATCAAATATCAGCCCGTAGGAGGGGGATGGTGCCCATTCTTATAATTAAGCCCAAGAATCCTGAAATTGACACTATGCTGGAAAATTGGGGGAGTGTCTCCAGACCACCCTCAGTTTCATTCTGACCGGTGGCTCTGATATTCTCCATGTTCCCTCCATACTACTGGTCCGTTTGCTTAGCACTGACCCCCCTGAGATCTTGCCATACCCTGGGGGGCCCCCTACGCATTAGGAACCCATCAATGTCTGTCCCTCCAGTCCTGGGAAACTCAGCTCTTTCCCAGGTTAGTCTGCTGCTTTCTCTGTACTTGTCCTGTCCTTCTTGGATGGTATGGCTTTATGCTTCTTGGAGTGTAGACTTTCAGATATAAACTCCTCTTTAATCTCCCCTAGGGCGTGGCATATCCAGAATGTAAACTCCGGAACCCAACTCCTTAGCCACCTTTATTCCTTAATGATAAGTCTGTGCCCTGACCACCGGAACCAACTCATGCCCCATACACGCTGATGTGAAACACACACCGTTGATTTGCACCCCTCTGCCAGTTAATGGGTAGTCATGATTTATTTCAACGCGACCAACCTCATATTACCTGTTAGAAAACTTCCGGACCTGATTAAAGACAGTTTTTCTCTGGTCAAGGGTACTCAGGTACCCAGGAGTGGGAACAGAGGAACAGAAATGAAAAAAAAAAAAAGTCGCACCCTATGTTCTTAACAAGAATTCATCTGTAACATTCCAATGTAAAATTATTGAACAGTATGGAGAAATTGGAGAGGGAAGAATGTGATCAAAAGGCAATGTGAGTAGAAAGGGCCACCTTGGTGGTGGTGGGTGGGCGGTGAGGGGAGCCGGTATTACAGACCACCTGTTGTCCAAAACAGTTTCCTGAACTTTTACACACCGAGGGCCCCTCTTTTCCTACAGGCCACCGCCCTGAGAAATCGTTCAGCCCCATAATCCAGGGCGTCCTAGAGACGAGCACACCTGTTCTGTCCCGTGTTAGGCGGTTGGCAGTGACCGAGCGTGAAGGCAGTAATGCCCGAACCCCTTGCAGCCTTGAAGTTCTGGTCCCATTGCCTGTTGGTGCCGGTAGAGAGAGAGTGGAACAGAATAGTGTCATAGAAAAGCCAACAGATTCACGCTTCCGAAGTGAATGCGAATGTAATACGAAATTGCTGCTGTCGTATTTCTGGGGTGAATTTGCCTAAGTTATTTTCAGTGCCTCATTTTCTTTTAAAGATTATGAATTCAATGTTACTTTGAAATTTTAAGTATTTATCACATTTTAGGATATTTCATGAGCTATTAACTTTTTGCATAGCTGTTATAATACTGCAAAAGGAGCAACCTGCCCTTGTAAGATCACCACAACAGAAGCTTTATATTCCAGTGTTATGTTAGAGAACACAGATAACTTTTATACAGCATCTATAATCTGGAAAGGGGTTTCATGTAAATTATGTCATGTACCCCTCATTACACCCCTTACGAGAAGATATTTTCTTCATTTTACTTTCCCAACATAAGTTTCCATGTGTTTTTGGAACTTTTCGGTGGATTGAAGAAATTGCATTCTCTGTCAAAAATCTGTATCTTAAATTGTCCAAAAAAAAAGTGGAAATCTTTATGTTATTTTTGGTATCTTCACTGTAGATTGAATGTGTTCATATTTACCTTTGGAAACTATCCAGAGAGCCATTTGACAGTCGGACATAGTAGGAATTCCCATCGTCAGTGCTTTCTTGCTTCTGTTTCTCTGAGGCGCCCTTCCCGCTTACGCTGAAGACTGCATACTTCCTCTCCACTCAGACCCACCTTGGAACTCACTGTATCCATGAGGTCTTGCCGTCCAATCCGTCCATTCTAGCCTCCTACTCTTTCCGTGTGCGTAGTTTGCAAGTATGTGTATGCCAAGGTGTCATTACAAAATAATGAGGTTGGATTTGTGTGTGTGTTAAGGAAACCATTTCTATTCCCTGGTAGTCACCTGTGCACATGTCATAACTAGTTGGGTAAGTGTATATTTACATGTGTGTTTGGGTCTCTGTGTATTTCTAGTCTAGCTTGCTTCTGTCTACAGGACTCCGTGACCTGAGAGAAAATGCACCAACAGTGAGTTCCTGTGACAGTCTTGCCACCTACTGGGTGATCTTGTAAAAATCACGTATCTGCTATGAGATGTGAAATGGAGCTAATAATATCTACCTTACAGAGTTATTGTATCAAATGCATATGGGACATCTTTATAAAATGATTGACCATAAAATAAATGTTAGTTGTTGTTACGGTGATGATGGCTGGCAGGGAGGGGAGAGGGGCTCAGGCCTTCAGCTGTACACCTTAAACTTACACACAATGTTATATGTCAAGTATATCTCAGTAAAACAAAGGAATGATTGGTGTAAATTTAGGAAACAAGTGCATTTGGCAGGGTTATTAGATACAATGTCAATATTCAAAAATAAGTTAGATTTTTATATAACAGCGATAGTATAGTCCCTTCCCTTCTTCCATTCCCTCCGCTACCCCGACCCCCACCCCTCCCTTTCCTCTCACTCAGTCATCTGTCTCTACCCATCCTGAATGTGTTGAATTCCTACCATGTATGTGGGATCTAGATTTGCTTTTCAGTATAGAGCAGCAGGTATTGGTTTACAGCCCCTGTTCTAGACACTGCCCTTAGGGAATGTGTGGTCTGGTCGTGACACCCTCTGGTTTCCTCTCATGGGCAGGGCGAGGTCAGCGTATCTGTAGCCCCTCTTCTACTGCCTCTTCCTTTAAGTGGAAAATGGGTTGATGGAGCATGGAGACCCTCAGGATTACTGACTCCTCGTATACTGAGAGCTAGTTTTCGTTTCTCTTACCTAAAGTCAGTGGGGATTTACTCTAGGACCCAGCTGACTTGCCTTTGTTAGGGCGAAATGTCCAAGAATGTTATTCTTTGCTCTTCAAGTCTGAAGAAAACCTGCAACAACACTTTTCTTGCTTGTTACTCCAATAGTTTATCAATATGCAATGGTTTCTATGAATATGACCATAATTAATATGGGTTTAAATAATTTAATAAAATATTCATTTTTCTTATTTCCTCATTCCTTGCTTATACAATCCTTTGTTGCTTTATTTCTTCTGTTTTCATAGCTTAAAAGGTATTTTTCTGAATGACTCCCGAAGCACATTAATTTGAACATCTCTAAAAGACTCTTGGAGAACTGTAAATATAATTTTAATCAGCCTCACTTCTTACACACAATTTTCTTTTTAGGTTTGAGTAAAAAAATAGTGTACAGCTCCTTTTTTTGTTGTTGTTACCATCAAAAAAGTATATAACGAACACTATCCAATGAGAAGTTTTTATTTATACGACACTCACATATGCTATTGGTTACAGAAATCTAAGTTGTTGTGTTTTACTTGTCAGGTATTACTATGCTTCACTTTCAACCCAACCCCCTTTTGCATGGCTGGCTCCCTGGAAAGCACACAGGAAGGTTATAATGGCTCAGCGAAGATTCTTTGCTTTCTAGAAGAAGGTTGATTGTGTGAATTTCAGTTGTATCTCTTTCCTCAACAAGCTCCTCTGACCTTCTTAGGGGACCAAGTTACTGAAGCAGGCCAAGTTACTGAAAGCCAATTCTTTAGAAAAAAATTGCTGAATGACCAATTCATTCCAAGCCAATTTAGCAAATGTATGGGTGTAGCAGATAAGGCCGGTACGATTTTATAAAGTACCCAAGTGTGTGAAAGGCAGTGAGAAAGTGGATCTGTGGTGATAAAATATTGGACACCTACGTGGACTGCCTATTATTTCCTTTCAATACTAGGAGACAGTCAGCACAGGGAACTTGTCCAAGATTTCACAGCTTTGCAGTGTCTATTTTGACTCCAAACGAAAAGTACTTTCTTCTACTCAGGTGCATTTTTCAGTGCATGGTGTTCAGCACCATATTTATTAGCTGGAATAATACTGTGAAGAGATGCTTCTCTCCTCTACCACCTGGTTACCAAGTGGTATAATTCCTATAAGATTAGCAGTCTAAATGCTTTTTTTTTTCTTCTTCAAGATAATACATTGGTTTCCTATTATTCTCTGAAGGTGACCAATTAATTTTAAAATATCATTTATGATATTGATCTATGCATATCATATGGAAGGGTATCCACCCATTGCATTTTTTATCCTCATTGAAACAGCCTCCCTTTCGCCAGTGAGAGCCTCTTCAGGTGGCTCCCAGGTCCTTTTAGCATGAGCCGTGTAGCCTCTGATAGCCATCTTGCTGTCTGGTATGACGAGAGTCCTTGCTCTTTGGTTCATTTCCTTCCAGACCTGGAAATCAGTCTTTTCTCCAAGAAGCCTTCTTTCTTTAAGTGGGAGATAGTAGCACAAGAACACACGTTGCCAGGATAGCTCATTGCTAGTGGGGAGATCATTGTTTCTACGCCTTTTCTGTGGATAGACGAAATGTTTCATGAGTTCAAGTTAATATCTCCAATTCGGATACAAGACTTTGGGATTTTTTACTCAGCTTCTTCTCTATTACATATTTTTCCCTCCACACTGAGAATCCTGATTCTGAAAGTCATAGGAGATGATAGAATAACAATATCTCATTAAATTTCTCGTTTGTTTTATCACATTACCCACAGAAAAGTCTCCGAATACCAATACTAATATTACCAGCACCCTGTATAAAAACTGAAAACAGTTTTCAAAAAACTGAGGGCAAATGTTCTCCCCCATTATTTATGGTTGTATTATAGCTACACTGTCAGAGCATATAGTCATTATATACCCTTCCTTTTAACTCTTCCTTTGTCTTACTTTTCAAATCTGTAGATACTAAATACTCATTATTAGGTGTAACTCTCTAGTTGTTCTGTTATCTAAGCTTATTCTCTAGTAGATACAGAAAGGGCTATGGGAACAATATTTCCTGAACTCTTACCTGTTATTAATAGTCTGGTTTACTGTTATACTCTGTAGTTGAATTGTAGTTTTTATTATCCATCCTATTTCCTTATTTTGGTATACTTTGTCAAGGATTTGTACTTTGGATCTTGGGCTACCTTGAATATTTGTTATTTTCTCTTGAATCTTTTTTGTTTGTTTGTTTCATTTTGTTTTGTTTTTTAAAGCTTATAAGAGTTTCTTTGAACCAAACTGACTACGATTGTTGGGAAGCAAAATCTCAACGGATTGAGAACATGGTCTCTCTTGAATCTTTTTAACCTCTTTCTTCTTTCTGTTTTGAATGTTTCCTCCATTCACTTTCTGTTTATCTTAAGGCATTGTTTGTTTCATTTATTCACTCTTGTAGTCCATCCAGTTTGGTTTTTGTTTCTAAAGTGATTTTTATCCCTTGTATTGCTAAGTCTTTGCTGAGTTCTATCACCTCATTTCTGAGTTTGTAAAATTGTAATTTATTTGTTCCTTAATGTTTCGTGTCATTTTCTTAATGTCTTAGTTTATTTTTAAGTAGTGGACTATAGACTTTATCTGTTCTATGAGCAAGCTTTCATTGTATATAGAGGTGTTATTCTCCTTATTTTCTTTTTTCTCATAATAACTTTGCATGGAGTTTGACCAGAAAATTTCTCATTTTTATGTGAAATTATTTTTCTCAAGCTTATAGAAAGCAGCATGGTTCCTTCAAATTGTGTTAAAATATAAAATAGCTTCCTTTTTGAGATTCCCTGACTCTTTTCCCTCCCCCACTTTGGACTACATTTTCTCTTTCCTTTGTCTCTATTGACTCTGTCCTAATTAATTTTTATTGTACTCCCATCAGCTTTTCTTCAGTGAGAGACCCTGCCTTAGAAGGGACCCCCACTGGATCAGTTTCAAGAATTCCCAGTAGATCCAGCTTCTTCAGGACTTACTATGGACCCCTTATTCCTACCCACTATTGGAGTGGGGACAGCCCCTCACATATTTCAGCTGTGGTTCTCATATTGTCCTGCTTTGCTTTCCAGTGAATGCTTTAGAACTGTTTTGGGGTTTTCCTGTTCTCGGGTCTTGTAGTCACCCTGTTGCTTCCTTCGCTTCCTCTTGCTTAAAAACTGATACCGTGACACTTTTGTGGCTATTATCACCTGTGTTGGGGGGCTTGAGGGGATACCTGGTCACCTAGTTTTCTTATAAATGTTTTGATATGTCTTCTATTTTACTATATAGTTGCTATATCTGTTTTTATGCGGGGATTCTGGAAGATCTAAAAACTATGCTTCTACTACCTCTCTTATCTTCCCAGTGATGATATAATTGAAACCAAGCATCGGTATAAGAAAAAACATAAGGACAGTATAACGCGAAATCATAACAGTCAACATATATACAAGTATAGAGTGATTCGAGAAAAAAATAACAAATTAGCATGAGAATAGGACAGCCAATTTGGTCAATATGTAGTAATTTTATAGTAATATGAAACAATGTACACGTATAGATGGAGTTATTGAAGTGTATAGTTTTAAAATGGTGAAATTTAAAGAGTTTGTACCTTTCTTCCTTTTTTGTCCCATCCAACAGGTACGTTTCCTCTTCCTGCTTACCCAGACCATAGAGCCTAATGGTCAGGGAACCAGTATAATGGTCTCAGCAATCAAATATCCGCCTGAGAGCCTGTGTTCAATGAGTGCATGTGTCAGCTCTCATGGGTCATGGTTTCTAAGGGACAATTTCAAAAGCTTGACCTCGAATTTCTCAAGCTAGCCACAACTGACCGCAAATTCTAGTGCAGATGTATGAAGAATAGTAAACATCATTCACTGTTTATACAGTACCCCTTAGCTGCTTTGTGCTGAGTTGTGTGTGCATGTGCAGGGGACAAGGAATGACCAAAGGGACTTCTGGTCTCCAGGGTATGACTTGTTTCCCAGAGAGCTCACTGTGCCAATCCCGCCATCACTGCAGAGCAGGGCCATTCCTGCAGCTGAGTTTTGGCACTGCAAAAATGTTTTTAGAATCACATCAACTTAATCCTTAAAACTTGATTCTTAAAAAAGTCTCCCAAAGGACATGCCAACTCTTGAAACGACGCTGGCCTGGAGTTGTGGGCCAACCACCATAGCTATGGCGTGGAGCTTTTCTTTGGCGTACTTGTTTGTTATTTCCTGTGTGATTTTAAGTGAATATCAACTAATAGAGGAGCCTGGTAATGACGCTCAAATCAGAACAGTCAGGTTTAGTTCAGATTAAGTTACTGCAAGCAAAGGTTAGTGTATTGTAAATACATTTGCTGTTTATTTAAATGTTATTATAAACCCCTTTATCAATGAATAGTCTTTTATGTAAAATAAATAAACCCTTGCCAGTTTATGTTTTCTGTAAAGTAAAAATTTTAGATATTAGGTTGGCTTACAGTGAAGAAATCCAGGACATGGGCAGTTGCTACACAGGACCCAGTCCATCAGGGAATGTGTGTAAACACATGTTATACTATTTATAAACAGCATGTGCTATGCTTTTTCTCCTTCTTAAATCACCTTTTGCCACCAGATTATAAACCTTTTGAATGCAGACACTGTGTCTTTAAATCTTTGTATCTCCATCAAATGCTTGCTAAGGATATAATGACGGTGAGAGTGATATTGGTGAAACACCAGAGAAAGACCTCCTAGTCTGACTTATTTCAGTATCATATTTAAACACTGTTGGATATATTCAATCAGTTGGTTATCTGTGCTGGGAAGATCTGGGAAGACTAAAAACACGATAATAATCTGGACCCTTGAGAGATACTCTCATTAGAAAGATAAAAAATATATATACACATGTAAGGTTAATAAAAAATTGCCACATTATTATTTAGATGTCATATAAAATTTATGTATTAAATTGCAGTCTTCATAAAAGTATTTTGATTTTGCTTATAAAGTTTCCACTGAACAAATAGCAGTTGTTTTTTTGGCCTATATATTCTTCCTTTTTCTTCCCACATATTTGGCAATCTCAAGTAAGAAGAGAATGATTATAGCTATTTTAATCATCTGACGTCTTTTTAACATCAGTATAATTTTCTGGTGCTATTTCTTGCCTAGGAAATAAATTCCTTGGAGAGGCAGTATAACACAGCCCGACAGGCCCTAATGGGAAAGACACCTCTTCATCACGCACTTCTGTTCCAAAGGTAGCGATTTATCACATTTATTTATAGCTGAGCATCTTTAGATTGATTTTCCAGTATCCAAATATAGCAGATGAATCCCAAATCATCAACATAAACGGACCTCTGTGCTAAAATGGGCCTAGTGATTCAAAATAAAAAAAGCCATTTAAAAGTGCTTTACATTACAGTTCTTTTCTATTGTCTGTAATTTTAAGCTATCTGTTGAAAACCTTTAACCTATGTAAATAATGTTTTGTCTATTTGTCTACCATATGTGAAAAAAGGTGCGGTTAATTGTCCCCATATTGGTAGGCGATCTTTGGATAGACTGATGTGGTAAGACAGGCTGTATGGTACATACAAAGTTCTACTGGAGGATCTGGAAGGTTCTTGGCCAGGAGATACTGGAAAATCAATCTAAAGATGCAGTGTCCCTCAAAGCAGCTAAAGCTGGGGCTTTGTGACCTCTGACCAGCAATGCCTATTAAAACACTGTAAACAGAGAACCTAAGCAGTTTTAAACATGAGCTCCAACTGGGTCCTATAGGACAGATAGATGCTTTTAATTTGCATGCATTTATATGCAACTGGGCTACTTAGCACATAGCAACTCTATTTAGCAAGTCTGGGGTGAATAGCCTGTAGGATTTATTCATTTGCTAAAAATAGTTAATGATTCTTTCAAGTCACTCTGGGAAAACAGGCTAGTATGGATGAAAAAAGAATATTTCATACTTAAGTTCAGTTGAAAGTATAATATTAGAATTTTGAGAAATATTTTATTCTGGTATTATTTCAAAACATTCGATTATTTTAAAATGGAAAATACCTATCTCAATTTTTGTAGCAGTTAATATATTGCTGGAACTCACATATCAAATGGAGTAGAGTTTACAATAGAATACATACTAATCAGTAGGAAGAAATTTCTCTATATTAATGGTTTAATGGATAAGGAACACTTACAACAATACAGATTTGCTTAATCTATGAATTAGAATGTAATAATGCCAGTGTCTTAGACAAGATCTGAGTTGAATGTTTATGAGTGGGTACATTATTCCAAATAGATTTTATTGGCATTAGTATTTATGTGGGATGTAATGTTCAGTATTTAGGTATTGCATGTGTGTGTGCTTGGTATTATTTCAAAATTCTTTGGATTTTTGTTGTTGTTGTTGTTGTTGTTATTTCTAATTTCAGAGGTGCAGTACCAGCACCAATCATCAATGGGGTACATTATTTCACAGCTTTAGAACTAGAGAAAAGTTTGGAGCTTTGTGAAGATTCTTTTAAAACTCCCTTTGGAAGATATTCTGAAAAGAGGTGAGTTGAATTTTGTTGGATAAAATTGGTTGTTTTCTGCGGGTTAGTCAAGATCATAGCCCTCATCCTTGGGCTCCAGACAAATCCTAAAACTGGGAAGCAGAACCCCATCTCCCAGCATTGAATTTGAAGGGAGTATGCTGGCCCTCCGGAAAGGGCACAGGCATATAACCAAGGTTCATACAATTGGAAGCTTCTCTCTGGGATTCTGAAGCTTCCCTCTGGGACTCTCAATCTTGAGGGGCAGTTAGCAATGATTCAAGTCACCAGTGGTGAAACGATCAGAAATCCACTGTGCAGTGAAAGCAATGATGTCTATCAGTCTCTCCTGCATCACGACTCAGCTGTGTTCTTGCTGCCTAGCTTCCCTTTCTTCCTGTCCAGAGCTTAACCCTGCTTCTCTAGTTTTCCATTAAGTCTATAAACTAACTAACCAATAGCTTTTCAATAACTCCCTTTTTAACACTTACATTAGCCCGAGTTGGTGTCTGTAATTTGCAATCTCATTAGTACGATGCTATATTTCAAAGAGTGTACCAGCTGATGTCCAATATATAAAAGGCCATTTCTGGGTCCCAGTGCTTAAGATGTTGAAGTGTGGGTCAGAAGCTGAATATGTATAAGTTGAGGACTCCATAGAGGCCACAGTAGACCCTCCACTATTAATGTTACTGCTTGGCTTTTGCGGGCATTCTCCTACGTCTGTTTCTACTTCAGCTGTGCCTGCCACAGTTGGCCATCTCTCTGCAGGCCTTGAATCCACACTTCCCAAGCAAATATCTGGCTGGTTGGGTCAATCGCCATCTACTAATAGGGTGCCACTCGTGAGTGGAGATCTCTGCATAGGTAAGAGGCTGGTCTATAGATTGGTTGCCTCTGTGTCAAGTACCCATCCTTTATCTAATCATCTGTGGCCAGAGCAGTGACAGAGAAGCAAGTAAAGAACTCTTCAGAAGGGGTCTGTGAGTTTGGTAGTCTCTCTGGAGTGTCTGAATACATGGCAACCTAATAGACAGAAATGTGATGGAAGAAAGTACACTAAATAATTAACAGTGGATATTCTTCTAGAATTATCAGTTACTTTTCTTTATCATTTTCTGCAACTTCTAAATTGTCTACACAGGCTATACTGGGGGTGCCAAAAAAAATCTATACATATGACTTGTATTCATCCTTTGTTATCGGTATGTATTAAGTATTACAATTTTAATACAGTTTTTTCCTTTCCTAAAATGTGTATACATTTTTGGCACCCTCTGTATATTTCTGATTTTTATATTTTAAAAGACTATTAAAAATCCATGGAAATTTGATGAAATATTCAAAAAATGGGGAAAAGTTTTCTTTTAGATACAGTGAAGTTTCTCATATCACTCTATATGTTACAATTTTTTTTAGATAAGTTATAGAGTTAAATTCAAATCAGGGCCTATGATCAAATGCATTAAAAGTCAGATACAAATGTATGTCCAGCATAATGTAAGTCTAAAAATATTCATGTGTATGTACAGAAAAATAAAACACTAAAAAGAAATATACCAAAATTGTATCAGTTATTATCTTCTTGTGATGGGATTATGGCCAATTTTAATGTTCTTTGTTCTTCCCCATATTTTCAGCAGTAAGCACTTTATGATTTTTGAAGTATTAGTGTAACTTGAAGACGTTATTTTAAAAGTCTGCCAGAGCAAAGGGGTATTTGATGAGGCTGATGTGTCATAATGAGAGTGACCATTTAAAAAATGACTAATGCTTTCCTTCATTTCTGAGTTTTATTGTTGAAACACTTTGGGTTTCCTTCAGCAATTTGATGATAAAAAATAGCTGTCCCTTCTAGATGGTCCATCCAAGTCTGAACAGTTCACTAGATAGTATAGACTCTAGCATCATGGTGAGCTAACTAGCGTTCTGTGACAGTGTCAGAACTGTGGGTCTCTGAGGATTTCTTCCAGCTCTGACTTTGTAGTACAGTAAGGTAGGTTGATGGGAACACAGTGAGAAAGAGCCTGTCTTAGTTCAGGCTCCTTTAACAAATTACTGTAGGCTGAGTGGCATCACTAACAGGCAATTATTTCTCATGGCTCTGGAAGCTAAGTCTGAGATTCGGAGACCAAATACGAGACCAAAACACATGTGTTAACAAGTTGAATTGTGTCCCTCCGACATTGGAATCTCAATCCCCTAAGAATGTGACTTTATTTGGAAATAGGATCATCGGAGGTGTAATTATTTAAGAGGAGGTCATGCTGGAGTAGAGTGAATCCCAAATTTAATTTGATTGGTGTCCATATAAAAAGGGGATATTTGGATACAGACACACACACAGGGAGAGAGCGTGGGGTGATCCAGAAGCCCAGGAACACCAAATATTGCCAGCAAACCCCCAGAAGCCTGGGGAAAAGCCTGGAACAGATTCTCTCTCTCAGCCCTCAGAAGGAACCAACCCTGCCGACACACTGATCTCAGACTCTGAGACTCCAGAGCTGTGAGACAATAAGTTGCAACCACTCAGCTCATGGTACTTTGTTATGGCAAACCTAGCAAATTAATACAATACCTATTAGCAAAAACCCATTGAAATGTTTCTTGCCATTTTTTTTCTGTATTCCCTTCAACATACTATATTTATATCACTGGAGATTTGGCCATGAAAATCTATTGGATTACTGTTTTTCACTAAAAGAAGGAAGAACAACATCTTTATGCGTCTAGAGTTTGGAATAAAAGATCTAGCCCATAAAACTTAAATACATCTAAGACTGTATTTAGGGGGACTCAATCTAGCTCTATTTCTAGAGAGAAGATCCCAAGCTTGGGTTAATGAGGGCACTTTTCCATTGCAGGGGGTAGAGGGAAGAGTTGTTCAGTCCCTGGAAAATCCAGATGTGGGCAGCCTTGGTCTCAGTTTATACTTCTCTAGGAAGTGCTTTCTGGGCGAGCTCAGTAACCCTCTGTGGTGGAGGAAGAGATTGGGAAACAAGGTCTTTAGGAGCATGGGCATTCTACCTGAAAGGGGTAGCATTCTGTGAGCGCTCCCAAAATCTGTTGTCTAGAAAAAAAAGACAGACTCAAGAACTCAGTCCAAGGTGGTAAGGAAGAGGGATCTCCTCCGTCAAGCAAGCAAATCGACTTGTCTGTCAGCTGATAACAAGAGTCAAAACTTCTCAGCAGAACACGGAGTGCAGGGAGGTTGCCCCTGCTGGACTCCCTCTGGCTGGGACTGTCAATGCCATCTAGCCCTTGCTAGAGTTGATAGGAAGCTCAGGTCCAGCGGGAGGCAGGTGTCCACGCTCAGCTGTTTGGGAGCTTTGCAGAGCCGGGTCTGGATTCCAGCCATGAACTGCCACCCAAGTGCTGCAGCCTCTGTTTGCCATTCAAAGAGAACACTGACACTGCGTTAGGGCCCACACTGGACATGTCACCCTCAGCCTGCGTGTACCACCCACTGCATTTCCTCCTGGGCCACGGACAGGCCCAGATAGCTAATTGGACTGTGTTTCCATTGATACAGCCCTGGACTCCTGAGGACACGTCATTAAGACTTTCTTCTGCCCTTTTCATCTTAGCTTCAGTCTCAATGGCACCTTGGTAGACATAGACACCCTCATTTAAGTGACAGGCTTTGTCTTGAATAGACTCAGTTTCCATCAGCCTTTGCTACTGCCCAATAGGAATTTAAGTTGCATGTGGAATGGGAACAAGTTAAAGGTCAAGTTAACTTGACCCTAGAAATTTTTTTTGTTTGTTTTCTTTTTTGGCTGAGATAGGAATCATTGCATGGAACTATAGAGAAGAAAGAATAATCACAACCACCTCCCAGGCTCTGCAGTAAACAATTATCTATTAATTTTCAGCATTTTTAATCAATCTTTGGCTAGATCATGAAAAGACATAACTATGAGGCCAAAACTTAATATAATTAAAACTGACAGTGAAAAGTAGAGCTCTAACGACACCGTTTAGGAGGTGGAGGTGGAAAGTCAATATATATCATCTGTTGTTGATGGAACAAGAAATGGAGATTTTAACTATGATACATGGAGATATAGATCTGACAGATGGAGAAACTGAAAATAGTGATAAAGCTATTTGGGGGGAGGAAAAGTACGGGAAGTGTTATTAAGTGAGCTAAATCCTTCCCAGTCATAGCAGAAATCCATGTCTATCAAAGATATGTTTAAAGCTGATAAATCAATAAACGTCAGTAGCATATTATTTAGAAATAAGAAGATTATTGTCAGGCCATCTAAAACAGACATAATTAAAAATGGTTGGCTCTCAGGAAAGTAAAATGGGGTGATTATTGCTTTTTATTTTAAGCTCCTGTATAATATGACTTAGTTTTAACTACGTTTATATTGTAGATTGATTAAAGTGTTAATGAAATGTTTTTGGAGAAATGAGAAAAATCACGGAAGATAAATATATTTTGATGATACAAGTATTTGAAGTTCCTCTAGGTCCAAAACAAAATTAAAAGGGACACAGTAAGCTCTTTAAAATACAGCAAAAGAGTTGACATGCCACCTATAAAGCATTCACACAAATCGATGTGGAAAACACGAAGATCCTCAGAAGGTAAATGAGGAAATGATGTAAACAGTTCACAAAATAGGGGAGAAGAGCTAATTCATGAATACAGGAAATGATGTGCCATCTTGCTGTGACCAAAGCTCAGCTACTTAGGTGCTCTCAGGATGAGCTACCAGGTGGGAAGCAGGTGAATCCCAGAGGAGAGCGACCTGGAGGAAGGAGGTATACTGGCCCAGACCCTGGAACTTCAGGCGCCCCAACATTATCCTAAAAGGGGGATGAAGTCCCATTCCCAATGTGTGGTCCAGATCAGGCCCCCTAACATGCTTTCATTTTCTCTCTCCTTGAAATAATAGCAGGAACGGCTGTATATACTGTGTTTCCCCGAAAATAAGACCTAGCCGGACAATCAGCTCTAATGCATCTTTTGGAGCAAAAATTAATGAAAGATCCAGTATTATATTATATTATATTATATTATATTATATTATATTATACCCGGTCTTATATTATAGTACAATAAGACTGGTTATATTAATTTTTGCTCCAAAAGACACATTAGAGCTGATTGTCTGGCTAGGTCTTATTTTCAGGGAAACACAGTATTAGGTTGGTGCAAAAGTAATTGTGGTTTAAAAGGTTAGTAATTGCAAAAACTGCAATTACTTTTGCACCAACCTACTAAATCGCACTTGATTCTCGAGTCCTAGAAATGAGAACCTGTGCCTTTCTCATCTTGTTCTACACTCCAGCACCTACTTTTCACGATACCTTGCTCTTAGTAAGTATTCAGTTGTTTTGTGTAATGGATGAGAAGTTTATGGTCATATGTACGGTACTTAATATGTCCGTGGCTCTATAGGTTTTGCTACAAATACTAATGAAAACTTCAGCTCAACAGAGACGTGTTCACATAACCCACTGAAGTCACAGGCATAGGTCGTATGACCATTAGTAGTTCTGCATCTCACAGATATTATTCATTTTTGTATTTTCTGCAGCTTGGATTCCCAGGTTCCTATGAAATATTCTGCAGTGTTTCAGACTTGTCTATGGCCAAATGAATTGCCTTTTAAACCTCAAGAGCACAGCATTTATTCATCCCCAGGATCAGAAATAAGTGACAGTAGGGAGGACCAGGTCCTAAAAGGTATGAGTCGTTTTACATATGGTTCTCCTATAAATAGCAATGTTGTAATTATATGTATTGCCCATCGTTTTTCTGTTACTGATTTTTTAAACTAAATGAGTGTTTTAAGTCAGAATCTCTCCTCGTAGGAAGGGTGGGCTATTTGTCTCCCACTGTTATAGATGAGAAACAAAGTTCAGAAAGGTCAGGAGTGTGCCCCGGGTCACTTAGCTACTTAGAGTGGACTCTGCTGCTCTGCCCCCGTGACCCCACGACCTATATGGAAAAGAAGCACAGACGGTTTCAGGTCGCTGGCCAGTCTTGCTCTGGGAGTCTGGCAGTATCTTGATGGTGTTAGGTTTGAAGGATCGGCCACAGTCCCCCTAATGTGCCCCCTTTTTGTCCTCTGCTGCCCAGCACACGTGTGAATGCGTATCTTCGGGCACAGAAAGAAGAGTCATTGCATTTTTGTCTCTGGGCTCAGTGGCAATGTTCAGAAATGACCGTGAGTAAAGACCATGACCAGTGGGAAGAGACTGAAGGACTAGAAGTGAACGTGAGCAAAGGAGAAAGTTACCCAGTGTTGGGATGGAAGGTTGGGCTCTGTGAGCAATTGATAGAGGAATGACTAAACTGGGGGGAATTCTCTAGGACACAGAGGCCAGGAGGGAGCCGCCATTTGTAGCCTGAGGCGGGGCGGGATGTTCTGCCTGAGCCCAAAAACGGACGTGAGGCCGCCCTGCTTCCTCACGTGACCAGGGGAACCAGAAGGAGAATATAGACTTGTTAGGTTGCCAAGGACAAGTGGATGGCATCTCCAGAAGGAAGAGGTTTCTAAAGCAGGCCCATCTTCTAACCCATTCAAAGGTGGACTCCCTCTTCAGCTGTAGTTATATTCAGAATAGCTGGCTGAGATAAGGTATTTTCAAGGATTTTACTCATGAGGGAGAACACAAGCAATAAAGATTAGAGTCCCAAGACCAAAGGTCCAGGGGATAAGCCCAGATTCTCATGTGGACACTTTATGTCATCTTACAGGAGTGGGGAGTATCCCAGGAACCCCTTAAAGACTATGACGTGCCACTCTAGGGCCTGAGGGAACCCAGGGGCCCAGAGAAGACATGTCAACATGGCCCATCATATGTGCCGAGACCCTTCCCATCTCATTTTCTCTCCTCTGCCTGTGTCCTTCCTTAAGTGGGGTACTAAGTCAAAACTGCATTCCGAACATAGTATGGCCAGAGCAAGTCGGGCTTGTTACCTGTGGGGCGGTACAGAGGAAGGAACACTGGATTGGAAATCAGAAGGTCTGGGTTCTGGTTTCATTCCTACTATTGTCTGGCTGCCCAGTGTTGGGCAAATCAGTTAATGTCTGATTTGGGAATAATAACATCTGCCCTACAGTAATATAGTAATATTCTATTTTCTCCTCTATCATGCTGTAATACATGTATATTATAATGTAACATAATAATATAGGACCAGACGAGATGAGTATGCTGTAACTAAGAAATAAAGTGCTACATTGATCCCTACTAGATATGATCAGTGTACATCTTTATACACATAGCAGAAGAATGAGAGTTCCTGCAGGGATGGATTCTGGAGACTTGTGTTGTTCCTTTGAATGGGCCGTGTTTTTGTTTCTTTATATGCCTTGTGATGTTTTGTTGAAAGTTGGGCATTTGAAAAAGGAGCCCCCTCTCCAAGTCTGCAGACTGGCTCTGTGCCGGGAAAGACCTTGACAACTTAGCAGGGCAGGTGCCGAGCCTAAGATCCGCCCAGCATGACGGCTTAGGGTCTTGTCGGTCCTTTTCTGGGCATGCACTTTCCCAGGGCCTGTGTGTGTGTGTGTGTGCTTTTTTCCAATTTCTCAGTATACACAGGTGCTTTTTAAAAATAGCCTCATTTCCCTAAGAGGCGGCTGTGCGTCTGGCGCCCCCTTGTGGTTTTCATGAGCCCTGCCCACTGCTCCCTGTGGCTTCCCTAGTCTGAAGTCCCAGCTGTGCCTCTTTTGGCCATCTGGACCCAGATCACAGAGAAACCAATCAGGCAGCCCCCGGACAGGTGAGAACATTGCTCTACTCCCTGGTTCACAGGAGGGAACTGGAGACCAGGCCTCCTTTCCTCTAAGCTGCCCCAGAGGTGGGAGGTGAGGCATAAGTGAGTAAAAACAACTTGGTATTTTCTATTGTTTTTAATGTGGCTTTCTTTTGATTGGGCATTCACTTGCTTGCTGTAGGTCTTTGACTGATTTTCAGAGTGCCTATAAAGTTATTTTGGCTAGTCTCTAGTTCTGTGTTTAATGTGTCTGGGGGGGAACAGGGGCCTGGATCTTTCTAGTCTGCCCCCTTGCTGACATCCTTCTGTGGTTTTCTGATCAGTTGCATAACACTGCTGGCTCTGGATCAGTTAAACTCCCATATCTTTTTCACATGAACTGAAAAACCAGGTTTCTGTCATACAATATATGAATACTTGATTTTTTTTTATATAAATGAAATTTGTATTTTCATCTTTTTATCATTTTGGTTTCAACCCGACATTCTAGCTTGATTAGATCATTTTGGGTGTTGGTTCATCTTCCATATTTACAACTTTATAGATCTCTATAAAACTAGCAAGGATGTCACTTATATTTTTGTCATGGTCACTGTCAACGCTAGGACCCAGAATTTGGCCAAGAGTAACGTCCTGTGACAAGTCTCTGGAGACTCAATTCCAGGGAAAATCTACCTGGTATGTGATTTCCCACTCATGTCTCTCTGTGTGTTTACATGACAAACTTTGATAAGTGCCTTATAGAAATCGAGAATAAATTATGCCAGTGGTATTTTCTGACTCAGAGATCCGCAATCTGTCTGTAAAGGATCAGACAGTAAATTATATTTGGCTTTATGAGTCACATGGACTCTTGCAACTTCTCAAACCTTACCATGGTAGTGTGAGAGCAGCCATAGACAATAGACAAATAAAGAGGCATGGGCTGGGTTCATTAAACTTAACTTACTAAAACAGGCTGCAGACCAGATTTGGCCTATGGGCTACAGTTTGTTGACCCCTGCCTAAGTAAAAGGGAAATTAAATTAATTTGAAATACTTTTTCTTCACAAATCCTTCCCAACACTTATTCCTCACTACAGTATTTTCTAAATACACAAACCATTTCTTTAATAAACTTGAATTTGCTAAGGTTTAAAGTCGGGTGTACAGGTTTGTAATTCTTTATTGCCATTTTTTAAATGGCAATATCATTTGTCTCCAGTATTTTTCTCCCTGTCAGTGAATTCCCAAAGACCAGACTTTCTAAAAGTATTTCTGTTAGTTAGGCACCTTGGAATGTAACTTACAGGGGTGTGGAAACGTGAACTGATTGAGAAAGGAGGCCCAGCTTTCTTCTCTCTTCTTTCTTCATCAGGGTCCTTATTCTCTTAAGATGCTTTTGTTACCCTTTCCAGTTTAAAAAATATACATCAGTGGTGAAAAAAAAAGAAGCAAACAAGGAGGAGCTTTTTCTTTTCTTGGTTTTTTTTTTTTTTTTTTTTTTTTTGATCCTCTGTGAACATGGTATCTTCTCAAGGAGTGTGCCATTTTGTCTGAATATGCCCAAAAACATCCATTTTTGCCTTTAACATTTTGGATTGCTTCAGTTTGCCCAGTAGATGGATGGATTCTTTCTGAGCTTATAATGTAGGTCACTCCATTTTTCTCATTCCCGTTAGAATCCTCTGCTTCACTTTCCCAATCCCTACTACACTGCTTTCTCCCCAGTGAGAATTCAGCTCCCTCTATGACCACCATGCTTCTACCTTCAGTCTCTATCCAAACTCCTCTTGCTTAAAATAGTCCTCCGAGGAACCTAGCTCCATGAATGTCTCCGTCCTGGGTGTCTTCATCCTGTTTGAATAGAGCAACCTTAGAAGGCATTAGATGACATTTCTCTTGTAAGGACTCTTCAGGGTACGTACGTGTGTGTGTGTGTGTGTGTGTGTGTGTGTGTGTGTGTACACTAAGTGTACTTATGTATGATTGTGAAAGAATATAGGCATTTTTACAGAAAGTATGAACACTATAGAAGAGCAGCATGGGAACTTCTTGCTGTAACAGCATTCTGGTCATTGCATAGGTCTACACAAACCAAGCCTTGTCCAACCAGTCATATAACGTATTCTGAACCTCATCCCCTATTTGTCTTGTTTGGATGTCACTGATTCCTTAAAGTTTATTACGAATGAATTCTAAATATTATTCTGGTGCTTACATCATGCACTGCTTATTGTCTTAGTTTAGTGTAGCAAGGGGCTAACTGTATGTACTGAATCTTTTTTTCTTAATGTTTTATAGAACCACATAAAACGTCACATCTATTTGCAAAAGGGTCTCTCCAATACAGAAGACACCAGATGTCAGTTGTCAGTAGCCCAGGTTCCAACACCAAACCCACCCTTCCTCCAATCCCTCAGGGCCGCAAGTATAACAGTGTTTGAGATTTGATCTTAACATGGAAAACTCGCTCTGATCATGCGCAGTGCCTCTGTCTGACCTGGCCATGGATCTGGGCTGTTTCTCACACAATCAACTACCTGCAAAAAAAAAAAAAAAAAAAAAAAAAAAAAGTTCTGTATGCCTTAATTCTCTCAATCAATTTCTTTTGTGATTCTCTGAATAGTATCTTTTTTATGTAGGTTATTCTTAGCTTGTAGACATGCAATTTCATTTTTTCCCATAGCTGTTAATGATTTTTCCAGCTGCTTCCTGCTCTGAAATATCAGATGACAAAATCTGCCTGGATCTCTGCATTGCTAAGTGCCTAGTGATTTTTGGATATATCCAACTGGAATCGTGCTCTTGAAATTTCAGTGTGTCCATTTATATAACTTTAGTGTATACCCTAGGGAATTGAAATATTTTATCCTTCTGCTTTTGAAAAGATTGTAGAGTTCCATTTGACTGTGACCAACATGGTATCAACTGCATCTCTCAAAGGGAATTAATTAATGTAATTTTTCATGGTTCTTGACTAGCTTTAGCAGTATGAAGGCTAAAGAGTATCAGATATTTTTTACTTTTCCCCATTTCCACACTCACCCAGCATTAATAAGGTATCGTTTCCCCCTTTCCCACCCTGTAAAAAAAGTGTCAAAATCAGCCAGGATTTGGAAAAATTCAACAACATCCTCGACCAATAGGATTTAATTGACTTTTATAGAACATTCTATCTAGTAACCGCCCAATAAACGTTTTTTTTCAAGTGCTCATGGGACATTTACCAAGGCAGACCATGTCCTGGGCCATGAAAGAAACCTTAACAAATTTAAAAGAATTGAAATCATACAAAGTATGTTCTCTGACCAAAATGTAATCAAACTAGAATAGCGGAAAGATAACAGGAAAGTCCCAAAACATCTGGAAACTAAACAAGACACTCCTGAATAATCCATGGGCCTGTGAAGAAGTCTCAAGGGAATTAAAAAATATATAGAACGGAACAAAAATGAAAATACCATATCAAAATTTGTGGGATGCAGCTAAAATGGTACTGAAAGTGAAGCTTATAGCACTAAGTGCATACATTAGAAGAGACGGATCTTAACCGCCTCACTCAAGAACCTAGAAAAAGAGCAAAATAAACCCAAAACAAGCAGAAGAAATTAATAAAGATGAGAGAAAAAAATCCAATAAAAATGAAAACAAAAATAATAGAGAAAAATCAATAAAACAAAAAGGTAGTTCTTTGAAAAGATCAATAAAATTGACAACTTCTCTTTGGTAAGCTGATAAAAAAAAAAAGAAAAAAAGAAAAAACACAATTACCAATGTTAGAAATGAAGTAATAGATGAAACTACCTACTCTGCAGACATCGAAAGGATAATCAGAGACTACTACTAATAATTCTACATACATAAATTTGACAACTTTGATTAAATGGACCAATTCCTCAAAAACACACACTACCACAACTCACCCAATATGGGACAGGTAACAACCTTATAAATATATTAAAGAAATTAAAGAATTAAGTTGAATTAAAGAATTCATAATTGAATTCTGAAGAACAAATCTCCAGGCCCAGATGCTTTCACTGGAGAGTTCTATCAAATGTTTACAGAAGAATTCACATCAGTTCTATGTAGTCTCTTCCAGAAAATAGCAGAAGGAATACTTCCCAAATTATTTTATGAGGCCAATATTATCCTGATCCCAAAATCAGACTTTCTTTCCAAAGAAAGAAAACTGCAGAATACTATTACTCATGAGTATAGAAGCAAAAATTCTTAACAAATATAAGCAAATAAAATTCAGCAGTATGTAAGAAGAATTATACTCCATGGCCAAGTGGGGTTTAACCCAAGGATGCAAGGTTGGTTCAGTAGTTTAAATCAATCGATGTTATCCACCATAATAACATGCCAAACAAGAAAAATCGATCATATCAATCGATGCAGAAAAAGCATTTGACAAAGTCCAACATCCATTTATGATAAAAATTTAGGCATAGAGGATACCTTCCTCAACTTGATAAAGACTTTGATGCATATGCCTCTATCCCTAAACAATATATACTTTCGTTCACCATGATTTTCAACTTCATATTATACAGATCTCCTCAACCTAGGATGGGGTTGCATCCTGATAAACCCATTTTAAGTTGAAAACATCGTAAGTTGAAAATGCATTTTTCAGTACCCCTGTCCTATGGAACATCATAGCTTAGCCTAGACAGTTTCTACAGGATGCATGTCACTTTTGCACCATCGTAAGATTGAAAAATTGTAAGTCAAAAAACCGTGGTAAGTCGGGGACCATCTGTACTGTATATATTCAGCAATTAACTTTTTTCTTAACATTATATTTGTGGGATTAATCCGTGTAGATTGTGCTGTTTTTGTTTTAGATTTATCCCTGCTGTATAATATGCTACTATAATACTATACCACAATTTATCCACTTTCCTGTTAATGAATGCTAAATTTGTTTTTCTTTTTTCTACTATGAAGGATACAGCTAAAAACATTCTTGTGTAGGAGTTGAATTGCTGTGTTATAGGTACACAAATCTTAACTGTGCCGATATTGCTACGTTGGTTACTCTAATATGCCCTCACCAACATTTTTCCACATCTTCACCAACAAGTGGAATTGGCAATCTTTTTATTGCTAATCCAATCACTATTGACGTAAATTCATTGTAGTGTTTAATTTGAATTTCTCCAATTACTACTAAAGTTGAATAATTTTTTATAAGATTATTGGCCACTTATGTCTTGCCTATTTATGTTTTACCTTGTTTTAAATTAGATTTTTTAAATCAATTTGCAGGATTTATTTGTATATTTTGGTTATTAATTCTTTGTTAACTATGTGTATTGCAGATGTCTTTTCCAAGGCTGTGTCTTATCTTTTCACCTTTTAAAATATTATCTATTAATGAATAAAAGTTTTTAATACGGCCAAATTTGTCAGTCTTTTCCTTTACGGTTTGTACTTTTTATGTCCTATGAATCATAAATATAGTGTCCTAGATATTTTTCTAAATGCTCTCTTTAAAAATAGTTATACTTTTCTAATTTAGGTCTATACAATACCTGGAATGGACTTTTCTGTATGGTGTGAGGTAGGAGTAAAACGTTTTCCTAATTGTCTCATGCCTTTTCCCTCTAATCTATAAGACCATTCCTCTCATATATTGTTTCCATAAATGGTTGACTCTACTTCTGGGCTATGTTACTGTTTTATTTACAATCCACTTATTATAAGTCTCAAGGGAATTTAAAAATATATCAAACTGAACAAAAATGAAAATATACCATATCGAAATTTGTGGGATGCAGCTAAAATGATGCTGAAAGTGAAACTTATATCACTACATGCATACCTTAGAAGAGAAGAATCTTAACCTCCTCACTCTTGTAAGAACCTAGAAAAACAACAAAATAATCCCAAAACAAGCAGAAGGAATTAATAAAGATGAGAGCAAAAATCAGTAAAAATAAAAACAGAAAAATAATAGAGAAAAATCAATGAAACAAAAAGGTAGTTCTTTGAAAAGATCAATAAAATTGACAACTTCTCTTTGGTAAACTGACAAAAACAACAAAACAAAACAAACAAAACGAAAAAACAAGACACAATTACCAATGTTAGAAATGAAGTAATGGATGAAACTACAGACTCTGCAGACATCGAATGTGGTAAGACAAGTATGCATTTTGATATTCTTTAAAATTATCTTGGCTATTCTTCACATTTTGCTTTTTCAAGTAATTTTAGAATTTATTTATCAAACTTTACAAATCTCTTACTTGTGGTTGGTTAGAATTAAAATTTAATTCATACTTTTGGGGAAGCATGTCTTCTTTTTGATACTGGATCTCCCTTATCTATAAACACGCTTCATTTGTAACGATTTTCTTTAATTCCTTTAATAAAGTGGTATACTTTTCTCTATGAAGGACATCTGAATCTTTAGTGAGATTTATGCCTAGGTGCCTTTTATTTTGGTTATTGTAAATGGAATATTCTTTAAGATGATATTTTCTGGGATTGGCATATAAAATGCAATTAATTTCTCTAGCTACCATGTGTGTTAATTCTAACAATATATTTGTAGCTTATTTCAGGATTACCATCCAGATAGTATCATCAAAAATGACAATATTTTTACTTTCTTTCCATTCCTATTATTATTCTTTTATTTTATTTCATTTTTGTTGTTGTTGTTTTCAAAACCTGCCCTGGAAAGAACCTCCAATACAATGTAGAATAGAAGCAATAATAGTGGGCCTCCTTATTCTCTTCTCATTTTAAAAAGAATATTTCTTATGCTTTCCTATGAAGTGTGCAGTTTGCTGTAGATTTTTAGCAGATAAACTATGGAAAAAGAAGCTTCATTTAATTCCTGGTTTACAGTGAGTTTTACCATGAATAAGTATAGAAAAGAAGGTGTTTTCTTTGTAGGGTTACAGAAATTTGAGGTATGTATTAATACTATTAATTGTATCAGTCAAGCCATTTTCTTTTTAGTTGTGTTTTTTTGTTGTTGTTTTTTTTTCTACTTGTACTAACATGTTAAAAACCTCCCGCAGTGATTGGGTTTCTGTTCCTTCCTCTCCAGCCCTGTTTCTTTTCCTCTCTCCCTCCCTGTATTATCTGCTGACTGTAGAAAAGGTAGTGATACATAACAGAAATGCTTCTAGAAACCTCAAGTGTAGCATCACACAAATAAAAAACCAAGTAGCAATATTAGAATCAAAGTAAGAGGTCAAGACAAAAATCATTGAATGATACGTAAAATACCCTTTTACATAAAGCCAGGTGCATCCCATTACTACTAAGATAGAGTAGTCACAAACCCTTATAGATTTTTTTAATTTGGCAATTATTTTATTTCTAATTTTTTAAAAAATTGTAGTAACATTGGTTAATAACATTATATAATTTTCAGGTGTACAGCATTATCATTTGTTATCTGTATACACTAGAGGTGCTCACCACCAAAAGTCTAGTTTCCATCCGTCACCATACATTTGACCCTCTTTACCCATTTCACCTTCCCCCCTCTACACTTCCCCTTTGGTAACTACCAATCTGTTGTCTGTATCTATGAGTTTAAACTCTTATGAACTGAGTCATGTAACATCAAAGTATATAAAGCAAAAGGTGTCAGAAATGTAAATTACTTTCTATCTGAAAAAGCGTTAGAAATGTAAATTACTTTCTAAATCAAAGCACTCTCATCCATCAAATTGGGATTCTAACCAGAGTACCTGTAAGGTGTCATGTGATGATTAAGCTAGATAATGCGTGTGTAGTGAGGAAGAATACCTCCTACCACAAACTCTTAATTGTAAGCTCAAAGGAGAAGAAACTTAATCTTATTGTCAGTCAATTCAGTGCAATCTCAATCAGTTCCGTTTCTCCTCTCTTGCTTTTTACCTGGGATCGCATCCAACTTCCAGGGGGGTTACAGAGTTCCACGACATCAGGAGGAGCCATCTGGTTCCTGTGTTAATGAGAAAGTCTTGGATCTTGCCTGCTCTCCAGGGTCCATGCCTGTAGCTGCTGCTGCATCCCCATCATTCTGACCACTCCAGGTAGGTCAACCCTCCTTTTTATGTAACTGGTTCTTTTCAATGAAAGCAGATGATAAACCAGCTGCTCCCTTGTGCCATTCTGGGGCCCAGGGTGTGTCTGAGCCCCTCTCTGCCTTCATCCCTGCAGTTTTCTTTCCCTGATGATTTCCCATCACGTGTTATACTGGAAACCTGGTGAACAGGCTGCCAGGTAGAGCTCTGTATGGGAACCAATGCCCTTGCTCTGCCAGTCCCACACTCAGATGGGATTTCTGTTGTACCCCAGACCCTGAAGTTACATAGCGGTTCTCAGCCTGGTCTGCACATTGGAATCCCCATAAGCTTGGCAATGCCAAAGTCCGGGCTCCATG
Organism: Rhinolophus sinicus; assembly: GCF_036562045.2. NCBI lineage: Eukaryota > Metazoa > Chordata > Mammalia > Chiroptera > Rhinolophidae > Rhinolophus > Rhinolophus sinicus. The sequence goes on along the minus strand of NC_133760.1, from coordinate 63,216,567 downwards.
CCAAGTCAATTAAGTAAGGATCTGTGGAGCCGGGGGCTCAGGCATTGTATTGTTTTAAAGTTCCCCGAGTGAATCCATGTGTAGCCAGACTTGGGAACCACTGCTAGACAGGTAGGTGGGAGCAATCCAGAATGATTTTCTCAAGTTTTTATTATTTGCCTTCAGCGGTTTATAAGTGACCATCTCACCACACTCTCATTAGCGTGAAGCATGTTATAATACGTTATCACTGATTTGATAGTGGAAAAATATTTTCTATTGATTAGGTTGAACGTTTTTCACCTGCTGATTTTCTGTTAGTATTTCCTTCTTATGAATTGGGGGTTCATGTCTTTGTTATATATTTGTCCTGGGATATCAGTGTTCTATATTTTTGTGAGAGCCGTGTGTATTAAACATTAACTATTTGGTCTCCATGTGTGATCATGAATTCTATTTCCTAAAAGCAGCTCTGCCCAATAGATGATGGAAATCCATAGAAATATCTGCATTGTCCACTTGGCGGTCACCAGTTCCACATGGCTATTGAATGCTTCAAATGTGGCTCGTGTGATTGAGGAACCGAGTTTTCCATTTTAATTTAGTTAGAGTAAATAACCACATGTGGCTTGGGGCTACCATATGGGACAGTGCAAATCTAAGGGGTTTATCATCATAGTTGGGGCGTTTTATTGGCCCGACAGTTGTTTTCATAGTTTTTTCTTATAAATTCTAGGTTTGATGGATTATAATGAAGAAATGAAAATATGGTTTATATAATTATACTTCATAAGCTTTATTAATGTTCTTTATGCCTTGGCAGATGTTCAATTTTAAAAAAAAACTCATCAGTGGAATTGAAAGTCTATGGTAGAAAAATTTGATACATCTACTAATTCAATTTTCCTAAACTAGGGTATACCTAGATATATCCTCTTATTTTTGTCAACTTGTTCTGTCATAGATGAGATTGGTATTTTAGTATCTCACTATGGTTGTGTTTCTGTGTCTTTCTTTTTACATAGCAAATGGTTTTTCTGCTGTGTAAATGTTGATGTCATATTAATCAGCTCATAAATGTTCAGGACTATTATAATTGTGGATTTTACTTTGTTTCCGTATAGAAAAGTCCTTTTTGTTTTATGGATTCCTTTTTGCTTTGAACTTTAATGTGATAATATCAGTGCCACCTCTGCTTATTTTTGTTTGCCTGCTATATTTTGTTCTATCCTTTTTATCTTATTCGTTCTGTGTAATTTGATTTTGGTCTCAGTGTTGTAAGAAACGTAGTTGGATAGTCTTGAATTCAATCCAAATCTCTGCCTTCTATTTCAGTTGTGGAGCAAAACTATTTTTATTTCTCTTTCATACTGATGAGTTCAGTCCTATTTCTGTCACTTTGTCTTATATTTTGTGGTGAGTTTGAGACCGTAAAACACAGCCGTTTCACTTACTGGTTTATGTGTTTTGCTGTATATGTTGCTCTTTTCATTTATAGTGACTTGGAAGGTATATTTTTCCCTATTCTGATGTATATCATGAAATTTTCAATGTTTTTATTTCTCCCTGACTTTCCCGTTCCCAAAATTATAAATTTAATTAGGCATTATAGAATCAGTTCGTAGACTCTCACCCCCCCCCTTTTTTTTTCCAAATAAATCTTCAGGGACTGTTTTGGCTTTACATTCAGTAGCTCTGTTATTTCTCAGTAGTTTCAATGTTTCCTACCAATTATTTTATATGATTACTTTCTCGTTGTCAAATTGGGAATCTAAAAACCTGGAGGGAATGGGAGCCCTTCAGAAAATAGCTCGACAGTAATGGAGGAATCTGTTTGATTTCTCTATTCTGGCAAGAGAGATAAAAGGTGAGAGGTGACTGAACTTTTTAATATTTTTAACATATATTCTGCTATTTTCAGGATATATTTTCTTTCTGCTCTCCCCAGGATGCCGTGCTCAGTGGATATACCAAGATTTGGCATCTGGACTTCACTTTAGATTTTATTTCTAGTGCCAGTTGTTTTTGTTGTTTTCTTTGGATTTTATAAAGCGGGGGGAGTGCCTTTCATAATTCATTGAATGGGAAGTTGGGACATCTGCATTTAAGTTTCTAGAAAGCACTAACGTTTCAGAAGTTCATAAAGGTATATTCCAGGGTGCCAAAACAATGTATACACAGGACTTGTATTCATCTTTTGTTATCGGTATATATTGAGTACTACAATTTTAATACAGTTTTTTCCTTTCTTAAAATGTGTATACGTTTCTTTGGCACCCTCTGCATATAATATATATAAAATACCTCTCCATTCCAAAAGGTTCAAGGACACTTACAGTGGCGCATTCAATTCAATCAGATAAAACATGAAGAAGTAAGGATATTGGGGCAAAGACCATGTTTAATCTATGAAGTGCAAGCCCTAATTGTTAGAGGTGAGTCACAAAATTAAGCTTCCCAGTAGTCACAGTAAAGAAGGAAACATGATCAGTTCCACAGTTTCAAGATTCATGGTGACTTTCAGATAAAGTCAAACAGTGGCCCAGGAGGAGCACAGCTTTTCTTGATGGAGACTTTTGGGGACATTTCTTTCCCAGTTCTCCTAAAGGGGGCGCTGTACGAACGTGTGGACCAGTACCTTACAGGCAATATATACAGTCTTGAGTTTGATACAGTCATTTCTTGAAATATCCTTCAACGTAGATTATGTAAGATCATAATGTTTATCTCACTCTTAAAATTGTTTTTGAGAGGTCCTGTCTAAATATATTTAGGGAAATGTTAGAAAATAATGATTAACTGTGTGAGACTGCTGTGAGAATTTCTGAGTTCAAATCCTGATTTAGCCACTTGCCAGGAGGCTGACCTTAGGAAATTTACTCACCTATTTCTTACTTCAGCTGCGAGGTTCAGCCATGAAGGAACTGAGGGAGATGTTGGTTCACAGACCTGAGAGTGGGGAGTGGGGTGGGTGGGGGTATGTCATGAATCAGGTTGAACAGTAGCTGGCAGGTCTCCAGCCTCACATCTCCAACCCCCAATGGTGGGTCTTGGAAGAAAATTAATAAGTGGTGGAAATTTTAAGGGAAAAAAGAAAGTATTTTATCAATTCTAAGAGTCACATTTTAATATCTTTAAAATCAGGGCACATTTCAAAATTGATGGCATGCCATAGTTGAGTTTAGTAATTTGATGAAGTGAATTCCACCACATGTTAAATTAGAATCCGCAACACTAAAGCCCCAAATCTCATTTTCGTCTTAATTTATAAGGTTCTCTTGAAAATTCTGTTATCCTAATGCACGCTTCTAATTGTGTAACTCCAACAGGAAATAATACTTTCTACCTATTGTAAAGTAAAAAATGTTCTCAGTTGCCACTGTGCAATATTTAAATTTGGTATTTACAGGCTCGTTGAGCTTTGGAACAGAGGTACAGTCTATTTTTCCTGAAATTGTGATGCTTGAAATTATAGCCAAATTCCTGATCTAACTAGAAATTCTGCCAAATAAAGAATTTGCTTGGGCCACTACATTTACCTAAATAATAACTCCACTTGCTTGTACTTGGGGCAAGTCTTTGAAAACCCAATTCATATATGATTCAGAAAGTCAGATGAAAGAAGGAAAAAGAAAAACAAATGCAAGGTAACTTGAAGTTGAAGGATGTTGGTTGGTCCCAATGCACCAGCATTATTAAGGTGACTTTCACATACGAAATTAAGCTACAGTGAGAGTATGTCCACTTCCTATAACTCTGTCCCAGACACTCTGGCCCCTAGATAACACATGGCTCACTTCCTCACCTTTCCAGGGCTTTGCTTTCCATCACTCTCGCAGGTCTTCCCTAATCATCCTATTTAAAATCTGTCTAGAGACCCATCGCACTCTACCCAATACTCATCCCCTTTCCCTGCTTCATTGGTCTCCAGAGCACATTTCACCATCTAGCATTTATTTTAAGTATTTGCCCTGCTCACTGTGTATTTCCCTTTATTAAAATGGAAGCCCAGGGAGGGCAGGGATCAACGCAATTCTGAATTTTCAGTTTGCCATTACCGTGTGTGTTTTCAGTAGTACATTATTATTTGATGGTGACCATTTTTGAGCTTTATGAAAATGCTGTCATTCTGTTTGTTGTCTTCTGAGACTTAGTTTTTACACTCAGCAAGAGGGTTTTTGAGATGTGTCTTTGTTGACAGGTGACGCTATAGTTCATTCCTTGCTTCTCCATTTTTCTATTTTCTTGTCAACGGCAGTTTTGATCGTTTCCATTTTTTGTTTTTCCCAAAGCAAGCAGCACTCTATGAACAGTCTTGGGTATGTCGGCTGCCACACATGGACAAGAGTTGCTCTTTGGGTTTAGCCAGGAGTGGGGTTTCTGGTCACAGGATAGGTACGTTTTCAGCTTTAAAAGATAATGTCCAATTATCATCCAAATCGGCTGTATTAGTTTGCACCCCAGAAAGGTATTTTTAAAAAGTTCCTGTTCATACCGTCCTTGTGCTGCACGCTTGCTGTTTTCTGAGTTTTTACGTTGGCCTAGCTGATGCATGTAACATGATGCATCACTGTGGTTTTAGCATTCATTTCCTGAATTATTAATGAGATTGTGCATTCTTCATGTCTCATAGCTGTTGGGTGGTTTTTATTATGTGAAATACCGTTCATGTCTTTTTTGCCTGTTCTAGTCAGTCGTTTATATTTTCCTGATTGATTTTAGGAGTTCTTTATAAAAGCTGGATATTAATTCTTTATCAGGATATTAAAATACATTCTCCTAGTTTGTAGCTTAATTTTTCTCCTTTGGCCTTCCTTCCTCCCTCCCTCCCTAGGATATCTATGGGTTTGGAACAGGATGGGGACCCATCCATCCTCAGCCCAACCTATCATCACATTACTGTACAGAAATTCCCAATCAACTCTTCCTCATACTTTTTCCCATTTCTAGCATTTTTGGCATTTTTTTCCTAGGTAAGTTTTTGGGGGAAAAAAGTAGGCAACTGCTTTGACATTTGAGTTGTTTATTTTTAAGTTATGGAAATAAGACAATTATTTTGTTTTATTTTTCCCTCTGAGTACCATTTGGAGTTAAACCAATTTCTAATATTCCATAACCTTAACTAACTGAACATATAATTGATGGATAATTGCATAATTTATGGGTACTTTGACAGCTGCTGTAATGCTTAGCAAATTTTAATACCATTTTTTGGAATTATTCGTTTAAATGGTATTCTGAGAGTCAAAGTCTTCATTTTATTTTTCCCCCCTCCAAGCTCTTAACGCTGCATGAAATTTAACATTAAATCTACAAAGATTCCCATTCTCAGGTTAGATCTAGATTCTCTTTTAGTCGACCACAACTTCTGTAAAGATAGAGACCTTGTCGATTTTGCTCACCACTATTCCTAATGCTGGAGCACCATACTCAGTACAACGTAGCTTGCCTAATGAATTGAAATATTTGCCTAATGAATGAAAAAATACTTTCCTAATGAATTGTGTGAAGTATAGATCCACAAAAATTGGTCATATATCTTTAAGGATCTAAAACTGTTCATAGCCTATGGACCAATAAATCTACTTCTTGGGATGTATTCTAAGAAAGAAATCTGATCAACGTAGACAGGTTTATATGCAAGGATCACTGTTTATAATAAAGTAAGTTTGGAAACATTCAATGTTAAATGTTTAGCGATAATGAATTTGTGCAAACAATTATTGAACATCCACAGAATAGAATGTCATGAAGTCATTAAAACTCACGTTTTCAAAGAATATAAGAAATGCATACAAAACAGTGTTCAGTAAATAAAACAGAACATGGAACTGTATATTTAGCCTGATCCTAATTTTGGTATACAGTTTGTAGGCGTCAAGAAAACTGGAAAGAAATACACCAAGATTTTTCAGTAGTTGTCTTTGGGTGGTAGGAATCACCAATGAGTATGTTTACCACATTAAACTGTAAGTACCTTGAAACTGGTACCAAGATTTTTTAGCTTGATATGTGTATAGTTTCGCTCAGTGCTTATGAATTGTAATACTCAATGATTAATTAGAATTAATTTAAAAATACTTAAACATAGTAAGAATTCTAATGCTTCATAGCCTGTTATCAACCACTTGTTATTGATCATGTACTCTAAAAGTTCATTTATTATCATATATTCCTGCTCACAAAACAGGTGGTTGGCACCCCACACCAGCCACAACTGCCAAAGGCATTCTGGGTACTGGAAATGGCAGAGGCACATATGATACTTTTCACCAGTACCTTTGAATGCCCGAAGCCTGTCACAATGAAATGTATTTGTGGAATCTATGCCTTAGATGTGTGAAATGAACTCAATATGCAGTGTCTACAGCAGAGTGTCTATGTTTGATTTGAAACATTTTTATTCACTCTTGGTGGGAGTGGTCAAGTACAAAGCACTAAGCATTGCAGAGCTTCGAATGTCTTCCATAAATGACCTATGGTTGTTACGTTTTGGCTAATTAAGGATGATTCACCATTTTGTTGTCTGTACTTCTGAATTTATTTTTTGATTGTTTTGTTTGTTCATTTGTTGCTGTTTTATATCCCATATATGAGTGAAATCATATGGTTCTTGTCCTTTTCTGTCTGACTTATTTCACTTAACATGATATTCTGAAGATCCATCCATGTTGTCACAAATGACAATATGTTTTATGGCTGAGTGGCATTCCATTGTATATATGTACCACATCTTCTTTATCCAATCATTTTTTTAAGAATACTTAAATTGTTTCCATGTCTCAGCTACTGTGAATAATGCTGCAGTGAACATAGGGGTACATGTATCTTTATGAATAAGTGTTTTCAAAATTTGGGGGTAGATACTTCCAGAAGAGGGGTAACTAGGTCATGTGGTAATTCTATTCTTAATTGTTTGCAGAACCTCCATACTGTTTTCCATAATGGCTGCACCAGTTTACATCCCCAACAGCAGTGTTTCAGGGTTCTGTTTTCTTTGCAACCTCATCAACACTTGTTATTACTTGTCTTATTGATAACAACCATTCTAACAGGTCTGAGGTGGTATCTCATTGTGGTTTTGATTTGCATTTCCCTTATAACAGTGACGTTGAGCATCTTTTCATATATCTGTTGGCCATCTGTATGTTTTCCTTGAAAAAGTATCTATTCAGGTCCTCTGCCCAATTTTTTTATCAGATTTCTATTGTTGTTGAATTATATGAACTCTTTATATATCTTGGATGTGAGCTTTGTTACCAGAGAGGAAAGGGGGAGGGGAAGGATGAAAGGGTCAAGTACATGGTGACGGAAGGAGACTAGACTTTGGGTGGTGAGCACACAATAGAGTATACAGATGCCATATTATAAAGTTGTACACCTGAAATTTATATAGTGTTATTAACCAATGTTACCCCAATAAATTTAATAAAACTATTTAAACAAAGAAAATAGAATAATCCCATCTGAAGATAAAAAAGATTTTTTTTAAAAGGATGATTCGGGAATTTGGGACATGTTTTCATGAAGAACTATTCTGAGCTTGTCCTATCACCTAGTGACTGCCAAGATCTGATCTTGTATGTAAAGGGTGTGACTGGAGGTGATGGGGGTGTTACGTCCTCCTGGAAGCTAGAAGAATACGAGGCAGGCAGGAGGCTCTAATCCAAGCCCCCAGTCCTTCCTCCCCCCCAAGGCAGGAGAAATGAGATCTACAGCTTCACTGAGCAGGGATCAGCCTCTTCTTTCTCATCATTAAAAGCCTTTGCCTGGATTTAAGTCTCCTCCCCCGCCGCCACCCACCACCGCCCCAGGCCCTCTGTGCTCCCGACCCTGAGCTAAGCCAGGCACTTGGACCCAGGGAAATGCTAAGACTAACATACCAAAGAGGAAACCAAGACAGTGTTTCCAGGGCAGACACTGGAGCTGCAGGGTCACCAGGCTTCAGGAACCCCAATAACCAAGAATGGACAAAAAAGCAGAACCCCTCATTCATTTTCTAAACATCACATACGACTCCTGGATCTTTGTTTGACCCCAGGGCAAGGCAGGAGTGGTGGCAAAGACAGAGCTTGAGAGCCCCAGCAGGTGGGGGCTGGGAATCAGTCCTTTAAATCATGTTTGTTTTTAAATCCGTTATATGTGACATTCCTTTCACAATCCAGTTCGTGGTCTAAAAGTCATACCCATTACACGCACACCCTCTGAGGTGTGGGGGGTATGGTTTTAGAGCACTGATAAGAAAGTTGAGCTTCCCAAAGACATTAGGGAAAAAATTCAGATCATATCAACAAATATTTGATGCCCATAAAGCAAGAATTTGTCTTCCAGCACATGACAGCAAAGTGCTAATCTTAGCGCTGGCGAAATACCTTCTGGCACTGGCAGCTGCCTCAGTTTTCTGTTGCCCCCAAATGCCAGTCATGGTTGTATATTCTACCAAGTACACCCCTCCTTACATAATTACCAACCTTCTGCAGTGGTTAATGGATGAGGAAAAAGCTCTCTAAGGAGTAGATCTTAATTTATCCTGTGTTTCCTGCAGGAAGACACGTGCTTCTGTGCCAGAAGTAGACATGGCATGATGGGGCATTTACACACGGCCCTTATGGGGTAATTTCCTGGCAAACTTGGGTGTGTATTATTATAAACTGCTGTATATCATGTGATTACAAGATTAAGAAAGAAGAAGTGAATTGCTAATCTTGTCAGTCCAACTGTTTTCTTCCTCAGTAACATTTGTGTTATTCCACTTTGGGTGATGAAAGGTTGTAATTGGCTGTTGACACTGATTGAAGGAAGGAAATGTAGCTTTTTCTGTGTGTATGTTTTTTTGTTTTTTGTTTTTTTCATAAAAAAGAATGAATTAGCTTGTCGAGGGCGGTAACAATTCAAATCTGCGTCCCTCACAGCTGCAAAACAGAAGTGAGCTGTCAAAGAGGGCTTTCATCTCTTTTCCCCCACCTGTTTTTCTCCTTTTGATGACATCTTTCCCTAGATTTAACACATTTAAAATTGGCCCATTAAAGAACGAGAGTGGAGGCAGCAGGAACTAGGGGGCCTTCAAAAGAAAAAAAAAAAGAAGGAGCTTTCAGTGTTTATACCAGAAACACAGCAAATGTGTGTGTGTGTTTTGCTTGCATGTGTGTCAGGAAGACGGAAGAGATACATGAAGCTGGGCCAACTCTTCGTGTTTCACATTGGTCTAAACCAGTAACAAACCCCTGAGAAGTGGCTGCTTGTGTGGCAGCCAGAAATAAAGGATCTGGGGAAATGGACACAGTCGCCATGCACTGGAAAAGCAGCTAAAATCTGCTGTCCTACAAGATGCAGGACCTGTTTGAACCAGCAACCAATGCACAGTCCCTTTTCACCGACAGCCAGAAAATAGGGGGCCAAGAATTCGGAGGTACATGTGAAGTGATTCATACCATTAACCCTAAAGCCCAATTGCCAAAATTTTGTTCCTAGTTCCTACAACTGTAAATGCTGCTGGTCTAGAAGTGTTAGATTCCAGGGGAGGAAGGCTTTCACCAAGGAATGCAACAAAAGTTCAGCGGAGGAGGAAGCTGAGACAGCCACCTGGTCACTTTTGACTCCTTGTGCCACTGAAGCAATAGGCCAAGAAAAGGATCGCTGCTTCTGCTGTCATGGGGGCATCTGATCCTGATTATCAGTGAGAAACGGGGATCCTGCCACGCCGAGGGCCCGAGGAGTGTGTGAAACTCAAAGCCTTCCCTGGGAACATTTCTCAGTAGTCACATGTCCACAGGTCCAAGTGAATGGAAGACACAGCACCAGTGCAGGCAGGAATAGGCTCAGGTACTTCAGGAATAAGGTTTGGGTTATCCTGCAAGGTAAAGAACCCTGACCAGCCAAGTAGCTGGCAGAGGGCAAAGGGAACATACCATGAGGAGTAAAGTAAGCAAGTTATCAGTACCAACTGTGGCCTCATGAACAGCCCCTAAAGTGAGGGCTACAAGAAGCCTACATATTTTGCTCCTTGCATTGTTATGAATGTATTCGTGTATTAACATTAGCAAATTAATTTGATTATCAGCAACAAATCCCCCCCGCCCCCAGCCCTTTTCATTTTATATAAGATGTGTGGTAGTTAACTTTTCATTTTTGGCTTCAGGTTACAGGATATCGAAGGGGAATTGCCATTGAACTTGGGATGGATATGGTGACTTAAGGGGAAAGAATGGTAGCATGTTCATTTACATGACGAACAGTCACATCACATGGTATGAGGCAGAAACATGCTGCTGCTTTACTCTGTAAACAAAAGTTCCACAGGACTCTTCTGAGGAATTAAAGGGAATTTTATTCTGATATGATTTGCAAATCAGAGAACGAAGCCTTCGGCAATGAACCAAAAATGGGCTCTGAGGTGGGAACAATTAGGCAAGGGTTTTGTTTGTTTGTTTGTTTGTTTTTTAAGATTTTATTGGGTTAGGGTTTTAAAAACCTAAGATGTAAGGAGCTGATGATCAAAGGGATGGGTTGCTAGGAAAACAAGACCATAACTTACACCATTAATTTCCTGATTGGAGAGGGCAACTGGACTTTCGGGTTGGCAAGGGGGTTTTGAAATAAGAACAATGGCTCATTTGGGTTGACTGTCTTACTAGGTAGTCACAGGATATGGCCAACAGTTGCAGTCATAAGACATGGTCAGCAGCAGAGGGGATGTCACAAGGCCGGGGCCAATACCTCCGTTTCCCTTGGATTCTGCAAAATACACTAGTAAAACAAGTTTTGTGGTGAAATAGGGACCATAGTTCATCAAGTACATAAGAGTCAGCGTTTAACATCCAAAACAGCCTAGTCACTGGAATAGGTCAGACACCAAAGTGCAGAAGGCAGAAGGGTCTACACATTTGGTCACAGAATTATGTCAGAATCCTCAACTCCAATTGTTTGAGAGTTAAATATTGTTGTTGAGTAGTCCAAAGAGTTCTGAGTCCTGGAATCTATAATCCCCAGAATCTTCTCCACCAGCGTTCAGGGATAGCTTCTTCTAACGACTCATACTCATGTGATATGGAAGGTAGAAATGAAACAGAAGCCATATAATTGCTCCTCTGGCGACAGTGGGCAGACATGTTGCCTTTTGCAGATGTGTCCATTCATAGCAGCTTTCACTTTCCTGGATCACTTCCTTGAATGGCTGACCCAGCCCCAATCTGCCTACCGCTTGTGAAAAATAAACCATTAGGTTTAGTTACTGTAGTTTGGGTTTCTATTACATGCAGTTACACCTAATCCTAATGAATTTGTATCAAAGGGACGACAGTTACGTTTTCATTTTCTGACAAAATTACACAGGTAAACAAATCTGCAGAGACAACTATTTTCTAGAACTAAAGTTTGAGCAACACCATAGCATTGATTCTTGCTTGAAAGGGGGACATCAGGCAATTATACACTGGCTATCAGGAGGAGATCCAGGGGATAATGGATAATGCATGAAATTCCATTTGTGCCAGATACTGAATCATTCAAAACGACAACTCTTGTAATGATCTTTGCATAATGGTTGCAGGTTTCTTATCAAAGTATAATTCAGGGATGGCATTTATCCAGGTAGAGGAGATAATGTCATTTAAATGCTTTCTAAGCCAGATCATCCAGAAACTAAAAAGAACAGTTAACGTAACATATACATTAAACGTTCTGTAAACCCCAGCTACTTAAGCAAATCACTGATAAAGGCTTTGTGATTTAATTGCCTAAAGGCTTTGTGATTTAATTAACTGCATGTTTGCTACTGTTCATTAACCTGAAGGTCAAGTGCTTTACATACCAGGAATAATGGGTACGTTCTGATGTGAACATTTAAGAACCAGGACTATTCCTGAGTCCCGTTTGCTACTTTCTGGATTTCATTTTCTTCTTGTTCGTACTGTACTACAGACCAGATCCTAAGTTCTTAGAGGAAAGGTACAGAATATGGTATGAATTCAAAGACACATGGTTAACATAATGATAGAAAAAAAACAGATTCAAGAGTAATTGTTGACATTTCGCATACAGAGATCTACTCCAAACAGGGAGACAGAGGAAAGGAAGATTGTACAGTCTCTTACTGAAACTGCAGAGGTAGCCAAGTGCAGTGATTAAGAGAGTGTAGATTCTGGAGTCAGTCTTCATCTCCACGGGTTCAAATCCCAGTTCCAACACCTTACCAGTGGAACGATAATTTTCCAACTTTGATTTGTCCTATGGATTAAATACGTGAATATATAAGTCGTGCAAAGTGTTTCACCCATGGTAAATATGTGTTCACCATTACTACTATGCCTCTCCATTTAATTACCGGAATGAAAGCAATAATTTTAACAATGTTAAAAATTCTGGGAAATCGATACAGAGGTGTGGCCTTCATGAGAGGAATGGATGCATGCAGGCAACTTCATTTGGAGCTATTACAGGACATAATAAACCTCCAGTCATTACCATCTAAGCTTCCTTGGCTTTAGGAAGCATCTGTGCCCCGTGGAGTCACATGCAGTAATGAAGCCAGATGCTAAATCCTTGAAGTGCTGATTAAGAAACAATCAGACATGCACATAACATACTTTTAACGATGGGATGATTGTATTAAGTTAATTTGCCGATAAAGAACATCACTGCGAAGCTTTGACTATTAACACATGCTTGCATAGCCAGATGTGCGTTCCTTTTTCATTTAAGGGGAACTTGCGACATTAATACGCACGCAATTCCCTGATCTGTACTCATGTCTGATCACTGCTTGAATGCTGAATGGAAGACAGGGACAAAGAAAGCGGGTAGTTTCTGATGTCCACATTGAGCCCTTATCAATGAGGGATAGCTCAGGCGAGATGCTGCTGTCTGCAGTTGTGTTTTGCAGCTAACCCTGGAGTCACAGGGCACCGTGTAGAAAACTGCTTCACTGATGAGGTTATACAATTCGCTAAAGAGTTCAGCTAAACCATGACTTAGTCTCCCAAAGGGTCCTTTCCTTTGTTTAGGTATGTGGTTCTTAGCATTTTTGAGTTGGACACCGATAAAGCTGTGCTGCGATTTTTAAAGAGATGAATTTTAATTATGTTATATTTAGTGCAAAACCTCTCCCTCTATTTTTTTTTTTTTTTCCTCTTTAGTGTCCTGACCGGGTGTGGTAACTGCTGTGAATTTGGCTTTCGCTTCGCATTAAGATTTATTGAAAAGCAAGACTGACGATAAAGAAACCTGACCATTAGCAGCATTACAAAAAGCAATGTGTTTCTATTAAGGCTAAGAGGTTTTGAGAGATTTGCTACAGCAACTTACTGCCCTGAACCTCTCTACAGCCTCCAAAAGTAGGCTGGTCCTCTTTAAATTTTCTGAAGGAGAAACGGACCAGTCACCTGCCAATTGACCCCGCTGCTGGGCTGTGCGAAGACAGGTTGCTTACGATGGTCGGCAGTAAAATGCACCGCTACCAGTGACTACCAACCACACAAGGCAACAAACAACCAAACAGCTTTTGAAACTGCACACGAGCCCTTAAAAGGCAATGGTGATTGGAAACACCAGCAAGAAATGGTATCACTTTTATTAAGAAACAAGGATGGTACAATTCAAGATAAAAACCAGGGGTCCAATGAGTTGTTTCAGAAGGTAGAAAATGGCTCTTTATAAGAAATCGTGGTAAAAAAAAAAAAAAAGACTCCTGCGGTTTGTTTGGCAAGATATTTTACTCACAAAAATCTCCCTTTCCTCCTTAACTCTCTGCTCAAATAACTCCTAAAGCTGGAAGCTGAGGTTTGATATTTACACAGCTCAACACTGGAATACTTGCTAATGTCTTTTAGTTGTTCTACATGGTCTGCTGCTATCTAGTCCCCTCCTCCCTGAGCTCTGTTCTTAAAATGCAATACTGAAGGAAGAGCTCAGAGGCGGCATAAATCAAGTCCCCACCGCCCCTTCCCATCCTTAAGAATTTGTTAGGAAATCCTACTTTAAAAATCGTCCTCGGTAAGGGGGATCAAATATATGGTGATGGAAGGAGAACTGACTCTGGGTGGTGAACACACAATGGGATTTATAGGTGATGTAATACAGAATTGTACACCTTAAATCTATGTAATTTTAATAACAATTGTCACCCCAATAAATTTTTAAAAATCGTCCTCTTGTTTTTAGGAGGGTGCTTGCTGTTCTCTGGAGTGAAAGCAACGAGCACAGAAATGACTTGTTATTGCATGTGATACACATATTTTTATTGCTAACAATTGCTTCTCTTGGTGGTTCACAGGAGTCTTCTTTACATCTCAAAAGAGATCAATAATTTAATGTGCCAAAGGAATTATTATAACCTTTTATCTTAAAAAGGATGGGTCTTACTTCTTCTAAACATAGACCAAGCTTTCCTCGCCTCACCCCCACCCCCCATCTCTGGTACCCTTGCAGCTTGCCTTATTTGATAAAATTGAGGGAATTTGATAGGATGGCTAGTGAATTAAGTAAAGCTCAGGGGCAGTGTCTCAATATGACACTGGGAACAGACAGGTAGACAGTGAGCTCTGGGCAGCAGCCAGTACAAACCCACTACACCTGCTATGGAGATTTAAGAGTCACGCCAGGCAGCTTACTTCAAAAACTTTTAAGACTCTTTAATGCTACCCTGATGCTCCTTGCAGTGAGCATCTAATAATGCAGGCTGCCAAATATATAATGCTTTTCCCTCCTACCACCAGGCAGAGAGCAAAAATCCCTGTACCCATAGCAATCCCTGTGTGTGTCCTCCACTCGCCCTTCGTTCCTTCTCTGGCTGGGAATCTTAGGGCTGTTTCCTCTTAATTGCTTTGGGAACAGGTATCAGGGATCATCAGAAGATTTCTCCAACTTGAGGGAATAGGAGATCTTGGCAAGCAAGCGTTCGTGTATTCATGTAACGCAAGTCAGATGCTGCTGGGCTGGCAATACTGAACTGAAAAAGATGTGATCACTGCTCCCTCCCTTCTCTGCATGGTCTACTACGAGGAAGCTTCTGGAAAGGGAGAACACACTACAAGTCTCCCACCTCAGTTTGGTTCGTATTGAACATACCCTAATGCTTATGACTAGTTCTCCTACTTACAAATATTATCTATACTCCTTCTCAAATGTCACACCAATCAGTAATAATACTGGATTTTGTCTCTCTTGACAGTTTTCAACCTAAGAATGAATAGGTAAGTCCCCCTCACATTTTTCAGGATAAAGCTATTAAGACCAAAACGCTTTGTTTATCTAATAAGGGCAGAATTACTCCTAATTCTATTTACTCAAAACCACCGAGAAACCAGTTACCACAGAAGCAGGCTCGTGATTCCCAATCTCTACGGTGTGGTTCTTCTCAGTGTGTAGTGATGTATCTGCTCAGGCCTTGGCTGCATCCTCTAATAGCTCAGCGGGCCCACTGCTGAGCGTGTCCACCAGCCCAGAGCTAATTCACTGCTTTAGAATTACTCCTGACCTAATGTTCTCCACCTCCCCTCCCCACAGGCATTTGGCACTGCTGAGTGAAGTCAGCTAGAGGTAGCCTACGAGCGAAATAAGAAAACTCTCGTGCTCCAAATATAGAAGGAAAAGGTGGTAGTGATTCTCAGCCCCCTTTGAGCTGTAACAAAATACAGACACATTTTCATGTTCGTGCTCATGTACACATACATTCACTACTCTGCCAGAGAGTCTCATCCCCAAAGACGCAGACCTCTACTGTCAGTGCTTGTAACAGTGTCTAAAAACACACACACCACACAGACATACATACTCTGTAAAAAACATCCAAAAGCCCCAGATCATGGAGGCATGAACAGAGAACAGATTATAGGTGGTGCTCAGTAGAAAATTACACAAGTGAACGGAGATTGCAGCGAGGAAACTGGAGGTAGGAGCAAGAAAGTAGAAAAAATAGGGCAGAAAGGAGGAAAGATGCTCAGGAAAAATATTTATTAGAATCTTTTTTTAAAAAAATGTCCGGTAATTTTCCCAGAAGAGGTTTGTTGTGGGTGGCCCAGATCAACTCAGCTTTCAAGAGTTTCCCTCACTTGTAGCACTGACCAAATTAAAGTACTGTAGCATTTCACCTTGGAGAACTGGGCAGGAAGAAGGAGAAAAGACTATTTGGATTGTGTCTAAATACTTCAGAACTTGATAGAAACTCATCAAGTACATTAATGATTGTTTCAGTTGGATGAAAAGGAAAGGATCCAAAATAAGTTACTAATAAAAAGGGAAAAGATAGCATATATAATGTGACAATAGAATTTGGGTAAAGGATATGTAGGCATTAAATTAATATAATTCAAATAGCTACCGCTTTTCTCCTGTTGCCTTATATTTCTGACCCTGGTTCAGCTGTTAAGTAGGCACAAAAGTGTATACACACACACACAGACATACACACACACTACTTTTTCTGGCTAGTGTGATCTATTTGATCTTTACTCTAAGGGGATAGTTTTGGATATCTTAAACACCACTCTCTTTTGCAAACAGCCTATATCCTCTATTTGGGACACAAAATGACATGGTCTTATTTAATAGATATTTCTTCTCCAGTTAGGTATAAGTCTGACCCTCTACAAGATGGTTTAATCTGCCCCTTTAATAAAGGTTGAAATCAATTTCAACCTGGATTGAAAATCAGTTTATCAAAGGGAATAAATGGTTTTTAAAAAAAGTGGTTAAAAAAGGTATTAACTAGTATCTGTTAGACGCATTTCCTTACCTCCAACTACTAGAGAGGAAAAACCATTCCCAGGGCATTTCAGGTATTCCGTTCTTACATGTACTGGTTTCATTGTACGTGTGCCCTAATCTGTCTATACATATCCTGTTAACAAGCAGAGGTGTTCAGACTAAGAGAACAGGCCTAAAACCAGAATCTAGTGGACCCAGTTAAATGCTGTCTGTGTATATCAACGTATTTCAATTACTAAAATTGTAATATTTCCCATCAATGTATAAAGGGTGATAGATACTATGTTATTATGTAATGCTCTGTCCTATTAACAGGTCTCCCGTTAAGACTCCAGATATGTAGCAATCAAATAGACCTTGGGAACAGGTTCTTCTATTAAAAAAATAAATAAAGGTAGATTTTGTTGTTTTTATTTTTAAGAGGATATTTACTGTATGTCCCTGAAAAAAACACCTAGCTGGACCATCAGCTGTAATGCGTCTTTTGGAGCAAAAATTAATATAAGACTGGGTCACAATATAATTAATATAATACAATAATATAATATAATAAATATAATACCAGATCTCATATTAATTTTAGGGAAACACGGTAATACATAGTATTTAGAGCACCATCAGTCTAAGGAACTCCACATATGTTCGAAGATTCCACAAATGGGTTCACACCTAATTCAGCATCTTTTAGAACAGACCCTTACTGGCACTGGACAGTTGTCAACGTCCAGAACAACAAATCAATCTAAAAACCTTGTTGCTTAAGTGGAGAAATAGCATCCATATTTTATGTGACAGGAAAAAAAAAAAAAACTGAGGCAGCTTTTTAAAAATTTAAATATAATTGGTATACATTATATTAATAACAGTTTCAGTTGTACAACATAGTGATTTGAAATTTATGTACTTTACGATGCAATCACCCCATTAAGTCTAATAATCATCTGTCATCATGCAAAGTTATCACAATATTTTTTACTATTTCACCCTTTTTTACCTATCCCTCTACCACGCTTTCCTCTGGCAACCGTCAGTTTGAGTTCTGTTTCTGAGTCTGTTTTTGTTTTGTTTGTTCATTTGTTTTGTTTTGTTTTTTTAGATTCCATACACAAGTGAAACCATATGGTATTTGTTTTTCTCTGTCTCACTTATTTCACTTAACATAATACCCTCTAGGTCCATCCATGTTGTTGCAAAAGGCAAGATTTCATTTTCTATGGTTGAGTAATATTCCATTGTATATATAAAACATCTTTATCCATTCATCTGTCAATGGACATCTAATTTGCTTCCATATCTTGGTTATTGTAAATAATGCTGCAGTGAACATAGGGGTGCATTTCTTTTCAAATTAGTGTTTTCATTTTCTTTCGATAAATACCCAGACGTGGAATTGCTGGGTCATATGGTAGATCTATTGTTAGTTTTCTGAATAATTTCCATACTGTTTCCCATAGTGGCTGCACCAACTTGCATGCCCACCAACAGTGCACGAGGGCCCCCTTTTCTCCATATCCTCATCCATACTTATCTGCTGACTTTTTTATAATAGCCATTCTGAGTGGTGTGAGGTCATACCTCATTCTGGTTTTGACTTGCATTTCCCTAATGATTAGTAATATTGAACATCTTTTCATGTCTGTTGGCCCTCTATATATTATCTACCCTGAGTAAGAAAATACCTGCCAAGGACTCCTTGTGGTTAATCCGTCCAAATTCATAACCTGACTCTAGCAGCTGTTGTTTACAGAGGCTGCTCACGCGCCACAGAATTTCAGTGAAAACCACAGACTGGACTGCCCAGTCTCCTGCACTGTGTTCCTGCCATCTGAGCCAACCCTTATAAAGGAGTTCCTGGAATCGTATTTTGACCAATGCGCTGAGACCTGCCCCATCCAGTCAAGAGCTGTGCAGCTATATCTTCATTTGCTAAAAACGTAATGTGGATCCAGTTTTTCTTTTCCATTTTGTGTTATTTGCCTGGGACACGAAAGCTAGCATTTTAAAATGAAAGCTATGAGATCTCTGTGTTTATCTGTTTATGTCTGTATGTGGTAGATATGGCATATTTCTACTGATGAATGGAACTGCCCAGATTGAACTGTAATTTCAGAATTGGGTAGTAAAGGAACTCACTCAATTGGTTTAAAACAAATAAATGCTTATATTAGAGAAATAACAGGCACTCACCCAAACGCTTTTCAAGTGCACGTAATCTAGAATCAATCTTCAGTGAATAAAGAATAGCTTAGCGTTGTCAGTTTAGTTAAAACAGGCATGTCTTTAGATGTAATGACTAATCGCTTTGAGGTCTCATTGAAAACTTCAGGAAGTAATCTCAAATTAATTGTTAAAAACAGATGAGATAAATGGAATGAGTTTTGAGGTGAAATTTGGCAGATAGTTTACAAAGTTCTTTGGTTACTCGGAACCTTAAAGCCTGCTGTTAAGATCCAGACACTTGTGACAAAGCCTGATTAGGATGTTATGCTGACTAAAAATGGTTGTATATGGGAAATCAGATGTGTGCTTGGTAAAAGAAGGGGTGAGGAATGGAAATACTTTTGTTGAAAGAAAAGAGTAATTTTGGTCTAGAGTCAGATGATTGTTCTAGAATAAGAAAGTAAAAACAACAAAAGCTGAAAGATTTATGGAAGTTGAAAAAGGTATGTGGAAAAGGAATCTTGAAGAAATCGTTCTGTATGGTCAAGCTGGCTAGGATTGAAATGGGTTTATCTAAGTTTCTTTGCTTTCAAAAGTACATTGATACAGAATTGGAATTTAGGGTTATGTTTCTGTTAAAAAGGGTTATGTTTCATGTTTCTGTCACAAATTTTCCTGTACTAATGGTGTGTTCTTGGTAAGAAATTATAAAGGGAAAGTAAGGATTTTGTTTTTTGTTAAGATTAATTCCTAGTATGCTCTGCTGTATCATCAGGTCTTTGATACTTGGGTAAACCAAACCTTAATATTGAAAGAGCTAAGTTTTGCTTCTAACCATTTAACTTTCTATAATTGCTTGTGAAGTCTTTAAATGGATGACTAAATGGTAACTAAAATAAGGGAATCTTATTTTACAAAAGGGGGAAATGAAATTAATGGGGCCTATTTGCCATGCTAAAATTCTCAGGTTTGGAAAGTGGATTTTAATCCAATTGCCCCCTTCTCAAGGATAAAAGTGTACTAGTGATAATTTATATGTATTTTCATTGGGTAAAAGCATTCCCATGTTGAAGAGCTACAGCTGCAGCAGTTACTAAAATACTTCCAGAAAGGATTTTTCTCCTGCTTGGGAAATCGCCAGAGCTTGGTAACAAGTGGGGAATCCACTTTATGAGACAAATTCCACACCAGGTATGCAAAATTCGGCCAATATTGCAGCATTTCCGTTGTGCATGCCCAGTCCTCTGGTTTTCTAGAACTGATGAGGTAGTCAAACTTCAATTGGTGAAACTTGTTGAATCTTTTAATCTGCCTCAGCCTAAAGGCCTTCCTTTGGTGCTGCTTAAGGTCTATTCCCTTTGGTAAATATATGTTATCCCCTTTTAAAATCATTTTCAGAAGACCTATGATGCGAGATCAGGGGATGTATGAACCTGCCTTAAGGAGATCTTCTGACTTATTGCAAAGAACTTTTATAAAAGTTCTTGAAATTAATTCAAAGCTAGTAGAGAAAATCTTTTCACAGCATTCCCAGGAGACTAAGACATGGCACATCATGGTCTATAACCTTGAGATACAGTCTACTGAAAAAGACATCTCTACAAGGATTCTCGTCTCGCTGTAAGGGACCATACCAGGTATTGTTAACTGTGCTGCAAAGTTAGTGCGTATTAACTCATGAATTCATGTTTCTTATTTAAAAAGGCTCCCACTCCCACCTCATTTGCCTGACTAAACACCCAGCCTGTAGGAGACCTCAAAGTAAAGTTACCCAGAGCAGACAACCCGTGAAGCACATGACCTTTCCCGAGATCTAGGACCAGACCAGTAAAGTCAAATCCTGCTCTACACAACCCTTATGCTTATTTCATTCTCATAATGATTACATATTCCTGGGTATATTAGCAATCTTAATTTCTTGCAACAGGCTGGTCATCTTACGTGTTTTATGTTGTGTGTTCTAACTCCATATCATTAATCTTTGACTATACAGTACTTAATTTTTGCTGTTTTAACCCTTGTAAATGGGAAACCTTGGCACAGAAATATTGTGGTACAATACTCTCAAACCTTAGCCTCTTCAGGGAACCTGTCAGAATGCTGGATTTGTCATCTGACGCCTGCTTCTACCTTTGGTAAAATTGGTGATCCCACAGTTATTCCTGTTAGTAATTTCTTGACTGTCTATAACTTAACTGTTGATTTTATAAACTCCGATCTGTGAAGATACTATGGCAGGAAACAGCACTACTCACCAAACTCTGCCTCTCTACCTTCGAAGTTGACGTTCCAGTAATTTCACACACCACCTAATGGGGAAACAGTTATTACGGAAAAATTGTAGCCTTCTACGTTTTCCTTGTACAAGGAGCTACCATGGACCTGTATGTATTTGCCTTTGTTCCTGACCAGTCAATGAAGCCAAACTGGCAATATCCTGGCAAATGAAGTGCTGCTAGTTTATGAAAGGTACGTCATTTTCAATGTGAATCATTCCTTTTATCTTACTAGGACTTTTATCCCCAGTATTGATAGTGATCAGTTTTTCAAGTGGAAAGGACCTCTATCTCAGCCGAGGTGATTTAGAGCAACACGGTAGGCAAAAATTGATGGCTAAGACACACTGTTGTGTACAATCTTTATGACTATCTTAGAATGTACGTTGTCCTTTTCCCAATACCGTAAACTGAAAGGTGTAACTTCAAATATAAGAAAATTTCCTTTAAAGAGGAGCAGTATCTTGGCAGTAGTCAGTCTGCAAGCTTTTCTTATTTCACTTTCGGTGCTGATTATATTGACGAGTTCAGTATTTTGAAGACTGAAGACTATGGGTTCCTTATCTCCACCTCATGGCAGTGGTTAAAAACTGAAATACATTTTAAGTGATGTCATAGAGAATAAGCCTCCATATCTACTCGTATTAATACGGACAACATTTAACATAATTTTCAAAAGTTAATGATTCTGTAAATTGTGTTGTTGGAGTTAAAATACACCATGTGATGGATTGGTGTTTTCTTTGTGGCAGAAGGAGAAATCCTTTCCCAGGTTATCATCCACCAAATGCTACTCATGCCCACAGCACTTTAGTAGATGCTAGAAGGATAAAGGCAAAGAATGAGACCTGGTCCTATTTGCTAAGAAATTTTATTTTGACAGAAAAGATCAAACTGTTATCTGACAATTAGGGAACAGTCTTACTTCACTGGCAGCTGATGTTAACTCCTCAATCACTGATCCAGGAAATGTTCCAACCAGAGACATGGCTTTCTGGAAGACAGGCTTATTGTATAATATCAGCAATATTCTAGAACCTAGAAAATAACTGAATTCATTGGATTCTTTAGAGTACCTACCTTCGCCTAAGCACCATAACAACATTATATCAGATTGATGAGACTGGGCAAAAAGAAAGGTGAAGAAATTGAATTGTTCCCTTTCCATCTCTGAAAGTATAATGATGTATTGGAAGGGAAAGAATATTCAAAATCTTTTTTTCCAATGGGGTAACATTTAGGTGAAGACAAGTTAACACTGAGATGTATGAGTGTGCTTGGAAATTCAGGGATATTGGGTCTTTACCCTTATAAATTTGAGCTGCTTGCTCAATTGGTGTAATCTGTTATATATTAGTATATGTTCATAAAGATTTTGTCCTATTAACCATTACAAATTTCACGAACAGCTAGTTGCATGGCAAACAAATGATTATGCCTCTCTGTAAACCTGAGTACATGATTCTGGTACTTCTGTGGGTGTAAAGGGTACCTTTTAAATTCCAACACTAGCTGGGCTTGGTGCCGCTCAGTTAGACATAATGATGTGAAATCTAACCAGACCACTAATGGAAGAGCCCACCCATTGGAGTCCAACAGACATCTTTCAATTCCCCAGCTCAAGTAGCCTTTGACACCAGGATTGCTTGATTATTTGCTTGCAGTCCAGGGAGAAGTTTGTGCCATAGCCAACACCTCCTGCTGTTCATGGATAAATACATCCTCTCAGGTAGAATCAGAAACAACCAAACTCCTTAAACTTGCAAATGCTCCTAAGAGTAATTCCAGTTTTCCCTTAGGCACCACTGGCTGGTTAGGACTTAAAGTCTCTGATATTTTTAGATGGCTCCCAACTGGGCTCAGAGCTATTTTAAAGTCTGGGTTGCAGACTATTTTATTCATTGCTATTCTAAATTGTTCAATATATTTCATTTCAGGCTATTGGTATTCTGTATAACCAAATATTTAAAGCCCCCTACAAAAACTCAAGCAACGGTTGCACAAAGGATGGAAATGATCCATCACGGCACTGTACCACCTCCATATTGAATAACAGTGGTGAGAATGGACCTCCTTGTCTTGTTCCTGATCTTAGAGCAAAAACTTTCAGCTTTTCACCATCGAATAAGATGTTAACTGTGGGCTTGTCATACACAGCGTTGATCGTGTTGAGGTAAGTTCCTTCTATACCCACTTTGTTGAGTTTTTATCATAAATGGATGTTGAATTTTGTCACATGCTTTTTATGCATCAATTGAGATGATCATATGATTTTCATCCTTGGTTTTGTTGATGTGACGAATAACACTAATTGTTTTGTGGATGTTGAGCCACACTTGCATCCCTGGTATAAATCCCACTTGATCGGGATATATAATCCTTTTAACATATTGTTGGATTCTATTTGCTAGTATTTTGTTGAGAATTTTTGCATCTTTGTTTATCAAGGATATTGGCTTGTAACGTTTTTGCCTGCTTTTGGTGTCAGGGTAATGCTGGCTTAATAGAATGAGTGTAGAAGCGTTCCTGTTTCTTCAATTTTTTGAAATAGTTTAAGAAGGATAGGTATTCATTCTTCTTCGAATGTTTGGTAGAATTCACATGTGAAACCATCTGGTGCCGGATATTTGTTGGTAGTGTTTTGATTACTGCTTCAGTGTCATTGCTAGTAATCAGCCTGTTTAGATTCTGCATTTCTTCTTGGTTCGGTCTCAGAAGGTTATACACTTCTAGAAAATTTGTCCCTTTATTCTAGATTGTTGAATTTATTGGCATATAATTGCTAATGGTCCTTTTTA
Source organism: Rhinolophus sinicus (assembly GCF_036562045.2). Classification (NCBI taxonomy): domain Eukaryota; kingdom Metazoa; phylum Chordata; class Mammalia; order Chiroptera; family Rhinolophidae; genus Rhinolophus; species Rhinolophus sinicus. The sequence goes on along the minus strand of NC_133760.1, from coordinate 63,192,653 downwards.
TTTCTGCGGTGTCAACTGTAATCTCTCACGTTTCATTTCTGATTTTATTTGGGCTTTTTTCTGGATGAGCCTTGGAGAGGTTTGTCAATTTTATTTATCCTTTCAAAGAACCAGTTCTTAGTTTCATTGGTCTTTTCTATTGATTTTTTTACTCTGTATTTCATTTATTTCCACTCTGATCTTTATTATTTCATTCCTTCTACTTACTTTAGGTTTTGTTTTTTCTTTTTTCTACTTCCTTTAGATGTAAAGTTAGATTTTTACTTGGGATTTTTTTCCTACTTCTTGAGGTAGGTCTGGATAGCTATGAACTTTCCTCTTATAACTGCGTTTGCTATATCTCATAAGTTTTGCAAAGTTGTGTTTTCATTTTCATTTGTCTCAAGGTAATTTTGATTTCCTCTTTGACCCATTGGTTGTTTAGTAGCAGGTTGTTTATTCTCCATGTTATTCGTTTCTTCCAGTTTGCTTTCTGTAGTTGATTTCTAGTTTCATGCAACTGTAGTCAGAAAATATGCTTGATATTATTTCAGTCTTCTTCAACTTATTAAGGCTTGATTTGTGGCTTAATATGTGGGCTGTCCTGGAAAATGTTCCATGTACACTTGAGAAAAATGTATAATTTGCTGTGTTTGCATAATATGTTCTAAAAATGTCTATTGAGTCAATCTGGGCTAATGTGGCACTTAAAGCCATTATTTCTTTATTGATCTTCTGTCTAGATGGTCTATCCACTGAGGTAAGTGGGGTATTGAAGCTCCCAACTATTATTGTATTACTGTTAATTTCTGCCTTTACGTCCATTAATATTTGGTTCATATACCTGGGTGCTCCTATGTCGGTGCGTAGATATTTATCATTGTTATTATAGCCTCTTCTTGGATTGACCCCTTTGTCATTACGAGGAAATAAAAGAACCCTTTCATGCTCTCTCCTCCAAAATGATCACACACAAGCTACACAAGGGCACACACTCACCTACACACACCGCACTGACATCATTCCTGTCCCAAAATTGTGTCATGGGAGGAAAACCAAACATTTCAAATGATTAGTAAAAGCCAGGGAGCATATTTCTACCTGTAAGAAAATACATACAACCCCCACTCCTGCAAATATCCATCAAGAACATTACAATACCTTACAGGAAAAAAAAAGAAAAAAAAAACCTTTCCATTTCAGTTATGATTTGACCTGATTTATGCACCACACCCACTGTACCTATTAGTCTACTCATTAGCTTGTTTGTGACTGTCTCAGAATTGCCAGGCAGAGCTGAGTCCTGGTTAAGAAGTTTTTCAAAGATTTAAGCTTCCCACTTGGAAGCAGTCCTGTGAGTGCCTGGGGTGGCGGCAGCTGGAGCTCTCTAGGTCCCAACCAGGGCCATCCTGCCATCACCATCTCAGCTCTAGGCCCATGGGCTTCATGCAGAGGACCGAGGGAAAACATCTCTTTCCCAGTTCTGTCTTTCTTATTAACACTGTGCCGTAGAGATATGCTGCAGGCTTGTTCTAAGCACAGAAAGCAACAGATGTGAGAGCATATAACTTTTGCATAGAGAACAGAAAAAGCAAAATATGGAAAAGGGTTCCCACTGGTCCTGCTCCAGTGGCACCAGGGCTCAGCTCACAGGGACAACTGCTTCTTTCCCAACATGCGGGACAAAGTCCAGCCCTAATGTCACCATGGTTTCAATTCACTTGGTCACTCAGTTATTCCTGATGATGCTGCCTGGAGATCTGACTGAAAAGCGCTGCTGAATAGTATAAGGGTGACAGAACAAAGGGATGAGGCCACAGGATGATGATAACTGTTATGGCAGAGAATTATCAGAACAGCGACAAAAGGGATAATCTTGTCCAAGACCGTGAATATCAAGCCAGTAGCTCTGGGGACTCAGAATTCCGTAACCAAGTACAGTACTGACTATTGTGGTAAACAAAACAGAAAAAAACCCATGAACTCATCGAATTCAGGGTTGAGGGGTTTCTAAGCACAGCCCACAAATGTTGGTCTGTGTCGCCATGTGAAATCTGAGAAGCCCCCTCCTTCTGAGGAATCTCTGGTATGTGGTTGGCTCAATACTGGGGGTAATTCAGCATTAACAAAAGTGAAATGGGAGCCAGACCTTCACCGGACCCTGGCTTGTTGTGACACTGGTCTCCCAGCAGACCTCAGTTCTTCTTGTCTGCCTTCTGAGGCTGGCTTTTTGGGAGTCCCAGGTTGTTCCACACTTCTGTGTACATGAGGGTCCCGATGAAGACAAACAAGGTGCCCAGCCAGTGCCACAGAGTGAAAGGATTCTGGAAGTACAAGATGGAAAAGATGAGGCTCACAAACTTGCGTAGCGTCACGACGAGGGTGACGGTGAGGGAGGTGCACTCAGTCGTGAGGATGAAGACGCCCCGGATGCACACGTACCTGGGGGGATGGAGTTAAGGTGGTTTTCTGTCGGCAGAGACAGCAGCCAGGGAGAAACTTCTGGCGTGGTTCTTGGCTTAAATGCTCATATGCTAAGAAGTAGAAAACATGAGTGTTGGCTACGGCTGTTCTGAGGCTCCTTCCTGGTAGACGAGCCTGCAGAATTCCTGGTCTACCTTTCCTTTTGTGGATCCCAGCTCGAAACTGCCGGAAACCTTCCACTATGCTTATTCTGAATTCTTCCCTCGGTTTACAGTGGTCACCTCCCAAGTAATGACAGAGGGTAACACTCTCAGAAAAGGCCATCACACCCACCTGTATTTAATCCGGTCCCCAGGCTTTCCACCACCTCCTCCGTAAAAGAACTCTGTAAATCCTTTCAGAATTTTCTGGTAGCTTGTGAAATACCCTAGGACACTAGAAAATTCCAGGTGGATATTCCAGAACATTCGTGACCTGTACTAATTCTTAACTATCCACCTCTAGCCAGAGCGTGTCCGTCAGTGTCCCTGGGACTTACTGACCTATGGCACCTTCGGCGCTCCACAGAGGAGCTCATTGGATGGGCGTCTCTGTGTCCTACTTACTGCAGAACAGACCAAAGCAAAAATGAAACTCGTGTCAAAGCATCAACATTCCTATGGCAACATAACCCCGAGAAGACAGTACGGCAAAGGATACTGAGTGACGACATTCATGAGGAGGTAGAACCACATGACGGGCATTGTCACACCAACGACCGGAACTTGATATAATTCTGCAGAGATTAAGAGAGGAGACAGTGGTGTCACTTGCGACAGCTCACGTTTTCATCTGTTTGAACAAAGTAATACAGTCTGAACCTCACAGGGACAACAGCGCTATCTCCCCTACGAGTACACGTGGACCCCACACCACTTCACTTGCCTCGCTTTCAGGCGGCATCAGCCTCAAGAGTTATTACACTGTTTTCTTAAAACAAATGATAATTTATTTTAATTTAAAAAATTATTTACCATTCCCCTGAATAGGACCCCACTTTACAGAGAAAGACAGTGAAGCACCCAGAAGTTCAAAATGGTATGGTCTTAACTGACGACACAGGAGGTAAGAGAATCAGTAACTGAATGCCATTTGGAAATACGTTCCATCCTACCAGTAATCAAAGAATTCTAAATTAAACAAGGCTGTGGCATTGTATATCTATTGAATTAGCAATTAAAGATTTATAAATAATATTCTAATCTGGCAATGTGAAATGGAATTGGCAGTCATTCATTTGGTGGTAGTGTAAGTTGGTGTTTTTAAAGAAATCAATCTCACAATTCTTATTATGGGGCCATACAAGTATTAGTAGTTATTCTTAGAAATTAATTCTAGATAATTCGAAAAAGTTCTTCATTCACTGCAGCACAATTTATAATAAGGAAAAACTCTGAATTAATTTAAATATTCAATGATAGAGCAATGGCTATGCAAGCAAAGGTACTTTTACTAGATGAGGCATTATACACCTCAATTAAAAAATCATAAAGATTACATATAGTCACACACAAAAATACCACCTCAGAATGAAGGTAAAAAGGAGGCAGAAAATTATATCCACAGAAGGATTACAACTATGTAAGAATTACAACTATGTAAATTGTGTCTGGAAGGAAACTGGTAAAATGAAATTAGTTGATATATAGGGTAATGGAACTTTAACTTTTCTTCCTTTAAATACATTCTTATGTTAGTTTTACATAATGAGGTGTTTACACAGTGAATATTTGGGAGAATAAAATACCCAAGATTGAAGAGAATAAGTACATAGTAATCCTCTAAGGGCATTTCTTTTATATTGCTAAATTGTTTTGAGTTTGAGATCTACTGCATAACTTGAACATTAATTTTCTTTTGCAAAAAAAAGTAAGCCATCTAGATAAACAGATAATTTGTTAGAACTGTATGTCTGGATTAGTGGGAAATCCCAATAATCTGCTATTGTCTCTGAAACACTCAATAAGTATTGAAATGAAAAGAAAGTTAAATGTTATTACTGTTGAACAACTTCAGAGATCCAGTGTATCACTTTGCTGAGGAAAGAGACAATCAGTATGATGTAAAATATTTAGGTATATATTCAGCTCTCAGAAAACTCAGGATAACAGGTTCATCTGACAGACTAAAACTCAAGACAATAAAAAGTGTATATTTAACTCAGGGATGATTCAGAAGAAGCTGAAGGCAGATTGCTACTATTTGTTTGCATTCTCAAAACATCAAACCTTCCACATTCGAATGCAAGCACACAAATTCCAAAGCAAAACAGAAAATGTGAAGCTATCCTCTCATGTCATTTGCAAATAATTGAGGGGCACCTGTAAAAGCTTGTGCAGCTGCAGCTACGGCTTAACAGCACTGTCTTCCTGGAAGGGGTATGGTTTCAAGTGGAGAAATGATTTGGATAAAAAAGCAGTAGTCAAGTCAAGAGTAAAACTGAAACTTTGCCTCAGAAACTCACCAGACTTATTGAATAGAACGGCGTGGTCATAAATATCAGAAGCCAAGAAGATGAATCCAGGAAGTGGGAGGGCATGCTATGGGAAGAAATATTTCACGTAAAGTTAAATGCCCCAACACTGAATCATTGTAAAGCTACTCTCGTTACTCTAAGTCTTACACGTTATTTGATAAGCAATATCAAGAAAAGCAAGTTAGACATTAAGTTAGATGTATCCAGTGCTTCTAACCCCCAAATTACGGGTGATGATCACCACCCAAAACAAAAAACGGAGTCAGCACCCTTTCCTCCACAAAAGGGAATGGGAAACATAAAGACACAGCCATTCTGCCCAAAGGATTGGCTACATTTTACTACTCTTTCGGAGGACTGTTAAGTAAATATAATGGACTTAAAAATTATAAATAATGTCAAGGCAAATTTCAGGGAGTTTAGAACACTAGTGGGAAAAGAGACTGGAGGACAATATGAGGTCAGAGAAAAAGAAATGAAGACAAGGATAAAAGACATTGAAGAAGAGGAAACAATAGAAAAGCAAAGATGACTGTACCTGAAAACCACCACCACCACGCCACAATAATTTAATGCGGAATCACTTATTTACTGAGCAGTTACTATGTGCCTCACATACTGTTCTAAATGAGAGATGTGGAACAAATGGAATGTTTATTTTTTTTTAATTCCTAGCCGCATGCTCTAGCTCCAATTAAATATATCAGATTGCTTGTCTGCAACGTCAGTACAACAAGTTGGCAGGGAAGGAATCCCTGAGGTTACAGAACCGGGAGGCAATTACATCACCCTGACCTTGAAGGGCTGTGCTTTGGGCATTCCCTACCTCGACAAGAAAGAAGGAGGAGGAAAAGAAAAATTAGAGGAGGTAGCGCCAGATCAGCAGTTTAAAACAAACCAGCATAAATTAATGAGCTATGGAAACTCCCCATCAAATGAATAAAGCCCATCTGAGGGACTTACTCCTCTCACCCATCCTCCCTAACTCTCAAATGCCCGCCTGCATATATAGAGCCAAAAAAATGTATACACATTTTAAGAAAGGAAAAAACTGTATTAAAATTGTAATGTTCAATATATAACGATAAGGAAAGATGACAGCAAGTCATGTGTACACATTGTTTTGGCACCCCTGGTATTCACTCCCCTTGGCATGCTGTTTCTGTTACGTATTTTCCTGTCCAGGTTCCCATACTGGTTTGAACCTGATTTTATTTGCATGAGCACTGGGGGTGAGGGGTCGTTGTCCCTGCGCTAGTTCCTGGTTAGCAGACATGTCTTGTGTACATGGAGCACCAGGATTGCCTCGTGTGGAGACCTGTGGCCCCCAATGTCCCCAGCAGCCTGTTAGGAGTACTTACTTCCATCTGTGGGGTCCTAAGCAGTTTACCAGATAATATATTGACCCTCCAAGTCCATCAGAAGGAGGGCATATCACATTTGAAATAACTTATCACAATAACAGTAACTCAGTCATTTTTATCTTCCCCAGGTTCAAGAAATTGCTTACATTATAAAATAAAGCCTCTTTGGAGTGTTTCCCAAATTGTTTGTAGAGAGTCTCTTGGAAAATACCCATCCTTGCTGACATCAGAAGAGCAAACGTCAGTGCTCCAATTCCTAAAAAACAGGTCAGGTTATAGGATACCTGCATTTGCTAATTTCCAGATATTTTCTTAAAGAACATTTATTGTTTAAATAGTCTACCAACATTACAAACTAATTGTAGGACATGTGTACATTTTAAAAAGAAATAAAAATCAATCACAGTATTACCATCCAGTCCTTTATATAGTTTCCTACCTCTCTATTTACATTTATGTACATGCTAAGACAGATTCTTAGTGAGTATAAAATTTTATATCTTGCTTTTTCACCATCTTTTTCCTGGATTTTCCTTCAGGTCATTCATTAAAATTTTTTCAAAAGTATGATTTAATAGCTGCATCTTACTCTCGTGTGTATGAACCATACTTAAATGTCTTACAATATGAGAATGGTTAGATTACTTCCAGTTATGTACATCCTTCTACATAAATCTTTTTAAAAAATGTTTATTATTTCCTTAGGATAAACTCTCATAAGTGGAATTAGTAAGTCAAAGGTTGTAGACATTGAAATAACTCAACACATAAAGTCTTTTCCACTAAGACTATGTCAATTTATACTCGAAACAGTTTATGTGAAAATGGTTGTCTTACTGCACCCTCAGCAGCAGTGAGAATAATCATTTATTATCTTGCCAACATCACAGACCAAAAATAAAAAGGTACCGTATTTGGGTTTCAATTTGCATTTCTTTGATTATTAGACTAGAGAGGCCGAACATAAAGTTATTGGACATTATTTTTTTCCCCACGAACAGTATGTTCACATCCTTGGCAAATTTTTCTTTGTGAAAAAAGTATTTTTCTAATAGCTCATAAAGATCTGTGTTAAGAATAGCAATCTAAAGGGATCAAGTTTCAGAGTCAAGAAGCAAGGAGAAGATGGTTCTTCCACGGCTATTTCTCTTTCACGTGGTCAGTCTCGATCTGTTATGGCCACCACTGAATGCAGGGGAAAGAGTTTCCTTCCATAACACACAGACTGAGCACCGTACTCTACGGGAGTTGACTCATTAATTCCACAAAGAGACACTTGTATTTTAAAAAATTCCCCAGGAGATTCTGCTGAGCAGTCGGGTTTGGGAACACTGACGTCTAAAGAAAAGAAATCTAGGGTTTAGCAATGGGTCCCTTGGAAATGCAGAGTCAACAGCTGCAGTGCACCCTTCTTTTGAAGAAGCGTCGACTCGCAGACCGCTCATGAAGAAATGAATGCTACTCTAAGCACTGCTCCCCGAGAGCATGCTGGGCCAAGGCGGCATGTCCATGGCAACCAAGAAAAACATGGACCCCTGTTACAGAACATACTGCCACGATCCTGGACATTTTCTTGAACACTAAAGTTTAGACATACGTGATCCCAAGTGCCTCTGTCTTCTGTGGCATCATTTGTTTAGCCGAAGCTTCCTGCCAAGAAACATGTCCCTGAGGAGAAAACTCAGCAAACAGAATTGCAAAGGCAATTATCTTTATTGTAATTACTGTACTTGCCTAGTAACCACCATGCAAATGCCTGGAATCCATCATCCTCACTCAAGCTCGACTGGGAAGTCTAGGAAATAAGAAAAAAGACTACACAGTATAGAGACCAGAACTACACGCCAGGGGCCCGGCTACAAAGGAAATATTTGTTACCCATTTCCCGCCACTCTTCTTTTTCAGAGATCTGAATGCGTGTATTACAAAAGCATTTAATTTATTGCATCATTAATAAGTACCTGGGTCCCCATGGCAATGCGTGAATATAAATGATTTGCGAGCCGATACTTACCACCTGCTTCGCAGACATGAAAGTGCAAATAAATATCCCCACAGACACCAGGGCAATGGAAGTGTATTTGAATATACTGTATCTGCAAAAATAAGAACAAGAACGCCTTAGGAATGCAAGGACACTGATTTCCACATGATGTTTACAGCCAGATGACGCAGAAGAGTACAAGTCACCAAAATATAATTGAGGGTCATTTCCCAGCAGAGTCCGTGTAAGTCTGTGTGGGAAAGAATCAGGGTGCCGGCAGAAGGTTATACAACACCCTTTCTTGGTGGTATTTCAAATACTTTGATTGTCTGTGAACTGATTGTTTCATCAGAAAAAAAAGAGAGAGAGAGAGACCAGACACAACCTTCCATTCTGCTCTCAAAAAACCAAATGAAAGCTTGACTCAGACCTTCACGGTCATCATGCTTTTCCTGTCTTCAGGGCGGCCAAACCTGAGTGTGAAGACACACACCACGCAAGAGGGAAAACAGGATGTGAGGTACAAGGTGCAGGATTCAATACTCTGAAAATAATTCAATCGTTCATTTTCAGGAGAGGATTTTTTTTTTTTTAACTCTGAAAAAGTGTTGTTTTTTAATGTTGGCATAGTTGGAGAAAGGGAGGAATATTAAACTAACTAGCACTATTGGCAGTAATAACAGTGACATTTCACATTAACTGAAATAGTATCATTCACATCCCTCTCGGATTCTTGATGATAAAGCAAAAGGCCTCAGGCAAGAGTGAAAAGAAAGTAAGCTCACAGGATGAACCAACCACCCGAGGCTTATGCTCAAATACTTTGTATAGTTCTGGTCATGGCATCTCATAAAAGGCCAACAGAACTGGCTAAGAAGCAGAGTGAAGGGCCCAGAGCACTGTGCTAGAGAAGAGGGTGTGGGCGAGGGAAGGCACTGATGGAGGCAGCTATAAAAATAAGGGAAGGCTTCAGTCTGGAAAGATCAAAATAGAGAGGTTTATAATTCAAGCCTGAAAAAGAATGAACGGCACAAGTAAGGCACATATAGATTTGGTTTTCAAATCCTGGGACGAGGAGCACACTATGAACCCAAGGGGCTCTACCCAGGATAAACAAAAGGAGATAATAAGTGTAAAAAAAGAATAAACAGGGCCACATTAAAATGGAGTCAGAGTTGCCATCCCAGAGGAACTGCCCTGCATATATTATGCCTCAAACCTTCGGAAAGTTAAAACAGGGCAAAGTAACCTGTGAGTGGGCCTAAAGCCACACTGTACCTCCAAGAACTGTTTGTAAAGATAACAAGAAGGCAGATATTTATGAATACCGGGCTGATAACTACTAGACTGATAATTTAAAAACATGGTTTAGAATTAGTGTCACTATGTTAGCTTATCTGCACCAATAGAAAATGCCTTCCTTCTACGGATGTAATTGTTCCCCTTCCCTTTCTCATAAATACCCCTTGCCTTTGTCTCCTAATCAGAACACCGTTTGGGTTTCTGCCCAAATCAGTGCTTCCCAGATAGCTTTTTTCTTTTTCTTTTTTTGATCTCACATAAATGCTTCTTGCCTCTCATTTTTTAGGTTAAGATAAGTTACTCATGCATGATATTAAATAGGGAAACTCCTGCTCTCTGGGTGACACACACTAAGAGAGTCAAAAAAGCTGAGAAAGGTAGATTCAAGATGACAGACCCAAAACAAGTTCTTAAGGAAAACTGAAATGTTTGAGAAAGGCGCCTGACATTCTGAGGCAGTATCAAGAGAATACATTCTTTTTATAATGTGTTGTTTTGTATCCCTGTTATGAGCCCAAAATCAAAGGTTGGAAGGACCACAGGCGTGTCCCAAGGTGAATTTTACACTAAGATGCACGATGGTTACTCCAAACATAACAAAACTGACCATTATGTATATATGCTTAAATGCAGGGGACCTAGGAAAGCAATCACCTGCAGTGGTGCTTAACCGGAGAACACATAAGTCTCAGGGGATAACGGGTTCATGATAAGGAGCCTAGTAAGACAGGACAATTGTCCTTTTTGTCCTTTTTATGACACAGCCCTTATTACTTCAAAACTCTAGGTTCCCACACTCTGCCCTGAGAGCTCCTTTCCAAGTTAGTATAGAGTTCTAATACTGGGGCCGGATATTAAATACATGGCAAAGTTGGCATCAACTTGTACAATGTGGGTCTTAGCAGTAAGGGTGAACTTCCCCGGGGAATGTTCCAGACTGTTTGTGCTGTCTTTCCTCATGACCCTCCTCCTTGGGAGTGAGAGAGGAGGCTCAGAATGAAGGTGGGAGACAAATACTTTTAAAAAGCATCCCAGGTACTTTTGATGTTTTCCACCCTTATCCCACAGCCAGCCACTGGTGACAGGTGCAAAGAACAATCCTGAAGCTTTTCATTCCATCTTCAGAGGCCATGAGGGCCTCTGTCAGGAATTGTCTTTGTAATAAGTATGATGATTCCTTAGTTCGTTACTTTCTACCGATAAGTTCCTTCTATGACAGCACTGTCCCACAAAACTGCGACGTTGGAAATGTTCCACATCTGGGTTCTCTGATATGTCACCACCAGCCACATGTGCCTACTGAGCCCATCAAATGCGGCTAGTGAGACTGAAAAACTAAATATTTAAAATAATCCAAATGTAAAAGTCACATGTGGCTAGTGGTGACCCTAAGGGACAGTGAAGTTCTAGATCACCTGGCTTCGTAGGTTAGTATGGTTCTAAGGAGTCAATGATGACATGAGCTAATTCCACAGAGAGAAAATGCTGCTCCAAAGCCACAGGTGGGATCTCTTACCTGGTCCACTGCCTCAGGAATATACATCACCATCACATAGGAAACTGAGAAACAAAGTAGAGGCCAACTACAAACTATCTCCCCTACGAGGGGCTCAAGATATGCTTCCTATACATAAATTATAAACACGTATGGTTTACCTTTTCTTCAAAATTATAATTCCTAGAACCATGTTGGCAATTAGAGAACCCTGTAAAAGGAGACAAAAGAAAGTTTCAGTGCACTAGGAAAAGACAAAAACATAATGCAAGATAAATATGAACATGAATAAGGAGAAAACAGCTGGAAAGGACGTGACGATGAGTAATTAGTAAAGGTCAGGTGTTCTTATGATGGCAAAAAGTATAAACCATAAAAATTAACTTTTAAAGTAATAAAACCTTTTAAAGATGACAATGAAAATATAAACCTCTCAGTAACTGGTTATAGCTGAAGCTAGGGCTAGCAGGAATAAATTATATTATAGACTTATTTTTGTCAAGTTTTCCATCTATCTTACATTTATAAGAGCTTTTAATAAGCTTCTCCTCACACATAGTTTTAATGAAAAAATTCGTGCAGGGGCTCTCCTCTGAAAGGCTGTTGGTCAATCATCAAGTTCCTACTGAAAGTCTACTACGTGCTCAATGCTTTGAAGGTCATCTTAGTAATCACAATTAGGTTCTACAAAGTCCTTTTCGGAATAGCACATTCGAGCTCACAAAAATCTCAGACCACACAGAAATGTTGTAATTTCAATAATCACCCATTTTGTATTCTTCTGCAATCCTAACTACATTCTCATGTTCTCATTTATATACAAAAACCTCTACTGCTTTGGGAGAAACGCACCTTGGTCAAGAATTTCCCTTTAACTATCTCAAGTCTCTGCTTAAAAAACAAAACAACAAAAAACACAGATATCTGTTTCATGTACTAGAAATAAATGTAATTTTATGAAAGAAACAAAAGGTGACAAGAAATAAGTTAAATAACAGTCATAGTAAATTTGACCATAAAATCAACCAGACGAAGGAAATTAAAGGTAAAATCTGTTTCCCAGGAATATTTCAACTTCCCTTTTATTAATCATCTGTAAGACCCCAGATAAATAAAAGTAAACCATCTCCTTTTACATTCCCCTCTTTCCGCCTTACTCTTCAGGTGAAAGCCAGCCTCTGCTCACCCATCCATGAGATTTGTTCTTATGCCCCAAGTGTCACTTATTACAAAGCCTTTCATGGCATGTGCTCAATCTACCCCCTTGGTTTCATTCTCAGAGGCACACAGGGTGTGAGCCAACAGTACTTACGGATCGAAATATCATGTGCAGAGGCATGGCAATGTTGAGATTCAAGGCGTAGTTGTTCACCACGCTGACAGTAAAGAACATGGTTACCATGACGACGTAGTACCTGGAATGCAGAGATAACAGCTCATCGTCACACAGGCTCTACTATTTCAGGAAAATCAAGGATAGAGGGAAATACATATTTTCAGTTAAAAAAAATGTGTTTTGCTTCTTTCCTCTGTAATGAAGACTATGTCGCCATTATAATGTGACATCAAACGCTAAGTACCTAGAAAAATCCTTCCCAAAGCCAAACGAACATGGAAAAAGTTTGAATTCTAGGATACGTTTCATGAAACCCTAGTTTAATATGTTTCAAGTATACAAAGAAACTGAAAAACTAGGCTTCATAAATGTTACCTAATAGACATCAATTGGTTTTTACAAAGTGAAAGGAGAGAGATGACATGAACATCCCGGCAGAGTGAGAAGATGCCAGTGTTTCTCCCCTTAAATTTAAGTCAGACAATTCTAACTCAACAAGGATCCCCTGCTCAACACACAACAGGCCTAAAAGATCCACGCATGGGACATCTGAAGGTGGGAGTATTGGAACAAGGAGGAGAGACAGGATGGGCCGAAGGACAGGGACAGTGGCTGCAGACGCAGTTTGGTTCCCACCCTGGCTCCAGGGAGCATGGTAGTGGTGGTGAAGTTGGGCTGCAGACCTCACACTACGACCTGGAGTGTAAGAGGGGCAGAAGCAGTTTCCTTCCTGCAAAAGGCATCTCCCTCCCCTCTCCATTGTGGCAGAGCTGGGTAGAGGTACCCGGGAAGCTTTAAACAACACAGCTGTTGCTGTCAGCCATTACTGTGAGGTGTGGGGGCAAAGCCATGAGATCACAAACTTGCCTTCTCTGCCCCATATGCCCCAGAAGAGCCCGGTAAAGTCAAAAACACAGTGGGAAAAGGAGATAGCTATGGAGGGCTCACAAAACCAGTTTTCCACCACCCACAACATTCTCCCACCACAGTAGTGGTGCCCCGTAAACAAGGCAAGTTGGTCACAGAGGGGACACCCACCATGCCAGTGAGTATGTGGCATTTTCCTTAATCTAAGCAACGCCACTCCACCATGATCCCAGAGGTGCAAACAGTGCAGGTAAAAGAAAACAAAAATTTGTACTATAATACCACCTGTGGGAAAACAAAGAAAGTACCCTACCTATTAGCCTGCTGAATTGTTGAGAGTAAAATAGTATCTAAAGCGATCACTACTACCTCAGTGCACACACGGAGAAACAATCTATCAAATACCAAGACAACTTGGGAGCACAGAAAGAAAATGAAGTCTCCAGAAACCAAACTCGAAGTCACAGAAGACTATGATTTAAATGACAAGAGAATTCAAGGTTGCGATTTTAAAGAAACTCAATAATTTACAAGAAAACTCAAAAAGGCAGTTCAATGAGCTCAGGAATAAAAAAATTGATGAACAAAAGAAGTACTTGACCAAAGAAATTGAAACTACAGAGGGTGCCAAAAAAGAGTATACACATTTTAAGAAAGGAAAACACTGCATTAAAATTGTAATACTCAATATACACCGATAACAAAAGATGAATACAAGTCATGTGTATACATTTTTTTGGCACCCCTGGTATAAAAAGGAACCAAACAAATTCTGGAGCTGAACAACTCTAATACATGAGATAAAAAAATTCATTAGAGAGCATTGGAAACAGAGCAGACGAGATGGAAGAGAGAATTTGCGAACTCAAAGATAGAAACCTAGAAATGACCCAGGAGGGAGAAGAGAGAGAACTAAGAGTTTAAAAAAAAAAAAAAATTGAAGAACTCCATGAGAACGATCTGACTATACTTGAAAGAGCAACCTAAGGATAATAGGTATCCCAGGAAAAGAAGAGAGGGAGAAGGAAACAGAGAACCTACTTAAAGAAATAATTGATGAAAACTTCCCAAGCCTAAGGAAAGAACTGGACTTAAGAATACAGGAAGTTAACAGAACACCCAGTATATTAATGCAAAAAGACCTTCTCCAAGACACACTGTATTCAAACTGTCAAAAGTGAATGACAAAGAAAGAATTCTCAAGGCAGCCAGGGAACAAAAAAACTGTAACCTACAAAGGAAACCCCATTAGATTATCATCATCATCAGATTTCTCAATAGAAACATTATAATACAGGAGAAAATAAAAGGAAATATTCAAAATATTGAAAGAGAGGAACAATCAGCAAAGGATAATATATCCACTAAGTTATATTTGAGATATGAAGGGGAAATAAAGACTTTCCCAGGCAAACAAAAGCTGAGAGAATTTACCATGACAAGACCTGCATTACTGGAAATATTGAAATGAGCTCTTTTACTGGGAACAAAACACAAAAATATACAAAACTTTGAGTAAGATGATTGATTGACAGAAACAGGAAACTGCAAATCTACTTCAGAACAGGTTATTAAACAATTATAAAGGTTAAATGGGAGAAAAGGGCATTAAAATAATTATAACTACTGCAATTTAGTAACGAATGCACAACATAAAGAGGGATAATTTGTGACAACAAAACCAAAAGGCGAGGAGGAAAAGGACTGAACAGGTACAGTTGAGTGAAGATAAAAGGCAATCAGAAGAAAAAGGACTATTGTATGTGTGAGACATTTACACAAACCTAACAGTAACCACAAAACAAAAATCCAGAGCTGAGACAAAACGAAAGAAGAGGAAAAGGAGAAAAAAATAATTAAAAAACCACCAAACTGAAATAGCAAACAGAATCGCAAGGGACAAAGAAACAATGGAGATACAGAGCAACAAGAAAACAAAAGGTAAAATAACTAGTAAGTCCTCATATATCAATATACCAAATATATTTATATGATATAAATATACCTCATATACCAAATATATTTAGAGTGATTTCGAGTGATTACTCTAAATATAAATGAACTGAACTTACCAATCAAAAGGCACAGAGTAGCGGGATGGAATAAAAAACAAGACCCAACTATATGTTGCCTACAGGAGACTCATCTCAGCTACAAAGACAAACACAGGCTCAAAGTGAAAGGGTGGAAGATGCTACTTCAAACAAATGGCATCCAGAGAAAAGCGGATGTATCAGTACTTATATCAGACAAAATAGATTTCAAGATAAAAAAAGGTAACAAGAGACAAAGATGGACATTTTATAATGATAAAGGGGACAATTCATCAAGAACACATAACGCTCATTAATATATATACACACACCCAACCTGGGAGCACCAAATATATAAAGCAATTACCAACAGACCTAAAGGGAAAAACTGAAAAACAACAAAAAAAAAGAGTATATTAATAGTAGGGGACCTGAATACCCCATTGACAGCAATGAATAGATCATCCAGGCAGAAAGTCAATATGGAAATATTGGCCTTAAATGACACATTACATCAAACGAACTTAATCAATATCTGGAGAACTTTCTATCCCAAAACAGCAGCATACACATTCTTTTAAAGGGCATATGGAACATTCTCAAGGACAGACTATATGTTAGGGCACAAAAGTAGTCTCAATAAATTTAAGAAGACTGAAATCATACCAAGCATATTTTCCAAGCACAGCGGTATGAAACAAAATTAACTACAAGAGATTAAAAGATACACAGAGACACATGCAAATGAAAACATGACATTCCAAAACGCAGCAAAAGCAGTACAATGGGGGAAGTTTGTATCATTACAGGCCTACCTCAATAAACAAGAACTATCTCAAATAAACAATCTAACATTACACCTTAAAGAACTAGAAATGAAAGAAGTCAAAGATGGCAGTGGCGTAGGAGGATGCTGAACTCACCCCCTCCCATGAGCAAACTCAAATACACACAAATACAGAGGACAGTTACTCCTGTGAGACAACAGGACTGAGTGAACAGCTTCTAAAAGACAAACTTAAACATCTATCAGCTTAAAATAGACTGCAATAGATATAGAATTATCTATCTATTTATTGCTTCATCTATCTATCTGTCTCATGGTAACCACAAACCAAAAGCCTACAAAAGATATACAAAGAATTAAGAGAGAGAAAAAAGCAAATTGAACACCAATGAAAACTAGCAAACCACAGGGAAGAAAAGATAAAAAGGAGAAAGGAACAGAGAACTATAAAAGCAATCAACAAAATGGCAATAAGCACATACTTATCAACAATTACTTTAAATGTAAATGGATTAGGTGATCCAATAAAAAGACACAGGGTGGCTGAATGGATTAAAAATCATGACATCTATATGCTGATTACAAGAGACTCACTTCAAATCGAAAGATACATACAGACTGAAAGTGAAGGGATAGAAAAAGATATTCCATGCAAATAGAAACGAAAAGAAAGATGGGGTGCAATACTCACATCAGCCTAAATAGACTTTAAAATAATTTTTTTTTTTTACAGACGACGAAGGACATTACATAATTATAAAGGTGTCAATCCATGAAGAGGCTATAATAATTGTAAATATCTATTCACCCAGTATAGGGGCACCTAAATATATAAAGCAATTATTAATAGCATAAAGGAAGAAATCCACAGTATTACAATAACAGTATGGGATTTTAATACTCCATTCACATCAATGGATAGATAATCCAGACAGAAAATTAATAAGGAAATAATGGCCTTAAACGTCATATCACATCAGATCGACTTGATAAGCACTTTTGGGACATTTCATTAGAACAGATTAGGCCACGAAACAAGCCTCAATAAATTCAAGAAGACTGAAGTCACATCGAATATCTTTTTCCAACCACGTGGCATGAAATCAACTATGGGTATAAAACTGGAAAAAACACAAATACGTGGAGCCTGAACAACATGCTACTAAACAACCAATGGATCAAACAGGAAATCATCACTTCTATTCAACATGGAATTGGAACTCCTACCTATAGCAAACAAACAAGAAAAAGAAATAAAAGGCATCCAAATCAAAGAGGAAGAAGTAAAACTCTCATTATTTGCAGATGACATAATACTATATATAGAAAACCCTAGACTCCAGAAAAAAACTATTAGAATTAATAAATGAATTCAGTCAAGTTACAAGATGCAGTGTCAATATACAGAAATCAGCTGCACTTCTATACATTAATATCAAATGATGGGAAGGAGAAGTTAAGAAAACAATCCCACTTACAATTGCATCAAAAGCATAAAATTCTTGGGAATAAATTTAACTAAAGAAGTGAAAGAACCATACTCTGAAAACCCTAATACCTTAGAAAGATAAAGGAATACATACAAATGAACAATTATGAACAAATGAATTAAACGAGTAATTTTATATTTTCATGCCCCCAGTTTGAACTAGAAAATACTTAAGATGCCTTTTATATATACCAAGTTAAACCAGATAAAATTAAGATGCTTTCATACATGTCAGGTTAAACCATATAAAATTACCCATTTTTTGCAGGTCAAAAAGGGTTGAATATCAGCAATTTCATTTGATTGAACCTAATACATTCAATAGAAGAAAAAACTATTTAAAATAAATGGCATAAGAATGCAGGGGAAAGGTACATACGCGGTCCCATATTCTTCAGGAAATGCTGATCTTTGCCCACAGAGCCCCACTTTTTCCTCATCTTTACACATCGGAAGAATGTGACAGCACCAGTCTCACTTTATCTTCCCTAACAAGAACCAATTTTGCGTTGCTGGTTAGGTATGAGCCTGTATGTCCAATAGGCAACAACACCAGGGCTCATCTGACACAGTCGGGAAAGTCTGAGGAGCTGTACAATGAATGAGAACAGAATCTCACACGCACAATCACTGGCCATCGCTGTTTCACAGCAGAGAAGTGATACAGTACTGGCAACTTCACAAGGTTTCTTTCCAAATGTTCTTAGTCCTGTCTTGACAAGATGCCATTTAGAAATAAAGTGAGTTCCTCAAGGTCTTTCAGGGTAATGAATGCCAACTACAGCCCACACCGTTGCCTATAGAGCACTGCCTGGAAAGCACTGGTGGCGATGAAGGACATGAGCACAACCCGATTATAGCTCCACAGATAGAAAATAAAAAGCCAGCATAAACGGGCACACATAGGGGTATGGCGGTTAGGGCCAGATCATGGGCCGCTTCAAAGGGCAGGGTAGGGATTCTGGGCTTCACTCTGATGCTGATGGTGACCCCTGAGTGCTTGTGAGAGAGAGTGCCATGATCCCAAGGTAGGAAGTTGAAATGGAGGGGTGAGGAGGTGCTAGGCAGGTCAGCCCCTAGGAGACTACTGCGGAAGTTAGGATGGGAGTGAGTATGTTCCTGAACTGTGCTAATGGCAGCCAGAACGGAAAGAGACAGGGCGAGGAAAGAAAGGGTCAGAGGAATCGAAAGATGCTGCAGCTCCTACTGTGACGTACATGATGGTCTTGGCAGCAAAAAGTTTTAGGCAGATACTAACACCACTGGAAACAAATAAAAATATTCAGAATATTTAGCATCCCATTGGGAAATTAAAAAATACAATGTTAATAACAAAATTCAGCCAGATTTTCTACAGCAAGGTACTCAGGAACATTGCAAAATGATACCAGCAAAGCCAAGCCTCCACCAGTCCCTGATGCATTCATACCAGGATGTCCCTCTCAACGGGACTAAGTGACACTACCCTACTAAGTACTCACAATCAGATGGATTAGACGTTTAGTTCAAGTCTCACAGCAAGAATGCTGAGTTTTCAATACATTGCTTATTATAAGAACTGCTGTTTTCTTTTTGGCCTCATGAGAACAATTATGTAAATGTGGACTAATGGATGGGGGTCTGGAATCAACAATTTTGCCTTAGTTTGCCATTTATTTTCCTTTAATTGAGGTGAAATTCACATAACATAAAATCAACCATTTTAAAGTTAACAATTCAGTGGCATTTAGTACATTCACAATGTTATATAACTACCACCTCTATTTATTTCCAAAAGCCTTTTTTTAAGTTAAAAACTTTTTTTCAATTACAGTTGATACACAATACTGTGTTAGTTTCAGGTGCACAACATAGTGATTACATTTATATAACTTAGGAAGTGATCACCCCAGTAAGTCTAGTATACACCTGACTCCATACATAGTTATTACAATATTATTGACTCTATTCCCTATGCTGTAGTTTACATCCCAGTGACTGTTTTTATATCTGGCAATTTGGACATCTTAATCCCATCCCCCTTTTCACCCATTCTTCCAATTCCCATCCCATGTGGCAACCATCAATTTGTTCTCTGTATCTATGAGTACTAATTCGAAAAGACATATGCACCCCTATGTTCATTGCAGAATTATTCACAATAGCCAAGATATGGAAGCAACCTAAGTGTCCATCGATAGACAAATGGATAAAGAAGATGTGGTACATATATATAATGGAATATTACTCATCCATAAAAAAGAATGACATCTTGCCATTTGTGACAAGGATGGAGCTAGATGGTATTGTGCCAAGTGAAACAAGTCAGAGAAAGACAAATACCATATGATTTTACTTTATGTGGGAAAACAAAGCCATTCGTTTTTTAAAAGGAACAGTGATACCTCTCTTACCCTATTTGATAACATGAGGATAACACACATCACTCTTTAAAAAACTGGTGGTCACACTAGGCCTTTAACTGAACATACACCACACACACACACACACACACACACACACACACACAGAGTCACATTTAATACATTTTTGTCTCCATCATAGTTATTTAAGTGTTGTGGCAGGCATTTTATTGTAAATAGAGGCTCCCTGGAGTTTCACAACATATTAAAGTCAGAAAATGAATTATTATTCTACTGATATCTTGATACAAATCTTGTAAAAGGATGTCTCACATTCCTTTTATATAAACACCACAAAAGCTCTTAACTTTAAAAAAGGAAAAAAAGGGCTAAAAGAGACTTCAATGTACCATACCTTATGGGGATGACTGGCTGCTTCCTTCCCAAATCAGCTTCAAAGAGGAAGCCTTCTACAGCGATAAATAAAAATTGTGCGAATGTCACAATGTTCCCACATCCTGGATGCTTTCTGTGGAGTGAAAAACAAAAAGGCACAAAACACTGAGATAAAAGCCACTGTGACTTGTTATACTGATAGTACCCCCTGTTCCTCCGCTGCCTGTTCTCATACCGAAGGGATCACACACATTTAACAATATACCTCAAAGAGAAGAACGCCAAGCACTCTTACCTCACTCTTCCATAGGTGCAGCAGGCCATGAGTAAGAATCACTGATATGTCGTTCCTAGAACGACGATCCGACTTTCCTAGTAAATGGTATGAGCTGGTCGTGTGTTCTTAGTGGGATCCCCACTTAACTGAGAAGGCGTTATTCAGGATCCTAGTTGGCTTAGGCTTAGGGAGCAAAGCCACGGGCGGAAATACGCTGGGGTCTCCTAGAGATGTTTACACATCCTCCCGACCAGGCATCTCCAACACAGCTGTCAATCCGGGATGCGTACCCGGTGCTGACGTCAGGGACAGTACCTTACAGTGCTCCCCAAAAACTGGTTATTGGAGGGGGGACTCTTACTATTTTTATAAGTACAAAGCCCAGCTGTACATACGGTACATAAACCCATATGTAGTGTATTCTTTGTGGGGGGAATGATTAGGAACAAAATGCCTAAAACAAGGTCTTTGGGGGTGAGGGTGGGGGTGGTGTAAGAAGTGACAACGAAAAGATTGAGGACACAGCTGTAGTGAGCTGTTCTCCCCAACCCTGACACAATGTACGAGGCACTCAACACGTGTTCCTGAACCCCCGTCGCAGCTCGGCAGTGATCCGTGTGAGCCTTGGGGTCTTTCACAGTGACCGCTAGGAACACAATTCCAAGGTAGAAATCTTCTTCCAGACATCCCCCTTGAGGCACTCTGTGAAAACTAGTTACTTAAAATGTCTGTGCTTTTCTTGAGCTGGTCCACCATTAGGCTCTGTTCGATCACTGGAAGAAGTACAAAGTGAGCAGCTGTCTTTCTTTTCCTGAACCTTCCAGGTTTCCCATATTACCAATATTCCCATATTACAAAATACAGCCTTCATAGTCTGTGTTCGCGTCTGAACCCAAAGGCCGTTTACCCAAAGCTGGTGACTAGAGGGATTTAACTATATTATTATGTGAATATAACGCTTTTTATTAAAAACAACTCCATTCTCTATTGGTGGTGTTAATATTAAATAACAGTGCCAAGTATACACATTTTTCAATACACCCACCAGGCATAAAAATAAGCAACTCCTATCATAAGCCATTCTTGCCAAGCGATGCTGACTGTCTGAGGCAAAACTGTTGCTACTCGTAAGAATCTACAGCCTGTGAAGGTTGGCTTGAAAACTACTGCTTTATAGTCAATTCAACAACTTCTTTTAGCACGTCTTACGTGCAAGGGACAGGGCTAAATGTTGCAGGAATCCATAAATAATCATGTAAGACATTTGCCTTATTCAAGGAGCTAATTAAAACCATTCGCCTACATATGAGTGACAGGGGAAGGAACTAGATCATTCCCAGTCCAGTGTTTTTCCACTCCGGCCAGGCCATCTTTTATCATGTGCCTGGGGAGCCTCACCCTCCAGTTCTGACTGGATTGGTCTGGGGTAGGGCCCTGGACTCTGTACTTCTGAAAGCTTCCCACTTGATTCGAATGTGAGGTGAATAGAGAACCACTAGCGTAGGCCACTGGGGAAAGGGCCGGGAGGGGTGTGCAGGTGTAAGATGCATCAGTAATTCTTATGTGCTGACCCCCAGTTGAGAACCACTGGGCTCCTCGGTGGTTAAAAGTACACAGTGACATGCAGGATCCAGCTCTGTCACCTACCCTGTGACAGCGCAAGCTAATCACCCTCTCTACGTCTACTAGTTCTCTTATCTTTAAAATGGGAACAGTATTTACTAGTGCCCATCTCATTGGTTTACTGCAGAGCAAAATGAGCCAGTCCCTGAAAAGCACTTCCCATAGTGTCTGCCAGGCCAGGACGACCAGAATTTAGAATCTTGCATATTAGAAGGTCTTCAATTTGAAGTCTAGTAACCCTTTTGAAGATATTTACATTGACCATTTTTCTCACCTATCAAATGGAAGTGACATATTTTTTAACATTGTAGTGAGGATTCAATGAGAAAATATCAAGTGCCAAGCACAAACTTAGCCCAAATGGGGCTCAGGAAGCTTCCTTGCTTTCCCTTCCATTTTCTCTTTACCAAAAGCTTAGGTCAACTCAATTAAAGAACAGTTATCGAGAAAGTATTATGCAAAAAGTTAGGTGTTAGCTGTCAGGGAGCTCCCAGTGTGAATGAGACCTTATCTCTGCTCTCAAGGAGATGACAGTATCGTGAGGGAGCCACGCGAGGAGTAAGACGAGCACAGTGCCACAGAGGGACGCTTAGAGGATCGGCCATGTCCTATTTACCTGTGTGCCCCCACTCTCGGGGTACAGTGTCTGGCCTTCACTCAAACCCCTGAATGAATGTGGGGAAGCCTCACTGTAAGCAAACTTGATCTAGAATATGAGGATTGTACAAAAGCTATAAAGAAACAATTTATTTCAAAATATGATTCACTTTACGAGTGTATTCGCCATACGATTTTTAAAAAGGCACCATAATAACTTTTAATTTTATCTCTATTTTATGGAGGTAGGTTTCATTACGGCCCAGTTCATAGCTAAAGATAAGGAGGGTCACGTGGCACTGAGATAAATCTCCCAGGGCCACATGGCAAATACATGGTGTTTGCATCACCATCATTACTATTATTTATAATTCAGTGGTTTTGAGTACTATCTTTAAGAGTTGTGCAGCCATCACCATTATTTAATGTTAGGATACCTCCAAAAGAATTCCCATACCCCTTAGGAATCACTCCCCATTTCACCCTTGACAACTCTACTTTGTCTTTATTTCCCTAAGAGTTTTACATGAATCTTATATGCTCATATAATTCAACTCTTTAAAAATCAACTTACAGAGCTTTTTAGGAACACACTGTCGTATAGATACCAATGGAATTATTTTATCTTAAATAATTCATTTCAAAACTTCAGAGCAAAAATTTGGACCCTTTTCCCTAAATCACTTGTTTTCTTGAAATTCGTTCCTCAGGAATTATCAGTTTCTCTAACTTTGAATTCTCTCTGGCAAGATCCAATTTGTTTTTTTTTAAAGCAACTTTGAAGAAAAAGAATTGGGCAGATCGTTTATGCCTTTTGTAACTCTTATTCTAGATTTAGGAAACTTTCCTATTTGATTCAGCATTCGGCACTTGATGGAAAAGTAAAATGGGAATAAGGAAATTTTCAGATTGTTTTCCGCATGTAAGACCGTAATACCCTGCCCAGTTAGGGAGCATATCTTGCTTCCAAGAATGTAAGCTCCTTCAAGAGGGAGACCAAGGCACTCATGCAAGATTTTGCATCTTTTTTACACTGCATTGTGCTTTATATTTTATTACAGGTCCCAATTATAGGTATGAAAATAAGAAAAACCTAAATTTGTTTTCCAATTTGGAGAAAATGGTTAAAAATGTTCACTTCTCCCTGCAAGTCACTTTAGCATTTCCACTTATAGTTAGTGTTCTACTTGCCACCCAATGGTTCCAAGGAAGTCATATAAAAAGCACAGGTGCCGCTCTATAAAAATTTATGAGCTCTCCACTGTGACGTCCCAAGATAAAGTCACAAATTCTGAGAAGGCCAAAACCAGAGAGAACTTTAAAGACCACTTAGTCCAAACAGCTCTAATTTTATCGATCTGTAGCATGAGAAGTCGTCAGTTGTCCAAGCAAATCAGGAAAAAGCTGCTATTCAGTCTGGTGTACCAGTCATTAAATTAATAAATGTACCCCTCACCACTTTATTAAGACCCACTGCTGTGAGCAAAACTCCACATTTACAAAAATGATAAATGAGTGATGATTTATTTACAAAATACTCAATGTGTTCTAAATAGATGTTCCCACAATGCAGGAAAACATTCTGTAAAGTTAGATATATCCACCACTTCCCAGGAACAAATTCATAAAACATGTATACCTGTATTGAAACAAAATGGTTAGCGAGGAGGGGACACCGTTAGAAGTGTGCTTCAGGCTTTGCACATGAATCTAATTTATTCCTTCAAAATCATGTAATGCTGGTAGAGCCATCAGCCCCCTTTCACCGTTAAGAAAACAGACTAGGGAAGATCAAGTAATTTAGCCAAGAGCTCATAACTATTCAAGAGTCCCTCCAGTTGCTAACATAACTGACGTCATATAGCCTCTGGCAAGATTGAACGTAATGGCATATTCAACACAAATATTACACTATTACTCTCTGACCTTCATTTCCATGGCTGGCCTGTTTTTATCACTTTTTTTTATCTTTTAAAATCAATTTTCAAAGTAACCTTCCTTTGAAATGTACCAGCAGGATACACTTCTTTTCTCATTTTCATATCCCTCACCACCTACTCTCACGAATAACAAAATGACAGATCTTTATTAATACTTTCTGCATAAAAAAAAATTCCAAGCTCTGTAACTGCAAAAATTAACCCCACACAGAGTTTACCCTAAATAAACTGGTTGCTTCAAAACGACTTAATCAAGGGTATCACGAAAATAAAATACATCTCTAGCAGGCACCACGAGGAATGGGGTGACCAAAACCTAGAGGCCGCTCAAGTTCAAAAGTAACAGGGAGGCTGAAAAAGGTATTGGACTGGGAATTTAGATATCTGTCTCTGCCACTTGCAAGTAGTAAAAGATCCTCTAACTTCTTGGGACCTGTTTCATTTTCAGCAAAACAGAGATTATAACTCTTGATCTATCTTGTCCACAAGACTGTTCTGATGGTCACGGAGACAAAATGTAGATTCAGAACCTTGGCAATAGACCGCACCAGAGACAGAAAGATTTTACAGCAGTAAAAAGGAGGCCAGAGAGGCTAAATGACTTTAAAACGTCACACAGTGGGGGTGGGACAGAGTCAAGACTGAAATTCATAATAATTTTGAGATTTTCAGTCCACCTGTTGTCTTTCCTGCAACAGTTTCTACCCACTGAACTTTGCACTTTGTTACTCAACATTATTTGGTTGCCATCTCAATGAAACTAACCTGGTCTCCCTTTGGTAAACTTCCTAGCCATTCTTCCTCCTCCCTTTTTTTTTTTTTTTTTTTTTTTTTGAGATAACACTGGTTTATTGGTTTATAGCATTATGTAAGTTTCGGGTATGCAACATTAGAATTTAACATCTGTGCGTAATATATCGTGCTCACACCTGAAGTCTAGCTTCCATTCTTCACCCCGTTTTGCCCTTCTTCCATCCCCCCAATTATTAATTTATAAAGTCACACCTTTAAAATACACGCTTTTCAGTTTAAAGACTAATATCTTAAAGCTGGCAATGCTCTCTCTGGTCAATGAGAACGACCTTTTGCATAAATAGTCCGCTCTGTTACATCACTAAGAGTCATGTTTGGGCAAAGTACTCATAACCATCTTTCTAAGCGTCATAAAACAAACGCTTTGCGGGCCGCTTTAATACACGTGAAACTTTCTTCGCCGCGTGTACAAAATCAGACTGACTTATAAATCAAAAAGCTTTGTGACATTATTAACGGGATGGAGAAAAGAGCTGGAGGAACCCTTGGCTTCTGTCAAGAGTTCCCTGCCGGCCTGGGACCCCATCACGTGAGAAATTCTCCCGGATCAATACCCCCAGTGTGTGTGTGCAAAACGAGTGACGACAGCAACACCCCGTGTCCCCCTCCGAGGGATGCTGTGCAACTATTGGGCGGGATAGGAAACGGTGCGCAGGATGCAGCAACAGCGGGCTCAGCAGGGTCCCGGGCAGCCCAGAGCGGACTCGGCTCAGGCCGTCCACTCCCGGCCCCAGGGCGCCGCGTTAGCGCCCGTCCTCCGACTTCCTCAGTGCAGCGCGGGGAACACCGCTGCGGCCTGCGGGGCTCACTCACCTGGCCAGGAGCTCTAGGAAGATCACGTTACTGCAGCAACCTGCGAAAACCAGGCCCACCGCACAGATCGGGCGCATGGCCAGTGCAAGGCAAGGGGAGCGAGCGTGCAGAGGGAACGCCCGCCTATATCGCTACCCCAGGAAGCAGGACCGCCGCCTCGGCCACCGCATAGAACATCGCCGCCGTCCCGGGGCGCTGCTCTTCTCCGGGGCCGCCGTGGTCTCCGGCCGAGGAGCTGTAGTTCGCAGTTGGCCTCGGCCCCATTCATCCGAGGGGGCGTCCTAGTCGGGGTCAAACTACATATCCCAGGATGCCACGCGCCTTTACGTCAGGCTTTTACGTGACCCTCTTCTGCTGAGCGGCTCCACTAGAGAGGAGGGACCGGGTGCCCGTCTTGTGTCGCACGATGGCAGCCGCGGGGCTTGCTGGGAAGTGAAGTTCTAACGCTGTCAATGTTCATTCCAAAGCCAAGGATTCAGAGAGGGATTCGTCCATCACTGTCTGAACAAACTCGCAGCTGGCGGCACTAGGGCTACAGGGCTGTGATTGATCGTCGGAGGCGTTCTAGCATCAGAAACAATTCTCTCGAATTGAGTGCAAGTAGAAATTCCTCTGAACTTAACTTCTCTACCGCTTGAAAAGTACACTGGACTCCGGACGTTCTGGACTTGAATCTTGGCTCAGCTCCCAATCAGCTCTGCTATCGCAAGCAACTTCTTTGAGCCTCAGTCCCATCATTGGTAAAGATGGGAATCGTGATGCTCTGATCACAATGGGATCTAATGAAAATGCGGATGCTGGTTCACTACACCTGCGGTTTGCCCCGAGAGTCTGCATTTCTAACAAGTTCCCAGGTGGTGCCGATGGACCACGCTTTGAAGAGCATCTGCCTATAAAACAGTTGACCCTGGACACTTCTCCACCCCACCCCTCCCATGGGCTCGGAGACCTCTGGCCATCCATTTTTTTTCCCTCCTCCTTCCCCTTAGCCTACAATCATGCTCAAACTGATTTATCCTGCGCCTTCACTTTACCACCAAGTATCTTTAAAGAGTAGTCTAAATTCACAGTCCCTGCTTTTTACTTTGATCAAAGCGAGATTTTAGAAAATAGTCTCAGTTCAAGCCCGACTGACCTCTTAATTGTCAAAACCATATATAGCAGGTCTTCGTATAACATCTTTCTGTGAACTTAATTCTTGCTTGTATCAATTAGCCTATGGCAAAATTGGTTTCGTTACACACCATTTCACTTAAAGTCGCAGTTTCCAAGAATTCATCAATGACATTGAGAACTTACTGTACCCACAGTCTCATCTTGCCTGATCTTGCAGTGGCTTTTGACAATGAAAACTCCATTCTCCTGACATTTTCTTGTCCCTCTGATTATAAGACATGAGTCTCCTGTTTTTTTTTCTACTTCTCTGACTTGCCTTTTTCAGTCTCCTCTGCCCACTGAATTCCCCGTCCAAAGTTCCATCATTTGTCCCCTCCTTTAATTGCCCTGAACACTCTCTATTGGTGATTTCATCTCCATAACTTCAACCATCACCATATGTAACTGTGACCCTACATATTCGTATATGCACAACCCCAGTCTCGCTTGGGTCTTCAAGTTTCCAACGGCTCAGTTGACATCTTCACCAATCTGATGCCTGAGCAGGGGACCTTTCTGCTCACAAAAGCTTCCTGTGTAGCTTTCTCATGCCCCATTCATGGCTCCCTCCTCTGTATCTCCAGCACTCCATTCATACCTAAATTATTCCAGGAATCATGTTGCATTGTAGTGATCTGTTTTCATGTCCCTCCCCCCCAGTAGTAGAGTGTGCCTCTTTGTAGACAGGAACCAAGAATAAGTAATTCATCTCTAGATCCTTAGCATCATATACAGCAACTGGTATGTAATATGCACATATAGTTTTTGTTGAATAAATGAGCTTGACTTCATTGTTTGAGGAAAATATTTCACACCTCATAAATTCAATAAATATGTAATATTTTTCAGCTTGACTAATTTAAAAATGTAAACATCAAAAAGGCGCTGCTCAATGAACTGGCATAAACAGTACATAGAACCAGTCCCCTAGCCAGGAAACAGCACTACCAGCATCCCAGAAACCCCCTGCACCCCCTTCCTATCACTAATCCCCTCCAGGAATAACCACTTTTCTTACTTTCTAGCACCAGAGGTTAGTTTTGCTGTTTGGAGACTTTACACAGATGGAATCAGAATATTTTTTTTTTGTTTCTGCTTCTTTCACTCAACATTATGTTTGTCAGTTCCTCTGTGTTGTTGCATGTATTTATAGTTCATTTATTCTCATCACTGTATAGCTTCCCTTGTAGGAATATACCATGATTTATTTGTCTCTTCTCCTGGTGATGGAGAGTTTAGCTATTATGAACAGCGCTACCTACTATGAACTGTCTAGTACATAGCTTTTGGTGAACATAAATGCATATTTCTGTTGGATAGCAGCATATTAACCAAGGTCCAGTCAGAAAACAAAAACCACCCAGTGATTTGAACATGGAAAGTTTAATGTAAAGAACCATTAACTACTAAGAGAGGATGAGTTTCTATGGGGGGGTTAAATCCCACGATGATAGGAAGAGCAGATTATACAAGGAGCAGCTACTGCCTAGGACTGAGACGGACGACCCAAGACGGAGAGGGCCTTCTTCTCCCAAATTGAGATTCGGGCCTTATTGATGAAGGTTTGGCTGTAGCCCTCTGGCTGGCAGAGAAGTTCACTGAGATGCTGCTAAAACTCACTATGAGCTACACTCTGACGGGCCAATTCATCAGGAAGCTGCTGGTGGGGGCACTGTACTCTCAGGAAGATGACTGGGGCTCCAGCAGAACTTTCTAATAACCACTAACCACCTGTACGTACTGCTGAACTCATTGAGGTGAGTGCCACAGGATGGCCCTCCCAGGTGCTGCAGGAACAGGAAGAGAAGAAAACACACCAGAACCAGGACGAGAAACCACCTCGTCCTGTGAGGCTCATGCAGCACCCTCCCTGACTAACCTCAGCATGGTGCCACCTGGCAGAAGACAAATGTCCCCAGGCTCCCGCTCCAGCATCACAAGCGACCAAGAAAGGGGGTCTTGGAGCTGAAAGGCTGTAAATTGACAACTGTAACACCCCATTTTTTTAGGGGTTATTTCCACTTCAACATTTTAACTGTTTCATCATAAAATCAAAGTCATGAAGTGCAGGCATGGCTTCATCTCCCAGACTTTTTTCTTCTTTTTCCTTCTCCAGAGTTCAAACTTCTAGCATCTTTGAATGAATAGCATCTTTTTAGACAGCAGCTGGCTGGGCTCACCCTGTTTAAACCGTCACGTAGTCCTCTCCCCTGGTGAGGAAGGACCTAGCGCTCTGGGAGTATTCCTCGTCTTTGACATGCCCCAGTGTTGTCAGCAGGCAAAGCTGTCAAGGTTGTTTTAAAAACCCTTTTTGCTTCTCGTTTCAGACACTCAGACATATTTTGAATCATTTATAAAATCCACTTAACCAAGTTGTTGACAAAAAATTAAATAAGATGACTCCTGTGGGATCCTGCTCGACAAGTGTCCTCAAGTTGACAATCCTACAGAGATTT
Organism: Rhinolophus sinicus; assembly: GCF_036562045.2. Taxonomy (NCBI): domain Eukaryota; kingdom Metazoa; phylum Chordata; class Mammalia; order Chiroptera; family Rhinolophidae; genus Rhinolophus; species Rhinolophus sinicus. The sequence goes on along the minus strand of NC_133760.1, from coordinate 63,162,666 downwards.
GTCACTTGGCTTTTTAAAACCTTGTTTTCCATATCTATCACATGGAGATGATTTTCTCCTCTCTGTATCACATAAATCTCGAGATGCTTAGAGCTGTGCGCAGGAAAGGTACCCTATGAATATACTTAAGGTATTATACATAAAGCAAAAATATTTTTGTTGCTTATTTCATAGGCCAGACTCAAGCAACGCCCCAGTGTATTGATAGATTTATATAATCTAACTTCTTCAAGGGTATTATTCAAAGACTGGTTTTATTTTTCAGAGTACTAGAGTTAAGGCACATAGAGTTTTGGCTAGGAAGGAAACTTTCTCGTCCAGAATGATAATGATACAAGGTCAAGGACTTTATCTTCCAGCCATAGTATCTTCCATATCTAGATGGCATCTGGCTCATAGCGAATGCTCAGTACGTAATGGTTGGAAGGTAGGAAGGAAGAATTGGAGGGACAGAGGGTCAGACGCGGGTTGGGGAGGTGGGGGAAGGGAAGGAGGAAGAAAGACCTTTAGAAAAGCCAGCTCCTTTTCAAGGGACTCTTGTACACAAAATAGGAGAGGGGTTGAAAATGGTACCTGCCGTGGTAGAAGGTACTAAGTAGAATAATCATCTAAAGAAACAAGTCTTAGTGCTGAGGCTGTGGGTGAGCCCCCTAATGACAGGAACCACCTCTGCTTGATCTACGTGCCTCACGGTTCCCCCTTCATTGCTGCTGAGTTGATGTTTGTTAAATTGTATGATTGAGTTGAGGTGGCAAATCTAAGACACTGTCATATCACCTTTCAAAAAAAAAAAAAAAGATGTCAGAGAACCAAGTTTTCCACATCACTGTGACATGTCTCAAAGTTATTTACTGAACTTCAACCCACCCTCAATAACTTAATATTTTTAAGGAGAAAAACAAATCCATGGGATCATTTAATTTTAGATTTTTTACACTGGTTCTGTCACCTTTTCCCTGTCTCAGGTATTAAGTGTATGTGAAGATGTCACTAACCCATATACTGAAACACGCTTTGATCTGTTCCAGGAGGTAACTGTTTCAGGTTGTAAATGCTCCCACATATAGCTCATGTACCCCTCCATCAATTATATGTGGTAGACAGGAGTTGTTATTCCTAGGAGAAAATCTGAGGGTCAAAAAGGTTAAGTGTATTTCCTAAGTGTCAGAAATTTGAATGCATATAGGGCCAGGCAGGGAAAGTAAATGTATGGAACTGATTTTTAAGGGAAATGCGTGAAACTTGCTGCAAAACATTTGAGTTTTGTTGGGGAAATGGAAAGTGTAAGCTCTGTTTGGATGCATTCAATTTCACATGTAAAAATTTTTATTTTTAATTGTGGTGACATACATATAACATAAAATTTACCATCGCAACCAGTTTTAAGTGTATAGTTCAGTGGTGTTAAATACATTTACATTGTTGTGCAACCATCACCACCATCCATCCCCAGAACCCTTTACATTTTGCAAAATTAAAACTCTGTACTGATTAAATAATCACTCACCCTTTCTTCCTCCCCTCAGCCCCTGTCAACCACCATTCTAGTTTCTGCTTCTACGAATTTGACTATTCTAGATATCTCATATAAGTAAATCGTACAGTATCTGTCTTTTTGTGACTGGTTTTTTCACTTACTACAGTGTTCTCAGGGTTCATTCATGTTGTAGAATGTGTCAGAATTTCCTCCCTTTTTAAGGGTGAATAATATGCCATATATACCACCATTTTGTTTATCCATTTATTCACCCTTCAATGGACAGTTGGGTTGCTTCCACCCTTTGGCTATTGTAAATGATGTGGCTACGAATAGGGGTGTACAAATATCTCTTTGAGACCCTGCTTTCAATTCTTTTGGGGTATATATCCAGAATTGCTATTGGTAGATCACATGGTAATTCTATGTTTAATTTTTTGAGGAATCATACTATTTTCCACAGCAGCCGCTTTATATTTTTACCAACCATGCACAAGTGTTCCCTTTTCTCTATATCCTCACCAACAGTTGTTTTTTTATTTTTTGTTTTTTTAATAGTTGCCACCCTAATGGATGTGAGGTGGTATCTCATTGTGTGTGGTTTTGATTTGCATTTCCCTGATGATTAGAGGTATTGAACATCTTGTAATGTGCTGCTTGGCCATTTGTAAACCTTCTTTGTGGAAATATATGTTCAAGTCCTTTGTAGTCACAGTTTTAAAGCATGGAGCACACCATCCTTTGAGCCAGATTCTTTCTGGCTTATGACCTCTTCTGATAGCCTAAGTGACGGAGCCAGGTAAATAAAGGAGGACGGAGCCCTAGAACAACCCTCCTTTGACACCTGCTCAATTTGGTCTACCATCTTACCTCCACGTGTTCCCTTTGGGATTGGGGACACGTCTTCGTTTAAATTTTTTCTGTAGATTTATTTTTGAATTTGTAATACATGCACATGGTACAAAATTCAAAAGGCACAAAGGACACCAATGTAAAATAATTTCCTTCTTTCTCCTGAACCCCCATCACCCAGCACCCCTACTTTACGGCTACGGTTGTCATGAATGTTTTGTGCATCCTTCTGTTTTCTACTAAATATGTAGGTTTTTTTTTCACTCAGATACTATTTTTCTCCTTAACAATATATCTTGGAGAATGTTCCATATTAGCACAGTCTTGTTCTTTTTAATGAATGCAGAATATTCTACTTATGAATGTACCACCTTTTATTTAATCGGTCCCGTGTTGTTGGAGCTTTAGATTGTTTTCACTATTTTGCTCTAACAAACAGGACTGCTCTGAATATCAGTGGCATGTATTTTTGAATAAACCAAACTGGTGGACAATTGGCCATAACTTAGTATGAAACATAGTCAAATTAACTGATTTACTCATGTTTTAGATTCAAAATTGTAGAATTAATAGTACCAAACTTTCACAGGACTCCCATAGCTAAGGATACTTCTTCCTAAACCTTCCCTGTATAACCAGATAGTTTAAAAAAGACCAAAGTAGATACGTTATTTAATACTTATGTACAAGACAAAATAGTATATAGTATGCTTCATGCATTGTCTGAAAACCATGGCCTAACAATAATTCCTTTTAGATCTAATACCACTAGGAAATACATGATGGGAGGAGAGTCCAACTCAGCAAAAACTTACAGTTAGCACATCAATTTTAGAACAGAAAATTGTACAGAAGTAATTTTGAATGAAAACCTTCATATAATTCCCAGCTTTATCAACTATAATACAGGGAACGTTGACTGTCCTTACCTGTGCACTCAGCATCGTAGTTTTGAGCATCCGTTACTGCCCTGTGATAATTTTCACTGAGTCACTGGATGAACCAAGGCCTGGCAGCCCCGATACTAAACGGCCCTCGTTTCCTCCAGAAAACAGTCTCTGCGGGTTCAAGACTGATCCGTGCTCCTCCAGCGCCCTCTGCTGGCCTGCACTCTGGTCTATCACTTAACACTGTAGGGTGATTGTTTATTGCCTGTCTATCCCACCACACCCTGAGCTCTGAGAGGTGATGTACCTGTCACTTTTGTGTACCCAGCTCCCAACAATAGTGCCTGGCCTCCAATAGTCACCCATGAATATTTGTGGAGTGAATGAATTGTTGAATAAGTGAACGTAAGGAATGAGTGAATAGATTCCTGTGTTCCGGTTTTGAACTCTCCTCTCTGCTGTTTATAGTTTTAATTTTGTCTTCTTTTGCGCAGTTGCTCTCTTTCATTTAAGCACATTGGCCTTTGGCTACTGTCCCTTCCAACTCTCTGTAACCTGAGAAACCTGACTTACCAAACACGTGATTGGGTTTAAAAACAAGTAAGGAATGTAGAGTCCCTCTGATTTCAGTTTATAGCTTTAGTGCATAACCTTTCTGATAGGTGTTTGGGGAATTCTAAGACATATTTTGTTTGCTTTCTGGTTCTCGGGTTCTGAATAGAGTTGTCAGTCAGCTGATTCCTGGTTTATAAAGTTATTGCTGTTTTGTAAGCCTACAAAACTTCATCAAGAGTCAAGTTATGTGGTCAACACAATGCTCGCAAGTGTGAAATTATAGATCACAGTGTTTGATAAGGCTTCATACGTATTTGTTGACTGATAAAGGAAACATGTATAGCATGGACCTGCTGACCTCAACGATAAAACCGTGTTTCCCCAAAAATAAGACCTAGTCAGACAATCAGCTCTAATGCGTCTTTTGGAGCAAAAATTAATATAAGACCTGGTATTGTATTAAATTACATTATGTTATATTATATTACACCCAGTCTTATATTATAGTAAAATAAGACTGGCTCTTATATTAATTTTTGCTCCAAAAGACGCATTAGAGCTGATTTTCCAGTTAGGTCTTATTTTCGGGGAAACACGGTAGCTAATGTATGGAGCATTTACTCAACACCCGGCACTTTACTCATATTATCTCATTTCATTTTCATAAAAAATCCAATGAAATAGGCACTATTATGATCTCTATTTTATAGAGGAGGAAAATGAGGCTTAGAGAGATTAAGAGACCTTTCCAAGGTGACATAAAGTTGTTAGCTTGGCTGACACCCAGATCCGTCTGATACTTGAAACTACAGTCCTAACTGCTCTGCTCCACTGACTCAGGAGATTGTCAGTTTCATCAGAGAAGCTAGATAAACACGAATGAAACCACCAAGACGTCTCAAAACACTCTAGCTCATGCCCTGGCCTCTGGTACGTCTCTTTCATTCATCTACCACTCTTTCCCTGTGCAAACTGCTCTCCAGCCTCACTGGATCACTTGTTGGTTCTGCAATGTGCTGAGCACATTTCTGCCCCAGGGCCTTTGCACTTTCTGTCCTCTCTGCCTGAAACACTCTTCCCCCAGGTGTACCCATGGCTCTGTCTCTCATTTCATTCAGTTCTGAGCTGAAACGTCACTTCATCAGAGAGACCTTTCCTGACTACTCTATCTATATAGCATCCTCTGACATTGGACCTGAGCTTACCCTGCTTTATTTCTTTATTTTACTATTATCTAACATGATATTAATGATCTTTATCAAGATTTATCTTTTTGTGTGTTTTCCACTAGGCAGATAGTAGATTCTAGGAAGCCAGAGACTTGTGTGTATCTCTAGCAACTAGAAAAGTACCTGGCACATAGGCAGTAGCACTTCATATGTACCAATAATTTGAATGAACGAATTCTTTTATTATACATCGGGATTCTTTAAGATAATTGACAAACGTCAAACAGCAGTTCTGTGCCAGGCACTTTCCAGATGTTTTACATTATAGTGTCTCTTATATTACTTTGCCACACACCTATGAGTGAGACATATTATTTTCTTCTCCTTTTATAGACACAGATAAGGAAACCGAGTTCAAGATGGTTGAATAACACGCTCCTGGGCAGTTAATTAATGGCTGAGCGAGGAACTGGACATGCTCTTTCCCACTCTGGATTACGTCCTGAGAGCTCATGGTTATTTTTCTTGCAGAACTACTCTCCATGTCGCCAAAGCTCTTAGAGGCAACTAGTTTCTCTTCCATTTTGCACTGATGGTGTTTTGACAAGTCCTAACTGAACAGAGAGGAAAATGGGATCAGGGGCTTTTCAGATAACTCTGAGCAATAACGAGGAGAGTGGTCAGCACAGCCCCAAGGCTGAGAAGGTTTTATGTTCCCACCCACGTCTTTGGTACAAGGAAAGCCTGTTCCTATGCAGACTGTTTTTCAAAGTTTTCCATAATGTGTCAACAGGTTTTTTTTCAAGTGTGGTGCTTTACTTGCACTGCTCTGACTGCTGGCACTGGCATTTTACCCTTAAAAAGTGGAGAGGCCGTCCCTGATCTCCTGCTGGAGAATATTCATATTCTGAACGTGGAACCCGGAGAGTTCCATCTTCAACAAACCTACCCCATTGACTTTAGCTTGTTCTTGGGGGAAGGGGTGAGGGAAGGCGGTTCTTTCGTGCAAAACCAAAACAACTCAGAATGAACACCAACTCGGTTTCCCAATGTGGTGGTCTGGGTGTTTGTTACAAATAGAAGTTTTGGTATTTCTTTATTAACAAGCCCTCTAATGATACCAATGCTTGTTTTGTTTCCTCTCCCAGGCCCCCAACACCCACAATTTCATGAAACAGTGTGGGGGTGTTACAGAGGAAGGTGGGCAGATTCGAAAAGAGGATGCTCTAGTTTGTATAGCATCCAGCTGGTGGTGGTGACAACTGAGCAAAGGAAGCTGCAGCACACCCCAGATGCCACGTGTTGCCGAGGCAAACCCAGGGCTGGGGGTTTATGTGAAATTACTCTGCTGCAGGAAAGGTGGGCCACCCTCATAGTTCACAGTTCCCAAAATATGAAGTAGAAGCTTAAAGAGGTTGATGTTTAACCCAAGCTCACATGCCTAGGTTCGCTTCTCTCTTTAAAAGCCCTCTTCGATCTCCTATATCTTTACAGGGATCCTGGCTATGATAGCATCAACTTCTACTTCATCTTCTTGGGGGTCGACCTGTTCTCCAACTTAGTCATTGATTTTGTTGGCAAGACACTACATAGAACAAGAGTTGGCAAACTCTTGAGAGGGGAGGCAATGCAGATCTATCTACTTTTTGTAAACAAAGTTTTATTGGATCCTGGTCATGCTACAAGAGCAGAGTTGAGTCGTTGTGACGAAGCCTAAAATATTGACTATCTGACCCTCTACAGAAAAAGTTTGCTGATCCCTGCGAATGACAATATCTCCTCTAGCCTCATCCCATGTTGGAATTAGTATCTGTGCCCACAGCCTCGTGTTTAAAAGCCACACAGCCTTTGCACATGCTGACCCCACCCCTGACTCTGGGGCCGGTCAGCGAGCATTTCACTGAGCACCCTGGAGTGTGCGGCTCGGACCACAGGCTCTGGCAACAGACAGACATGAGTTCAAGTCTCTGCTCTGACATCTATTGGATGACCTTGAGCAAGTTTTCAGAATTCTTTAACCAGTCTCATGCTCTTAATCTGTACAAAGCAACAAATGATACTACCTTTCTCCCTCATAGACCTGTAATGAGAAAAGAAAAAGATGACATGGTGTAAAACGCTTAACACAGAAGCCGGTGCGTAGTAAATGGTTCAAATCTCTTAGCCCACTGTGCACCAAGCCCTGTGCCAGGGGTGGGAATACAGAGATACATTAACACATAGTGTTGTGCCTCAAGGAACTCACAGATATAATGAGAGAGAGAAATGGCTTCATCGTAGAGATTTGCTTACGTTCAATTTGAGACTGCGGTACAGCCTGAGCCATCCCTCCCCAGGCCCTGTTCCTTTTTAAACCCCCAAGACTGTCCCTTCTAGTCCCAGCTGAGCAACTGCAGAAGCTCACGGCCTTCATTATTGCTGCGGTCCTGTTTTCATCCTATTAGGTGGCTGAGGGTCCCTGCTCGAGTAAAGGAGATTTGTGCTCTATTTGGCTGTTATCATTTCCGGGCCATAAAATTTCATTGGTTTGAGTAGAAAGATACAGCTATTGTAGAATGTTCTTTACCTTCTATTGACTTGGGACCCCATAAGTCATCTGCAGCAGCAGCTTTCATACTATAATACCATCAAAGAGATCTCTGTGTCCTTATTGGCAGTCCATAGGCGCCTTCGTGACAATACTGAGCTGATGGAAGGGTCTTATGAGTCATGAGTATGAATAGCATTATTCAAATGAGTGGTAGATGTCAAAGATAAAAGGAAATGTTTTATTTTGTGTTCATTAAGCACTAGAGGGTATTTTTCCCTGGATGCCGACTCATTATGCCTGTTCACAGTTAGCGGGAGTTAAATTCCAACATCACATCAAGGGGAAGAGATGATCCCTCGTGTATTTGGAACCGCCTTTCCCCAAATTGCAGATCAAAGCTAGGTTGTGAACGTCTATGCCATCTTGCTAATGGATGAGAATAACCGTATTTGAATGGTTTTTCCTCCCTCCACACACTACCTTTCCCTAAATAGACGTGATTACAGAAACATTGTAAACTTGAGGGATTGTGAGACCTGCCAGAGCCAGCCGCCATGATACGTGTTCTCTCCTGGGGAGAAAAACTAACTGTATAAAAATGCCTGTTATGTATCCGGGGCTTGACGTGTGCCCTCTCACTTCTGTGTCACGAAACCCCAATGAGATGCTTTTGCCTTAGATGTGAGGAAGCTGAGGCCCGGGATGATTAAGGCACCTTCCCCCAATCAGACGGCTGATAGGAGCATGAGGCGACACGCCCAGTGCTGTCTGTTTAAAAAACACATTCAAATCCACTGTTTTAGGCCATCTCCCAAGTGTCTGACAGATACCTACTCTATGATAAATATTATACATGGGGCTGGGGTGGGCATACAAGATGAGGAAAAGCTAACAAAATTGCCAGAGAGCTATGATTCATTCATATGAACTCATACAAGATATCTGATGACGTGATCTCCCCACTTCCATAAACTTGCTGATGAAAAAAATCAATTAATCCCAGATGGGCGTGACTGAGTGGCTAGGAAAGTGGCCTTTGTGAAGGGAGCATGTGCAGAGGTGAGGGAATGTCGGTCAGAAAGAGCCAGTGGCCGGGTCATGCCCTCAGCATGCTCATGGAATGAGATGCCCCTCCTTGTGTCTCATCTCACTATCCAGAGGCTTCTAGTGGCTTCTGGAAGAAAAGAAAGCCCAGAAAGCTTAGCCCACGCAGGTTTTAACACCATTTAAGACAAGCGTCTCTGCTACCGTGGAAAACCCGTTCTCCCGTTGACACTAAAATGGAGGAAAAAATGACTCCCTACCCTCTCTCTGTCATCTTCCAGTGTCTGCTTCTGGGCTGTCTGTAAGGAAAATGTGGACTAGCTTTGTCATCTTTCCTCCCAGGACCCGTTTTCTCAGTCTGGGTTGTGTTGTTCCCTTTGTGTTCCCTTTGGCTTATCCTACCTGGAGTGAAATGTGGGGCCCAGGAGGAAACGGAAATGGATCTATTAAGCAATACTCGGAGCTACAGATGACCCTGCAGAGGCCCCACCTGGAGGGCTGTGCTCAGCTCTGAGCATCTAATTACCAGGCAGGTACAGACAAATGGGGTGAGTGTTGGGGGGAAAGCAACCAGAGTGATGGAGGGGGACCCCTGGATTTATGAAGAAAGATTAAAAGAGCTGAATAGGCAGAGCTCTGTAAATGATGACCTGGGGGAACTTGGGGACCATCTACTTATATCTGAAGGTTGTAAACGTTCAGCAGTATAAGAATTATTTTGGTTAGTCCTAAGAAATATAACAAAGAGTAATGAAAAGAAATATATAATAATAATGGACTGTAATTTCACACCTATTCCCACCCCAAGAAACCTCAAAACATTTTATGGCTCAGTAAAATTTACACACTACAGTGGGGTGTATTCAGACTGTCAAGAGGCTTGTCATTTAGCTAAAACCTTTGCAAAAAAATAATATTTAGTGAGAAGGTAATGAGCACTTCATGTATAAAGTGCAGGGCCCCAGCTTCTGTCTGTTGGCTGCCCACTCCAGCCACAGTGCAGGTGGAAAAGAGTGCTGCTTTGTATAAGGAAGTCTACTCATAAAGCTTGCCAACGCCATTTTCAGAGGCACACACAATTCAATCCCCACTTTTCAGGAAAAAAGTAGAAGGATCTTCACCATCAGAGAAATATGGGTCTCAGAAAACCGTGAAAGACAGCTACAGCCTACATCCGAACAGTGTCTCAGGTTGTCAGCTACCCGATGGCGTCAGCAGGACCGCAGCCAGACCTCCTGTGTCTTCATGCTGCTCCTGTCCAGACCGGGAAAACCCGGTGGATTTGGCGGGGTCTCCACCTCTCTCCGGACCTCGGCTTTCTCAGCCTCTACTCACGGAGGCGAATCTTGGTCTCTTCTGATTGTGATACTGAGGGATGGGTGAGTCTTTGCACTTTTTCAGTTCCCTCTGTTTCTAACGCACCTTCCTCAAAGATCCACATCACTCACTTCCTCATTTCATTCAGGTTTCTGCTTACACGCCAAACTGTTAGATACACCGTACCTGGCCACCATGTCTGAAATAGCAGTGCCCGCCCCACCTCATCACCTCCAGCCCCTTACTCTTCTTTATGTTTTAAGTCTACCTATCAATACCTGAAATTACTCTATTCTATATTCTATTCTATTCTATTGTATTCTATTCTATTGTCGTGTCACATTACGTCATGTCATGTCATGTCATGTCATAGCACAGCATAGCATAGCATAGCATCGCATAGCGTGTGTTTATTTTCTCTCTCCTCTGATTAGAATGTAAGCTCCTTTTGGACAAGGTCTTACCTGTCTGTTCACAGCTGTATCACCAGCAGTACCTAGATCACTTCCTGGCCACGCACAGTATCCGCTCAGTAAATATTACCAAAGTGAGTTTATTTAATGTACCTTGGTTGTCTCAGAACAAAGGAACCTTACCCATCGCATGTCTTTAATCTCTTAAAATTCTTACCCGTTCAATAGTCCTGTGGGAAAGAGTTGTGGTCTTCTTTCCAATTTATGGATAGGAAAACTGAGGCACACAATTACAACTCGAGAAAAACTTTCCATTGCAGGAGCCAGAATTAAATCCCAAGCTCCTGAGCTTTCAGATCTTTCTTGGGGCCTTTGGGCATCTCCCATCAGAATCCAAATTCTATAAGATCCTCGCCTCCTACGTTGCATAAACGTGCAGAAAGTCATAAAGGGATTATAAAGATCCTTCTTCACGGAGCACTGGGTAAGTGTATAAAATAATGATCTCATTATAGGGAAATTTGTACATGGGGGCCAACTCCCACTGCCAGTTACAGGTACCTAGTGTCTGGCAGAGGTCGTCTGCACAATGCATACTTCAACTGGTTGCATGCGTCGCTCATCCAAGAAGCTGGGAGAGTGGAAGAGGTGCTTTGCTGCTGAGTTTTTTTCTTCCTTCCATCTGGTTAAGATTCTTAACGGCCGTGTTCATGGCTGGTAATGTGTTTTCCAACCTCAGTTTTCAATGATTGTCCTCAACTTGCAGTTTGCTATTGCTAATGCACGAAGAGGATTCTGAGGTTTCACCACTCTAGTTCCTCTACCAGCAGATGTCGGCATCATTTTGATTTTTGTCATTAATACAGAGTCAACAATATGCCAGATAGCAATCTGGAGGACAGACCTTGGCGGACGCCTCACAAGAGAGTTTTACAGGAGATTTGAGACGCAGAACCGCAAGTGACAACTGTTGTCATCTTGGGAAGTGAGGCCATCGTGTGCTGTTTGCCGTGTTGGCAGCCTCTGGAACCGCTTCTTACACTAGTAGGTAGTCCCAAGAGAACATCTGGGCAGGCCTGGCATTTCCTCACCCCTCTCCTGAACGCTGCCTCATGTATTCAGAGTTGATACTTTGCTTCATTTTTGCAGAACAGCCCAACAAGTAAGGGCAGACCTCTTGGTCTTCCTTATGGGGGCCAGAAGGAATGAGAAAAGAACAAAGATTTGGAAGCCCTTTGACTTCCCTCAGTGTGCAATTATCCCTTCTCTTTGAGAGTCCACCCCACTCCCATCTCCTTACAGACTCAAGATGCAATTTGGCAAGGTCAAATTAGAAATGTAAGAACAAAAAAAGCCAGCCGCCAGTTAAGAAGTATCCTTTTTTGAAAGAAAGCGTTAATAGGGCCAGCCACCTCAGACACCCTGTGCAGACCTTCCAGATGAGGCAGGTAATGATTAAGTGACTTCTCTTCTTTCTTTTTAATCAAAGATTCTTTTTTTTTTTTTCTTTTCGGTCCTTCACCTGGCAGTGAGAGTTCATTAACTGGGTGAACAAAGGGTGTCCATTTGGGCAACGTGCTTTAGAAGGGAAGGAATTAGGTTCATTTGCTGTTTGATTGTACATTTTGTGGGGGAAAAAACACACACAAAAGTTACACAGTTAGACTTATTTTGGCTCCTAAAATGGTGAACAACAGTGTTGCATACGTAATTGGTCAGTGTGATTTGGGTGTTGGGGGTGCCGCAGTGAATGGTCTTAAATTGCTCTGATCCTGTGCCACGGTGAGGCCTAGACCATACATTCTCAAAAAGAGAGTTTCCTCCTGCATTTGCAGAGAAATTCTATGAAGTATTTGAGAGGTCGTGATCATTTGTCCATTCTGAACATGCCCAGGAAATAAATACATCCAGAGATAAAAGTGGCAGGGTGTCGGTAGTGTTTTGAGCAATGGGTGGTTAATGATTTTAATTGAGCTCAGTATGTGTGATTTTTTTTTTTCTGTGAAAATGCTTTTCTTGAGGTTCTGTCTATCAAGCCATATAGTAAAGTTGGTCTATATGAGCTGATGGGATTTATTATGAATGTTAAACAAGGAAGAAGGGGAAATTGTGTGGAGTTATGGGAAACGTAGATATTTTGGAATCAGATCTGGATCTGGCTTCAAACCCTGACTCTGCTTCTTATATGGTGTATGACCTTATGCAAGTGTTTAAAAACCTACAGCTTTGGTTTCTTCATCTATAAAAGAGAATAACAGCACCTACCTATTATACCCTGGGAATTCAGTAAAATTACACATGTAAAGCTCCTATCATTAGCGATGCTTTTTTCCTCCTACCATGTTTCCCTGAAAATAAGACCTAGTTGGACAATCAGCTTTAATGAGTCTTTTGGAGCAAAAATTGAAATAAGACCTGGTATTATATTATATTATATGTATTACATCATATCATATCATATCATATCATATCATATCATATCATATCATATCATATCGTATTAGACCCAGTCTTATATTATAGTAAAATAAGACCAGGTCTTATATTAATTTTTGCTCCAGGAGATGCATTAGAGCTGATTGTCCAGTTAGGTCTTATTTTCGGGGGGAAACAGTAGTGTGAGTACATGGAACAGTTATTCCCTCCCTGCTTTGAAGGACAAGTGTCCATTCCGTCTTGCAAAGCAGGAGCAAACTTCACCTTCCACTTTCTCCTGCTTTCTCCTCCAACCTTTCAGATTCTCCTGTAGATTTTCTCCTTTAAATCAATGTTCAGCTAACACAAGTGGGAAAAACCACTTCCCTCAAGCTAACGGCCTCCACAATTCTTCAAAACGCTGATAAATGCCTGGCACGGCTTAAAAGCAGCTCACAATGCTCCCCTAGGAGGAATCCTGGTTTCAGGAAAGTAGGATGGGGCGTGCTGGAGGTGTTTTAGGAGTGAGGAGAGTGTGCAAGCCAGGGGGTAAAGGGGATTTATGAGAACTAGAGAGATGGGGTCATGGATGAGAAGCAGAATTCCAGGGCGAGAGAGGGGCAGAGACTCGTTGGGGAGCCTGGCTCCTCTGTCTCCTTAACACACTTTCAGGAAAGACATATGAGGTCTGGCAATTAAGTTCATGAACTCATCCTAGAAAACGTGCTACATACCTCATTGCTGAGTATCACTATGGTCACCTTCGAAGTACTCCCTTTGGGAAGCTATGCACTGACGTCAGCGCCTAGTCCACCCTTCAAAGCGATTCTGGAACTCTTTTTCTGGACTGTCATCATATTACCCTGATGTCCTGAATGTCATCGAAATGTCTTCCTTTCAACATTTCCTTTATCTTTGGGTAAAGAAAGAAGTCATTGGGGGTCAGATCAGGTGAGTAGGGAGGGTGTTCCAATACAGTTATTTGTTTACTGGCTACAAACTCCCTCACAGACAGTGTCATGTGAGCTCATGCATTGTCGTGATGCAAGAGCCATGAATTGTTGGTGAAAAGTTCAGGTCGTCTATCTTTTTCACGCAGCCTTTTCAGCACTTCCAAATAGTAAACTTGGTTACCTGTTTGTCCAGTTGGTCCAAATTCATAATGAATAATCCCTCTGATATAAAAAAATTTAGCAACATCATTGCAACAAATTCGTGAACTTAATTGTCATACCTTCGTAAGTTACCTTTTAAAGCTTTCTGTAGAAGAATTTGTATTTGGTTTGAAGGCAATCCTGCACTGCGATACACCTTAAACAAAGCAGCCCAGCTAAATTCAGGGATCAGGAATAGTCACTACACATCTAATACTCTGTGGACCCTGGATACACTGGTCAAACACCTTCACATTCATTTGCTCACCTAACCCTTGCAACAATCTTACACTTATGCCCATTTCACAGAGGAAGAAGCCAAGGTTTAGCTAGATTTAAAATTATTTTTAAAATCAAACAACAAACACTTGTTTCTCACGGTTCTGGTGTCTGGGAAGTCCAAGATCCAGACACCCACAGATTCGACGAGGTCACACAGCTGTGAGGAGGCAAAGCTGGGGTTGGTGAGAAGCACAGGTGTGTCTGGATCCAGGCGTCCACGCTCTCTTCCTCTTCCCTGCACTGTCTCTTCCATTACAGAACGTTATGGAACGTGCTACATGTTTAGAAGGCAGCTATGCTCACCACTGCACCTCCAACGCTGTCCTATGTATTTAGGGGGTCTCCCTAGCATGGGGCCTAACACGTAGTGGGTCCTCAGTAATGTTCATGGAGCCAGTGAATTGCTGGAGTAGCAGAAACCCAGTTAATCCACACAACATACATGTGTGGAGCAAGATGGAGGGAAACAATCCTCTTTGGCTTTTAAATTCAGAAAGCATCATAGGAGTACGCTCTGGGTCCATAGGTAGCCTCTGAAATAACGAATTCCATGCCTTAATTATTTCTCAGGAGACTTTCCATGCCTCAGAGAAGTGCCCATTCACTCAAAACTTGGAAAGATAAACATGGGCAAAGAAAATCAGCGAATCAGTAAATCTACAACATGGTCAAGTATGGGAATTGATACCTAATTGTTATTCAGGGACAGAAACAAGAGGACATCAAGTTCCTAGATTTAATATATACCCCAGAGTGTGCTTCAGATATGTTTTTGATGGATTTACAAGAAGTCCACCTCACCCCACCAATAAAATCAGGGCAAGAGTGAACACAGGTGGGTGCAGTCTGTCATGATATCACTTCACTCGCGCTTCTGAAATCAGAGGGCAGCATCCTGGGGAGGCAAATAGTAAAAAGCCACGGCCAGAAGGTATTTCGAAAAGTTATCTGCTCTGTCCCCCTAAATCATCTGAAACAAGTTCATTTTATTTTGAAACCTTCCTCCAGGGCAAGACTCTTTTTGGCAGAGCCATTACCGTGTTAACAACTAACAACTCTCACTTGCTGGAAGTTGAATCCTCCTAATTCATCACCAACTGATGGAGGCTGCCTATTTTCTAAAGATTTACGCCTCCACCTACTTCCAATATGGGTGTGAGGCAACCTGTCCGGTGGAGTTGGCTCAGAGTTGAGGGAAAAGTGGATGTAAAAAAGCAGAGTGCTATGTGAGATCCTGCCCTGAAGAATGATCGAGGATGGCCCCAACTCATGAAAACCTGATCCAGATTGAGCATAACTGGAACAGGCCAAGTGGCAGTAAGTAGAGAGGCCGGGGGTTGGAGGTGGCACTGAGTGAAAAGGACTGTTTGCAATTTGCTTTGAAACCGCCTAGAGAAAGAGACAAGAAACTGGTGAAAAGTAAATCCTGACACAGTAGAAGATTTGAGGAAGGTCTGGTAGTATCTCAGTTTGTAACCTGTGTCACAGAGGGTCATTAAGGAATATGTAAATCTATGTGGGGAGTCTTGAGTGTAATCTACCATCGTTCCAAAGCTTCATGGATAAATGATCTATAAAAAGGCAAGTCTAGGTGGTAGCAGGAAGAAGGGACCTACTGAGAAGGGGAGAACTTGTGGTTTTAGTGGGGGCAGCAGTTAGGGAGGGCATGTGCCATGGGCAGGGATGCTGGCGAAGCCGGGACAGGCCACCAGCTGCAAGGAGAGAATGAGGCTCACCATCATCAAGTGTAACGCAACACAAAATAGTCTCATCAGTCTTTGTGAAGGTACTATGCTGACCTTTAAGGCATCCTACCTAAGAGTTTTTCATGCTGACAGGCTGAAAGGAAATGCAAATGTTGCAAGAAACTGAGTGAACTGAGCGAAAGTAGGCTTACATGAGTTAGAGGCGATCTAGACTGAGTGAAAACAGTGTGGGGAATTTGGAAGCTAGAAATATTCCTTGCCTTCGTTGAAAGGAAGATGGTTCCAATCACACGCTTATGACTAACTCAACATAATTAACCCTGGATCTGAGGTTCTTTACCAAGACCAGATACCAGAATGAATATTGCCGTATGTACATGAAGCAAAGCTTGCACGATTCCTTCAGAGCCAAATAAAAACCAGTAGAAAGGGAAAAGGAAAAGTGAAAGGTTCGAGGACTGAGGGTCCTCCTTGGGGACCCTTGTGTGCCTTGCACCTTAGTGGGAAGTATGAGACTTAGATAGAAGGGCGGACAGAAGGATGGATGGACAAACGGGTGGGTGGGTGGATGGATCGGTGAGTGGGTGGAAAGGATGACTGCATGTTTAGTTGGAGTTCAGAGTAAAAAAGCTCACTTGGAATAGTAAAACAGGGAAGGGCTGGGAGGAAAGCGGGGATGGAGTCCTCATCAGCTCTGTACAATAGACACTTTTTGCCCTGAGTAGCAGCGTCCCCCCAGATAGACCTTGGACTGGTGTTGGCTCAGGTGACTAAATCCCTCAGCCGCTCTTGTTCCAGCTGTCAACTCCCTCTCTTTCCTCACTCTGTGACAGCCTGCTCACCAGTTTTCCTCATTCCTCTTGTCATTCCCTCAGACTTCCTACTTGATTTCCCTCTCCCCAAGCGCCGGAGGTTGGAGGCGTCTCGGCTCAATGCTGGGCCCTGTTCTCATTTCAGTCTCTACTTTCTCCTCCTTGGAATGACCTCCCCCATTCCCATGATTGAAAAAAAAAAAGACTTTATCCTGATGGCTCTCAAATTTATCATCTTAGACCTTTCATCTGAGCACTAGATTCCTTTTTTATTTTATTTTTTTAAGTTTCTTGGGGTGACAATGGTTAGTAAAGTTACATAGGTTTCAGGTGTACAATTCTGTAATACACCATCTATATATCACATTGTGTGTTCACCACCCAGAGTCAGTTAGATTCTTATATACAATACCTGCTTGTTGATGTCAGAGGCAGCTGGAGCTTCCCGTCCCTGAAGCAGAGGGGTTTCTCCTTCCACCCAACTGCTCCTGCCCAGGGCTTCTGGTCTGCATGCTGGCACCTGCATCCGTGCCCTTGCTCAGACCAGAAATCTGGGGAGCATTCTTGCTTTTGCCTTTTACCTCACCTCCCCCACATATACATCAAATCCATCCCCAACACCTGTCATTTCTATCTTCCAAATTTCTCTTGAATCCTACTCTCCTCCATTTCTACTACCATAACCTTGGACAAGGAAGCCAGCATAGCCTCTCCTCTGGACCCCTCAGATGGGCTCGTAAGTGGCTTCCCTGCTTCCATCGTGGATTCCCAGTTACCCGTTCATGCTTCTGCCGGGAGGATCTTTGAGAACAAACATGAAAATGATGCATCTGCTTAAAACTCCTTCATTGTTTCCCGCTGCGCTTCCAATAAAATCTCATCACCTGGCAATGAGACTAACATGCTATGGCTCCTGAGTTGTCAGTCACTCATCCCAGTTCCCCTCCATTCACCACTGGCCACACTGGCATGTAAGGTCCTCAAACAAGCTCAGCTCTTCCCTGCCTCGTCCACGTGGTTCCCTGGCCTGGAATGTTCTTCCCCTTCCCTTTGAATGGCTAAGTGCTACTTCTTGTTCAGGGTTCAGCTGAAATGTCATTCTTTCAGAATTGCGCTTCCCAGCACCTTCAATGGATATAACCCCCCCACCCTCCATTTTTGTCTATTCAGGCTGCTATAACAGAATACCAAAGACTGGGTGGTTGACAAACAACAAATTTATTTCTCACAGCTCTGGAGACTGGGAGACACTGGGAAGTCCAAGTTCAATGTGCTGGCAGATTCAGTATCTGGTGAGGGCTTGTTTTTCGGTTCGTAGACAGCGTCTTCCCGCTGTGTCCTCCTATGGCAGAAGGAACAAGGGAGCTCTCTGGGGGCCCTTTTATAAGGGCGCTAACCCCATTCATGAGGGCTTCACTTTCATGAATTAATCACCTCCAGAAGCCCCACCTCCAAATACCATCACATTGGGGATTGGGTTTCAACATATGAATTTGGGGGGGATGCAAACATTCAGTCTATAGCACTCCCCCCAACCATTCTTCTCTACCAGTCTATATTTGTGTATACTACTTCATTTCACTTATTAATCTATAAAGTGATGTGCTTATTTTTGGTAGTGTCATTTCTCTCTATTAAATTATAATTCCACAAAGGCAGTGGTATGTCCTTTTGGCTCACAAGTTTCCATTTTCTAGGAATCTGGAATTGAGAACTGGCGGTGGGGTCAGTCTCTGCTGATTGCCTGCACTGGGAAGACTCTCTGGCCAGAGATGAGAACGTGGGGGGAACAAGAGGAGAAATCCCCACAAGAGGAGAGACAGAGCCCAGAGAGCGGCACATACACCCCAGCCCTCTCTCAGTTTGTTTGCTTGTTTCCTTAGGAGATCTCAGAATGCTCACCAACCCCCTTTTAGCTCAGACCAGGCCAAGTGCATTTTCCATAACCTGAAACCAACATGGGCTGGCTAGAGATGAAGACAGAACAATTGGAGAGAAGTTCCCTTCGCAATTCAAGCAAAGACTATCCATCTTCAATCAATCATTGCAACTGGCCCAGTGACACATTTCAGGACCGAGGACTGAGCTGTCCACATCCCCGTTCATGTGCCTGTTCAACGGTGCTGCCCTGGTCTATAGTCTCGTGAACTGTCTTCACGCTGGAGTGTGGCTGTGGGTTAGAAGAAGGGCAAGGCTCTGACTGCCCTAGACACCTGTCACCTTGAAGCCAAGTCAGATGTGAGCCCTGGGGCCCGTTCTCTCTCTTTGCAGCTGTAGCATGGCAGAAGCTGTCTGGGCAATGATGGATTTTGTTTCTCCCTTTGAAGGACAGGGCTGGGCTAATATAATACATCCTTCCTGCAAATGATGCATTTCTAGATGTTTGTGCTTAAGGGTATGTGAATTCCAAAGGGTAAACATGGCCTTAAAGCGGAGAAAATTGTTCTTCTTAACTATGCAGAAAATTCCAGCAGTTCCTTTAATTTGGTTTTCTCGAATAGGGCACATTTGCATTCATTGACTTGTGGCTTTAGAATAGCAAATGCGGCTCTCTCTTCTCTGTGTTTCATTAGATGGCTAGGCGGTCTCCAGGCTGCACCAACATTAGCCAGTCCCCTGAGATTTGGAGGCAAGTTGATCTAGCGAGCTTGTTTCTCTTTCTCTGCCCTCCCTCCGCCATCTTTTTTTCATTTGAAATCCTTTCTGTCATGTGACAAGTGGTCGTCAGAAATGAGAGTGTGTGTGTGTGTGTGTGTGTGTGTGTGTGTGTGTGTGAACACATACCTGCAATAAGTGGGCATAGAAGAGGGAGAAAGAAAAGCATATAAAATCTTCTTAGGATAAAAAAGATTGCCTTGATCTCCAGCTGAATTGAAAGGGAAAGGGTGTTTTTATTGTTTGACAATTTAATTTTTTAGTAGCATTTTCCCATCTCCACAGGGCATTTAATATTTGGTGTTAGTGACACATGCTGGCAATTGGCTGCTCACCCATCCATCAGGGAGGAGGGACAATTCTGAGCAGAGTTTCTATCACTCCCATGGTCCCCTTGACCCATCTGAGCCTGGGTGAGTGAGGGGAGGCTGAGTCCAGCACAGCTTGGAGACTCATATTCCAGAATGTCACAGGTGAGTGACGGAGAGGAGAGAGAAATTCTGTGTACTGTAGCAGAGAAGCCAAGACGTTTAGGTTGATCTTACACATCGTCTGTGGTTGGACATTTTGTTTGTTCGAACTGCAAATAAGGCAGATTAGGAATCGTTGATTAGGAATGAATTATAAATAAGGAACAAAAGCATTGAAACCTTCCCCAAAGAACTCTGAAAATTTGACAGACTTCCTTCCCTAGAAATGATAAAGTTTATAAAACAAACCCACAGTGGACTAACATTACTAATAAGCAAGATAATTTTTTTCATCAAACTGGGTTCGCGTCCACATTGTTCTTTTGACCCATTTAAATACATTTCTTAGGGTCAGATGATCTAAAGCCATGGCAATAGTGGGGGAGAACTAGGTCTGAAGTTAGAAATCCTGGTTTTGAGACACAGTTTTTCCAGCCAGCTTGGGCAAGTTGCCACATGTCTAAGCCTTCCTTTTCTGAAAATAATATCTACGTCGCCTGGTTGTTAGAAGGATTTGATGAGATACTATATTGGAAAGTGTTTTGTAAACTTGGAACCATGAAGATATTATTATTTCTCCTCTCATCAAAAAGCAGCAGTTTTCAGCAATGGTTGATCACAATAGTGAAACATTTTTGGTGCTTGCACAGCCCCCTAGAGATACCTGATAGTCACTACTTATGTTCTCGGTGCTATAGCTTCTCTGTAGGTCTCTCTGGATTCCCCCTGAAGCCAGAATCCATCACCTTGTTCTAGGCTGTGCTAGAACTAGAACCTTCCAGGGTTATGCATGCTCTGGGAGTAACTTACACTTCTGAAACTGCCATGTGGAATTCAAATGATTTCTTTTTTTTTTTTTTTTTTTACAAATATGAATCTCCTCTGATCATCTTTGAACTTCCTCTCACGTGCTTAAATGGAAGGCTGTTAGTTCCAGGGCACCGCCTCAGCAATATTTTTTACATATCAAAACTCTAACATCAGAAGAAATTCTCTTAGGGTGTTCGCCCCACAGGAGATTCCATCATGTGCTGACTTAAAACCCATCGATGATCTAATGCAACACCAATTACATATCTGTTTGGCATAAGGCACAGTGCTAGTTTCCATGGAATGTAGAATACATGTCCTTACAAAGTAATACACACAACGTGAACTGAGGGTATTATAAAAGGAGTCTTGCGTTTTCACCAGGAACATGCCCAGCGTGGTTTGGAAGGTGCCACAGTGGTGGTGGCGAACATTGCAACGATAACAAAAAAGCAACACAGAGTCCAGAAAGATACCTCTCGTGGACATCGTGTCTTGATTTGCCATAAAGCGTTTAGCCTGAGCATTTCTTTTCTTGACTGTGGGAGGCTTAAGGCAAAGGAAATCTGGATGATGGTGAACCTTTAGATTCAATTGCTTTCTTAGGACGAGACAAGTTGTCAGGAGGGCAGAGTGACGATCTTGGCTTGTGGCTTCTGAGCAGTTGTCATCTTGATAACTTCTGCTTCATAAAAGGACGTTAATGTTGCCAGTTTCTCTTGTCATTGACTGCATAATATTTACTCTTGGAAGTGA
This sequence comes from Rhinolophus sinicus, assembly GCF_036562045.2. NCBI lineage: Eukaryota > Metazoa > Chordata > Mammalia > Chiroptera > Rhinolophidae > Rhinolophus > Rhinolophus sinicus. The sequence goes on along the minus strand of NC_133760.1, from coordinate 63,141,362 downwards.
TGTAGCTACGTGGGTCTGCTCTGTTTTGACATTGAAATGGGAGGGAGTTGATCTGATCAGGGAAGTTGATGTAAGTGTCTCCAAATAATAGTGGATGTAGATTTTGTGAGACGGACCAAGTCTTCTGATCCAGGCTTGACAAAGCCTGTCCGGTGATCACCCACTGATAGATGTTTTGTGCACCGTTTTCCACTGGCCATTTAACTGTACACAATCAACAGTGCCAGTGAAATAAGCATCACACACAGCCAGGAGCAGACACAACTGTTCAAAACGGGATCCAATGGTAACTATGTTTCCCCCATTTTTACCTTCACAGGGATGCTGTCAGACATTCATTAAAATTATATTGTTTTGCTGGTCGAAACTTAAAAAAAAAAACATACTTCATTTCACAGTTTCAGTGTTTCCCAGAGCCTCGTTTTCCATTTGTGGGGTCCAACCTGCCTTGTACACTTAGCTAGCCTTCCCCTGGCAACAGGCCCCATAAGCTACATCAAAAGGAGGTGAGGGCTGGTCCCCTCCTTATTTCCTATCAGGGCCCTGCTCAAGCCTTCTTGACCATGAATTCAGTCTCCCTGCCACCCCCACCCGGATAGCAGAGTGCAACGTGCCACCGCCACCTAGTGTCAGGTTTTGGAGTTGCAAATAATAGGTTCCAGAAGAAAACCGTTTATAATATGGCTTGCTTTGACTTAACTGTCTAAATAACAGAATGCATAAAGATGGGTAGGAATTGGGGAAACCGAATGAAGAGGCAGTGATGGGGAGGCATCCTATTCAGGGAGAATAACATGAACAAAAAAACAGAGATTGGAATTACTACATGAATTTTGAGTGGGAAAGTATAATAAAGGGACTCAAGATATTTGGTGTTTCTTACAGCGTCATAAACCCTGCACGAGTAGGCAATGGGCAGGGGCATTGCTGGACCCCAGGGTGTGGCTTGGTATGACTTTCCCCCTACATCCAGGCTTTGGAAAACTCATGGCTTTTCTGACCTATATTCAGTTCCACGGTGAAGTCCTTTTCTGTGGTTGTCTGGGGAGAATGTGGTCATCGTAGCACTGCTGACCAAGGCCTCCACCGGGAGGGTGGCCTCATAGCCTGTGGATTCTGCAGGGGCTGGTCTGGTCACATAGACATCTCCAGTAGTGACAGCCGAGGAACCACGTTCACTGGCTACTGACATCCGTCAATGGGGACCCAAAGAGGTCATGGGGAAAGCTTGGGGTAGACACGGTGCACACCACCTGTTACTTTAAAAAGAATCATGAAATCATGCTGCTTGAGGATTCAGTCGATGGAATGTGACAGATTACCAGTGGGGTGTTTCTGGGGTCTGCAGCGTCGTCTGGGAGGAAGCTAGCAGGTGCCATATGCCAGTTACCAATGTCCTTCAGCGCCACTCACACAGCCTTACAAAGGCTTCTGTTTCCTGGAGGCCTTGGGCATGGCTGAGTGTGGATGACTTGCTCACAGTCACCCCTGTTCCTTTATGCACTTCCTGTGCCAGCCTGCCAGCTGATGCAAGGGTGCCCTCTGTGACCTAAAACAGTTTTCACTGTGTGATGCTAACCGGTTTGTAATTGGAATTAAACAACATCACCGTGGACTCATCATCCCTGTGTTCTAAAGACCGAGCTCACTAGCTTAGAGGAAAATATTAAATAAATGCATGCTTGCACACACCGGCACACCCACACACAGACAGACCGTGAGATGGCACAGACAAGTGGACAAAGACAAACAAAGTCTCTTTGCACTTGAGCAGAGCTGGCACTTCAGAGGTGCCAGCAGAGATGTAGGGACAGCCAGGACTTGGCAATATCCTCATTCCTCCTATGAGTTCCAGTCCCTTTCTCTTATCTGCTTTTCCACAGAAAGGCAGTCCTGCTGACTCTGCAACTGAAGCCACAAGGGCTTCTGAGGCGCTCCCTCTTGCAGCACATTTCAGAATTTTAAGTGATGCCCTCTTGGTGAGCTGGAGAGGCAGCCACGTTGCTGCCAGTTGTCCTTGGTCCCAGGAAATCCCATCTGAGCCCAGGGTCATCAAAGCCATGTGCTGCAAACCTTCAGCTAATATGTCATGACCTGGCATAAGTCCTGGCAAACACAGCTTTGCACCTTTGTGGATTAGTCAGAGGGTTCTTGGCAATCCGGGGACCCTGCTGACCTTGGCTGCTGTTTGGTCTAAAAGAGCTGAGAATCTCGGGTTTGTGGGGTTTTTTTAATTGTGATAAAATACACGTAACATAGAATATACGATTTTAATCATTTTCCAGTGTACAATTCAGTGACGTTAAGAACATTCACAATGTTGTGTGGGCATCACCACTATGCATTTCCAGAACTATTTCATCTTCCCAAACAGAAACTGTACTCATTAATCGATAATTCCCCATTCGTCCATCTCCCAGTCCCTGGCAACTACCATTCTGCTACCTCTATGTGTGTGAATTTGCCTATTCCAGGTACTTCATATAAGTGGAATTCCACAATATTTGTCCTTTTGTGTCTGGCTTATTTCACTTAGCATAATGTTTTTAAGGTTCAGCCATATTGCAGCATGTATGAGAGTTTCATTCCTTCCCAGGGCTGAATAACATTGCATTGCATGTATAGACCACATTGTGTTTATTCGTTCTTCTATTGATGGACATTTGGGTTATTTCCACCTTTTGACTATCTTCTATGAACATTGGTGTACGAGAATTTGTTTGAGTCCCTGCTTTCAGCTCTTGGGGGTATATACTGATTCCTGGACCATATGGAAAGTCTATGTTTAACTTTTTGAGGAACCGCCATACTGTTTTCCACTGCGGCCCCACCATTTTACATCCCTACCAGCAATATACAAGGGTTTCAATTTCTCCACAACCTCACCAATGCTTGTTATCCCCCCTTTTTTCGTAATGATCCTAATGGGTGTGAGGTTTGTGTTTTTCTATTCTTTTCTGTTTGTATCTTTCAGTGTCTCAGGTTGAGAGAACCATGAGCAGTGCAGAAGGTTTGAGCCTGGTGACATCCTAAGGAGCAACCTAGGGATTGGGGGTGGGGAACTGTCGTCTCCTAACACAGAATTTTTCCACGGAGGCACTATTGATGTTTTTTGACTGGATACTTCTTTTGTGTCCTTGGCCTCTATGCACTAGATGTCGGTAGCACCCCCTCCTAAGTTGTGACAGTCAAAAATGTCCCCAGACATTGCTCGATGTGCCTTGGGGGGCAGACCAGCCCTCAGTGGAGAACCACTGTCTAGAGTCAGCCTGGCACATCCAGTGGAGCGAGCGGGGCTGCCCCGCTTGCTGGAAGCTAAGCGTTATGAATTCCAGTTCCAACTTGCTTGTTGTCTCAGTTTAGATTTGTGTGTTCCCCTCACATAAAAGTTGAATTCACACCCAGCAAATTTGTTGCTATGGTACAGAAAATGTGAGCGTTTTTATACCTCCAGGGGGCCCTGTTGATCAAGAAAGGCTCAGGATGGCAGTTAGGGTGCTTGGGGGTGGAGTGGGGTGGTAGGGTGGTAGTAGACGGCACCAGTGCGGGGAGGGTGTGCTTTTCATGAGCTGTTGATGCTCACAAGACAGGTTCGCACACCTAAAAGCCTCTAGTATGCTGGCCCCACCCCGCTGCACCCCTGCTGGCTCCAAGAGAAGGCTGGTTGCCTTTCCTCTCCACACACCCCTTCATGTTACAGATTGTCTATTTGCCATTGCTTCCCTCCAAGGCTATTGCTGAAGACCCATCAAATTTCACCAATTGGAGTAAAAGTGCTTCATCTAAGAACATTCTGACACTCTTAACTATCTAGCCACGGTTACACTGTCTTAATTTCTGGATGATGGCAGCGCACAGGCGCTCTATGTCCACACATGTGTAGTCATGTGCTGCACGGGCTCTGTTGGCACTCAGAATTAATTCCCTGGCTTTCTATGCTCCCTTCAATACTGCAAGAAAGGAGAGACCAAAAACTGCCTTCCCGTTCTTCCTCAGAGCTAGGGTTACTGATGAAATTGAGTGCACTTGTGTCAGTGAGCTGAACTTGCTTGAACAGTGGAGAAGCAGGCAGAGGTCACCTGCCTGCAGTGAGGCTGTTGGAAGAAGGTCAGTCATAGGTGAATGTTTGTGGTGGCTCGACTCCACCTCTGCGTCCCAGTGTCTCATCAGGACTTGAGAGGTGTGAGGTGTCAATAGCAATAACAGCTTCCTGAATGACAGCGAGAGTCATTTGATCTTGCAATCAATAGTCTAAAGCTGGCCCTTTCCTTCTGCCTGCCCAGTGATTTCAGGAGTGCCTGCTTCCCTATATTTGATCCCTTTTAGCAAGAGTAGCTCTGGTTTCGACATTGAACCCTGCTTGGCCCATGTACATTCACTCACATACACTGTACATATCCTGATTCCCTTCCCACGCAACGGATTTAAATGTGGGATGTATTTATTGACCATCTGCTGAGTAGTAGAATGTGCCAAGTCCTGCTGCATGTTGACATCCAAAGGAATGCTATATTGATCTTGTCTTAAGAAAGCAGACTCTGGAGCTCAAGGACCAACACCCCAGAACAATACAAAGTCAATAAATAAATAGTTACTGCCTTGTGTCTAGTTGAAAACCAGGCACTCTGGACAGTCAGAAGGGATGAGATCAATGGTGTTACTTCAATCAAACAGGTTTAAACTAGACTTGAAGGGCAGATTAACCCTGAGTAAGTGATGAGAAGGGAGGTCAAATATGGGAAAAGACAGAGGCAAGGAGTGACATCTGTGTAGGTCAAAATCCTGGATTCATGGCCTCAGTCCGCCACCTCTTCCAGTTGAGTCTATGATTTGATCTCTGAGAGCCCAAGTAACCTCATTTGAAAAACACAAAAACCCTGCAGGGTGGTTGTGAAGCTCAAATGAGATTAACAAATAGATCTCTATCTGTATATCTATATCTCCATCTAGATAGCTATCTCTCTGGATACTATGCTATGTAAATGTAGACTAGATCTTCTTTCTCTGTCCCTGCAGAACCAGCACTTCCTTCCTGCCCTGCTCTGACCCTGGGAAGCTACTTGAATAGACAGTGTGCATAGATTCTCTTGCCCTCTCACTGGGTCTCACATGGGGAAGAAAGAGAGGTCAGGGTTATTTCCCCAGCTCCCTCATTCCAGCTATACTGTGTTCCTCTACAGACTCTGGTTGGCAGCCATTTTTCTCCTAGAGCTAGAGCTTCGTCCAGGTTGCAGTAACCATTTCGGGTCTCCTACACTGTCTCTTGCTGACTTCTCTAGACTCTACCCACATCATCAGACATGGCCTCTTGAATGAACTTTCTTCAAACACTCCTTTGGAATATGCCGTTTGTTTCCTGCCATGATTCTGGCAGACATAACATGTAAGCTGCTACATTCCACTATTCTGCTCGACGAAGAACCTTTGATAATTCCCTGTTGTTTAATAAGGTCAAGTCCGAATTCATTTAAATAGCAGACGAAAAATGCAATTAAGAAAGTGAATCCATATTACGTGATTTACAGATGACTGTACACGATGAAAACGTGAAGCCTGAGGTTGGAAATGGGGGCAGTAGGAGTGGCACTTAGATACTCTTCCATTGGTTTTATTTCAGTCCTCGACATCCAAGCCAGAGAAACAATTCCAGGACACCCTTTCTGCCCTTTTCTTTCCTCTTTTCTTTTCCTCCATTTCTATGTGCTCCCCTTTTTTCTTTTCCCTTTGGAAATCCAAAGGTGGACACAGACAGGGAAACACGATTTCGTGTGAAAGGTGGATATGGTGAACTGTTGGAAAATTTCTTAGCCATTAAAGCCTCATGGTTCATTGGACAGCTAACCTACCAGACAAGGGAGCAGTTGATGACTCATTTGGTTAACAGGAGGCCAAGAAGGGCAGAAGGGTGGGAGAGGACAAGTTACAGAAGTTCCTAACTTGCTTTCGGTCCCTATTCCTCTTTCCTCCTGGTTGAAGGATCAAAGGTTAAGACTCCATTTTCATGCACTAATGGCAACACCTTTTGGAAATATAGGCATGCCATACCTATATTGAGCTAATGTGATTTTTTTAAAAGTATTATTAGTAGTAATACCAAAGAGAAAAGTCTCTGAATAAGGAATTACAGCCAAGTATGGTGGTAAAGTGCAGATTGGAAATGAATCCACCCTGTCCCATCCTATCCCACAAGCTATACTGAGCACCCAGCCCTCTTAAAGATACTCTAGGACTCCAGTGGAAGGGTACATTTTAAAATAAAAATGATAGTTTGGCTGTGGCTCCCAGCAGAGCTATTTCTGGCCAGGGGCCTTTGCTAAATGGTTTACTTCATGAACAGGCTCAAGTTTCAACCATCCCTAAAGCCTTTATTTATTTATTTATTTATTTTTTTACCTCCAACAGTGTGGTAGTAACCTTTTATTTGGCATTTACACAAATGGGAGAATGTGGGGAGCACTCCAGGTAGTCTTTTCTTCTTACAAGTTTGCCTAAGGATTGAAATCATGTTTTATATTTAACCGTTTCCTAACAATGCCAAGCACAGGGTTATGGAGGAGTCAATTCGAAAACTCTGAGAGTTGGAAGGGTATTACAAAGTTAATAACCATAATGATGATGATGGTAATATTGGGGTTGGTGGTAACTATATTGTGTGGAAGGGGGATTTTCCCCATTGAGATGAACTGAGGCAATAATAGTCAGCTTAGAGCCAGGTTTATGATATGATAATAGGTGGTTCTGTGATCCTGTTTACCAGCAACTGTTGTAGGAATTTTCCTAAGGACAAAAACTTAAAGGCAAACAGAGCTTCAGGCACAAAGATACTTACCAAAGCATTATTCGTATAAATGAAAACTGAAATATTCAAAATTTGCCATAAGAAGAGGAAGATTAAGTCAATTATATTACAGCTCTAAGATGAAATATTAATCAGGCATCAGCATAAAGCCACCAAGATTTTATTAAGTGACATGGGAACATGTTTATAAGTGAAAAAGGCAAGATCTTACCTATGGTGGGATCTTACCTATGGTGTGTGTGTGTGTGTGTGTGTGTGTGTGTGTGTGTGTAAGAGAGAAAATCATATGCAATTTTTATTTCCTCCTTTATGCTTACAAATATTTTGTAATTTCATACAATTAGTCTACATTCCTTTATCATCAAAAATATTATTTGAAATTTAAAACACTATTGTGATGACAATGACCATCTATGCACTCTTCTGCAATCACTCAGAAAGTTCCAAATCTCATTCACGGACTGATGAGATGGGCCAGCTATTTGGTGCATATGCACCTGTATATTTGTACACAGTATTTACTGCTGGTTCGCTTCTGATTCGTCAATGCTGGGGCATTCGGGTGGCTAAAGATTTTGATTATCACCCCCAGCAAAGAACTTGTATCACCAGAAGCTTCGTTTCCAAATAGGTCTCTTCATTAGACTATGAATGTAGGTTCAGTGGGAAAGTCCTAAGTTTCAGGGCTGGCTCCAATTCTCAGGAGCTGGTTCTTGTTACTGAAGCAGATTGTTTTAATCTTTTGAGACTCATTTATAAAATGGGAATAAAGAATACCTATCCCAGAACTTAGGCTGTGTGGTTGTGAGAGTAAATGAATGTGGAAAAAGCCTTTGCCCCCAGCAAGAATTCGCTGGCTTCCTCTTTGTTCATACAAAGCATATTACTTGTTGACTAGTCTTGTAGTTACTGAATCTCCAAGCAGACCTTGGTCGAACACTGAATTCACAAAGTATCTGTTATGCAGGCGTGCCATTTTAGACGCCCCAAAGCTGCTGAGTTTTCTCCAGGAATTGCTGGTTTCACTGCTGTTTTCCATGGTTCTCCTGGGCTGGGCCATTGCTAATATGGAGCATTCTTTGGCTGGCTTCATTCAGCAGAAACTTTCCACCAACACTCACTACCAACACTCTGGCAGCACGGACCTCTCAGGTTGTTTCTGACTGGTCATCTACGGCACCGGAAATATCCACGAAGATGGAACTTCCCCAGAATTTTCCATCAACGTGGAGCCAAAAGCTTCTCAGTTCGCTTCTTCCAGAGCAAGCTTTTCGAGTGGGGTTTTGACACTGCAGGAGGGGGTATTCCTGTATGAAGTGTTTTGATGACTAACTCGATTAAAACTGAGAAGCCTAACGCCTACTAATGATCAGCTCAAGTTCTCCAAGACCTTAAATGACAAACAACGTCAGTTGTTCAGTTAGACAGGCTCTTTTGTGTGTGTGTGCTTGTGCAACAGCGGGTCGCCTGTACAACCAGTATAATTCCTTTGTAGAAAAGAAAGAGCTAGCAGACATTTCAAACACGCATTCTATGTTGTTGTTTTTTTACCCATTGGAATGTGAACTTTAATGCTACCATAGAGTAGGATGCAGGTTGCGTTAGTGTCTGTGGGTCTAGGATGGCTGCCTGAGGTTACCTGTGTGGGATGAGGTTTTCCAGCCATGGGCCAAAGCAAAGTTAACTACAAGAAGCGAGCACAGAAGAAGGTTGCTCTGTGTGGGCAAAGCTGATGTTGATCAATAGGTGTTTTTGAATTCTGACGAAGTGAGTTGCCTTATAATTTTCTCGTTCTAGAATCATGGACAACCAAGGCTGGGAGTGAAGTTGTGTGAGTCACAGCTGTGCACAGGAGGTTTTCATGCTGTGCGATGCAGGGTGCCAACTATGGCTTTCTCTGCATCATTTAACATTGACCAGGCTCTGCCCGGACCTGCCCAAGACCCTGTGTACACAGGAATGTTGACCTTCTGTAACTGACAGCCCCAGCCTGGAGGTAGGAGGGGAGCGGTTTCTGAGCACTGGATATGGCTGCCATGGAGCTGCTGAACAAAGGGCAGGTGCCTGGTACTTTCTGCTCTCCAAACCAAACCCCATCTGGAATATAGGATTCCTAGCCTGCAGCAGATGATGATCTGGAAACTGGGAAGGGGCATGTCGTGTGGGAAGGGGATGCATTTGGGATGGATGCCAGGGGAGCAGAAGAGCTGGTTAATGGCCTGACACCGAGGAAGAAGGCAGAAAATCTAAACTCAGTGCAGAACTGTAACGGTACACGGTGCATTTGCTGAGATCCCATTCTGCCGACATCTCTCTTCCAGAAGGCAGAGAATTTTATAATATATTTCAAAAAAGTGTCAACATTCTCATCAATAACAGGAAAAACTTATTTTCTATTTTTAGATGACTGGCAATTATCAGATCCTGGGAGATGTACAAGCCAAGATGCCTGCCTGGGGAAGTTGGGCTTTTGTGGGTAGAAAAAGGAATTAAAAATGCAAGGTGGCTTCCGCTAAGTGCCAAATAAATGATTTAGGCAGTGATTGCCTTGCAATTCAAAGAAAGGAAAATAATCAGGGCTCCCTGAACCACCCACTCCCACCACCATATGACCAACTTCCTGGGGAAGAAAGAGATATTTGTTGAAAGCATGATAGAACTGTCAAAATTCCAGGAAATCAATTACATAAATTGTGAAGCATAAGTCACGATTCTATTTGTTCTGCAAGGCTGTGAAATTTACAATTTTTCATTATGAGAGAAAATAAGAACCCATTACTGCTTCCTCCAAGAAAGTCATGAGCACCCCTTGCACGACCTCCCTCATTTTCATCATGCTGTGTCTGGGCAGGTGTCTTTGCTACTAGCATTTTTTATTGGAGGTTAGAGGCGCCATTTGTCATCAGGTTAACTCAAGGGTGGATTTCTTTTCTGCATCTTCTGATGGAATCACTGGCATAGACTTGTATCTAATGAGGTAATTAAACAGAGAAATGGTCATGGGGAAAAGTAGATGACATGAACCCACCAGGAATTTACAGTGTTGGCAAATCACTTTGTCAGAAATGTCAAGGACTGGCTCCATGGGTCTTGAAGGACTTAGGCAGGGAGAAGGGTTAGGACGCTCTTCCAGGGAGGGCAAGACTATGATGAAATATGTGGAGATGGGACCAAATGAGAGTCAGGGCCCAGCTAGGGAAAGGGTGTGACGGAAGCAGACTTTTCTCTGTATGGACTTGTGAGAAATTGAGTTAGGGTGGTGGATGGGATGGTGGGAAAAGAATGAGTCATTGTTTTGAGAAGAGTGCTGTGTTGGTGTGAGTTCCATCAAAAGCAAACCTTGAGTAAGGAATTGGGTACAAGTAGTTTATTCCAGAAGTGACCCCAGGAAACACAGTGAGTAAGTGGGAAAGTGAGACGGGCGAAGAAGCCAACAGAGGGACTGTTAACAATAGGATTGTCACTGTGGGTGACGAGGACTCGGTCCCACTGGAGTCCTCCAAGAGACGTGAGGAACACTCAAGTGTTTTTGTTTTGTTTTGTTATTTTTCTTTGTTTTTGGAACCAATTATTTATCACAAAAGGAACAATTTCAATTTTGAAACACACACTCACTTCTATTCGTACTTTACTGAGAATGACTAAACAAAATTTTATTCCAACTTGACACAGATCCTTTACATTTAGCCTGAGAGTAAGCATGAGAACATTGAACCGGAAGTTAGACTTCATTGCCCACACAGCAAAGCATCTGAAAATAAAGCTGAGACTAAACATGCATGTATCAAACATAATGAAAGCATTCCAGTGACACTTGACCATGAATAGTGATGCAGTCATGTGTACGAGTGACTGGAGGATGTCCCCCTGAGGCATGAGGACGCTGAGGTTTTGGTCCATCAAATCCCAGCTTATTGGCGCGAGGTTGCTTCTGGGGCTTTCCCTCCTTGGTACTTCTGGCCTCCCCACAAATATGCTGAGTGTGCTCCTAGTATAAGGCCAGAGAAAACCGGGAAGAGAAACAGATGCTTGAGGGAGTTAGCCGTCACCCTGTATGGGAACTGTCCCCCAAACTGCAGGTAACTTCAGGTGGGCAGAGGAGAGACGGGTGGGCCACCATCAGCTTCTGCCATGCATTCTTCTTGCCTTCAAGGGAAACTCTCAGAAATAGATGCTGGTTCCTTTATTCCCAGCTGCCCTTTCCTCCTTCTTCCTGTGCTTTATGCATTTACCCTCCCAACCCACTCCTGTGTTTCTGCTCCCTGTAACTTTTCCAGGGAATTGGGTAAGGGTGGAGGCTCCAAGGCAGTTTTTGCCTTTTAGCAGGTGACTGAGGAAAGAAGATTTAATTGTGAAATTTCAGCTGACTGAGAAATACGTTTTAGGAGAGACAGAGATCTACCTAGAGCCCTGAAATAAATTATCCTCTGGGTTTCTGCCAGATGTCAGGTAACTCACAGCCCTGGGAAAACTGATGTTTTGTTCATGAACGCATTATCATCACCTTATTTTCTGCAAGGCTGAAAACCAAGAGATAGTCTTCTGTCAACATTTGGAATTGCCACTCCTGTAATGAGACTGTGACTTTAGGTGGGCACCATATCTAGGAGTCGAGAATAAGAAAAGAATTAAATAAATTTTTAAAAGTTGAATCAGAAGAATTCTTTTCCACAGGAGATCTTTCTTGCTCTTACAAGAGCAGCTGAAGTGTCCAAACTATCACAGAAACTCTCAGCCCAGGATATGGCAAGTCACCCTACACCCTGAAATTATGAAATTCTCTATGCTTGACACAGGTAGTCACCACCCCAGCGACTGATGGTCATGTCACAGAGAAGACGAGACGATGAACAGAAAGAGAAATAGCAAGTATGAATGAACTGTGATTTAGTTTCCGTATGAATAGACTAAGTCAGACAATAAAAGGAAGAAAATCTCTACATGAAAGTAGAATTGTCTAGGAATTGATTTTTCCCCCTCTCAGGTAGCATTTCTTTTTCCACAGATTATTTTTCATATATCTATATGGATGGGGGGATGACAAGCTTGTTAGGGACCAGAATAATAAAAATCATAAATCTGGAGGGAGTTCAAGGGATCACCTTGCTCAGCTTCTAGTTTCCAGGTGGAAATAATCACTAACAATGGCCTCTTGAAAGAGCCTGCAGGAAAGATGATTCTACAGTCTATTTCAATATCCCAGCTTGCATTGTTTTAATAGGACAGTCCCTTTCATATCAGAAATGCATCTCTGTACTGAATTTTAAGTCTATGTTTTATACGCTGTTCTCACTGGCACATTGGGAACAGCTGGTGACTGTGAATGCTGCCTTCTGCATTTCTGATAATACATACGAGTATATTTACCCCTAGCGCTCTGGGTTCCCTTTATTCTTGAACCAATATCATGTTTGTAGAATTACCAAGGAGAAGGAATTGGGGAGTAGTTGGCTGGAGTGGGTGTGGCAGAATGCAATTTGTCCCCCTAAATTTGCAACAGTTCCTTAAAAGAAAATTACTTTTCCTGAGTTTCTGCCAGCTGGAATGTGGGTGAGGCAGTGCCCAGCTTTGGTGCCATCCAGACTCAAAGCCTGAGGGGAAGAGGGAGTAACAAGAAGGGAGGAAGGCCATGAAATAGAGCTGTGACTCCCATCAGAACAACCCACCCTGGACCTAGTGCTCAGAGAAGCAGATGCTCTCAGACTTAAGTCTGCTGCACATTGTTTCTTGTCGGAGCAGGAAAAGTGGGAAAAACATTGAGTGAGTAGATGCATAAGAAGATGCATGTGGGTGGCACGGGTGGGTGAACTGTCTACTAGTGGGAGAAGTATTTGGCTTCCATCCAGATTCTCTTCCAAGAAAGAGTCCAGGATCTGGAATCAGAAGATTGGGGCTTACATCCCAGAGCTTCTGGGACATAGCTGTTTCACTTTGTACTAGTTCTTGACCTGTCTGTAAATAGGATTAGTAATTCCATTTGCCTCGCATACTTCTCGGTGATGTGAATATCAAACTGAGCTAATGCGTGCAGAAGGCTTTGTAGGCTGTAATGTGCCACACACACACACTAGCTGTTGTTGTTACAGAAGGTGGTGTAACAGATGCTCGGGCTGTAAATCTCATCTCCCCATCTTCAGTACAACTAACACACAACTTTTCCATTTCTCATAAGTAATGCAATTTTAGCCTACAATGAGCCAATGCCTTTCACCCACGGTTCTGCTTACTTTCATTATTTATCCTCATTTATCCTGTTAAATTGCTTTAAATATGGGTGTTTCACACTCTTAGACATTGCTGCTGGGAGTAGAAAAAGGTAGAATTCGTGTAAAGACCAAGTTGGCAATATCTATCAAAATGATAAGTACATTTACCCTTTGGGCCAGCAAAATCACGTCTGAGAATTTATCGTCCTGATTATCTGCACACGCATGAATTACTTAAGTACAAAATTATTTATCACAGTATTGTTTGTAAGAGCAAAAGATTAGCAACAGCATAAGTGTTTACAATAGTGCGTTGGTTCAATAAACCAAGGTACATCTACATTGTCGAACCCCCTGCAGCTATTACCAAAAACAAAAACAAAAGAACTCTGTATGTTCTAATACGGAAGAGCCCTAGACTTTATTGTTAGGTAGTAAAAGCAAGGTTTAGAGCACTTTATAAAGTATGCTACCTTTTGTATATAGAAAGGGGGAAAAAAAAACGAATACATAGGAAAAAAACTTAAACATGAGTAGCAGAGAGGGCCAGAACTGAGGAATGGGGATGGGGGGGGAGAGAGGGGGGGACAGGTGTGAGAGTGAGACTGTTCGATGTATGACTTTTTATTCATTTTTATATTTGATCAATGTAGTGCCTGCCCCAAAACAATAATTTTAAAAATTCTTCAAAAGTATTGTTCCTGGAATTCTTTTGTTAAATAAAGACTGGAAAGTATAGCTGACTTGATTTACCAGGTGACTCGTGACAGACAGACATTCTAATAACTAAGAGCTTAGAGACAATGCACAATCACTGATCTTACCCTAGTGCTCTGCTGTTTTTCGGAATGGGTAACAACAACAACAAAAATACTCCAGTCAAATCCATTAATTTTGGAAAGTGAGTGGAGAGAACGCTTAAGGTTTATTATCATAATTGTCATAGAATTATTTTTATGATTTATCAGGAATTTTATATCTCATTTGGTTCTCCCAACAACATTGTGGGGTATTATTATTATTATATCATCATTTCCGTTTTATAGATGAGAAAACTAACCTCAGAGAGGGTAACTAACTTACCCAAGGCCACAAAGCAAGTTGGCAGCACTGCTGGGGCTCAAAAAAGGCCTGTTTTATTTATGAGAGAAAAAAAAATTATCAGCTGCAAATCTAAGTAATCTACTCAGCTATTTATTTTGTTGTTGTTTCAAAAATATTAGTGAGCACCTATTAAGTGGCAAGTACCATGTTAGATCCTTGTGACACAGCAGATAAACTTTCCTTAAATATAGATTAGATGCCTTTTAGAGTCCTGTTCAGCTGTTTTGGATCTAATTCCTGTACAGTGGAGACTGTGACAAAGTTAGCCACTTGCCACAGCAGAAGGAATCAAGATCAGTCTCTATTTCTGCCATCTTTTCACTTTATTGATGGATGGGTAAGCCCCCAAGATCAGAATGAGAGAGAGTGGAGCCCAGGTAACAGGCTGTATCCCATTCTCCACAATTATGCGGCTCAATGGATGTCCTATATTCTGATCAATCAATCTTTGGGGAGGAGGAGAGGTTAGAGGTGGTAATGGGATGAGGGCGGGGGAGAGAGGAATCCCCTTACTGTCCCCATCTTGCTTATTCACACATTCATAACTGAGCAACACGTATTTCCCTTGAACTCTAGGAGGACAAGTATAAATAGTGAAGTCTCCCAAATCTCAGAGAGAACTGATATTATTTTATATTTTTATGAACAATCTAAAAGAAAGATTGCCAAGGAAACAGAGATTTTGGTGAAATGTGACACTGATCAGTATCAGGTAGAAATGACATCGTCGAGATGTATTTCTCAGGTTGTGTTCAAGAATTTGGCTAGTGAAGCTCTCTTATGAGCATGAAGCCCACAGAACGAGAGGGCGACTTTTCCTAAACAGCTTCTTTGCTCCAAATTCTGGGAAAGTGGGGGGAAATCTACCGCATTACATTACGTCCATTCACAAAGCAACCGACAGCATTTCACAGTTTGTCCATAGGAGAATCTGGAGCAGGTCCTGCCTAGACTAGGACATTTTCCATGTGGTCCAGCTTTTTAAAGTCTGGGATGTCTCATTTCCTTGGGTATGTTATTCCCAATACTCCTCCCACTCAAGGTAAACCCAGTTCCATCTTATCTTGACTGTTTCCCTGGCAAGGGCCTGAGCTCAGGGGGTCAGGAGTCACAAGAAGGACAATGGCCAAAGTGGACAACTGCTCAAGATGGGAAGCTCAATAACTGCAAGCAGCTCTTTGAAAGTCCACCAACACAAGATTCCTCATGGGAGTGGCTCTGATTCCCAGTTCGTGTTCGTTTTGTTAATGGGTCTTGTAGTTCCCTTCAGACTCTAACCAGCAGGATGGGGTAAGACCCTTCAGAATGCTACAATTTAAAGAGCATGTTGGGGGTGTCCCATGTTCGTATGTGTGGCAGAGACTCCAATGCTCACTCAGACCTAGTTCTCTTCTCCTTTGGGGCACATGGGTGCATTACACGTCCCTGCTCTCCTTGCAGCTAGGCAGACCACGTGACGTGTCCTGGCCACTGGTCTGAGTGTGGTGTCATATCGGGGCTGAATGTGTATTTGCTGGTGTGAAAGCCTCCAACCCTCTCCTCTCCATTTTTGCTGTTCTGATTGGGTGTTTTCTGATATCTTGTCTTCCAAATCGCTGATTCGATCCTCTGCTTCATCTAGTCTGCCAGTGATGTCTCCCAGTGTATTCTTCATTTCAGTTATTGTATTCTGCACTTCTGACTGGTTCTTTTTTATAGTTTCTATGTCCTATTTTTATGCTTGCTATCTCTTTGTTGAAGTTCTCACTAAGTTCCTTGAGCATTCTTATAATCATTGTTTTGAACTCTATCTCTGGTAGGTTGCTTGCCTCCATTTCATTTAGTTCTTTTTCTGGAGTTTTCTCCTATTCTTTCATTTGTGATGTATTCTTTTGTTTACTCATTTTTGGCTGCCTCTCTATTTGTTTCTATGTAGTAGGTAGATCTGCTATGTCTCCCAGTCTTAGCTGGGAGGTCTTATATAGTAGGTGCCCTGTGCCCCTGGCACAGTCTCCCTAGTCACCTGCCCTAGGTGCTCCAGGAGAGTCTCTTATGTGGGTTATGTGTGCCCGCCTATTGTAGTTGAGCCTTGGTTGCTATTATCATGTCAGTGGGTGGGATAGATCCTCAGGCTGATTGGCTGTGGGGTTTGGCCATGTCCACAGCTTATAGGCTGCTGTGTGGGGGGGGGTTTCCACTGAGTGGGATTCACCCCAGCAGACTCTGCTGCCTGTTGAGACCACCCTTTGAGTGTGCCACTTGTGGGGCTAACTGGGCAGTGCTTTCCTGAGGTCTGAAGCCAACCTCCAAGTATTTGGTTCGGGGGCCTCTTGTGAGGGGCTGTGGTCCAGGCCGAGGTCACCCACTGCCTGTGACCCGCTGGGGACTAGCTGGTAGGAGCTACAAAGCAATCCATGGTTGTTTGCTGCCTGTGCTAAACCAGGAGATGTGTGGGAGAGGCCACCCTGCGAACTGAGAATGGTTGCCATCAGTACCGGGCCTTGGGTAGCTCCACAAAAAGCCAGGACACCCCAAGGCTTGCTGCCACCTGCCAGCTTTCTTAAGGTTCAGTCCCCAATAAAACCTCGTGTAGTACACAAGTTAGGTGAGGCAGGGTCCCAGGGAGTCATCACTAGAGTGGGAAGAACTGTGTCAACAGGTTAATGTAGACTCTGGTTTGGTGCCAGTGCTGAGCCAGGAGCTACTCAGCAAAAGTCTCAAAGCACACAGAGGTCAGTTGCAGCCTATCTGGGTCCTGTGAACTCCCATGGTTTTTCAAGAAAGAATGCAATGCAGGTGGTGCTGGGTGCTGTCAGAGAAAGTATCTCTGGTGTTGGGAGAATTGGATGGGGCAGGGTCCCAGCTGAGTCAGCAGGGTGGAGTTGTGGAGCTCACCAGGCCAATCAGATTCTGATTTGGATGTAAATGTAAGGGGCGGGCTCAACACAGGAAAGATGAAGCCCACCTGTTGGCTACACGGAGGAGGCCCTCCTCACAGGGAAATGGAAACTATCCTCCAGCTCGCTCTATGAAGCCACAAACTTCAGTCTGACCCCCGAATGTCTCCGACACCTCCCCGAGTTACTGTCCCTCCGCGGGAGCCCAAGGTGAGTGCCTCTGTGTGAGAGGGTCTGTGTGCGGGCCGTTTAAGAGGATGCCTGGGTTTCCTGCTGCCTTCCATCCCACCTGGATGGTTGGAATCCCCACTGTTTTTCACAGCCAGATATTGTGGGTGCTCCTCTTCCTGGCACCAGTACTTTAGGCTGGGGAGGGGTGTGGGGCTGCGGTCTCTCGCTCCTCCCGGAGGACTCTCCGTGGCTGAGATATCCCCACCTGGTTGTCAACTGCCACATGGAGGTTGGGGGCCAGCCTGTTTTGCGTCTCCATCCATCCTACCAGTCTCAACGTGACTTCTTTTTTATATCCTTAGTTATAAAACTTCTGTCAGGCAGACTTCAGATGGTTCTCAAGGTTGATTGTTCTATAATTTAGTTGTAATTTTAATGTGTTCACGGAAGGAAGGAGGTACAGTGTTTATCTACTCTGCCATCTTGGATTTCTCTCCTCTTCATCGAATTCTTATTTCACGTATGGCCAACGCCATAACTGTGATCTTTAGTATGTGTTAAGCTGCTCTCCCCGAATAAATGAGGTATGTCTTCAGATCAGAAACTATTGTTATGCTTCATTTATGTCCCGCATCGTCTTTACCCAACGTTTGGCACACCTTACTGATCCTCAATCAGCAAGCGATGAGTTAGACACCCCCCTTCCTGGTTACACTGTGGCATTAGCACAGGTGGAGTCAAACAACTTGATCCTATTGGGAAAATCTGCACTTATTGTGCTCATCTTGACACTTATATGAGACTCAGAGAGGTCCCCTATGAATGGGTTCAGCTTAGGAATAGGACTGGGGGTTGAATTTTGTGCCTGGAAGTTCCTAGCCCATTTCTAATAACTCCAATCTGTATAACTGTTTAGAAGGCCGTGCTTTGGGAATTGCAGTCCAGAATACACACAGAAGGTTGATACGCGTTTGGTTTAGCCTCTTACACAACAGAGTTCCAGCCGTGCAGATGTACTTTGCTAGGTACCATCATTTGTATTTAATAAAGACTTGAACCTCAATTCTTTTTGTGTTTTTCACTGAGAAAATGTTCCTAGAGACATTGACGTCACTTGTCTCTTTCCCCTCGTGCTCAGTAATATGCATTTTCTGTCCTGTCAGTCTGAACAAGGCCCTTAGACAAGCGCCATTGAACAGAGAGAAGGAAAGTGTCCCTCAGAGCCATCAGATGGTTCCTCTAACCCCGTGCTTTGTGCACCAGACCCTGTGAGGGCCTCTGGACACTGGGCTGCTTAAGTTGTATATGACTGTGTGTGATGGGAATTAACACATAATTCTGTGTCCCAGCTTTATTGCTGAGGTCCATAATGAGTCAGTATAATTAAGCACCGTTTGCCTGGTTAGTTAGTTCAGGTGTCTGAATCTGTCACAATAAAGTATGTGATGTTAAACATGTTTGGATTAGAACCTTCTGGAGCCAATGCCAGTGCAGACAGCTATATTAATCACATGGGCGGTTATCTTATTTGAGATTTTCTATGCACCTCTGAATTACAGTGTTTCATCCATCAAGGGCTTGCTGAAGACATCTGTAAACTTTGATTTATTGCACTGTTCCTGGTACAGAATTAAATAGCATTATACTCAAATATATTGGCTTAATTGACAGGTAGAGATTTAATCCCATTAATTATCCGGCCTGCTTGAAAGCTTCCATTAACCCTTTGCTGAATCCACAGGATGCCGAAGTTATCTTCGCACCTATTGGGGGATCAGGTAAATCCGTCATTGTCCTTCCTCTTCAAAAAGTTTATCCTTGATTTGTGAGTGAACGTGCATATCCATGAGATAAATGTGTCACCTCAGATCATCTTCTCTCTGACGTCAAACAGCTCATTCCTTTAGGTAACTGACATCCTATGTAGTCGTGGTCACTTCCAGTGTTGGGGTTTCGATGTGAGCATTTAATGAGATAATGTGTACAAGTCCTTAATGCATTTATTTAGTCAACACAGTTTTATTGGGTACTTAATATATTTAGGAACTTTGCTGGGCTGAAAAATACAAACATGTATGTAAAGGACCGTTGAGACCCTCAAGCAACGTACACCATTTGTAAATCATAAAGTACTGTACAAATTCTATAGGCTACTCATTAATGATAATAATCTGTGCTGTAAGAATAATGCATGCTATTAGGTTATTCATACCAAAAAACAACTGTAGTTAAACTTTATCCTAGAACCAGTACTTCTAACAAAAGACACTAAGGTGGAAACTTCAGACACGGTGAGAAAGCAGCATGGGGACATTTGAAGGAGGTGAATTGTTTTGGAGCTATTCATCTCATCCATCCCCAAGCAGCCGTGTTCTCTTCCTACATACATGGAGCCATCTGCTAAGCTTCTCTACTCCTCAGGTCAACTAATGTCCTTTCTGTTCCTGGTCACTGTGCTAGGTGTATAGGAACCCGAGAGAGGGCAGACTTCTCTGCCTTCTTGGAGCTCAGTCTGGTGGAGACACATGGAGGGTCCCCCAGAGGGCTTTCAGAGCCCAGAGTGGTCACACTTAGCCTAGGAGGATTCAAGGAAGGCTTCTTGGAGGAAGAACTACCTGATTTGGGTTTTAATAAATGATTAACAGTATTCAGTTAAAGAAACAAAAGTATATGAGTAGGGCGACTTAGGGAGTGGCAGTTTGCATGAAGTGAATAACACGGCCAGAGTCACAAAAGAGTGACGCCATAGACGCCTCCTAGGAAGCCACAAGAAGTTTGTGGTTTTAAAGGAAAGGCAGGGAGCAACCACAGTCGGGTCTGAGCAAGAACTATGTCATCGATGGTCTTGTAGGCCAGACTCAGCGCCGGAACCCAGTGTTCAGGAGCCAGTGGAACATTTCTCAAGTTGAATGACTTTCAAATGAAGAAAACATATTTTTGTACAGTCCAAGAACATTTAGTGGGCCAAGGTCCACTAAAGTCATGACATTTTTAAAAACTTTCATTTTGATATAATTTCACACTTGCAAAAGAATTGCAAGAAATACAAAAAAAAAAAAAAAAGAAAGAAAGAACTTCCATATATCCTTTACCCAGATTCAACAATTGTTAACAAATTGTTGACATTTTGCCCCATTTTCTCATCATCTATCTATATATCTATCTATCTACCAACAAACCTACCTACACACACACACACACACACACACACACACACACACATTCATTGAACCATTTGTGAGTAGTTTGCAGCCTTTATTCATATTTATAAACACTCCAATGTCTATTTCCTAAGAACAAGAACTTTCTCTTTTTATAACAATAAACACTTATCAAAATCAGGAAGCATGACATTGATACAATGCTATTATCTAATCCAATCTTCCTAATTATTTTAATCAGAGATGGAATTATCTCTGCCCTTTCCTGGATCCACAAAAAGAATCTGTCTCCATATCTGTGTCCCCCAGAGAGGAAGGATGGGAGGGGCTGGGAGAGCCATAGAGATGGAAAGAGAGGGCCAGGTCGGCCTAGCGCTCTTTCCTTCACACTTTGAAGTTATTTTTAAATCACCTTGAGCAAGACAAGTCACACTGCTATGTGCCATGGAAGACAAATTCACAAAGCACATGTTTTGTTTTATGGATTATCTCCCATTTGTTACAGAAATCTGACAGAGAGCCCCGTGATAGGTCACCCATGTCATCCCCTGCTGAGAACCGAGGGCAGTTCATCTTTTTAATGTTCAGATTCCTCCCTGACCATTCAAGACACCTGGAGGTGAGGGTGTCTCATGTGAATTCTATACATTAGTTATCTAAGCTACATCGTAGCCCCTGTATATTTCCTGTTCATTGGGTGATGCCAGATCGGGCCAACTCCAAAAGCGACATCTAGGCATGGATTCTCTACCTAGGTCACCATTGCAGCTGCCCCCAGCTGATGTCTGATTTGAAGGCCTAGGTTACTGAGCAAGAGAGTTGTCATGTGGCACTTCTGAAGCACCTGGCACTATGTCCCATCCGTGCAGAGCTGCTGGGACCAATATGGCAATGGCTTGTGTTCTCAGAGCCCTGCGGAGATGATGACGGAAGAGCTCTCTGAGATTTGACGTGCTCTTACTGCGGAACTCAGCCATGAGCACCTGGGGTCTGGGTCAGGAGATGGTCTGTGACAAATGCCCTACTCTATTCAGCTACATTCCCAGACACAAGGAGATGAACAAACATGCTATCCCCTTAGTAGCTGGCACAAGAACTTATCTTAGGGAGAGAATTGCCTTTTGGAGGAAAATGCCTGGATAAGCAGCTCACTTGCGTAGTCAATTCCTTTGAAGCAGATCTGTTCTCTGGGGCCCAGGTTTTAGAAAAAGAGCCCAAGGTATGTTTCTATTTTGTCTTGGAGAAGGGAGAGAGGAAGAACAAGACAAGATGGTGGGAGATCACGTGTTGCATGGTGGGTTTCATCTTCACTAATAGTACACACACATCCATTGAGCACCTACTGTGTGCCTACTGCCTGGACAGGCTCTGGGCATACAGAGATAAACAGCAAACCATCTATAGGAAAGGAATGCTTGGCTTCATTCTCTGCACCCCTGGTGGGCTGGGCTCCAGAAAACTGACCCCTGGTTTTCCGAGCACGCTGCTGAGATGCAAACTTTTCCTCTAAAGAGGTTTTCATCATGTCCCTGCCTTCAAGATCGTTCCTTCAGAAAGATTAGTTTTGATTCTAGCCTTTCTCATACACTTTCAGATTCTCCGATCTGCAGTTGTTCCCTGTAGGTTTTCTCTTGCGACTGAAATAAATTACCACCAAGTTAATGACTTGAAGCAAGCAAATTTATTCTCTGTTTTGGAGGTTGGAAGTCTAAAATGGGCCCGCGGGCTGTGTTGCTTCTGGAGGTCTCGGGGAGGATCTGATATTTTTTTTATTTTGCCTTTTTCATATTCTAGGGGCTACCTACATTCCTTGTGTCGTGGACCTGCAATACTCAGACCTCTGCTTCCACAATCACGTGACCTTTTTTCTGACTCTGACCCTCCTATCTCCCCCTTTTAAGGACCCTTGTGATTATTTTGGGCTGCCTTGGGTAATTCAGGGTTATCTCCCCACCTCAAGAGCCTTCATTTTTAATCATACCTGCAAAATTCCTTCTAACACAATAAGGCAACTTATTCACAGGTTCTGGGGATTAGATGTGGATATCTTTATTCATCCTGCCATATTCCCCAAAATATAAAAAGGTACGCTTGTCCCCCCTTCTGGAGCTATGTGTAGTCTCACAGAAAATGTAAGTTCTGTGCCCCTGTAATGGTTTGGGCAGATACCGTGGTGTCTTTTGTGTGATTGGAGACCTGAATTTTTCCAAGTTCTGCCCAAAGTTTTGTATTCATTAACTTCCTTCTCCTCATAATTATCCCATTGTTAGGCCCTATTGTTCTCTTTATGGACAGATGCGGAACCACAGGCCCAGAGAGGTTGCATATTGTTCCAAAGTCACCGCGTAATAACACCTATGTGACCTTGACGCCCCAGCCCTCCCCAGACATGCAAGGACAAACGGGTCAGACAGAGCGGAACAGCCACACAGACTCACTCCCACAAGGCCGTGCTGTTGAATTCCAAAGAGAAATATATAAGACAAACATTTCCATGTAAAACCCCTTCCTTTCCTTTGGCTGTTCGACACCCTCTTTCTGAGGAGGTTTGAGGGGAATGGTGGAGTGAGAGAAGGAATCGGGGCGGGGGTTTGAGAGGAAGGCTTCGAGAATAGGATAGTTAAATGTGTCCAAAAAGGCTACGCTGGGCGTATTTCTTTACTTCTCATCTACTGTTTCTGAGTGGTTCCCAAGGTATGGAAGTTAATGGCTAATAATGACCAAGAAAAGCCACTTTCCCCTTCATACCCGTCAAAATAATTGTCATCAATAAATCAACAAACAACAAGTGCTGGCAGGGATATGGAGAAAAGGGAACACTTGTACACTCTTGGTGGGATGGTAAATGGGTGCAGCCACTATGGAAAACAGTATGGAGTTTCCTTAAATAATTAAAAAATAGAACCACCTAATGACCCAGCAATTCCACTCCTGGGTATTTATCTGAAGAAATCCAACACATTAATGCGAAAAGACATATGCACCCCTGTCTTTACTGCAGCGCTATTCACAATAGCCAAGACATGGAAACATCCTGTCTATTGGATGAAAATGTGGTACATTCTACAATGGAATATTACCCAGCCATAAAAAAGAATGAGCTTCCTTTTTGTCCGACATCTTAGCGAAGCTGCAGTCGTACCGTGTGCTGTCCGCACTTTGCCATGCCGCCCAAAGACGACAAGAAGAAGAAAGATGCTGGAAAGTCGGCCAAGAAAGACAAAGACCCAGTGAACAAATCTGGAGGCAAGGCCAAAAAGAAGAAGTGGTCCAAAGGCAAAGTTCGGGACAAGCTCAATAACTTAGTCTTGTTTGACAAAGCGACATATGACAAACTCTGTAAGGAAGTTCCCAACTATAAGCTTATAACCCCAGCTGTTGTCTCTGAGAGACTGAAGATCCGTGGTTCCTTGGCCAGGGCAGCCCTTCAGGAGCTCCTTAGTAAAGGACTTATTAAATTAGTTTCAAAGCACCGCGCTCAAGTAATTTACACTAGAAACACCAAGGGTGGGGATGCCCCAGCTGCTGGTGAAGATGCATGAAAAACAGGTCCTACCAACTGTACGTTTTGAAAAATAAAACTTTATTAAATCTAAAAAAAAAAAGAAGAAAAAAAAAAGAATGAAATCTTACCATTTCCAACAACATGGATGGACCTAGAGAGTATTATGCTAAACGAAATAAGTCAGACAGAGAAAGACAAATATCATATGATTTCACTTATATGTGGACTCTAAAGAACAAAATAAACAAACCAAAAAAACCAGAAACAAACTCATAGACACAGAGAACAAATGGAGGGTTGCCAGATGGGAAGCGGTTGGTTTATTTATTTTGTTCTTTAGATTCCCAGTGGGGTGAAAAGGTGAAGGGATTAAGAAGTACAAATTGGTAGTTACAAAATAGTCATGGGGATGTAACGCATAGGGAATATGGTTAATAATATTGTAATAACTAAGTATGGTGCCAGGTGAGTATGAGGTTTAATGGGGCGATCACTTTGTAAATTATATAAATGTCGGACCACTATGCTGTACACCTGAAATTAATATAAAATAATATTGAATGTCAACTGTAATGTTTTTAAAAAGCCAATTCTTAAAAGCTGTGAGGATCGTGTGGTCCTGGGCCTGTGGTTTCTGCCACCTCTTCTAGATGGGGAGTGAGACCAAGTGAGGAGTGAGGTCAGATGGGGTATCAGACTGGATGGGGGGTCAGGACAGGTGGGGAACCAGGCCGGGTAGGGGGTCAGGCCAGGTAGAGGGGGAGGTCAGGTCAGGTGGGGGGTTGGGCCAGCTAACTGGAGGTCATGTGAGGTGGGGGGTTTGTGTAGAGGGGTCAGTCTGTCTTGGATGCTTAGGTGCCTTGCTGTGATGCCCGACAGGCCTGGTTCCCAGAAACTCTCAGCCTTTTCTCAGGCTCCTTCTCCCTACTATGGAGTAGAAAATCCTTCCCCGCCACAAAAGCTGAACTGATTTGCTCCAGGAGGGTCCCCCCTTTCAAGATGCCATGACCTAATTGAGGTTTGAGGGGGGAAAGAATGTCCAAGAGGCCCTAACTGACTGATGACCCCAGGCTCAGTAATATTCATGTCCACGGGCCATTAACCAGCTGAGTTATAAACTCCAGAAGCAGAAATGCTGGCTGAGTCCAAACCTATCTTCGTGACAGAGAAAGTGTTGGCAGGGAGATGCTGTTTATTTGATCACCGCCCCCTGAATCCTGAAGGCCATTTCAATTAGCCTTCGAACAGCTTTTGTGCTTTTTGGTCTTTGAATTTCTTCTTGTGGCTACCCACACGTGATCCCATGTTAATGAAATCAGGATAATGGAATATCAAAATGGCTACATTGCATCAATGTCTCATTAAAACGGATGTCTCTTCCTGTCGCAGGGTTCAAGGGCTGCGTTGTAGCATATGTGTAGTTTTAATTATTTAAAGCAAAACGTACACACATTGTTGTGCTGGTGAATAGAGGTCAAGTTTTTATTTTATTTTTTTATACACGTGAAAGGTTTTCTAGCTTCCAAAGTAAGCTGCAAAGGAAACATAAAATAAAAAAGGCTGTGACTCGTTTTCACTATAGCATCAGATTCCTGGTAAAATTAGGTGTGTTTTTCAAAACATACTGCTACTATTTGGAGTGGAGTCATAAGTATTTACAGAGCTGAGGGGTGGTGGAAGCCACGCTGGGGAACTAGTGGAGGAAATAAAAGGATATCCAATTAGCTCTCGGTGCACATCAACCATATAGTACTATAGAAATGGCCAAACTGGCAAATCACCACATTTAAAGGAAACTGACAATGCCAATTTAAATAACTAAAGTATTTTTGCATGTGTGTGAGAAAGGGTGCACAGCAGACCCCTCGCGTGGATGAGGGAAACTCTGCCCTTGATTGAACTCGTTTCAGAGGCCATGGGCTAGCAGTTCCCAGAGGGAGCATGGTACAGAGGACAGGAAAGCAGATGCTGGTGGTATAGAAGGAAGAAATGAAGTGTTCATGTGGGGAAGGGGAGGAGCAGGTTTTTGCCCTGCCAAGAGGTGGTAAAGGGTCGAGGGCGGGCTTGAGGGACCTGAGTATAGCTCCCCATTGGGGATGCATTTGGAAGGGAAGGGAAGGGCGGATGTGGAAAAGGCCTTATCTGAGTTTCCCAGAGAGCTGGAGAGCTGGGAACACGACAGTGTGGGGACTCAGGGAAAGTGTTACTGATGAGCACTTGAAGTTTCCCAGTGGAATTCTTAGTGAATATGTTTAATCCACACAGGTAGCATCGAGTTTCTGTTCAACTGCTTTCTCTAGCATCACTTGCGGTCCCCGCAGTAAACAGATGGAGCACGCAAACTGTGTAATTGAGGAAAGCTTCATAAAGGGAATGTTTGCAGGTGTGGGTACAGTGTGAAGAAAGCATAAGGGATAGTGCCCGGGGCTGGGAACAATGTGGGGGGAGCATCATCACCCCCTCACCTGGAGGGTTGGTGAGGAATTCCTACTGAAGCTGGGCAAGGCAGAGGCCCGTCTTGGTAGTGAAGTACAGCAGCCAGGAACAACCTACAGGAGAGAATATGAGATTAAATGCCACAACCTCTCTCTCCCTTTGCCCTCCAATACCCTGCAGCGGACTCCCATTGGCTAATCCCAATTTAAAGCTGGGCACCATGGTATAGGCTGGCAAATCCAAAATCCATAGGTGAGTGGCAGGCTGGAAATTTGAGTAAGAGTTAATGTTCCAGTCTTGAGTCCAGAGGCTGAAAACTCAGGCAAAATTTCTATGTTAACAGTCTGGAGGCAGAATTTCTTCTTTTTTTGGGAAACCTCAGTCTTTGCTCTAAAGACCTTCAACCAATTGGGTGGGGCTCACCCATATTATAGAGCATAATCTGCTTTGCTTAAAGTCCACTGATTATAAATATTAATCACCTCTAAAAAAATACCTTTGCCACAACATCTCAGCTGATGTTTGATAAAATGTTTGGTCACCATGGTCTTATCAAGTTGACACATAAAGTTAACCGTCACACTCCTTGCAATCGGGCGAGATGGAAGCAGAGTTACACTGAGGTTCAATTAGGACCTTACAGTTTAAAAATTACTCTCACATCTGTTGACTTATCTAATCCTCAAAACCATATCATGAAACAGGTATTATCGTCCATAATTGACAGATATTGCAACTGAAGCTCAGAGAAGTTATTGGCCGAGGACACAGCTGGAAAATGGTCGAGGCAAGACTCAAACTCAACTCTCTTCACTTCAATTCTAGACAATTTCTAAGAGAGTAACACAGTATTTTAAAGTCCCATTATGAAAGCATGTGACCTCAGGAGTTTACTTAAAGATAATAAAATAGGGGTGTATATGAGAGTATGAATGAAACATGATTGGCCATGTGTTCATTGTTGGGGCGAGGTGATGGATGCATAGACGTTCATTGTATTTTTCTCTACACTTTTGAATACGCTTGAGAATTTCCATAATAAAATCTTAAACAATCGCATAGCTTTGTGAGCAGTTTGCTGTCTTACAAAGTAGAGCTTTCCATTCAAGGCCTATCATCTCTAGGTGCCTGAACCCAAGCCCTTTGAATCTAATTCTGCTTTTCCTTATTTTGCTTGTGAAGGGCATCCTTTGCTAAGGAGGGAGGGAGGTTATGGCAGGTGTCTTTGCTGTCAGGTTACACTGAGCATCTTCTGACGACACTGACCCTTTTCCCATGTGAGCCAACATGCAGGTCTTGCCATGATGCCGTGATCACAGGCAGAGACTCTGCAGCCAGGCTGTCTGGGTTTGACCCCTGCCTCTGCCAGTTGCCAGCTGTATACCCTGGGCAAGCCACTTCACCTCTCTGCACCTCAGCTTCTCCATCTAAAAAAGCACAATGATAGTACCTTCCTCCCAGGTTTCTTACAAGGACCGACCGAGTTAATGTTGCTAACAGACTTAGACTACTATCTGCAAACAGATAAATCATACACAGACTCTACGAAACTCTCTTTCCATGAATCAACTTTGGGCTGCGTATGGTTTTCTGGTTCCTTTGTCTTCCAAAGCCAGAAGAGAAAGCAGCGGGTAAAACATCCATTCACTCAACGATGATTGAGGCCGTTTCACAGCTACTACGTATGATCATGGTCATAAAGATGAAAGCCTCCGACAAGGAGCACAGTGGAGTTGGGAGGGGCAGACCATTAACTAAATCAATAGTTCTTAACATTTACTGTGGTGGAGACCTTTAGAGATTGATAGAAAGGCTATGAATCATCTCCACAAAACTCTCAAACACATAAATTATTGCGTGTAATTAACCCTAGATACCAGGTGAAGAACCCCTAAAACAAATAATGATAAAGAGTATGATAAATACGATGCTGAGGATATGTTCCCTGTTTATCTCTCCGGTTCAATTTCTCAACTCTGCCCTTTTCTACTCCCAGCTCTGCTATATTGACTTTCTTCCATTGTTTAATGAGACAGTTTCCAAAGTTTGGATTGTGCTCCACAATTGGAAAACAACAACAAATAAATAAGCCCAAATCTTCTAGTCTTATATGTATATAAATATTATATATTATATTATATTTATTATATATTATATACTATATATTATATAGTGTAATATATATTATGTTACATATTATTACATATATATTATATATATATATATATATATATATATATATATATATATATATGTGTGTGTATGTATACCAGGGTGCCAAAAAAATATATACAAGTGGACACTTTGGTCAGCATTGCTCAAGCAGTAGTTCGCTGTAATCAGAAGTGTCTGGACGCTGATGGTAACCACTTTGAGCACCTCTTGTAATTGCAGAAGTCAAACGTGACTTGTATTCATCTTTTGTTATCGGTATAGATTAAGTATTACAATTTTAATACAGTTTTCTTTCTTAAAACGTGTATACATTTTTGTGGCACCCTCTGTATATGCTTATACACACACTCTAAGGTATGTCCATTTATTTGTGAGTTGTATGCATATATTATTACCACTAACTAATATATCGAGATGAAAACTGTACACAGAGCAAGAGTCAACATTAACAACAGAGGATGCAAATCAAATCCATATTTCAAAAAGACTTGGTGATAATTTTGTATTCTTTAGGCGGACTTCTTGTCAGCTCTGATTAAATCATTGTTTTTACCTCATAATGTGGCTGACAAAGAGCTTGTATGAGGCAGTGTCAGTTCAGAAGAAAATTCTTGTTCACTTGTACTTACGTTATTAACACTACCTTCAATCTGTGACTTCTTTGCAGGAACCTCTATAAGCCACGTTTCATTCTGTGACGGTTGGTTTAGACTAAGTCATATAATCCATGAGTTTGTGTGATAGACACACATAAGCTGCACATTAGGGCCCATCCATTCTTGTATCAGACTATATCACTCACTTTGCATGGCATGTGACCCTCCAGCTAATAGAGTCCTTGATTTCAACATTTATTAGATAATAGAAGAGCTTAATTTTTTTTCTTATTTGGTTAGATAAAAAATTCAGCATAAGTAGATTGTTTTTCTTCCTGCATCCTAATAGATCCTTGTATGCACCCTTTGGGGACTAAGCACCCTACTTTGGAAACTTGTGCTTAAAAACATCCAGCCTTAGCTACAGAATCTTCTAAAGTTGTGTTTACTGCCTGGAACAATTTGGCTGCCCACTTGCTCTTGGCCTAGTTCCTATGGTCCCTTCAAGGTCTCGGATTTATCACTTCCTCCGGGCAGCATTGCCTAACCCTCCTTAAACCAGGTTGGGTACTTCTATTCATTTCCCTAGCGCTTCTTCACGTAACTCAAATACCTGTTGAGTTTTTATTATGCCATGTTTATCCAGATGAGCAAACTAAACATGGACCTGTGTTCACAAAGCTTACAGTCAAGAGTTACTAGTCATTAATCCAGTAATGATACAAATAAATAGGAAATTATAATTGTGTTAAATGCTTTGATGGAGAATGCAAAGTGTGATAAAATATAAAGGAGGGGGATTTGATCTAGCCTGGAACACTGAGTTTAAATCTAAAGAAATGCTAGTCAAAGAGGAGGGAGAATTCCAGGGGGAGAGCATAGCATATGCAAAGGCCCTGGGGCAGAAGGGGACATTTATTTTAACACTATATATTTTATAATTCCTTGTAAAGTTGTCTGTGCCACTCATCAGATGCTGAGCTCTGTGAGAGTCGACGCTGTGTCTGTCTTGTTCACAATTGTGTCGCTCTCGTGTAACCTAACGCTTGCCGTATCGTGGCTGCTCAAGAAATATTCATTGAATGAATGAATAAACACATCAGAAAAGCAATAAACCCAGACTGGGGTTCGGAGACATTCTCTCAAGGGAGATAGCACCTGAGTTGAGATATGAAAGACAGGCAGGATTTCATTATAGCAAGAAGCTGAAAGAAGTGAGGAAAAGAAGGGACGGAGGTCATCGGAGTGATAGTAATAACCTTCAAGATGTGTCAAAGGCCCAGCAGGGGCCCCCTTCTGGCAGCTGCTCCAGCTCTGGGCAGGCGGGACACAGGGTAGTGCAAAGAGTAAGACTGGAGGGGAAATTGGGCGGAAACCTGGAGAGCCCTGCATGCTGGCCTGGGCCTTTGAAGGATTTGATCAGTTGAGGGGTGTTCAACACGGGTGCAGTGGTGAGGGCCCAGGCTAAGATAGGACAGTGGGGATAAAAAGACTTCCAGGTGGGTGAGGAACGGTGCCACCAAGAGGGAGCATAGGAAGAGCAGCTGTGTGTGACGGGGCTATGGGCTGACAGCGGCAGGGTTGGCCGTACTGTATGTGAGGTTCTTGTGCAATACCCCCAGGTGTAAATTGTGGTGAAGATTAGCAGTTCCGAAATCACCGCATCTCCTCTGACTTAGGCTAAGGAAATCCTAGCCTATAAGATAGAAAAATGGATTAAGACACTGTCCCTTCCTGAGGTGGGTTCCAGTCTATGAGGGGATGAGATACACACATATAATTCCACATAGGGCAGGAAGTATTAAGTAAGAGAGGAACCAGATGGGAATTCAGACGGGAGAGAGTGAGAAGTCACTTCTGGAGGGGCGAGAGGAGGTGGGAATCTGCTTAGCAATTGCCATGCAGAGTAAAAGTCACCAGTCATCCATATTTTGTGGTGATGGCAGCAAGAAAATGTGTGTCTTCATTGACGTTAACCTTAAACAGCCAGCCCTTTAAAACCCAGATTCCACAGTGACTTTTAAAAATAGCCGTTAGTGTGGAGCCTTTTGAAAGTCTAAATAAATTACATTCATTGGTTTCCTCTTGTCCACACATTAATCTCCTCAGAGGCTGCAGTGCATTAATCAGGTCTGTTCTTCTGCAATTGCTTTTCCCCCAGTAGGTTCTGCATATCTGAGTTTGTCCCATCGATTTCCAGCTCCCGGCGGTGCTAGGATGGGAAGGAACAGGCTCGTTTTTTTGGTTCTCAGGACCCCCTGAGGAGGCTTCCCCAGGTGTGGGGTCTCACTGGAATTTTCTGGCCCCCAGCCACCAGGGCTCTGTGTGGTAATAGTCAACACAATGGCTGAAAGTTGCACAATTTCCCCGCCCTCTCCCCCAGCCTTTCTGAAAATCATGGGGGAGTCCCACCCCTGCCCAGGGATTTACGGAGTTGAACAACTAAATTAATTCAGTGCAATTGGGTTAGCTATCTCCAAACCACCTACTTCAATAAATAATCCAGAAACAGCCCCGCCAAAGCATGGTCTTGTGCTTCCCATTTTTCTCCTTCTGTCCAGGCACCGCCATCACCGCTTCCGAGGTGTGCTCTTGACCATTGGAGCTTGGGTGTAATCGAGAGCATTCTGTTAGAAGCAGGGCGCTTATTGAATTCTTTTAGTCTCTGTTGATTCCATTGTGTCCCAAATCTGCCACACTTCGTGGGCTTTCCCGATATAGTTGATTGGATCTTCCCCACAGCTATGAAAAGCATTACGCTCACACTCCCAGGTTTCCCTAATATGTTTGAGCATCCAACCTGTCAGAGTGTCCTCTGGACCAGCTGGTCTGTAAGGGTGCAGTTTCAGACAAATATGGGCCAGGACTGGGTCAAGGTCAAACATGACTGGATCGGGGTGAACCTACAAGGAATACTCTGGGGGAGTAGTTGGTTTGCAAAGAAGCTCCAAAGCTTTGGAGAGAGGTGGGAGCCTGCATCCATGGCTTGTCCATCGCTCCTTAGCTGATCATGAGTCCAGGAAAGATACTCTTTCTCTTATAAGGCCATCCAGAGCTGTTCACGTCCACAGGCTCCTAAACCATCCCCCAAACAGAAAAACGGAAACCCTTAAGGTCGGTCCCTTTTGTTTAGCCAAGAAACTTCTCTACAGTATTTGAGGAGATCGCTTCATCTTGAGATTGAATTAGGAGGTAGCTGAGGTGTCCATGCCCAGTCTCAGAGAGAACAAGCTAGCTGTCACTGTAAAAGTAAGAAGTATGTGGGGGTGCCTCCTTCTCACCCTCTGTCACCTGTTTGCTGTCTGAAACTTGACACTGTATGTCTGACAGCGATGGCCAGGATTTCTCTACCCATTTAGCTAGTTATTAAAACAGTCTGAAAAATGGCATCCCTAGACCTCTAAGGCAACGCTGGCCCTTAGAATTAGAAAGAAGTTTTTGGAAATGTTTGACTTGAAGTCATTCTTACACAGTGTGACAAGGGGAGAGCTCTCGATTTGAGGAGTTGTTTGAATGATTCCCTGAGTTTATTGTCAGACAAGGAATATTGGACCACATGACGTTTGAGGTTCTTCCAGCTGTGAATGCCGTTATTCTCGTAGGTGGTCAGACAAGTGAGGGACTCAGTAGAAGGGCCATTGACCCTGACCTGGGAACAGTTAGAGTTCCAGCAAACCTGAGTTGCAGGAAGAAGGATCTGGCTAGAACAAACAGGCACCAAGGGAGACTCTTGCCAGGTAGAAGGCAACATTTATTTTCAGAAATTTGAGTTCAAAAATGAGACATCACTTGTCGGAGGATGCAGGATAAGATGTTGTCCCATTCTTGGATGTGCTGAAGTCCTTGGAACCAAGACTAGGATTCAGTTGGAACTGGGGCTCATGGCAAAGGCTTGGCCAAATGGCAAGGCAGGGGGAATTATTGGAACCGAGGGGCCAAGATCATACAGATACTGGCAGCCAAGGTGGTGTTTGATGCTAGCCACTGGCTGTGTGCTTTTCAATTTCTCCTGCTTGGGGACAGGGATGACAAGGGTTGAACCTCAAATGCTGCTTTGGTGGCCTCAGTTGAAAAAGAGAAGTGAGTTTTAGTTGGTTGTTGTTAATTTCGTAGAACGAACTTTAAAAATACAGTGAGTGATTGCATCTCTTTGACCATCTGCACAAACAGCAAAGCTAGCATAGTATTCAGGGCTAGATTTTATATATGTACCTGGAATTGTCCTCTGAGAACCCTTCAATGTGACCCTTCACACAGATAGCACAATGAAGAACGTGCTTAGCAGGCCATGCCTGGGAGAGTTACCAGAACGCAAGTGCCAAAGACGTGACATCAACTAGATAAAAATCAGGGACCTCAAGTCACAGTTAAGCAATTCAGCACCTGAAGATATTCTCACCAACAGGTATGTCTGTGCCCCTCATTTTGGTCTTTCTATTGGCATTATAAAATTGGTCTTTCTATTGGCATTATAAAAAGTCAGAGAGATGCCTTCTCGGAATGTTAAAGCAAGACCTATCGACTTCTCTATTGTTCCTTTCCTGGTCCCAGCTCTCAGTCCAAAACTTGCCAGGCATCTCCCTCCCCATCCCGCTCTTGCTGCATCACTACTTGCTATGAGGAGCTTCCGCAAAGGTTGAAAAGGAGTTTGGATCCCCAACAAGTGGCATTTGTTGGATCAGCCACTTGTGAGCTCCATTTCTGTGTGAATTGTTCTCATCGCAGAAATATCAGGTCCGGTTTTCCTGCTTGAGTGCCATCATCTTTGTTTGTCTTGCTTATTTGATTAGAGCACCACTCACTTCTCTCAGTGCACTTTGGGGGAAGCATACATATGCGTGTGTACGTGTCCAGGTTCATATATGCACACTCCCGTATGAGCGTGCTGTGGAGGGGGAGGTGGAGCTGGTTGAAATAGCAGAGAGCCAAAGTGTCCTTCTTTTCCCTTCTTCTTGACGCATTGACATGAAGGTCATAAAGCTGAAATGTTGGGCTGTCGTGAACACACGTGTTGGGGTGGAATTGTACTGGAGGGCTTCCTAGGAACTACACCTTCGGTGCCTCAGCCACACCTGGACCTGATTTAGATGGCAAGGTTCTGAACTATACATGGGTGCTGTAAACGGGATGAGACTCTTGGAGAGCTGGGGAGAGAGTGAGTACATTTTGTATGTGGGCGGGATGTGCCTCACTGGGCCAGAGAGTGGACGGTGGTAGGCAGCGCCAACAAGGGCCCTCGTGGTTCCTGCCAGTTACATCCTTGTGCGGTGCCCTCCTACAATGAGACCAAATTTGGGCTGGGTGACCAAGAAAATACATCAACGTGACTCTGTTTCCCCATCATTTTTGAGCCACAGAAACTGTGAAATAATAAGTGTTGGTTTAAAGCTTCCAAACCTTAGGGTAATTTTTTTTTTTTTTTTATGCGTCAATAGATGGTGAATACACTCAACATGTGGGTCTCCTCTTGGTCACCAGCTTCCCGTGTCTGTTCTGGCAGAAAGACAAAGAAGGGAACAACATGCAAGTGGGGAGATGCCTCTCTTTGGGAAGTGGCACATTTCTGCTTCTCTTCACGATGTACACGGCTCTCTGGCTGCAGAGCAGGCTGGGAAATGTGTTTTGTTTTATTTTTCAGCTGAGAAAATCACTGCCTGGAATTGAAATCAGGGTTCAGTTAGTAGAGAAGA
Source organism: Rhinolophus sinicus (assembly GCF_036562045.2). Taxonomy (NCBI): domain Eukaryota; kingdom Metazoa; phylum Chordata; class Mammalia; order Chiroptera; family Rhinolophidae; genus Rhinolophus; species Rhinolophus sinicus. The sequence continues at coordinate 63,106,643 of NC_133760.1, read as the reverse complement.
GGGAATGGATATTAGAAAGGCAACTATCCTGTGTTAAAAAGAGTTTTATTTCTGAGTGTGCTACACATTACATTTGGGCTTTCCGACCTTTTCCTCATCGTGGAACTGAGAAAATCGTGCTTGTATGACCAGCTTAGGGTACATGGAGATTGCTGCTTACAGCCAAGGCCACTCATCTGGGGACACAGACTGACATGGAACCGACCCTGGTTCTCCAGGGACTGAGAGGATCAATGTGTTGCAGACCGAGTACCCCATTTCCAGGGATACTGTTTGAGAGGTGCCCCAGATTGGGATTCACCTGAGCGCCATCAGCGGCCATGACCCCCAGTAGTTGGAAGAATGGGTCACTCAGTCCCAAAGGCGTGGGAGGGTCTGGGCAGAGCTCCCTGAAGTCACTTCTGGATGCTTTGCATTCTGCAATCATAGAGAAGAGCCACACTCTCCTGCAGTATGGCTCTTGGTGGGAAGGTAAGAGCAGAAAACTGGAATGCATAACACAAAGGTCTTACCCAGCATGGCGTCTGTGATGTTCTTATGCAAATTGGCATCTCAGCCAGCAGATGCGTCCCGGAGGCCTGAAGAGGGATTCTGGCAGTCTTCAGCAGCCCTGGAGGGTTGACAAACGTATTTCACACTGCTGTTTATTTGAATCCATCCAGGCTCTTCTGCCGTGTTTAATTGTCATGACTATCATGTAGCAAGAGGCAGCTGGGAGACTGAAATGAGCTCCCAATTTGTCTTTGAAAAATTTTCTCCATTATGAGACTAGAAAGATTAAAGGGATAATAACACCTTACACCCATATCATGCTTCCCTACCAGCAAAGAGCTTTCATACACACATTATCTTATTTCAGCCTCATGATGGTCCTGTGAGGTAGTCAGAACAGGAATTATTACTCATCTTAGAGGTGAAAAAATTGTAACTTTGGAAACTTATGCTTCCACCTTATAGTCCACAAACAGGTTGCATTTCTTCATTTTTTGTTTGTTTGTTTGTTGGTTGACCAAGAGTCTTTCCATTCTCAAAATCCAAGAAGTCTAACGCATGAAGGCAAGTGAGAAAAATAAATTCCCCTTCTCTTATGCATATTTGGTATAGCATCTTTCTCCCATCTCTGAAGCTGCAATACAAGAGTTAGAAAGCAGGGATTAAAATAGCAACAAGCAAAAACAATATGGTGACTGTCACCTTCTGAAATTACATCAATTATTTATTTGCCCCTACTGTATGCTGTGGGAATGGTAAAAAAGGTGAATAACAATCACAGTTCTTGTGGAGCTAACAACCCAATAAGGGATACACAATACACAGAGGACTAACAAAAATTAGGGAGAAGAAGAGCCCAATTTGACCGGAGTTTAGAGAAGGCACAGATGCCGGCACACTTTAAGGGAAGAGCCAGCATGAGAGCTGGTCCCAAAAGAATGAGCAATGTTTCCTGGACATGATGAAACATAGTGAGGACCTCACCGGCTAACATTAAGCCTGAGTTTACTGTGTGCCAAGCTCTGGGCTAAAATGAAGGTGATAGCATTCACCGTGTGGCTGATGCATTCAGGTGTCTATTTAGCTCACACATTACCATCAGCCAGCCCACAAAACAGCCCAGGTCTGCTTGCTCTTCCACTGGTCTGTTTTCTAACCATGTTTTGTCTTTTCAATACTCGTAAGCATTGGGTAGGGCTCTCACCAGAATTTTAAAGAAATGTCTGGCTGCAGCTTTCCTTGAAGAATAGACCCCTCAGGCTGAAATGCTGCAGAGTCTTTGGGGGTATTTAGAAGACACTTCGAGCAGCAGATGTTCTCATATCTGCACTGAGTCAGGTGTCCTTTCTGCACACAAGTGATATATAAGCTTGTTCCCCCAGGAAACAGCAGGCCTTTGAATGGGGTGTTCTTTTCAGAGTTGCCCATTTGCCTTGCTTTTTTGTTCTACCTTTATTCTGCTCCTGCAGGGAATAGTCCTAATAGGATTAATAAGTGAAACATGTAAATAATGTGACTACTGAAATATAGATTTTCCAGCAATGCAATTTATTACTGGCTTTGTAGAAGCTAAGTCATGTGATGCCATCTGTTCAATGGCTACTTCACATGTTGCCAGGAGGAGAGAATTTCACAAATTCAGGGTCAGAGCTTTCCATTATTGTCCTGATTTGCCTTACCTGGCTCCCAGGAGTCGTTGACCCTAGTGGACACGGGAGGGGAAGGTGCTGAGTCTGGAAGCGGAAATAAACTGATGTCAGATGGGCACCAGTCTTGGCTCAGTACAAGTGAGGACCTTTATGCCCAAACTCTGGTTATTTGAAAGCTTGGGGGCATGAGGTGGGGATGGATGGGAAAAAAGCAGGAGGGAGGAGTGGAGAACATGATAATTTAGAGTTAATGCGGCAGAACTTTAAGCAATAATTTAGGCTAATAGGGTATGTTGGCATGCTTGACCATTCTGGGAAATTATTTGTAAGACCAAATGAACCCATGCACATTTTGGAAACCAGACTTCCCAGTGGGGAGACTCTGTCTTTGCAGTATCTTGGTGATCCTGCAGAGCTGGACTGGACAGCAGGGCAGGAGATTTCAAGTCCTCGCTATGCCCCCCACCAGCTCCATGACCATGAGCAAGTGTCTCAGCATCTCTGCTTCTCTTATTCCTCATTCATCAAATGAGAAGATTAGGTTATCGGGTCTCTAGCGTTGCTAATCTTTCAAGAATGATTCCATTTCAGAATCAAAAGCTTTATGAAAGACTCCTTTGCTATAACCATTCTGGGTCACCTTTGACATCACCTGAAGGAGAAGGAAATGGCATCTGTGGTGACCTTGTTTTCATCACGAGCCATCCTCTAGAAAGGGGAATGTGGAGACCCAAACAGGAAACCTGGGGAGTGAAGGGATGGCGTCAGAAACTACCCCTCTCCCCAGGGAGGAGAGTGGGGTGTGACTCAGCTTTCATTACTAGAGAAGGAAAAATCCTATGAGAGTCTGGTAGGCACTGCCAACCTACATCCATCTTCTCCCTGGTCCCTCCTTCCCTCTCTCCCACCTTCCATTCAAGACTCTTCCTCCTCAGTACCAGTGATTCACATTTAGAACAAGGCTGCCTAGGGCAGAAGTTTATTTCTGGAGGTTTCTCTTGACCTTAACCAAAGCAGGAAGTGCAAAGGTGCCAAGCTGTGAGCAGGAAAGGGGAAACCAGCTCACCTTGCCAGGGTGCTGGGCAGGAGGAAGAGGGGCTGAGAGCTGGGTGCAGGTGGGAAGGTCTTATAGAAGTGGTAGATCCAGCCCCAGACTGTCATTCAGGGACCAGGCTTCCCAGGTGGCTCTGAGAGGTCAATTTTGTAAGGAGGTTCTGAGGAAAGAAATGAAGCCATAATCGCGGATCTCCCACTGCAGCCAGAGAGGCAAAGGATGGCTGGGGCTGTTTCCCACCAAATAGGTTCCAATTTCTTCAGAACCCAGTGTACTACATGGGGGGGATGAGTTTCTGATCCTCACTCATTTATTCATTTGTGAAAGAATTTCAACCTAAAATAGAACTGGAGGGTATAAAATAGAGAATCTCATGCATGTTCCCTCAGGAAGACAAAATTTAAAGACCACGAGACTGATCTCACATACATGCCTGATTTACAGAGAACTGATAGTGTTGGAATTTTCTTGGATGATGAGGGCTTGGTCAGGGGTTGTCTCCTATCAGCCTTGGGAAGTTTTGCCAGAGGCGTGAACAAGAGATGACTCAGGTTGATTTGGTCTCACAAAGTGGGCTAAATTGAACTTTGTGTAACTGGACCAGTTTCCTCTCCTTGGGAGCTTTTCAAGGTTGGTCTCTGGTGCTTTTCTTGTTTGTTTGGTTTTTGAACTGCCTCTAACTGAACTTTACATTCCTTGCCCATAAGTACAACCTACCCCAAACCCTCAATGGACTTGCCAGTAGCTTACTATAATTTGCCCCAAATTGCTATTTCTCGCTCTTCCCGAATACACTCATCTTTTTTAGCTTGCCTCAGTTTGCCTCTTTATTTAAGTTAGCACGCTCAATTCAGTAACTTCGACATACACAGTTGAATATCAAGCAAATCAGATCAAACAGTCCCTCAGCTGCACGTCACCCAGATGGTTTGCCAGTTAGCTGGGTCTTTCCCCTTTTGCCTTGTGTAGGCAGACTTGGAGTTCTAAAAAGAGTGGGGCTGCCATAAGGCAGAGGAAACGGATGTGAATAACGTGGTTGATTCAGGAAAGGGCTTGATGTGGTCTCAGATACTACCCGAAGTGGGGGCAGATGGCCAGTTGGGTGTATGGAGGCTGATGGGCGACCAGTGAGGAAAAAGAGCCCACTAGGCATTTAAAACAAGAAACTAGGCTGCCCAAATGAGGACCATGAAGGTGCTTTCTTCACCTTTTCCCTGGATGGGTCTGAGTTCAACACTCTCCATCTTACTGCTCATAGTTTCGCTCTCAGAGATCCGACCCCTTCCTGCCAGGTCATACCTGCTTTTAATGGTCCCCCAAATGAGATTATGAAATTCCTAAATTGAGCCCTTTTAAGTTCTATTTGTACCTTGACTAAGCTGGAACCCCACCCTACCTGTACCCACTTTAGACATAAGAGATGGATAAAGGCAGTGAGGACATCACCTATTTTGTTTGCAGCTAGACACCCCTCCAGTGGCTTTGGGTACAGAGGCAGAAGTCTGACACAAGATGTCGTTGCAAACTGAAGGAGAGGTGGGCTGCTGGGCCCAGGCGGCCTCCATTCTGGCTTGCTCAAATGCCATCTGTTGTTGCTTCATTGATTTTAGCTGCTGATGGGAGTATGTTTGCCCATTCACTAGAAAGTACTCATTTCCTTTCCTCTCATATAGTTTTTAATCTGCTCCGTTCTTGGCGGTAGACGTGAATCACTCTGTGTCCACTGCTCAGCAGCTGGGGGCTCAGTATTTTCCTTCCTGCGTGTAGGCAGAGGCCCGAGGACCCATTGTTTTGTCCTAAATAGAATCACTTGCAAATCTGCTTTGTGATCAATGTTTGATCAGTGAAAGAAGAGATGACGTTGTGTGCAGAAAGAATGGGGGATTTGGAGGGATCTCTGTGAGTCTCGTTTTCCTCAGGCCTGCCATTTTCCCTCGAGAGAAATAAAATACAGGATTCTTGGGAGGATTAAATTAGATGACATGTAGAGTGCGTGCCACGCAAGAGGTAATAAAAAACTATTAGGTCTCTTCCTTACACCGGATATATGATCTCTGCATTAGGACCTAGTGGGAAGGCAGAAAAATGACTCTGAGGTTTGGGCCAGACTGTCACTGACCCTGTTCTCTGTGGATGATTTGAGACCATCTGCCTTAACTCGATCCAAAGTGTACCCCCAAACCTGTGGTGAGGATGAGAGGAAATGCCATCCCCTTTCCAGGCTCCTCGTTGTGTCGCTGTATATCTGAACCAAACATTGTAACAGAGGATGGAAAACAGATCAAAACAACAACTTCCCTCTAAACCATCAGCAAAATAAAGGAGGAACTTTGAGGACTCCAGACTGACTGGGGATGGAAAGTAGAGCGATGGCGCCGCTAAGTGGTGAAAATGCACATGACGTCTTCGGCGGCAGGCTTTTCATTAACGTCATTATCCTCAGAGTTACCTGGCTCCACCTTGATCCAAGGCCTGGCGCGAGTCAGTAGAGCGTAGGGTTGATGGAGCCAGCTCACAGGGACTGATACACTAACGCAGAGGAAACTTCAAACAACTGTGCTAGTAAGGACGGCAAGCAACGGAGTGGGAATGGAGCCGCAGAAATGAACCCTCTCTACAGGGAAAAACAATAAATACCATATTATTTATGGTATGGCAGTGACACAAGGAAGTATTTTGCAAAAAGCTGTACTTCCACCACCTACTTCAGAATCTCCTGGGGAATCTGGTAAAGGTGCAGATTGCTGGGCCCCCTGCAGACCCACTGAGTCAGAAGCTCTGGGAATGACGAGTGGGAGTTTACATTTTTTACAAGTACCCTGGGCGAGTCTGGGGCATGTGAAAGTTTGGGACCAGAAAGTGATGACTCAGAAGCCAGTGAATGAGGAGCCACGCTGGCTCACTGAACTCAGTCTATAAAATGAGAAAGTGGAGACAATGAACGAACAGGAGGAGAAATTTTCACATTTAAAAGAGATAGAAACTTGAAGGGAAAGGAAATCCTGAACAGTAGATCAGTAGATTGTTAGACACACACACACACACACACACACACACACACACCTATGTGTGCCACTGGACGGATATGTGGATGGGGTTTTCTGTTTGCTGGACAGAGGATTTATAAGATTCGTTTCTTTTTTGTTAAATTAAGTGCAAGTTGAGTTGCTTAAGCTCTTCCCACACCTTTTAGTACTGGGTAATGCAGTTATATTCTGGGACCTTTAACCCTTATATCAAAGTTGAAATCTGCTTCCCCTACCCTTTGTAAGTTCTAAAATAAACAGATTCCTAGGCCCCAGTGGGTTCTATTTATTTCCAAAATGAAAGAAAAACAGTCCTGGAGGAAAGGCCTTTCTTCCTCTGAAATTTGTTTTCTCCCACAGGCCAGCAAGGTCCCTAACAGATAGTGGGCATTCCGAATATTTGATAAATAAAAGCAACAGGTGATAGGGAATGAAGGAATGAATGAATGAATGAATGAATGAATGAAAGAAAGAAAGTAGGAAGGAAGGAAGGAAGGAAGGGAAGGGGAAGCTGAGCAGACATGTATGTGTTTTTTCCTTTTAACTTTCTCTTCTCTCTTCTGATCGTTCCTGGGAACCTGTCCCATTTAAAACTCTGATTTGTGTCCTGCTCAGCCCTTTTCCACAACGACTAATGGGAAGTGTGTATGGGAGCTCTGTAATTTTGTGCAAACAGTCTGCTCATCTGAGGACATCATGTACAGTGTGGGCATTTTGGTGGCTGGTAAATGTAAAAATGAAACAAAGCCTTCATTGGTAACGGTATAAATGCTTCCACTGTGGCCTACCTATTTCAAGCCACAACATGACATCAGTGAACACAGAAGAGATGCACAACCTTACAGTATTTTTCCATATAGATATCATGGTAAATAACCCCAAGAGCACAGAAAATAGTAAAACGTAGCCAAATAATTGGGAAGTGATAAGTTTTGAGTATTTATTACCTTTGTTTCTAATATAATTTTATCGTAAGTTCATATCATTTAATTTTTAAAATAAATCGTGCTTTTACAAAATCCCCCAGAATGTAACAGTCAGCTTTCATGAGCTGGTATGAGCCCATTCCAACAAACCATCACTCGGCCCCAAGAAAGGTTCTGCCCCTGGGTTAAGGCCAGAGAGGGAGGGCCAGGGCCAAGCCTGGGGCAGGAGCTGCTGCCGGAAGTAATTCTCAGGAAACGACTTTCTGGGGCAGCTGCTGGGCAGGCAGCAGAGCCTTACTGAGGGGTTTTCCCTCTGGGTCTCTCTGCCTTCTCAGTTAGCCCTCCATGGGTGGCTAACATGCAGTGGTTGTCTCTCTAAGCCCTCCCTGGTCTACTACCTATAGCGGGGAATATGTGACCTTCCTGTGGATGTCCAGGTCAGCCCCGTCTGGCACCCAGGGAAGTCCCTGGCCTGTAGGAGGGGTTTCGATGAATAGTCACTGTTGAATGAACTACCTGGTAGAGAACACACTGGCCCAGAGTCAGAGGAATGGTTCTGGCCTTGGGTCTGCCATTGCCAGGTTGTGTGATTTTGTGGTTGCTGGGCCTCAGTTTCCCCATCTGTAGGAGGGCGGAGTTAAGCCATATGACTCTGAAGGCTCCACCACTGTCCCAGGACTCTTCTGCAGGGTGACCAGCCCTGGGACCCGCTCACCACCCGAACCTGGGGCCTTGACCTGGTCGCCTCACCTTCAGGGTTTGGCCCCGGTGTCACGGATGTAACAGGCTCCCCTATGTGGAGAACTCCCAAGAACCCACCTGTCCCATTAATGGCAGGATTCCAGCTCCACAGACAGGATTTTCCAGAAATTCCTGAGAGGGGTGTGGCTGTGTCACTAGCTGGAATGTGCCTTTAGGATCTCAGCTGCCAGCGTTGCCTTGGTAACACATTGGGGAAACTTTCAGCTCCAGCTCCCTTCCTCTCTCTCCAAGGGAAGATGCCAGTAGGATAAGAAGTCACAGGCAATAGTGAAGATGCTAAAAGCCACTGAACTGCACACTTTAAAATGGTGAATTTTATGTTAAGTGGATTATACCTCAACTTTAGAAAGCATTAGAATACTTACCAAAGCAAAAAACGAAAAAAAAAAGAAGTAATACCAGGAGGAGGAAGAGGGGGAGGAGGAGAGGAAGGAAGAGAGGAAGGGGAAGGAGAAGAAAGGAAAGAAGTCACAGGGTAGCTCTGAGGGGTAAAGAGGGGTAAAGGAATGTTCCAGTATTCCTGGGACCAAGTCCTGTCAGACGGTTTTCCTTTGGGATAGGAATTCCAGCCGAATGCTTTTATTCCATTACTTGTTTTAATATGTTGGATAATTAGGGTTCAGAGGAACCCCAAGTGCTGATCGAATCCCTCCCCGTCCAGGGTGAGATGATGGTGGGAGAGGAGGACCAGGTGTCACCAGGCTGACAGCTGCAGCCCTCCCGGGAGTCCTAAGAGTCTGCAGCTCTGGGCTCTTTACAGCTTTTTAGACAAGTGTCAGCCAGGGCAGGGGCTCCGGGTCCCCCCTAGCAACCCAGAGCCCCTTGTGGAAAAATCCTTTCTTCCTTTAGTTCAGCTGAAACTGAGTTGGAATTTTCCAAAAGGAACTTTTCCTCAGACACTTAGAAAACCAAAAGCATACCAAGGTTCTAGAAAGAAAAAAAGAGAAAAAAACCTTTCCACTAGAATGTAGATTTCCACTGTGGTCAAAGCACAGACCAAAGTTGGGGGAACCGGTGGTGGTACCCGTTTTCTTGCCTCAAATCTGAACAGGAGCCCAGCTCGCAGATACCCTCCTTTTGGGCCTTAGGTGTCTTTTCTTTCCACTCTCCTCCATGCCCCCCACCCCGCCCCACCTGGGCTGGAGAAGGTGTCCAGCCCTTGCACCTCCATGAAGCCCTGTCCGACTCTGGGCATCAGAGAAGTCTTGAGTGGCCATGTCTCTGAGGGCTAAGGCAGGTCCTTTTTGATGCTACTTTCCAAATGAATCCCAGAATGACAAAGTGACATATCTGGTAGAAACCCTATTGACCACCTGGTCTAACGCATCTTTCTGGTAGATGAAGTGTCTTACCCAGGATGTCAGGCTGGAGAGAGCTTATGTGTGGCCACAGAGCTGGCAACATGGTATTGGGCACCTTAGACACCAGACCAGTCCAGGCCCTTCTTGGGCTTTGGAGAGCACTTGCCTGAACTGAGTGGAGAGGGCCTCATCCACGCGGCCCCACCCAACAGAAAACCTTAGAAGGTGGCGTGGGGTGGTGGAAGGAGAGGAGAAGAGAGCCACACTGCAGCTCTGTTCTCTAGCAGGTGGAGCGTATTTTGTTGTAGATGGAGCAGGCCAAGGAGCCCAAGGGCAGGCCACGCCCCCAAATCAGAAATATGGAGGGAAGGTCACCCCTAGGTCCTAGACCAGCTTACATTTACACTACAACCCATATGCCTGAACCCTGCCCTCTCTGTTTGCAGGAGTCCAGTCTTCCTGCCGATTGCCTCACCCACTGATCTCTGTGTTTCGCTAAAAGAGCTCACAAATGTTCGTTTGTGAATCAGTCCTGGGGGCCCCTTGCTACCTGCACTTCTCAAACCCCTGGCAGCCCTAGGCCTGGGGGGTACTGAATCCATCAGGCCTGTGCCTATGGGTCTTGGGGTAACTGTGAGGTAAGAGACAATGCTCGCCACCCCTTTGTCATCTTCCTTCAGGGGTGTCCCACAACAGGTGTGGCAAGCCTAGGCCCCAGGTGAGTGGCACAGCTTCGTCAGCGCCCTCTCTCTCTCTCTCTCTCTCTCTCACACACACACACACACACACACACACACACCATTTCTCTCAAGGTCAGGTGGCTGCCCCAGGGTGACAGGACCGAGATACCCAGCACTCCCCTGTGTGCTGGGTTGTGCTAAGGTCTGGCTCACCAGCCACTGGCCACTGTCATCCTCTCTGAATGTGCCTTGCGGTCTCTTCCAAGGCTTTTCCTTCAATTTGACCTTGTCTGGAGTCATCCAATTTTTAGGACATTTTGTTTTTCATTCTTGAAACACCGTAGAGATTAGAATTTGGATCAGTTTTTGCTGAGGGAATTGTTTTCAGCCAACCTGGGATTCACATAGATACATGGGACAGGGGCTCAGCGGGACTCCACATCTAGCAGCATGCAGTCCCAGCCTGGAATGTTCAGGAGGGCGCTGACTGCATCCAGCAGAAACAACACCCCAGCTCAGCTCCCCAGAAGGTTGTCAGAGCAAACGGTGGGGCAGGGGGGCGTTAGGGAGGGAGGTCTGTTCTCTCTCCAGCTGCATCTGACCTGCTCCAATGTCCTGATACTTTAAGGAAATAGCCCACTAGCCATTTGGCTCTAAGTTCCTTGATTATTAAAACTTTTCAAGATGGGCCTTAAGCCCCTGGGGCAGGGATATTAGTGGTAAGAAGGGATCTGTGGCAGCATCTGTCCCCTAAGGATCGTGGATCCACAGCAGTGTCTGTCTGTGGAATCCTTTCCAGGGACTTTCTATCTGTAGGCCGGAGGCAGGTTTGGTGGAGCCAGGACGGCAAAGGAGGAAGTAGAAGGAAAAGATGGAAACCCATAGGAAGTTGTCCCTGACCAGCCACTCTGGAAAGTGAGTGGGCCAGGGAAGACCTGCCCCTAGAGGTCATGGCTCTCCATGACCGTGAGCCGCTGGTATGTGATCCAGTCCTGCTCTGTCTTAGCCCCATAGGACTGAGCCAGGTTTGCCTCTGCGATACATCAGGAAGGCCTGGCAAAGATGTGCTTTCTCTAGGTCAAACGTCCCCATCAGGGGGTCTGGCTCACCTACATAGAACAATGTCTCTCTCCCCAGAGCTACCCCGATCTTACCCCGCCCCTATTATGCCATCTCATGGGCTCATCGTGGCTTTAGCCTTAGACTTGCTAGTACCCAGAATCGTGGTATCTTTTTCCACACAACTCCTGTGTGAGTGATACAGACATGAGCATCCGGGACCCACACGAAGAGGCTGAGCTGTGAGGAAACATGGCCAGAGAGGGTGGGCACAACTTGGACGGGGAGAGAACAGTAGGGGGGAGGCTATTCTAGGGGGATCATGAGTCAGTCACCAAGGTGGGGCATGGCCAGCGTGGTGAGGCTCATCGCTAGTCAACTACCTCTGCCATGGCCATACCCAGGAAATCTTGGTCCTGGAGTGACCATGTCGCGGACAACTTGTCCTGACCATGGAAAGGCATGAGAAAAGTTGAGAAGGGCCTGGGGCCAGTGCAATGGACAGTCTGTGCAGCAACTTAGAGGAGGAATCATCATTCCAACCGACAACCATCCTGACTGCGTAGCGTTTTTATAGCACGTACCACTGCAGCGCTGTAGGCAGTTCATCTAATTCTCATAACAATTTTAAGACACTGGTATTTTTATTTCCTTCATTTTATGGCTGGGGAAACTGGGGTACAGAAATGCTAAGTAACTTGCTCAAGGAGTTACCAGAAAATGGTAGAACAGGATTCAACCCAGGAGTCTGGATCTAGCGCCCACGCCTCACCTAACCATTGGGCCATACTTCCTCTCAGGTCAGGACCTGGCTGCTCAAGGGGCAGAAAGAAAAACACACAGCAGAGGACAAAATACACCTTTGCTCTTGGGACGTTGGAGTGGATGTTTTGTACGTGGATGTTTGATGCATTTCCATTCAAGGGTTGGCCCTAGAGATGCAAAGTCAGACAAAACTCCTTTGGAAAACTTCTGAACTGGAGTGGAGTGGTAGCATCTAGGATTAGCAGTAATACTCAATACTCAGTGTGATGCAATGTGCTCTAAGCAGTACAGACAGACCCTGGGAGCAGGCAATGGGCTGGGACTAGGGTGAGAGGAGCGGTACTCAAAGTCCATTAGGCCTGGGGGACAGGAGAACAGAGCAGCTCATTACTCAGGTGTATTTGAATGCAGAGCACCAGGCAGGCAGCGGAGAGCCCAGGAGTGGGTGTGGCATGAGCCAAGACCCATGGGACTAATAGGTCCTGGCATAGTGGAGAAATGACACGTTCCAGTGTGGCTGGAGGATAGAAGCTGTGAGTGGAGAAAGTCAGTTCCACTGGAAGTTTGGCATTAGTGGCGAAGAGTTTGGGTCCCAGAAAAGGCAGCCACTGTGAGACTTTAAGCGGAAATGAGATGATCCGAGTTTCACTTTATAAAACTCTCTCAGGAGCCAGGGTAGTAGGTGGATGGATCAGAGGTGAAACTGGTGTTCTGGCTGGGAGAACCACCGAGAGGACAGTGCAGTCATTCAGCTAAAGATGGCACAGGTCTCAGCCAGGTGACGGAAGAGGAAATCCAGGAGAGGGTATGGATGCAAGACAAAGAGGTCAGCTGATTATCAAGAGAGAGGCAGTGAGAAAGGAGGCGGAGGCCAGGAGGATTCCGAAGGCTTCTCAACTGGGCAAACGGTGATGTCTTTAGGCAAGATGGTGGGAGCGTGGGGGAATCCACAAGGGACTTCACTCTCTACTCTACTGTCAGGTTTGGTTCCTGGGTAGCAGGACTTGGAGCCCCTTTTCCAAATGTGGTTCCCATGCCCCCACTTCCATCAGAACTGGAAGCATCTGGCTTACTTGCTAGGGACGCAGGCTCTCCCGCCCCACTTGGAATCTCTGAGATTAATAGGATGGAACACTGGAATTTGAAAAACACCTGGTTTTCGAGATTTAAAATTCTTTTTTGTTTTATTTTCCACTGTACTCCCCCCTCTCCTTAAACTTTGATGCTGGGAACATAGGAAGAAGAGCCTGTTTTAGTGGGGAAATAATGACTTTTGACTTTAGAGTTGTTTGCAGATGTCCAATTTGCTGTTAGATATTAAAAGCTAGAGCTCAGAAGAGCCCTTGGGGTTGGAATTGGATATAGAGATACAAGAATATAACTGGAAAAAAAAATAAAAGTAAAAATAAAAATAAAAAAGAATATAACTGGAGGAATAATTTGCAAGTCTATGTGATTTTTCTCTTTTGTCTCCCTGAGACTATGGCCTTTATGCATAGTCTGCTTTAGGCAACCATATGTCTGGGAAGAGATTAGAATTTGTTATAGAAGGACTTATTATTTCATTAGTATTAAATTAATGGTTTTTCACTATTAAATTCATGGTTGTTTTAGGGTAATTTTGTATGCAGCCATAGTAACTGAGACACACATAGAGTTTTGTTTTAGAATTTTTGCATCTATTAGCATAAGCATTTATTCATGTTGCTTGATAGTCATAATTATCATTTTATTGGCTGCAAAATATTTTGAATTGATGTATAGCTTGTTTAAATATTGTGCTATTCTTGGCTATTTAGACAGCTTCTCATTTTTCGATATTTAAGTAATGATATACAAAATTGTACATAAAGATTTTCCTTTTTCTTTGAAACGCTTTATTGGGACAAATTCCCAGAAGTGGAATTATTTTTGGCTCTGAACATTGTTATGACTCCACAAATGTACTACCAAATTGCTTCTCAGACAAACTTGCAATAACAGCTTTGGCCATCCATTGCGTTTGGCAATCTCACTCAGTACATAAATCTACCTCAAATTTATTTTGAATTGAAGTCAGATATAAATAAATAATTGCATTAGAGAAAAACATTTACTGTATGTCATCAATATTAGACATCGTCATTGCTCTTAATTTTTTCTAATTTAATCACTGAAAATTATATTTTATCATTGTGTATAATTTGTGTCTCTTGGATGAATACTAAGGCTGATATTTTGCTATATTTTAAAAATGGTTTTCCATATTTCGAAAGTTGTAAAAATTGTTTTATATTATACAACAAAGTATCTAGGTATATTCTTTATCCAATAATGTATTTATAAGAGCTCTTGATATCACTGTTTCTTAAACTTCAAGTCACAATTCATTAGTAGATTATGAAATTGATTAAGTGGCTCATGACCAGCATTAAAGTAAAAATTAGAATAGAAAAGAATAAAAAATATAAGAAAAGAATAAAAATATAAGAAAATTCTATTCTGATAATATTATCAGAATAGAATAAAAATATCCTTCCACACATAGTGAGGTTTTTATTGTGAAACTTCTGTTTAACATATATGTGGGGTCATGAAGTAAAACGTTCTTTTTCTTAGTGGAGGATACAACCAAAATATGTTTTAAAATTGGATTTATAAGAACATATTTATTAACCCTTTTCATATGGATGTAAACATGCTGCGTCTTCCTTTTTTGTACTGAAGTAGCTTTCTTTTGTACCATTAAAATTTTTCATGTCTTCAGGCCTGGCCTTCCTGTTTTCAGTTGAAAACAGAAATTCATCTTGTTTCTACAAAGGTGATAAATGATCCATCGCATTTTTTTGTCAACTCAATTCTCATTGAAGCATTCTCTGGACATCCCCGAACTTGTGAAAATTCACATCCGCTCAGCAAAATGCAAATGCTGCTATGGAGTGAGGAAACCAAGAATATGTGATAATCGTGAGAGCACATGCCCCTGTTTTCACTTCCAGTTGTCAGAGTTTATGTTACATCAGCAAAATGACTTCCGGTGCACGTGCTGTATAAGCAAATGTTATAATAGTCACCCACAGATAGCTACAGAATGATGAAAACAGTTGAAGAGGTAGTAAAGTTGAAAATTCCAGAACACATGCAAATACTCAGGATCATAAAGAGAGATGAGTTTGGGGACAAAACAGTTAATGTAGAGATCAGTGAAATGAGAGTGATAAAAATAATCATTACTATGTATTGCGTATTTTCTAGACTCATTTACTCCTCACTATTACCTGTGAGGTTTATCATTATTTCCATGCTGCAGAAGAGAAAACTGAAGCCTCGGAAGGCTTGGACCTTACCCAAAGTCACTCAGCTAACAGGTGCCTGGAATTTGAACTTCAAGCCCATGCTCTTCATTACTGCCCCGTGTTGCCTCTCACAGGGAGCCAGGGGTTGCAGTCAAAGGAAAAAGGTGAATTCCTGGAGAGAGAGTTGCTTACACCTTAGAAGTCTTAAAGGAATACATCTACTGCTCTCTGGAACCTTCCAGAGTTCCCCATCCACTCTGGGGAATTTCTTTCGAATAACTAGATCGAGTCATCTAGAATAAAAGCAATTTCTACCCTATTGGGCATTAGAGAGAAACAGACCACTGTTTTGTATTCCATCTGTTATTTTGCTGGGCTTTATTCAGATCCTGCAAATTTCTAATGTGACAAAGTGTCAGAGAGGCAGGGCAGATCGTGGCCTGAATGCAGCAGCCAGTGTGCGTGGATTTGTGGCTCCGCTCAGCCTCCTTCCAGCTGTGTGATGTCGAGCAAGTGTTCCTCATTTGTAAGACGGGAATAATAATAATATATACCTATTATTACAGACAGTGCCTGGTCCATAGTAGGTGGTACATTAGTATTACCTACATTCATATTACATGTTATAATTTCTTTTGAAGTCGGTATACTTTATATTAGTGATACATTGTTTTTTCTGGTGGGATTTTAGGAGACAATGTTGTTTTATCAGTGGCATATTTACAGAATTTTATGTTGATGTTTGTACCAGTCGCTACGTATTTGGACAACCGTAACTCCTCCCTTCCTTGGTCACAGCTACATTGTATGATCTGGGTCAGGAGGCCCAAAGCCTGGCATAAAATCACGAGAAGCAGTTCTAATCATTTTTTCATGTGCCAGGACCCTGTAAGCAGGCTACAGAAGCCTTTGAACCCCTTCTCAGACTAATTCTTTAATGCATGAAATACAACACACAGGATTACAAAGGAATGGTATAATTTTGAAGGCGTGCTATCAAAATATTGAAAAACAAAACAAATTTGTGATATAGTAATATATATGCTTTTTAATTAATGATCAAATAACAGGTCTAGTGACAGGTTTAATAACTACTGTCAAAGCAGTCATGAGCACCATGGTAATTTGAGAGATCTGTAACGATGGCAACGTGATATAGAAATATCTGTGATTTCTCTTAATGACAAAGTCACACCATATCTGTTTGTGTCCTGTATGCACAACAGAATGGAATATTTTTGCCTGTCCAAGTTTACAGACCTCTTGAATTCTATCCAGGCCTCTTGTGGACCCCACTTTAAGAATCGCTGCACGGGGATGAACGTTTGCTACAAGCAGGAGGGAACTAATTGCACAAAGATCAAGAAGAAAAAGACTGGGATGGTTGTAGGTTTGGGGACGGGCACAGGAAGTGGAGGAGAAAAATGATGAGGGAGGGTGCCAGGGTGTGGATGGATGGAATAGAAAGGCACGATGGGTCTGTCACCTGTCTCCCCCGCTGACAGAATATGGGACAGTATAGCCCATCAGCACACAGCCTGCCAGGAACATGAATGTGCAAAGGCTCCGAATGTGGACTTTGAAGTACAACACCTGGGTTTGAATCCCAGCCCTGCCATGAACCAACCTGTCCTTTGCACAAGTCATGTAACTGCTCTGTGATTCAGTTTCTCCTTTTTCAGTGGGAGTAATAAAATCGCTTTGAGGATTAAATCAGGTCATATAGGTGAAATGTTTAGGACAGTATGTTTTTATAAGCCCTCCACTGATAGTTCTGGCAATAGTATTGTGGTTAACGTTATGGCTATAAATGTTTACTGCTTAGCAGTAAGCATGGACTCCCCCCAGTCTCCACGCATTACTGAAACATGAGTGTTGACTCATGTGTGGCCAGCAGGGGGCACCAAACACTCCACTATTAGTTTAGGAGGCCAAGAACGGAGTGGAGATTTCCTTCTGCTCCCACAGAGTGAATAGATGAACTAGGTTCCTTCTGCCTCCTTTGCTTGGCCCACAGCTCCCAGAAGGGGGTCCGGGGGCTGGCCAGAGACCGGCTGTTTATGTAGACCCCATCCTATCCACGCAACATTTTAATCATATAATTGGAGAGAGACGATGCTAGGTCCTGGGAAGAATTCTGCATAGAGTGAGGGCCTCTTAATTCACTATCACATACTCCCTCCTTAAACACTTCTTATTATCTAACCTTTCACCTGCCTTCGTATTCATAGAAATATCACCTGCCATCCAGGTAGTTCCGGAGCCAACAGAGTTTACACAGGTGTAAACTTGACAACTTAGGAACATCAAAACTAGGGCATACTGTTCTCTCCTCCATCACCGCATATTATGGCCCTACGTTGCCCTGTACCGAATAATCTGGAAAGCTTTTGAATTAGAGCTACCCATGCACACATAGAAAGAAACCATCCCGATTATAGTAGCAGAAAGTTAGCAAGTTGTAGGTGCCAAGGTCATAGCACCCCATCCTTTGGCAACCTTTCTCCATCCAGTACATCCAAGAAATGAGATGCAATTAAGTAGAATGATAGGAACATTGTACCTGAAATAGGTATGTTGAAGTATCATCTGTAAAACTGTTTCTTCCAAGTGAAATGTTTCCTTCTTCCCAGGAATCATAGGTAGATTTGTACCCTGGACTAGACCTTCTTTTCTATGCGCCTAGCACATGCCATGAAGCTGAACGTGTAACTAGGTCTCCAAGAATACTTACTGAAAGGTATTGAAAACTGGAAAATGAGCAGAGAGAGCCCCAAGAGATCCAACTTACTTCTCCATTGAATGATTTTTATTTTTCTGAAACTTACTTTTTAAAGAATCAGAACCCTTTTTTCACAAATGAAACCTCACACACAATTTCAACAAACAAAGCAGATGAGAGGGAATTTTCTCTAATGGAGGCAGGAAGGGAGGGAGAGAGGAGACCTACACCTCCCATTCTTTCTTGACCCTCAGCCTCCTCCCTCCCCCCCACCCCGTACAAATCCAGGCTTCCTCAGAAACACAGTTTGAACCCCGTGGCTTCCCATTGGATGACAAACCAGTTTAGTCTCTAGTCTAAATTAGGCCACCAATCAATGGTTTGGCACATGCAAAATGGTGTGTCCAGACTAAGGTGACCAGTGCAGGTGACCTATAGAAAAAGCACACTGGGTGTGAGATACAAGTTCTAATCCTGGCTGTTTCACCAGTTGGCAGGCTAGTCTTATAAGAGTTACCTGCCCCCTCCTGTACAATGCAATTTGGAACCACAGGACCTCTGAGAGCCCTGCAAGAGCCAACATTCTCACTGAAACCTGCGGATCCATGGTGACTGAGCGGGAAAGCCACACAGTTCCCCTCAGTGCTGGGGTCCAGGCCGGGAGCCTGTGTTGCAGGCCATGTGGAACTGTGTAGTAGCAGTGTGTTCATAGCCACCCCCTGCTCCACCCAGCCTTGTTCCATGCCTTCATGCCCTCCCTGCTGTGCTGAGCCATTGGGACTGTCCCCTGTGGTAACTGCCCCCTTCTCTGGTCCCTTTTGACCCTGTGGTCCAGTTCCACCAAAGTATATCTGGCTTCTGTCCTGGGCCCTCCGGCTCACCCTCCCTTCCTGGGTCCCAGCTATCTAATAGGTAAAGGCACTGAGAATTCTCTTCCCACATCTGCTGTCTCGGGTCTGACCATCTCTCTTACTTCCCAAATACCATGGCAACGATGCCTGGCTTGCAGCACTGGCATACCTTGTTTATCACTTGTGAATCTTATTGGCCCAGCATAGAAAATCAAGGAAAGTCGGAGAGAACGTTGATTCTTAAAAGAGGATTCTGCTCAAAGTAACCGGACTATGTTGCTCAATAACATGCAGTTGGGCACTCTAAATTTTCTGTGTTTGGATCAGATAGCAGCAGAAATAGTCATAAAAATCGGTTTCAGTGGGATATGGTGGAAAGGTCACAGAATGAGAAGGTGGACCAATTGGCTGGCTGTGAGATATTTGGCATATCAATGAACTTTTCTTGATGGAAGTTCATCATCTGTACGAGGAGAGTCACAACACATGAGTCTCTCAGGACTAGTGTAAGGATCAAATGAGATCATTTGTTTATTCAGCAAACATTTTTTATTATGAAATAAATTCACATATACAAAAAGTATGTGATATCTCTGTATACCATTTAAAGGAGTAAAACAAAGCAAACACACATGTTCTCAGAACTCAGGTTAAGAAATCAGTAGTACCTTAGAAGGCCTTTGTATATCCCTCCCTGATCTGACGCCTGATTCCAACACCTACCCTTTTGTGTGTATGTGTGTGTGGGGGTAACTTTAGTCTGCATTTTTCCTGAGCCTGTCTCCCCACCACCACCAGTTTTTTTGTGATACCATCAACATGTAACATTGTGTAAGTTTAAAGTGTACAGTGTGATGATTTGATACACACATATATTTGGGAATCTTTACCACAATAAGGTTAGTTAACGCCTCCTTCACCTCATGTCATTACCGTTTTGTTGCTGTGGTAACATTAAAACTCTACTCTGTTAGCAACTTGCAAGTATACAATACAATATTAACTATATAGTCACCATGCTGTACATTAGATCCCCAGAACTTACTCATCTTGTAACGAGAAGTTTGTACCCTTTGACCAATATCTCCCCATATCCACCACTGCCCAGCCCCTGGCAACCACCACGCTACACTCTGTTTCTATGAGTTTAATGTTTTTAGATTCTACCTATAAAATCATATGCAATTTGTTTTCCTTTGTCTGACTTATTTAACTTAGCTTCATGCCCTCAAGGTCCATCCATGTTATCTGCAAAGGCAGAATTTCCTTCTTTCTTATGGCTGAATAATATCCCATTATCATAGTTTTTTGATCCATCCCTTAGGTTGTTTCCATGTCTTGGCTATTGTGAAAAATGCTGCAATGAACATGGGGGTGCAAATATCTCTTTGAAATAGTGATTTCGTCTCCTTCAGATAAATGCTCAGAAGTATTGCTCGGTCATAAGCTAGTTTTATTTTTAATTTTTAGTAATCTCCATACTGTTTTCTATTGTGGCTGCACCAATTTAAAATTCCCACCAGTAGCGTGCAAGGGTTCCCTCTTCCTCACATCCTTGCCAATATTTTTCAGTCTTTTTCATAATACTTGTTCAAACATGTCTGAGGTGAGATCTCAATGTGGTTTTGATTTGTATTTCCCTGATTATTAGCGATGCTGAGTAGTTTTTCAAGTACTTGTTGGCTATTTGTTTGGCTTTGGAAAAATGTCTAGTCAAGTCTTCTGCCCATTTTTTAATGTTGTTGTTTTGCTATTGCCAACTCCTACTCTTGAATTTTGAATACATCTTTCTTTTGCTCATCTTTGTAGTTTTATGACGTATGATTATATCCTTAAAAACGTGTTGATTAGTTTTGCCTATTTTGAACATGATTTAAGTAGACTCTTACTGTATATATTTTTCTCTGATTAGCTTTTCTTGCCTCAGTATTCTAGTTGTAAGATTCATTCATGCAGAAACATACAGCTGTAGATTGTACATCATGAGAATATGCCACAAAAGGTTTATGAGATGCCTCGGTAGATGCCCTTTAGCTGGTTAAAGAAGTTTGCTTCTATTCTGGGTTTGCCAAAAGATTTTATCAAACATTTGTCTATTTAATGCATACATAGACCTTTAATTTATTAATATGGTGGATGACATTATTTTCTAAATAACATTGCATTCCTATGATAAACATGAAATCAGCATTGCATTCCTATGATAAAATCACATTGATCACTGTTTCATACATTGTGGAACGTGACTAAGTATGTTTCATTTAGGATTTTTACATTAATGTTCTTCAGTGAGATTGGTCTTTCTTGAACTGTCCTAGTGATTTTAGTATCAAAGTCGTGCTGGCTGCATAAACTAATTTTGACAGTATCCCTCTTGTTCTGTTTTGTGGGCTGGCATTGTCTGTACCTAGAACATTGTGGTAGAGAACAACGCTCCCACAAAGCCCTCTTGGTCTGTTTTTCTTCTTTGTGGCAAGATTTTTTTAACTAATTGTTCAACTTTGTTCATGGTTATAAGACTCCATAAGTTATGAGACTCCTAAGTACTACTTTGGACGCCTTCCAAAAGTTTTAATATGTCATATATTTATTCCCCACATGTTTTCTACTTTATAGTAGGAGGCGACCTAAGAGAATAATGGTGCAGACTCTGGGATAAGACTGCCCAGTATGTCACGAACACTCCAGCAGCTTTAGGCCAGGGTACCTGTGGCGAGGGCCTGAGGCCTCCTGCCAATACCACTACTGAGTTGCCCATGATTGAGTGCGCCATCTTGGCATCAAATCCTCCCGCTTAATCAAGGCTTTGCGTGATGATTCCCAGCTGTCGTTTTACTGCCACATCATGGAAGACCTCCATGGTCCCCAGCTAAACTACTCTAGAATTCCTGAACCCCAGCAATTGTGTGTCGGGAAAAAAGTGTTTAAAACAAACAAGCAAAGGGTTGGATCCCAAGGCTTCGAAACTGTTCCAGGGACCTCATGGCTGGAGGGTGGGGGGCGTCCGTGTGCGGTACCGATTGGCTTGGTTCCCAGACTCCTCCCCCATTGAATCCACTGCAGCTCTGCATTTATCTGGTTTATATCTTGAGGATTTGCACAGGATTTGTTTTGAAAAAGGGAGTCTGCTGCCAGAAATAAGTTGGAAAATGCTGGATTAGGGAAACTCTGGATTAGATGACCTCTCACTCTGTGATTTCATTAATCAGTATGAAAAAAATACTTCTTGCAAACGCGTGGGCAGTATTTTCTTCAGGGCTCATTCTTCTTGCCAGGAAGCACGGTCCTTAAGGTTGGAAACAGAAGCGTAATGTGAGCTGCTCTGCTGATCAATGTATCAGGAGCTACCCTTCCTATCTGGGAGGGTGGGCAGAGTCCAGGTCATGGAGAAAGCACTGCTTCTGGAGAGGAAAGAGCCCCAGTCTGAGGATGGCTCCCCCAGGGCCACCTGAAAACTATGAGAGGCCGGATGGGTTTGCTTCTGTTACCGACGTTTGGTTGTAATAATAACAGTGATATTAACAATATCAGCAGTAATGGCTAGCATGTATTGAGGGCAAGGGGCAAGCCCTGGGATGGTGGTTTTACAGTCATGATCTCGTTTAATCCCCATGACCGCTAGGAGCTAGCATTTTATAGATTGAGGAAATGGTAGGTTCCTCAATGGTAGGTTCAATAGTTCACCAGAGTCATGGGTCAGGAAGAGGAGCGTGGCAAGGACGCCTCAGTCTGTCTGTAGCTATACAATCCTTTGCCACCCTTTCATGTATTTTAGGCCACTATTCAGAACTGGGTCTGACATGCACTGATTTCACACCAGGAGGTTTTAATAGTTAGTTGGCATAAGAAAAGCTCTTCATTCATTCACTCACTCATTCAGGTCACTGACAATGAGACTATTCTGTTCTAGGCACTCTGGATAAAAGGGCAAGAAAAATGAACTGGTGTTCCCTCGGGTGAGCTGGGAGTTGGGCTATAGGAGGACCTGAGAAGCCAAACTCAGGAGGGAGGGAGGGAGAGAGGAAAGGGATCCTGGAGACCAAGGTCTTCATTGGAGCAGAGCTAGAAAAGGTCCTCGAAGGACGGAAAGACTCTGTGTGACCTGGAGCTGGATCCCCGAGAGCCATGACCTCGGCAAAGTCACTCTAAGGCAGTCTCCAAAGACAGCCTTTGTCAGTCCCCAAGGTCAGTCCCTCCAGGAAGCAGGCAGAGCCTGTGCTTCTCCGGGCTGGACACCAGCACGGGGCTGGGGGGTGGGTGTCTGCCTGTCAGCACCATGGTAAGCCTGGAATGGCTGCTTCTATTTGCCAGCACCATGGACACTGCACTAAAGAGCTTGTTCGGGAATTGTATCAACACAAAGGACTTGGTGTTGAGAAACCTCTCTCTGTGCTGTTTGAAATCAAGTCTGCTGCAGACTTTTCAGAGAAAGAGTTTCAAGTGCAGGTCTTGTCACCCATGTGATTCCAAACTTAGTTCCTTCTCTCAGCTGGTCTCATTATCTTCTTAACAATTCTACCCTTTGGCTAGAACTTTGTTTTGATGACACTCCGTTTCATGAATGTATTTTGAGGCCCCAACAAAGCTCCTTAAAGATGGGGCCAGCACCATCGCTCTATAACCCTCACAGACTTAGCCCCCTGGGGGGGTCACTTCATTCATGATCATGAGTTCACCTGAGTTTGGAGGGTGGGTTGGAAGCTGCCCCAGAAGGTGCGGGGGTTTTAGTTCCACCAATGGAAGGAACAGGCTCTCCATGGGGAAAGCAGGGCCTGTCTCCATCGATGGAGGCCTGGCGTCTATCTACGCCAGCCCCAGGTCACTTGTCTGCAGTGGAGAGAAGCTGCCCCGCCGAGCCTGCAGCTTCATCTGCTGCTCCCTCAGCCGTATTTCAGCACCAACATGCCAGGCCACCACCAACTGCCGCAAATCTTTATCTTCCAAGTACAGAACCTGTCCTTGGTGCCAGGCCTGGATTTCCTCCTCTGCCCCTACCCCCAGGCCAGGCTCCTTCTCAAGGACACGTTCTTAGATATCATCTGAGTCTCTGCTAGAAAGCAGGGCAAGGCTAGGGCAGGGCCTTTCATCTTGTTTGTCCTTCTGGCTGACATTTCAAGTCTTGTTTTGATATTGTTCTTACTCAGGGATCTAGAAGGCAGGCAGCTGATTTAAATACTCCTACTAGGGACTACCTCAAAGTCTCCCCAAGGTGTGTTTCATTCTTGACTAACTGGAGAAATAAGGGTGGGGACCAGGACACGGAAGATTTGCCATAACTTACAATAAAACAAATCTGCTGTTGATGCTCTAGATGACTGAAGAGGTTTGCAGTTTAACTTGATGTAAGATGGGACCTGCCTCCCCAGCCGGCGAAACTGGACCACTGTGACCAGCAGGTGTCAGAAAGAAAGGGGTTGAGGCCTAGGGCTGCCAGGTGGTGACAGCAGTGAGCAGGTGGGTCCTGGGACCCCACCTGGCTCCACCTTAGCCGCTCAGGGGCCTGGTGCTCCCCATCATTCCTGGGTGAAGCCCAGCAACCACTGCTGCTCAACTACTTCTTACGTGGCTAAACTGCAAAGCGGTAAATGCCACCTAATAATTAGGGGCTATAGTCATCCGATAAGAGTAACAAAACAACTTGTCTTTCTGCAATTTGAGGCCAACATTTATCGATCCCATCCTTTTCCTGGCCTTTGGCAATTTAATTCTGGCTAAGGGAACGTTAATAAAAACAAGCAGCAGCGTTTGTAAAAGTAAAAAAGGAAGTTTAAAAAAGCCTGTTTCAAGCATTCAATCCTTCTGTCATGTGAAGGAAGACACGAGAAAGAAGGCAGCTGTCTACAAGCCAGGCCAAGCATGCGCATCAGAACCCAGCCACCCTGATCTTGGACTTCCAGCCTCCAGAACTGAGATTTCCATTGTTTCAGGCACCCAGCCTGTGGTGGTTTCTTATGGCTGCCCAAGCTGACTGGATGCCAGTTAGTGATGCTTTCCTTCCCTCTGGACTAGACAATGAGCTCCTGAAAGCAGTTCTTTTGTGAGTGGTGCCGCTTAGTACACAGGACTTTGGCCTTCACAGGTAGGACGACTGACCAAGTAATTTGTGAAACTACAAATAGGTTGATGTCCTGGCTTGGCCCTAAAGCTGTGGCTCCCATCTTGGCTGTACACTACAATCCCTCGGGGGGCCTGCAAACTCTGAATGCCCCTACTATACTCAGGACCAAATAGATTGTCACCAGGGGCGAGGTCCAGACATCACCAACATTTAAAGCTCCGCAGGTAACGCCAATGTGCAGCCAGATGAGACCCAGCACCGAAAGGTCCAGGACTGGGGTGAGGGGACCCCCACTAAAAGGAAAGGGGCCACGTCCTCATTCCTGTTGCAGAGCTGAATGGCTGCTTTATGGGGATCAATGGGGTGAAAGTCAAGTGGAACAGAAGGCGAATCATTTCAACAAATCAAAACAGCATCCATCATTTCAACAACGAACACAGCATTATGCTCACAAAAGTATGTTTTATTTGAGGCAAGAAGTTTGGCTGAAAGGATAACAGTTCCAAGAAACCAAAACCCAATTGTTAGTGGCACTATTCTTCACTTTGTAGATTCAACTTAGTCAGAAAACGGGTATCGAGGCTGTATTTTCCCCAGCCGGACAAAAAGGGCAAAGAAAACTGGAAGAGACTTCTAATCTACTGCTACTGCTCTTCAGACGCAACCCCCAGCGGGCGAGCCCTCGCTGGGTCGTCAGCAGGTCGCTGACCCACCGCGGAGGGACGCAGGCCACACTACACTACACGCGGGGAGAATGAGGCGGGACAAGAGCAGGCACCCGTGGCTTCAAAACTCTTCCTTGAAGGGATAATCCTTGTGGGAGGTGCAGCTGTCAGGAGAAAAGAGGACTATGTTAGCTTTCCAAGAAGAGACTGCAAATATCACACATCACAAAAAGACAGAAATGGTGAGTGTCTCATTTCAGGCCGAAAGAGCAGCCGAGAGGCCACAAGTCAGTTCTGCGACTCAGGTCACGGGTCAGCTCCTGCGCCTGGGACAGCAGCCCGCCCTCCAGGCTCCGCTGCCACAGGCTCTCATCCACTGGCACATGCGAGACAGACACACCCCCTCTGTGCCCAGCCTGTGCCTGGGCACACAGAGCAGCAAGACACAATTCCTGCCTCCTGGCAACTCAGTCTAGCTGGCAGGACCGGAGCGCATCTTACTGTCGTTAAGAGGGTGATGATAACATAAGAGATGGGAAGAGTCTGTGCGTGTGACACAGCAAGTGCTCCGAGTCATGGAGCAAGAGGGCACCATCACCTCCAGAAGCCTCAGTGGGAGCTGAAGTAAGCCCAGGATTCGAAACACAAAGGAGGGAACACGCTGGGCATAGACTGAGCGTGGAGAGCTGCAGGCGTGTCTGCCTGGATTCACAGTCCCGTCTGGCAGGGTCAGTGGCTTGTGCTGGGAATGTAATGGCATTAATGTTGAAAAGACTGACTGGGCAGAGCGTGAAAGACCCAGGGTGAACCGTTTGGGGGCACGTAACTCTTATTCAAATATTCAAAAGCTTCTTTTCTTTTCTTTTTTTTTTTGCATCCTATCAAAACTGAGGCACATAACACTGTCATTAGCCGCAGGGGCTCAGTATCGAAATAACCACCAAAAAAGAGGCTACGTATATGAATAGTTAGAAAAAGCTTTCTGGGTGACCTGGGAATACTGGAGATAGCCTCTCCCCTCCCTACTCCAACTCGAAGCCATCCCCCTTAAACATCAGTAGCCCACAGAATAATCTGACAGCAGATTCTAGAATAGCACTGGAGAGTGAAGAGAGGGTAACTGCAAAGGAACCAGTGAAAAGACCACTATGGTCTGTCAGCCCCAAGAGCTTCTATACTCTATGTCGGCAGTGAGCTGAATGAATGACACAGATGCTCAAAGCAGAACAGATGAAACTTGGTGAATGATTCACTTCTCTTCTCTCTTGCCCACTGGATCCAAGAGATTTTAGTGTCTAAAGGTTAAATACCGTGAACCCAAACAGGGACATCAGAAAGGCCCTGGTTTGGGGCTGCCAGTGATAAACTGTTTGTGGACTGTTCGGAATCTGAGACCCTGGTGTGACGGCAACACGCTCACCCGGCATGTTCACACCTGAAACAAAGGACAGCAGATGTCCAAGGTGCCATTGTGGCAGCCATCTGCCAGGGGCAGTGGTGAGGGCCACCAGCAGAGCAAGTTGTGAAACGGACAGAGACAGCACCGTACCATCTTAGGGAAGGCTCGAACTTGGCTTAGAAGAGGAACTAACTAAATTCAAGGAGACAGAGTAGAAACAGAGAGCTCAGACAACAAAAATCGTGAGAGGAGGTTCTTGGTCTCCAGTAGAAAATGGGATGTTACTTCTTGAAAGAAGAAAAGGAGTTTTAACTTTATGTAGTTATTGTACTGGTAGGAAGAGACAGCAAATGACCTTCCTGCCATCGCCTTCAGAATCCAAACTACACATCGGAGGGGACACAAGGAACCAGCAAATGAGCAGCTGGAGGGTCGTAGGTGACTCTGCCAGTCAGAGGGGTCGAGTGACTTTTTCAAGAGCCAAGTGGCTTATCAGCGCCAGGACGGGGACTATCTTGTGCCCCAAGCACCACGGTCTTCCTACTAGTGCCTTTTTATTAAAGTCATTGTCAGGTAAGAGAATCCCAAGGAAATTCTTCCAGGAAGATGGGACAAGGAGCCACCTGGTATCCTCTGGTTTCAGATGAGCCACTGAGATTTGAAAATTAAATGTCAAAACATGTGGTTACTGCGGGCAAGGCCAACAATGTACCTGGCACCAGGCGATACCAGAGCAGGTATCTTGGCATCTAGTACAGGTTTAAATGTTTGTTGTGGCACATGGATGAGCACGCAAGGTAATGTGCCAAAGTCGGAGCTGCTGCGATGGCAGGACCTGGGCTTCAGGAATTATGCTTTTGCTCTGCAGTACCTGAGACTCTCCCGGGACTCACTCACCTCACCAGGGCACAGATGCGCCAGTTCCTATTGTAGCTGAGTAGGGTGGTCACATCCTCTGCACTCAGTTCAAAGTCAAAGACCTAAAAGAAAAAAACATCCAATAAGTTCTGCAAGTAAAGAACAAACAGACGACCCCAGCAGGTCTGTGCGGGTCCACAGATGGGCTGCTGCCCTGTGTGGGGACGAGGAGAAAGGGAGACTCAACTCAGAGATAATTTACTGCATGACGATTCGGAGAAGGCACACATTTTGGCTGGGTACTGTAGGGAATAAGGAAAATAGTCCTTCTCTTCTAGAACCTTCAAGCAAAATGATCCGCTTTATTTAGTTCATTTCAAGACCACTACTACGTACTTTGACTGTGGTAAGCACCAGGGAACACAAAGATGGATAAGACGTGTCTCTGCCTCAGTTTACAATGAAGCAAAGGACAGACAATAGCTGCAATACAAGGAGTAATTAATTTCATACTGTATGAAAGACACTACACACAGCACTCAGGAAGTTCAGAGGAATTACTGTATTTCCCCAAAAATAAGACCTAGCCGGACAATCAGCTCTAATGTGTCTTTTGGAGCAAAAATTAATAAAAACCCGGTCATATTATAGTAAAATAAGACCCAGTCTTATATGACAGTAAAAAAAGACCTGGTCTTATAGTAAAATAAGATCGGGTCTTATATTAATTTTTGCTCCAAAAGACGCATTAGAGCTGATTGTCCGGCTGGGTCTTATTTTTGGGGTAACACAGTAGGAATGAATTCCAGCTGGAGCACTGAAGGCTGTGATCAAAGGATTTGAGGCGGGCCTGAGAAGCCAAATAAGGTTTTGACAGAGAGGGCAAGAAAGGTATATCAGGAGAATGAGCTGCATGAAGATCACGGTCCGGGGAGAATTTGGCCAGCGGGCAGGCCCTAAGCAGCACCGGCTGAGACAGGGAGGGCCCTCAACATCAGGTGATCACAGAATGTGCAGGAGGAAAGTCTGCTGCAGACATGTGTTTACACATGTGCGAAAATGTGCAAGGACTACTTAGTAAGAGGTGAAAATAAAATAATGTAGTACTGTGAGATCAGTCGTTTAAAATGTTCCTTTCCTCACACCTTGAAAAAATACAGTTAAAAACAGCTGAAGTAAGAAGAAAACTCTCCCCTACTACATAATAAGCTCCCCTCCCTCCCAGGGCCTCACCCAGGTTCCCAGGTGACCAACAACAAGTGTCACAGCCACAGCCTATGGCCAGTGCACCAGGGAAAACCAGCTGCTCGCTGTGGAAAAAGCTGCTCGGAACCAAAGCTTAGGTGGAGATGGAGTGGCCGTGGTGGAGCTGCTTGGCTTAGCGAGCACAGAGGCTCACGGGCGTCCCGACCCACCTGGAGCAGCTCTCCTCCCACACGGAACCCCCACCCTGGTGAGGCAGGCAGGGAGGGCTGTGAGGCCAGGCTGAATCATTTGCTCTGGCAGTGCTCCAAGGGCCCTCACTGGTGCCCCAACAGCAGCCCTGCTGCTCTGCCCGTTGTGGGGGGGAGGGGAGGGTCTTTGCAGTCCCCAGACTCATCCCCAGCACAGCAGCGTTTCCTGAGTGCTTACTAAGGTACCAAGCATCGTGTGAAGCTCTTCCTTTGATGTCTCTTATTTAATCTGCATGACTACCCTCGAAATCAGTATTATTTTACAGATGGGTAAACCGAGGCACAGTAACTAACAAAGCCCTGATGCAAACCCAGGCAGTGTCACTCGAGAACAGCATTTCTCATGGCTGACCCTGAGTCAGTCACGGAGGAGCCGCAGCATAGGGGTGTGTACATATGGGGGCCATGGAGGCACAGCACCTCCACCCGGGAGGGGCCACTGTCCCAAGTCCTCGGTGGGCCCTACAGTTCACTGAGGTTGGCGCCCTGAATGAGAAGTGACAGAAGGGTGGGGCTCCCACATGCGACCTTCCAGGTACGAGATGAGAGTTCCTGTGAAGAGCCTGCCAGGAAAGCTTGGGCCCACCAGCCAGGACCTTACCTGAAAGTTCTCAGCAATGCGTTCAGGCGTCACAGACTTGGGGATCACGACCAAATTCCTCTGCATGGGGAACCGGATGAGAACCTGCAAATTGATGTGCCGAGTGCGTTTGGACACCAAGAACTCTGTACCATTATCTCACTTAGTCTTATGCATCCATAACCACGAGGGGGGAATTCCATAACTTGACATGTGAGAAAACCAAGGCGCAGGGACGTTAAGGTCACGCCCACACCAAGTGGGAGGGTGGCACTCAACACCTGGCCCCAGAGCCCTGCTCTCCGCCACCCCGCCATGCGCTTCCGTGTCTCCTCTCAGGTGTACCACCTGCAGGCGACTGCCCACTGTCACATGGGAGAAAGAACGTTTCCCGTGCAGCTCAGTGAGTGCTTTTCTGAGTGCAGAGATGAGCTTTCACCTACAGTTAGCAACTGCTGACCCTCGCAGCAGCCTGGGAAGGCACTGGGGCAGGTCCTGTTATTCCCAGACCCCAGGGAAGTCTTCTAGCTCTCCATTTGGTGGCCTACACAACCCAGGACCCCAAGCTGCACGTCCAGGGAGAGTCTGACTGGCTCAGCCACCTCTCCCTGCTGGCTTACTGGGACCACCACAAATACAGAAGTTCTGGGAATAATCCTGAGCACCTGGAAATGGCCGTACCTGGGCTGTGGTTTTATTGTACTTGCCAGCTATTGCTTTGATCCTGGGATCCTCTAGTAGGGAAGGGTCCTCAGGCTTGGCCCTGAAAACAGGAAGACGGCTCGTGTGAACAGCTATCATCGCTGCCACTCGAGGCAGCCAGCACCCCTAACACCCATCAACCTCAGGGAATAGCCCACCAGTGTCCTGGTTTGAAACTTGGTTACAACCTCCCAACCCGTTGGAAAAAGAGCAGGCCTCTTGCTACTAGAAACGCCAGCCAGGACACCCAATTAAGAGGCTCCCGGGAAGGTATGCAAATCGGCCCTGGAGGCATTTTCCTTGATGCTGAATTTTTCTTTTTAACTATTTCTAATCTTCACCAGCTGATAAGAAAACATAGTCCCATGGAAACTCACCAGGGCCTGTCGGGGGACCCAAGGGGACTGTAAGCAGTCACCACAATGCCTTTGGACTGGCAATACTGGACTAACTTCTCCTGAGTGAGGTATGGGTGGCACTCGATCTGCAAATGCAAACAAGAGGGCTGGTGGCAGCACTGCGGGCACTGGTCATGGGACACACACGACGTCTCTCCATGCTAAGTCCCTTCCCCCACTAGATAGAAACTTATGTTTACCTAATGTCCTGTCTCCTAGATATGATGTAACAACTGCCTCCAATTCCCAGCTCATGGCCTTGACGTTAACAGTAATAATCTTGTTACCATGACTGTGGCCGTGGGCCCAAAGGGTTTCTTCTAGCTTTGGCCATTTATCAACTGTGACAGGTCTAAGGATTTCGTTGTGTGCACGGGGCTAATCTGTGCCACCCTGAGCCATCACAAGCCAGGCTCAAACCCTTCCTCTCCTGCAAGTTTCACTCCCAGATGTGTCACTTGTGTCACTGTTCTGAACCATAAATGAGGTGTCTGCCAGTGCCCTGGAGCTGGCCTCCTGGCTGCTCCCTGGGCGCCACGGATAAGAAATAACTGCCAGGATCCATTAACAACAAAAGTCTGCCACACACGCCAGCGTTCTTGTGGGACGTTTACCTGGTTAACCACTGGCTTGTATTTTAAGCCAGGTTTGTTTAAGAGCCTCTCGATTTGGAGATGGTTGAAGTTGGAGATCCCAATAGCTTTCACCAGCCCTTCATCCACCAGCTCTTCCATGGCCTAAAGACAAAAGAGGGTCTGCCGGCTGCTGACACGTGTCCTAAAGGACAAGGGTCAGAAGCATCTTTGGCACCCGTCCTCCCCTTACCATCCAGTGCCAGCAAGTTAGACCTTAGAGAAACCAAGAGACGCCAAGACCAGAGCCAGGCTGGCTTTCATGAGACAGGAAGAGCAAAAGCAGTGACAGAAGGACAAAACACAGGGACAGAAACGGCAGAGCACATCAGTCACACCTCATCCACTCACAAGGACAACAGGAAACCAGCCGTGAAGAAGAAAGCAAACCCAGGGGCTGCCTTACCGCCCAGGTGTCCAGAAAATCGGCGCTGCTGGGAATTACGTTGCCTTTGGCATCCAGCGGGAAAAACTCGTTCCCAGGCTGTCATTGCAACGAAAACAAACCATTAGTAACAGCCCCTCCTAAGCCTGCTGGGGGAGCGGCATCTTTGAAAGCCACATTCTAAACATACTCTAAACTACAAGAGCTGGCTACGTTTTTAGAAGATAATCAAGGGCAAATCTGTGTGTCAGTGTGAGAAAGACATAGGCAGACAACTCCTGAAGCCCCCAGACACTTATTCTAACAAATGCGTTGGAGCTGACTGTGAGATGGAGAGGGATTAATTCTTGGTCAGTGAGATGAACCCCACCATGGACTGGAGTGTGCGGCTGGGGGAAGGGCTCAAGAGGAAGACTCATGAGGTCCACCTCCTGGCTGGACCACAACCTACACAACTGTCACCCTGCCATGCTTTGCTGGCTTATCATGAAAAACAAAAGATGAACTCAGGTCCTGACACACCACAGCGCAATAAAACAGAGCTATCGGGTGAAACCTACACTTTCCCTCTGGCTGACAAAACAGAAAACTAAGCCCGTGGCCAGAACGAAGGCACAGGGCATAACAACGCTAGATTCTTTTTGTGTAAAGAGCCACGCTGCCAATAAATGTTCACAAGCTTCCACAGGATGACACATATGTGCAGGGTATGAATGTGCACGTGTGTACATGCCTGTGGGCGGGCCAGGGATGGTTGATACCTATGGCCGTGTACGGAAGTGTCATCCGAGCCATGTCTGCTGTCACAAAGTTGTGAATTATACAATCACCAAATGACCCAGTGAGTGCAGTATTCCTCAAACTTCCTCCTAGTCAGCGGGGGTTCTGATTCAGATGCCCTGCGTGGGGCCCAAGACTGATTTCTAACAAGCTCCCAGGTGCTGCCGCTGCTGTTGGGCTAGGGACTGTACCTTGAGCAGTGAGGACACACACAGAGCGTGTACCATTCATAAGCGGCTAACAAGGGAGGATATAACATGTCCTAGGTTACGCCTGAGCCCTGTGCCCCATACCTTGAAGCACGTTGGCCAGTGGATAAGGTAGAGATCCAGGTAGTCCAGCTTCAGGTCACTGAGCGTCTTCTGACAGGCTCCTTTCACCAGGTTTTTCTCATGATACGTGTTCCACAGCTGAAGCCAATGAGAGGACACATCTTATTACTGCTGCGCAGGAAGCTGTCTCCTGGCTGGGAACCAGATGCTCGAAGCTGGAGGATTCACTTTCCGCTCCCCACAACCCACCTATATCACCGTGATGCTACAGATGGTGGGCACGGAGAGTCCATTTCCTAACTTTCCAAAGGAAGGTAGGATAATCAGATCAAGGGATACCCCTTAGAAGGGCCAAACTAAAGGCAGAAACTAGAATGGCCAGGTCACCCAGCCAGCCCGAGGCCCTACATGAGTTCTGAGTGCTAGCTTCCCACTAAGCTGGTCTTCGTGGAGCCAGCCTCACTCTCCCACCAGGTGTCCTCTGGGCACCAACAGCCTCCAGGTAAAAAAATGGTGGCCAGCAATGGAGATCCAGTCTGCAGATGGGGAGCAAGTTGCGCCCTCAAAGATAAGTCCCTGGAAAGGGGGCCCCAAGCCACAACCTCAGTCTCATAAGAAAGGGGCTCTGACTACTGGATCCAGATGGAATGACCATCCAACAGACAGCCATGGATGGGTGAGCTCTGGAACCCTCTACAGTCTTGAGTCAACACATTTCCCCTGGAAGAATCATCTGCCGAATGATAAGTGTAGCTATACTAAGAGGTCCCAGAGTATGGCTTTGGCCCCTAAGCTGATGCCGCCACTGGATAAACAAAGACGGGAACCCTATCCTGCAGGCTCCCCTGCAAAGTGGCACCTTGCTGACGATGAAGAGGTCTTCACGCTTCACCACCTGCTCCTTGAGCTTCTCCTGGATGGCCAACCCCACCTCGTTCTCGTTCTGGTACACGTGAGCACAGTCAATGTGGCGGTACCCCAGGTCAATCGCCACCTTCACAGCTTCTGTCACTTTGCCCGGAGGGGACTGAAAGGAAACCAAACAGAAGGCATGGAGTAAAAACCCAAAACAAAACAGAACACATCGTTTGCTCACAACCCAGGGAGGAGGGCAGGGTGAGCCGCCCGCTACTGACTGAAGCGCCTGTTCCGGGCAGGCCAGCTATGGAAGGCCCAGGGACATTTCTGAAGCAGATTCTAATCTATTTGATCAGATGGAATGAGGTGAAATGCCACATTGCTTAGTTTTATCATAATCTGACTTTAGAGCAGCACACATCATTTTAAAAAGATATGCCAAGGCCACTCTGTTTCCCTGTTTCTTCACATCTGTTGATTTACAAACCACTGGATAAAAACCACTCCATTATCTGATTCTATTAGGTTCCCAGAACAATAAGGGATACCATTTCCAACAAATAGCTCAAAATATTTCAAAAATCGCTGCAAATGTTGACCCAATCCCCATTTGGTTTCCAAGTTCAGCCTGTGCTTTACTCTCTCCTTGGTGCATGGATTCGGATATTGGCAATCACTTGTTTTTAAGCAGTTCTGGGAAATTATTATAAAGTCAAGAATGTTACTGATGCAGATTCAAAGGTCTGGCCTTGGATTCTCACTGTATAAGAATCCTGAAGTTCACCATACGGCGCGTGGTCAGAGCTGCAAAGAAACTGAATGGTGTCTGTGCCCAAAGCATCTGAGTGACCAGGACAGGTGTGCGGTCCTGGCTGTTGAGGAGGCGGAGGTTCCTGCATAGCCATTGAGCTTCTCCCACACTGACTGCACACTTATTCCATCTCCTGCTCAGACCACAGAGGTGAAAAATAAACATGTGTGCCGTGGACTGTTGAATGAATAGAGCACATTCTTCTGAAGAGCTGGGGTAGAAAAGAATAAAAGGGAAAACTCCCCAGGGCCATCGGCAGCTGCAGACATCTGCTGTTTTGACATCAGCTGTTGTGAAGAGGCGACGGGGGCAGAACACAGGGCTATGGGAGCAAATGCATGACCAGAGCCTGTGAGCACCGTGACCTTGCTCGCCACCCCGGAGAGAGTGGGGAGGCGGGGTGGCAACGCTAACCTAACCTCAGGTGTAAGATCAGGCAACATCGTCAGATGATCTGGCAATCTCCTATTTCCCTGGAGGACTACAGAAGCTGCACCTGCAGCCTTCCCCACCCTCCATAGTTCAAGGAACAGACAGCAGAGCACCTCGGCATATCCAGAAGATAGTAATTACCACAACCTCTCTGTGGCATCCTGGGCAGTGCTGTCGCTGAGAGCAGAGCACACCTGTTCCCAAGAAAGATAACAAGTGAGGGACCCAGGGGAGGAAACTGCCCAGCATGCATTTAACTTTCTTCAGACTTAAGGGCACCCTGATGAATTTTCTCCGCAGAGCCCTGTACTGTGTCAGCCCCCAACCCTAGGCAGAGGAGTGGGCGCATTCCTCAGGCCCAGCCTAGTCACGCACTGCGTCTGCCACAGCCCCTGGAGCAGGGACAGAGACATGACCCAAACCAGGATCACCAGATTCAATCTTTGGACTTTAGTTGGCACCGCCAAAGTACGATTTCACTGTGGTGGGAGCTCACCGTACTGGGAGGATGACAGCCAGGAGCTGCTAAAGAAAAATGGGGACGAGAGATAGATGCGAATTGAGAGAGACCTCTCCTGGTGACATCATTTATATCCTTGAATCTGGTACAACTGAGGTCCTTTTTAAGTCAACAAATCCCCACTTCAAACACTTTTTTTTTCCTGCTTCAGTTTAAGTCATTTATTCGGTTCCTTGGAGCCAGAAGAGTGCAGACCCAGAGAAGGGTCTGAATGGTATGACACAGCCCTCGTGACATGAAAGATCCATGAGAATAAGGAGCTGCAGCCCCTTGCAGAATCTCCCTGAGTTCTCACAAAGACAAGCAAATGGTATTCAGGTCACCACATCTTTTATCCGGCATCTCTGCACACACAGGGGGAAAAGGGATTAAGCCACTAACCATAAAACTTCTGTACGTAAAAAAATAACTTTTGGACTTAAAACAAGGAAATCTACTCCAAGCCTATACTTATACCAGTTTTTTCACTGTCACCTCCCCTATCAGGCGTGCACACAACTCAGTACAAGCCTCATCTCCTCACCCCACAAAATCTAAAGTTATCTTACTTTTTCATATCAATTCAACCCGTATCTTTTGGGCACCTGCTATTTACCAGCCACTGTGAAAAGTACTAGAAATAGTTGTGAATGAGGCAGACACCACCCTAGCCCTCAATGAACTCAGTCTGCAGAATGAATGATCTAAATGTACAGATTTCTGCAATGTTATTTTAAATAAATATACAGCTTTTCAGGGCGTTTAGTGCTCAGGTGAATGATTAAAAACCTACTTTTATCAACTTTTACTCCTTATTTAGCCTAGAGTAGTGATTTCCAAACAAGAAGCCTAAGGTCTGGACCGTAATTTCGGAAAACACAAAATAGAGCGAAAATTTCAGAACGCGTCCCACCTAGTAAGGCTAAGTATCGTTCTGTGGAACTAATGTTCCAGCTATATGTGCATGTCTGTGAGCTACATCGTTACAGAGATTGTAATCAGGTATTGCCAAGAAAACATCTTTTCACATTCATTCCAAGAGAACAGCCAGCAACAGATGGAATTTAACTCTGTATCATGGCCGTAATTCAATTACACCCTTAGAGCCACCACTGGACTTTTTGAAGGAAACACAAAAATTACATATATTCTGATCACTTTGGCCAAGAAACACTTTCTGTTTCTGAGGCAACTCTAGGATCCTTTTCTTATTCATGTTATAGTTACTAATTTTCAACTGCAGGTTTAGGGTAAACACCATCCTTTGTTCCATTTCAAACCATTTCACAGGGCATGCAATTTTGTCTTTTCTTTCCTTGTCTGCATATAAATATCCAATGCGCAGGCCCATATTCAAACTTCATGGGAAAATGCGGGTCATAGCTGTGGAATGTAATATATAATACCTGAAATTAACTTATAAGCGGCTTAAAAATATTGGGTTTTGCCCCAGTGTCCATTAATACCTTCTGTACCCCCTAATTTTCAGATAATCATTCTATCCATTTTATTCCTCACCATTTCTTAGGGACGTTCAGTGGTGTTCAGATTTCCGGAGCCAGTTTTAATAGTGCCAACAGTTTCCCACGGGCGATAACCACCCATCCCTAGATTCTCTTCTGAGTCCTGCCCCGCACACAACACCCCAAGTGCCTTGCCCGGGTAGAGGAGTTCAGCCCTGCGCGCCTGGGGACATGAGAATGAATGGGTCCTGGGCAAACTCGTGCTACCTAATTTAATTATGTGCAGTCTCCGGGCTTACCTTGAGGGCTTACCTTATTCCTGAGAGAGAAAAACAAACACGATTAAGGACAAACAATTCAGAAGGCAGACAAAGGGGTGGTGCAACAAGTGCCCTTAGGAGAGGAACTCAGGCGCTCAACGCCCCCCGTCTTTTTCTCTGCTCCGTTTCGGTGGCTGCTCCCGACCCCCAACCCCGGGGCCGGGGCGGCGGGGAATCGGGAAGCACCCCTTCCCTTCAGTCCCTTTTCGTGATTTTCCAGCTGGGATCAGATTTAAAGTCCGGCGTAGGGGTTCCACCCACCAATTGTCTACAGGGGCTGCCCACTCCGAAGACCCTCCCGCCAGCGCCGGGCCCGCCTCGGCTCCCGCATCCTGGCGGGGCCGACCTGAGCCCGCCAAGAGCCGGGAAGATCCTCGGAGACCGGGCGTCGCCGGCGGAGAGCGTTGCGGGTCATTCCAGGTCCCTTCCCGCCCCAGGCTGCGCGGAGCCAGAAGAGAGTCGCGGAACGTGCGCCCCACGGCACCTACCTTCCAGGTGCCCAGGCCCACGATGGGCATCTTGGCGCCGGTAGACAGCACGATGTGGCTGGCCATGACTACTACTGAGTTCCGCAGGCACCCACCCAAGAACCACGACGTGGTGGCGCCTGCGCGGTCCTTTAAGTAACCCCTGCGTTGGGCACCAACGGCCCCTACGCTCAGCATCCGGCTACGCAAAAGCGGCTTCTGATTGGCCCCGCCCGAGCCGGGGTTGCGGCCACCAAAATCGGCTGTGCAGCTCGGCTGGGACGCTTCTTCCGCAAGGTCCTAGAGAGGCGGGGATTTTTCCGCTAGGATTGCAGGCCCACGGCCCGTGGGGTAGACGAGAGACATCGCCAACCCCTGTGGCGCTTGGCAAAAGTAACAGACGCCCTACACATCTGTAGCTTGGGAAAGAATTTTGGTTTATTTCTTTCTGGTTTGTTTGTTTGTTTGTTTGTTTGTTTGTTAAGATCCCGAAGGATTCGTTTGTCTATTGTCCGAGTCCAGTATCATACCCTTTGGAAACTTGACAAATGTCCCGTCCTTAATTTT
This sequence comes from Rhinolophus sinicus, assembly GCF_036562045.2. Lineage (NCBI taxonomy): Eukaryota > Metazoa > Chordata > Mammalia > Chiroptera > Rhinolophidae > Rhinolophus > Rhinolophus sinicus. Next base: position 63,068,481 of record NC_133760.1, on the reverse strand, counting down.
TAGGAACCATGCTGACTACTGGTATCTTTTAGCGCACTTTGCTCTATAGGAAAGTGCGTTCCGGAGAAATGGCTTGCAATCTTGTTGCACAACACAGCCTCCAGATTTCAGGTCTAGCTCCTGGGGCTCTCTGCACACCTTACCCTAGGTGTGAACTATGTCTGTACACATTGGGTGTGAGCTATGTCTGTACACAAGCCTTCCTCCAAAAGCAGCATTCCTGCAGGCGAGGAAGGCTTGATGAGCTTGATCTAGAACACACCGAAGACATTCAATCTTTAGGAAGTGAGAGTCTATCGGTTCTGCAAGTTTCAAACTGGTATTTCAGCAAAACTCAAGAAGAGTGAATAGGCAGATACCCACAAAAGAAAAGTCAGCTTGAATATTGAAGCTTCAAGTACTTCACATTAGGAGGTGCTAAATAATAAATCCCTCAGCCCTAACTGGCAGGTAAGAAGACATTATTTTCCAAGATAACCAAAGGAAAGTTGTGGCTGTGCCTTGAAGACAAGTTTGGTTTCCTTGAAACAACCTCTCTCCATGATGCTCCATCCTACCCAAAACCTCTTTCTGCTCCATCACCCTCTGGTCTTTCCTCTAATTCATGCAAGATTGAGAACTACATCTGCCCAGTAATGACTCAGGAACCAGACTTCTCTAAACTCCATTCTGGTGATTTTCCATTTAGTGATTTCTAAAAAGTGCCCCCTAGGAAAATTTTGTGCACAACAGACTAGCCCAGAGATTTTTCCATTTAACCTTTATAAAAACTGTTGGTAGTGGGCAAATTGTGATGCTGTTTGTCCCCCAAATACTAGACTTTTAATGTAAGCCTAAAGCTGGTAATTTAGTTTGTGGTAGAAGACCAGTAGCCCCCCACTTTTCATTCATAAGATCCCTGTTGTCATAGTGGTTGCTGCCCAAAAGACTAGTGTTTTTGGAAAATGATACACCTTGACCAGGCTGGTATACACAAAGGGGCCATCTGTTAGCGATGAGGACCCAATATGAAAGGCTTTGTTGTCGTTTGTATGATGGATGAGTATAAAAGTTGGCTGCTTGAAGGCGAAACTTTCTAAATCTGAAGTATTCTGACCAGGTTTCCCAAGTGTAAAGAAGTCAGACCTGTGGAATTTCCACAGCAACAGTAAGGCTATAGTTAGGATATACTGTTGTGCTAGTTCCCTAACTGCCTCTGTAAGCTTTGTAAAATACCACTGTACACATATCAAAATTATGCTTAAAAAAACCTTCAATGGAATCCTTCTGAGAAACATTCTAGTACTTTCTATCAAGAGCAATAAGAATCTTAATGTGCTCTGAACCAGTAATCCCATCATGAGAACTAGTAATCTCATCCTGATGGAATAATTTAAAAGGAAACACACACACACTGGTATGAAAAACAGTTCTATACACATAAAGTAAAACAGTACATGTCCAACAATAGTCAGAGATAACAAGTAGCCATTAAAAATGAATATAGAGAAATGTGTATATGAAAAAAATGCGAAGGTAGAAAACAAAATCATAAATATCACATGATTATAAGCATAAAAAACAACTGGTAACATAAAGTTAGGAAAAAGCCAAAGGAAATGGGAATATCGTTGGTCAGAATATTTCATTAAATACAATCTGCAGTTAACTGTTTTTTCTTTTATTTTTTTCAATTTATTTTATTTTTTAAAGATTTTTATTAAAATATAGCTAATA